>NC_142717.1:32966092-34269425 GCF_055471065.1 Atractosteus spatula | reverse complement strand
AAACACATTTGAAATGTGCCAAAATTCATATTTGCTGAGTTTTGAAAGGTAACACTTTTCTTGGAGAAAACAAGATTTAAACCTGGATTTGTGACAGCATCTCTTAACAATAGAGTGCTATCTATGGTTTATAAGCAAACAGTGATTAACTGCAAGTATTCACATACATGTAGGCTCAATTCTCCTTCACCTTTTTGTTTTTCTTGTTGCAACACTACAAAACGCACTGTGAGTAGTTTAATTTTCACTGTGATTGGGCAGCACAGTGGCACAGTGGTGCTGCCTTGTAGCTTTTGGGGCCCAGGGTCGAATTGCTTGAGTTACTACCTGTGTGGAGTTTGTTCTCCTAGTGTTCATGTGGGTTTCCTCTAGGTGCTCTGGTGTCTTCCCACAGTCCAAAGAATTTTTTTTTCTATTAAAATAAACTTTATTTCAAACAACAAAACATCTCACGATCAGTATACGTTCTAACAAATTATCAAACTACTGTCAAATAAAAACTTTCTGAATGAGGTGATTGTCCATTATTAATCAGTGCAAATGGATGATGGGGCTGGATTTGCGCAATGAAAGAATCCCTCCAAGCCCTACCACTTGCTTTTCTCCATGTCATTTCCCTGTCCCGGCTCTGACACTGCGGGCCAGGAGCTAAAGGAACAAGGATTTCCACTTTAGTCCCTGTACAGGTCCAACATCCTTTCCAGCACTCCCCTGCCATGGAGAAGCCCCATTTGGCAATGTCATGCTTCATCCTCCCACGGAGGTCCGCAAGGATCCTCTTCTCCAGCTCCCTCGCTCCCTACTCTGTCCAAAGAAATACTGGTAGGTTACTTGACTACTGAGATAACTGGCTCTGGTGTGAGTGTGTGCACGTGTTTGTGTTTGTGTTTATCCTGCAGTGGACTGGTGTCCCATCCAGGGTGTATCCTGCCTTGAGCCCATTGCTTGCCAGGATAGGCTTACGACCTTGTTTCAGATAAAGCAATTAGAAAATGAATGGATGGATGGATCAATGAATGGTTCATACATTTTAAATGACCCAGAGGTTGTATGGAATAAGCTTAGCTTCAAAACTATATTTTTTGTATCAAAAAGCTTTTCAAAAGACTCTCAGTCGGAAAAAAAAAAGTTTTCTGATGTATATAATCCATAAAACATGGAAACTTTAGTTGCAAAAACCTCTTTTGTTTTTCTTGATTTTTTTTGCAAAGAAAATACTCTTTAACAGAATGTTCCCTTGTCACCCTTAAAAAGTATGCATAATTCATACAACAGTAAACCTCAAGTAAAGCAATTCCCTTTTTTTTCAAAAGAAACTGATGCAGTCATTAGACTGCCCTCAATGAAGTGTGTGACAGATAAATATCTGCTGTTGAATAAGAGTTTCTTTGCATGAAAGTATGAAACCTTACATTAAACTGTGAATGACCACTAAACCTTACACTGTGCAACTTTGATAATCAAGTACTAAAAAAAATTACAAGAGAGAGGGTGTTTGTATGCACCTGAACAGGTTATATTTCCAGGAATTTAAAAAAGATTTACAACAAGACTTTAATGCATGAGGTACTGTATGGAGATCATTCTGTTCTCCTCTTGGTCTGTTACAGAGAACAATTGTATGGTGAACATAATTGCTAATAAGCTTTTAAACTTTGTTTATTGAGACAAGACCTTGTGGCATAATATTAATTGTCATATTTTTAGATACGTAGAGATGTTAAATCATTTTGCCATACTGCAGTATGCAAGTTTCAGTTACGTTGATGCCTTATATATGAAGAGAAATTGGCCTTAGGTTGTCATAATAAGATTTTTCTTCTACAAATGTTTTGCCTAGAGCAGATGCACTGTATAATCCCCTTTTGTATACATTTATGTTTGTATACATTTGCCCTCATAATTTTAACATCAATGTTTGATAACTTAGTTAAACCACTATCATACATCTGATGCTTTAACTAAGGTATCAGACAACAATTCAGAAATTCAATGTCAAAATCCTTCTGTATACTGGAGACATAAAAAGCATCCAATTCAAACAAACGAATGAGAAAAAAATTAAAGAAGAAGGTAATGTAACTAGCACTGAAGATAAAATCCTTGTGGATGAAATGAGATAGGCATTAAGATGCTTATAATTGTGACTCTAATGCACAGCAGCTGCACTGCTGGATTTTGGTCTTTGAGAACTATACAAAAACATTTTAATGAGGTCAGTTTATTAGCTGTGTAATACACATTGGTGAATTTTAAATCAAACAAATGTGAAAACACAGCAAATTTAATTTTCTTTCGCTAGAGTATCTATATTATGGTTGCTGCTTTCGAAGAAAAGCAGAATTCACATTGAGCCAGCTTGTTGAAGGGGAATCGATAAAACATCATTATAAGGTGTTTTGTGGCATCCAAGTTCATGACAGCTGTGCATGATTGGAAAAAAATGGAATCACCTTTAGCTACTCTATAATTACTTGTTATTTTTACCAGAAGTTTTTAATATTTAAAATGTTTTAAAACTCTTTAAAACGACATGAATACCTCATCTTTGTCCACTGGATGCCTGCACTTTCTCTCTCTGTCTTCCCAGCTCTGTCATTAGCACATCCCACTGCAATAAAAAAGGCATTAAAACTGTCAGTGAGGATACTAACTCTTCTCCAGCCTGTCATTCTCCATGCCACTGACACAGAACCGGGAGTATTCGTTACAATATAACAACAATACCTTTTTTGAATGTGGATGCTGGATAGTGGGTACTTGGACAATGCCACATGCATCATTGAGAGAAATGAAATGTGTTTTCTTTATAGTTGAGGCCCAAATAGTTACTATATGAGGCCAATTGGCCTGCTATTCAAGTTTGTTCTTTATGTTTGGCATTGCCTGAAGTGTCTACTTAATTTCTTACCGATCTTAGTACTAGAGACTTAGTAAGCCCTACCCTAGTACTGTCTGACTGACTGAAATGGTTCCAGCTAAAATTTCAATTTGTAACAACACAACCGAAGTCTTTTTCAATTGGAACCATTGGACCTGAGTCAGGCAGTACACTTTGATCTGTTTCCTTTTGAGCTTAAAAAGAAACATGTTTTTTATTTACTTTTTTTCCTCCCTATAAGTTGAAATCTAGTCAAAATTTACAGCACGCATGTTCAATAGGGTTTCAATCAAGAGTTCTGAGAAAAGAAAAAAGTGTTTAATAAACCACTTTCAAATTGTTTACTTTTCAATATTTCAGTTTGTTTAGACATCACTGATTCACCTGGTTTTAGAAGTATTGCCAATTGCAAAAATGGGCACTGTTGTAGAACAAGGGTATTGAATAAAAATGTCCATGTGCATCTTGGTTATTGATCTTTTGCAAACAAGGTTGTGAAGCGTGACCAATGTCAGTTCGTGAGCTGCTCAAGGGAAAATTATACAGATTTTCAATTCAGAGTGAGGACTTCACTCCACATGTTAGTGAAGCAGAAGGAACAAACCAAAGAGTAAGATAAAAGTAACACAAGGATAAACTCCGAAGAAGGCCTGAGCCAAAGCATAAATAAATGCTCATTTTGTGGGTGGGTGTAGTTGAATTGTTGTCTTATTAGGTTGTAACAACTTAATGGTTTATTATTTCTTAATAACCTACTGTTATATAGTGACATTATTGCTTTTATAAAAATTTAATGTAATAATGCAATTGCATTATTATGAAATTTCTATAATAATGCAATTGCATTATTGCTCTAGAGTTACCTAACATTCAGTCAAGACCAGCTGAATGGCAAGAAAACTTAGAAAAATGTATCATCACTATTTCCAATCTAAAATGAGCAAAAATGCAAACTGAAAAGAGTAATTCATTACTTTTTCTTCTTTTACCACTATTACTCAACAAGTGCTTAAATATGACCGAAACATTTTATAAGGTTTTGTATTGTTCTTAGTTGCGGTTTTCATTTTCATAAGCCTCAGTATTGTAAAAGGATTATCTGTATTTTGTTATAGTTTTACTGCAACTATGAATGTGTAAATTGTCTTCATGATTAGGTGGTGGATTGCTTTGTGAAAGGCAAGTGCCTTTACTTCTACAATAATTTTCTAGTGAAATCACTGGCGCTTTGCAATAAAGTCTTGTGTGCTCATGATAGCAATTGGACATATTAAAGCCACCTTTTCACACAGCGTCTGTGATAATGGATTGCTGATTGCTTCCTTTTTCTAGGAGAAGGTGAAAAATGCCACAATAGCAAGCAGGAGCAAGTTAACAATTGGCTACCACCGTCAGGCTTTATTAATGTTCTGTGAGACTGACAACTGAAAGCATTTTCATCTTTCAAACCTCCAATGTAGGACTACCAGATAATAACACTTGAGACCTAATTTAAAAATCTTTTTCCTTAGATGAATGTGAGGCCCTCTCATAAATCGAAGTCAAAGTTTCAATTAAAACAACTTAAAAATAGAAAACTTTCATCAGCACCACTTTGGGATCAGCACTTTTTAAATGAAATTAGAGTTTGTGGAATTTGATGCTCTTGGAAATTTGTGCAATGAATACAAATGTAAATGACTTCATATATATTCCTTGATGCAATATACAATCACAGCTCCATCTTTCTTAGAACCTCCCAGTCATTCATACTTTTGTATTTTGATGCGCTAGGTATGACAAAATTGTAGTCATTAGATGAGGACTATTATTCGCTGAATGAAACAAACATTAGATCTGTACATGGCATTTGTTTATGTTAACAGTATGACATATAACTGTAGGGGGAGGTAAGAACTCAAAGTGGCTACAGAAAAGCTTCTCAAATCACTGTAGAAAGAGTTTAGTGAGCTCAATAGAATGTAGACTTGATGTAATTGTCTCAAAGGGATATGCAACTGCATACTGCCTTTAACACACTAAAATGTACTTAAAATGAATGTGTCCCAGTACTTGTGAATGGATCCAAGAAACCACTGGATTAAACACAATGTATGTTTTAATTTTAATATGTCCAAACATCTACATTAAATTATCTAAAAATAAAACATCTATTATATTATATGTGCGATGTATTCATATCAAAGTCCTGATCATAAACGATTGTCCTTTTGATAAGTTTCTTTCCATTTGTGTTGCATGATGCAAGGAGCTTTACTGACATGCTGATCTGCCATTGTAATTCCAGCACCTGCTGCTTCACTAAAGATCCTGTATTCATTAGCAGCTTTTTTCCCAAGATTTCATTCACTTGAGACCTCATAAGCACAAGCGTAAAGCCAATCCCAGATACTTTCCAATGGCAAAAAAACTGGCGACTCTACAATTGTGTATTGATTTAATTTGCCTTAGAGGGCAAACTTAAAATTAAATCCTCTACTACAATCCTATTCCTAAAGAAGGAATTAGTGAGGGAAGATTATTGATGTCTTAACCTCATCTGCATCACAAGGTGCATCCTCTTTTAAGGTCTGAATTGCCAGCATCCTATACCTTATCTCTCCACCCCACACCAAGTCCAGCATCTGCTTCTGCTTAACCGCTTAGAGCGTCATTGCTCTGTCCTGTGTGACTGTTTGTTGTAGGTTATTCCATCCTGTCATCCCCTGTGACAGATTCAGAGCATGCTCAGAGCATCTGTAGGCATCAGATAGAGCCTCTGGAACATGTTGGACAGACAGAGGGAGTGGTTAAGAATACAGACCAAAACTCTTACTCCTAGTTTATAAAACATTCAGCTTTCTAATGTGTGATTTTGGTTTTCTGTTTTGGAAAAGTATAAGGAGAACATCATTTTTTGTATTTAAAAGCCTAAAACAGCTAAAACACAGAAAGGAAATACATTTTGAAAATGAAAAAAAAAGGTCACCATGACAAAGGGTTAACTCAATTAATTAGTTCAGGTTGCACTACCTGATAAAATATCTGACAGTTTGTTTACTGAGTAAGTATTATTGGAGCAATTGGGGAAATCATTCTGGCACAATACAATAAAATGGTTAATTGTTGACTCTATGATGGGACTGTAATAAGCTGATTGATTAGCCCGAGAATTTTAAAGAACTCATTTCCCAATTGCTTGACTAATCAATCTTTTGGGTGCCTCAGACTGTCACTACTAATAAGAGGCCTAGTAGAGGAGAAATGTTTTAATACTGCCTCTCAGAGTTGACCTTATTTATTAAATTATTTAGCTTGCACCACATGCTTTCATGAGTTATAGCATTTAAGGAATTTTTCCTTGATTAAGTTTATTATTGATATTAATATTGCTTGGCTTTAGATAACACAATGGGATATGTTTTAATGAAAGGAGAATTTCTTTCATCTTTGTTGTACATCTACATTGTTTATAGAACTCAAGGTCTGATATCAGGTTGTGATTTTTCATTCAACAATGTATCTGATATTGTAGGAGTTTTTTTTTTCTGCTACATTGGAATTTAATTTAAACCTCTGCTCCTCTTATTTTGTTTAATGTATCTATTGTCTCCTGAGCACCTCATAGGTCATGTCATATACTATGAAATGGTAAATAGACTTCCGACATTCATACTGTATATTCTGGCACTTTTTTTAATTTTAAAAGTAAATTTCTTTAGTTATTGTTTTGAAAGTTGCAAAAAAAATTCAATATTTTAAATTTTAATCACTAAAAAAATATAGCACATGAAACTTTTTTGGTTTTATAAAAAATGTATCATGATTAATTATAAAAACACTGCTTCATGAAAATCTGAGTGATACTTTCTCATATTTGTGATTTTTAGTGTGTTGTTCACACTCAAATGAAATAGAAAAAGTCTGGTTTAAAATGTATTAAATCAAGTTAAGAAAACAGTTCAATGCTTTATTTTGACTAAAATGTGGCATGTTATTCATTCAGTCATTCTTTTGCATGGGGTTGATATTTAGTGTATAAAAGCAGAATAAGATTAAGTAATTTATCCCATGTTTACTTAAACTGAAGGTAAAGGGTGTGTTTTAATTATTAGGTTTGATTTAAAACAGTTTTCTTTTAATCTTTTGACCTTTCTGAACTTTGGTCTTTATGACCAAATGGTAAAAATCAATTTCAAAGTGATTCTGAAACTCTAGCATTATTACCCATGTTTGTAATTTGAGTTGTCTTTATTCTTCCAAGACCTGCTGCATTCGATGGTAGTTCAGTAATGTTTCATAGTTATTGCTTTCAAAACTAAAGTTATAACAAATCTGAATGTATAATCAGACAGAAACTTCTTAAGAAACTGAAAGAAAGTGAATACAAGTATACTTTAGGTTTAATATATTCTCGCCTGTCGTGAGAACAAATCCAACCAGGTTTCTCTGTGCAGTGTTAAAACAAACTTTTCCTGGGTGGCATAGATGAGTAATTGTTTAACAGGTCTCCTACAATCACACTTATTTACATTCTTGCCTTTGAAAAAATGTAATAATGTCTTGTCTCAATACTTCTTTCAAATTATACTCATCATTGGATAGCATTACTGATAAATTGTAATTCCTTAATCCCTCACAGTTTAGTTTGTTGACCTCTTTGTTTTGTTTTGTTTTTTGTGCCAGAATATTGGGCTTTCATGTGCCACCAGTGGCTTCTTCATTAGCATAGTGCTTGTCTACAAACAGATACAGTATATTTAGTGATTCCAAAAGTCTGTCTGATATGTCTAAAACTATATTTTTCTAAATAAAGATTAGCTGATGTCACTAATAATGTTGAACTTAACGATTTCACAGCATACCATTGTTAACAATCAAAAAGTTACTTTTTTCTGACTTTGAACCAAAGCATGAAGCAGATTTTTGCATCTATCAAGGAAGCTTCTATAAACATCTTCTAAAGCTTTTTCTGAAGGTTGTTCAGTAGCTAGTTGTGTGCTGCTTATGTGTCACATTATAGTATCTAGCAGAGACCAAAATGGAACTACACAAATTAAATCACCGGTGATGCTAACCCAACCTTATAAGGATAAATTCCTCAATCCCTTGTTTGGTATATGTGGCCCTTTTTGCAGTAATTATGCTGTGTGTATCCAGTTACCTACAGTACTTAAAACAATAATGGACTTTTTTGGACTGCTACAACATTGAGTGTTTTGACACTGTAGGTATGCTAATGTGATTACTAAACACTTTGGTTTTTTAAGCTCTCTTCTTGCCGGTTTCAATTTTTTGCAAGCTGTTTGACACTCTGTGGGGTGGGGGTTGTCTAATGGTCTGTAGAATCCACACAGACAGGTTCCTGGAGGAACATAGTGCACGAGTGACAATGGGGATTCTTTTCAGTGAAATTGAAAGAGGTGGAAAACATCTCAGTTGTGCTGAACTCGTTAGATGTAATAGCACTGGATAGTCTGTAGATTGCTAGCATGCTGTCCTTGGAATTAGAATGCTTGTAGAAATAATTACTTTATTATGATTGCCGTATTTAGGGGGTTGGGGAAAGATGACAATGCGCCTCCTTTCAAGGACATTTTATATTGTGCACTTTCTATAATGCAGGAGCCACACGAGCCATGATAGGAATCCCTCCCCCCTTCTTTCATTGGCTCTGAAAGGACCGATCCGATGGCATGAGAGAATGGCAGTGTCCTACAAGCTGAAAAAATTGAAAAGGGGAAAATCTAGCACACAGCCTATTTAATGAACTGAATGCTTTGACACAAGTGTCCATCTTCCTCTTTGTTATTTCCTTTTTTATTTTATCCATGGACCTTGCAAATGTGGTTTGTATAGATTAGTTTATTAGGATGTTTTCTTGAAGAGTGCTTAATTGCATGCTCTGCAGATAATAAATAACTGTAATTAAATAGGCTACTTAAGGTCTTGACAATCAAGCTTTTGCCTTATAGCTCCGTAATCAAACTAGGTACTAGGCACCTCTTTGAATTGTGAAGGACAGCATGATGTCTTATTGGGAAAGGCCCACACTGCCAGTTCTTTGATAGAAAAAATATTTAGATTACATGCTAAAAGAAAATGAATCCACTTAAAAAGACCTTAAGTTTTGACATTTAACAAAAAAATACAAAACAAATTCACTCTTTACTGAAGTTAATGGAAACTGAAAAAATCAGGCCTCTTTACTGTACGTGCTATATACTGCAGAATTTTTTTAAGCGTCCAATATCAGGCATCTGTAGTGCAATAAGGTGTCTTGTAATTCTAGCTTTCATGAAAGTTTTTAGACCATTAGCCACATGTGCACTAAGAAGAACCCAGAACAAATCTGAGCCTGAAGCAGTGTACTTGAACAGAGTACAGACTGCTAAGATAAGACTGCAGACAAACTCTGGAGGAAAACTGGACCAAATAGGTAGTAATCATTCTTACTGCATTGCTGAATAGTGATCTTTTTCTTTGATCCTTGGCCTGTGCAAACTATAAACGATTTTAAAGGAGAACTCTACAGCCATTCTCACTGACAGCCTGAAGGGACAGTAAATCCTTCTAGGTTAGATGAAAAGAAGTCTAGACAATATGAATCAAAGGTACTGTCCCTTTTGTAAAATACTGAATATTATTACTAGTAATGAAATAAAAACAAATGTATGTTTTTTGATTTTTTAATCTTGTATTATTCTTAGAGGTCTGAGGGTTTCATGTCAGTATACAAGTATATCCTTCAAGATGTTTGGAGGTTTTATCTTTTGGTTGACTACTTTCATGTTTTAAAACTTGGTAACAACCCAAAGGGCCGATTGCATGTGTCTCTATCATAGGACATTCTCTAGAGAATAAATCAACCCATTGATTTACTGCTAGTCACCAAATGTGACTCCTACTGAGTAGACACCCACTGATGTAATTGGAATCACAGAAAAATGGCTCATGTGGAAAACAGTGGTGATGAATACAACATTAGTGCATACACAGTGTTCAGGAGAGACAGGAAAGATGGCAGAAGAGGAGGTGTAGCACCAAACATCAAAAGTTATGCAGACCTAGGAATGTAGTCTAGAGGAATCATAATCTTCATGGGTAAGTTTTATATAAAACATTCAGAGGACATAGTGTTAGGAGTGTGCTACAAACCACCAAATGCAGATATTACTAATTTAAACAGTATAAGGCTATTAAGAATACACAGTATATGTACAAAGGAAATATATTGTTTATGAGGGAGACTTCAACATCCCTTACATAGGCTTTTCAATACTTTGTACCATTTCAAGTTTTACAGCCATGTAAAATGCCTTCCTTATTTTCCTTGCTTTTAACACTCAGTCATAACATCCAATAGCACCCAATTACACCAAAAGCATCCCGAATGTTTACTGAAAAGTTAGGCTTAAAGTTAGGCATAAAGAGTTCTGTCTTAACCTGTTTGGCCACCCATTTGGCCATAGAGTGAAGACATTTACCAAGAGGTAGCTGTAAAGGTGGACATCAAACTAACGACTAAAAACAAAAACTTGTTTTTCCTTGGAGATTCCCATCCCATCATTAACCAGGCCTAAGGCTGCTAAGCTTCTTAAATCTGATAACTGGTCTAGAAGGTGGTAGGACTGCTGCCTTAAACCTCACATATCCAAAGTATAAGGAATTTTTTAATTTATTTGTTCAATAAATTGACTTTTGAAACAGTTTAAATGTTAAAAAATGCTTATTATATATCAGCAATAGAAGGTAATGATGAATCAGGCTATGAAACATTTTCAAAGGTTTAGCAGAAACTTTTAATTGCTGTCACACTGCTGCTTTGTTCATATCCTCGGACAAGAATTCCTTTAGTTGAATGAACTGTTGGAGATAGCTCTGTCTCTAAATTATGTGGTGAAATGACTCAGCAGAAGTATAAATTATAGTTACAATAATTAGGTTCCTTCGTGTACAACCAAAAAAAGACATTTCGCTATCACTTTCCAGGGGTTTCCAACAGCAGGACAAAAAGTGATTTGCAGAACAAAATGAGAAACAAAATATGGGTTTAAATAAATATTTAATTATGCTAATTTCCAGGTCGTACTTCCCTTGTCTAAACATTTACTTAGCTTACAGGCAATTGGCATGTTGGTAATATATCTGTGTTCTACCAATTCTTGTAATGTAAATATGAATTTAAGTAGGAAAGAATGCACATCCTTCACTTCACCACACAAATTATTACCTACCTAGAACAATAAATGATGTTTGCTTCTCATTCAGATTTATATTTTTTCTTGACTTCTGCTAAAACAAGATTTGATATAAATAATCTGGTATAAAAATCTTTGTAGTCTACTCAGTTTTGGCAGTGCTTCTAAGAAAAAAAGGCATTTTTTTTAAATAACACAAATGGAACCCATTAACCTTTTATTTGGTGCTCATATGGTAATATTACAGCTTCCCCAGGGAGCATTAACTATTGGCATCCTTAAATCCATACCTATGTGCAAACCAAACTGTCACATTACCCAGCATTCCACAAGGGGTTAAGTGTCTATCAAACTAATTTCACTTGACCTTTGACCTAAACTTCTTTCTGAAGCAAAAGCCTAGAATATTACACTCATTTGAATCATCCACTGTGCATTTCATAAACTAATATATGCAGTTGTATTTTCCTGAGCTTTATCCCTGTATTCCACATGCATTATATTTTGAAACTATGAAAAATGTACTCCAAAGTAAGATGTATGTTTAAAAATGTATAAAAAAGGATTTTTAACAACAGAGAAAAAATATGCATACTGTACTCATTTATTCCTATATGAAAGAGTTAATGTAAAAATGACTTCAGTTTTTGTTCTTCCCATCATATCAGTATTCCTCTGCAATGCCCCCTGTCCTGTATCTGAACATCTGAAGCTCTCAGTGTGTTCATAAATACATAGTGTATCTTTTATGATGTAAAAAGATCAATAGCTGATTTATAGGGTTTGGTATGGAAAAAAAAATCCCATCTGCAGATTTCTTTTGCCTCTGCTTGCATGCTTTAGCTATTCGTGTTCCAATAGGATTAACAGTAAACTAAACCTTCAAGTTTAATGCTTGGGAAAAGAAAGAAATGCATATGGCCTAAGGGTATTTTGCTTTACATCTGTGATGTCTGAGATGAAAAATTACTACCGGCAGATTAAATTGAGTCAAGTGGAAAGTCTAGGGCTGATAATGGGGCTTCTGTTGAACTGTGGCATTTTGATTTTCATTAACAACGCTGTTAGATGCACATAAATCACCAAAAAGGAATGTTTGAATACATATTTGTTTAAGAACATCTTGTATTGTCATGTTCAACACATGTTTTGGAAATTAATAAATAAAAATATAAAAGCAGAAGCTACAGTTTGTACATTTTTAAGCTACAAACATTCTGCCTTATGTTATGTTACTGGTAAAGTTGCTAATTCATTTAAGATTTTTTCTCTGTATTTTTATTGTATCAAAAAATACACATTACATTTCTATGTTATGCTACAGATTTTTGATAAAGAATTCAAAAAGAATACAAATAGTCTGCTTTTTTTCTTAACAAAAGACCAATATATATATATATCTATCTCATATATTTGAGGCATGGTTTCATGGTCTCATATTACTATGAACTTATTCTTTTGGTCACAATGTAGTTTTAAACGAAAATAAGTCATATCAAGCTATCTAGTGAAGTGAAGAAGATAAGTAATAAAACCTTTAAAAATGTGACAAAAGTTGAAACCTAGATTAAATTCTGAAAGACAAATCAGCTATTGTCCCTACATAAAAAACTTAGCATTTGTTTTTTTTATGCATAGTAGCGAAATAACACAATAACTTTGCATCTGAAGAAAGTTAATATATGACAGCAGTAAGGAGTGTGTGTATGTAATGTTCATTATATGCAACTCGTGTTAAAAAGAAAGCTAAAGGAATTGCATCACTAACGTAATTTAAAATCCAAGGACTTAAGTACATATTAAAAACTTTTTATATGGAATTGTCTGTATATATGAATTGTGTTCACCTATAACCATGTTAAACAGTACCTCAAGGCACTAATATGGACCCTATATTTTTTTTTGACATGTCACTTTGGGAAGTAATACAGAAGAGACATGACAGTTATCCTGTGTATGCTAGTGATGGCATCCAACTTTATATTTCATAGGATATTTTAAAATCTTTTTGTTATAATATTGTGACCTCGTTACATTGAGGCAATCGTTATATGTGTTATTTTTTAATAAGTTTAGCTTTGGTGCGCATAGTCGATTCTGCCAGACTTTTTAAAGTTGAAACGATGGCTTTAGCTAGTTTGTTATTGTTATATCAAGAATGAATTATGGTAAAAAAGTTATACAATGTTAAATTCAATAGTTGATTCAATATCCAGTTTTTAGAATTTAAAAATATGTATTTTTGGTTTGAGTTAAAGGATCTGGAGCAGTCAAGATAATGTACATATTTCAAATTAGGTGGTTACAAAAAAGAAAACTTATTGCAGAATTAGAAAAATAATACAAATTTATATTCTGTTTGCCTTTTTAGGCTGTGTAAAGTGCCTCATGTCAATTTATTATTTGTATGTGGTGCAGAAGAAATACTATACTAAATTATTGATTGAATTTCCCAGACATTTTGTTCTCTAAAGAGAATAGTGATGTTGTTTAATTTATCTGTTTCTTTTTTGTAGTTACTAAAGAAAACATCCCCTGTACCCATTTTTTGTTACATTTGAAAATTAGTATACCCATAAAACTGGAATATTTAGTCATATTAAACAGAAATTAGAAGGTTATTCATACAGTTTCCTTTTGAACTGTTTGTTATATTTAATTTGGTGAAAAGGGAAAGGTACAAATAACATATCAGCAAAATGTTTTATGAATGTTCAATGATATCTCCTTAACTTCTATCCATTATGTTTTTGTTAACTGGGCTTTAACTTCAGATATAATGCCCTTTGTTTTTATTTTGTTAACACTCAAATAGCATCCAGCTTTATCCTTGAAATACAAATGCCTCTTCAGCCCATATACGCTCTTAGTTCCCTTGTATAGGAAATCTTACAGCTTCCACATTACTTGAATATCCCTAAATACTTTAAAGGTAGCAATTCTTTACAAGTCCTGTAAGCAAGTGTAGCCTCTTATCTGTCTGACAGCCAATGGATGAGTAATCCTATAGAGGATGAGAAAAGAGGATCTGGCTAGACAGCCCAGAAAAGGAGGGCATTCACTGAACATTTAGTGCATCCTTGTGTTGGGTTCAGGGATGAGATGTTCCAGTGTGAAACAGATATTTCACACAGAGGAAAAGAGTAACATGAAGAAAACTAATTCTGACATACTGTAAGAGATAAACTGAGGCTGTTGATTGGCATGTTGTCTAATTAAGATTTTTTCACCATGTTCTTTCCAAGATTAATAACTCTTTCCTTCAGAAGGTTACATTTGCTAAAGTACCTCATTCATTGTTTTTTTTATTATTATTACCACTGTCAGTAGTGTAGTTTTAATTTGAAGAAGCATTAGTCATCCTTGGCCTGGTGAATATCAATAAAGATCAGAGCCTATTGTGTTTTCTTCAGATGCACTCATACTTGAAAAACAATTTCTAATAGAACAGAGGTTTTGAAGTTTAAAGGTAAACGATTTTTAGAAGGTCAAAAGCAATTTTCTTTTGATGGTGAAACAACATGATTCTTCGCATTTGTAAGCTATTTGGTGTTGCTATAAATAGTGTATGAAAACTATAAAGGAATCTGTAATGACTGTCGTGTATTTGTAAAACCATGTGTTTTGCTGAGATGACTTCATCTTAATTTGGTAGTGTAGCATAGTACTTTAAATGATTCAATGTTTCCTGAATTTACCATGTTATTAGGTGAGGGTATACAGTAAAAAAAAAATTGTATAGTGCTATAATTTTGTTGATAATTTTGCTTGTATCCTTACAACACAATCAGTTCTTTTGAAAACTAATCTACAGGTCAATGAACAGTGTCCATATTGCTCCATGGGATATAAATGTACATTTCTTTGGGCTAAGGCCCAAGAACGTTTGTGTTTAAGAAAATAAAATAGGTTGCACACGAGATAATTGAATTTCAGTCCATCTAGCTTGTTTGGTTGTGTGTAGCAAAGATCTCATTCATATGAAAGAAACCAGCGTGTTAACTTTGACAGTGTGGCTGAGAACAGTGGAGACTCATGAAAGGAAACTGAAAACAATGCAGGAACTATTGTATTCATTGCAAGGTTATGTCCCCACCTTCTCGCTTGATTTTCAATCAACACTTTGTTTCAGTACCACCCGATAGATGAGACAACCCTTATTCAAACTGTCATCTAATAGACACCTCAGTTTTATAGTTTTTATAGGTTCATTTGTCTGCTCACTGTTCATGTTGATATATTATTCAACTGCTCTAGTGGTGGAATGAACTATGTGTCTCTATATTTAAATCAAACTTGAATTCCTACGGCCATATCACACCTGTACTAATTATCACATTTATTAATCAAGTTTAGCGGAAACAAACAGTGACAGCCTTCATTGTGAGGAGTTAAATTTCTCATTGAAAACAACTTAGGAATCAAACCTTGTGTTTAGCATGATTCTATAGTTCCTGTGCTATTTTAATTGTTATCTGTTATGTTAAGATGCGTGAAAAGGGGAAAATTATCAGAAATCCCCTTAAATTATCTTCATGAGCTTCATGAGCCTGTGGTGAGGATCTCGTTCCAGACTTTCAGATGCTGATTCTTTGTGTAAAAAAAATCTTCTTATTTTTAGTTTTAAAAGCAGTTCCTCTTCAGACCCATGGTTTATTTTGTTTTGTTTCTGAAGACCATGAAAAAGTCCATTAGATTGATTTTGCAAATACATTTGAGGATTTTGAATATTTTTTTCCACAGTCTGTATAAATAAACATGAAAAGTAAAGTTCACGAACTTTTTATAGTTTATATATGTCTATAATAATGCTCTGTTTTCTGTTCTTACTTCTCTTTTCAGAAACATAATCATAGAACAGCTTGAGTCCAGGCAACTGCTTAGTCATGTGATCTCAAAACAGGACAGGGAGATGATAAAGGCAGATTTAATGGCGACAAATCACTGTCGCCATTTTATGTATTATTTACTCCTGTGTTGAAAAAGTTATTTAATTCCATAGGTTCAATTTTTGTTGCTAAAAATAATAACTGTTATAATGTGAATGGCCATTAACTACTGGATGTTCAATCATATGCTATATGATGCTGTTTTGTGACTGTACTTTATGAAATGGTCTGGGGAAACTGTTATGTCACTAATAATGGCTTTGATTTTATTTTTCAGTTTTGCCAGCAGTGGTATCAGTGACTTTTACTGTAATTTCTTGCACGTGAAAATAACAGTACCATCTGAGATGTTAATTCTAACAATCTGCCAGAATCAGTCATCAGTACCCAATTAGAAGTAACCCATTTTCTAAACTTGAATGGTAATCTAAGATGGATCTCTGCATTATTAGTGTTAATTGTATTGATAAACGTGAAGTAAATTTAGTTTTGCTAGGATTTGAAATCAATTCATAAGCCAAAAGACTTATTACGTTGATGAAATCCAGTTGAAATTTAGCATCAAAATCTGCAAAGACAGTTCTCTGCACAACCCCAACTTTGAGCTGAGGATCAGATTCCCTTCATTCCTTTGCTCATTTGATTGATACGTACAAAATAACTCCTGCTGGGAAAGTACTGCGACTCTGTATTGATGTCCTTTATACACCAGTGCACTGAAAATTGCATTTCTGTTATTGCGAGAACTAAAACTGTTATACTTAGCCTAAAATAGCAAAAAAAAACTTCATGTACTGGAACAGGTTTTGGAACAGGCAAATTAATATCAAATATATGTAAAGTTGGACTGAAAATAGGTTATGTGCATGCTTGTTTCTTTCCTTGTTTTATGGGGTATTTTCATTCAATTTACAACTTATACATGAGAGGATAAAGGGGAGCACATACAATAGCAAAGTGAACTGGAGCTATGGCAATTAAGAATGCATGTTCCACTGAGTTTGTTGTTTAAAGTTTATTCTTTATAAATTCATGGTACTGGTTGACTCACAAGTAGAATTGTGAGCCATATATGAAAGATTTAGATTAGAAAGCGATACAGTACTGTTTACTTAACATTTTTGTACCCACTACTAATGATTTATTTGTGCCTTCAGCTTTTTCATATTTTTCTTGACTTCATCGTCTTATTCTGTTTTATTGTACATTGCTACCATTGTACCTATTTTAGATTGTTACATCTAATACTATTAAAACCTTAGTTAGCCCTGCAGCTGGTCTTTTTTCTACCCTGTAGGTGGGTATACCCACACTGCCTGTTTTGCTTCTGAGTGAAGTGCAAATAGGTACCTGTTTCCTTTCTGTTGCAGCCTTCATAACCCCCCATCTCTCTCTTCCTTCCAAGATTCTTTTTTTAAACGTAAGCCTTTCTGTTCTCTGACACTGAATGTTCAGAGTATGCACTCACATTTTATAAGAGTATGTTCTTTTTATTGCTATCTGACTATTGTATTGTCTCCTGAAATATGTTTTTGTGGCCTCAAAAACATTTTATAGTAAGACTTTTGTGTGACAGTTCTATTTAGAAAAAAAAATCCATAAAGTAACCCAAGAAAAGCATTTAAAAAACAGGTTTCTTTTTTACTTCTATTTTAATTAATCGTAGAAGATTCCAGGTTTTGAATGTGATGTTCACAAGCGGTCTTAGCACCAATGTACCAAGCTGTAAAATAGCAACAGCAGCAGCTGTTGACACATTCCAGTGTTTTAACATGTGTTTAGCTTGCTGGTTACAAGCATTAGTGACTGCTGTGAAACGATACAAGGAGAACCATAGTGTTAAACCTGACCATCGTATCTTGAAATAGTTCATATTCAGTACTGCACTCTACTCCATGATCACATTAAAATCTATTCTCCAAACTAAGAGAAAGCAAATTACCATGTTTTGGTATCCATATTTTGAGTGAAATATTTAGAAAGAATATAGCAAAAAAGCTAACTACATATGTATCAGGTTGGTTTTGACGCTTTGTAAAGTGGAAAAATTTGCTTCTGCTTTTATTATTCTCTCTTTTGTGGACACGTTGATACAAGGCAAAATTGTCTTTGATTTAAACAAACCTATTAATAAGTGCAATGAATAAAGAAACTGCAATCTGTGCATACTTCTTATTTGAGACCAGTGATCGCTTCACTACCTTAATACATGGATTTATCCATTTTGTTTTTGATCCTTAAATTAAGGTTTTAATTCTTAAAATAACTAACAAATTATCTTGAATAAGTGCAGGCTTAAACAGTTTTATACTTTATATAACATAATTGTCGTTAATAACAGACTTCTCTACATTCAGTAGATTCTAGTATGGGGATTAATTGTGAGCATGCGCTTCAGCCCATGAATAACACCTTTGAGGGTATTTCAACAGAAATAAATTCAGCAAATTCCTTTTTTTTTACAGATAAGATTCTGTTGTAAACATGACCTGTAACTGAAAAGCTTGTGTTTATAAACATTCTGTAGAGCTATGTTGTGATGAATACAGCGTGTATGCAGAAAAGGATTTAAATAATCATGACTGCCTTACTATTAGCAGAAATATAAGAGCTGGATTGTGTAAACCTGGGAGAGAAGTTGTAAATTAATCCTGTAAAAGGAAACGAAGACAAAAGAAAGTTCTTAAAGTGAATTATTACCTTTGAAAAATATGTCCTTGGGCCTATTCTCTCTTACCCATCAGTATCTAATCAAAAAATGAAAAGCTTTGCTCACCAAGGGAGGTTACTTGACCCCCTCAGTTTCATGGCTTAGCTTTTTTTTCTTTTTTTTTTCATGGCAAAAATGCTGAGAGCATCTGTGGATGAGACTGAGGTAAAGTTTACAGACATCTTCCACTCCCCCAGGAGGCCCAAAGCTGTGTTTGCCCAGGAGGCTTCAGAACTCTCACAAACTTATCCTGTGCTCTGCAGATTAGTGGGCTTGGTATTTAGCAAACATTTGAAGAGATAGGTCGGTGCCCACTTGAGCCTATTAAACACACGGCCCATGGTACCGTTAGGATGGTTCTTGGAAGACTTGATAAGACTTCAGCTGTTTTAACAGAATTATTCCGGCCCTGCGGTGTTTTTAATATAGAATGTGCATCGGGCAGCAAAATGTCAGTTTCAGATTCACCAATTATTGGAGGATTACGGGATTAAATTAACGAGTTTAGACGCCCGTCTTGCTGTTGCCACTGTAATCTTCTTACTTCAGTCACAGCAGCTGACTTAGGAATTAGGAGGAGAAAAAAGTGATTATTCCACACTCAGAATGGCATCATCTAATTCTTACAGACCAGGAGAAGTCCCCCCATGGACCACTGATAGCATAATGTATGAAATATAGAGCCAGAGGTTTTGGGCTAACAGGAACAAGGCAGAATGACAAGCAAAATATCTACTGGTTTTTGCAAGAATTGCAAGCTTTTCTTTTTTCTTTTTTTTCAAAGAAGGCTATGAAGCAGTAAATCCTTTTATCAGTATAGCTTCCACTGTAATGCTTGCATCTCTTCTCTATCTACAGAGATGTTTTTTTCATCCTCTTTGCCTTGATTTGTCTAACATATAGTTTGATCAGTGGTAGCCTGAAGGATATAAGGAATGATGGGGTCAGCTAATATGTGAGACAGAGCTGTCACAAACTCTCAGTTGTGCATTGCAGACGTATGCTGGCTACTTTCCAAGGTTTTGCATTAGACAGCTGCTTTTAACCACACTAGGCAGCTTTTCCACTATAGTAATTTTGGGACCCTTGTGGTCAGTTCTGATTGTGGGATTACACCCCTTTAATTAGACTCTCATAGCAAATATTATACATCTTGGACCAGATAGGAAAATATGTTTTCCATATTGAAATACATACATTTGATAAGATGAGCCATTATGAAGGTGGCATTATTGTTTCCAATTTTGTCTTGACTACTGCTATGTAATCTGTGCAAATTCCTTAGAGACTAGGCATTTATCTGAAAATATTTCATTAGATTATAACTATTATTGTTCTAGGATTAAAAAAATTGAATGTCAGCAGTCATCATCATGATAATTGCTGTTTTTGGTGATTATACTCATGCTTTAGAATTGTCGTGCCATTTTACAATTCTTGTTTTTGTTGTTTTATATTAGTTTTTGTTTACCAATTTCATAAGAAAACTGTTACTATTAGCATTAGTATCAATTGCGGGACACTACAATGCGTTATTTGTAGTGAGGCATATTTAAAATATATGGCCCCTATATGAACTGTCATTTCAGATATGAACTTATCTTCTGCTGTCAATGCAGTAAGAACAGAAGTGTTACTAGCTGCAGTGTGCAGCTAAATGATCAAAGGTTTACAATAAATGTAACTCAATAAATATAGCTCATGTATAGTGGTCACTTTTGTATCGAAGGTAAGGAACTGATTACTGGTTAGTTCTGATTTGGCTAAATGTTGACCTGGTGATAAATCTGTTTAATGTGTATACTTGCATCTCGTTGACAGTTCCTATGTTGTAGTTGAAGATGACGCATAGAAGCAGTTAAGAAAAGCTGATGATAAATGAACTTTCACAAGGAGAACATCATGGGGAGGAGGGACTGTCTTGGACCAATTGATATCAAAGTAATTACAGCAGCCTCTGCAGACCTGACAGATATCTGTCAGGCTAAGCTTTATGTTTTTGGTTCAGTAGCTGTGCAGCATCTGTATGATGCTAAACATTTACTTGGTGTAATTAAGGGAACAAGAAGAGGGCATTATCTGAGGACAACCTCAAATTCTCAGTGCACCTAAGGCCTACTGGAATTTTTTCATAATCCATATAGTTCACGTACAGGATTAATGAGTTTTTGAGCAAATGTCAAATTTACAGAACATGTTCTATTTTCACAAGATATCTTAATTGCTTATTTTTTTCTTTTATTATTGTATAGTAATATGATTGGCTGTCTGATTCAAAATTGTGAAATTTACGTTTGCTGCTACACAGAAGAAAATACTATATTGCAAGATTCCTGGCTGATGTAATGTTCTTTCTATGTCAATACCAATTACACTCTTAAGACAAACTTATGGTACTTATGCAGGGACTGCATTTTTCCCACGGGTTGTGCTTTCCCAGAAAATAAACTAAAGTTAAATTCATCCTTTGGGTTCTAACCGAGAACATATAAACTTTTGGCCTCATCTTGAGTCAACAGAGACTGTTGAGGAGGTCAGTGAGCACAAATAAGACACTGTGTAAATTGCTGCTTTATTATGTTTTACACTTGTGTATAATTGCTTAATGGGTATCAGTGCTTAAATGCCACTTGTTCTTCTTTATGCATATTCACTTAAATTATTATCTTACATTATTTGGACTTACAAGAAACCAACCTCATATTCTGTAGGAACTATTTATTTTTCAGGGTTTCAGTTGGCTGAGGCTACATAATCACTAGTACTTAAATTATCATGGTCACAAATTAAGAGTGAGATTTCTCTTTTAAAAATCTGTTTCTTGTAATGAGCCCATCTTCAAGATCAAATCATGTGTTTTCAGGTAAACACCAGGTGCTCATCATTTCAGCTGTTAAAATTGCAAATAATTCAAAAAACATTATTTTAATTAACACAAGCTCATCAAAAGATACAACCATGCCATGTTTGAATAATGATGATTGTCTGGTTCCCGGTTACCTTCATTATGATTGAAGGTGGCTTCTCTATGAGAGAGGTAGCCTATAAAATTAGATTTGGTGGTTCAAAAATCAGCTGACTAATAAATTGAGAAACTAAGGAAACCAGCCTTGCTAGGGACAGAGCCACATCCTGGAAGGCTGAGGTTCACCAGCGGCTCAGGACTGTTATACTGGTTTGTTCCATAGTGTGTAGAAGTGGCTACAGCACAACAATGTCCAGAACGAAATAGCCTTAACAGTGACTGTATTTCACTTTTTGCACAATAGCAAACTATGTATTCAGAGGCCTTTCAAGATGATACCTGAGATGAAACTGTTGTCTTCTATGGACTAGACAACAGCTGAAATAAAAACAGAGAGAGTAGTGATTTCTTCAGCAATTAGTGCCATTTTGCCCATAACAAAACCAACAGAAGACAACATGTTTAGAGACATTGTGATGAGGGCTATGCTGACTGCAACATGGTTCATGCCAGTCAGTGGGGTGGTGGACTTATGACAATTTGAGGAGAAATGTGCCTTTGGTGGAGGTTATGGGCAACTCCTGCTCTGGAAGTGTTGATTTTCAAATGAGACATTGCAGTTTAAAACTGTGCTAGGTTTACAATGACACCAAAAGAAAACACTTCAAGGTCTTTTCTGAAGACTGTTTTTCTCCTGACCTGGGTCCACTAGAATATTTGTTGAACCAATTCACCTGTCAACAGGAGACAACTGTGATTGACCAACTTCTTGCTGTACCATCAACCTGCTGTATACTTTCAAGCAGGATGCTGATACTTGGATAACAAAATGGTGAAGTGATGTGTAAAAATCTAATTTCATTAAAAAATTACTTAATATACTGCCTGTCTTTTTTGTTTGGAACAATTTTATGTGGAATTGATAGGAAAAATGTGACATTAGTACTGTATATGTATGAAATACATGTTTACCTGAGATCAGAGACTTTTTAAGTCTTACATATTCAGTCTAGTTTTGTTAGCAGATCTTTGTTTATGAGGCCTTACTATGGGATCTTTATTATTTCATTTCAACTAGTATTCTTTTAATTTTATATTGTCATTTTAATGACATTCTTTACTGCTGCATTGACAAGGGTTCATTTTGTTAAGCTTTTGTCCTTTGTCTCTTTTTTTATACCAAGAACAGTGAGTTTTGGGTCTCAAAAAACTATTCCATTATAAAGGCTGTTAAGTAACTGTGTATAAAATTGTCCCTAGTAAAGAAACAAAGCTGTGCTTCAAGCAAAACATATAAACTGTATTTCAGATAATTAATCTCAAGGCTCTGAAATTTAAAAACACTTTCTTGAAGGCAGAAAGAATTTCTCATCCAACTAAAGGTTTGCTGTAGCCATCTAGTGTCAGCAAATTATTGCGGGGCTTGACAATCGGAGCCAAAAACAACAACACGACTTAAAATACCACAAGGTCACACTGGACTGAAGCTCATTTTATGTACAAACTAGGGAAAAGATGTCTTAAATCTTGACAGGCTCTTCAGAAACAGCTGCCAGATTTCTAGGTTAGGTTAGTTCTGCTTGTCCTTCATTGCTACCTTGAACTTTAGCCTCTGTTATTTCTGCTGTGCTCAGTTTTTTGTTGTGAAAGGAAAACATTTAAAATTAATGTGTGTACTCGTTAATGACAGCCCTCATTTGCAAATAATGCTTAACATCCTATTAAGAGCTGCCAGCTTGTTAGAAAACAAAGGCTAGTCAAGATGCATGGAAGCTGGTCTGTCGCTGTTACCTATGAGTTTACAAAGTACCATTATGAAGTCGCATCACATTTTTCACTTTTAATGATTCCTGCACTTTGTCCCAGTGCATGGCCTTGATGATATTTCTGTCATTCAGCCATATGCCACCATCAAGTGTGCATCTGCTCTGAGTCCCTATCTTGCACACCTTATTAAAGATTCTGAATGCTACGTATGATCTTATATCCACCCGTGTTCAAAGCAACGAGAGCTGCTTCCTCATTTCCATGCCATTCCTGGCTACAGAGATTTCTGTGTTTATACAAGAGATATGGAATTAATTTATGCAAAGTCAGTTTTACAAATCCCAGAAAAAAAGCAAATGAATATTCAGTTGATGTAAACCCATTTAGGACAACATTTGCATGTCTGTATTACTTAAAAATAATAACAAGCTTACCATGATAATGAGTAACAGTCCTCTGACTATATTTTTACAATTTACTAATAATCAATAAACTAGTGTTACTGATGATGAACTCCATAGATTGAATCAGAGCACCATGTTCTTAAAATACCTTTTTTAAAATGCTTATCAGAATGTACTTGAACTATTTTGTTATCCAATTGAACCTGTGTTTGGGTATTTTTGTATTTTTTAATACTAAACTTTGTACACTTTAAGCTTTATTAATTTTGTGAGACCAGTTTGTTGATTGTATGAGCTTTAAGGAGAGTTCTTTTTTTCCCACTGACACCTGAAAATTTAGTTTTAGTCTTGTAAAAGGCTTCCCAGGGGATCTAAAGCTACAGAATATTTGGAGAAGACAGATGTTGGATAGCCCTCTTATTGTCAGTGCCAAAACAGTCTTTTTTCAAACTGAGAAAGGCTCTTTGCCTATGGTGGTGTGTTCAAGATACTTTTATAACTAGTGGAAGCACAACTGACTGCACAAAACAGTAAAAAAGGAACAAAAAAATACTTTCTAGGTTTTGGTCACCTGGGGTAGTTAGCTTGTCAATCGTAAGATCTAATCCTAAATAATCTTTTCTCAACAAACAAAACATCTCTTAATTGCTCAAAGAAACAATTTTCTTTTTCTTTATATTACAATTTCTCAAGCAGTGGAAGGGCATACTTTTTCCTGTCTGTTTCTGTCTCACTGCAATCTTTTCACTGCACTGATAAAACAACATTGCAATTTGCATTGCAGCACATACCTGGTCCCAATTGTGTGGCCCTCAGCAACCACTCCAGCTCAGTGCCTAATCATGGCCTGTGTTTGAGCCAATCAAAGTCTTCCAGGCCCACCAAGAGCAGCCCTTCTAGTCAAGGGCGTAGGCTCCATCACAAAACAATTAAAACTTTGAAGGAAACCATAATGATTGTTACCAAGAGCATAAATATTAAGTTAATGTAGGGTTTGTTAAGAAATACAGGGTACAGATCAATAGTACAGTGATTTATTATAGTATAGGATTGTCTATGATACAGTAAGTTTCTGGTTCCCATTTCTCACATGATGCTTTTGTCTTGAATGTTCCAGTAAGCTGTTTGCATCTCAACAGACAACAGAAAATGAAATTCCTTATCAGTTAAATCGAAACTAGAATGATGGGAAAAATGTATTTTCAGAACATACACATTGCATTTCTAGATTGTGTAGATAGTTTAAAGATTAAGATGTTTTCATGGAAAGATTGACTGCAGAATGGTCTGGTTAAGAAAAAAATGTGTTGCTAAAGATAGTGAATTGGACATTTTTATTTGTCTGATTTCTTTAGGAACATCAATAATTTGGTGTAGTGGTCTAATATTATGAGTATAAGCATGGAAATTTAAAACACACTGAGGAGATCAACCCAATTTTAAGGCAACCATGGGGTAGCTGTGACACTGTAAGAAGAAGTATTAGCTTGAATACTACAGTATATATGGGAAAAGGAAATCTGCACATTATGATGTTTCAGAATCATTTGTAAAATGTGTTATAGTTGTAGTTTCTATTGCATATACTTTATTAATTTTGCTTGTGTCCTATGTAAATAATTTCAGTAACCATAATTCCAATCCTCATTATCATTCAAAATACAGCTAACGCTATTTGTTATCACATAATAACCCTAGCTCCCTTGTTATAATTAGGTAGCACTGTAGTAAACATTAGACAGAACTGCATTGAAGTGTCAGTACAGGTAAATTCTTTCTACAGATATGATTATCTGGCTTCGCACCGTTCTTTCCTAAACGGCCTAGAGAATATGTTTAAATACACAGTGTGCAACGTGTTTCTCACTGCCTAAATCGTAGGCAATAAAATTAGGGGTTTTGGGTTGTGCAATTTTCTTCATGTACAAAATTACTGTAGGGCTACCTGTTACAAACGATATATTGCAGAGCTTTAGAATTTTTGATGCATCCTAGAGCTACCCTATTAGCTAATAATTATATTTTACATTAAAGGACCATTAATTAATGTATTTTATTAGAATGCAGAGTAAAATATAAATAATGCTGTTTTTAGGGATGCACAGCACATTTGCAAAATGCTCCTTACTTTTATTAATTTAATAGAACATTTTTCATTAATGTTGTTTGTGTTCCAGCAACTTGGATAACTGAATTAATATACTTAGCTACAGCACATTAAGATCAGCCTGTGGAAGACTCAAACAGAAGTATTTCTATTGTACTCACGGCACACAATATACTCATTGCTGTCCATTAATACTATTCTCTGTTCGGTTCTTAGTAGCATCCTTGTCTTCAGTAGACTCTTAGTCTTGAACATTTCTGAAACTTGCATCTTCATAGATAAACTTTAATGCAGGAATGCGTAACAAGCAAACAGAATATTGAATCACAATAGAGATAGTGGCTGGATTTGAAAGTCAGCAATAGCAAATAGCTGAGGTCAGCTCATACATCAGAACTATTGTTAGTATAGAATGTCTACAATCAATATTACTGTGGAATCCATGGTTTACAAACAATTTAATAATGGTAGAAAAAATATTTTACTTAATTTATATTATTATATTAGAATGTTATATCTATTTAAATTGAGGAGGTGCCTTCCTGTGATCTCCAGGAGAACTTCTTTAGATACAGACATCTCCTAGACAAAGAATGTTTAACAAGACAAAGTACTGTTCTGAAACATACATAGAAATATTACATAATTCAGATGTAATATGGAAGCTGATTTATTATACTGTATAATACAAAATTACTGTACTTTAATATGACAAACTGGATTAATCATTATAGCAGCTGAGTGTACTGTCGGTTGTTTCCTCTCAATAGAGCGACAATATTCCTTAGGTAAAACTTTTCTGTGATGTTTAGCTTACTCATGCTTTTAACAATTGTAAGTGGCCAACGGCAGTTTCTAATCATTTGGTACATATGCACCGTTTGCTTCATGAGTCACTGAGGGGCCATCAAGCTTCCTCTATCAACTTGAAAAAGGAAGGAAATGGATGTAGGAGGGGTCTTAACAGTTTGGTGAGAAGAACCAGTCAGACATTGGAGTCATAGACTGGTTCCCATAACGAGGTGA
Organism: Atractosteus spatula; assembly: GCF_055471065.1. Classification (NCBI taxonomy): domain Eukaryota; kingdom Metazoa; phylum Chordata; class Actinopteri; order Semionotiformes; family Lepisosteidae; genus Atractosteus; species Atractosteus spatula. The sequence goes on along the minus strand of NC_142717.1, from coordinate 34,242,496 downwards.
TGTGTTTCAGCTGACAGAGTGTAGGGAGGCTAGCTGCCTATTGCGAAATGTTGGGTTTTGTCAGGTTTTGACGCCACGAGTCAGGAAACAAAAGGCGTGATGTGTGGAGTTTAGTGTTTGTCTCGTGCCAGTACTCAACGAGTCATGCTTTAAAGTTTAAGCAAAAAACAAGGTTGTCACACTTTTTTTAAAAACCCTTAGAGTCATATGTATTGTCTATTTCAGCCATTATTTTTGGCATCATACTGAACAATAGAATTTTCCACCTTTTGCAGTTCCCACAATAAACAGGAAAGAGAACACCCAGATGAGTCTTTGACCTTGGGGATAAATGGTGTGATGATGATAATAAGAATTTATTAAATGTAGTGTATTTTAAAGAAATTGACACAGTTTAAATTAGTAAAGTTCCTTTTTCTGTCACTCAGAATCACTTTTGTCATAGTAAGCATTTTTGAAAATGTAATAAATCAAAATTCCTAGTTCTTTGCATTTATATCAATGTTTTTTTTAATAAAATATTAAATTAATTTGCAGGATAACAGCATACACTTCTACATAAGGTACATTTTACTCTTCTTAACAAGTATCCCACTGCAATTTGCAGTATAAATACTGAAACTGGTTGGTCTTGTGATTCAGCTCACTATGAACCAGCTGAAACAAATGTTTTAGATTTAGATTTCAAAGATCTGGTTATTACTGTCTTTCATGATTTGGAAACATTTTCTTAAGACAAATGGCTTGGTGCCTAAAGGTCCTTTCTCCCTTTTAATTTCAAACGACTACTAAAAGATGCCAACAACTCAACATTTAGTGATCTGTATTATTATTTGGAACTCTGTATTATGAATAAGATTTTCTATGTTAAGGGAAGGAAATGTAAAAAAAATTGACTGTTGATGCATCTCAAGGTTGAGTACTTCTAGCTCAAGTACTTTGATTCAATCAATAAGCTGCGAGTTTCTTCTAATTTCAAAGGAGATGTCCTTGGCAGGCATTGTGGACAATAACGCAAGATGGCAACACAATAGCCTGTGTGCTGACTCGCAGGTGATCTTGGTTTAGTAGTGTTTTCTTTCTAAATAGAAAATCATCTGACCTTCCTTGTCATGCTGCCTCACACCCTCACACAAAGCCAGCCAGTCTGAATTTTCTCTGATTAATGTGAATTTTGTCAAAGCAGTCAATTCTTAACAATATCCATTTTTCTGTGTCTTATAAAATATGGACAATGTTAGTTTATGATCTAGATTTTCTTTTCTCACTATACAGTAAGTATAAAATATAGGTGTTTTTTTAGCCTGTGCTAGTTCCTTTAAAGTAGCTATGTTACAAATGAACAAGTAAAAGGTTTATTCCATTCTGAAAAGAGAAGAAAGGAAACACAATGTTTCGGCTGTGGAGTCTTCTTCGAGCCTTCTTCACACCGAACTATGTTACAAATGTGTGCCTTATGTTTGTCTGTTTGGAATGAAATATTCAAGTATTAAGAAAAGTTAATTGGGCTGATTCTATAAAACAACAGTTTTCTTAAGTTACTTAGGATATTATTAAGCTAATTCTCTAAATCTCTTATTCAACTACAAGGTTGAAATGATTTTGATTCTTTAACAGATATTTACTGAACTTTATGTAGCTGCATCTTATCATTACCCAACATTTAATCTCTTTTACAAAGAGATTGTACAAGATCTCATTGTCATCAAAACATGACAGTGACAAAATCACCATTACTATTTAGATCTAAAGAAGTTTCAGCTAGCAAAAAATAAGTAATGTACAGTACTACAGTATATACAGTATGTACAGTTACTACATAACCTCTGCTCAGTAATAAACAGAGAATTATGCATCCAACAATTTAAAAAGTGGAACAAAACCATCATCAATATTATCCTCAGTTAAATTTTAAAATTATTTTCTTATGCCTATGAATTTGCCTGAAGAGCAGCGTCATTAATGCTATCCTTCTATACATAAAGTCATCGGAAAGAGGTGTGTGAAAGTGCATTGTAGATCTGAAAGATTTCACTTGCAATAAAAGCTTTACTGTAATTAAAAATGTAACTTTTCTTTAGCTAATTATTTTGCCTGCTCCCCCTGGCATTTATTGTTGTATCCTTGCAGTTTGTTAGCAGTTTACCGCTGTAACCTGCATAATTGTGTTGACATAGCCTAACAGAAAGAAAGCACAGCACATTGCTGGCAAAGAGCTCAAAGTCATTTCATTTGGCTCCTGAGGTGATTTAAAACAAATCACGATTTAATCCCATACTGTCACTATATTTGTCTTATTAAGAGTGACTTGTATATATATAGTAAATTTATGGAGAAGTTCGCACATAGTGCTTTAGTGATTTAATTGATAAAAAAATCAAAATTGAAACAGCTGCATGTGATACATTTCTTTTTCTTGTAATCATCATTAATAAATATAATTTGACTTCTCATTCCCCGTTACATCATTTGCATCCCCATACTAGGGGGCTCAATCTGACTAGCAGGCAAATAATTGTAAATAATTAAAACAGTTGTATTTCCAGAGCCGAGGGCAGAAGATGGGAGTGAAATGAAACAAGTCAGATGCAGGTGCATGATAGCACATGTAAATGCCTTTCGCTCCACAGCCTGAACGAAAGCAGAGGAGGGGGGAAGCAGCCAAGAAAGCATTAGTGAGCTGGCAGGGTCTCAAACTGAATGCACAGCTCTGCCAAGCCTTATTCATGGGGGGATGCGATAATTGTTATTCAGCTGTCCTTAATGAGATGCGCTGCCCAGTGGTGAAAGACTGAAGCGCTCTCTCTCTTTTGTTATGCTAATTAGGCACCATTAGAGCCTGGCTTTATTTATGTTCCATCTAATCTCTCCCGCTTGCATCCTACCCCACGAGCTGGGTTGAAGGGAAATGGAGGAGATATTGTGCAGGAACCTTAAAGGCTGCCCTGCTCCAACAACTTATGTTTTAAACCATTGCTGACGGTTTCACTGTAACAGCATGAGGCCTTCTGCAGTTTTGTTTGTTTTGTTTTCATGGTGATTTTGTTTGGTTTTTCCTTTTGTGTGTGTGTTTTTTTTTCATATGGTACCGCTATCCAGCTGGAGCGTGTGGTGACCTGAAAGAAGATGTGTGTTTTTCAACAAAAACGTTATTGGGTCCATCAGCCCTTTAAGGGCAATTCCAAAAAAAGAAAAATCAGATAACAGAACAGTATGAGGTCCCAGTGGAAGGGGTTTTAAAATTGCCTTTGTCCAAAGTAATCAAATAAGTATTTTATTTATTGTGTTCCCTTATGATATTGTTTCTTTTTCAGACTTAAAAATTTTAATACCTTTATCTGTGCACTATGATAGCCACTATTTCAATATTGGGTAGTTTGAGAACAAGAGCAACTGCCATCTCTGCCTAGTGACAGCCATTCTACGTGACATACTGTAAAGTAAATTTATCTTATCTTGAATCATTACAGCAAAATGCAGACCCAGAAATAAGATTTGATCCTCATCCAACATTAATCCAAACTATGCCTTTTTTAAACACAAAATAGAGAAATAATTTTAAGCCTTCATCTCTGATGTAAGAAACACTATACTTTCATGTATGTACCACGGACACTATAATACCCTTCATGAGCTCGTCAGATTTGAGTTGTCATTACTGTGGGAAATAACTGGAAAGCATTTCATACATCCAAAGATAATGGGGCACTGTCAATCAAAAACAATTAAAAACACTCACCAATGTCAACATTATTTAGGACATGCATGTTTGTCTCTGCACAGGTTTTATATCACATAACATCACATGATATTTTTAGCTTGGTGTCCCATCCAAGGTATACCTTGCCTTGTGCCCGTTGCTTGCTGAGATAGACTCCGGCTCCACCCCGACCCTAAATTGGAAAGAGCATTAAGAAAATGGATGGATGAATGTTCTCATCTAATTTATTTTTAAATGCTGATAGTGTTTACATTCTTATGTATTTGAGTGTGTTCTTCTTTTTAAACTGTTTTTGATTAATTTCCATTCAAATAAAAAATAGTTTACTTGTGTTTACTTTCCTTTGAATTAAAATTAAACTTTGGTATAGCACATTTAAAGTGCTTTAGTCAGTTTTTAAATGTAGAAAAAAGTGCTGTGGAAATGGAAATTTTCCATTCCAAAATATATTTCCAAGGGCATATATTTTTTGTCATTGACTATACACTTATTTTTTTAGTACTTCTTCTCTCAAGGAGTAAATTGAATTGGCTGCTCTTGAGTTATACATCTGTGGTCGGGTTGCTGCAGTACACAGTTCATTGGATAACTGAGGATTTTACATTTCTTTCATTAATCCGTTCAATTTCTTATGTTTGTCACTTTTACATTTCATAATGTAGCATACTATTGTTAAATCTCCATGAAGTGGTTTTTATGGTTGTCAAGGTAACAGCAATTCATACTAAAATAAAATGAAAACAGATATAGATCGTATTAATGGAATAAAACATGCTGTTTTTTTTCTGATAGCTTGTTTATGAAGTGGAATAGGCAAGACTGGTTACAGATTTGGCATGATTTGGTGCACTGAAGCTTCAGCAAAGAACTTAACTAAAATGGAACTTTTAAGAATACTAATAAATAATTGCAAGTTTACAATGTTCCACTGATAGCATTCTACCATTATTGTTTTGAATCTTATTCCTTCACAAAATTTAATAATGACAAAGAAATCCTTTCTATGCCCGTCAATAAAATAGGTACAGCACAGCAGAATACTTGGTGACCTTGCTCATGTCTCCTTACTATTGTACCTCAGTTTTGCCTAAAAGTGACTACTATCCATCAAGAATACGATACAAGATAGTCTAAATCTAGTTTGGTCCAAACTAAATATTAATGTGCAAATGTTAACAAATGTTTTCTGTTATATTCTTGACCATTTACTGAACCTAATATTGGATAACAATAAAAGCAGAGTAACGAGTCCATTAAATATAATGCAGAAATCACCTCCTTGAAGGTGAAGAAGATGAAAAATACACAAATAATCTCAGTAGGATGCAAAATAGTAATGCTTTATCCATTGCATAGTGTCACGTTCGTAAACCCCTCCTCTTAAGGACGCTCCAGCCCTTCCTTGTTTTTTACTCATCTCCCACACCTGCTCCCTGTTCCAGCCCCCTTTTCAGTTCCCCAAGGCAGACGCTCACTCTGTTCTGGGCTCTGCATTGGTTCCCGTACCGGGCGAGGCCGGGACCTGGAAGCGTCTGGTCCCTTCAAGGTTTTAGTTTCTGTTCCTGTCCTGGCCCGGTTCTTGTTTTTAATCTTGTCTGTCTTGGATGGATTGCCTGGCTTTGGACTTTTGCCCCGTCTTGGATTCCCCTTTTGGACTCTGTTCTGGATTGTTTGCCTCAGCCACACCTTCCCTGAACACCAGTGCACCATGGACACGCCCCCTGTTTTAATTCCCGACTCGCGCATGCTTTTTTTCCCCGTGTTTTCCCCACTCATCCTCGGATTGTGTCATCTGCAAAGGGTCCGGAAAGAACGCTTTAGTTACACATAGTTTGCATATAATTACTACCATAGTTTGTTTGCTCAATTTACTCATTACTTTTAAAGAACTTAAAAATAGATTGCTTTTATTAGAACATGCTTTGAAATGTTTTCTAAGTTCCCTCCCCCCACACATCTGTTTTCTGACTGTGAAAGATGCGTATGCTTACCTCCGTATGATCTATGTCAGGTACATGTCAACAAAAAACTCAAAACACTCCCAATAATGACATAAGGCTTTTATGTGATCCATTACAATGAATATTAGGTGACTGTAATGAAAGCTATACAACAAGTGTGAGTATTGTGCATGTATTGTGCATCTTGTATGTAGTTTGGATGCAGAACTAAGTGCTTGAATTAGAAAATAATCCAGAGTATTCTGCCCAGCACTTTGGTATGTGATATCAAAGTAGGATCAAGATAAAGACCATGCTACGCACCCTGAGCATGGTGATTTTACCAAACCTTTCCTCCAGGATTTGAGTAGAACATACCTAGCGCTTCCAGAGATTTGTGTTGAAATGTCTCCATGTTTTCCTGATATCATTGTGGGAATATATGCATATCTATTGCCAACCAACAGCAAGTATCTACCAACGTGACCCAGTGTAGAGTTTGCCAGCTTAGATATATGGCATGTATTGACGGATAACCACATGCCCAAGTAGCTTTTGGCGAGTGCTCTACAGGGTAGCCAACAACACAATGTGGACAAGGACAGCAAATAGCTAACATTGTGGTCTCCATCCTCCAGCCTTATAATCTGAAGAAAGGATGCAGAGAGAGACAAACATAAATGAAGGTGCACAATTTGTTTGTCAGCTGTTATTCTTGAACAGCAGCAGGAAAAAAAGGAAAACACATCAAGAGAGATGAGCTAAAGCATTGACGTGAACTGAAGTGAACAATGATGGAAGCAACACTACAGTTCAATCGCTCTGGCTGCAGACTCCAAGCTGTCAACATCACTGGTTTGGCTAGTCATCAGAGACAAGCACATGGGCCACAGCAGCTGATGACCTGTCTATTTTTGCAGTGTGAAATTCCAGTGCCAAGACTTATACAACTACAAGTGATTCTGTCAAGTAGGACTGAGGCCAAATCCAATTGAAACAATCAGACTAAATAGCATGTATTGGTCTTACACAAAATAAATTGTATAGTAGCCTTCAAACAATAAAGACATTAACATATTAAAGGTATGTGTAAACAAGAGAGATTTTGTGTTTTCTCAGTGTGAGAATGATGGTTAAAACTAATTTTACGCTTTTGCATTTTCCTGAATATTTCTATTGTTTCTGGAAGCAACGAGGTTTCTAGGAATATTGTGTTAATGGTCTGTCAGAATAAGAGTTCAAGTTCTGATAATCATTCAAAAATAGTAAAAAAAAACTCTTTTTACTTGGTCATATAAGCTTTAGATTATACAATATTACCAGAAACGGACCACCACATATATGGCCCTCAAGCAATATATTTTTATTTAGAGGGTCCATATGAAGAAGCTGAGAAGGTTTCAACAGGAGACTATTTCTTCACTCCCAGCTGTTCTCATTAAGGCATGCAATCTTCATATATAATGCATTACATGTATGATTTTGAACACTTGTTTTTAAGGATTAAAATCCCTTTTGAATTGATTCTTTGCAGGCCATATCATTCATTCTTAAAACAAAGAATTTAAAATATTGTTCACTTGTATATATTTGTTTTACTCATGCTTGAACCAGTCCCATTTACTTATCACTGTTATGTTTGTTGCAGATTGTATTACACTGGTAACTTCTAGCAAGAAATGAGCAACGATTGCAGAGTGTAATTGACAGGAAAACATAGGATTTTCACTGTATGATAGAAGCTTTAAAAAAATCAGTTTGCTTTCCTTAACCTGCTGAACTGGTTTACGGCAAACCTGCCATCATTTAGAAGTGTTAAATCATGGCCTCAATTTTAGTTTACCTTTTCTAGTTCTATAACATTTCTTTCACTATGGTCTTTATTGGCAGGATAATGAATTAGAAAGTGATCGTAAGGTTGTCATCTACTCATTCAAGTACAGATGTTGTACCAGTTAGGTACTTCTGGATAAACTGGGTGAAACTCTAAGACAGTGTTTCTCAAACTATGGAGCGCTGCGAGGTGGTACGCCATATGACCCTGGAACTTTGTTGTGTGCACTGAAAAATTGGGACGGGTTTTCATATTTTCTATTTTAATACGTGTCGAATATGCAGCCTACGTACTGCGATACAGCGCGCGCTAATACTTGAGTGGACACAAGAGCTACTATGTAGTTCTATACCATTGTATATGAATGCATGCTACGAAGGCAAGTGACCAGTTGTATTTTAAAAAAGTTATCTCCAGCAAATAGGGAGGTAAGAGAATGTGCATGATTTTGGAGCAATGCCAATGTTGTAAGCACAGGAATGCATAGAAATGTGTGCTACAAACGCTGGCAATCTTGTGGGCACAGGAAAACGTGATAGATAACAGAAAATATTTAAGAACTGTTCTAGGTTAATTGGAGAAAAATACACTGAGCGTCTCTGTGTTTCGCTCACATGCGCATGAAATAAAAACTTCTTTTAACTTTTGAGACGGACTCCTGAAACAGAAACGGGGCAAGCTTGCTGATTGCTAAAGCAGGTAAACCCCATACTATTTTTGAAGAACCTTATTTACCGTTGGCAAAAGAGCTGACATGTATTATGTGTGGAGAAAAAGCTGCCAAACAGCTCAACCTGCTGCCCCCTCTGAAAGACACAGCCACTCATAGAATTATTGATATGGCAGATGATATCAAAAGTATGCTGATAGAGCGCGTTAAGATGAGCAGATGCTTTTCACTGCAATTAGATCAGTCTGTAAGATGTCGTCGATTTGGCCAATTTGCTCGTTTGCATTAGATACAAGTTTGAGGGTATGGCCCATGAGGTCTTTCTGTTCTGTCAGCCGCTACCAACAGGAACTACAGGAGAGCACATATTTCAGCTTCTGAATGAATGTATCGAAGAGAATGGCATCAACTGGATAAAATGCGTCGGAGTTTGTACAGACGGTGTTAGAGCAATAACAAGCCGACACAGCGGTGTAGTTGCACAAATTAGATAAGTTGCTCCAGAACTGAATGGACGCATTGCAACATCCTACGCAAGACCTTTGCCGTCAAGAAAATGCCTGATGATTTAAAATCTGTTAGACTCTGTTGTGAATTGTATCAAGGCTCAAAAAATGAATTCACATCTGCTTTGCTCGACTAAACAGGCTCACCCCTCTCACTGAAATGGTGATTTTTTATTGTTTATTTTTAATTGTTGTTGTTCCTGTTTTTTTCTGTAAAGCGATTTGAGAAGCCACCTTTAAAGGTGCTATATCAAATAAAGTTTATTATTATAATATTTATTATATGTGTATGTGAGTGTGTGCGCGCACGGGCGCTCATGTTGGTCATTGAGAATTTCTGGGGTTTCTATGAGAAGATGACTTGTAGGTGGTACTTGGATGCTTTGGTTTGATCAGAGGTGGTACTTAGTTCAAGCAGGAATATGACTGTCTTTGAACAATAATGCTTACAAATCCAATAAACTTTAATTTATGAAGTTATGCAAAATATGTTTTGGAACTACATACTGCTTGTACCCAGATAAGGTAGCATGATGTGTGTCACAAGTATAGTTTATATTAAAATTACCCACATCTTGTCTTTTGGTTCTACAGCACAGTAGTCATTTGCTAATTATGGTGAAGTCCCATCACATGATCAGAGGCCTGAAAAACCACTCATAGGAAATGCAAAGCCATTCAGTTGTCTTAAATTCTGACAAACCTGGTGTTGAGACACTTATAGCAGTTATACAGTATGTAGCAATCATACTCAAAAACCTTTTATTGTATGTGAAATTGAACGTGACTATTACTCTCATTGCTCCTCATGGTGCCTGTCCTTATTGATCCATGCAGATTGAATTTGTTTCTAATGGGAAAGGTCTATAGGATTTTTTAAAGGCACTAGAACATGAAGCCTGTGACCTCTGGAGTCACTAGTTTGTCTCCATCTTAGGGCATTACACTGAGAAGTCATTTTAATCAGGTTTCTCTTCATGCCCAAGTGAATTTCACAAATGTTGTTTCAAGCTAGTATGGAGCACATTGGCTACCCAAATCACAAAGCACAGAATCTTCTCTCAGGGGGATGAATATCTTACATTTACATATACAGAGATCATTCTGATAGTCTGCATGCATGTAGGAACACTTCTTATATTTAAGACCAATTCCTACTATAAAAGGTCTCCCAGCACTGCTGGGTAGTTGCTTTGTGCTAGAAGTAGATGAGAGCTTATTAGAATTAATCAGCTGGATTTGTGTGGTGTAAGTGTGATCTCCTTGCAGATTGCAAGATGCAGATTTAATGCTTTGATTATTTTATCTGGTCACTTACCTGTGTCCAGTGACAAATTTCCATAATGCTGAGCCCTTTTTGAATGTAAGCCAGATCTCTCTTTACTCTTGCGTACATGGCTCTTACAGGTATGTGTGTTCCGTCAAATTCTTGTCTATGTATAAGAAACACATGGAACAACTTATTTGTTATATTTTTTATCTTGTTCTGATTCACCAGAACTGACCAAGAGCCTTTAAAAATTATTTATAACAGGTTAGTTTGGATTTTACTTTAGAACATATAAGATGGAGTCTTTGTTATCAAAGAATGATAATTTCAGTACAAATTGGCTTTTTTTTTCTTGTCTCACCTTCATAACTGCTAGGAAAATAAGTGTGAGTAACATTTCTCAGTTTATAATTACACAACCGCCCCCATTGTGCTGATTCCTAATGCCAGAATAAATTAAAAAGGAAAGTCCCTCCTGAGAAAAGCAATAGTATTTCATTTTGTAGGCTGAATGTATCTAAAAAAGGTTATGATTACATTAGCTTGAAACCAGATCAGAATGCACGATCCCACTGTAATTGCAGAGGGTCATTTGCTGCTCAGCACTGTAGTAATTAGTCACAGGGTTGGAGTGGGTCTTTTCCAGTTAAAATAGCAGAAGAAATATCTGGGATTAAAACATTTATGATCATCTGTATCTCATTTGAATATTCCAATCTCATCAGCAAAACAGGGGACATTATTGATTTGTGTTTGCTAGAATTTATGTTGGATTAATTCTATCATTTGTGTAACCATACTACCTGCACAGAATATTACATCCTTTGAATGCTTGGCTTTTAACACTAAAGCTTGATTTTTCCTCTTCCTTTTCTTTTGGTTTTGGTTTACTGTCCAATGAAACTAAACCCCCAAACTGAAATCTTATTGATTTCAATATACAGTGCATATTATTCAACTACATTTAATTTCCTAGCTGATCAGGATTGTTTTGGCTTTACTCAATATGTCAAATTCCCAACATGTAAGCATAACGATATATTAGATTTAATTAGTTCTTCTGGCCTTGGCACTTCCAGTCTCCAAACATTTGAACTGGGGATCTCTGATAACAAGGCTGTCTTACTAGACCTGGCAGCCCCTCCACCTCCCACTAAGAGTAAACAAGCAACGACCTTTCATAGAACTGTAGAGAATGCAACTAGTTTGGTGGAGATCACAAAAAACTTCACTTAATGTAGCTCAGCCTGTTTTATTTGAGAATTCTGTTACTCTTTCCAATGACACCCTAACACAAGCTATCAAAAGTCTGCAAAATCTTGCCTTATTTGTTTTGCTCAGTCTTTCCCTGGTAGTTAGTTCACAGAGTGAAATGCATTCTGTGAAGGTAATTCTACAGTCCATTTATCCAGTATTAATAAAATGTTTGAGTCACCCAGAAGTCTTTTTCCCAGAAGGGCTTAAACACCTGTTTTTCCTTAGCTCTCTTGGAAGTTTTATTCTCAACTTTGATTTTTCTGTTTTTGCAGTTCATATTTTGAAGAATGATTGCTTGACCAGCCTTTTGCATTAAAGCTTTGAGTCTTTTGTTAAAAAAAACTTAATATAGTCCATAGCCTAATATATAATAATTACAAAATGAAGCAGTCTACACCCATTCACAGTTTTAAATCTTTTGTGCTTATGGCATTCTGTTGTGCATTTTATAGTTATTACTTAAAATGATAAAGGAAGACCTATAGTAGCAGTTAATTGTATGTGGGGTTTTCTTTTCAGTAAGGACCTCTGAATACAGTCATAATGTCATTTTAGCAAAACTTAAGAACAAACAAAAAAAGAAAATGTACATTAATATACATAACAAAATACAAAAATATGCATTAGAAACTATGTAAAAAGATTTATGCTAAACTAATAACAGACTTTCAGATGAGTTTATTACTTTACTTAAGTACGGTTTACACAGTTTCTTTACTTCTGTCAACTGATGAGAGATACATTTTAAGATCCTTGTTTTTATTGCAGTGATTTTTGATGTAATCTCACATTCCTTGTTCAAGCTGGATGGCAGTGAAGTAAATAAAATCACTGAAAGTAAAGTAAAGTGCCTTACAGGGAGGTCATTGTAGGCCCCTTCACTGTCCAGCCACAGTACATTAACCAGGGTTTGCATTTGCAAACAAAGGACATATAATATTATGAAGAAGTTTCCTATTCAGAATCCATTCCTAACAACTAAGACTGTAGTGTCATGCATATAAATAATATTCTTATAAACAATAGCATGTGCCAAATAATTGGGTTATCACATGGTTTTCTTCTCTGTTTCAGACACTCTTTTCATAGTTTTATCATTGCAGCAATATCTAAAGTGTGAGTAAATCCCTTCCCTGGTATATTTGATTTTTTTTTCTGGTCTTGGTATTATTCTTATGGACCTTTCTACCACTTGGATCAATGGTGTCAGGGGAACAATAGAGGCTTGGAGCGCTGCAGATGATCCAGTCAATTTCTTGTTGCACAGTGATACTACTGTAGCCGTCTAATTGTTGCTTGGGGTAAGCAATATATACCAGCTCAAGAATGCAGTGTATAATATAATAGTTTGAAGCCAGATATTTGTTTGCATTTGTGTACATGAAATCTGACCAATTTTATCACAATTGTTAACAGTATAATGATACAACGCAGATCCGTCTGCATAAAGTGGCATTTTCAATAGTAATTATTTTTAGTCAGCACATTTTACCTTATTAAAACACTGTTATTTCATTCAGTGTCATTTCTCCTCAAACCTGTGATGAGCTGCCATATGTCAAAGGAAAAGGCTTTTTTCACATCTTTGCCATGAAATGTGGTACAGCAAATAAACGTAATTTGACGAAATAGTATTTTACTTAAGACACAGCTGTGCATGTTCCATTCTTCCTTGTGGTATGATCCTAGTATTGTTTAATTTGTACCATAAGGCATCGTAATCATCTTATACATGTCAGCAGTCACTGTGGCTGTTTTTGTTTAGATCAACAAACCTGTTGACATAATTACCATGCTTTTAATCATTTAAGACCGTGCTTTGACCATAATCTTACACTGCAAGCCACAAATGTCATTGGTCTAACTGAAACAAATTAATTACATTTAATTTGTTGTTCTTAAAGCGACTGGTTCAGCAATGCTTTTGCAGGGTTTCTCACGGTTTTGACTGGCTAAGCTCCTCAGCATTAGTTTTTGAGCTAAAGCAGAGCTACTATGCCTTCGTGGTAAAGTAGGACAACAATACACCAAATGCACAGCTACAGTATTTGGTATTTTGATTTTTCTAATGGCAGCGATATACAAATCATAATGAAAAGGCTGAGAACAAATCTTAATACATTAGATTTTATTGTTGCAAGTCTGGCATATTCATTCAGAATAAAGTAACTAGGGCTTAACAAGTGGCTCAATCAATGAAGGTACGTACAGTACCTGAAGCCCAGGCTGAGCTCTATAGTCTATATGTACTACTACAAGCCTGGTGGTTCGAAAGTGGTAGAGTTCTGGCTGGTTTGGATGTACTTGAGCTGGGTGTGGTATCCTCAGCTTGCAAGTGTGTCACTGACTGCTGGAAATTGCCAGATGTCAGTGACATCAGTATTGTTAGTGAAAGCCATTTCACTCCTCCAGTTGATCCTTTCCTTCCTTTAAGGCACTGTATAGATTGCAGTATGTCAGATAGCAGGCAGTATGACAGCAGGTGTTTCTTAGAGGAGCCCTTGTTCCCCCTGTGCTGGGCAGTGTAGCAGTGAGGGTGTTTTTTTGAATGTTTTGTCTTTTTAGTTGTACTGTCTCTACAGCACTGGTGACCCATCCAGGGCATATCCTGCCTAGCTCCCCTTGCTTGCTGTGAGGCTCTGGCTCCTCCACAACAGTGTATAGGATAAACCAGATAGAAAATGGATGGATGTCCTTCCAGCCAAATATTTACATTCTATACACTTTGCTTTTAAGATTTTGTCCTAGAAGCCATTACCACATTTACTGTGCTGTTACACATTAGAGGGTCATATGCGTTTTGATTTTTTTGTTCTACTTTTATTTTTAGCTAGCTGAATGATTCTCAGCAGCAGAAAAAATGGATATGTTCATTTGAACACTATTAATATAGTAGAGAAGTACTGTAGCTATGTTTAGAAACTCTGTATTTTTTGTAAACTAATCTGTTTTGTTCATCCAAAGCCATTCCTGCCTATAAAAGGAGTGCTGGGGAAAGAGGAAGTCAGAAATTAAATGTTTTGAACAACAATTTTGTTGGGTTTTTTTTAAATGGTGATAAAGCCATATAAATTATAATAAAAAATATAAAATTGCACTGACTTCTGCAGAGCAGCAGAAATAACTATTTACACCCTTTCTTTCAAATCATTGCGTACTTTAGAAATTATGAGTGTTCAGTTATCTTAGAAGAGATATGGCTGTGAAGTATGTTGATCAACCATTATTAATTAATACACTTAATAAAATAGTCCATATCAGTCTTGGAGATGAGCAGTACCATTTGTCCTCAACCACATGTTATATCTATATCATTGTGCCCTGAGTATGGAAAGATACCTTAATTAGGGTTCATCTGTGCAGTATAACTATGTCCAGTGAAATAGGAGCATATACAGTATGCATCCTGCAAGTATCACCTTCCAGGATATTTTCACTTTCTAGTGTTGTTAAAATCTAGACATTAAATAATATTCAAATCCCCCAAATTCATAGCAATTGCTTGCTTTTAAAATACACCATAACCCTGAATGGTATCCCTTATATATCCCCAATGTTATGCATAGTATGTGTACAGAAACACTTAGAAATACAATTCTTTGCACAAATTCCATTGTGATTATTTCTCAAGTCAACACAGCTTTTAATAATTCAGTCAAAAGATAAGAAAGCCTTGAGCAGTTCCCTAACTGTACGCTCACAGAAGAGCAAGTTGCCTTAAGGTTTCAAATAAATTTTCCTTGAGTTATAACATTATTTAACTCTTCCCTTCCATGTCCAGCAGTTACCTTAGTAACAGTATTGCCTTAATGGGCTTTCCCTCCCTCTGCATACAGGAGAAATATTGATGCTGATGAAGATCTTTGATAAATTTCCCATTGTGTCTACTGTCCCTAAAAATCAGGTTTACATATCACATACTTTTCACAAGACAACCATTGGCACCAGCCCAGGAGAAAGGAAGACAATGCTCACTCAGACTCTCATTACTTTGTTTTGAAGTCATCACCTTTTTTTCATATCATGGTCCTAGAATGAAAATAAAAATACAGTTGACTCGCAACTTATGCACTCTCAGCTTATGCTGTCGGCTCCGGCAAATAAAATATCTTTATAAAATGCTTTATTCTTTGAAAAATTCATCAAGGACACCTACAAGATCTAGTTAGTGAGCTGATACAGTCATCTTAATTACCTTTATTTACTGTTTTTATGCTTATATTTAATATCTTGTATTACCATGAGAGGTTTAGTAGGGTTTTTTATAAGGGTAATAGGGTAAATTTGACTATACATGAATTTGGCTTTACGCGCTACTCAAAATCTTTAACCCTTGCATAGTCAAGTGTACTTCTTGTTGGCTGGAGGACTGGCGGAACCCTCCAGTCTAGCAGAGTCTAGCAGACTAGCAGGCACCCACTGGGTGTACAGTAAAAGGCAAGGGAGGAGTACCTGGAGTGCAGTAAACTGAGAGTACCCAAGGCAATTCCACCCCTCCTCTGTGATGCCCAGATGTGCATCATTCATCTTTGATCATTCAGAGTGCAACTAGCCATTATCAGCTGGTAGCAGTGATTTGTACCAGTAACCTCCAGGCTCTAGGGCCATCCTTTGCTACCAAGAGTTATTACCATGTTAGCCACTGCTGCATCCTTTTGGGCATGCTTTTCTTCTTGTTTTTTCTTTAAACTGATTTGGTTGCAGTGGTTTCCATTACCTTGCAAAGGTGTAATTGCTTTGTCTTTTTGTTTGATTTTTTTCCTACAAAAAAGGATTTGTTGGATGCTTTGGCTTTAGAGAGAGATAGACTATGTCTTCTTGTAAAAGGGAATCATAAAGCTTAGATGCGGTAGTATTCCTGGATACAGTACATCTAATGTATGACTGAAATAATTCCTCATCACAGCTGAGCATGGTTTTGTCATAAAACAAATCTTATCATGAAGTTAAGAATTCCATATTTTTCATCCACTTTAGTTACTGTACATGAGATGTAGTTGAGAATTCAGCTAAAACCTTTATAAAGATTTGCAATTACAAATGGTGTTACATATTCCTTTAATGGAGATTTGGAATTTAGCATTATTTGTAATGTTCCACAAGCCTTAACATTATGTTTTGCAATACTGAATGAAATACTCCTATACTCGTATGTATTGTATGAAATTTGTGTATACATATCCTATCGTTCACCTTTTCCATTTGGAAAAATTGTCACATGTCATGTTAGGACCTTCACATTTATCTTAGAACATTCTGTTTGCACATACTGAATGGCATGAATTTATCTCGTATTCCTAGCCTTTAGACTAAGGTCTCTTAAGTAGTGCCATATCCTTTAGTAATATTTCATAAGACACACCACATACTGATTTTAAATATGGAATTCCCAGGGAAACTGGTATACAGTATGCCTCAAACGTCGAATTAATGTAATACAGCTTCCAGTATATTTCACTTTGAATTACAAAGTTCTGTAAAATAACTTAAAGATTATATTGAAGGAACAAATATATATTTAGAAAATAAGTGTTTGTGTAATTTTCTTTTGCCCCTGTAGAGATGTCTGATACATGTTGTCAATTTAAAAATGTTATTTTATAGTTGCAAGACAAATCTTCATAATAACAAGTGAATACAAGGTTTAATTTGAAATTAATAATACCATTAGTTGAAATTGTATCAGCTTTCTATAGTCTGTTTGCATACATATCCTGCAGTGACAGATTACCTGGCAGAGTTAAAAGGAGAAAAACAGTGGTGGTGCCAGTGGCTTGAAGTACTGTTCTTTCTGTTTCCTGTGTTGCACCTATTTCTTCTTTAGTAAGGAGACACAGGAGGAATGAGCTTTATTTAATAAGCAAGGCCACTAGGAAAGTTACAAAGGGATTTCTTCCACTGCTGTGTTGTACAAATGAGATGGGGATCTTTTTCTTCAAGTTGCCTTTTTCGTCTCTCAGTTAAAAACATCCTGATGAGGAGGAACTAAACAAAATAAAAAAAGCTTTTACTTTGCAAGTGATTTAGCAATGCATATTACATTAGTAGTGATTTTAAAAGGCCATATGTTACTTCAATTCAAATAAGGTGAAAGAAATCTAAATTTAAAGATCTGTTTAATCTTGAGATACATCCCCTTATTTTTTAAGTGTTCCTCTTTATCAAAAAGAAAACTATAGAAATTCTTAACAAATACCTTTCACCTACAACGGTGGTCATAACTAATTGCATAGCCTAAACCTGAATAGGCACTAATGTGGGACTTGTACTGTACAAGAAGAAACACATGTAGTACTTGAGCGCTTCACTTAACTTTTATATGCCTTTATTATTCTTTTTCTGTTTTATTTTAAACAAAAATGACCTTTTTGTTTGTCCTTCCCTACATAATCTCAGATAAATCTGATATTAAAAGTGAAAATACATCAAAATAGTTTCATAAGAAATCTCAAACTATTCATTATTTTTTTAATGGTGGACCAATATTGTTTATATATGAGTGGGGTAACTAACATACAGTGTAAACTCATGAAATCCATGTTAATTAAAGATATCAGTTCAAAGGAAGCAAACATAGAAAATGTAAAAAATATGACTTTTCTTAAATTCCTAAACAACTTCATTGTGTTGCCATCTTTGTTCTGCTATCACAACAACAAATGTAATTTCTGCAATTTAAAAACTAAAGCACAATTATATGCTAATTTGTAAACCATCTAAGTGCATTCATACCTTCCACACCTTAAGATATATAATAAAAAAAGACACTTCACTTCCTTAAATTTCATATTTTGTCTTTTTTTGCCCTAATTGTTTTTGCAAACTTAATAACAGTTCTGTATTTTAATTAATTTAAGGATGTTTAAATCTTGAAAACATTCAATGAACTGTTAAATTGCAAGCTGTGATATATTTGTACATTACACAGTTATCTGTTGTATATAACTTGTAAAATGCATTATTGTCTCCCCTTAGTAATAAATACAGGGATGTCAACTTAGTGTATTAAGTCATTCTAGTTGGAACTAATTTCATCTATGTACTCATCCAAGTCCAGGTTGTAAAATCAATTCTCTTTGAGTGAGATACAGGACACTCCCTGCCTTTGAGTATAAGCTCTCCAGTAATGAAGGACATATTCTTACATCTCTCACCTTTGTTTTTAAAGAGCTTCTTTAACCTTGTTTCACAGGTCAATATATTTCTGTAGTCATTTAGCCTCAGCAGTAGTTTTATTTCATTTAATCATGATGATAGATTTGAACCTGAGTTGCCCGGATGAGAAATCATTTGAATGGCTGTAATCTCTGCCAGTTCAGAGTAAATTCTTAATGTTCATTGACTTTTGTTTTAGATGCCCACTCTTAGACCTCAAAATTAACATTTTATTCTTTTCAGACAGTATTGAATATCTTGTTTGTATTAATTTTCAAAGCTAAACTGATGGTATGAAGAAGCCTCATATCACCGCCACAAACAAAGGAGTGATTTTTGGCTTTTTTGCTGTTTTTTTAGTTGTATTTGTAAATATACAGTATACATCCAAGAAAAGTGTTTGAGATTGTATTGGTAAATATGTGTTGTACAGTACAGTCTTTACACATTCAGTACCCGCAAATTAAATATACAAATTTGTTTTTTTTTCTTTAACATGTCCCTTGTCCTGCACAGGTCATTGCTATATTACCTTGATCTTAAATTCAGTCACTCAAAAACTCAATTATCAGTCCAACACCTTTCTTTATCTTTTCTCAGCTCATAGAATTTCGTGATCACTAGATGATTTCATTAGCACCATACACTTTTACCGTAGAAAATTTATCGCTTTACATAGTATGTTGTTCTTTAGCTCAAGATTTTGGGGGATGAAAAAATAAGAGTTGAAAATGTACTTTTTTATTGGGATATCCAGATCAAATTTCAGTTATGTCTATATGATTTGCTTTTTCATTCTGTTTCAGTTTATCAAGCATTCTCCTATGCATTCTTGTTTTTGCGTAGAGAGCTTTCTGGTCTGAAAGGTCTATGCTGCTAGAATGACTTCAGAAGACATTTGTTAAGTGTGGACAATTGGAAGTATGTCTATTGTGGTCCAGATGAAGTCTGTGATGCTTCACTGCAGGGGGTATAAAAAAGAAACTTGCAACCAACTGTGCCTCCCATGCAGGTGCATTATATTGTACTTGCAGTTTACATTCCAGTGTTGTTTTAATTTTAATTCATAGGGGAATATGGGTTCACCTGCAGCAGAATCACAACATGGAAATCGGCAGCAATAACAGGGTGATCTGAACAGTGGTTTGCTTGTGCTTATGGATAGATTGTTATATATCTGTAATTGTTCTGTAACTAAAACTTATATGGTAGGGTATTAATAATTAAGAAATGAAACCACAGAAAAATACAATTGATTTAGTGCTCCAGTAGCTAAAGCACAACAAGGGGAATATCAGACCTGCTTTACTTAAAATTTATGAAAAATGTTATGGTATTGTGAACTTGCCAAGGAAATGCTGTTAACTTTTAAATGTCTGTATCGGGATTCTTTCTACTCTGTGAGACCTGGAGTGTGGTCTCTGATTGTTGTTCTTTGCAATAGAAAAAGAGCTCTGAGGCTTTAGTGGGATTTTGAAGAAGAACAGCAGGATTTACATCAAGGCTCAAAGTATATTGAAAGAATCAAAGTTCTGTAGCTTTCCCAGACAAAGATGTTTCTAAGCCAGTAGTAATAAGATTGTATATACTTTGTAATGTTATCAATTTTCAGATTGTGTATTTTATGGATGTTATTTTTGCTGCAGATTTTGCCAATTTCAATAATTTTATATTTGCAAAACAGTTATTAATGAACAGGTAACGGGTTTATTCCATGCTGAAAAGAAAAGAAAGGAAACACAATGTTTCAGCTGTGGAGCCTTCTTCACGTGGCTGTACAAACGTTGTGCTTCCTTTCTTTTCAGCATGGAATAAACCCGTTACCTGTTCCTTTGTAGTCTACGCAGGCTGACGCAGCTACCTACTTGAATTAAGTAATGAAGGTTGTTCCAATTATGTAATTTCCCAATCAATTCAGAACCTTTAGTTAACGATGTGTAACTGTTCCACTGAACTTTTCGTCTGGAACAAAATGTGAGCAAGTGAGATGAGAGTGTTGCACAAATACACTCTTTACATGGAGTTTATTAAGTTTGTTTCATAATTTTGCCTTCAAGTCGTCAGTTTTTAAATTGATCTTTTCAGTTCTTTTTATGCTATTTTAGTATAATCTGTTAAAAGAACCCCAGAAAATGTCAAAGATAATCCTAGAAATAAGGGATTGATTTTACTGTATTTCTGGCTGTTCAGAGTGTTTTTAATTCTGGACTTATTGGGCAGTAAGCTTAAACAGGTACCATTTAGGCATTTTTCATTTGGGGGTTTTAGTTTGTACTCTGTGTTGGATTTGTTATGTTACTATAAAATAATAAAAAAAAGATAATTCACAACAGGCAATCGTTTAGAACTTATGTTACAGGATATCAAATGTGTATGCATGTTAAGGGCAACAGGTAACATGCCAATGAAGTAAAGTATTTGTGCAGAGCAGTTAGATAAGTGAAAATCTTTAAAGGGGTTAAGGTTGCAAAGATTTTTTTTAATTACTGAAGAATAACATGCAAGATTATGTATGTAAATGTGTGATTGCATTACATAACTTTCTTGGAGATTTCTTGAGGATAATTATTTTTCCTCTTCACTCTTTAACTACAGTTCTAAAACAATTATTGACGCAAATAATACATAGCATGTAGGTCTACTGTAGGTTCTCTTAGAGTAAAGGTTAATTAAAATAAATGAACTTACGTTTTTAAATGTTTAACATTTAAATGCTATCATTCATGTAAAAATGTAATCTGAAAAAAACACTGGACATGTTTATGTGATTTTTGTATTTTATAAATATGTTATTTTAAAAAGTCATGCAATATACAAATAAACTAGAAACTAGGCAAACTCAAAGAAACTAGACTCTAGACTAAATACTAGACACTAGTCAGAAAATTGTGAAAGCCTTTTGCATAAGAGCAAAATCTCTAAATAGATCAACAATCTCTAGATAAATAAACAAATAAGAGATAAACAATCTCTAACCAAAATACAAGAAACTAAAAAGAATTGCTTATTATTATTATTATTATTATATAATTGAAATAGAAACCTGAAGAAATAAAGTGATTTTTGTTTTATGTGAATAACATAAAAGCTCAAACTCAATGCATATCTCTAAGATACCTGCCAGACTGACTGATCGTTGATATTCTTTTCCATTTCCCTGTTTTTTCTGCCTCTTACAAGCACTTCAATGTGAACATTGCACAGCCGACTGTAAGCACTTGGCACAATATAAAAAGATTATTAGTAGCAATATAATTGGAATCAGTTATGGCGAGGTTGAGTCTATATGTCACCCATTTTTACAAGATAATAAAAAGTGCTTTTATATAGCCATGCCCGGAAGGTATGCATAAAAAAGGTCTAAGTGATAAAGCTATCTAAGAGTTATTGACTGCAAATAGTACAGACGCTGGGTTTATTCCAGCTTTCCATATGGGCATCTCAGTGCTTACCCAGGTTTTCTGATTGCTGATTGTTCTCGTTTATCTATCAAAAAGAAATTTTAGGAACTTGTCGAAACCAACAGAGTTAGTATAAAAACCTCAATTTGCCACTTTCTCTCTCTTTCTGCCTCTCCAGATTGGGCAGAGACAACACGTTTTGGTCACGGAAGAGTCCTTTGATGGCCAGTATTATGTTGCTCACAATAAATTTTATGAGCAGGTAAGTAACAGCATTCTGACAACCTCTTATTATTAAGAAAATTCTATTAAAGTGAAAAGTGCCTGTTTACTTTAAAAAGGTCTAGCCTTATATTAAAGTTTGTTTGCATTTCTTTGATGTTATAATAAAGACATTTACTGTCCAATACTCATGCATTTAACAGAAATGTTGTGTGAGTGGTTAGGCAAACAATAAATTAAGCAAAGATTTTCTGAATTAGTTTAGAATAATCTTCCTTATAGAGTTGGCAAGGTCATTGTATGTTCTGTTTCCACAAAAAGTATTATTAAAATAAAATTTAACTGAAAAAAAAACCAACATGTTCAGGCATAAAGGATTTCAAGAACAAATTGGCCTAGCTGTACGTTTCCTATTTTCAGGCAATTTTTCAATTCTAAAATGAGTAGAACTAATGCATAGACTCCACCACAATATCCAATAACTTGGGAAATAGGCTTAATACAACTGAATACAACTTGTTCCTTTGCAGACTACGCATGCTGACGCAGCTACCCACCTGAACTACTTAATACAACTGAATCCTTTATGTTATTTAAACATTAAATATAAGATCAGAACTTGTCAGCATTCAGGATAGTTGTTTTAAAGAATGGTTTGCAAATATTGCTTATTATAATAATTGTAATTATATAAATAATAATTGCTTACACTTATATAGCGCTTTTCTGGACACTCCACTCAAAGAGCTTTACAGGTAATGGGGACTCCCCTCCACCACCACCAATGTGCAGCCCCACCTCGATGATGCGACGGCAGCCATAGTGCGCCAGAACGCTCACCACACATCACCTATCAGTGGGGAGGAGAGCAGAGTAATGAAGCCAATTCATAGATGGGGATTATTAGGAGGCCATGATTAGTAAGGGCGAATGGGAAATTTGGCCAGGATGCCGGGGTTACACCTCTACTCTTTTCGAGAGACACCCTGGGATTTTTAATGACCACAGAGAGTCAGGACCTCGGTTTTATGTCTCATCCGAAGGACAGCGCCTGTTTACAGTATAGAGTCCCCGTCACTATACTGGGGCATTAGGACCCACATGGACCGCAGGGTGAGCGCCCCCTGCTGGCCCCACTAACACCTTTTCCAGCAGCAGCTTAGTTTCTCCCAGGAGGTCTCCCATCCAGGTACTGACCAGGCTCACACCTGCTTAGCTTCAGTGGGTTGCCAGTTGTGAGTTGCAGGTTGATATGGCTGCTGGCATAATTATGAATCAGTTTACTGATAGGTGTGTGAACAAACTTCAAAAACTCTGACTCATGAGAAGCTCATAACATAAAACTCTTCGAAGTATGACCCGAGGGAAACTCCTGCCTACAAGTGTCGTTCAATGGTCTTCTCATGAGACAGATGTTAATTAATTTTTCTTAGCAATCTGTTTCTCAAGTCTTTAATACCTGCATCATGGCAGAAATGAGTTTGATGGCCTAACCATGGCAAGCTATATCTGGTATTTTAAACACAATGCCCTCATATTTATAGTCATATAACCTACATACTGTATGTGTAAATTATAGTGCACATTTACTGATTATTTGTAGATACTTTATACAGTATACTGTATATTCAGTATGAAGTATAGGCTGTATAAACCATCAGGTTTTATTGCAAAAGTTGATATTTTAAAATACATAGTCTGTACAGCAAGATACTGTATATGAGATCTGAATATATTCCTCCAGGGGTCACTCGGTTTATAGAAACTGACCTGCCATTGATTACTCTATTCTTAGGACACAACAAAACTTGCCCTTGTTATAATTGATTGTGGTAGAATAATGTGTGAAGGGATCAGCAGTGTCATATTAATTCAAGGTGTAAGGAGGGTTTCCTTCTTTTCTTCCTTTCTTTTATTTGGATCTCAGAATAAATGGATTCAGAATAGATTCCAGAATGCTTCCAGTTTAAGTTGGACTTCAGTAGGATTTTTTAAATGAAAGTCTAAATCCAGGAATTTATTGTAATGTTAAAGTGTTTAATCAGTTTCCCTGTGCTTGGCACTTCATAAGTGCGTTGAACCTTCTCGTCTATCTCAGCAGGGCTCTTTCATTTTTTAATCACCTGTCACAGGGATTCTGACAGCCTTCTCGGTTGTACAGAAACCTTTGCTGTAGCCATTGGGACCATTTCGCAGTACACAATAAAATACTTGTGCTAGATAAGTGTAAAACAGCAGGTAAGTTGACTAAATTAGCTACCAGCCGTGATTAAAAAGCCATTGACATTTACAAGTGTTTTTAGTCTAGTTTGAATTTTGATTGGAGAAATATGTGCAAAAGATTCTGCTCAAGTCTTTGAAATACAAAAGAAATGAATCCGTTCAGTGATTCCTTTCGAAAACCAGTTTTGATAATGATATTTGACTTGAAATAAAAAATCCTTGCTTTGTGCATTTTCCTGGTGCAATTTTCCCAAGTATTATGGAATGAGAGTGACTGGGTAGGTGGTATGGTAAACCATTATCCATACAAACTCTTCACCTTTGGAGGCCTGGGTTCAAATCTATCTCCACGGAAATGAGTTTGTTGGACATTTGTATATATTACAAAACCACTACAGCATTCATGGCAATTGGGTATTTTCTAGCAATCATTCTGAAAAATATACTTACAATTGATGGGAACTAAAATTACCTAACAGAGTGGCCCTTTTATGGCAGGTTTGAGGTGAAGGTGTGGGGTTGAGAGAGGAAGCTTTCTGCCTGGTTAGATGCTTGTTCAATACCTGTTCTGTGGAGAAAAAATAATTTTATTCACACTGTCTGGTCATTAACTTCTTTTAAAAGTAAGCGATATATTGCAATAGGTGATATGTCGTATACAATATATATATATATTTAGTATTAGTAAAGAATTTAAGAAAGGATTACACCTGGCCTTCAGTTTCAGAAACACATTTTGTGATGAAAAGTAGTAGAATATACTTAGAAGTATTTAGCAAAACAAAGCATTTATGTTACTTTCTAATCTGTTATGATAAACACCACACCCACATTCTCTTTGCTTACAGAGTAAATTTTTTATCGAAACGCCGTGATCAGAAGCTGAGAGGAGTACTTTAGGGTCTGGAAAAAAGACCTTAAAAGTAGTAGTAACAAAGAGTTTTAGATTAAACCACGTAAATTCCAATGCATACAGTATATATTTAAAGTATTCTTTATGTGTAGACTTATAGGTGTCTTGGGGATTTCTCTAAAATGGGTGAAGAATGTAGAAAAATTAATGTATGTCCACTGGGAGCTAGCTGTGCAATATAATTTGTAGCTTATAGCAAATATCTTGTGAAAGCTATGACTCACAAATGGATGGCACTTTAAACATTCTAATATGAAGTGCATTTTGTTATTCATCTCTCATTTCTGATTGTTTTACTCCACTCTTCTATGGAAGATTTCACATTCCATAGAAGATCCTAATAATGATCATTTTTAAATGATGTTCTTGGGTATTTCAAAGTGGAGACTGGTCTGAGTTGGTTTTGAAGTACATGTGTGATATTGTATATTGGCAGTGGGAATTGCTGCTGAGCTTGACAGGTGAGTCTAGACTGGATTGGATAAATTAACCCAGCCAGCATTGCTAATTGTACAAGAAAATGCCAGCTCAGCACCATTGATCTCAATTGATTTAAGTGCTCTTTCATATCACATGGGCCAACTGGAAATCAATATGGTTTTCAGAAGACTACAGACTAGTGCAGAGTATAAAGGATCTCTAGATGATCTGAAGCTTTGTATATTGAACATTATAAGAGAAAGTCTGAAACATTCTAAGGAATTCTAAAATCTCATATCTTTCAAGTCTAGCTTTCAGTACCCTGGAAAGAAAGGATGCTTGATGGACTTTTTTTCAGTAACAGCACCCTTGATCGAGAATACACAGTAGGCCATAATTCAGCTTATGGCCACAGACGTCACACTTTATGTTTGAAATGCTTTATTGGTTTTCTGATTTATTTTCTTCTGTTTTGAAAATGCAGCTTTTAGTCTTTTACGTCTTTTATGATTCATCTTATGTTTTTGTTCCTTTTAAAGGTTTTGGTGCCAAAAATTCCTGAGTTCAAAGGCAAGATGATAGAAGTGGAGATTTATGAAACAGGAAAGCATTTCATGAAGGGACAGCCATTTGGCAATGCCAAGGTCTTTACCCCTTCAATTGCCAAGCCTCTAGAGAAGGGAGAGGTCTCTGGATTGACCACTGTAAGTATAAGAAAGCTGATAAATGTACATTTTGGTTCCTTCGTGGATAAATATTTTTTATAGCCTGTACATCTCAGTAGCAAGTGTTATATTGGTGCTGTGTCTTGGTAATTTTATATCATTGCAGAACAAAAACATGTTTTGTCTTGACACTGAAAGTGAACTGGATTTGTTTGCCAGGCCCAGAAAATACAGGTTCACCTGAAAGCTTTTAGGTTATCAAGCAATTTTTGGCAATAACCCTTATATTTCTAAAAGGAACTGGAGTTTACCATTAGCTGGTCCACCTTAATTTTAAGATTAACAATACTAAAATTATCAATACTAAACTAACTATCATGAATATCTGATTTGCACACAAAGGTCTTTTTCCCCTACAAAAATTAATTTAACACCTGGTCATCAATTCTGGAAATTAATATTTTCCTATCCCTGTTTTCAAAGTAATATCTCTATGTAATTTACAGATTCATGAAAATTCTAATAGGTGATTGGTAAGTTAATCAAAAGGAATGTCTGCTACCCTGGGCTCCCAACTACCATAGATAACCTTTTAAACTTTGGCTTATTATTTTTATGTTTTTAAGTGCAGCATACTGCTATTTAGAGTTGGTTTGCCTCAAAATGTAAACTTTTTTGTGAGTTATAAGAGAAAATGTATGCACTGCTCCCCAGATGTACTCAGATGAAATAAGACCCTAAAATGTCATATGACAAAAGATTTCTGAATAGGATCATTTGTCCTGCTGAAAAAAAAGTTATACTATTAACTTAATAGAATGTATAAAGTTTTATTTGTCATAATTAATTAAGGTCCAGAAAACACCAGGGTTACATTTAGTTGCAACCTATAGTTAGTGTTTAATAGATCTTCCCCTGGTATTGATTGCACTGATAGTTCTGTAGTGTGTTCTGAGGTTCTGGTACTTTGGACCATTTCCAAAAAAAGTTTCTCTAGGTCCCTAATATATATAATATCAGGAATTCATCCTGTCTTCCTTAAAAAATGCATAATATTGTTATTCATTATAATTATTCCATTAACTACTTTTGGTACTATAAAGGCACGTACTAATATAAAGATAACTGAAATCATTTAATTCCTTAATAGTTTGAAAAAGTGCATTGTTCATCTGCTAAGGAACAAGCCCAAAATAAAAACTTGTAAAACTTGTAAACTTGTAAAAACTTGAGGCAACTTGTAAAAAATGCTGCTGTAATGTTTTGGCTATTTCTGCGCAATGTAAGGGTATTGTCTGTGCAAGATAATCTAGTTTGCTTGGAGAGAGAACCTTATTGAATAGAACAGGTTGACAACAGAATTGAATCGTAGTGACATGAGAAATGTTTCCTTCAACTGATTGATTATACACTTTCTCACCATGAACAACAAATTGGGCTTTGCTTTTAGTGTTGTCCTACAAACATGATCTTCTTGTTTTTACAATTGCCACTGATCTTATTTTCATGCTTTGATTTTTGTTCTTCTTTATACTATATTTATTCAAAATGTTTATTTTTTATGTTTTTGCTTGCGGTACTTTTTGGTTTCATGTTTTCATATAAGCATGTTAAATGAACAGTACATCTCAGTGTAAACATCTTAAACAAGCAGTACATCTGACAGATCCTATCTTTTCACATTTACTTAATTTTAGTCTGTCTCTGAAATTATGTAGCCATTGGTGTCTACATAAAAAAGGTGAATGAAAAGTTAGAATTTGTGCTGAAAAGTAAAAACGAGGTATCTTGCTGCCACCAAACATTTAGATTCTAGACAAGACTGAAGAAAAAGAAATCTATAATCATAATATTTTGGTAGGTAGGTACTTTATTAATCCCATGCGGGATATTCAAGAGCTACAGCAGCAAGGCACAATCAACACAGTACTGTACAAATGTAGTAATACAATACAATAAATACATTTTTAAAAATGGAATAAAGAGTTACAAACAAAACAGGAAAAGCACAAACAGAAAAAAAGTATGAATGTACAGAATGCAAGGAAGATGTAATACACAGTATAGATATTGCACACTCCCAAGCATTTTGCACAGAGTAGGTAACTATTGCACAGTTGTGAATAATAAATTGTTCATGTGTTGTTTTTTTATTTCAACATCCACCCTAGTAGTAGCATAATTGTAACAAGAAACAGTTTGATTAATATAACCAAATACAAATAATACAAATTGTTTTACAGAGTCTACTTCATGCAACAGGTCATTTAAAATGGAATAGAGCACCTCATCAGCCTCTCACACCTACCGAGAAAATAATGACTCATAATTATGCAATCCAGTGGGTTTTTAAAAAGCCACAGTCATTCAAAATTATCATATTTGTCATGGGTTTTGCATCTGATAATTCTGTTCTAGGAATAGCAAAGCAAAATGATTTTTACCTTTCCTATAAGGAAGATCAGAATACACTTAATGATGTTTGTGGTGTGATTTTTGTTCGAACTCATCAATACAAAAATACACATTTTTTCCCTTGATATAACTGATCAGTATATTTGCTCCATCTTCTCTTGCTTATCATGTACCCTGTTGCTCTAACTTTCATGAAAATTTTAAGCCCCCCACAAGTAATTCTGTGTAGCTTGTGTGAATCGAATGAATGTTTTATTTCTCAGCACTGTGAACAAGAAGCATACTGCACAGCAGGATTTTTAAGGCTTATTTTGTCTAGAACAATACAAACATGTTGTACCATGACAGTCTTATTTTGATATGATACACATAAAATTCCTCCATTCATTTGGATAAGAATAGGGCACATGCAATATTTCAAAATATTTCATTTTCCAGATCTAGGTGGTAAAACTAATGCAAGTTCCTGAATAATTCCTTTATAAACTAACTGGTCACTTCAGCAAGCTTCCAAGAGCATATATGAAGTATTTTCATGATTTCTGTATTACAAATGAGATTTGTACTACATCAGGTTTTAGTTGGACGGCATAACCTTTTTGGGCATGCATCTATGTGTGTGTGGGAGAGGTTAATAATGTCATTTATTAATTATATTTAGATTTTGAGTTTTTTGTATGTTATAATGTAAATGTGGTATTTCCAGAATATCTGTTGTTTTAGTCTAAGTAAGAAGAAAAACAGTTGATTAGAATTATTTTGATATATTCCCTTCAAATTTACAAGAACAGCAGTGGTTATTCTTATTTATGGAAAGAAATATAAAATGAATGCATGAATTAAGAAAAAGTGACTTAATGCAGTGATTCCCTGCATGCAGAAACACATAGTGTGGTGGATAGACTGTGCTGTTGTATTTTAAGCTTTAATTTACACACCATTAAGCCATTTCTCCATCAAACTATAGACCTATGCAACCATTTTTCTGCCACCAACTCCTGACTGAAGAAATATAATTATTAGGGGACATTAAAGGTCAAAACAATAACTTGGATAGATTTAAGTGTGAACTATAATGATATGACAGAAAATGATTTGAAAAGAAGAAAACATTTCTCTTGAAAGACAGTAAGAGCAGTGATGATAAAAAAAACAGACAAATGTGCTGTAAATTGTAGCCTTTTACTAGAAAAAAGCAAAAAGCACTTTGAAATTAAAAACATTATGTCATGAGACCTCTATTTTGTGCCTTGGCAAATGTGGCTGTCTGCCAGAGTCTTTTTTATGTTCTGCTGAACCAGGGCTGTAAAAGCTGATGGAGTGTGAAATTAAAATGTGTATCACATTTCTGAGCATCATTTGATGTCCTTTCCTGCAGTACAAATGTACAGAGGTGCATCTTTGAAAAATAACATGTAGCTGTAGATTAACATATGGAAGAAAAATAGTGACAGTCTATCCAGGCATATAATTTCCAAATTGCTCTTAGAGATCAGTTACTTTTCTTTATCTAAAAAAGTTGGAAAGGCTATTAATGGTATTTACTTAAGCAGTGAGTGAGTTCTTTCTTTACATGAAAGGGCAGGGCCAGAAGTATACAGGGATGTGAGTGTGCAGTGAACAGCGATGATAATTCTTTGGGGAATCCAAAATCACACTCTTTAAATTTCATATTGGTCTTAATTTAAATTGGTATTTAGACATATCCTGCAGATAGGACTATATGAACATACCCAATTCCATTTGCATTCTGTGTAATAACAGTACAGTTTAAGTGTCACATTTACCATTGTTAGTCTGTGCACAAATTTTTGTAGCTGCCAACCTTTTTAAGTTGTTACCTCATAGTAAGGTGTAATCATAGAGTTGCATGAGAAATTGGAAAATAAACGGCTGTAAAGTCACTCTTAGAAAATTGGGCCACTTCCATTTGGAAAGTGTTTCAATAGTAAGGCTCAGTCTTCCAAGTTTCTTCTCTGAGATTTTGGAAACATGAGGGCACTGCAATGTGAGTCAAAAGGTATACTGTAACTTAATCCTTTTACACTGAACTTTATCCAGAGATTAATCATCAGGCAGTAAATTTAGTGAATGCTAAGGCTTACTTATTACTTTCTATAGGAGAACAGTCTTGTCTCAGATTTCTGTATTAAATTCACTAATGTCAGGAGAAAAATGCCAATTCATCAGTTCTGTTTTTAGTGTTTTTCCCCTAAATTTTCTTTGGGTTCAGTATGTTCAGCTTTGAGAAGAGTGTACTGGTCTGTTGTTGAAATATTTAGCAGGGTATTATTCAAATGATTTTAAATTTTCATATCTATTTACAGTGTACCACAGAAATCTTATAAACCCATGATTTTGAGAATTAATCCTTTAGATTGACACAATGTGGTGATTGACAAGTAGCGAAGGATCATGCATTGAGTTGTAAGAAATTTTTAAAGGTTTTTATTATTATAATATGTCATTAATTGCAGTGCACAATTGTATTATTATATACAGTATTACTGTAAGGATCTCTGATGTAACAATCCACATGCACTTGACATCTTGAAAATGTTTTTATCAGTTGTCAGTTTACCCTGCTTTCCTCCCTGTCAGTTGCACAACAGCATGGATGCCGAAGTAGTGTACCTAATCAATTCAGTTTATATTTAACATTGGTTTAGATCACAATTTAAACTACTGTATACTGCATTTTAACTTAGGTGATTAATGAAACAGTGTTTCAAAAATTTCAAGATACTTTTGAGTTGTACTGAGCTATAAAGTAGGTCACTATCAGAAAAAAAACATTTTTTAAGTCTGAAATAATGTACCAAAGATGTAGGCAGTTAACTCTACTAAGTACTTGATGGTCTGCAGAAACTAAATTATAGACTTGAGATTACATGTCAGCCAGCTGACTTTTGAATACTTTCTTGTCTGTAGTTGATGTGGAATTAAATACTGAAAATGGTTTTGTATTGAGAAATATTCCTAAGAGTTACAACGTGACCAGTGATTTTTAAAATAAAAATGACCTTTGAAACAAAAATGTAGGATAAATACCTGATTGTGATTAAGGTGTAGTCAGTTTGCAACTGATGTTTCTGCTCTGCAAGAAATTATTTGATTTGTCATCCTCCTTCATCCCATTTTCCCTGGCCATGCCACATCTTTTAAATTTTACTGTAATCGATAAAAACTACAAACTGCAGCAATGTAGCCAAGACGATGCAGATGCCTCAGAACTATCAACAGGATTCCCAAGTATTTGAAGCAGAAAAATAAGTTATTGGTTTAAGGATAGAGCAAGACTTATTTAAAAATAAGTGAGTAAATCAAAACTTATTTTTATATGCTGAAAACAGACAATTAGAATATGATTTTAGAATATTTGTCGGTTTGGGTACAAAAGTGCATGTGTAGTTATGTTTTTTTTAGTTTTTAATCTTTTTTTCTTTCTAGCTCATTATTGTCGGAGGGAGAAAGAGAAGCTTTAAACACCATAACATGTTACTAATATTTGAGAAACATTACCAATTTTTATTTTTGATCATTTTTATGTGGTTATCTTGGATCAAGATTTGCTATTTAAAACTAAGTGAAACTCTAGACTAAGCGGATCTGTGTGAGTGAAATTCAAGACTAGGTGAATCTACAAAATTTGCATTCATACTGTGGTTTCAAAATTCTCTGAATTAATTGCACTACCATCATGTATAGCATGGGTGTGTATTTTGATTTTAATGCTTCTTGCTCTAGAATAGAATCCTGAATTTTAAAGTCTGAGTGATATGCATCAGTTTAAAATGTAAAAAAATGCTTTTTAGTTTTTCCCTTTCACAAGGTTTTCCATAAGTCCCTCTTTCAGTAAATAACAGTAAATCATTTCAGTGATGTACAGTATAAATATTCAGCTAATGAAGTTTACAGAAAATAGTCTAGAATTTAGAAATCCAGCTAAAATGTGTGAGCTGAGGACTGTTAGATAAGAGCAATCCTGCATGTTTCTAAAACATTAAAAAACAGCTACATCTATTAGGGTTGCATGACTTCTTGACATTTATAGTACTGTAATAGAACAAGCTAATAAACAACTTATTGTTTTTAAGAGTGTTAGATGTATGTTCAGAAAATAATGAATTAGTCATTTGGATCATATATTTTTATAGCAACCGATTTATAATACAGCATCTTTGGAACCATGTAATTTTTCATTATTTGAATTTTAAAGAGTGAAAAAACTCAGGCTGAGCTCCCTATATCGTTATGAACACTTACACAACTTTTACTGCGTAGGTAGGCATGAATTGTGCTAGCAGTCTTGATTCTCATCCTGAAAGAAATTGAACAGTATATATCCTATACTATTATTTTATATGGAATATATAGAAAATGTAATAAACAAATCTCTTACCCTCTTCGAGTATATTATCATGCTTTCCTTTCCAAAACCAGGTTTATAAGAAAAATATCAGTTTGAGTTGACTGCTGATTTCCTTCAGTTTTTGTTTTAAGACACATTTTATTTACCACTTGCATTGCAAAATGATCACCAAACAAAAATGGTATCGGGTGTCCAGGGAAACACATCTGTTAGGATGTTTATAAAGGCATAAGTCTTGAGTAACCTACAGAGGCTTGATAGATATTTAACACTTTTTATCTATTTTAATGCTAAACAGGCAGTGTGAACTTAGTCCCCAATTTCAAGAAAAATATCAAATTCTGTCTTGGCTATTTGTCCAGGCATCTAGTGTTTTTATGAAGAAGGCATATCCCACTGTCCTATAAATATGGAAATAAAATTAGGATTCTCATTCCAAAGTTTGAAAACAGATTGATTCTTGACTTTAAAATTGTAAACTGGTTGTTTTTATCCCTCAAGACATTGACAAGACAGCTTCAATGTTATTGCTGGATCACAGGGATTTGCTACAATGCAGTCATTGAAACAATCAATATTGCAAGTGTGGAGGAGCCTTCTCTTTTTACCTCCTATCTGCTTTGTTGAGTATAGGTTAATCTATCTAAGCTTTCAAAATCAAGATCACCACTTTAAGCGCCAGCAGTATTATATCTGTATTAATTTAATTTTTATTTTCCAATTGTTTATTGGCAGTTTTGACCTTTAAGCTGTTGCCCTCTGGGTCAGACAGGAGAGCAATGTTTATCACCTTCACATAGTGTGGTGTAAGTCAACTAGTAACTGCAGTTAAACTTGACTGAGTGTGAAATTAAAGATAGGAGCTACAAGATCCTGCCATATTAAAATGAGCAGCCATTACAAATAATTAAGTGGTACTTTGTTGCACTTGGGTGCCATTTTGTATTTATGTTGTTGTGTTCTACATTATGTGTTGCATTATAACAAGTATTTCAGTGCTTTTAAATTAATTTACATTGACCACAAGCCAAAATCATACACTAACAACTAAAATAGAACCTACCGTATAGCTCCACTTGCCTGAAGCTATACTACTTTCATTTAAATTAGATTTATATTAATGCTGTAAATAATTAATAACACAGAGCAAAATGACATTTGTACTCATAATGTTTTGTACTTGAATAGCAAATTTAAAATTATCTTTACTTTCAGACAAAACTGCAGAATTAAGTTGTTATATGTACTGTGTGTGATATCTTAGTATCAATGCATTTTCATTCTGTGATTTAAAGATAAAATCAAAAGTTGAACTTTTACTTTTTTAATTTTTTGTTCTCTTTCTTGCTCCTTTCTGACATTTTTTCTGCACACAATTTATTTTAAAACTTAGGCTTTAAATTTAACTATTGTTTAATGTGACAAGATTACACACATCTTACACATGGTAATTGTCCTATCAGGCTGACTAGAGGCTGGGATGCTTGTTCTTTTAAAAATGATAACTGTTTATTTTTCTGCATATTAAGTCACAGTGGTGGAGAGGCATCTTTGGAAAGAAAAGGCAGGAGTGCTTGAATGCTTGTCTTTTTAGACAATCTGGGAGTCTTAATGCATTGCATTAGTTTTAAATGGAGAAGAACATTTAATTCAAATGTAATTAAATCAATGATCAATAGTATCAAAGTGGCTGAGTAATGTACTCACATATTTTAGATATGCATATTTGAATTAACAAATTCGAAGAAACCCCAGATTAAGAGGCTGTATTTTAATACAGAATTTTTGCACAACAAAAAAATAGACATTAAAAAGCAGTAAACCTATTAAAAGTGTAATTCATAGAAACATCCCTAGGGTGATATAACATACCCATCTGTATATTCACATTTTATACTACACTAAAAGCATTTTAAACTTTAGTTATGAACATGGACTATGGACTACTTTAAGTTCAAGAAACAATTCATGATTTGCTAGTATTATTTTCCTTTATATAGAAGCCCACTTAATAGGATGCATGTTTTGAAAGCTCCACAGGGACCAGATGCTTGGTTTAAAACCCTGTACATCTTTTAACAACTTTTTAAATCCTTTGCTTTCAGTACTGATCACAGTTTTTAACTCAGTGCTGCTTAACACAGAGCCCTCTTTGCAGTCAGTCTGCTTGAAACCTCTGCTTGAGTTTCACCCATCCTCCATCCATTCCATTGAATGTTGAATTTCAGAAAGATTTGTGTTTCTGTTTCATAGTGTTTTTCTGGAAAGTTTCAGTCAAATTACATTATGTGGGTAATTGGAGTCATGACCTTACCATTTTATATCCAGTTTTGCTCTAGAACTCATGTTGTAGCACCATCCACAAAACAGTCAAAAACATCAGTATCGCATAGTTCAGCCTGGCTCACAATACAAGCCCTGATGCAGGTGTTTGTCACAAAGACACATTATATGTACCAATCACATTATAGTGGAAAAATGTAAATTTTAACAATATTTGTAAGTGCGGTTTTTAATAGATGGAAAGACCCCATTCTTCTGGGGTATCTCTTCAAATGGACAAATATAGTGAATTTGTGAACACTAGATACAGGCTTTTCTTTGTAAAAGTGTGGAACTCTGCAGTTAGACTGAAATTTGAAAATTAAAAAACAAGTATCAACTTAGTGTATAAGGAAGGAGTACAGTGCTGATTACACTACTACAGATTAACAAGCCAAAAAGCATATGGATCAAGGATAATAGATAAGGCTCAATAAAAGAAATGAAATGTATTGACCAGTATAGAAAATGTAATTATTAAAGAGTAGGCTACTGTAGATCTTAAAAAGTGTAATTTATTTTCAGAAATATTGTAGATAACATTTAGTATTTATGTTTCTATAAGATAATTCTTTTTCAGCATTTCAATTTTCTTCTTATACATCCTGAAATGAAACTGTGGATTAAATTCTGGAGTGTTTTATGAAAAGAACAAAGACATTGACAAGAGAAGAGCTGTTCTCCAGTAATAAAGATCCTCCATTTTTTCTCTTTTTCCCTTTCCAACAGTGCACCACAGCTATTCCAGTCACCTTGATAGAATGTGCCTTTACCTATTGTGTCAAACCAAAGAACTCATTATGCTGGTGTCTGTGGTTCAGCACAGATTCTCTGAAAAGGAAAAAGGATGTTTCACATACACTTACAAATGTAAGCACCCTGGACTCCACTACAGCAAAAGTACACTTGAATAATGAGGTCTTTTCATACAGTCGTATTTGAAGCTAGATTTAAGAAAAAAGAAAGATACTTCATCTTGCAGTGACAAAAGATAGAACTCTAGATTCTGCTACATTAAATTGTCTAGTCTCACACATATTCCCCAGCTTTCTCTTTATCAATCTTTATGTTTATTTATTTCAAGGCCTTTTTCACTGAAATACTGCTGCGAGATGCCACCTTGCTATATAAACTAAGCCTTGGAGGCTGCTGAAATACAATAATACATTTACATTATGTATGTCAACAACAGTGATAAAATATCGAATAGCCATTAAAAAGTGTCTTGTGGTGCACCTACTGGATATCTCGCTGAATTTATTCATGCCGGCGATGATGCTTTAATAATTCACAGGCAGTATCTCTAAACACCTGGAAGAGGGAAAAGATTTTGAAGCAGTTAATTGCTAACTGCACAATTTTGTATATTTACTAACTACACTAGTGGAGTATTGCTGGCATTTTGCATCATTCTGCCTACAGACTAACAATTCCTCTAGGATAGTCAGATGGTAACTGCCCAGAGCAGCTTAGCCCAAATAAAAGCTACAACCTTCAAAGATTGGCTTGCCTGACTTCAGGGCCATTTTTAAACTACTTTTCGTTCTAGAAAGAAAATAAAGGCTCAGTGCCACATTTCAGATATAATATTTGCACTTGGTTGCTAGTGCTTTTTTATTATTTTTCTATTCTTTTATTTTATTTTTTAAAAAATGCTTACAGAAATGGTTCAATTACTCACCCCACCATAGTTAAACACATAAGAAGAAAACAGAAGATCGTAAACAGAAAGAGGTCAATGGATCCATCAAGCTTGTTTGCTAGCTAATTAATGCAAGGAACCTGACCAGTCATTTCTTAAAGGAGGCCAAGGTATCAGCTTCAGCTTGGTAAATTACTTCACCCAAAACAGTGAAATGGTGCAATTACTTTGGCACATCTTGATATGTACCATGTAGAATCTGTACCTTGGAATCTACAGAGTAGTATTAATACCATAGTTAACATATCTTGATGTGAAGTGCACTCTTTGACTCCCATTTCATTAAATTATTCACTTAACTTCATTTCTCATTTGCTTGATGACAAACTGTTTACTGTGTCAGCATAACTTTGAATAGGTCTTTTTAATTTGAATACCTTTGAGTAAACAAATGTACATATGAAAACTTGAAATATTAGAATTAGTTATGAAGAGTTAGCTTATGCACCTGTTTCTACAGATTTGTGTGCCATTGATTTTTAATTCAGGTGGGTAGCTGCGTCAGCATGCGTAGGCTGCAAAGGAACAAGTAATAGGTTTATTCCATGCTGAAAAAAAGAAGAAAGAGAACACAACGTTTCGGCCGTGGAGCCTTCTTCAGGTGTGACACCTTCACACCTGAAGAAGGCTCCACGGCCGAAACGTTGTGTTCTCTTTCTTCTTTTTTTCAGCATGGAATAAACCTATTACTTATTGATTTTTAATGTCAATAATAGCGCTACTTATGTTTTGGTTTAATAAAAATTACAATAATATTATCAATAATAACATCTAAAGTTAAAAAATGTGTTTTATCATTTAGTGTGATCCTTGCACTATCTTTTGCTTGCTTAATTTAGTTGTTAACCAGCTACAGGAGGTACAAAAAACTGATTTAATGTGTGAAAATACCTGTTCCCAGAGGTATGTTGATCCAAATGCTGAAAAAAATCCCAAATTGCCATCTTTTAAACAGAGTTTAAAACACTGTGCATTGTCAAAGTTATTGACATTTGAAACATTGTGTCTCCAAAATAAAACAGTGATTAAATGAAGTGAAATTTTATTGAAAACAAAACTCAAATTGCCTTTAAGAAAATACAGGAACCAGATCTTTAGGTGGTTTTGTTCAGACGCTATTGAAAGTTTAGTTCATTCATATGCGTGATGTTGTTGGCTAGAAACATTCGTTTTGCAACCCTTTTTTCACCATGCCAGTCAAAAAGACAAAAAGATCTTGATTGCATCAAGACAGTCCACAAAGAGCGCCATGACCTTCCCACAGCTTTACACTGTTTGACTTTACACTTAAGTGTGAAAAATGTTATCAGCGGCACGGATTGCAAGCTTTCCTGTGACAACAATAGGCTGAGCCTGCGAAAAATATTGCAGTAAATAAACCGAGCAGATCATTTTTTCCTACAGCAAAAGAGCTTTCATTGGATAGTATGTTGTAGAGAACAACCAGGCAAGCATAGTTTTTTTTACTTATTTTCTTTGGGTCTCGTTTTAAATTGTTTATTTAGATTTTTATTCCACATGCTGCTTTCAGTGCTCGTGCCATTAAAAATCACTTTGCATGCCAATAATGGCATGCATGCCGTAGGTTACCAAACCCTGCATTGGATAATACAGTTACGAACAAGAGTAGTCCATTTGGCGTTCTAGCTCATTTGGTAGTTGGTAGTTAATTGATCTAAGGATCTAATTTTAATAAGGAAGCCATTTTTATAAGAGGTTTGGGTATCGGCTTCAATTACATGGCTCAGTAGCTTGTTCCGTACTCTCACAACCCCTTGAGTAAAGTAGTGCCTCCTCTTCTCAGTTTTAAATGAACTTCCGCATAGTTTATGCTTGTGTCCTTTGGTTCATGTTTCACTGTTCATTCTGACGTCTGCCGGGTTGACATCTTCCTTAGTTAACACCTGAGTGAAGTATTCATTTAGTACATTAGCCATTTCTCTCACAGTGTCTAGGAGTTTCCCATTACTGTCCAAGAGATATTTTACTTTATCCATAACAGTTCTTTTGTCATTGTAATACTGAAAAAACTACTTTTATCATCGTTAGAACCCTCATTGCAGTATTTCTTACAATTTCACTTTCAGTCTTTCTAATGTAGTTTTTACAATGTTTTTACATTGTACTCATTTTCTTTAACTGGATTATGTTGGTTTTTAATCATTTTATACAGCACATTCTTTTACCATATATTTTCCCATTTGATTTGTTGAACCATTTTGGATACCATTTTTTAGCTTTTGATTTACTTTTGTTAACCAAAATTTGCAAACCATTGTCTGTTTAATCTTAGTAATAATAGCATGTAACTGAAATATATATATATATTCATATACAGCACATACTGGCCTGGGTATATTATTCAAGGTAGAAACAAGGATTAGAATGACAATATTCTCTTACTATACAACAGTGTAATTTTATAATCATGTGCAAGGTGT
Organism: Atractosteus spatula; assembly: GCF_055471065.1. Taxonomy (NCBI): domain Eukaryota; kingdom Metazoa; phylum Chordata; class Actinopteri; order Semionotiformes; family Lepisosteidae; genus Atractosteus; species Atractosteus spatula. Next base: position 34,203,047 of record NC_142717.1, on the reverse strand, counting down.
CATTTGCAATAGTGCTTCAATTATGCTATAAGACAGTTTATGTACAGTATATAAAAAAAATAATGTGACAGTTTTGGTTAAAAGATTATAATGATCCTAAGGAAAGTGATCAAGTAGAAATGAAAACTTCAGAAGTGAAAGCTTTTTCTTTTTCTCTTAATTATAAAGGCACTTGTGACTTGAGAAAATTTCAATCCAGATTTCCAAATGACTGAAGATATAGTCAGTTAAGCCTTCCTTCCCCTCTAATTTTATATTAATGATCTGCAATATTCAAGATCATTTATCATTGGTAGCCAATAAAAAAAATGTTAAAACTGGTATTAGATATATTTTGTTTCATTTCAAGACCAAGACTTGTCTCATTGTGCAGCCTCTATTGCTATGCCTTGGAGAGGTTAGATTGTGTCACATCATGCCGTTTATCACTTCAAGAAAAGGGCAGGTGTGTTGAAAGGTGTACCTAGGAGATCAAGTGAAGGAACGTATTCTTTCACTGCTAATTGATTGCAGGTGAAAGAAGATATCAAGTAGAAATGTCACAGAGACATAGCTTCCAACTCTGGTTCAAGGGGAATAATGCTAAGACTTTGGAAAATGTCTTTGGGTTGTATGTCACAAAAGTCTAAAGAAGTATAGCAGAGCTACTTCTTCTGCTTTTTATTTCTTCATCTTATTTTTTATATTTATAATACATTTATTATACATTTTCAGTTTACATCTTAGTGTTGTCAAACAAAAGAGAAATAGAAAACAGCAAAAGTAAACATACTGTAAACTAATATGTTTAAATGTATGGGCTGTATGTTGAGTAAGCAGTTTAGCAGTTAATTGCAGTAGAACTTTACTGATTGTTTCAGGAATTATAGTCATACATAATTCTGAAGAGCTGATTATTTAGATTATAAAGCTAGCAGAACATAAGACAGTAAATAACTGGGATTAATGTCTTTCATTTACTGGTAAAGCACAACAGGTGTAAATAGATTTTTGAACTTTTTCAAAGTAAGACATTAATAGACATTAATAACTGTATTTGAAAACAGAGAATAACTTACAGTAGCAGTATTTTGTTTTTTAGACTTTTGTGTATATTTGTATGGGTGTGATTATCCAAAATCTTACAAACTCAATTTTCTAGCAATACCAAACTTTCCTGACAAGCAGTTCAAAGAGGTAACTTGTGAATTATTTGTGGCAGAGTTCAGCTCCAGTTCAGCTCACCTTTCAATTGTAAATGTTCTGCATTTTGGGACCTCTCACCAAAGCATCGGCATCACCCTGTGACATGAAAAACTTAACGCGAGTTTACATTTAAAAAAAACCTTAAACATTGTAGAAAGACTTGAAGCGTAAGAAAATGGAACAGTATGGAGACCCTTGAGATTTCTTGCACTGCTAACACACAGCAAACACTGTCATCAGACACATATAAAGAATTTAAAAGAATATTTTTAACTTCTTTAGTAGATTTGAATTTCATCAAATTTAAACACCTCTGGCTAGTTATGGAGCCATTTAAGCTTGGCTGCACAGTGTTATCCATGGTAGGGTCCAGAGAAAACATCAGGCATGAGAGCGATGTAACTGATTCTGAAACAGGAACATCCACCACAGCCAGAGTTTTACGCACAGTTTGCAAAGAGGCTCAACGTCATAAACTGTCTTATGGTTTTGAACACAAAATGAATCCTCACTAACTGAATGGCATTCATATGGGACTGATTTTGCATTACAGTGATGCATGCTCAAAAATTCAACAGCATTTCCTCAGAAATGAGAAGAAAATTGTTTGAGAAGATTGTGCAGTGTGTTCCTAACATACGTCTAATGCTTTATGAGGCTACAATGTGAACAAAGAAAGTGTCTTAATTGTGTAAGCCTTCTACTGAGAATTTTAAGCTTTAAATAAATTGATATATTTTTCAGAATGGCTACCCTTGGGTTATGTATGTAATGAGTGTAGCTCTGCTCTGCCCCTGCCAGGGTTCGAACACGGCTGCTGACAGGTTCAGAGCCACACAGCTCTACTCCCTAAACAGCAGTGAACTCAGCTGCGCCAAAAGACTCGGTCCTCTACCACAACAGAATTCTTCATTGTCTTGGTTTCAGGTTGAGGTCAGTTCTGTAATGTGCCCAGTCCGATTCTGAAACCCTACTTACTATAAATCCACCAGAGTGGAAATATTTCAAAACTAGAGTATGCCTAATGGCACATGATTGTGTTATTTGAAATGACTGAATCAAAAATGTTTTTTTAAGTTACCCTGTTAGCAAGATATCAATGTTGGTGACTTACTGCAAAATCGTGTTAAAAGTCTGTAACATTGATGTTTTCCACGTTATGGTTAATCGCTCCGCTTCTTCCATTGCCCCTCACACATCCCCTCTCTCATTCGCATTGGGCTCCGGCACCTTGTGATTTACAAATTAAGCACTGGAGATAAATGCATCATGTTGAACATAATAGTTCAGTGCTCTAATGTTAATCAGATTCATGAGTGTTCCACAGTGTCTGTCAAAGCTACGTGTATAGAGCTCAAGCCATCTAGGAGTTACACATACTGTAAATGAAAATAGTGAGAAATAGAAAGAAATATCTTGCAACTGGACTTGGTCTCAGGAGATCGAGACAAAGGGAACAAGAAGAAAATAGAATACTCATAGGGCACAGTTGAAGACTGTGGAATGTGTGGCTTACCTAGCTGAAATGTAAGTCTCTAGTCTAATACTGTCTGTACTATGGGCCTACCAAAGTGGAGGAAGTGAACACAACAATCCAGTTCGATTTTTGACAAAAGCAATCCGATTGTCGTTTCCGGATTTTCCTGGCACAGAAGGACTGGAGAGTGGAAAGGGCACACAGGATTTATAGAGATTACTTTGCTGGAGATCACAGTAAGCCTATAGCGTTCACTTTCAGAATTCTTTGCTGCCCTAATAGTTCTTTTTGCAAGTATAAATTCGTTTTTAGAAAAAAAAAGTTTGACAGTTGAATATTCTTGTAGATTAATATATTTATCTAACCTTATTAGATTCTGTTAGATTGAGTAAGATATATCAAATTCATCTAGAAAGGCTGATGGTTTTTTATTTCTAATATTTTACGAAAGACATCATACAGTGCTTGTATCTTCATGGGATCCTTTTTTAATTTAAATATAATTTTTACATTTAAAACCAAGTTCTAAATGATTATCATTTTGTGTCTGACTCAGTTTCTCAGTTTAATCAGTGGGTGAAACTGAAATGAAAGTGGTGTCAATATGTATGTGTTCTGTGTTGAGTAAGATGCAAAATTATTTTTTTCATGTTCAGAAATCATTATACAAATGTACTAAAACAGGAGGGTTCTGCTTTCGGATTCACATCTGTATTAATCCAGAATAACATAAATCAGAAAAGTCAGGTAATTTAAAATACTTTAAAAGGCAAACTATCAAGAGACGTCTGCAGCCAATTGTACAAGAACTACTAAAGACTGGATACCGAGATTTATATTGCATGTCAGACAGGACCTTTTAAAATCCCTTGTGGCTCTGCATCTCCAGAGATCCTGACTCATAAAAATAAATCTTTAAAATCCTTCTTAAACCTGTTATATATTCACTTTTGTCAATGCATATCCCCAAAGAAATCAGCAGGATTTTGCTGTGAAGAGGAGAAATTAGAATGAGAAATTACAGTGCATAATAATTAACAACAAGCATGGCAGACAAGAAAATCTGATTCGTCAGATCATCGGTCTGTCACATCAGCAACTTTCTGGCTATGGCTTTCTTAACCCCTACCTAAATAGTTGCCTTGTCCCTGCATGTTTGTTAGTACTGGTTCAGTACATTAATTCCAGTTTCGTGCATTTGGCTTGCATTTTGATGTATTAGTGCAGGCACTTAGCAGTTGTGAGATACGAGAAAGCTGGTTTTTATGCTGATAGCCACTATATTTTAAGGTTGTTTTAAATGCAATTTATTATGGAGTTCAGAATTTACCAAGGATATGTCTCCTAAAAAGAAAAGATCTATAAACTGATAACCTAAGTTGCTTTTTATTAGTTGAATTTAATTTCATGCTTTGTAAGATGAACATAAAACATTCTTCTTACTGTTGAATACTGTTAAAAATACAGTACTTCTGTTAAATCTCTGTGCTTCATAAGCATGTCATGTTGCCTTAACATTGTACAATTTTGCAATATAGGCAGGAGTTCACATCCTTTTTAGCATTTTCTCAAGAGTATTTTTACGGGGTATATCTGTATAATTAGCTGTATCACAACAATGGACATGTTGTATGGCTTTGAACAGTGTCCTTTTAAAGGTTTCTTTAAAAACTTTCATGGTCATATGCGTAAGAATAGAATTCTATCAAACTGGGGATGGTTTGTACTGTTTTTCAGCCAAGTGTCACTTGCACATGTACTTTGGAATGGTAAGGAATTGCACTATCCTTTAGCCTTCTTTTATACACAGTATGCTTGTGGCTGCTTTAGGTTCAGTTCATTTCTTTAGTTCGTGAGGCTGGATATGTATGAGAATGGTGGAAGGAGGAATGAAGAGATCTGTTCATATGATGTTCTTGATTGTTTTCTATGCATTATTTCTTTGTTTGCATGGAACAAACTTCTATTTCATAGGAATGACTGTAACTATTGTTTTAAAATGTTACCATTAGTCCACATCTAACCTTTTGCATCTCCAATTATTCTTTAACGCATAGTGATAAATGTAAAATTGACTTTGAGCATTCCAAATATGTTTACTGTGCCTAGCTTATGTGAACCTTGGGGCACAGGGTTTTTAAATGGATCCCAAGCTAACAAACATGGGCATTCTACTTAGGAAAACTTTAAATGTAATATGATAAGCAAAAAGAAATTAAATATATGAAGTCACTAATAATGGCTTATATTCTTCAGTTTTCACTGTGCTCTATGGAGCATGTAGTCAAAAAGACATTTGAGGTGAGACATAACAATTCCAATTTTATGCAGGCTGAATTTATTACTCTTAAAACATGTAAGCATTTGAAATATAACAATTTTCAACAAACAGAAAATGTTAGTTTTGTTATTTAATCTGGTCAGAATATATCAGATTGTATATATTTCTTTCTTACCCTAAGGTTTATAAAAGTTTTGAAATCCCTCAACTGTACTGTTCATGTATTTGTTCTCTGGGTATTCCAATAGTTTTTGCTGTCTCTCCTTATGCTTTTCTTGCTGTAAAACAGTAAAGGTTTGCCTTAATTTTTGTAATTTAAATGTAAGATTTGATCACACAATCACCATTATTATTGGATTTAGAAAGGGCTGTGTTATTGCTCACTGAATTAGATGTTACTAACTTCTAATAGTCATATTTCAACAATTGCTTTTCTGGACTCTAATGTGATTCAGTTAAGGATAAGTAATAAAAAAACCTTTGTTAACCTCTAGATATTAGCTTTAGTAGCTTCAAAAATGAGTATTTCAATTTAAGGGCTAAACAAAGTTGAGAGAATTACAAGCTATACCATTGTGCTATGCCGGTGTATTTCATCCCTTCAGACAAGAGTCTGTTCCGAGTTCTTTAATAGTTTTGACATGTGTACACTAGACTGAGACTAACAAACCCCTATCAATCCTGAATTGAATTTTGTATCTTGCAATTCACTGATAAGCCTTGAAAGGAAAGAAAATTGACTTCTTGAACAAAAGAGGCATCAATAATTGATTAAATAGCCATCAAAGATTGATTTAATTATTTTTACCGCACCTTGTGCTGTTAAAGGTGAAAGCCACTGAGCACAAGAGTCATAGTGACCTTCCCAGCATTTTGCATCAATCAGGCTGAAATTCTTTTGGGAACCTGTAAGCATTCTGAAACCATAAAAAGGAATGTAACATTCATTGCATTTCTCTATGAGATTGGAAATGATGTAAGTATTATACAAAGCAGGTCAAAGCTTTTCAGATGAGTTCCTTTAAGAAATTATAAATTTGTGTCTAGGAAAAACAGACCTTCAACATTGTGTATCATGAAAACAAATTTAATTTTCAATTGACAGAATACTGCTCTGATTATATTCTTACACACACTAGTAAGATACATTTCTTCCTTCATGTGATATCTATGTTGGAACGTGATAGTCAGTCTTACCTCTAAAGAAAAGGACCAGCATTCTTGAACCAATAGGTTCCTATCAACAGTCTGGAAACCTTTCCCACCTAGCCTACAAATAAGCTCTTGTGGTTCTTCACTAGGTTTATTGACAATATATTATATGATTTGTCTGTGTCTTGCTCAGAGTTGAGCTGACTTCTGAGATGGCAATACAAGACAGACAGTGATCAATGAAGCGTCTGCACAAGGGCATGCAACACAGATTACTTTGAGTTTTCTTCAAGGCAAGATTATTCAGAGAATGATTTTAAAATTCATTTGATCATGCAGTAAACACCTACATAATTCATTGCATCTTGGTAGTTGACCATGCAGCTTGCTTCTGCACCAGCACCAGTCTCTTGAAAAAAAAAACAGCACAGAGGAATGCAACCTTCTGATTAAGAGTGCAACCCAGTCGTGCACTTGCCAGCCCTGCTGTGGCTTATCGCTTGTTTGTGGCAGCATGGGACTGGAAATGGGTCAGATCAGAGGTGGTATCTGCAACAGGGAATATGCAACCTCCTGTCAGAAGTCTTTATGTTAGCTAACAGAGTGCTGCTGGGTGGCCTCTCAGAATTTGGACAAGTAACTGGAGATAGTATTTTTAAATGTTAGTTATGTATTAGTTCTTGACAGATTGTACAATTGAATAATCTCCATTAAGGCATCTGAATATGCCAGTTTCAGTAACATAAATAAGCTTCTCCGTGATTCCCATAATTCTTGAGCAGTTTTCAGAAGCTAAGATTAGCTTACGTGTATCTACTGTAGATGTTTATATTATTCTGTGTATTTTTTATGCTGGTTTGCATTACTATATATTCCTATTATTTTGATTTGGACTAAGTGATTATTTTAGGTTTAAACTTGTCTTGCTGGGCAGTGCTCACAAATAAAGCTAGTTTGTTCCATTTTTCCTACTTGCATATTGTCTGACCTTAAAGAATGCAGCTGAAATATAAAGACAGAAACTGACAAACTGTGTGAAAGGGTATAGGATCTGGGATCATGGGGGATACTGATAAACTTTTAAAGCTTTGTTTGGAAAGTTATAGAAGATAGTGCTCTGCCAGGTTGTCACTGAGAAGTCTGCTACAATTTACTCGAAGTTCACTCTGTCTTACGTACGGTTAATGTGGTATTTCAACTGTTCTTTAAATAACAAGAAGTATTGCATCAGGCACCTACACATAAGTTTTGAAATGTCAGATTTAAGAATTTAGTCTGCTAAGCCTTAAATTTCAAAGCTTTAGTTTCAATTAAATTATTTTTTATTTTATTTTCTCATCTTTCAACTAGCTCCAATTGAACCTCATGTGACTCTTAAAGTAATCCCATAGTTCCATCCTACTTAAATCATGCCAATGTTTTTGTTTTTACTCCTAGGCATGAAATATACCTAGTTTAATGGGAAACTGTAATGCTTTTTCTCCAAATTCTTGACCTATGAGGGATAGAAAGTGTTAAAATAGTGATCTAGTGACAGCAAAAATGCACAAGACATAGTGAAAACAACTCACTTCTAAACGTTACACTTTTTCTTAAAGTTTAAATGTATTAATGGATACAATATTTGCACTGTCACTTTAAGCTACACCTATATTTTGAAGTATTTAGTCATTATTTAATGCTAAAGCTTAAATGTTGCAGAGCCCCCTCCCCCATCTTCTCTTCTTCCCTCTGCTCATCTCATCTTCGACTTGAACGATCAGACTGTAGACTTCGTTTGTCTTGCCTTCATAGCGCATTGAGACAGGTTCAATAGTGAGCTCTTTGATATGAGTGATCAAGACAAGTGTTGTGGGTAGGGAGAGAGGGTTCTTTAACATGTAAAGGAGGAAGGGGGTTACCAAGTACAAACAGGGCCATTTGAGCTATATCAATTATACCAGCCACGGAAGGGACTGAATTTCAAGAAAGAAAAAGAGGGAAGAAAAAGCACAGAAGAAAAAAAAGACTTTAGGCATGAAAGAATGAATGCTGGTAAGGAGAAAGAAAAAGTCAAAAAGAAAGTAAGATGAGTGAGCATGGTCACAAAGTCTTCAAAATCTATCATAAATGAAAGACAATCATAAAAAGCAGGCCTTCCTGCAACACACACACAGTTTAAAATAGAAATTTCCCCATGGCTATCGGAAGAGATCTATCAAGGTGTCTAAGGGTTGGTTAAACTGATTTTTAATATCTTCTAGTTTTTACTTTTATGATTAAATTTGAAGCTGTTATGACAGTAATGACACTTATTTAAATTTTTAAAGTAGATGATAATGCAAATAAAGGTAGAAAAACTTAAAGGTAAAAAATGTCAGTCTTTTACATAATTACTATTGCCTGTAGAGCAGGGACCTCCAGTTCTTCTGATTTTGTTTTGAGGCATAAAATACCCATTCAGTTTGGTATTTGGCTGATATTAGGAGCACTAATGCTGTATAGTGGATATATCACTGGGTTCACAATCTCTGCTTTGCCCATGAAAGGAGCACCCCTCTAGTGCTACTTAACCAATAATACCTTAAACCCGTTAGAAAATTGTATTAGTTCCTGAAATGGCAGTTTTATTTTAAGTGAGGCGTCTTCTCATTGCATAATAAATATTCTGGTAATTTACAACCTGTTGGGGAAAATGTAGGAGACTTATTTACCAAAGAAATAAATGTAGTTAACAATTGTACAATTCCTTATTGTCATTTACTAGTTCCTTTCAGTTTTAAGCCTTTCAAATCTACAGTACATGACATAATTGATTCACAGGAGAAAAAGAGTTCGAAATCTCTGTACAGAATTTGAATAAATTTGTCTTAACATTTATTAGTAATACTTCCATTTGTTTAGTGATTTTCATTAAAATGATTGCACAGAGCTTTATATTTAGGTGGGACCCATTTTTCCATCACTAAAGTGCAGCACCCTGGTTGCTCTTGGAGGTTTGACTTCACTGTCCAAATCCAGCCTTGTTGTTTTGCTTCTGGGTATCTGATACGGTCACCCTTGAAGGTGGCAAAGCTAGAATTATAAATGTCGAAAAATATGTAGACTTTTATAAAGAGTAATTATATATGCTATAAAATTTAATAAATTTTTTTTTTTCAAAAAATGTTTTCTGTTTTTCTCCCCCCATCAACTCCATGCCATATCTTGATATTTAACATATGAGTGACATTCAGTGTTTCAGTCTAATTCCAGGAGTTACATGATTTTACTATAATTATCATGTCTTAGTTCCTGACCTGAAATTGCTACTCCTGTTCTTGGAAATTCTTGAACCCTCAGTGCTATATTTTGTACGAGCCCATGTAAATATCTCCTAATCAATGTTATTTTGTTTCTTAAACAGGAGTTCACAACTCTCCGTCAAAATAGCAGCAATAGTAAGCCAGATCTGTGTTCTCCAGAGCTTCTCTGTCAGACGTGGACACTGAGTGGATTTGGCCTAAAGCTGGTGTCTGTGGGACTGGCTGTGTTTGCAGTGATTGTAGCCTATGCAATGGAAAAACTCTATTAAAATAAAAAGCTGAGAACATGCCCACAGAGAAATATTCTTCCAGCATTGCTAGGATGGTAAAAAGGATGACATCTTCAAGTGTGCTTCTAAACAAATTGAGATCAATACAGATGAGTAATTGGATAAGCGATGGTCAGTTATTTTTGGTTTGTCAAGTCTGGATAATTTCATAAATGGAGATCAAGGCAGGTGAATAATGCTTTTGTTCAGAATTTTTCAAAGCCCAAAAACTTATGTTTACCTTTTTAATGTAATAAATGTAGGGTTACAAGGACTTTGAGATAAAATTATATTACTGTTCTGTAAGTGTTGCAAACAGTTTATTAAGCAGTGTTTGCTACCTCTTGTTTTTTTTTAATCATGCCATTGATTTATTTAAAAAAAAATCTGTTATAACATCAATCTAGCATTGAAACATGTATGCTTTTATCTGTATAGAATTTCATTTTAAAAGTCAGGGATTTTATTTCCAAGATTCTACAACACCTGTTTTGTTTCTCCTGTGTTATTTTTTCCTTGTTGTTCACTGCATAAGAAACCTTAATAAAATATATTCTTCTCAATCTTTTTTGATCTCAGGAGTAATCTTTATAGAATGTTCTGCTTGCAGTACTGATGCAAGAAGGGGGGTGGTTATTTTCTTTTTATTTCAGTCTGTTTGTAGTTATGTCTCCGATATGGGAACATGTCTACTGGATGTATAATATTTGTGACAATTTGTGTATGTTACATTGTGCATGTATATGTCTTTCTGTCAGCTTGGATGTGTTTATGTGTGTCTCTGTGCCTGTGCGCAAGCAGTTGCAATTTGGTGGAAATACAATACCTAGGTTGGTGGGACACACATTTCTGATGACATGTTTTCTTCCATCCCAGAAACCCTGCAAAACTGACAAGTTCTATTTCTTGTTTCTGAATGAATTCAAAAGATCTGTTATGGACAGTATATATTTTAGGCAATTGTCAGAAAATTATATATATTTGGTTTAATGAAGAAACTATTTTTTGTGCAAGAATTTTCTTTCTGAACTTATAGAAAGATAGAAAAGCAGAGTTGTAACTGCATTCTAGAATTTAACTGTGTATTTCTGTATTGTGTATATAATCTTTCAAATGAGAACATCATTATAACTTGATTGTAATATTACAAAATCAGATTCATAGATAGCATTCTGATTTCATTATATATTCATGTTTTACATACACATCTGCTTCATTAAGTATCCACAGTATATTTCTTGGGTATTCCACTATATTTTATGTCTGTCATGTATCATTGCTTCTTTCTACATTATGTATAGCTATTGAGTGACTGATGTGTATAATTTGTGTCTAGGATTCAACCGTTCCTGTAGCTTGTAAATGTCTTCAGCATTCCTCTTTTACCTAACACAGCTTTTTCCCAGAGTCAAGTCAAATATTTCATCCATTCTAATGCTATGACCTCTTTTATATTATTATTACTAAGCATTTGATTAATGCTGTATTCTATAAAAAAACACTTTTAAAGCAGATAAACAATGTTTGTCAAGGCTAAAGATCTTTGTATTATACTGGATAAAATTTATCAATGCACAAAGAAAAGCTACTAATGGATCACAAGCTCAGACTGGTAATCGCAGTCAACAACTACATTTGTTGTTGTGATCACTCTAACCTTTTGTCCAAAGTATTCCACAAGTTACCTTCACCCTAGAGTATAACTTGAGAATGAGATTAATGTGTACAGTGTTACGAATCATGAGAACCTACAAGAATTGTAGCGTGATGAATCATAGACTGTCACCATTGACAGCACTGAACAACCAACCAATATATCAAGGTCACAATTCTGAATAAATTTAACCAAAGACAAGCAAGACACATTAACATGACTAACTATGGGCATTTTACCTGGTGTCACTCCCTGAATGTCTACACTATAAATTGTTTTCTTTACATGTGTTTTAGTAGTACTAACCAAAAGTAAGTCCCAATAGATTTAATGTCAAAGTTTATGGAAGGTCTTCAGAAGACGTTTTGTCTGTAAATGCTCTCCTGGGGAAGCTTTGCCTATTTAAAGAACAGAAATGGTCAGTTTTTAACCATTTCACAGTAATATTCACAGTAATAGTAATATTAGTGAAGCCTTTGTTTATGAAAAGCTTCAATAATCAGTAAAAAAATCACTCATTCATTGTACATTGGACACATGCATTCATTGTAAAAATGTTTTTTATTTAGGTTTTTTAAACTTGCACTGAAGAGGATTTGGTAATATGAGACATTCAGGGAAAAAAGTAAATGGAATAAAATAATTTGAAAACGTATTTCCTTTACAAAAAAAACATTGTTTAAAAGTGTTTTAAATTAATATTAATATTCCATAAAATGTATAGATAGAATAAGGTCTTATGCTTGAAAATAATAAAAAAAAGTAATTCTGTAAGTTTATTGGAATTGCACAGAGAAAACTTGTCATAAATGATTAATTTACATACAGAAAATACAGATGTCACATTTATTCACACCCCTGTAGTTAGAATTGTGTACAGTAAATCCTCCTCTGGCAGACTTTACAATGAAAAGATGCCTTCTGTAATTTGTAGTATGAGAGGTTTTGACATTTCTGATGGGGAACATTTTGGCCAGTTCTCCAGATATGTATTTCTCTAGATCCTTCAGATCCTTTGGTTTCTGTTATTAACAATGCCTTCTTGAGTTAATGTTAATACAGGTATTCAATTAGATGGAGGTCTGGAGATGGTCAATTATTTTTGGGGAATTATTATTTTTTATTTGTTGATCAAGCATTTCTTATGCTGTTATTTGTGCTGAAAGTTAGCAGATGGAAGCAGGTGTTTGGACAGAATGTACTGGTATATGTTGAAGGACATTATTCACTTGTCTTAAAAAAGGGTTCTTTGAACCTTGGATGCAAAACAACTGCAAAACAAACCTACAGCTATATTTCACAGTGGTCATGAGTATTTTCACATTATAAGATTAATAGTTTTTTACGCCAAACATAACAATAATGCGGTAAATCAAATAGCTCAGTTTCCATTTCTGTGGCACCAAGGATGCCAACCAGTAGCCCTCATTTTTTAATAATGGACACTACAGTAGAAAGTGGTAGATTAATCTTTTTGTGTATTGTTTTAACTTGTGACAGTAGATAACCATTTTCCCGCTGTCTTCAGAGAGCTCTCTGACTTTTACCATGATGATTCATGCCACATTTGAATGCCTTCCATGTGTTACCTGCTTTTATACCCCAAGGGAAGTAGGAAGGTCTTGGATGCTTCAATATAGTTTCAGAAGCTTTTATTGCAAACAAAAGGGTAATTTATTACTATAGGTCTATTTTTTGTTTGATTTTACATAAAGAAACACTGAGTTGTAAATCAACTTGACCCTTGTGTTTTCTTGAAATGACATATTTAAAATGCAATGCTATTGTGATTGCAATATATTTTTAGAATTGTTAGATACGTTATACCATCTGTAACTCATTCTGTTATGTGATGTTTTTCATACCTATTTTTCTGGGAGTATGAATGCAACTGGAGGACACTAAAAGCCAATTGAGCACAAATTCTTATTTACATAATGACCTGGAGAATGAATTGGAGCAAAATCTGTTAAGTGTCTTGCTCCAGGGTGACACAGCAGCATCCCACCCAGACCCAGAACCACCGGGTCCTCTTGTCAAGAGCCCAGCTCTCTAAACTCTTCTCCATAATACTGCTTGTCTTGTGGGACAGTACAAGAAATTAATCTGTATCCTTCCTACATTTTGTAGTTCTGAAAATATCTTTGAGTGACAGGCGTAGAGATTTTATATACCATCATGAGCAGTGAGGAGAAGGTGTCTGATTGGCAGTTTAATAAATATCAGACCCATGTTAAGATAAATGTATGTTTTTTTTCTCTGGAAACACAGTCAAAGGGGAATTGTTAAATAGAAATGGGACAAAAAGGAGGATTACTAGTAAGTTTATTATTTGTGTGAAGTGTGTTATATGAATTTGCATATTATTCACTTGGTATTTTTATTGCTTCCAGAAGTAGAGAAATTTAGGCAACCTACCATCATTGTACAAATACTGCCAGTTCTATACAACCTATTACGAGGTGAAATTTTATCGCCTTGGATAAAACTATAGTGAAGTTTCTTTCAATAACTTCCTTTTAACTATATAATTAACCTTGAATAGTTTACATTTTTGATGTTACTGTAAAATTACAAAAATACAAATAATACAAAGAGGAAGAATCTGTCCTTGTAAATTAAGATACATGTACATGTCTTCTTTGAATAAAATGAAAATTAAGGAAGCAATGATTTAAGCTTTTTATTCATCTAACAGTTGCCTGTTGTGTACTGTTTTCATTTCACAGCTTTTTGATGATTGAAACTACTCAAATTGTTTTTTTTAATCTGTAGCATTATACATGTTCTACTCAATGCTATTTCACTTGAATATTTTCTTCGGTTTAATTTATAGTTTTCTTTTTTCAACCTTGCAGTTGGCAATGAACTAGTGCTTTAAACACACATTGTGAGCCATTCAGTCTTAAGCATGATTATTTCTAAAGTATAATAATACTTAAGCAAAAACCCATACCTGTATTTACCGAATGTTGAAAAATAATCTTAGCTTTTAATTACTTTATCAAATGCTTTGTTTATTTCTGATTGAAAATATAGGCCCAGATTTATCCAGATGTCCCTTTAACAAACATTAAAGCCTTTTTTGCATTTTATGTACATCTGGGCACTAGTGTGGAGTAATGTTAAGGACTTTAGTCTTCAGAGAACATCATTGGTGAGAAAACTACTGTTGTATCCCTGAACAAGGTATTGTTCTTAGATTTGCTGTTGAAAAGACCTTGCAGCATAATCTTTTATTTTCCAGGTTGTGCAAAATGAAAATTTGTTCTCTGTTGACATATCTGCTTAAAGAATGGATTAAATTGAAACAATATTCTAATTTTAGAAAATCATACTTTGTTTTTGTCATCTGTATGTCTTACGTGTTAAAGATTTTGTTTTGTGTGCTTTCATGAGAACTACAAATTAATCAAGGGCATCAGGCTACAGCATCTTAGACCTGCATTTTGATCCTCTATTTTTAAGTGGAAGTATCTTAAAAACATCCGAAGATATCATTTTTCAAAAGCTTAAATTTAAGACGATCTTTGAGTTTTTTATCTGTATTTATTTAAGGGGGTTCACTTATTAAAAAGGAATTAAAAAATAAAAGATTTAAACATGATGTTTGGTTTAAACCACTTTGCAATTTCCTGTGCATATGAAAAAATTATGAGGCAAAAGTTTTAATTAATTATAATTTACATTATTCCAAGTATTAATAATCACTTGTAATTAGTACATTAAAGGCTTAGAAAAGAGTACACCCATAAGATAATCATTTACTAGAACTCTGCAAAAAACTATTTCAGAAATGATCCAAATGTCAAAAACCGTAAATAAGTACTTGAAGTTTCTATCCTTATAAAATGCTTTAATATGAGCATTCGTTTTTTTATAATGCAGTAAATGACCCAGGGGGTATTAGTTAGCATTCAGTGCAATATATGCATAGCTTTTTCATGCGAGTGCTTTCTCACTCAGTCGAGTAGCCCATATGTCTCGATTTATCATAGCTGCAGCATTATCTAACTTGCACGCACTCATCTGTTGTCGTTCAGCAGCCCAGAATCTAAAAAGCCAGAGTTGGACAGATTGCCTGTATTGGATGCATTGATTTGATGCCAGCAATTACCAGCATATATGTTAGCTGGTAAAGGAAGAAAATAAGAGTTTGAGTCTGCTTCTCAACGAATAAGTCATGTTTTTAGAATTGCAGTTGAAAGTACTTATATTTACATAGACTCACATCTATGGGTTTGCTCTGTATTTAGATGATAAGGACACACACTACTGTATATAAAATAATTTTTACCTTTTGAATAATTTAAGTACAATTCAGCAGAAATTCCAAGCGTTCAAGATAAGATGCTAAAGCACCCATCCAATTCTGCCTGTAAAATTAGGAATGAGGCAACAAGGGAAAATTATATGTACCTACAGTACATTTTCCATGCTGAGTGGCCCTTCTTACCAAGAAACATAAGAGTACAATGGAAATCATAAACACTGTAAGTATACAGGGCTCTGCCCTCAAATTCCACACAAGAATGACCCTGCATTTTAGCCATCACCTTGGTTAAAAAGCTTTCATTTACACTGAGTGAACAGTAAATTAATGAATTAGTAAAGTTACTAATTCAGAGTGCAGGTGGAGTACAGAGTACAAGTTGAATACTGTATTCCAGGCATTGCTGGTTTAAACTGGGCTGTTACCTGAAGCAAAATATGTCTCAAAATTAGCTGAATCTTCTGCTTGCCATGTAATAGCAACCCCTGTGTCTATGCAAGTGCCTGTGAGCTTTTAATGTTAACAGTAAGGGTCTGCAAACACTGCAAACAGTTAACTAACTGTGGTGATAGGGTCAGAGGCATGAGCTAAGAGAATTTAAATTGATGATTTGTAATTGAAAGTATATAAATTGATTATTGGCAAATACAGATTTTATAAAATCTTGCTACAGTATATACTGGATTTTTCGGAAAAATACTTATTGGTGGTATTATTTAGCTTTAACACAAAAAACTTAATTCAACACATGGTAATATCCTTCAGCTTAAGTACTGTGTAACAGATAAACAATGTACATTAAAATAATATTTCAGAAAGATTCTAATCCAATATCCATCTGGTTTTTATAATATTATAACATATTATAGTAAATGATGGATTCACAGATATTCTGACATAGGAAGGTTACATTTTTTACCTTCAAGAAAGGATTAATTTTAAGTCGTATGTCTTTCTGAGGACCTGTCAATGACAGAAAAATTAGGCTCTACACAACCAAATGCTTTCTGAAGCATTGAATTTCAATTCAAACCTACCTAATTTGTTAGATAATCATTTTATAACTACTGACCTGTAAAGAACAGTGATAGCTGTGTCATTCAATCACAAGAGCTATCTTAGAACATTTTTTTGATTCATTGTGGAACTGCTTTAGTCATTCTTCTGATCCAAGACTACAGACTGTGGGAGTGTCATGAATGTTTCCAGTAACATTAAATTAAATTTTCAGATTAAATGATCTTTGGCAAAATGAGTAGGGGTTTATCAAACACAGGCTTCAGAGGTCTTCGTAGTTCAGTGCATCTAAGGAGACTCATTTTCCCACATCAAATTATTTTACAAAGCTTAGAGAACTCTTTGCATTAGCCATTTGGACGGAAAAAAGATGGCAGATGAGTATTTGAAGATATACAACATCAGAGGTTCATTAAATGTTTAAAAAGTATAATTCATGACTGAAATTAACTGTTTTTTCCCTTTAAAATTGGGTCCCTGATTATTTTGTCCTCTTATACCCTCAAGATTAGATTAGCACCTTATTTTTGGTCCATATCCTTTGACTTTGTAAACAAGCATGGCATGTCATCACAAATATCTTCTTGAAGAGCTTGAAGCTCACCTTGAAAAGCACTGGTACCATTTATAGAGGATGGACACCAAATTTGTGCAGCCTGGTCAGGATAGGTGTCATTGAGGATTCCCTATTGACTAATGCCAATTATAGTTATTCCCAAGGGAACTACTGGCCACTGTCAGCTAGTAATTACCTTAAGCCCTATTAAAAAATTAACGGCACAGCTAGGCTTGATCGGTAATGGCTACTCTCAGAAGTGAACCGGGAGCTTTCAAGGATTAGTAGCACATACTGTACAACTCCCTTTTTTAGCCATAGAGTGCGACCTCATTTATCAATTAAATGTGTGAATAAAACCCCGTGAAATGCAGAGACTCTAACTGCTGAAAATACTACTGCACCAGATATTACAGCTGACTTACCAATTTGTGCTAGAACACCAGGTTTGTATGACTTTTGACTTGTTTGTAAAAATTGTAAATAACAGCAAAATTAAAACCCTACATGTTTGTCACCACCTCTTGACTTTGACTGTGAGACTGTATTATAATGTATATGCAAATGTTCAATTATGCGGGAAGTGTTGTAGTTTGGATTTTAATCTTTGCTTATTTTGAATTAATCACATTGTCAATGTGGTAAAAATAAATGCCTTCATTAGAGTTTATGGACATTACTAATACTTCTATAAATATTTTTTAACAAAAATAATGGCACAATAAACCAAAGGTGAGGTGTAATGATCATGATTACACTCATGCATTTCTGTAAGGCAGAATAAGAGAATTTAATTTTTTTTGTAAACCTAAACTTAATCCTCAGTATCACTCTCTTCTGACATTGTACTCTTCATCCCATCATCATAAATAGCAAATATAGGTTCACCCTATCCATATATACTGTATACCTCTAGTACAATTTAAGCAAATCTGCTAAGAAAAAGATGCATTTATCTACATCTTGTTTCTAATATTTTATTTTTGTTGTGTATACTAAACTGTAGGTTTAGAAGTAGTGTGATGAAAGGCATCTGTGATGTAGCTTGTCAGCATTTACATTGATGGGCTGTCAAAGTGTTTCAGATCTGACACTTTTTCTCTGTGTTAATGGCACTGAATAAGAGATGTCCATAAAGGCTTCTCATCAACTGGTACGGCAGGGGAATCTTAGGCAACATCCGTTTTTAACAACTCCCTGTCTCCCAAAACATACTGTGTCAGTCATCTGTCCCCACCAATTACCACATACGACAGGGGATCTACCTGTTAACTAGAATGTTTTAAGGTTAGTTGCCTCCTCTTTGGTCACATAACCAATAATTGAAGATGTAACTCTTGTGTAGCATTGTTGATTGACATAAATTAATATTTAGATCCATACTGTAGCTCAAGCTATAGAATCTCACATAAAGTTAATACCATGATAGCTTGTTTTAAAATTACCTTCCCTATGCAGTGATAAAAGGGTTTTTAATTACTGTAACAATTATAAATTGGAACATTAAATTGCAAGAGTGCTTTATGTCTCACAAAATGACACTAAATATATAACATACAATTTATTGATATGACACCAAAACATGTACTGTATAACAAACCAAGAAACATAGAATATATCTGTTAATCGATCAGCTGTGATACAACAGGTTGATTGGTCACTCAAGGACTACCAAGATGAAAGGTAATGACATCAAACTTAAAATGTTGACTGTAACGTTATATTTTACCTACTAGTTTTTATTAGTCTCATACAGCTAAATCACATTTATATTCTCATATCAAATAAATATGCATTTACTACCATCAACTAAACCATAAAATGTGTTTGGAATAATATCTCAACTCTCAAGACTTATAATGTGAACAAAAAAGTTTTATACTCAAAGAGCCATTTGTCATTTGTGTTTTTACATGTTAACTTCCTTGTAAACAGTCACATTATTACCTGAAAAAAACCAAGGCACTATATCTCGAAAATGAAAACAGCAAAAACACTAATTTCAAAGGCAAAAGCCAGCAAAAATGGAGCATTAACGAATACAGTGTGTTTAATCGTTTGTGCTTTTTGTACAGGGGGTAACTTCACGGAGCTCATTCCAGTAGAAGTGTAATTGCATGACCCATCTCTATTAAAACGCATCCAGTGTAATGGGACTGTAGAGCACAGCTTGACAACTGGATCTTTACATTGATTGTGACATGGGAGATTGACTGAGTCATGAAGTTAGCACTATCTTGACACAAAATATCTTTCAAGGTCGACTTTCAGATTTTCTACACAACCTGGAATTAAATGAGGAGACCTTCAAATTAAGAGGTGTCACTGTGTTCTGCCCGCCTGGCAGCAAACAAGTCCTTGGTCAGTACATTGCACACTGCAAAACACACAATTTCAGCTGGCAGAAATATGAAGACTTAACAAAGGCAGTTTTATCTGTGTCTTTGGACATCAAGGTATATTTTCAAATATTTCTGGGGTCCATATGTGTGAGGCAGTAGACCTTCCAATGTTATTTTGCAGATCTGTTGTGATCTAGCACATATTAGTTTATAGTCCCCCTTAAAAAATCAATTTCCTGGTACTTTTTTTTCCATGTTTACATATTTTCTTTGCATGAAATAGATCGTACAGCAATGTTTTTTTAATACAGGAAGTTACTAATTCTAACCTTTTTAAGTATGAGGCTCAAAAGATGGGTTCAATCTTTAAACGTCCTTCCTTCAATTTGCCTATTTATTTAAAAAGAACATAATGACTAACTGATTACTTCCTCTTCAGATGTAAAAAAAATTATTGGCATAGCTACAAGACGTGCTATTTAAAGCCTTTTTCAAGAAAAATGCAATTGTTTGCTTTTTTAGGCAAAACCTGCAACTCTTGTGATTACGGTATGATATTAGAAACATTCTATTTTCCTGACCACACGTACACACAGAAAATAATTATATTAAATGCAAAATCAAACACCACCCGCCCCCACCCCCCGGGTGAACAGAGAAACGCAATTGCAGACCTTGAAATTGAGTGGTTTCCAGGCAGTATTACTAGCGGTCAGGGTCACTGTACATGGTCTGGTAATTCCCCGAAATATAAGGCGATATATCTCGGGAACGAAAGCAGCTGGGAAGCTACTTTCAATGGTACAAACTCGCACAAATGTAGCACTAACGAATCAGACCAGTTCACTTCTCCTTAGCCGTTGTAGATGGACAGTGATGTCACGCCCCCCAAAGAATAAGGAGCTATATCTCAGAAACAAAAGTAGCCCAAATGCTACTTTCAACAGCACAAACTCAGCACTAATGAATGCAGAGGTTTCATCATTGTGCTGTTTGTTGGGGGGGGGGTAACTTCACGAAGCTGTTTCAGGAGGTACACAGCTTCCCGACCTGAAAGATGTTTCTTATCAGATAGGCCCCTTTTCAGCTGCATTCCTCTGCTTTTACACAGAGGCCCAAATTGCTTTGACAAGGCAACAGACAGATTATTAGAAATCTTTAATAACACTTAATTCTAAGTGTAGTAGTATGTCTTGCTGCTACACAGGTTGACATTTTGTTATCAAATGTTGCCAAAAACCTCATGGTCCCTGCGTAGAGCTGTCAGTCTCTCTCTCTGAGGAATTGATGTAGACTTGAAGTAATAACAATTTCTATGACAGTGTTTCATTGCAAGTGCACTCCAGCATCAGGCCTCTTAGGAGTTTCAGAGATGAGTGGAAGAGGTCTGGAATGAGTTATAATTTCATATCATTGTGGTTAATTAGTGACAGTTCAAATTTTGCTTTTGGAATCACTTCAGCAGCACATACAGGAGTGCAGTGTTGGTTCTCCAAGCAGGAGGCTAAACATGAAAAAGCAATTAAAGTTATTTATGAAACCATCTCACAGTAAACAAAAAAAAAACACTGAAAATAACAACAACTTAGGAGATGCCCCAAAGTGGTTTCATCTTATTTTGTCATTTAGTTTGCCAGAGCTCTGCTAACCATCTCTTGACAGTGCTAGTTAATTTAATGTCAGTTCTCTATACTGTGTCTCACACAGAGAACTATACTGATCCTTGAACAGAAGCAGCTAAAGGAAAAAAAAACTGATATGGCAGCCCTGACACAACCATGAGTTTTACCATGACAATTACCCACAATCCTTTAGCTTTTCCTAGAGAAGCAATTACAATTTCACAGGTTGAAATTAAAATCCCCTGTGGTATGTGATAGAGTAACACAGACTGTCAAAGTGATTTCAAGCTGTTTATCTCCCACTGTGTTAAGAATGAAAACAGATTCTTACAGAAAATGTAAATCATTTTTTTACAAATCCATTGAATATTAATTCTGACAAAAAAGGAGAAAAACCTTCAAAGGAGTTGTGATGATGCAAAAGACGTGTTTTGACAATGACCTCCTTTCGTTTTGTTACCTTTTACATTGCTTTGACAATAATCTTTGCATTTCTTATAAACATGCTTTATGCATTGTAATAAACAGATAATCCCCCTTTTTAAGGACATGAACTACTCTAAACTATATGTGTCCCTCTCATGATTTATGTCCAAATAATATATACTGTATGGCCCTCACCAAAACAAGACAGAAAATGGATGGATATAATGTTCATACTGTATACACTGTATCTTATTATGTAATGTCTTTAGGATATAGCACTTTTAAGATCAAAAATAATTCTATGAGTATTTAAATATTCATGTTACCCTATATTGGGTATATTTTATATGTACCTAACATACAGTATATAGTATATTTAAATCTAATATCTAACTAATTTAGATTATACAATGTGTGAATTTGTGGTTATAAAGATCTAAAATATTACTTTGTACAACGACATTAAAGTATTTATTTGATTTCCTCTAAGTATGTGGTTGACACTTTTGTATGTGTGCCTTACACGATGAAAAAGCTGCTTGTTTTGTTTTTCTTTTAATTTGGCATTAAAGATAAAGGATGTGCTAGGTAATACAAAATCAAGTTTAGCATGGCAGTTTTGGTTTTATTTACCAGAAAGATTTATTGTTTCAAACATATTTCAGCATTCTAAAAGACATCTGAATTCAAGTCCATACTACAGAAAGCGTCTTCTGATGTTGAATAGACTTGTCTGTCTTTTTGTAAGCTTTTGGAAGCAGTTCCTTCATTTTATTGAAAAAAAATCTTGACTACTGAAAATGCTTTAGAGTGCAGATTTCATGAAAAGCTCACAACAGGGGTAGACTGGACTGCCAATTGGAAATCATCAGTTTTGGGGCACTGCCAGTGCGTTTTCTAAATTGTACATTAAACTGACAGCTTTGTGCTAAATATTTGCGGTACTGTAGCTTCATTTTTATTCAAACAAACCTCAATACTAGCTTAATATTTCTTTTTGGAGAAAGACATTTTCTTACATTTTGAGCTTTGTGACAGAAGAGAATTAATTTCAATAGAATACCCATTCCTCTCAATACGTTTTGTGGATGACCGAAAAGAAGAGGATTTTCCATTATTTTCTTTATACCTTTGGCTATGTACAGTATATATTGAATTAGCATTGTACCATTTTCTCATGTTAGAGATTCAAAGGCTATTACCTGTGCAAACTGTAGATACTGTGTAAGGCTTAACATTTGAATGGAGTTCAGGGAGAAAATGTATAGCTCATTATTTAGGAATTCTACTGAAATATGGCATAACTGATACTTTGATAAAACTCTGTTTAATTAAATGTTTGTTACCTGCCTTTATAAAGTTTCTGAACACCCCATCCCAGTCCAAACAGAAATAAAAAGCAAATGTTATGGATTCCTGTTCTTTGGGAATACATTCTTTGACTCTGCATTTGCAGTTTTCTTTTTTATTATAACACATATCTGTAGTAATCTAATCACTGAATTACTGCAGAAATAATTATGTTGAAACTCAATTATTTAAATATGTACTGAGCAAACTCCCTGCATACGGCACTGCTTCTGATTAATTATGGTTCTATTCTTGAACTGAAAAACACCTAAATCTATGAAGTGCTATATATTTTTAATCCCTCAATAAAGATGTGAAGTGACATGCCATGATTAGCATATATCATATCCTTTTATGTTGAAGTAAATTCTGTTAAAGAAAACATAATGGAATCTAATGAAAAAGGAAAGTGTTATTTGTTTTTTTCTAAATTGAATGTGCTTCTGTGGAGCATGTTTTCCTTCGTTGAATATGTAATTCAAAGAGAACAGGGAACGTAAGAATGTCTTGTTGACCATTTTCAAACTTACTCATTATTTTTTTTAAAAAACTGACTTGTTCTGTTTTACTTAAAATTAAAAATTGTGATTAACAATTATTTTTTCATGCCCTAAAATTTGCATCTCACATTGACAGTCAAATTGGCTCACTACTACAAATCAAGTAGAAGTAATGGTAGGATGTAGACAATTTGCACTTTTTAGCCTCCCGTCTCTTTTACACCAGTTTGGTGGTGGGGGAGAATTGGTGCATTTTCTATTGACAGAAGTGGAATCCAACAAGTGCCCTGCAAGCCCTGTTGGATCATGTTCAATGCTATAACCCTTATTAAACTACTGGCATAACGGTATGACCGTTAGTGCTGCTGCTTCGCAGCCCTGAGATTGATTCTGGACTTCTGTATGATGTTTTATTTTTGTGTGGATTTTCTCAAGCTTTTTCCATCTTTCCAAGATGTGCTAACTAAGTTAATTGGTATCGTTAAATTTTCCCTGTGTATGCATGTCTATATGTGTGACAGACTGTTGCCCTGTTTGGGGTGTAGTTCTGCCTTGCACCTTATGTTTCCTATGCTTAGATTCCAGATCGGAGCTAGAGGAAAAAGGAAAAAGTCACTTCTTAATGATGGATGATCTAATAACGTCTAGGTTTTGATGAAGGATGGATAGATGGATCTTATGGGCTCTTATCTTGCTCTCCAAAGGAGTTAATCGACTTGATGATTCACTGAGGAGCCCCTAGTTAGTTCCATGTTTGGCATCCAGTTATATTTACGTCAAAGTATTCGGAAATCAGAACACAGATTATAAAATTTGAAGTTAATATAGACTTCAAAGACAGTAGTTTTTTCAGTGGCTTTTTAAGTAAAATAACAGGGTTATTATTCTTAAATTATTAAATTCTTAAATATGCATCTGCTCTTGAGTGAAAATGCCAAAAACATCATAACAACAAAATGTGTTAACATCTGAAATCAGTACACCTTCTGTTA
This sequence comes from Atractosteus spatula, assembly GCF_055471065.1. Taxonomy (NCBI): domain Eukaryota; kingdom Metazoa; phylum Chordata; class Actinopteri; order Semionotiformes; family Lepisosteidae; genus Atractosteus; species Atractosteus spatula. Next base: position 34,178,667 of record NC_142717.1, on the reverse strand, counting down.
TTCTTTCTACTGTCTAATTGAATACTACATGAGAGGAAATATTCAGGTTTGTGTGTTAGAGAGTGAAGAAAAGACTAAAGGAAGACATGGTGCAAGAGTAGTGAATTGAATGTTATAATTAATAATAATTCCTTGCATTTATGTTTATCCCACAGGATCTCAAAGAGCTTTTCAGATAAGGGGAGACCAGCTTCATTCCCTGTTGAACTGCAGCACCCATCTGCATGACACATAGCAGCCATTATGTGCCAACTCCCCATTGTACAGTAGATCAAATATTGTACAGTATACATAAGTGGGAAATTCCTTTGGGAATTAAATTGAGGGGGAATTTTCAGGAGGGCCATACTGTAGTATTTTGGCCTGGATATCAGGTTAACACGCCTCCTCTTTCCAAAAAGTGAAATAGGATTTTTAATGATCAAATAGACAGGATTTAATATTTAATATTTTATCTGAAGGTTTGGACCTCTGAAAGCATATTATCCCCCATCACTGTGTTGGGTCATAGTTTAGGAAATTCTGGTCAAGATGGGAGAGCACCACCTACTCAACCATCAACTCCGCTTCCAAAAACAATTTGGTTTTTCTAGTAAATGTTCCACCCCATTACTAACCAGGTCCAACATTGCTTATCTCTTGACATCTGGTTAGAAGGATGAGATAGATTAGATCTGGTTGCAAGGTTGTAATGCTAATGTACCTGTTTACTCCATTACTGCTAATCACAAATACCAATTGTTAGTATATTTTCACAGTATTTTTCTAATGAAAGAATAGCATTTTCCTTTCAGTGTCACTTAGAAATATGAAAGTCTATCAGGATGTTGTACTAAAAAAGCCTTCAATGAGAACAATAAAGAAAATCTCTCCAGCATGCAATTATTATTATCTCCCTTTTAAAAGTGTTATTTGAGTTTGCATCTCTGGTGATAAAAATTTAATTTTATGCCACATTATGCTCATTTAGTTTTACTGTTTCCCACATTATAGGGTTGTTGGTTTCAATTACAACTGCTACCATTACCAAAATAAGGTTGGATTCTAGTCTTAAAAATGCTCTCTGTAGTTCACAATTGAAATTTTAATACAGAGCAATCGTATTTTGCTCATCAATTTTCTTTGTAGTTTTGAAATGTCTAGTGATTTTATCTGTGATTCATAAAAAATTATGTCAAAGAATTTTAGCATGCAGATCTTTCCTCCACACTAATTTTTATACCCGAAACACTACTGGTCTGTGAGGATGACTGTCAACATGCAAAACAGCACTCAAAAAGATTCTAGTTTCTATTCAGAAAAGAATATTAATTCACACCTTCCTTCTCTCTCTTGAACACTATACTGTAATATTTGGTTAATCTTCTTCAGCCATATTGCTACTTTCTCTACTCAAACTTCTTCAGTCACTGACATTTTTAATCAGTTTAGTCATGGGGATGCTGATTCTGGATTTTTGTTTGATTTCTTGCCAGTGAGTTCTCAAAGACACTTGATGGACATGGCAGTACATGAAGAGACCTATGTTGATTTAGCTATGACTTAAATCCCTCTTTATCAGAACTCTCTAGCAACTGAAGGGTTTGGCGTCTGCCTTTATCTGCATGAAGTATTACCCTGCTGTGGTACACAAGACAAGGCTAGGTGCCAGAGTAGGGGGACACTGCATGCAGGTCTAATACAAAGAATTCATAATTGTCACAAGATTAATCAGCAGGTACTCCACTTATATTATTTTTATTGCATAGACACAGTTCCAATTATACTTAGGAGAGTTAAACCAAAGTAATTTTTAAGGTTACGTTTCATCATTTGTGGGTACAAAGCCACAGACAAGTCAAGGTCACATTACAAAGCATAGCAATATCATGCAATGGGATCTATAAAGCCCTGACTGTTAAGTGACATTCTCATAACTGCCAAGCAGAAAACACATTCTCTGTTGCATTATATTTTGAGAAAATATAAATGTTCTTATAAATCAGCAATTTTAATAAGATTCTTATCAAAATAAGATTTAGATCAAATTCAGACTTGGCAAACAGCTACTTGGTGATGTCCAATGCAGATAAATGCAGGCTATTACTGGCAGGTAGAAAAACTAAATACAAATTAGGAAATGTTGAGCATGAAGAGGCTACTTATGAAACGCAGTAGGGGTTTATGGAGACACATCATTTACATCTTCTAGACAATGTGGAGAGGCAGTAAAAAAGCAAACTGTTACCATATATAGTTAAAAGCATATAATTTAAATCAAAGGATATCATTTTAAAATTGTACAAGACACTAGTAAGTTCTCATTTGGAATATTGGGAACAATTTTGGCTATAGAAATTATATTGCCGCTCTGAAATCACTCCAGAGAAGTGCAGCCAGATACATTCCCTTTAAAAATGTTGGATGTTCCAAAATTAGTATACAATAATGTATTGCTGACATGTCCAGTAATTCATGTAATTGGTTAAAACTGAAAATTAATGACATTGCGTATTATCAGAGTCCTTTGATAAAAACACAGATGACACTGATCAAGCACAGAGTTAAACATTTATCCATGCCATCATGATATCTCGATGATCCAATAATTTTGACCATATATATATGCATAATGGTAGTATACTGTAGATGTATATATAGATGTAGAATTTTTATTTAATTGTACTTTAATATAATTATAAATAAATATAAATAAGATGCTCTCTTCCTTTTTTTCAAAAACATCTGGTTCCTTTTGTTGTGATTTAGTGACACAGTCCACTGCACTTTTTTATCTAGTTAAATCAATTACATTTAATTAGACTTTCTAGCCAGTGCTAAATCTAATAGTTCAGTTATACATTTCTTAACTGGTACTGCAAGGATTTTAGAGGGCTGAAGTCACCTCATTGGTCCATTGTAAGTCCAGAATTTATAAAAGGATTTTTCTTTAGCTACTGGTTCAGGAGCACCATTTGAACAGTAAGTTAAATAACTGCCAGACATAAAATTTGTTGTTTTACACTACAGAGTAATTGCCAAGTCAGGTTCACATTGTATCATCATGGACATGTCTTTTTATGTCTGCTTTAAAAAATCCCAATGACAATTGAATGAACAGATAATGTTAATGAAAGATAACAGATAACATCCCAAATTTTACAAACTGGTAGAGAAAAGCTTGTCTATTTTCTTGCCTTCCTTGGGAAATGAAGTAACGATCATATGATTTTATTTTCCCCCATAACTCAGAAGCCAATTAACACTCCCTGAGTATTCTTGAACAAGAATATTAACTCTACAACATTTGAATACCCAGTAACCTCTAATTCACATAACCATTGCAAAGATTCATGAAATGTGTGTTTTATCAGCTGCGTCTTTAAGACATAACCCTAATAATTTAAATGACAATATCCCTGCCATTGATAGACTCTGGCTCCCCTGTGACCCTGTATTGGATAAAGTGGCTAGAAAACAGATGCATGGATTTACCTATATCAGTTAACGGATGCACAGAACTAATATAAATTGGCACAATTTAAGGATTATGGAATGGCTGAAATGTTTGATGAGACGAGGCAATTAAAGAAGAATGTTAAAAATGTGAGTTGTCAGGATGTAAAATAATTATTCTAAAGACTGTTGAGTGATACTTTCTGCAAGGGTACATATATTTGTATCAGTGATTTTGTGCACACAAGGAGTACTCTGATTGCAGCTAAAAAGCAAAGGAACAAATATCTAAGAAAGGTTTAATATAAAACAGTACACAACAAAATTACATGCAAGATCATACAGGAGACACCCAGTCCGAAAGAAAATATTTCATCCTTCAAGTTTGATTGATTTTCTTTCCTTTTCTTATATTTTTTCCTTCTCCGATGATTTATCTCTCAAACTGAGGAATGTTATCACCCTGCTTACAATACTGTCTCAGATTACTGCCTTGCAACAACAGTGATATAACAGGAGACAAAACAATGACTGCAGATAAAACTAAGATACATCAAGCTCTTTAATTAAAAAAGCCCTGTGGAAGGCGAGGAATCAGTTTGAGCAGGGATTCCGCCTGACTCGCCCTGCTGTGGCCCCCCATTGGTGATTAACCACAGTGAAGCTGTCTGCTTCCTACTGTCCCTCCGCGCTATGGAAAGGAATTGCATTCTTATTGCATCAGTTCACAATAACAAGATTGTGAGATGTCAGGCTCAGACAGACTAATGGGTTTTGCACGCTGTCAGGGAGGATGTAAATGCTTTTCTCTTTGACATTATAAAGACTTGTTCCTGCTCAGCACTGTCGCTGCATTACCATGTTAACAGTCCCCTCTATTCACTCCTTGTCAAAGTTATTAGCATGTCTTGTATTTTTCCCCGTTTTGCCTTATTTTCTGAATAGCCAGATCCTGTAAATAATCCCAATTAATGGAGAGTGGCACATTCAGAGAGGAAAAAACAGCCAATTTTACTCTCCTCTCTCCTGTTCTCTTTTGTGAAAGAGCAAACAGATAAGAGGTTCTAAAAATAAAGCTGTGACACACAAGAAAAAAAAGCATACAGTAATTGCTTAATAAAATAACCTTAAAAGATCATAATCTAAATCTGTGCTTTAAAAACACTGTTCTCTGTTAAATAACAGGCTTCTGTAAAGCTAAAGTAATTGAAAAATATTGAACATACTTCATATTTTTGTTATTTTGGTTTACAGGTTATTTATGTTATTTTCTTTACAGGTGTAGCATCTCTTTTAAAACACCAGAGATTTTGTGTTCCTTGTGTTTATGATTTTACTTAATAGGAACTTGCTCATTTAAAGTTGCTTTAAATTCTACAATTTGCATACAGATTTCCTGTCTCTTGAAATATACTTTAGGATTCATACATATAATATGAATGCAAGCGCCAAAACATGTATGTTTGCAAATGTAAAAATATATACATATATGCAAAGGAAATGTATTACTAATTGTTATACTGCTCCTGGTTCTAGCTCATGAAATATCTTTTTTTTTCTTGATCAATATATAATACATCTGAATATCTGACAGTATTTTTCCTAGAGATACAGTCTAAAATTTAAAACAAAAACTCAGAACAAAAGAGGTTTGCCTCTGGTGATCTGTTGAGTCTCACTAGATAAGTTCTTGAGGGAATAGATTACATTAAGTGCAACCAAGACTAAACAAAATAATTGATTTGTAAGAAAACAGTTTCCTATAGAGTGAAAAATGGCACCATACTGCCATGCTTCCCATAGCTCCACTGTAATTCTCATTCTGTAGTCTGTACTCTCATGCCAGGAAGGAATTAACACTTAACACCCTTTTAGTGCTATGTGTGGACATACAGTCGATGTGCCAGTTAAGCATCCCACTAGAGGGATGGAAGCATTCCTAGCATTCTTCCTAGAAACAAAAATTATTGTCAAGTTAATGGTATGAACTGCTTTTCATTTTCTCATCCCTTTTCTTATAGGTTTTAATAGCATAGTTACATTAGAAATATACATCTCAAATTAAGCCTTTATATTTACCCACACATTTTAAAAATGTGATGTATTCTTCTTTTTATTGCAGGTACATAGTTCAGAATATGGAAAAACAAATATCATGCTATTAATAATATTTTGACACTTTACAATGCAGAACCAAAAGAAACTTTTGAATCATCTTGAAAATGTTCTTTAGCATAGAGAATTTGCTAACAGCATTAAGCTTGAATTATTTTATTTTATTTATATATACCTTTTGGTGAAATTTTGCTTTACATATGGCATTCTTATACATAAGCTGTGTATCAATGTTATTTTTTAAATGAGGTTATTATCTGGTTAGTAGGAGGGAGCGCATTAATTTCATAACCTCTTCTTTTTTCTTACATGAGCAATTACATTCAGTCTAGCTGTGCAAATTACCATGTTGAGTATCAAGCTTGAATTTATAGAATGAAACAATATAATTCCTATACAAATGTTTGATTTATTTTTTACTAAATTCCTTATGCACTAGCCAGTTATCCCTTTAGAGATAAAAATCAAATATTATTTTTCCTTGTTTTGGTCATTTCTCAGATCTGGACATGGACGGTATATCTGAATAAAGATTTTTATATTTTATCTTCTTTTTTCAACTCCGTAAAGATGTGTCTTTACTTCATTTCTCTGATGCTCTGAGATTGATTTTCCATTGAAATCACCAGGATGTTCAGTGCCAGATTAGAAATGATTTGCTTTGGAATTTGGGAAAAAAATATGAACTATTTTCTATCTGTAGTCGGAAACAGATGCTGATGAAAGGGGAAAACGGAGACTGACATGACTGGTGTAGAGTAATAGACAGGGATATAGTCAGTCAACTAATGCGAGTACAACAGCGTTGCTGAAAGAGGTGTATCAGAATGCACAACCACTTCATACTGTGCCACAGATGGGGTACGGCAGCCACTGACCCAACCAGGTTCCACTCCTGTCACTCCTGTCCGTGGATCTATCCTGCTATCCAGACTGGTGGTTGCAGTGTAATGATGTGGGATGTGTTTTCGTGACACACATTGGGTCCTCTGAAACGGGAAGAGCAACGTTTGAATGCCACAGGAAATCTGAACATTGCTGCGGATCAGATGCATCCCTTCATGGTAGAAGTGTACCCAACTGTAAAGGGCTTTTATATCAGGATAATGCTCCATGCCACAAGGCTAGGAAAGACCTGGAATGGTTACAGGAACACAAATGTAAATTCAACTTAATGTAGTGGCCTCCCTTGTCACCAGATCTCGATACAATTGAGCATTTGTGGGACGAAATGGAATGAGTTGACATGGGCCAGCATCGACACCTTTTTGATTCCAATGAATTCAGGCTGTTCCGAGAGCAAATGGAGGACCAACAGGCCATTAGGTAGATGTACCCAAAAAAGTGGCCACTCAGCGTAAATTTGTGTTTATGCCTTGACTTTCTGATATATATGATCTGTTTACGGTATGACTTTGTATCCCTTAATTTATATTTTCTTAAAGTTATATTTTCTTTTTTGGTTTTGTAAAGAGCTATGTTAATAGAAGAACTGAAAAGCTAGTTAAAAAAGCATTTTAAATTCCCTGTGCTGCTCAACTTTGGCTGAAAATTCTGCAAGAATTTAAATTCTGCGCCACCAAAGATGTGTACCATACCTGGACGGTAGGTAAGAGGAAACTGACATTTTGAATATGAAATATGAATGAATACATTAATTTTTTTGTGGAACTAAGCTATAATCCCAAACATGTTGCTTTACATATTTTATGAGGATAATTCACAGTCAGAATATACAAAGATAATGTTATTTTTAAAATAGATAGAAAACATAGTCATGAGTCTTGTTTAAACATCTGCATCTGGGAACTGAATGAAATGCTTCATGAGTCAGGAAATGAGAGTCAAAGTGTGAAACATGGGACATACTTTATTAAGAAAATATTTTGCTGTCTTGATTAAGTACTTGAAAACTGCAAGTTAAATATGACACTTGAATAAATAAGCTTAAAGTATGAAGAGTACTACAACCACCTGTATGAATTCTTGGTAATCTGTGGACAGTGCTCAGTTCTTTTAAGTATGAATACAGTATACAGCGTTTTGTATTTTGAAACTATTCTGTTATGCTGTGCAAAAGTGTAATCATCTTTTAAAAAAATCATGCCATACACAATGAACAACAAAAATATTATTGGTAAATTACAATACACCGATGTTTGCTTAAGCTGTGAGATTCTTAACCAGTGGTTCCTAAAGCTGGTCAAGGAAGACCACTTCTGTTTTTTTCTTCAAGCAAGTACTTAATCACAAGCTGATTTCAGTTTTTTTGTCTAGGGCATATTTTCAAATTTGCTTTCAGCTGTCAAAACATTGAGAAGGATTTGTAATTGATGTCAAATGCATACATTTCAAAACACAAGAGTGTCAAAACTGCCATCATTGAGGTGTGTAGTCAGAAATGCAATCAATTCATCTCAAACATCTCTTGAGTCTGTTCACCAGAAATCGATGAACTATTAAGAGCAGTTGAATCATAAATATAAGCAAGATAAGATCAGGCTACTCAAAGTTCTATATTCTGTTGGGAACTTTAATCTAAAGGTTTGTAGTTTCTTTAACTCTAGAGTTATTTCAGCAACAAATCAACCATCAGTCTAAACAAGCAAGCAGATCAATTAAGGTCGGCATTTACAGTAGCTCCAGAACTTACCTGGCTCATCTGGTTCTAAAACCTGCTGAAACTGGTCCCCAAGGTCAAGGGCTGTGAATTTCTGTTCTAACTGGCTAACCGACATTTTTCAAAGAAAGATGGTGGAAACACAAAAAAGCATTCGAAAAATATGTAATATACTTTTACAGAAGAAGGAATTACCTAGACATAAAACATAAGATTGAATTTGTTCAGGTGAATGACAAATACTGTACAGAACAGCGCAACCACACTTCAGCCAAGCATGTGTTCAATTGATCTTACATTAACAAGTGGTATTATTTTCATATCCAATGCATACACCCGTACTTCTTTTTACGAACATAATTGATTCCCAGATACCATTTTGTTTAGTGAAAATTCATTAAAAGACAAGGTTATTTCCATTATTTCTAATGAGAAAAATTACAATCTGTTTTGGACCTCTCACCCGTACTAGTTAGTGGGATGCCTTACTCTTTACTCTCTACATTTAGAGTAGGTTTTGAAGTTTTTCTTCATATCACTTCTTTGTAGTTTTGAAGTTAGATTTTGTTATTTGAAATGTGGGAAACAATTCACTTGCTTCACAGTATCGAAATTCAATAAAAAGAACATTCATAGAAAGGTTTGGGTGTCATGGGTGTATTTAATATTTAAACCTTCATACAGTATAAAGAGTTGAAAGCCTAAAGTTAACATCACAGAGTGAATGGTAGACAAGGGGCAAAAGAAAATTCTATTTCTAAAATATTCTAATTTTCTATTGTCATTAATGGGAATATACTAGGGCATCTACAAAGGGAGATCAAGAAGCAAAATAATATAAAATTGGAATATACAATATGTAGGTTAGTTTTACATCGAAGGAAACTCTGCTCTTACGTTATGAAGGTGGCCCAAAACCAGGGATCCATTCAGCATAAAGATTATTAGAAGTCTTAGTTGTGTTTTATGTATGATACCCTACATCACCAATCCTTTTGGTATCAAGAGCTGTCAAGAGAATGTATTCTTGCACTTTTTGCAAGGTTTTTAGTCATGCATTAGGAAACTGTGTTGTGACTTTGGTTGGTGAGTTGGAGTTGGTGAGAACAGAAACAGTACCAGTCTGACTGAAGAGAACTCTAAAAAAATGCAAGTCAGCACAACCAAAAAGATTGGTGAAGACTGTAAATGAATGACTTTGTCTCATCATGGGGTTTTATGTTAGTTTGTTGATGTATTTATTTTTGTTATGACCACTGTCCTGTGGTGTCCCCCAGCCTGCACTTGCCCTGGGAAACCATCACATTCTCACGAGGACTCAAAGTTTTCCAGGGCTTGCTGTTCTAAGTGGATCCTCTTCTGATAATCTGTCCTAATAAGCAACTATGTTTTCAACTATTCAATTGCTGTCTTCTCTATTTATGCAGTGGCACCACTTTATCATTATTCCTTTTCACCCTTTTCTTTATCCTGGTTGCACTACTGCTTCCACTTCCTGGAATGCTAGACATATGCATCCCCCTTTACAGAGTCGAGGCTTCCCAATCCTGGTCATCCAGGGCAATCCTGAGCATCCAGGGTCCTTTTCTTCTGGGCACTTTACAAGCTACACTTGTTCTTCTCCGCTGAAACAGCTGCTCTGTTACCTCACCTGTGCTTCAACTTTGGTTCCAATCTTCACTTCGCCCTGCATGGCAGCTTCAGTTCTAAGTTTGCACTCCGCTCTGGTTCTAGTGCAAACCAGACTCCAATCTGCACAGGTGGCCCTAGAACCATGGATTTATTCCCCACAGGCCTCCTCTTCCCTGGCAGTTCCGATCAGCTTCAGGTGGCAGTCTTCATTGTCCAGGACCCCACCTGAGGTAATCTCTGCTCCACCAGCTAGTTCTTTATGTAATTTTTTCCTCTTATTTTCATTCCTGACTGGCCTGGGCTGGTTAAGCACTGCCGGCCAGTATTCTATTATTCTATCACTCCCTTTCACTGCACTTTTCCTTCGTCCCAGAGCACTTGTGTCCCAACCAGTTCAGTGTCTTCGTGTGTTTCACGTCTCTCCAGTCTCTTGCACCTGGGTTCTGACTAATCACCAGCCACATTTTAGTGATTAACAATTTTAGTGTACTTTTTTTAGTTGGGAGTCATGTTAGTTTTGTTTTATTTATAAAGCTGTTGTCTCACCCAAGAAATAATGTACACTCATACCCTGGTATAAGAACATTCAGTATACAAATTTTCGCTAATGCGAACTTAGAAGTTCAAAAGTGAGCTATTTTGGCCTAGAACCTTCTGCAAACATTTAAATTCTGTGCCACCAGACATTTGTCTATATGGCCCTTAAGAAAGCTAAAAAGATTCTTTAGCGTAATACTCGACAACAGTATGCACATCGTTCTAGCCAATCGCTTGGATAATGATCTATTACGAAAGAATGAAAAATGTAAATGATATCACTGATTATTTTACTGCTATAGTTGGCTTATTTGGATAGAACTGTGTTGTTCACTAAGCTTGCTTTAATGCTCTGTATGGTATTATCTGTTTAGAGTGGTTTAGAGTGAACTTGTCTTCGGTTCAGAACAGGGTGGAATTTTCCCCATAAGACATAACGGAATGTTTATTTTCAATTTACAATCCTTCACCTTCCAAACAGATTTTTCAGGAACGAATTCGGTTTGGATACTGGGGTATGAGTGCATTTTTTATTTATAAATAATAAATATCCCTTATAATATGACATATCTGTCTATGATTCCTGAACTATGGCTATCACAAAACCATTCATATTATTTACTGTTTGAGTGTTTTCAATTATTTTTGTGTGATTTTAATTACGATATATTACTACTGTGCTTTGTTTTATATTGAGTTTCTACATAGTCCAATACTGTACTAACAAAGCAATGAACAAGACTCATACAAGGGTCAGTCGCTCTGATTAGTGTGGGTGTGCAGAACTCTAATAAGCCTTATATAATAATGCTAAGGTAAGTTGTGATATTTGTAGTGGATTTAATGGTTCTCCTGGTCATATAAAAGACACTGTATTGTCTAGGTCCGGGTTATCTTAAGGACTTTCAAAAGTGTTGTACAGCTCTTAATCTGAGATGTGCTAATTCAGGCCACCTTACTGTGCCTAAGACCTGGATCCAGACAATAGAACCTTCTCATGTAGAGCACCATTTCTCTGCCTTTAAGTTCCTGGTGACCTAGAAAACTTGTAGACACTAAACAAGAGCTACTTTTTTTAAACTTTTTTCTGTAGCCTAAAATGCATTATTTTAACTTCACACACAGATTATGCAGCCTTGTGCTAATTAAGAATTTTCTCCCTTTTCCTGACTAAAAAGCTCTTATTTGGTGACCAATTGATAATGAACACATACAGATAGGAATGACACTGAATCAAACACCCGCAGTGAATCAGTTTCCCCTTCTGCTTGAGTTTATTTTTTAAATATTTTAGCTACAACACCTGAATGAGAGTAGTCCTGAAACTCATTAATTAGCACAGAGTTCACACAAATTGCAAATCTCATAAAAGCAAATTTAAAAAGACCTCAAATAAAAAATTAAAATACATTTGCATTGGCCAAAAACGCAGACACATGGGGGTAACCCCAAGATCAGAACTGAAAACTACTGAATTACAGGAAATATTGTCTACACTCAGATTAGCAGGATGACTGTTATTGCCTTCAGCCACTACTGATGCACCCTGGTGTCATGTGCGTATGTACTAAATGTATCTATTGCTATATATTTCTACACTGTAGTGCTCAGATGACTAATGGATTGGATTAATCTTGCTGTATTTATACAAGCAAACAATATTAATCCCTCCTCAGCTTGAACTCTTTAATAACTAATGAGTGTCCTAATTGGAAACAATGCCCTTTAATTTCTTTGCTGAGAGTGTAGTTTAACAGGTCATTAATGAGCTGCTTATAAGACTATAGTAATCATTACTTTACAAGTTAATTTGAAATAAGCTTTTTATTGGTTGAACATACTAAAATCATGGTCTAATTAGAACCATTGACAAAACGATTATTATAACATAGCTGTAGTATATTTGTTACAATATGAATGGATGTTCAACAAAAAATAAACTTTATTTAAAAGTTGCATTGACTATCTTCATAGTTGTGACTCCACAAGCTTTTCAAATCTACAAGATTTACAAATGAATTCAATACAGAAAGTAATCTGTTCAATTAAGTGAATTAGGGTTTCAGCTTCAACAGAAAAACAGAAGAACCCCAGAGGATAGAACTTCTACATCAGCAGTTTAATTATTTTTCCCTTCCTCTCTCCTTCCGTGTAAAACAGGTGCAAAGCCAAGTCCATAGAAAATGTTTTGTTAATACATACACTTCAGAAGCATCTCATTAGTCTCAATATACTTTAATGTTCTCTCAGAGTTTGTGAATCCTTGGGGTTTGCCTACACTTTTCCAGCAAAAATGAGGAATGTAAAAATCATGAACATATATTCTTTAGAAGGTTTTTCAACTGAATGTCATTTGGCTGTTGGTAAGAAATATTATGGTTAATCACATAATAATGATTTTCTGTTCTCATTAAGATGTCATAATGACAGCGGAGGCAGCTAATACTACTTCAGTTACAGAAGATATCTGGTAACATTTTTTGTTTAGTGTGGTAAGAAGACTCATTTCAAGGTTTAAGTTTACTTAATGCACATAAAAATCTACTGATGTGTCTTATACAGAACATATACTGTACCGATTAAGATATGATTCCAGAAAAATTGAACATTCCATGCAAAACCTACCGTTACATAAAAAAAGCACCCGTCTCCATAAACACTGTGCTGCATGCCTAATGCAGTGACAAAGGCACATATTTATCATTTTGATGAAAACATAATTGGTTAACTACCTGAAAATTGAATGTGAAATTTTTACTTGAGTGCACAATATATATTTAATTGGACACTATGATTTATCTGTTTGTCTTCAAAAGATGTTGTTTTTTTCTGGATGTTATTTTTAAATACCTGAAGACAACAGATAACCTTAAGATAAGTGTAAAATCTGCACCAAAAAAAAAGAAGTGATGTGTACTCCATATTATATGACCAAACAGAAAATCAGAGTAGCATGTTGTTTTCCTAAGAATTGTGAAGTTGCTGGTGATATTCAGTAGTAAGCTAGTGACTACCTGCACTGCATAGAAAGTTAACCTCCACCACCTGCAAAAGCAGCATAAAATCAGACATTTTTCAATGACTTCTCTTAAAGAGGTATAGGCTTCTCTTATATAGGGAAAAATGCATTTTTTTAATTTTAAAGGGAGTACTTTTCACTTCATTTTAGATTGATTGATATATGATTCTAGCTTTTACAATAGTCTTGGGTTTGACTATTGTTTGTCTTCATTTTTCTTCATCTGTAATCTACCAGTTGACTGTCACTATTACTATAATTAAAGTGATGAATACAAATGCTGACATTTGGCCAGCATCATCATCAATCCAGTATCAAACCAAATGTTTTCCTGTGTAGACAGATTAGAATAGCCAATAACAGGGAATAGGGGGACTATTTCTATAGATAAAAAAATGGATGTGAATTTCACATTAATGCAATATGCAGTTTTGACATAAAAAAGTAACATGTTCATAACTGAGGACTCTTAATTCCATCCCTGACATTACCAAGGTATTCAATGCTATGCTGCAATTATTCCCAGTCTTCAGTGGATACAACATTTTCTGATGGATGGAATTCAAAACTCAGTGCTACTGTATGCCAGGGATCTTAAAACGTCTATATAAATAAATGCGCCTTGTATTAGAAATGGTTTTCCTCTACCCCAATATAAGTATGTATGGCTAAAATGAATTGATAAAAGCTGTATTGGGGTGTTTCCACAGCTTCAGAGAAATTAAGCAAGATGTAACCCCAATTTCAAAAGGGACTAGATGACTGAATCACTTAAAATGCCGGAAAATTCCAGTAGATGACCAGCATCTCATGTAAGGAACAGTAAAGTAGTATGTGCAGCATACAACAGGAGGGGAGAAGCAACAAGACAGGAGGGATAATATTTAACAACCTATAATCCATCTTCACCACTGGATTTCTTTCTTAATGAACTGAAACCTATCAGATACTGGGCACTGAAGGGACCTAGCCTAAAGATAGTAAGATGCATTTTCATAATGGTGGAACTATTGAAGTTTTTTTTAAATGTGATTGGCTGAATTTGTTACATGTTTATTTGCATGAATTTGTGTTTAGATCACGTTCATCAGTGAAAGATTAGTCTCACCTAAATAGATTTATGTCAATTTCTGAGTGCATTATTGTAATCAATGATAAGGATCTATTGGAGGAAGTGGGGCATTAAGGAGCTGGACTGGAATTCCCTACTATTCTAAAAATGAATCTGTAATTAGGTTTCATGTGGTCTGTATTGTGTGTGTATAAATCATTGTCTTTTGTAAACTAATGGCTGTATATTTCTCCATCACTAAATTATTCTCAGAAGATTAAAGAAGCCATGGGATAATGTTCATTATTCCCTGACTAGTGTGTGATTATTTACTTAAGAATTGCTTGAATTCTACTGAAGCAGGTGTTAGATTTAGCCAACCTTTTTTTGAAAATTCTGATATGTAAACTCTTTAACCTCTATTCAACCTCTTACTTCCAAAAACCTCCCTCTTTTTTCATACAACAGCATTATGCTTATGAAACTCAACCACATGTTTGATCAGAATATGGATAAATAAAATAGGTACTGGAAATATTTTACAGATCTTCCCTCACATCTTAGGTGCTGGCTCATGAATCCAGAGCATTGTGTATAGATGGATGTGAAATGAGCTGTTTAAGTACCTTTTATATTTTCCTCCTCCACGTTATAAGCACATTAATGGCTTCGTGTTTCCTGGAGCTTTCAGTATCCTGTTTCAAGTCTCAGTCACATCCAGTACTCTCTCTTGTGAGGACAGTGGGGAATTGCTACATGATTTTTGTATTCCAAAGAGTTGATTTGCTTCTTGTAAGCAGACTCTGCAGGATAGCAGTACCATTGAGATCCTGAATGGGCATTATGCCCTTGGGATTTTAGTTGGACGAAATTCACTGATTTTGTTTCCTTTGGCAAAATAGACAGTGATACGAAAGCCCAGTGCACAGAAATAAGAGAGAAACAAAGAACTGCCATTCCAAATCATACTTTAAAGAAAAGAAAATTAAATTAGGCCTACTGTATTAAATATGATGATATTAAATTCAGTGTCTAGGGAGTTCTCTGAGTGTTTAGAACAAATGTGATCACCGTATTATATAAACTACATCCCTCAAATAAACCCCCGTAGTTCATAATAAAGTAACTAAATATCAGCTTAGGTATCTTTTCTCTATGTACAAAAATATTATTATAATGTGTATAAAGTGTATACAGTGTATTCACTTTATACTGTAAAAGGAAAAAAAAGGTTTTGGTACATTACACAGAATTTGAAGAAATACAGAGATGTGGCTACAACTGATGGGTAAATGTAGTTGCATTAATAAATATATTCTCTATTATACATCCTCTGATATATCATGCATCTTATTAGGGCTTATGTCATCACTATTTTATTTATTTTTTGTTTACGTGCTACTTTTTATCAGGCTTATGCCCGCTGAAACACTGCAAAGTGGGCTAGTGTTTCCCATAGTAGCCAGCCACACCTCCACTCACCTGTCACTCAGTGCTGGTTACCATGGAGACATATTCTGACAGGAAACCTGTATCACCACTTCTGCATCAGATGGTGCAGAAGGTGCAGAATATTTAAGGCTGGTCGATCAATACTTGGGGGTCTGGTATAGAGTTTGATACAGAGTTAAACTCTGAACTCAACTTCGTTTCCTAGCTCTGTTCCCTTGTGTTTCATTTGTGCTCGACCTTAAGTTTCGCCCTGATCATTTCTTTGGATTTGACCCTTTGTGCTTTGGACCTGTGTGTTTCCTGTGCTACTTTGCCTGCCTGCTCGTTTGGATTATAATTCTGGAATTCCCTTTCACTGATTCCAATGTTGAACTGCGCTTACGTCTGACCATGATCCCAGACTATGTTTGCCTGCACCACACTTGCCTGCAGTCTTTGTATTGACTCGCTCTTTTGTACAGCTCATGGGTTCGTTTTACATCTCACAGTCACTGCTTAACTGCACCTTAATTAGTAAATATGAGAATTTTACTATGTGATTCATGAATAGATCTTAAGGTACTGACTGAATACAGTTTCTATTTAACCTGGTACATTTTACAGCAAAGAAAAATACTTGATTTTTTTGTCCTTGTTCCAGGTTAATTTCATATGTTTAGCTTTACAAATCAAATAAGAATCTATTTCATTGTTGTAATCAAAGCAAAGGCTAAATCAAGCAGAATTGGTGGGATTGTTTGTAAGTATGAATATATAGGATATACAGGAAAATGCACTATAATTAAAGAACAATATAACTGGTCTAAGTTGATAAAATCCATGTCATGCATTAAGAATTTCTTTAAATTGCTTTAGCGGAAAGGAAACAAAAGCTCTGATACTTTTCTAACCAGACGTAGATTTCTATTGCCAGACATGTCATTCGTTGATTCTATTTTTCTACTAAAAGAATAATGCAAACATATATTTTAACCCAGACAGGGTTATATAACATTTGGCTTCCCAGACATGTAAGAAAAAAATGGAAATGAATGAAATGGAATGAAAGAAAATTTTATCATAAACAGATCTGCATTTGAAATAAATTTAAAAAAATACTGTGATCCCAGTTTCTTTTATCATAAAATAGTTGACATCCATTGTATTATTTATTTTTGAATGCACTGGTGAAAATGTGTTCCAGTACATTTTTAAAGAATGCATTAACATCCCTGTAAATTGCTCTGCCTGCCAATCACAAGTTATAAACCCAGTACTTAACGGATACTTTATTTCCAAAAATCATGAACCATACTTTATTAGAGCAATGGAACAGGCCTTCAAATTCCAATGTTTTAAATTGTGAATAGCAGATGTGTTGATGTTTTTCTTGACCATCCTGACCATGGAGATTTTTTGGCTATCAAAGATTGGAGTTGGCTTCTTTTGTGGTTGAGTTTAATTTCTGTACCCACGAAAAGCATCCTTTTAACGTGATAACCCTTTGAGGCTTCTTCCCTGAAACCTAAATAGAACTTATAATAATTAGGTTATGAACGCATTTTCATTGCAGATTTAATTACATAATTAGGAGACCAGTCTGTGTTGAGGAGATACACAAACTAGTAAAACAGGCGATGTTACTCATCATCAGGCATTCTTACTAAAACAGCAAATTAAAATCTATTTGAATAAAGAAGTAATGTCAAACAGATGTAATTCTGAAATGTGCTTTTCATGCAGTAGACAGTAATGAGGAATACAACAAATTAAGCAAGTTTACTTCAGCATTTAAAACCTTCTACCACGCTAATTAAAATGTAATTATTTTTTTCAATTAG
This sequence comes from Atractosteus spatula, assembly GCF_055471065.1. Taxonomy (NCBI): domain Eukaryota; kingdom Metazoa; phylum Chordata; class Actinopteri; order Semionotiformes; family Lepisosteidae; genus Atractosteus; species Atractosteus spatula. The sequence goes on along the minus strand of NC_142717.1, from coordinate 34,160,986 downwards.
GGGCAAGTTTGAAAGCATAGCTCTCTTGCTCTAGCCTGTATCAGGATTGTGGATTCATATTATGAACCTTAACCCACAATGCTGCATCTCCTTTTTCCTCTTTCTCTGCTGCATCCTATTTTCTTTTGATATGAATTAAAAATAATGCTTAGTATGTTATTGACAATGCAAGCTGAAAGAACTCGGTCATAAAGATCTGAACATAGACATTACCAAGTTATGTAGTTTTATTTAACAGTGCTATTTTACTGTAACATTCCTCTAAGGCAGTCCTTGAAGACCTCAAAACCCCTTGTTTAGCTTCGCTTTATTACCATCTGAACTTGCTGCGACCTTAAAGGTCTGTAGCAGCAAAGCATATTATTACAGTTAAAATTCAATGTTATTAAAGATTTCAAATAATTTTTGTGTTGCTTTGACCACGCAGCTTGGGCCTCAGTATAAATGCTGAGGAATGCTGTTGAGAGGCCCCTCTGACAAAAGAAATTGTAAAGCTGCATCCAACGCTGAACCATCTAATGATCTATAGCTCAGATGGGCTCTATCAAGTCTATAGTCTGTTGTGTCCCAGGACCATTGGTACAAGGTCATTGTTCATCACCCAAAGGAAGATCCACCAATGAGGCACCTACAAGGTGGGTACCTGAACTATACCTGTTAAAATTCCAACCAATTACCAACTTGTGATGAGACCTCACAAGCTAGCACCCAACTCATCTTTCATTGGTTTACTCACTGGTTCCTCATGCCTCTCCAACTGAACTGACAATCAACTGACATTTTCAGCCAAGTGACTGCAAGCAGCACAAGTAAGGACTTAAGCTTCCCTCCAAGATACCAGGCCAATAAAGTGAGTCAGTAAAGTACATATTTTGGCCCAAGATATTCTCTCTGAAACAGAGAAACTTCTGTGTTTGTGAACCAACTGTTATTTTTGTCTGATCAACGAAATAAGACAGTTGGGCTTTTTTTGTCAACATCCTTAATATCTGAGCATATTCAGTATCAAGCTATAGTCAGGACGATCCAAGCTTTTCCAGCTGTCTATCTTATAGCCTGACCCAAAAAGACAACTGTGCACAGACTAAATTTAAATACAGAAGTCATTGCAACACTACTTCCTTGAAATCTGCCCCCAGCAAAGCTTCGGTAAAGCTCTACCCTATTCTCTCTGCACTCAGACATTCCCTGCACAGAGCAAACTGCTGCTAAGTCAGACCACGGACCAACCCAGCAAATCTTCTCACCGGGGATTTTGAAGTAATCAAGAATGTTTGTCCAACAGATCTTTGAGTATAAAACTTTTTTATTCACATTATATTTCCTGAGAGTTGAGAAGTTATTCCAAGTTCATGGTAGTAAACGCATATTTACTTATATGAATGCAATATTATTATATAAGACTGTCAAAACCTACAAGGTGGAACTTAACACAACTATGTATTTTAACTCTGAAGATATTAACTCTTCCCCTTGTAGGCCCCAAGTAAAAGATGACCCTTTCCTATAACAGCAGATCATTTTGTAAATATATTCTATTATGTTGTTTGTTGTGCATGTTTTAGTGTTGTCAATAAAGTGTATATTGTATCTTGATAATTCAGATGGCGCCGTGCTAATGGCAGCCTGTTACAGCAGCTCTGTGTCTTTTTGTTGTCTTTCGTTTCTGTTCAGTTAGTGTTAGCGAGTTAGTGTTTTTCTTCTTATCTTTGCCGTCAACTAGATTTCCAATCACAACACAATGGATACTAGGGAGCCGAGATACTTCTTGTTGTTTCTGTTATTCAGACCACTGTTTTCTTCGGGTTGCTATGCCGATAGCTACAGAGGCATTGTTTACACGCGTGACCAGCTGATCGCCCTGCCCAGCTGCGACTGCCATACACCTCCTCCATCCCCCCACAACCACGGCTGCCTACAGCTACAACCCCAAACAGCTACACACTCCCCCATCCCCCACAGCTGCCCCTCTCCAACTCCTCCCCTATTAACACCTACAGCACTGACAGGGCTATGAGCACCATCCCCCAGGCCAGGCTGACCATCACAGCCAACCAGGTGAAAAGAGAATTGAAGAGGCTTCACTAGGGTAAGGCCACAGGACCAGAAGACGTCTGTCCCAGAGTTTTAAGGGGTTGTGCTGATCAGCTGATCAGAATGCTCCAGTGCCTGTTCAACCTGAGCCTGCGCTTGAAGAGGGTCCCTGTGCTCTGTACTGCTGGTCCCAGTACCAAAGAAAGGGCGCCCCTCCGTCCTCAATGACTATAGACCAGTAGCGCTGACTTCTCATGTCATGAAGACACTGGAGAGCCTGGTCTTGTCCCACCTTAGACCCCTAGTCAGTTCATCACTGGACACCCTACAGTTCGCCTATCAGCCCAATGTTGGTGCGGATGATGCAATCACCTACATGCTACAAAGGGCCTACTCACACCTGGACAAGGCTGGCAACACTGTGAGGATTATGTTTTTCAACTTCTCCAGTGCCTTCAAAATTAATTCAGCCCTTATTGCTAGGAAGGAAGCTGGAGAAGATGCAAGTGGGTGCCTCCATGATCTCATGGATCACTGACTATCTGACAGGCAGACCACAGTTTGTGAGACTGCAGAACTGTGAACAGGTAGTGAGTAACACGGGGTTCCTCAGGGGACATTTCTTTCTCCGTTCCTCTTCACCCTCTATACTTATGACTTTAAATACAACTCTGAGTCGTACCACCTGCAGACGTTCTTAGACGACTCTGCAATTGTGGGATGTATCAAGGGTGGGCAGGAGGAAGAGTACAGAGGACTGGTCAACAGTTTTGTGAAGTGGTGTGGGGAGAACCACAGGCAATTGAATGTCACAAAGGAGCTGAAGGAGCTGGTGATAGATTTTAGGAGGAAGAGGGTCCAACCTACTCCGGTCTGCATCCATGGGAGTGGTGTGGAGATGGTGAACTCATACAAGTACCTGGGAGTGCACATCAATGATAGACTGGAATGGTCTAAGAACACCATTCCATTCCAGAATGAGGCCATCTACATGAAGGGTCAGAGCCGATCTTACTTCTTGAGGAGGCTCAGGTCCTTCAATGTGTGTAGTAAGATGCTCCATATGTTCTATCAGTCGGTTGTAGCGAGTGCCAAGTTCTGTCATTGGTTCTGACCTGGACCCCTTGGAGGTAGTGGCTGAAAGGAGAATGGCGTCCAAATTAATGGACGTCTCCCATCCCCTCTATGACATGCTTGTGAGAATGAAGAGCACGTTCAGCAATAGACTGATCCAACCACAGTACGAAAGGGAGCGCTACAGAAGGTCATTCCTGCCTTCTGCTATAACCTGTACAACTCATCCACTGTGTGTCTGGGCAGGGGCAACAGTGACCTGTTTTTGGACTAAACATAAAACTCTCTGCTTACATCTGTTTTTGTTTTAACTGTTTTTTCGTGTAATATATACTAGGGATTTGTGCAATATATTTATAATGTGCAATACAACTTTTTGTGTACTGTACTTTCAGGTCTATTTTTGTATATTTTGTACTGTGAGGAACACTGTATAATCCATTTTTTACTTTTTACTGCACTTCTCACTGACCGTACTCACTGTATTGTATTATTGTATCATTTCGTTACACTGTGCTGTGTGTAACGTGCTAAGCTACTGTTGCACTGCAATTTCCCTCATGGGATCAATAAAGTCTAGTAAATTCAAACCCTCATATCACTACATGTCTGATTATTCACTTAATTAGACATCTTTGGCTTTTTTCATATTTCAAAGGAAAAAAATGCATTTGATTGAAACCTGAATCCTCAAACTTGACATCTTTAAGAGTAAAAAGTCAAATATCAGCAAAAATGGCAAAGTCAAATTTCAAACTAAAATATCAATTGCATATTGCATATTCCATTGAGTCAGTTAATTGGCGGGAACATCTTTTGCAGCATATAGGCCTACAGTATGAGTCTATTTACAACCTTGCTTGAGCTCATATGTAGGTGTGGGTTATTGTCCTACTGCAAGGTGAATTTTCATCCCAGTTTTTGGTCTTTAACACACAAAAGCAGGTTTCCCTATGTTTTGATTTGTGCCAGACTTAATTTATACTAATATCAAGAAGTTCCAGTTCTGTCTCTTTTAAACTCAAAAACCTTTGCCACAAGCTTGAGAATAAATGCTTTGTTGCAAACGTTATGCAGGATCTGAGATTTATTTTCATTATATTCACTTCAGCTTTCTGAAGTTATCAGGATATTGTTGACTCACAGACATTTTTCCTCTCCCAGCCATTAAACACACCTGGTTTTTGAGTTTGGAGGGACTGACAGATTTACACACTATCTTAGGGGTAGGATACACCTTTCACTTTTTGATCAAATCTTCCATGCTCAAAGGGATATTCGGTGTCTTTGAACTTTTTTTAGACTGTTCTCCTAATCTGTGCCTTTCTATAACTGCCCCAGGGTTGTTTTGAAAGCTCCTTAGTCTTCATAGTTAAATTCTCACTCGAAATTCACTAAGCGAGGGACTTCACAGACAGGTGTATACATTCTGTATTACTGCACAGTTAGGACACAGCTGTAATTGTGTAATAGTAATTTTGGGCACCTGAAATAATTTAGGTTTGCCATAACTATACTATGCACTTACAGTATGCAATGAATATTTTTATTTAAAAATTAATCGTGTCTCAGGGCACTGTATTTGTCAGTTTAACCTTAGACACAAAAGTTGACATCAATCACCTAAAACACATAAAATTACAAGAAATTAAAGGTCTTGTGTAAATTATTGTTTATTCGAGTGACAAAGAAAACATTTAATTTAAGATAAGGCTAACTGTGGATGATTTTTTGTGTGTGGCAGCTTGCTTTTTTGTATTTTCGTATATCAAGACATTTTTGAACGGAAACTATTTTTAAATAGCTATATTAGTTGGTATTCAAATCTGCCACCCCAGTTATTCAGACCACACATAATGTAAAGTGGTGCAACATTTTGTGCAGTTGCTATATGTCACTTTATAATAATACACTTGCAAAAGTCCCCAGTTGTTAAACATTGTTGTTTATAATCCTGTTGTATGCTACATCAATGCACTTTGGATACTTTAGGGTTGTGTATTTTTTTTTAGTAGGAAAAGTCTTTAAGCTTAAAATTAAAATAAAATAAAAAAATCAGCATTTTAAAAACTGAAGTTAGGTCTAATTGCAATGAGTTCACAGCATGATAAAGAAGCCTTTTTCTGTTAATGTAATGATGCAAATAATGGGATTTGCTCAATATGAATTTCCTGCAATTGTGGTTTATCATGCACATATCAGAGTAAAAGCAACATTTTAAAATATACAAATAATAATCTGACAATATGTACAGCCAGAGACTCACATAGTGATTAGAATTATGATATGTTTGCCTAATAATAAACCTTGGTGAGTTAATACTTTAAAAAAAAAGAAAATTGTTTTTAATTTGTTGTTACTGGCTAAATATAAGACAGTGGAACTGTACAGAAAAACTAAACTGCTATACTGAGGCAGTGAGAAAAGTGATACTAATCTTACTACTTATCTTTGATCACGGATTTCACCATTGATTCTTGGTGAAATCTTGACATAAGGCAAGTTAGATGTGCCAATGACCTTTTTGAATTTCCAAGGGCAAAGGGAAATATACACAGGGAATTACACTGCAAATTATTCCACCTTGACATTTGAGCCTAGCCACCAGTTTAGCATTCTAGACCTGGGATGAAGAGAAAATGTCACCTTTTTATTTACTTTGGGAATACTCCAATTAAACCTGACTTTAAGGGCATACAAACCCACTACATTTGTTTTCTGTCACCGAAAAGAGACTGTCCTCCTCATCTCTATGACATTTTCAATGACACTGACAACTGACCATAGGACTGACCTTTTTCCGTCCAGTTTGGGATTTCTGGGTAGTTACAGCTTTGCATGTGACATTTCTTGAAATGAGCTTAATCCAAACATATCAAGAGGTAAATGACTCAGACCCCAAAGATCTGCCCCAGATTAATTTATTCTATTTATGAATTGTACTCAAACACATTGATGGTACAATTATTTTGTTCTGAAAATGTTTTTTTCTTACTTTTACTTCTGTTATTGTAACACTCAAAAATTGAGTTAATACTGGTATTTAATTCAAAACTACACCACAGTTTATTTTTAACATTTATGGAGTAAAATTGAACATAGTGGGGTAATATTTATGTTAACAGTTTTTTTAAAGATTTTTTGTTTATCACTATTTATGTAAACTGGAGATTTGAATAAAGGTTTTTGAGTATAAACTGCCGTTGCAGAAACCATACATTTCCTTGTTTCCCAAAATGCTAAATCCAAAGAAATCTTTATAAAACGTATAATGTTTTGTGTCCAGACAATTATTTTTTTCGTCATCTTTTTTTAATGTCCTTTTCTTCTCACTACATTTTCCTGCTTAGATCATTTCCCTTGTTACCTAAGCATTTTTGATTCACAAACTGTATGTGAAAAAAATCAAGAAGTGAAGAATATCATTGTTTCTCATACTACTTCTCACCTTCGTTCATGTCATATCCTAACCTGCTTCTCTGCCACACATCCTGCATAATTAAAAGGGCTTACTACAAAGTTCGGCAGGAGGGGGGGGGGGTGACATCAACCAAGCCTTAGCTACCCTAAATCATAATCATTCTTGATGTCATTTCCTCATGTTAGAAATTGTAAATAATATTTGTAAACCCTTTCTGTCCCTTCCATTCATCTTATGCATCCCTCTTCCACACCGTCTTCACCTTTGCAGATACTCATTAGTCACTCCTCAGATCACATAGGGATCCTCAGCCAGGTGAGTTAAACCAAAATGTACTACGACTAAACACTCAATAAACATTCTAAATATATTTCATTCTTGGGTGTCATTGTTACTATTGAACTGATAAGGTTCTAGATGTTACTCAGGGTGGAATTGCAAAAAAAAAAAACAACGGTGCAAAAGAAATTATGAAATTAGATTGCAGAAAAATGTCAGTTACCTAAGTTTTAACTTTAATAATCCTAAAAAAAACTTTTAATGAAAGTTTCACTTTTTTGTCTGTCTGTGGGGTGAATAGCTTTGTCCCTGTAACAAGCATAATTAATTGATTGCATGTGTAGAATGATTGCAGGAATTATTCAATCGTTCTCATTATGTAAAAACATTCAAATATTTAACAGTTATTGGGGCTCATAACCATAGCAGCATTCATCATGTTTATGGCAGGTAGGGAAGTTTAATTGCCATACCCCACAGTTCCTCGAAAACTGGCCCCACGGGGAGCACCCAGCAATCAGAATAATTGTAAGAGTGGCTCTAACAAGAACTGGCTCTGCAGAAAGTCATGGCATAATGATATAACTGTATTTAATTACTAGAGATTGAGGACCTCACTCATCTTTGCTATTAATTGCTTTACAGTACTGTTCAATTGAAATCACTATCATGTTGCAAAACTGCTGTAAGGGTGAGTCAAATGAATTAGCTGAAAAATGAATGTTTCTGAGGCTTGCAGAATACATAAGTGTTGAACCTGTCAGATATAGTTTTTCTTCTTCTTGGCATTATATTCCCTATTTGCACATTAAAGCACAACATCTAGATACCACACTAATGAATCCTAGGACCCATAAAACAAATTTACATATTTAAATTAAGTTGATTATTTTAAGGCGATTAGCATACCCATATGTATGCAGATGATTATTAAATTAACTGCAATTCTCACTTTCTTTATTAAATTGTGAGTTTGGAGACTGTGCTCCTTATGTCGGCAGGGAGAGTGTATGATGGATCACTGATGCACATGATCTGTTTGGCTTAATAAATCCCTTTTAGTTTTCAGTTTCCTGACTAGTATATTAGAGGTGTTCTTCAACATCAGTAAGGCAATGTCCTTGAGGAAAGAAACTGAAATTTAGAATATGCTCTGGTTATTGTACTGTAGTATGACAAATCTGAACTTTTGCTTTATTTCTGTTTTACTTAGAATGTGCTGAACTGCTGTATATTTTTAAGGTAAATTTTATTCATGCTGTGCTACCTCATTCGATCTATTTTATACAGCTTAGTTTAATACCGCAAAGGAACAGGTACTGTAACAGGTTTATTCCATGCAATTTTCCTCTTACATATATATGAATTTATATGTACAATCAAAAATGAAGAGACCAATGATCAAACCCGTAATTTAAAAGTTCACTGATGCTATACATTATATCTATACATTATATATGCTAGTACATTATATCATTTTTGCATAAATTCTACCCTTCACGTCTAAGCTTTCAAGTATAAATTTTAACATTTTGTTTGTCTTTTTAATTACTCCACATTTTTGTCTAGAAGATGCAAATGATGTGTCAACATACTGCAAACACCTAAGACTTTTTCATAAGTAGCCTCTAGTAGCTCAATGTTTCCCATTTTGTATTTACAGATAATTTTGCACCCTCTATGGAAAGTACTGCACTTATCTGACTGATGACATTAAACAAAGACATTTGCCCAAACACATATTTTGTCAAAACTGCTTGCTGCTTTTATGATGTTTGCTAACTCTACTGTTTTGGCATCATCTGCAAATTTGAGTAGTCTACAAGCTAAACAAGAATCTTGATCATTTATATAAATTAGGAAAAACAGTGGTTCTAGTAACTAATCCTGTGGCACCCCATTATACTACATCACCCAAATTTGAACATTCACCCCTAAACTGCACTCTCTGTTTTCTATTAACTAACCAATTCTTAATCTTAACACATGGATACCTGAAAGCCTGAAGCTTGTAATTTGAGAACTAATCTTTCATGAAAAACTGTCAAATTCATTAGTGTCATTGCTTGCTTAAATAACTGTAACAGATTGGTGAAGAAATACCTACCTTTTTTAAATGCATACTGACTACTCCTTAGGATCTTATTTCCTTATAAATGACCTCTAATTTATTTCTAAAAATGTATTCAATAAACTTATATGTGATATACATCAGTTGTATTGGTCTGTAGTTAACTAGTTCAGTTTTTTTATGTTTCCAAGTTCAAGGGTACTACCCATGTTTTTGAACAATTGTTGAAAGAGTTGCGTTATCGACTCAATAGTAATATCTCTCCTTTCTTTGAGTTCAATTATTAGGAACCATTGGCACTGGGAATTTATTAAACCTGAGTTCTTCTAGTTCTCAAAACATGTCTATTTCTTCTATGCTAATATTAACTGTTACAAATACAAATTATTAATTTTATCCTCTATTGCAATATTCCTTTCCATCTCTCACTTGGCCTTTCTAATATCTTTTTTACCTATACTTGCAATTCATTGTACTCATCTTGTTAAATGGATCTTGTTGTTTTATAAAGTATTATATTATCTAAATTAAATGTCTCATTCCTTGAATAGTCTGTGATACTGTTTTTTTTAGTTTTATTTATTGACTGTTGTGTTAAATTTGTTTTGTGCTTTTCTTAAAATTGTTGCCATCCATCCTCTGCTGATTCTATATCTATCTTATCCTATTTTAGCTCTCTTAAACTCTGTCTCATTTGTACTAAATCCCCATTCCTGAAATTGGATGTGACCTGTACAGTTAGAAATAAGGAAAGTAAAAAGTAATATAAAAAACACACTTCAGAAAATGTTTCTTTCACCTCTGCTTGCCTCTCTTTATCTTGTTTAAAAGCATAAAATCAATACAAACTCATAGGTGCTCCTTCGTACAGTACTGTGTAAGAAAGTTGTCTTTAACCATGTCACTTTGGTTTCTGCTGCTGACATTCTTAGTCAACCCAGTCTGTGTGGGGAAAGGAGAAGTCTCCCATGCTTCTCTCGCACAAAAATTCTTAATTTTATTATAAAGTGTTGACTAATAATCTGCATTTGGTGATCTATCACATACCATATGAACATATATTTTCAAGAGTGTGTTCCCTACAGATTCAGACTCTTGATTCCAGAAGCCTTATTTCTTAAGAATGCATACTCTTTTTTTAAATCTAGCAGTATTCTTCCCTCACTTCTGTCTTTCCTGTCCTCCGAGAACAGTGTATCCTCTTAAGTTACATTTATCATTATTTTTGGTTAGCCATATTTCTGTGATTCCAGTAACATCATAATTGCCTCCTAATGTGGTAACTTCTGTCTCATGTAATTTGTCTCTAATACTCCTAGTATTTAGGTATATAAGCACTTAATTTTTTGTTTTTTTCCCTTTTGGTTTGCTTTCTGTCTTTCTTCCCTTATACAGTATGTCATGTATGTCCATCACGCATTCATCTTGAAAATTATATTTGTAATTCATGATTTGTAACTCTTAATAGCTGATGTGCTGTAAATACAGAGAGACATTTGTGTTGGGATTATGTTGTTCTTCTTGGTTGTTATCACTTTATTTTGTCTATTTAATTTAAAAATTAGAATTGATAAATTCATAAGTGTTTCTGTTTTTCATTTATTACACTTAGGATAATACTTTTCTAAAAGAAAATTGTCCTTGGCCAAAATTGCATGACTGTGTGTTTTTATTATTTTAAGAACATGTATCCAATTCTATTTCTATTGAACTTTCCAAGAAAGTTTTCTTATTGGCATGATGCCTTAGCCTGCATGACCACAATCTTAGAAAATGTAAATGTACAGAGTAAATATTTAAACGCTATCAAAAAGTTGTTTTTTTATTTACTGACTCTTCCTATGGCTTAAAATTAAACTTTAAACAAGTTGAACTAAAACTGGTTTTTAATTCCTTGGTGCTAAAATAGTAAAATACTTGGAAACTGCTTTAGTAGTTATTGAGAATAATACACTATGAGTCATAAATGATACTAATCAAGAATTCATCAGTTTTCTGGCTTGCAGTGCATCTTAATAAATTTGCTGTGTTACAGCATCAGTCATAGCAATCTGGCTAGAAAATAATTCCTTTAGCTCATTTGAGCTGGGGCTTTTGACATGATGCCAAAGTGATGATTTTGGAGCTATATTTCATCTATTTATAATTCATCCTGTTAATTCCTTGTCAAAGCAAGATCACATTTTAAGCTTATCTGTGTAGTGATAGGCAGACACACTGATTCTGTTAAAAAATCATATACAGGAACTCAACAAATTCATTATAATGTGATGAGAAACATTATTAGTATTTTGTACACTCCCATACCTTGACACAAGGATTGCATATTCTCCCTAGTCAGATGGTATCTTTTCCAAATCAGTAACATGTTCAAACTGTTCATTGTCCTGCAGCTCTGAAGAAATGGCCTCAGCTAAGGGTATATTATGTATACTACCTTGAAAATGATGTAAAATACTTTGGTGGTATGCTTTTGCATCCATTTATGTACTTGCTTACAGTATCATTTATCTGCCACCGATAATACGTAGAGTAGGATAGGTTTGTGTGGATGAAGCTAAAACTACAATACAGTCCATCGATCACCTGTGCTATTTTTATAGATTGTTTCAGAAACTCAAATGCTATTGCCAGAAAAATAATTATGGTTTTATCAAGTTACATCTACTTGATTTACTAAACTTTCAAACTGGAGGTGTTGATCTTGGAACTAAGCCTCAATAAAAATGACTTAATCTGAAATATTGCAACTTGTGCATAAGGTATATCTTTGTACCAGATGTCTATATATTCTAAATTTGTAACTGCTGTTGATAAATAAAGACAATGTGGCACAGCTGTACTTTCACTAGATCAATGTTGGAACAGTGACTACGCTGACTGTATAAAAGAAACAAGGCAACTTTCAAAACTTATTTGTATTATCATAAAAAACTGTTATATGATTTCTTTGTAATGGTTGGTCTGAGAAAAGGCAGTATTATTACACTAAGATAGAGGGTACTGAGGGAAAGAATCTATTTCAGTGGAACTGCTTTTGTGAATCAATCAACTTTGCCATGGATTCTGTGAACTTTGATAAGGTTAGAAGGGAATACTAATTCAATATGAGTCTCAGAGAAGCTAACCTGATTAAGGAGTGTTTTTTCTAATACTCCTATGCATAGGCCATCTTCATTGGAGTGTTGCAATGTTAACCATTAGCCACAGGAGCTCAAGATAAAAAAAAGAGTTCCATTTTGAAAATGTGGTCAAATATTTTATTTCCAAATTAAATTACAAAATGTTGTTACCAAAGGCTGTGCTTTCCAGTATCCATGTTATTTCCCAGAATAAGATGTACTCAAGATAGGTTCAGTGAAGCAAATCTCAACATTTTAAATCATATTTTAAAGCAGTGTTAATTTGAATTGCTTAACACAAATTGCGCAACTGCTGGTTGAAATGGGGTGGTTGATATACATTTATTAATAACTTAATAATGCGAGATATAACGTCTAAATAGTACACTTATATAGCTGAAATTCTAGAAGCTCAGATCGGCTACAACCACGATCCTATCATCACCACTCACAAGCAACTCTGGTTTCACAGCCACACAACGCAACTCCTTTAAACTGTGAAGAAGTCTGCTGTGTCAAAAGGCAAGGAGAGTACAATGCTATCTAGGTTCAAAGAGAGTGATGTCACCATCTGTAACAGGCTCTGTGCCATGGAATGCTTATTTTAAGAGGACTACCATTCTCCTCTAGTACTAGTTTCAGAATACAAGCTTGTCTGTAATTGTATAAAACTCTTGGAAAAACAGTTGCAGCTTTCCAATAATTATATAAAGTTACAGAAATTAGTTTCTGATGCATTAAACATAGATACTTCTTGGTATTTAGCAAAATACAGCACATATATATATATATAATATTAGCTTAAAGGAGGAAGCACTTTTAACATTTGGGTTACCATTCTGCCCTATTCAAAGAATTTCCCATTTAATATTTGTGTGTCATTTTATAATTTTTATATATACAATAACATGCATAACATGCAATAACATGCATAAATAAATGTTTCATAAATTGGTTTTAATCAGTATTTTCTCATTCTGGCTCAATTCAAATGGAGTTTTTATTCAGTTTCAGAAAGATGTTAGAATATTTAAGCTACATACAGTACATGTATCTTCATATGGTCTGAAATTTGAAGTCATAATACACTTACACTTCACAGTCTAAATAAATGCATTCTACTTCTTAGTCCTTATATTACATTTAAAATGAGAAATATAATACCTTTTTGTGTGAAAGTTTAGTTTTAATTGTTTTTGTCGTGTATAACAAATTACTGTCTAGTGTTCAGGTTAAAAAAGGACCTACTGTAGTTTTGTTATAGTTCAGAGGTAAAGGAAACCAGTCCTTGGTAATGGAGTTGATTTTTTTTATTACCTTTCGATTTTTGTGAAAGAAAGCCATATGCTTTCCTTGCATTTTATTTATCTGCTTCTACCCCTTCACAACCAACCCCCTAGAGTTTTTTTCTATTTTTAATTATTTAAAAACTGAAGAGAAATACTAATTTTAAGTTTGGTGCACTTTAAACAGAATAACTAATGATTGCCAGTGGGATATCATATTAATCCCATTTATGTGCAAGACCTTTCAAATCTCATTGGTACCCTTGGCAGTCATCAGCTAGGAGATTTTCCTCACCCGTGGAACAGATGCTAATTCCAGTCAACAGCCATTAACTGTGTTCCTGTTGCTATGAATGTTTTCCACATTTGCCTCAGCTGAGACGTTCCAAATATACACTCTCAGCAAAATGTGACCAGGAAAAATCCTTGTGGATTGCCAATTCAAGATCTACATTTTACTTTCTTAATGTTACATGACATTTCAATAAATAAAGCAACAAAGCCTCCCATAGTCCAACAACAGTTACCACAGCACGTTTGAAGAGTTTGTGTGCTTTGTCATGAGGTTATGGGACTGTTTCACCTGTTCTGCATAAAGCCAAGCATAAAGTCAAACACCGAATGCTATTGTTACACACAATAGGGAAAATATTTGAGGGAAAATATTTGTTAAAACTGGCCGAGGTAAGTGCATCTGTGAGAGTACCATCTTGCAGCACAATGCCAGTCTACACAATGGCCAGCTGCACCTGTAAGTGAGGGCAGCACTGTGTCCCTGAGGTGCTTGACTACTTCTCTCAAAGCACTGAGAGGGCACCCAGTGATCTCTTTCCATCTCTTCAGTCCCCCGAAGAGGCGCTTGTCCTGCAGATGTTTTGAAACCTACTGTATCAGGCAATGAAGTTTCAGTTCCAGGAGCTTGAAAGGGATTTATTTTCCAGCAGACTTTTTATCACAGTGGATCACAGATTTAGGAAACAATGGAAAAGCGATGTGTATCCTGGCCTTATTATTGGTGTTACCTGTAACTATGTTGCATTTAATGCATTGTAACAGGACCTCTTGTTATTTCATTTATTGAAACACTTTAATAGAGTCACAATCTATTCCTGTGGGGCCCATGCTCAGATAAAGAAACTAAAATGCGATGGGATAAATCCAGCTGGGCAATTCCTGTTCCTGACAATATAGAGCTGACCTGTTGTAAAAAGGCCTTCCACGCCTAATGTGCTGCTTCAGTGTGGTCTTTTTGTGATAGCACATATCAATGCATCTGCTCTCCTGTTGCTTTAATGAAAAAACTGAGTGCTGAATTATTGAATTCAAGCTGATAAACCAATATTTTGTACAAGTAATTATGATTTTCATCAGTTCTTATTGTCTTACCAATAGCATTACTCTGATATTAGCCATAACACCCTTGATAACAGATGGTAGTATGAAATAGAGATACATTCTTTTACATATATTGTAAATCAATTATCTTAAAAAATACCATACTCTGACCCAAAGGAGAGCTCACCATATGCTAGCAAATTATGCTAATTGCAGCCTTGCTTCACTTCAATAAAACAAGCATATAATATAATGCTTGTATCTTAACTCTTCAACTGTGATTTTGTAGATGGGAATGTATATCTAAATATGTTTGTTTTATATGTGTTTCCTTTTAATAGAGTACATACAGTAGACACCTCCAACAGTACACCTCATATATTGTCCAGCATTAACGTATTGTGCTATTTGGTGTTCAGTGAGTCTAAATGAATGCAAATGTTTAAATGTGACTTTGTTTTCTTGAATCTATTTTTTAAACGTAGCTCTAAACAAGCAATACAATTCTTATAGAGCCAACTTTTTGATTAAATAAAATATCCCATTCTACAGCAGGGCTAGTACAGTGTGAATTGAAAGGTAACTATACTGAACACAACAGGAGTGTAACCTTATGCTACTTGTCAACTGCTTAGGATCTTACAGCCTTGGAAAGTTCTGCAACTAATAAATTCAAATATATCTAATTTATTATAATCCTTTGCAAGGCCAATTTGAGCTTCCGAGTCACAGGCACCAACGTAATAATGGCAGTGGCTAGACGTGAACCAAATACCCTAAATTGGACCAGATAATGACCACATAAAAATCACTCACAATTTATATTCATTTCCTGATATTTTTTCTCTCTTGCATTCTATTTAAGAGTTATTGAAAGATTAAATTTACAATGGAACATTGAGGCAGTTTCGATCAAGATTGTGACCATGCCTTTCCAAAGCACATTCTCTGCCTATTCTAATAAAAAAAAACAATTTTAAAGTCTTTTAACAAAAACTTTTCTTCAAGGCAAAGGGTATGTACCACTAATTAGGGGTGACAGTTTTCAATAGGCTATACAAGCTGAGATCACAGAACATAAAAAGGTTTTAAGGGGCTGGATAGACCAGAAGGTACGCATAACTACTTTTTCATCTAACTCCAGGGATCTTATAACAAAACTAGGTCCTTTTCTATTAAAAAAAAAGTATAAAAAGCAGATATTTTGCTATGACATTTGTTACATTTCTTATGGAAATGTTGATATCCATTGAAAATACCAATTACAATTAGTTTCAATAATGAAATATTTCATTGGCAGTTCCGGAGAAGGAATGCTCTTAAAGCGGTTTTATGTCAATTATCCCAAACCATTAAAAAGAGTGATGTTTTCACAACTTACTATTGCATCAACCAATTCAAAAAATACCCAACAAAATTCAAAGCATTTCTCGAAATGTCTACCTTATAATAAATACACATTTAGTTGAGATTGCCATGCCTTTTTTTTGCAATTTAAGGACTTGGAAAACTAATTTAAACTTTCCTTAGTAAATGGTGGCATCCTAAAACGTAACCATGAGATTAAAAATAAGTAATAATACATTTTCTGTTTGCTGTTTAATAATAATGGTGGCCTAATAGTACATTTAGATGGACTGTGTTAAACAATAAGAAAAGAACATGAAAGATTAAACAAGCAGCTGGAAACCATCCTATTTAACATCTTAATATTGTTATTATATTAGTTTAAACTAATAAAATGTGAATAACTTTGAGATGCTTTCTTGCATATATCACTGTATTCCAATCCACTTGCAAGTTATTCTGTATACCAGCCAGAAAGATTTTTCTGCATTCTAAATTAGGTTGTGTGAAGTTTTCACATGGGTTTTCTTGTACCAGTTTTCTTTATACAGAAATAGTGACTAGGATTGTAAATACTTCAAAGTAACTGCTGTATAATATTTGTTTTCTATAATTCTTAATAGTAAACTTATGAGTGCATGCTTCAATCTGGTGTTTTCTGTTTGAATTTTTTTACATCATTTCTTGTCTGCGTTTCTTCTTAAGTAATATAGTGACCTAGTTGAACACAGTACATTATGTGCTGGTAGATCACAGTATTGCAGAGCTGTAGCATAAACTCTTTATGTTGGAATATTTTCCAGATGCTGCTGCCTTTTATTCAGATTTTTTTTCTAATACAGCTACCGCTGATATTACATTTAAACAGGTAACAAAAAATTCTGCTATATTTTCTTGTCTTTATCCCCTGGCAATGTATAATTATAAACCTATCTAAAGTAACAAAAATAGAACATCTACAAATATAAATTGTTCAAGAGTTACAAAACAATATCTTACATACAGCTAACTTTCTAGTGATCTATAATTCATCACATTAATGGTGCAATAAAAATTAAAATGCAAAATTCAGAGATCATTCCATTGCAATTTCACTTTTCTTGAACTTAGCCTTGCTGTGCAAATGTTTCCAATTCCCAGTTAATTATTATAACACTAAGACATAAATTTATAGTTACTCCTTTACAAGCATTATGAAAATCTTCCCTCTTTTGCATCTTTGAAGGAGACTAATTTGCATAATAAACATAATGAACTGCTTTTCATCCCTTTTACACCTTTGGGAGTCAGCCAGCTGTGTGATTGTCACCTGTAATGTGTGAAGTCTGGAGTGCGAAGGGGATGCTGTATTCCGTTAGAGAAACAGCTAGACAGTTCTGGGGCAAGTATTTGATGGTTCTAATTACTGAACGAGGCTTTGGACTTAAGCCTGTCATGTGAATAACATTATTTATAGAGTTTAATAATACAGTACATGCATTTGCAATAAGCGGCACAGCGGTAAGCATTGTTGCCTTGCAGCATTGGGGCCCTGGGTTCAGTTCCCGAGTACTATCTCTAGGGATTTTGTATGTTCTCCCCATTTTCACACGTGTTTCCTCTGGGTACTCAAGTTTCCTCACACAGTCGAAAGGTGCTCTGGTGCGAGTGTGGGTTTGTCTGTGTGTGTCCTGCGATGGACAGGCATCCCATCCAGGGTGCATCGTTCCTTGTGCTTTTTGAATGCTGCAATAGGCTCCGTGACCCTGTTTTGGACAAAATGATAGAAGACGGATGGATAGATCTTTACAAAAAAATATTCAGACCCTTGCACATTATTCACATTTTGTTGCTTTAATGCTTGCAGCCTTTACACTTTGAATTAGCAATTAATATTTGTTGTATACACAAATTACGCCACAAATTCAAAGCAAAAAACAAAGAAAAAAGTAAATAGTATGAAACAAAAACAGAGAAGCTATCATTGCATAAGCATTTCAACCTTTTGTTATGGTAAACCTTAAGTGCACAAAATTGCCTTACTAAGCCACAGTTAGCTAATTGGTCTCTGTCTTTGTGTAGCAATAGTGGTTTACATGATTACAGAATAAATACATCTACCTGTGTAAGGTCCCTCAGTGAGGTGGTGAATTTCAAGCAAAAATTCAATCATGATCATGGAGACCGTGAAGCTTAAAAAACGACTCATGAATCAAGTTGTATAAAGGCACAGATAAGGAGAAGAGTAAACTAATATTTCAAAGACCCTTAATATCCCTTTAAACATGGTGTCATTAAGTTGCAGAAGGCACATAGACACTGCTTAGATCAGGCTATTGCTACAAAATAAGCAGCTAGGCAAGGAACAAACTGGTTAGGGATGCCGCTGATCACTCCACAAAGAGGTCTTGTATTGAACTAAAAAAAAACATATGACATCCCACATGGGGTTGCAACAAAACACCTAAGTGATACTGCAAAAAAGTGCCAAAAGGTTTCATGGTAAGACAAAACTGGAACTTTGTGTTCTGAATGCAAACCAAATATAGTTTATCTGTCAATCAACACCAACTCTATTCTCAAGCATGGTAGTGGCAACATTATGATATGTTATGCTTCTAAACAGCATAGACCGTGAAACTTTTTCAAGACTGATTAGAATAAACTGTAGATGGGGCAAAGTTCTGGCAAATTTTTGAGCAACACCTGCTCTAGAGATCTAAAACTGCAACAGCAATGCACCTGTCAAAGCACAAAGCCAAAGTTACACTGGAGTGGCTTAAGGAATAAGAAAGCAAATGTTATTTTTCAAAGTCCTGACTTGAAACCTATTGAGAATCTATGTAAATATTTAAAAACTGCTGTTCACAATCAATTCCAAGTAACTTTAGAGATCTTGAGCAAATCTGCCAAGAATAACAGTGCAAAATATGCACTAAGTCAGTGGGCAAAGTTGGTAGAGACCATCAGTTACTTCCACCAATTCAATTACCATGATACATCATTTGAGTGATTGTTGTATAAGCTCTAAATCATCTTGTTAGTAAGAGAGTACTGATTTAACCTGTTCAATATCAAGCCAAGACAGCATGGTGGTGCAGTGATTAGCAATGCTGCCTTGTGGTGCTGATGCCCTGGGTTAAATTCTGAACTTTTTTGGTTTGCGTCTTCTCCCCATGTTTGCATGGGTTTCCTCACAGTCCAAAGAGATACTGGTGGGTTTTTGGCTTCTGGGAAAAGTGGCCCTGGTGTGAGTGTGTGCACGTCTGTGTCTGTGTGTGTCCTGTAATGGACTGATGCCCGAATCTAGGATGTATGCAGCCTTGCAATCGTTGCTTACCAGGACAGGTTCTAGCTCATCTGCGACCCTGAATTATATAAAGCAGATGGAAGATCAAACATGGTAAAAGTCAAACCTGTGGTAAATGGAGCTCAGAGACAAGTGAAAAAGCAGATGCTTGTCCAGGATATACAAGAGGAATGGGACTGAAACGGCATCTGCAACTGGTTGTAAAACATGCATGGCAGATAAACAACTGATCTTGCTTCCAATAATGGTCACATAACGCTACTAGCTGGTGATATTTAGTGTAGACTCAAATGTTGTTGAACACTGTTGATGACAAATGTTAATCATCACAATGAAATGTCCAATGTGAAGTTTCAAAACAGGATGGTGCAGAGGTACAAATGAAAGAAAAGAAAATGGCATATTCCTTATTCTGGATTATGTACGATCAAAGACAACTAAATGTTATTCATACTATGAACAATGTAGTGTCTACAGTTGAGTGGCATTCACTTGGAGGATTAGATGACAACATTACAAGATCACAGAAACTCAACAAATCACATGGGTCACTACTGAGTGATATGCCATTCATGTCCTGATCAAATCAAGCCTATCCAGAACCTACTGTGCTTGACCTAATGTGCACCACATCTTGCAATCATTATGGCATATACCACTTATATTCTGAATGACATGTAGATTTTTGGAAAGTATTCTCTGTAATATTGAATGTTCAGAAGTACTAAGATTAAATTCAGGCACTATTGCCTTTTCATTATGTATTAGTTAGCAGAACACGATAAGTTAATGACATGATAACACCTTAAGAACGACCAAAACGTGATTTCTTTCTTCTTTTTTTTCAGCATGGAATAAACCTATTACTTGTTCCAGAACATGATAATGCTCCATAGATGCAGAACCTTATCAATGTTGGTAGTCATTATAAACCAGTAAACGCCTCACTGAAAGCCTTTCATGAAGAAATGGTTTCAGAGTAAATAGAAATACTGCAAAATATAAAGTGCAGTTGTCACTAAGACTTCACCAGTTTATCAAGGACATTAAGATAATGTGATTATGAATCACAGTAATGATAAATGTGACATCCCCAAACACAGGAATTAATATTTTTGAGCTTAATACATAATGAAAGTACACATCAGTCTTTAAATAATCTCATACTACAATATAAATGTATGGTTTTCTAGTTAGCCAGGGGACTGGAACACAACATGGTGTTTCTGCAATTTGTATACAGTAACTTTCATTGATTGCCAGGCTAAAGCAACTGCTTTCATTAGTAATCTAAATCACATTTAACCAGTGTACTCCAAAGGTGGAGTTCCCAGTTCTGTAAATTAACTTTTTGTTATCCTGTAATTTCATTTTTATGATAGCAATGTTAATATTTTGAAAATTATGTTGGAATTAAATTTTTCTGACAATCTCTACAAAACAAAAATGCTGATACAGTGTTATAGAACATAGCATTTTAATTAAATAACTACTAGAAATAGTTAAAAAAATACTGATATGAATGCCTGAAATATACAGTATTTCATTAGTTCTGTGGGGTTTTATTCAATATTTGTGTAATGGTTCTGCTCCCTGACTTTGGAGGTTGTGCTTCAAATCTGAAAATTATTATGTGCCATGTATTCAACTTGTAAACCTTTTAAAGGTTTTACACGACTTTAAATTCTAGAAAATGGTAGACATCTTTCCAGAGTGTTTTAATTCCATCTCTTTATATTAGAGGAGAATCAATTCCATATAAGGTATTTCAATCTATTGTATTAGAATATTCCTTGATGTTTGAAAATCTATTGGAATGACTTTCAGCCAGCTCCACTCCCTTAGGAAGCAAGCACTTGAATACTATGCAACACTCAGGTCTAATGGATTAAATCAGATATTTTAAAACACTGATATCAAATAAAACAAAATCAAAGAAAATGTAAAAAAATACATCCCAAAAGCAAAATGTCTTCAGTGTGAAATGTGACACACCATTCAAATGAGAGCATTTCAAAGATAGTATCAGGTGTGACTGCCTGAGCATTAAGACAATCCTGTTAGCTTTAGCACAAATGCACAACTGGACAGACTGATGTTTCATCATTCTACTAGTGCAGCTACAGACGGATGCCTGTTGCATTTGTCTCCTGTTGATGTTGATGTTACTTGGTTGTTCAGGTTTTTTAGGCTGAAGCCAGGAGAAAAAGACACCCATGGCCAGATCATTATATTGATTTTTTAATGTCTTACTATATTATACCTGGTCTACAAATGTCCTACAAGAAAACTGACACTTCCAGATTGGCTGGCAGGATAAGGAAACTTGTTGTCTGTGACAATCCTCTAAAGCATTTTTAAGCACTGGAGAAGTTACTGGAGAGTCCTCCCCATATCATCACACCAGTGTGATAAGTGCAGGCTTTTCTGGATAGGCCTTTACCTTAGCATAGTCTTTTTTTTGTTTCTCTGCACTAGTCTGCTGATTGTTGAAACAAAACTTCTCTTACATGGACCACCTTCAATCATTTTAATGACAACTGGAGATTCTTCAGTCTTTACTCAAGCAGGAAATGGTCATGCCTTTCAGTGTTCTGTAATTAATCAAAAACCATGTTTTTTGCATGGCTTTTTATGCAGGTTCTTGGTCAACATATTTTAGAGTTTTAACTCAAATATCAAACATTGAGCACCTGTTTGTTGATAATACCAAGATGTGAACTATCCCAGAGAATAGTGCTATTAAAAGAAGCAACAAACTAATCTGTTCAATATTTTTAATATACAGTAGATACCATTGTATGTTTTCAATGAGCTACTGATTTAAAACTTACTTTTACATTTTCATTGTACATCAATATAATTTGTCCAAGAACTAAACTGAAGTAAACCTTTACAATTAGATACACTACCAAGTACTGACATATGATAGTGCCAAGCTGGCAACCTGTTCCAAAATTGATTTTTTTGGATAGCAAGGGGTGGTACTGAGATCTTTAATCTACTCACTGCCATTCCAAGTTGAAAATAGAGCCATCCATTCTGTTCCATTCTGTTTTTACTTGGCATTAAATTGTAAATTAATCCATGCAAAGATAAGTCATCTGTCACGATCGCAAACCCCTCCTCTTAAGGGCGCTCCAGCCCTTCCGTGTTTTCTCCCATTACCTGCACCTGTTCCCTTTTTCCGTTCCCCCTTAAAAGCCAGACGCAGACTTTACTCCTGGTTCCTCATTGAATTCCGTTTCATGAGAGCCCGGGGTCCTGCTGCGTCTGGCTCCGTTCTGGTTTTAACTTTCTGTTCCTGATTCCCTTCGCCGGTTCCGACCCGGTTCCTGTTCTCCCCGGATGGATCACCTGGCCATGGACTTCTGCCTTTGTTTCTGATTACCCGTTTGGATTTCCTATATGGATTGTTTGCCCCGGACTCACTTCCCCTGGACACCCGCACTCCTTGGACACGCCCCCTTGTCTCCATCCCTTCTCCTGCATGATTTTATTCCTACTGTGTCTTCGCCAACCAGATCATGTCGTCTGCATAGGGCCCGGAAAGAACTGTTACGTGACATCATCGACCTGAAGTCTCTGTTACAGTTTTCTTCAATGTTCCCGATCATTTCCAAACCACTTAGGCACAAGAGGCACCTGATTTAAGAAAAAAAAGGTAGATTAGCCTCCACTGATCCTGATGCTTTGCAGCATCCTTTTTTATTCAAAGAATAAAACTGGAAGAGCTGTTAAGTGCTGAAGTATTTACACTCAACCAGAACATCTTTACCTTGGCCCTGTGGGTGACTGTGAGGGAATGTTCCTTGTGAGGGTATGTTATTCAATGACCTGAGCCAGACCCTTCAGCACTTTGAATTACAGCACTAAGATAGTTTATATAGTCACAGTGCTTATTTTTTCGGGAACTAAACAAAAGGGATAAAGTGCAATAAATACATTGCTTGAAATAGTAAAGAATTATACATTTCACAGTGTAAAAGTCATTTGTAGGTTACAAACACATCAGTACTGAACATAAAATTGTCCTTGAATGTTGTTAGGGAAAGTTTTAAGAATAAAAAACTCTTAGACCACCTTCATTAGCAGTGTTTATTAGTTTGACAATTTAAATAAGATTATGGAGCCCTTTAGTCTGGCTTTTAGCAATTCCAGCAAATTGAGGTTCTAATTGTTTGCTATTGTTTCAAAATAAAACATTGTTGATCAATAAAGTGCAATATAAAACATTTACTAATATACTCCAAGGTAATTTCTGTCGATTATGCTTAGATTAGATAGTGCGTGTTTATGAAGCAGATAATTTAAGGATTTATCTGCATTTCCACCACCCCTCACCCCCACCCTCATTTCACAGAAAAATAACAATTTCCCTTGAGTGAAAGACACCTATTTCTATTAATGAAGAGCCAACAGTTGCTACATTGAGTCTCAAATGCAGCTGCCTGTGCACTTGAGTTGACAATCTGAAAATTGTTAAAACACAAAGGTGACAAAAAAAGTCTGTGTTCAACATTTTAATATGCAAATTCTCTAGAGCAGCAACATTTTCATGGTTAGCTGAAGTGTTGTGTCAACAGATTCCTGGATTTCAATTTTTCCTTTTAATGGATGTTTTTCTTCTGTTTTGATGAAGTGGGTGAGCTCAGTGAGGTTCATTTTTGGTGAGATTAGTACAAAAAATAAACAACGGCTCAGTTCTTCAAAATAGACAAAACTGTGTGAACTTGTCTATTCAACTTTGCACTTTCATCTGCATGTGTACTTTATGTGAAACCTGTCTGACAGAAATTTAAAATAGCTATCCTCCGTGTGAAGCTAGTGAAAAGTAAATTCATCTTGCTGGTTTAATTCTATTGATGTAATGTTTTACTTATCATATAATGTTACTTTTTAAACTTGCTTAATATTTTTAAGGCTGAGAAAGGCACATTTTAACATTTTATTTATCAGCAGACATAGTGCATGTTATTGTCCTTATCTATAAAGAAGGGTGATAATGTATATAAGACCACGTTATACCAATACTTCATAAAATCTCAAGTGGGAAAGCTTGAAATTAAATGCGGTCTACAGCAGGGGGTCTCATCCTATGGGCCCATTTATGATGGGCCCCCACAATCCTCTTTAGTAAATTCAAAATTTCTCCTATACAAACATTTTTATGGGAGCACTGTAGAATACCAAAATACCATCTTCATGAAACTACCATGTTCATTAAAAGAATAAAATAATGATGTCATACTCCCTTTTAAGGAAAGTAATTAGTAAAAAGGAAATAATGCATATACTTTAAAAACCAAAGTATAATTCCCAGTAATTGTATATTCCTGAGTTAAACAAGAGAAACATTAAGATATATTAATGATTAAACACAGCTGGGTAGGCAGCCCATTTGACATTGATGTAGAAAATTTTGCTGATGACATTTCAAGCATTGCTATCCTTCCAGAGCAGCATATCAAAATTCAAAATGATAAAACACTTACAATATTCAAAAACCAAACAAAATCACTAATGCTTTCTGGACAAAGTGAAAAAAGAAAACAATGCAGCCTTTTAAATAAAATGGTAATTCTCTACCAACTAAAATAGTCATTATTAATCATATCATTTTAAATAGGTATAAGTACCTAATTTCCTAAGCAGTAGTTCTATTTCACTAACAATTATATACATAATTAGTAGATAAGGTTAATAGGACAGGAATTGGATAGTAATAGGAAATTGATTCAAAACTGAAACATAGGTCACAAAGCTGATACTAGGTCACAAAGCTGCAAACTTAATCTGTCCCAGCCAAAAAAAGGTCAAGAACACCTGATCTTCAGAGTGAGATAAAGTAAATGAGAAGAAATAGATATACTTTCAGGTTGAATTTTAGAAGAGATGATTTGAGGAAGAGAATCCCACTTGGTAGGGTCTACGCAGCAGAAGGATTACCTCCTTAAATTAGGAATGGGAAGGTGAGTAGACCGTCACAAGCTCAGCTTACTCAGTTTCAGTGGTTGCAAGGAGCTTACATACAAGCATACATGTCAAATTCTATTAGTTTTGTTGTACATGTAAGCATATATGATTGTATAAGTCATAACTACTTTATTATTTTTTTACTGAATTAATAGATCATTCAATGTATGCTCTTGTAATCAGTTTTACTGTTTACTATAAACATTGTTGACACATTAACTACATATACAATGGCAACTGTGACTGAGGTACGTTTGTTTTCGTCATTGTGAGGGGAGACTTCGTTTACAGATCACCTGGCACTCGTGAGGTATCCACGTGTACACACACATCCACATACGTAAACATTTCACTATCCAAACAAAGGCGATAAATCTGGTTTCAAACGTAAACAACGTTTACGTTTAGTCTGGAATTCCGGGGACAGCTTTGCTTGCTGTGTGGGTGCACACAGAAAATAACGTAAGGTTGTTCCCCTGTGGTCAAAATTAAACATTAACTCAAACCAAACAACCGTTTTCCTTGTTTTGTAAGGTAAATGAACCAAATTGGTGTTGAACTCACGTGTTTCACATAATTACCTTGTTTTGATGTCTCACGGCAAAATGGTTTCTCCCGCAACTTGTAGGACCCAAACCCTAGCATGGCAAGAGGGGCTGGCTTAGTAGTGCCTGTTTCAGGTTTGCGCATGTGTTGATTGATTTGTAAGAAGATACCATTAAGAGGGGGTAGTATTTTCTTTAAAAATATTTATGTATATATAAAGGAGTATGATATTTTATTTTTGTCAATAATATGTTCATTCTTTAATTGCGTACTCACTGGAGAAAGGTGTATATAAAAATTCGATTATTTTATTTGTAGAATTCTTTTTTGCTTTATAGTGGAATATTCTAGGGGGAGGAGTTTAACGTAGAAAAGAAGGTGGGAGAAGATAGGAGGAAGTTGCTCATAGTGTAGAATAGGAGTTGCCTACAACAATCTATTTTTTAAATCAATCAATCAATCAATCAATTTATATATTATTGTACTCTAGTGTTGTTTTTTTCCCCCATGGTTTGTTTCTATTTTTCACTTTGTTTTGTTTGGATCTGGACTTTGGGAACACAGTTCCTCACAATAAACACCACTGTACTTATTTGCAATTGTGGCTGTGCCATCATTATTGCTGCATTCTATTTACGCCGCTAAACTTTTGAAGGATGAGACTGTGACAGTCATGTTAAACAATGGTAATTTAAAATACATGTGAATTGAATGACCACCATGCAACCTAAAAACTATACACTGATGCACTTAAACATCAAAGTCTCTACTGCAGTTTGTGTTATTTTTCTTTTTCAATACAATTCCTTTCAATACTTCGTTAGCTGAATTTGAAAACAGTTTTCTATATTGCTGACCTGTGTACACGCTGTCTAATGCTAATTTATATTAATATTAAAAATATGAAACAAGAATGCTGGAGCATCTCTAATGACATTAAGCAGACCATGCCATTTACAAGTGAAGATGTGGTAAAAAGATATTTCGTGAAGAAGAAATGCATGCTGTAAAGAAACTGTCCTTTCAGTTAAAAGAGTCTATAGTACCCATCTAGGTTCTCTGTGGTTTGCTGTCTTGGGACACATGAAGCATAATAAGAAGGTTGTTTTTCCTCAAGCAGCTTCTTAGAAAGTCTTATCTAAAGCAATACTGTCTGAAACCAGAAGAACAAAGAGCCCTGAAAAAAATGCTTTTATAGTTTTAATGGAATTTAATTGTGGAAATTCTTGCTAGAAAAGTACATTAAAGAAGACGAGCAGGGAAACATTGTTATAGGATCTTACAGTGAAAGGGAACTGCCAAAGTAATCTTTTGCTATGCTATTTAAATGTTGGGATGGCAGCAGAAGGTCTGTTTAAACCGAAAATTCTATGCTGACCTTTTGAACCTGAATTACTTTGAACCAAAGATTTCTATTGAAAAAATACATTTAGGAATGAAAACCGGTAGACACAGCAACACTCCCACACTGCAATTAAGAAGGCAATCAGTCCAGGTGGTCTCATTAAACTAAAGCAATCTAATAAACATTAAAGAGTAAGGTTTGATCTTTTGCAGCAGTGAGGAGATCTTTACACATATATTCACTGAACTTTATTCCTTCATTTTATCTTATGACTGATTTTTGTAAGATCTTTCAGGTCATTTACGATTTAACACTTAGTAGATCTATTTATATATGTCTCAGAAATGTTTAGTTGAATTTTGTTCATTTCTTTAAAATATAAATGTACACATATTTCATGTCTTTTTTTACATTCTGAAGCATTTTAGATTCTTTTTAAGTGCTTGTTAAAAAAGTCTTTTTTACAGTAGCTGAAAACTACTCATGACTTTGGCACAACTATTTCTCAGACTGTAAGTCTCAGCCCTTAAACGCTTTGGTTGTCCTTTTCAGCCCCAGTCATTTAGAGCCACATTCAGGATTTGTGATTTGGGCGGACCTCTTTCCAAAGTCAAATGGTATGTCCCTATGTTATCTGCCCCAGGTGGCTAACTGATGGAAATACCAGGTTGCAATGAAATGGCTCTCTCATGGCAGATGGTTAATTAAGTATTCCTTAGCATGCACCACAGAAAAACATAGGACACGCACTTCAGTTTTATCCATCCATTCATTTTCTAACCGTTCTATCCAACATATCATGGGGGAGCCAGAGCTTATCCTGGCAAGCAACAGGCACAAGGCAGGATACACCTTGGAAGTGATGGTAGTCCATTGCAGACCACACACACAGACATTGATACACACACACTCACACCAGGGCCAATTTCCCCAGAAGCCAATTAACCTAACAGTATGATTTTGGACTGTGGGAGGAAACTGGAAACACCCAGAGAAAACCCATGCAAACATGAGGAGAACATACAATCTCTATGCATGTAACATCCCAGGTCTGGAATAGAATCCAGCTCCCAAGCACTGCAAGGCAGAAATGTTAACCACTGTGCTATCATAAAGCCCCAATTCAGTTTTAAGTAGTGCTATATCATCCAGCCACAGTCAAAATCCCTTACATTATAGGTATAGTTTTGTTATTTCAGGTCACTACACATTTTATTACCTTTATATGGAACATTTATTAGGTTAGTTTAGTAACACATTGTTAAGATATAGAAAACATTTGTGAAACACTTGAAATAGAACATACAAAAGGAAATAAAATGAAAGGAAATCCATTTTTTAAAGAAACTAAACACCAAATCAAAACTGACACATATTACAATTTTTAAGTCTACAGGATTTGTCTGACTCAAGTTAATGGTGTCATAAATGTGGTATGATACTCATCCAGAAGATTTTTTATGGTCTGCACTTTAATGTAGTCTAATACATTACGTCATATCCATTTGCAGTGAAGCATGCTTTGGACACAATTCATGCACTGAGATGTTGCTGCTTTGGCATCTCACTGATAGATAAATATGCAGAGTGAAATGAATTAAAACATGTACTTTAATTAAAAGTGTGGTTCCAATATGAAAATGTGATTAAATGTGCCATTCTTGGATTACTGTGACTAAGAAGAAGTCCCGAGAGGTAATGCATTTAAGAGAAAGGAAATTACAAAAACATCTGACCTTTGAATAACAGTAGTCTGGTTTACATGCACATATTTTGTGACATTTTGGCTTTTATTCACACAATGCACAAATATAATGTTATTATGTGTGGACACTTGTGTAATGCCAACCACATATTATTTCTTTAAATAGTTTGGTTGCTTTAAAGATGGTAGCAAAGGTTAGCACATTGCAGTGGCATTTTATTCTGACACTATAAAAGGCCTAATTAACATTAGCCAGTCTTTAATTATGGTTTCAGATCCAGTACAATTATTTGATCTTTTGAGTGGGCAGAGCTTAATCAGGGCAAACAGATGATACCAGTGTGATTTAGAAATATTAAATTGCTTTATTTGTTTCCAATGAATTTTCTTATCAGGATCCAGGTGAACGGAAAATATTATTCTATTTCAATGTATAAAGAGTGTAATTTATTTTTGTTGTATTAAGTTTGCTTGTCATCTTTATTTTGTTTATTTTGATAACATTCCGAAGCTTCCAGAAGCCATATGCAATATTTTATTTGGAAATTAAAATTTATGAAAAGACATTCAAAAGTATAGTGTGCTTTCAGGTACAATAGCAAAGGCCTGTGCCTTAGAATAGAAAACCAAACCTACTCTGCTACAGACAGAAGAATAAAGTTACTGTATTTTTCCCCACGAGAAGTATGGAAACATTTGTTATATAGCCATCTCCATTTTCATGTAAATGGGTGCCACACTGAATTAAAAGTTAATAGAACTTGCATGAGATTCTGGCCAAAACAGCAAATTTGTATGTTGACCTTATGACTTATTACCTATTGCCTTTTACTGAAGTCAACAATGTCCACAATGTCTGTAAGCATCCTAAGTGCTTTGGAAATATCACTATGGCCTATCACTAAAAGCAGGAATGGAAAAACATCCTCTTTCTGTCAGGCTGACTATTTAGTATGAGATGCCAAATCATTTTCTTAACTATATGCCAATTTCTTGCAGCTTTGTAATATAAAATTTACATACTTTTTTAAGTGTTATTAAAAAAAAACCTTTATAAAATTTACAATATACAGAAGTGCATTGGGTAAAGATGAGATTGGTTAAATTCTTTCACCTACAGAATTAAAGGTGGTCCGATAGTAGGACATAATTAAATGAAAGAATTGATCCTACATTTTTAATATATTTAGAATTAAACATATTGAAGTCACTATTTTTACATAACTCAAAATCTGTTTACACATTTTGCGAATGTTTTTAAAGATGCCTGTTAGTCTAGCACTGTTAAACTCTTTTTCAGGAGTATATTTGCATTAAAATCTTGATTTTCTGCTGCTGTGGTAAAAGTTTAAAAAAATGTCAGTTCCTGTTCTTTTCTTCTTAATAGCCTTTCCATTATGGAAATAGTGATGGTGTTACCCACAAGTCTTACCAAAACCACCTTAACAGAAAAAATACTGCATTTATTCAGACTTGCTTAATTCAGTTTTATTTTGTATTATTTTTTATTGATATTACTCTGTCTTGTCAATAGCGGCTGGTTTTTAATCAATATTGCAAAAATTTTAGAGTATTTTAGAGTATCCTGGTAAAAACAGCTTACTACAGTAGATGTAAAAGCCAATATTTAACACTAGTCTGAGATATGGATTGAAAATGAAGACCTTGTATTTTGCAAGCAAGCCTACGGCACGAGTTACTCCATCACTAGCAGTACTGTACAGTATGTCTTTTTCAAGACCACCCTTTAAATGATTTAACAATGATGGCTTGAATAGAAGGACTGTAAATTGTTTTAATGTGTAATTTGTTAATAAACATAGAGATAGTTAAAACACAAATGAATTGTTGCCTCTGTCAAGACAGAGTTGACAAGCCCTATTAAGTGTTTACACCTCCAACCCACAAATCTTTCTTCACATTAGCCAGCACTTCCCCCATTTGTTGTTAATATAGTTTCAGCCTTAATGTCTATGCAAACAGCCCCGTGTTATCTAAAAATAGGAATAAAGGAAAAGCTGGTATTTTTCCCAAAACCCCTATGTAAATTTTTGGTTTATTTAAAATATTTTTTTTATTTTATATTTAGGTTTTCTCCCTGAATTACAGCATATTGTTGCTATTTATAGATTCTTATAGTAAGTCTGCAGTACAGTAAAAGAGTGTGAGACAGGAAATACTATTAGACTTTATTTCTTACTCTTGAAGTGTGGCTGGTTGCTTTCTCCCAACCTTTTTCTTCAAAATTGATTTTTTAGTTAACACAACATTTTCAGGTAGACTAGAAATATGTTGTTTACTAGATAATTCTTTTGTTACTATACAGGTTTGTCTGATTGCTATTAAAGTAGAGTAATAGAAGTAGAGTAGGGTAGATAAAATTATAACATCTAAATGTTATATGTTTAGAACACAGCATATTGACTCTTCAACAAACACTATATGCTTCTGTTTAAAAGTGCATGCAATGTATTTGTGGTGTAGAACTGCCTGCATAAAAGCAAATTAATGAATAAATGCACATTTCTAAGTCAAATATATCAAAGTATCCACTTAGCACAAAGGTACTAAATAATGACACAAGCATCCTTTCATTTAAAAAATACATTTCCTCCTTTATTAAGTAAATTACTTAAGTGTACTTTATTAATAATAACCAGTAATCCACACACAAAAATTACTCCAATTAATAAAACAGCCTTTTGCTAATAACTTCTGTGATTACAGATGCATTTTATTTAATATCTTGAGTAGGGCACTTAATGAAAAATATCCCTAGCTGGTAAGAATGCAGTGCCTGTATTTAATATTTAAAGAAGCAAGACAAGTTAATAACGTCATGTAATTGTGCATTCTGATGAGCCACAGATATCATATAAAGAACATTATGCTCATATTCCACAACTGATTATTAAATATTAAACAAACATTAATTTTGTGGGAAACTGAAACTCTTGCATCTTAAATATTTCACAGAAAGTACTTTTTGGTAGAGAAGAGTCAATAGATGAGGATTTTTGAGGCACAGAATCTTAATATTCTCTCAACACTGATGAGATTCTGCAAGATCCTGGTCATTAATGAGCCTGTAGTATTTCTTGACGGTAGAAAAGTGTTAAACCTGGTAACCTGATCCATTCTTTGTTTGTAATCTACCTATACTTAAATTTCTGCTTAATTCAATTGGTGAAGTGATTTCTCACATCAGTGGTGGATGAAGTGGGTTCCTTCCTATATCCAAAGAATTTTGACATCCTTTGGAATGAAAATCACTATATAAATGCACAGATTTCTTATTATCCCCACTTGTGTTCTCTGGTTAGTGATTCACTAATGGTTCTTAATCTAATTAATAAGCGCCCTAGAGAATTTTGAAGATCAAGACCACTCATAGTCGTCTTTGTTCAAGATTAAAACATGCTAGCTTTCCCAAATTTGTCAGTAGTTTTACTGATCCAAGGACTGGCTGTTCCTTGTCCTGACAAAACACAAAACCACATATAAGAGCATCTGTATGATCCTAAATAATCAGGAATATTCTCTGAAAAGACAAGTCAAGAGTTGAATTTTCTGACCACAATGAGAAATATTTTGTGATGCAAAAAACAAAAACTGCCTTCCAACAGCAGAACCTCATACGAATGTCAATTGTGGTGGTGGGAGAGTATCATGGTTTGGGCTGTTTTGCTGCATCAGGACCCAAATGGCATGCCATCATTTACAGATACATACTGTACATTTCGTGTTGTATCAGCAAATTCTGGAGGAGAATGGCAGGCCATCCATTTGTTAGTTGAAGCAGTCATGCAGTAAGACAATCATTCTAAAGTTTCAAGCAGATCTATAACAGAACGGCTTAAAAAGAAGAAATTTAGCATTTCAGATTGGCCATGTCAAATTCAAGATGTAAATCCCATTAAAATGTTATGGCAGAGCCAGAAGTGAGCTGCTCCTGCAAGGAAGCTCTCAAATGTCACAAACTTGAAGCAGTTCTGTAAGGAAGAATAAAACTGATAAAGACTGATAAACAGTTACAGGAAATGTCTAATTGAAGCACTTGGTGCTAAAGGAGCAGTATTCAGTTACATGTTACTGAATTTAATAGTACGCATATTTATTCACATGAGAATATTTACTGTTGGATCATTTTTGTTAATAACCAAAACATACATCCTAGGACTTTGTGTTATATGTTTCATCAGGTTTAGTTTTTTTTATTACAACATTCATGAAGCTCTAATTATGTTTTGGGTATAAAATATGCAAGAATACTGTACATACCACCCAAGGGGGTTCACAAACCTTTTCTCAGTACTGTATACTTATTATGAGGCAATTTCCTTACTGGAACTGACATCTACAATACCAGAATAGCAGAACAAAAATCAGCCTGAGCACAGCTGTTTATGTTATACTCACCTCAGTCAATTAGGCCTCACCATTTGGGTAATCCTGGTAACAGTAAACTGGTGTATCACCTAGGCTCAAACCTGTGACTCCTGGAGCTCAGCTGGCTCTCAGATGGCCAAGTATGCCATTTGCAATAGGAAACAACACAAAATGGTTACTTTAGGTTGTTGTCACAAAAATATTGATATTTCTATTTGCTCAAAGTATTTGGTTATAAAAGTACTTCAGTTATGCTAAATTATAACAGATTTCAGGGGAAGGATTTGTGATATATCTTTCCTCTTTTTGTATAAGTCTGTTTTAAGTGGATAAAAATCCCTTGAGAAAAAAAAAACTATCCGTGTTTGCTTTACCTTAAAGGCGCAGCATGTTAAAGACAGAAAAATGACATCTATTGCCACCATTAAATTATTTTTCTAGCTCTTTAGATATTTTTAGAAAGTGAAGTTTTTCTAAGAAAATAGGAAATGTAGAGGTAGAAATAGAGACTTATGATCAGAAGCTGGAGAAGGTTAACAAATTCACACATCTTGGCAGTGCCATCAGCCAAGATGGATCTAATTCCACTGAGGTGAGAATAAGAATTGGAAAAGCAAATGCTGCTCTTGGAAAGCTTTAAAATATCTCTCTTGAGACAAAATGTAATATACAAAGTGTTCACCCTTGCTATACACCATTGCTACATAGAGCAGTGAAACACCGTATCTTACCACGAAAGATATGCAGGAACTAGATGCATTGCACTGTAATGTCCTAGAAGAATTTTAGGAATCACTTATAAGACACAAAAGGCTTATGTTAAAGTAAATAAAATCACTGAACAAAGTCCAATTATTCTGTAACAGAAGACATCAGTGGCTGGAACTTTTATTGTGAATGGATAAAGACCATTTCAGTAGTTTGTTTAGTTCTTAATAAATGTGAGAGATGTACACGATGTGCAGATTTGGTGCAACCCGCCTGACTGAGGGAATTGGCAACATCACCATAAGATTGAGCCATGGAGTTGCTGTAGGGGCAGATCTGGTGGAGAGAGGGGTATGAGAGAGATGCACTATGGGAAGTCTTAGGTGTGAGACTTATAGAGACAAGCAAGTAAAAGTGTACGAGAATAGGAATCTAACATTCCTCCCACATTTCTATTTCTATTATAAGTTTGTTGCAATTCCATTTCAGTAGTTTGCTTAGTTCCTAATAAATTCGAGAGAGATGACATGTACAGAGTTATATTTGGCATAGCTTGCCTGGACAAAGGAAATGTCAACTTCCCCAAAAAGTTTTTTACCCAAAATAAGTGCATATTTGGGTGTGCCAGAATGCAAGTCAACAAAAACAACAATAGCCACAGGGCCATCTTGCTTGGTGAGTGTGGGGAACTGCTGGGAGACACGGTCAGCTGCAGGCTCTGAATAGCCAAGAAGTGCATTGCGGAAGTATAGAGCGGCACACGGTTTAGCAGGAAGTAAGTGACATGGAAGTGGAATAGGAACCACTTGCTGATGTGTGCAGGTGAGCACACCATGGTTTTTACTTTGTCTTCTGGTTTCCAGCTGTGCTGTAATTTATGACATTTGATTAAGTCACCCATTATGGTCAGTCATGAATGATTAAATAATCAAATAATGAAAAAAAAACATATAATCAATATCCAAACTCCATATACCCACTTTTTCTAAAAAAAAAGTTAATTTTGATGCATCTTGGTATATTTTTCTTCATTAATCACTCAAAATTCAGGAACTTAAGAAACTTTTAAGATAAGAGTGTCTTTTGATGTCTATACTGAGGCTATTTAGATGTTTCAATTAAAACTTACTCAGAAATCTGAACACTTTTTCTTGTAGGATCTCTTTTATATAATAGAATTTTGTATTTAATGTATTTATAGAATTTGTAAGCCTTTACCTTTTCTTTTTTATTTACATAATTTTAATTTAAATTGTGATTTTTTTATTAAGTATATAAGTCTCAAATTTACATGAGGCTTGTTGTTTTTTATTAAACTGACACAAACATGAACACAGAAACACAAACTACATAGTACTTACCATTAAATCAAGCAATAATAATTTGAAATTTAATTTTAATTATATTCTTTACCTTAGTACATCTTAAGCCATTTGACACTTTCCCATTTCTTCTTTAATTTTTAATGTTTTGTACAGTAATATTTTAAATAAATTGAAGGAATTAATTTTCAACAGGAGAAAGAAAGTGTGAGACAGTGTTAATCTTTGTTGCTTACTGTATATATGAACAGAGCAGCTCTGCAAAACTATGCATGTTCTTCATCATTATCCGTGTACTTCCTGTGTTCTCTCAGAAATCATAAAAAGAGCTAAAAATAAGACAAAGCAGGAAACTATAACAGTCCAGAAGGATGCAATGAGAACCACATCTAGACAAGTAAAGTTATAACACCCACACAAACTAGAAATCACAAAATAGGGCATAAGATTATGTTCTCGTAACTGTTTTATAAATTAACTTAAAGTTTCATTCTGTAATATTCAGTTATACCACAGAACCACATTTTCCTTTTGCATGATGAGGAAATGATAAATATAGAGAATGAAAGAAATGATTAGAATCTCTTACCTATATGTTGAAGAAACACAGGAGGAATCAATGCTGAAATCATGCAACAATAGAACTTGTTGATTTAAACTAATCTTTTGGTGTCAGCAACATTTCACAATCTACATTTTTCAAGTTGCATATTTAAAAACAACAAAGATGGACCACAAAATCAACTCAACAAAGACAGCTATTACAGCATCAAACATTTAAAAATGACAGTCATAAATTAGAGAAGACGTATTTAATACATAGATTTAGATTAGATTTTGATACAATATTTATTCCTATTAAACTTAATAATCACAGCAATTCAACTCATCCATATAGCTTAGAAACAATACACATGTACCACGTGTCGTAAATACTAACACAGCATCCTTACTAAGAATCTCTCTCTCTTTGTTCTTCCCATTGGGGAGCTATAAGATAGGCAGTGTAGCCAATGCAGCCTCCCCAGGACCCCACAAGTGGGCCTCCCTAAATATAAGTATGAGCCCACTTTTAATTTGGGTTATTTAACACAATGAGTTAAAATTGTATGTTTTGAAAGATACAGTTATTATTCTATTGACCTATTTGAGATTCACTCATATTTTCTACCACTAATATGGAATGTCTCTCACTGTCAGTGGACTTTCTAAATAGTTTCTCATTTGCTTGATGACAAGATGATTTGGTAATTAAGAATATTGAAATAGTACATTTGGAATGTTTCCCCCACAGACCTTTGCATGGTCACTGATGAACTCTAGATAATTAAATAAGTTAAGTCACAATTTTATAGCCATAACCTCAACCTCAGATCTAACCCTGGCCTCAACCAAGCTTTATTGGAAGAAAAAAGTTAAATGGGAAAAAGACAAGAAGGAAAAATATCAGAAAGGACAAATATTTTAAAATTAGCTGTGGGTCATCACACCGTAAAGTATTACAATGTTACTCATGCCATAAAAATATAAAAGTGTTGCTCTCAAATGGAAAATCAGGCTGCAGCCAAACTGGCTACAATATGGATGTTTTTGTGGGCTACAAGCAATAAGGAGGTTGAGCATGAAGCCTATGTTTTTTTATTCTTTCCAGGAGAGAGGTTCATTAGGATACAGGAATCCTCTGGAGATATTAGAGTCTGAAGGCCAGCCCCTAGTGCTGACATCAATTAATCTGTATCCTTCTTGCTCTCTGGATTAATATAGCATATGATCCGCCCTCTACAAGACAGTTCAGTGAGCAGCCATTGTCAGCTCTGCAAAGGTGTCTTGGGAATGTCAAGGTACTAGTCTGCCTTGAAACCTTCTGTAAAAATGACCCCTCCCTGTTCTCTTCTGCCAGCCCATCCTCTCTTTCTCTGGAATTCTTCTGATACTCCTTTGCCGCTAAGGGAAAGCTAAGTAAAGTTGTACAACCAAATTATGACTTAAGCAGCTTCTGACATCTGATGATTTTTAATCTGGAATTTCCTATTGTCAGTCAGTGTGGCTCATCACTACAAGTCTTATATTATCATGGGAAGGATGAAAACAATGTACACTCGTTGTAATGCATGCTGTTAAGCCATTCACCAGTCTTCCATGCTTGGAATTGGAATGATATAGATAGTATCGTGGTTTATCACCAGTATCAAGGTTGCCCCTGTGTAAGGATGACACACAAATTCTATGGCTTTCTTTGCTTCTTTTTACCCTGTATTAAACTAGTTTTTGTTATAATTTTATTGCAGTTATTAATTGCATTTAGCAAAAACAGTTACACTTACTTCTATTACATGCAAGGTAGCGGAATCAACATTTATGATAACTAAACTAAAGCATCATCTGTATGGCAATAGGAGTAAAAGCGACAGTCAACATGCATTTAAAAAAGGTGGATCTTGCTTAATTTGCTAGACTTTCTTGAGCAAACAACAGCATTAATGGATACAAAACCAATAAATGATCTGGTATATTAAGATTTTCAGAAGACTTTATTTTAATAATGTTCCTACTGAAAGATTATGTCTCAATTTGATGGTAGTAGACACTCAAGGTAATTGAGGTATGTGCATTCAGAATTGGTTAATGGACAGGTAATTAGCAAAGTACCTCAGGGATCTCTATTAGGACCACTTCTCTTCCTAATTTATGTCTTAGAATCTGGTACAGTTTGTAACATAGTCAAGAGTCCAGATGATTCATAAGTAGGAGGATTAACAAGTGTAGAAGTTGCTAAGGAATTTAGAATAGGGCAAACATCTGTTAGGTGATTTAATGTAGACAGTGTAGGAGCTGCATGCAGGTAATATAAACTATAAATATAAAATGAGGAACACTGACCTTGAAGAAGCTGCTTATGAAAGTTAAAAAGGTGTAGAATTTAAATTAATTGATTAGGTGTTAAAATTGTACAACAAAACAAAGTTGTAATTTAGAGCATGAATCTTTTTAATCTTGAGCACAGAAGAAAGGGTACTTGAATCAAGTATTTTAAATCCTCAAACACTGACAAAGCTTGATGTACCTTAGAATCCTTGTCTCTACAGTGTAATGAAAGTGGCCTTAAGTGGGTCTTGTGATGATACCAAAATGGCTTGAGTTCAGTTTTTTTGTATTTGCAACATTTCATTTTTGCTTATTCAGCAATATTTAAAGGTATTTTTCATTGAATCAAAAAAGATGGGATTTCCTGCAATAGACACATTTCCATCTTTTTTTTTCCATGTTTTTGATCTGTTTCTAAACTAGAAATAGATACAAGGTGCATATAGATTTTACTGATACTGATTGACTTCTGGAGTAATGATTTTAACCCATTCTGCTAGTGGACAATTACAGGAGAAAGAAATTAAAACAGGATCCCGAGAAGAAGGATGTTTTATTGCTGGATAAATAAAATGGATTTCAGCTCTTTTATGGTGGAAGCAAGCATGCAGATTTTGAGATAACAAGTCACTGGAGTAATAGACTATGTGAAAGCATTTTGTGCAAATTTAAAGCTGTGGGATTGCTTAGATTTTTGTACTAATTTCCAAAGGAAAAAAAACAATTTTCATATTATTAAGCTATCTTTATAAAACTGCTTTTTCAATTTGCTTCATCAAGCCATTTTGGATTCCAATACACTCAATACAGTACACTAAGTACATCATAGTAATGCACTGCTTACCATCAAAGATCTAAGCTAGTCTACTTAGAGACAATAGAATTTTCTGCCTTTATTGACATCTATCTTAAATCTTAAATTATAAAGCTTTATCTTATCCAAACTCAATATTTTTCACACTATTAACATTATCTAATTATAAATAATTTGATTTGATTACTGGTTGGTATCTTATTGTACTGTTTGTTTCCCTAAGTTTTTTGCAGTATTATATGATGTTAACAATAGTTATGCAGTCCCTTTATAGTATGATGGAAAAAAACCAAGGTGAATCCTAAATCCAATTTAAAATAATTTAATTCAAAGCATGATCTTCTGCAGCTTTGGATGTACAATACAGCAAATGTACACTAGTTGCATTTATTGAGTATTGATTTTGTCACTATTAATAACTAATTTTATCTGGCTGATACTTTTATCCACATGACTTACATGTGCTTTCACTTATACAGCTTGATATTTGAGTGGAAAAATTCCAGTGAAGACTGCATAATGTTACAATAGTAGTATCATACTTGGGATTTGAATCCACAACCTTCTAATTAGAAGTCCAGGATCCTAACCACAACTCCACACTCCTGTTGAACACTTTAGCCTTACTAAGGCTAGTCTAAAAATGTTTTAAATTCCAAAGTCAGTATTCACATTTTTAATTCGTACCTGAGGGTATTCATGTCTTTTAAATTGCACGGTGTCTTTACTACAGTAGGGTTTGTTATGAATGTGATGGAGATTAATTAGAATGCAAAATGTAAATCAAGATTAAACAGGTTAATTTCCATGTAAAATAAAGTTCAGTTTACTATTGCAAATACCATCACAAATGGCATGAAGAACATCATTCATTTTATCATTGTAATGAATTTTTAAGCACATACAGCTGAAAAATATCATTATTCATATTAATTTACAATTTAAAATATAAAATAAAAGATTTACATTTAGCAAGTGTTTGAATTTGAAATGTGAATTATTGATACAAGATACAAGAAACTAAACTTACTCTTACTCTCTTAGGTTTTAAGAGTTAAACAGTGATACTAAAATTTTGAATCTGTATATCACAAGATACTCTTCTGTAACACATTTTTCTTAGTTTTAAAACTGAAACTAGAAATGAAACTAAAACTAAAAACTAAAAAATATGTATATTACTAAGAAATGAAACCAGATAATATAAGCTATATATGTTCATTTTTTGAATAAATCTTAAGAGATTATTAATAAAGAATTTGTAAAAGATTAAGGAATTGTATTTGACTTTAAACTTTTTTTGAACCAACATTTTGAACTTTTCAATTTTCAATATTTTGTTATTGAAACGTGGGAGAAAATATTCACAAACCTGTGACACTCACCATTGGTTTGTTGAAGCATGTCTTGTGATTTGAATGCTTGATTTTATAAATTAGTTTAGAATTGATTAAAGAAATATTGTCACTAAAGATAAAAGGCCTAAGTTTTTGAAAATAGATAAGAAACCAGTCAGTACGTATATATCATTTGAAAATATAGTCCAATATACTCCTAATGTACTGTAATGTAATCTGTATTCTGAAGCAATTTTCTAATAAATAAAACATTAAACTTCATAATTTTCTTTTTTTTCCAAAAATATTATTACCAAGAGATAATAGACTAAAGGAAAACACTAAAGGAACAGTGATATCTCTTCAGAAAAAAGCCACTGGAGCTTTAAAGAGTAATACCCCCGACACTTCATGAAATTAATCTAATATGAAATTAAATAGCATTATCAGGATCCAAAATTATGTTTATTGTTGCTGTTATTGTCACTGTTTTTGTTGTAAAAAGAACCATTTCAGAAAACGTTGTAATGTTGATTCAGAGTAGAATAATTCTGAATACGAGCAATTCCATGGCTACTCTACTATAGTATAAATTTATAGTATGTGGTTAAGACGCTGGGAAAGTTTGTCCATTACAGTCCTCAAGTGGTTTAACAAACATTACTTACTCTGGAGTTAAACAGTGATACATAGCACTTTTTGGCATCAACTGTAACTGAATCTTTTGAGTAGAAGAATGCTGTCCAGTCTCTAGACTTAGACATTTGCAAGATGCAGGCCACAGATGCAATCAATGCAATCAGTAAAAATACCTTCCCTTGAACAACTGCAGTATCTTTTTCCATGTGACCTGGACTTAAAGAATGTGTCTGGTGTCCTGCTAAATTTGAATAGCAACCCTACAGTGCTGACAACAAAACAGATATTTAAGCATTCCACGTTCCTGTCAAGGCTGGAGATGTGGTGAAGTGGTGTGAGCAATGTGGAGCTCTTAGTGAAGGAGGTAGCTGACCTGCAGGAAGAGATGCTTATCAGTTTAACTAGGGGAACGGAAGAAGGCAGCTCAGTGTGAAGAGGAAACAGCATTTGAGGCACTTGCTGAAATAACTAAGTAAAATATAGAGGGGTTTCTATAAATGGACTAAGGTAATATCTGCACTGACAGATCTGTTGATGTTGAAAGAATGGTTGTATGGGAAGTGTAACAAGGTCAATTTCAGCTATCAAGGGTCCAAAAGTTAAAGGAACAGATTTGTATTTGATTAAAAATAAAGAAATGTAGAACACATAACAATAAGACCTTTGTTTCTGCGTTGTCTAATGTGTAACTATTTGTGTTTATCGTGTCTGTTAATCCACATGTCTAGTCTAGTCTAATTTACAAAGCCATCCCTTTCTTATGAAAAATCTTCTAGATTTCATATTAGAAAATTTGGATT
This sequence comes from Atractosteus spatula, assembly GCF_055471065.1. Taxonomy (NCBI): domain Eukaryota; kingdom Metazoa; phylum Chordata; class Actinopteri; order Semionotiformes; family Lepisosteidae; genus Atractosteus; species Atractosteus spatula. The sequence goes on along the minus strand of NC_142717.1, from coordinate 34,119,282 downwards.
AGAGTGATAAAAAAGGACTTAAAATATTACGTAAGTGCAAAGGTAACATAAGACCCTACAAATCTAATCTATGAATAAAAATAAAACAAAGTCAGCCAAGAACGTATTTATATAAACGCTATTTTAATGGATACCTGAACTTCAACATTTACCTTTGTTATTCATTTAGGAAATATAATTTGCCACCTTTGAACCTGTTAAATATTTGAAGATACCAATAAAATCCTGTTTCCTGATGGGAATTGTTTACGATGCAGTCTAACAAACTATGCCAGAAAGGTTTCTCACACATCATAGACAAACAGTGTTAGGTTATTAAGTAGGTCACAACACAATATAAATTAGCATAAGCATCTGAAATATCATTTTGTAAGCTAATAACCCAAGTATAGGAATGGAATCAAGTGGTTCTTGTGGTAAGTGTTTCTTCAGAGATTAAAAGAGTGCAATTTCCTTATGAATATATTAACATTTTGTGAGTGAAATCATGCAAAGCAATCTTCTATGCGTAAATAATGCTTGTGTTTAATAGTAATGCCTTGCAGAAAATCTCAATTGTCATTTGAAATTGAATGCGACATTCTCAAAACTCATATGTGTTTAATGTAGCCCTACTTTGCAGAGAAGCATATAATATCCCTCTTTTTTACTTCAGTCATAACTTTCTGGGTAAAATGTTCTTGTAAAGTTCCAAAGAAATGATAGTCATAAAAGTACAGATGGCAATAAGTATGTTATGAACAGAGTCTGATTATTCCCAAAAAAGTAGTTGCACCTTATGAACCTCAAACATAATTTTTTTTTGTTTTTTTTTGGTAGTGTACAGCATAAGAAGGCCATTTGACAACAACATGTTTTGTACTGTATATACTGGAAAATGTAACCACCCGTTGGTCTTCAGATTTTTTAGTTAGGTCTCCTAGAAGAAAATACTTTTTCTTCCATTTTGTATGTCTCAGCAAACAGAAAAAATACAGAAGCATGGAAGGTATACCACTACATCAATATTACTTCCATATAGGATATGTTTGTATCATGTTATCATGCATTTTGGTACCTAATTTAAATAGAATTTCTTGGTTAAACATTATTCTTACATGACTGAACTTAGTGCTAGACTTACTATAGTCCTTTAAACTTTTTTCGAGAAGCAATTGTGGTTTTGTATTGCATTCTCCAACAATGTGCACAATATCTTAATACACATACTTTAGGCTCAGACATTCATTGTTCTTTTTACAGCTTCCCAATATTGTTTATTGACAAGTCAATATTCATGATTTTTCATAAGTTTCTTACCAGAAATAACAGATTCTCTATATAGAAAATACAATTCAGTGAAAACTATTGTAATAAGTGAAATTTATACCCATGATAAATTTCAGGTGTATGCCATTATTATATATGAAGGTTATAGGATGATACATTCGAATTTAGTTTATAAGATTTGCCATTGCACTGAGATTTGTGTTATCCTCAATTGTTTTACACTGTTACATCATATATAGTATATATAGTCAATTTGCTCCATTTCTTCTAACACAACCATTAAAATCATGTTAGAAGATGTCTTTCATGTGCACCATCTCCTGTGATACCATTCCAGTCTATATACAAACTAATTAATGATTCCCTATGTTTATATGCAATGGTGATTGTGGAGTGATTGCATCTTTCTCATTAAAATAAACATAATTGCTTTATTTAAAATTCCAACTGTGGTTGATGGTGATGGTCTAGGTAAACTGAAGTGAGATAATAAAAATGTTTTAATTCCACATCACTTTCTTTTAACTCATATTGAGAAATGTTTCATAGTAGGTTTTTGTTGGAATATTTTATTAGCAAAACCAAATGTGGTGCAAAATAATTTTAAGATATGGAAAATTAAAGGCAGAGCAATTGGTCCTTATTTTTCATGGAGCAAGCTTCTGTGCTTTGTATATAAAAAGGAACAATTTGATCTTGATTTGCTGACACGAGAATCTGGTTTTTAGAAGAGGCTATGGGAGTATCTCACATAATGACAAATGCCAAAAAAAGTTCAACCTTTTTTTTCTATTGCATACACAGTATATTTACATTTATTTGGGTTGTTTATAAACATCTAACGATATAAGTTAAAATTTAATGGAAGTCTAACTACCATTGTGCAATTTTAAAAAAGACCAAAGGGTATTAGTTTAGGTGAAAAAACAAATTGATCTTGTTCCAATTCATGTGAAAGCATCACTTTTTAAAACAATCTCAAAGATAAGAGCAATTCAAACATATGAAGTCTGTTAACTCAGTAAGTATTGCCATAAGAATACTTAGTGGCTTAGTCTCTATGTTGATAAGAAAATTTATTCATTTTCTGAACTGTGGTCCAAACTTTTTTTTTTTGATAACCCAAGACAGTCACTGGAAAGCAAGCAAAGAAAACAGAAGACCTTACTATGGCAGTGAAACATAGATTTGTATTCAATAACATATGAGCACTGGAGCATTTAGCCAGTGTGGGAGCATTCATTCTTCCTCAGTATGTGCCAGGATTGCTGTATCATCCATCACGTCTGCTAACTGTCTTACCCTGGAGCCTTAGGGGGTGGGTTTGTGTCTCTGTCTTAGCTAATGCTGCTGATGGGATGTTTTCTGTATTGCAGGGGTCACTGTATCTGTTTTCAACCAGTGGCACACATGATTGCACATATTGCAAAAAAATGAAGAAAAAGATTTTTCTCTACATTGCCCGAATATTCAGCCTTCTTAATCGTATCCATTGTGCAATTGAGCTAACAGAAAATCACATTCCTACTGTTTGGCTGATGTTTTTTTTCAGCAATTGCTTTTTTTCCTCTTCCGCAGGATGATTTGTGTCTCTCTAAAAAAACTATGGATTGTATGATAGCAGATAACAGATAGATAGCACTAAACATAGTTTTTTGTAAGGGGACAAGGATTCCATGAAATCAAGCTTAATGAAGGGGAAATACAATTTCTGATAATACCTAAGTCTGTACAAAAAGTAATACACAACCCACTTTGTTAAATATTATGTAGCACCTTTTAGCAGACACTGTGTTTCGAAATGAATAATTTCATGATCGAAATAAAACTTTAATTATACAGCACTCTTTAATCTACTACTTTTCTGAAGGATTATTGTTGAAATCTCTTGAAGGTTAGCAAATTCTGATGTAGAACCAAGCAGTAATTTGGGGTCAACATATTAGCGTCTGTATGAACTGATTAAAAAAAGGACATTATTGAATGTGTAAGAAGCTTTGTAAAAAGTGGCTTTTTAACACATCGTACAGAAAGTTCGTCTGTGAATCTGGAGTCCCATGTTGGTTCCTTAGTTTTTACTTCTTTTGAAATGAAAAACTGCTGCAATATTTTATTTCTGCATTGGCTCCATTAAGGGTCAGTCAGCAGGCTTTTTCTGGCCTCTAGAGCTGGCTTTATACATTTCATTTTTTATTTCTGTCATTTATCTGCTTTCTAATATACAGATTTTTATCTTAACTAACTCTACTTAACAGGAAAAAGTCAAATAAAGAACTGAAATTTCATAATAAAATTACCCTACAACCATGGATGTAACACTTTGAATGCTGGAGAAAGAGTTTCTTCTCTTGTTCTATAATTGGGAATGTATATTTCACATTCTTTTCCTGTGTTTCAATGAACTAATTGTCCTGTTCATTAACAAAGCATGTTGTAAAAGGGAAAGATTTTATTCACACTTGTTACTTCTTTGTACAGTAAGTGTTATCAATATGTTTTAAATGTTCCCTTTCAGGAATTTATTTTAGAATAGTAAAGAAAATTTCTTTTCACCAAGTGGAAAACAAGAAAAAATATTGTCTGGCAGAAAACTAAATATTACTGCATAAGTAATATAATGTTGGAAGTTTTGTGCATGATAATTTTATCACATTTTGTTACAGATTATCATAATTTAAGTTGCTTGTGTATTACGTTCTACGTTTTCTCATTTTAAATTGTGCTGAGATGGATTTGAGATGGACAATAAAGATTACCTTAAAGAAAAAAGATACTAAATACTATTTTTTTTTTAATGTGATACACTTCAGATGTGAAAATTGCATTTTAATTTTATACTTGTAGCGAATACTCCATTCTTCAATTTTTACCTTTTAGCATATTTCTAAAAACCTATTCTAAAATTGTCTACTTTACATATTTATTGTGTTAGGTTAATAATGGCGTAAATGTGTTAATTGGTTTCCCATAAACTAAATTTTAAAAGTTCACTGTTGAGACCTTCAATTTACATTGACCGGTTTTAATTGCATGCCTTTTTCATCCTTGAAATGATCAGATACCTATAAGCAGTGTCCCTCAGAGCAGTCCTTCAAATACTGGTTACTCCTGGGACACTGCAGTGCTCAGCTTAGAAGCTAGACACTGACACTTGCAAAAAGAGCTTATTGGTTGAGCTTTTGCTTATAGATGAAGTCATGTTTCTGCCTCAGACCTACATACAGTACCATCCATAGATATTAATGGGGCATGCTTGTTATTCAGCTGACACATGATGGAAAAATAATAGTCTTCACAGTATAGTTCTGTGCACACTGAAGCTATTTGTAATGCAGGCATTACAGGATAAGAAAGATAAGACTGCATGACTAAGACAGAAATCTAATTTGCAGACTGAGTAATATTCTTCGGTTTTAAGCATGATATCATTGAAATAGAACAGCTGAGGTGTTTCCAACTGTCCACTTTGGCCCTCATAAGAAAAACGAACAATAATATTATTATTTCAAGCCTAACAACAAAACACTGTCAATGGGTTAGAACAGGATTGTTACTGTTTTCTTTTAGAGCTAAGCTTTTTACTAAACCTAGATTTATATTTCCAGAAATAAAAGTATGAATCTGAATGTTTTCAAAAACAGTTTTTTACACTGGAACCTTGGGTTAAAAACCTGGGGGCAACAATTTCAGTGTTACAACCATCACTTTTTTTTTATTAACACCTTTAATGTACAGTACCCCCAAACAAGCTCTGTCTGCTTAAGAGGAATATCTAATATCCTTTTTTATATGTAATTGGATCACACTTTTGTATAAGGTTTGCTTACTTAAGATACATTTAGAGAACATTATTTGTTCACATATTTTAACCATACATGTTAATAAAAATGATTTAAAAAGGTGCTTTTTGGGACCACATACCCATGTTCAGAAAATTTGAATAATTATAAATAAAATTTGTGTTATTTTATTTCAGAAATTTGGCCTCAGTAGTACATATTATGAAACTTTTCTCCCTGGGTGATAATGAAGCTTGTTAATAAAGTGTTGATGTGCGACTGTTGTGCAATACAATTACAAGCAAAATCCGCTAGTGAAGGAGAAAAGAAGCATGTCACAGAATACACCTCTAGGAATCATTAAAATTTCTTCTAATTAATTAATTTCTATGTTTTTCTTTATCATCAATATGTGAGGCAGAGTACAGAGTTGCAACAAAAAGAAATCGACTTCCAGTGATAAGTATCGTGGTCATGCACATTCCAGCCTTCTATTGAATATAGCCCATTTTCTAATATAAATAAACAGCCTCTACAACAGAAGAATACAAATCACCATGACAGTAGCTGTGAACTTTCAGCTGAAGGCAATATCGATCATTAAGAAAGTACAGAAACTGTTCCTCCCAGATGGAAACACATTGTGTCCAAAGGCTGGCCTTCTATCAGTACTGTCTACTGCTGCACTTCCTAAGGGAGCTGTAAACAGCTCTGCCATTGATTTATTGACCCAGCTGCTCAAATCCTATATTTTTTCAACAACTGTGTTGTTCAACTTGTTGTAAAGGTTATTACCAATTAAAAAACAATTCAACCAATGATAATGTTGTTTTAAAAAAAGATACAGCTGCTTAGACAAATTCATTCTGAACCTGGAGTTCTCTGGACTCTTCAAAAGGACATACAACTTTCTGGAAAAGTAAAATTGAAAATTGTATGTTTTGATCATAATGTATTTACCATATTAAACAACTCAACTTAATAGAGCATGTTTGTTTAGTAGCTATTCAACTTGTTTTCAATCATAAATAAAAAGTGTCCAGAAAATAGAAGATGTTTTAAATCCCATACATTAAGATCTGAAGATACACTGCTAATGACAATTAAAAGCTGAATGTAATCAATGTGATTAGTGTTTATCAGGAGAATGGCAGACTAGCATTTATTTTAACTGTGATGGATTAGTGAAAGCAAATAAGGAATGTAAGGTGCATTATCATGGTTTTAATTAAGAAAATAATCATTCAACCATAATGATGTCATAAGGATATTCTGTCAAGGAACAGTCAATATTTCACACAGTGGAGTACAAGCCAATATCAAGAGAAACAGAAAGCTGGTTATTGCACAAATAGATGTTCACTAGGGACAACAACATCCAAGAACTGAATGTTTTGTGAATGTTCAAACCCCATTCAGAGAACAGAGAACCAAGGTGGAGATGGGATAGAGGAGGGATGCTTGAGACCAATGTAAAGGGAGACATTATATAGTTAATTTTTCATAATGTTGGTGATTAGGAACAGCGCTGTGAGATTGACTTGTCGCTGTTATCCGTCCTGAACTTCAGTTACAAACTTTCGTTTACTGTGGCAGAAAAAGAAAAACTGAAAGAGATTGTTTTGAAAGCTTAATGCTAATTTCACTTGTAGTACATCTTTACTATCACCATATATTGCAATATGAAACAATAAAGTAATTCCTTTAAAAAATGAACACATATATTTGCAACTCCTTGCAACAAATCTTTGCTGAGAGAAGGAAACCAAAAGACATAATTAGAACGTACTTGAAGACATAAATACTTTGACTTTATGGGCACATGGTAGACTTTAGGAACCTTTCAGCCCAAAATGATGCAATAGGTAAGATTAATAACAGCTAGATATTATCAAAGTATTGTGTGCAAATACAGAGAAAGTATGGAAGTGCTATCTATGATTTCTCCACCATCATACAATACCCTCAGAAGGGCAAGCTGTGGAAGGATTTCACCATTTGATAGTAATGCAGTAGAGCTGAATTACTTAAATCAGAAAAAGGAGCCATGGGTTTTGAAATATACAGTATGTGCTCTCCTTCCCATCTACCTGATCATAATCGCATTGGAATAGGATGAGACTGAAAAAGAATGCCACCAACATGCTCTGAAAAATGATTAAGACTGAAAGACTGAATCTTATAAAAAGCTGGTGATACACTATTGAAATTGAGTGACAACAATTCTTGTATATTTTCAGCTGTGGTTGCTGATATTTTGATAAGGAATGTTTGCAGTACAACAGTAGTAAATATAGCTCTTCTTGCTTTTCTTGTGTTGCAACTTCAGCTAGTAATGTAAAAAAAAACCTAGACTGAGAATGCTGAGAACATAAGGTGACAGCGGTAGAACCCATCTGATTAATATGTAAAGAGGTGTCACCCAGTGACCCAAATACTGTGTAAAATATGAAGGTACATTCATAAATACTATAAAAAGAATAAACAAGGATATATTAGCCACAAGCTTGTTTTTAATAATGCTGCACCTTGGGTGCATAAGTTGTTATTATCTTTAAAACCCCTTTTTGTATGTTGCTTAGTAACCAGCACCAAGACTTTAGTACTACACCTCACCTTTCAGGATCCTGTTTCAGATACTGTCTTAAACTGGAAACTAAAAGAGAAGATAGAGAAGAAAAGTTAGATTGTATGAGACAGAGAAAAGAACTGTGTATGTCAGGTATGCTTCCTAATATCCCTGAAGGAAATATATGTCTAAACAGGTTGGTGTCTAGGTATTAGGTCCTTTCAACAAGATTGATGTCCTTGCTCCAGAAATGAATCCTTGGGAGTCTATAGTATTAATTTTCCTGCTTTCAGAAGCATCTGCCAGACTGTGGTATTCTGAAAGAGAAAATGTTTGAAGACGTCCAATTTTTATTAGTTCTTATTTCTTGTTTTATTGCTTTAAATGAGGGATAGATCTAAAGCAAGAAAAGATTACCCAGAAGAATAAAATGAAAAGAGCCATTAAACTGAATAAAAAGAAAGCTGTGCTCATTTGAAGATAGAAAAGGATCTCATAAAGGAATACCTTTAAAAGAAAAACCTTTGATTTCAAGAATTTATTAAATGCTGTTACTAAGCAACATTAGAAGTTTGCTCTCCTGTGTCTTAAGTTCTTAGGTTAGTACATTTATTGTATATGGATGGTGTATTCAGAGGTACATGATGGTTTATGTTTTCTCTTTACTCTTTTTTATAAGAATATACTGGCAAGGGTATCAGAAATGTGAGACAATTTACCATATTTCAGAAGCATGAATGCACAAAGGGGAAACAATCCTAAAAAAACAAAATGATGCCACCATTCCCTTTAACTCAGCATGTTCACGATAACATCACCATTCACATAGTGTAAGTGTTCTCATGCTGCCATATAACCTCTTCTCACAAGTTATTAAGTTGCACCCTGTCAAATACAAAAATGTTGTGAACTAATTTTATATTGCACCTAGAGGTTAATACAATTAAAAAGTGAAGAATTAGCAAGCAATGTTATCTCACCACAAGGACAAACAAAAAATAAAATATGTGACATTGTCCTAACCAAATCCAATGAGGTTTAATTTCTGAAATTAAGTTTATAATTGAACTGAATAAAATTAGACATTATAACATGAGAGTGAACACATGCAGAATCAACTAATCAAATATTATGCCAGCTACTTTTATTACAGGAGAAGGATAGCAAGAAGAGTATTTCTTATAGTGCACAAAGGTTTCTATCAGTATTCCAGAAAGTCAAAAGTGCTTCTGGTATTTTAGTCTGCTGTGTCCTCTGGGCAGATATACAAATCCCCCTGACTGAAAGATTTTTTGTATATTTACAGTTGTTGTAGCCTTTTTCATATTACAGTTACACATCACTGTCCCTTTGTATTAAATTTATGTAACATTTTAACAACTCTCATCCTTAACTTGAAAGTTTGCTTTAAATGGATGGATGCAAGTACAGCCAGTCCTAGGCCATCAGTTCAATATTAGTTTTTGGTTTGTATTGCTTCACTTGCTTTTCAGAATGTCACAAAGTGTAAATGCACATAGCCAGCTAGTATTTAATTCCTATTTTCCAAAACATTAAAACAAATTGAAAAATAAGTAAGTACACTACAGAACACTGAGGAGAAAGCAGATCTTTAGAGAATTAATTAAGCTGCATTAAATTAATAACTTACAGATGGTGGTCAACATTATGGGGAACTTGGACAATATTATTGTAGTATTACTTAAAGAGAAGGACTCAGCACAAACTATTTTTAATAGGAAAATGTATTAACCTGAAATGGAAATACAACAGAATGTTTTGCAGGCATATGTCTGTGTATTTTCATCCAAAAAACCTCTTGTTCACAGATGCATATGTTCTGGACAATCTTTCTCATAATTTTGGCAATGCACCAATCTATACTGTTACTCATTTATTCCTAATAATCTTCTATAGCACACTTCTGCTTGCTGTCTGCTCTTTTTTGTTTTCCTGTCAAGTTCATGCCATTCCATTTTAATAGTGTTAAGATCAGGAAACTTGGGAGACCAGCATAACCATCTCAGGGCCTTCTGTTCTTCTATATAACAGAAGTAATTTGTGTTTGCTCTAGTTGCGAGTTTCAGGTCATTCATATCATTTTGAAAAACAAGCCCTTCACCTGTAAATCATCCTTCTTTAGTGTTCTCCATGACATTGCTGAATCATTTAACACTGCTTTTGGGGTGCTAGTGGATAGTTTTGCTCAAGGACATATTATAAATGTACATTGCCTAAATTAAGCTGAGGGAGATCCAGAAAATTAGATCATGTGAAGTATTTATTGTGTTCTAATATGAATCCATTTATAAAACAGTTTCTGTTTTGATCACTATTATTGTTCATAGAGATATATTGGTGGTCTAATCCCTAGCGAATGTGCAAAACGACAGTATTCTTTTTGCATTCAAGCAGACCTGCAAATGACACTGACACTCAACCTTGCTCCTCGAGGGCCATAATACAGATAATTTATAGATGTTTTCTAAGTCATTTGGTAGCCTAAGATCTAGGAAAAATGTTAAACGTGCTTCACTTGAGAAAACAGAAAATAAATAATTCAGGGAGCAGTGGAGCCCTGGAGGCCTAGAGATGAGCTTCTCGGCACCTGAGTTCAGTGTTTACTCCAAGCAGAGGTCATCACCGCCTGAGCCCCACCGGAACCCATTGTTCATTCCTTAAAATAAATATAAAAATAATAATATATATATAAAATAATAAAAAGCCATAAAAATAAAACATCCTGCAAGTCCCTTTCAGTTACTGCCGAAAGAATTATGGATTCTGATTCTCCGTTCCAGAACGTTTACTTGTCCACAGATATGTTTTCCATAATCAATAAGTGTTTCACATGGAATTAAATGGAAATTCTTGGGTCTCCAAATTATGAAATAAGAATTTTAATTTTGTTTGGCTTTACCACAGTGTGAATTCTGCCAGCACATCTTTTGAGCATAAATAAGCAAAAGTGAAATGAAACACTTAAGACCATATTATACTCTTTCTTCCTGTGGTGACATTTTTGTGGGTTACTGCATAATGACTGTCCATACTTATAATCAATTAAAAGAAATACAGAAAATGACAGTATTCACAGTTTGTATTTCTATCAGAAGGCAAGAAAGAGTTTGGCTTAGAGTTTGACATTAAGTGACATTATGTGCACAGTGCGAAACCACTTTGTTATTTGTTTAATTTCGTTGTTGGTTGGTTTTGGAAGTAAAGAATGGGTGGAGTGCCTTCATTTTTTATAGGTACAGGATGCAATTTTTAAAATAGTTCAAGATCTAAACTATAACTGTGAACAGAAATTGTATTGTTATATTTACTTTACGTAGAACAAAATAATTTGCATTTATGTAATGTAATTTGCAAGATAAAAACACAATGCTTAATCATGTATAATGAATTAGACACTAAAGGGGAAATCAATTGAGAGGAATCAGATTTTACTAATGGAGCAGCTACAGTTGCAAATAATTTAGAGCTATTCTAAACTGTTCCATAACATTTCAGAGGACGATGCCATGTTTTGTATTCATCTTTACACAGCACCAGATTTTGATTTTATATTGCTACCTTGCTTGCAAAAGATAATCCATTATGTCCCCCAAAACACTTTCACCTTCTAACTATATCCACACTGATGTTGTGTGAGTGTGGAACAGATGACTGGAAAAACACCATTTACATACTTATAGATAATTCAGAACTGTGCTCAAGAACATGGAATATATGTTAGCAGTTCATGTAAGTAAACATTGAAGCTGAGATGTAAGTAATGATATTGTAATGTAGAATGGGGAACCTTTATATTTAGCAGGGTGTATGTTTGGTAGAATCCTTAGAATTTCATCATGGCTTTTTAAGCTATTTTTATTATATTGTTGAATGTCCCTGAAATTAAGTAATGAAACTGTCATTTACATAACCTAAAATGTATTGAAATAAATCAGAACACTGTAGTGTTATTCGCTGATGAGACAGAAAGCAAACTACTTTGTTTCAGGTTACTTAACCGGAATGAGAACATAAAAATATAAGCATCTCTGGAAACAAAAAATTGTTGTAAAATGTTACTCTGGAATGTCATGCCTAAATATTATTTTGTCATTTTCTATTTGATGATAAAAAATACATCCTGGAGCAAAAGAATAATTTCTTGGAAGATAATGAATATAACTGATCTTCTTTTACACATGTGTTTTTAGTGAAGAGAGAATTAATTTTCACAAACAATCTGATCTGCTTTCATAAAGCACAACAGAACAGAACCGACAAGGGCTGAACACAGCAGAACACGAATGAGTCGAAATTCCTGACTAAGGAAACACATGGAGCCTGCTTTGTTATGCAAAAGATACAGCACAAGTGAGATATACATAATTAAAATTATTTAGATGATTAGTTTCTGGGAAACATTTTTACTATCTGATATCAGGGCTAATTTATTTTCTTGAAAGGAAAAAAACATATTCATCTGGGAGTTTAAGATTACAAAATGCTAGTATAAAGTGCATTTAATTTATATTTGGTTTACTATACAATGGCCCTCTTTACTGGTTAAGTACGTATGGGTAATCCCATACATTATATTTTCTTTCACAGACAGGTCACATACTCCCTTTATCCTCATGAATGTCTATAACTAATCAAGAGTACAGTAGGTTACAGCAAATTTGACAAAAGTAAGAAAAAGCCGTTTGTTTTTCAAAGAAACATTTTAAACAGAAACACTGCAATGGACTATTCAAATACAAGAATATAAGAAAGATCTCCAAACAAGAGGGTCAATTTGGCCTTTCTTGCTTAGTTGGTAATCTAGTAGCTACAGTAAGTAAATCTATCATTACAAGGAGCCATTTCTTATAGGTGTCCAGAGTCTGAGCCACACCACCTTGGCTGGGAAGTCTGTATACAGTATGTGATCAAAAAGAAATCAAATCAAAGTAACAATGAAAAGAGCTGTCAAAATCTGTTCGCCAACTACCTATGCTGGGAGGATAAAACAAGCAAATGGGGATGTCATACACAGCATACCATTTGACATTTTTTCACTTGAAGGGGTCTTTGATTTTATGAAGTAAATAAGGGGTAAATAGCCCAAAGAAATATTAGATTGAAATTGCAATAAAATGAACAGTCCAATGAGATGAAAATAACAGCTCTCATATTTCACACAGAAACATTTCATAACAAAAACAGACATCACCTGCATTAAAATCAGTGCTAACTGTGAAAATCTTAACAGCAAGAAACCCAAGAATTTGTTCTTCAAATAACGTATATTATATATATATACATTATTACAAATAAGTCATGGTTTGGAGCTGTGAATCTTCAGTGGTCTGTTATGTAGAAGCTGGAATCATAGAGCACCTTGTGTTCTAGCGAAGAAAGTCTACACAATAAATATGGTCAAAATTTATTTTAGTGTATTTCACTATATTAGAGAATAATAAATCATACTTCAAAATCCATTACATAAAGTCGAATGAGCAGATGAAGTGTTTGATAACAGAAATGTTTTAATATTTTTATTATTATTCAACATATTAATGATTAAGGAGTTTGTATGTCTCCCCATGTTTGCATGGGTTTACTCCAGGTGCCTCAGTTTCCTCCCATAGTCTAAAGACATACTGGTAGGTTAATTGGCATCTGGGAAAATTGGCCCTAGTGTGAGTGTGTGCACATTTGTGTCTGTATATGTCCTTTGATGGACTGCACCTGTTGTTAGCCGGAATAGAGTTTGACTCCCCTGTGACAATGAACTGGATAAAGCAGTTAGAAAATGTATGGATGGATTAATGGTTGAATAATTAAGAAATTCTCTATATAAAGCCTTATGTTAATATGAATATTTTTCAAATAATAGTGTTCATTATCATAAGGTCCCTTCATTCCAACATGAAATGCATTTACATTAGATTCTCCTGGAAAATTAGAGCTTGAGCCTCATAAGACAATGGCATAACATGTTTCAAGAGGCGTCTGTCACCTTGAGAAGTCAGCTGTAAAGTTGAATTTTAGGAAAAGCACATTAGAGAGAAGTATGTTAATATGGGAACATAATACAGTTGTCCAATTAAAATGGAAAAACTCTAGAGGATACAAGGAACCACAATCCAATTCTAATATGACCGTTCTCTCACTGGCCTATGTGGTTTGGATTAAAATCCTGCAGTCTATTAAATAGCCATAATTGTATTTTTTTTTCCAAAACATTATAGAAATTAGTGGACGTAGGGTTGTGAAAAGTACAGTTGAAAAGGTTACATTGGAAGATTTTCTTTCAGAACAGTTAAAACACAGCAACCCTTTGAAATGCTTTCTCAAAAAAGTACAATGATATTACAAATAACAAAAGACAATAAACAAAACGGATCCTCAGTGAAGAAAAATACAGTTGTATACATCAAAGAGAAAGGCTTGTTGGACTATAACATGTGCTTAGTGAAAGTATGTCAAGCTGAAGACTATTATGCACATTGGCCACAGCACATTTTCGCATGGAGTAGAGAAATAACACAGCTACATTATATCAAATTGGAATACTGTGCAGTGCAACAATATATTTTTAATCTTCAAAAGGTCTTTGTTTCACAATCCATCACAATATCTGAGCAGGAAAAAGATATTTTAAAAAAACAATATTTATTATGAATTGTATATATACACAGTATATCAAAACAGCATAATCGTTAGAATCTAATATGACCTCTATTCATAATATTTCTGATTGCATGGCTTAATGTGGTAACTGTAAAATGGAGGCTGAAAAGGGAGTATGGATCCTGTGCAGGACTCAGGAGAGAGAGAGAATACTGAGAGTTCCAATCCAAATTACAAGGCTAAAACGTAATCCAGGAAACAAGCAAGGTCCGATAGTGACAAGACAGCAGGAGAGTAACAATCCGAATCACAAGACTAAATCGGAAATAAGGGGACAAGCAAGAAGGCCGGATGACGATTAGACAGCAAGAGGATATAACGCGCACTAGGCAGCACAAGGAGAATCCACAACAGTGAGCGGGGAAGTGAGAACAAGGGGAACTAAAATAGTGACAGGAGTGAATGGTGATACGTAAATTAGTAGCGGTGTGAGCGTTTGTTAAGTACAGTGCGTGTGGGAATGTGAGACCGGTCTGAGGTGCATGCGGAATGCATAACAGTAACTTAGGTACTTGTATATATGACTAGGAATCTTGATATCTTTAAATCTTTTGTGATGCCCCTGGGGTCGTGGACACCACTTTGGATAAGGAACAGGCATGTCCACAGTGGCTGAAATGTGTTCACAATCTGTAAAGGAACTTTTTACTCTAAACTTTCTTGCAATTTCCCCAACTTACAAGAACTCTTCTCCAAGAGTGGTGCTATCACTCGGCCCACTCGTCCTAGCAACTAGGACACAAAGCATAAACGTACGTGGGTATTATGTTCACTCTGTTTCATGGTTAGGTACTTCTCTCTGAGCCCTCGACTCTTGGAATCTCAAGCTCAGAGCCTCATAATTCTGGCCTCTGTCTCATTGGATCATCTCTTGCACTGGTTCTCACAAATATTTCCTCTCATTCATGCTCTGTGGTATCTATGATTACCCAACATTCACTAATATCGCATAGTCCTTGGTTTGTGGACTCTCAGATTCAGTGAGCCACACACCTCAGTCTCTGATTTTCACCTCAGTCTCATTCTCATTGATGTCTTTCTTTCAGGGTGTAACCGTGGAAGACCCTTGACTATCAGTCCTGTTTGGCAAGATCCACTCAGCTGACTTCTTTACTTTACTGGAGGACTGACACAGCAATGACCGAGGATGTTACTCATCGCTAGTCTTTCCTGCACCTCAATGTTTCATTTTCTGCCTAGGAGTCTTTCCTACTCCTAGCCTCCTTACTTAAGAGTCCAGTCCAGTTCTCAGTTAGACTGTATCTCATGGAGCTTCCTGTTCCTTCTTCTGCTGGAACCTCTCCTGCTCCTAAATCTCTCTCACTGTCTCGGAGACTCTTGCTCCTCAATCACACATGCGTACTGAGCCTTCTGTTCCCAACACTCACACCTGAGTCCACATGCTCTATTATGGACTCTCTTTTCTGGAACCTTCTGCTCCCTGATGTCTCTACACAATTACTGCTGGCTTTCTCACTCTTCACCATCAGTACTTGGACTTCATGTCTCTATATCGTGCCACCAACTAGGTCTCACAATCTTAAACCTTTCACTTACTCAGACTCTTTAGCACTTTAACCTCACACTCTAGACTCACCACACTCACATTAGAACTAACAACTTCTACCCCAATGCCTCATCCTTTCTTTTGCCCAGCCATCACTTCCTTTACTCATAAATCACTTTGCACATCTCTCTTGTCCCAGTCTCACACAACTTATACCTCACACAGGTTCCAGCATGTATTTTTCATTTGGTCTTCACTCTCTCACTCAAATCAGTGAGACATTGTCACGATCGTTACTCCTCCTCTTAAGGGCGCTCCAGCCCTTCCTCGTTCTGTCCCATTCCCACACCTGTTCCTTATTCCAGCCCCTCTTTAGTTCCACCTTAAAGCCAGATGCAGGCGTTTGCCCGAGGCTTCTCATTGATTTCCGCATCGTGAGAGCCCGGGGTCCTGCCGCGTCTGGCTCCGTTATGGTTTTAGTTTCCTGTTCCTGATTCCCTGCCCCGCCGGTCCCGACCCGGTTCTGGTTTTAACTTCGGATGGATCCCCTGGTCTTGGACTAAACCTCCCGTCTTGGATTCCCCCTCTGGATTTACCCTTGGATTGTTTGCCCTGGATTCACTCCCCCCGGACACCAGCACTGCATGGACACGCCCCCCTGTCTCCTGACCGACTCCTGCATGACATTTTTCCCTATTGTTTCTTCACCTTTCGGATCGTGTCGTCCGCATAGGGCCTGGAAAGAACTGTTTCCTGATAGACATCACATCAAACAGTGCATAAGTGGTGCTCTACACTTCTCTTCTACCACCAAAGGTTGTCAACTACATAAGCCCATTCCTTCACTCAATGCTTCCTGCATTACCGGAGTGAGGGCTCCTACTCTTTATTTCACACACTTACTCAATTTAACTCAATTCATAACTCTCACATACTTAAGCACCCACGTTCTCGGGGGACACTACTTCATTCAAACAGTCATGTTCTTTCTCCACCTGGAGCGGCCTATCTGCTGTAACTCTCTGCTCTGGCACTTTCTTTTGTTTTGTTGTTCTCACCTCCCCTCCTTCTGGGGGAAGGATCTTGTAACCTCATTCCCTGCATAAGTAGCCAGACAGCTGCATTTGGACACCAGCACCACACATTGTCTGCCTCTGCTAGCTTGTTCTGCTGTACCAAGTCTACTGCTCAATGTTGTGCATAGTAAATGGGAGACTCTCTGAGGCATGCTACCTCTCCCGACTGACATCCCACCATGTTCTCCTAGCAGCAAAATATCCAACTTGCTCTTAAAGAACTTCCCACAGTTGTGGCACAGAACAGACTGCCTTCAGCTATGTTGCATAGCAAGACGACGTCACTCTCAAGAACCTCCGCCCCTGAGCAAACCCACACCCTGGATGGCATTACACTTTATATAAAAAGATGTGTCCTTTTCCGTCAGGAGAGTAATAATTTATATGTTCAGTTTTTACATCTTTCTCTTTCCATCTGGACTGAACACAAGAAAATGGGGACTAGAACATGATTATTTATATGCTCTATATATATATTACTGAAGTCTGAATAAGAATTTATGGATTATAATTATTCCATGAAACTACTGGCATTACATCATCTCTTAATATACATTTTTAATTATTTTGTACATCTGTAGGTAACATACTGCATGTAAGACCTACAATGCCTGTTTAAAGACATCACAATGATTACTTTTTTCAAAAGAAAATGAAGTAGCAGTGGTCCAAGGTTGAAAATCCTTGAGATGTGCTTCTCCATCTACTGCACCAGCTCAATTGCTTACAAAGTAAAATACACAGAATTCACTTAAAAGCAATAGGTATGAGCAAAAAAACATGCAGTGATGCGTAAAATCTACAAGGAGCAGGCTTAGTAGTAGTTAAATGCCTTTTACAGTGTGCAGTGTGTTAAATAACACAGGCCACTGGTAGTTTCCAAGTCAGGCTTGATGACAATGTTTGCGGTGCTGACCTTTTGAATTTCATTTTCAGTGTTATATATGAAATCCTTTGCAGCCAACCAAAACACTGCATTTAAGAGCAATCAGATAAAATCTCTATCTCACATTTTTGGCCTGGTGACAGTATTCCATTAATGGTACTTTAAAGACAATTTCATAGCTATATAATAGCTTTTCAGGAAATAAAATACAAAAATGGTGTGCTGAAATGAAAGATCAATTTTAATCAAACTGTTTTACTTGATTTTTTTTTTCATTTTGTTTATTTCATTTTTACAAATTCCTCAAATGATATTGCTTGGCTGTTTTTCTTTCTTTATTGTTGTTATTACTTAAAGTTAGGATTCTAATCTTTTACCTTCACATTTAGTTTTAGAAGAGAGAGAGAGTTAAGACATCAAACCTCTACAACAACCTCAGAAAAAGAAGAACATCCTTGATCTTTTTGTTTCATTTTTGCCCAGTACACTTTCTGTTCCTGTGTACTGTTTTTAGACAACAAATCTACACAGACTAGCTTGCATAAATACAACACTCTCAAACATTCACAGATTCAGAATCACAGACTTTTTGTGACCTAGCGCATAATGAGGATTAGGGCTTTGTAATCCTGCATACTTTTAGTTAGTGGCATATTTAACTTTTGCATCATTTAAAGGCATTTCTTTGTAATTGTGGGATGTTCTTGATATATATAAAGTATTAATAAGCACCATGCCACATAAAAGTGTCCTCTTATTTACTTGTCACTAGTGATTCATTTTGAGATATAACTAACTCAAGTTACTTAACCTGTGCAGATCAAATAATTTCTATTCCAATTAAGTTTTTTTTCTGATACAAATGCATTCTAAAATCTTTTTTTGTGTCAGAATATCTGGGTTAACCAGCCCATATGAGATGGTAGGATGGGCTGGGACTGTCCCCTAAAAAATGTTACACGTACAGTAGTTGTTTCAGGATAAAGTGGTTGTGAGTAATTAACTTTGGGACTAGCATCCTCATACACATGTTGCATTATGCATTGTATAATTCAGGTCCTTCAAAATTGTTTTCCTTGCTAAACTCTGCTAGACCTTGATAATGACTTTGGGCCTTCATATTACTTTTCAGAAACATCATTTAGTACCCTTTTAGTACCCTTGCAAATGAGTCCTTCAGCATAGATCTTTCTTGCCTATGGACTATCAACTTTAAAACCCAAGTGCTTTTTCAGTGCTTTAGCAGGATATTGAAAAACAAATTCATTAATTAAATGAACTCAGCTCTTTTTTTTGGTCTGCATTACCTTACAGTTCAATTTTAAGGGAGCTTGAAGTATGTATCTCACTGATCAGGGAGATGGAAAAGGTATGCACAGCACTGTGCGCACCTGGGCAGCATTTATACTTAAGGGATTGGAAGTGAACCACAAGAATTTGACCACCTCCTGTTAAATAATACATTTGCTTTTGTAGCATCTGAAGTAGTAGTAGCATGTTTTTGTTGGGATATTAAAAATAAAATAAATGTGTTACACAAGTTAGTTAAATACACAGTTGTATTTATTGTAAGGTTGTATAATTAACTTAATTGTAGTATGTAGCAGTTGAGATGGGTAGCTGCGTCAGCATGCGTAGGCTGCAAAGGAACAAGTAATAGGTTTATTCCATGCTGAAAAAAAGAAGAAAGAAAACACAACGTTTCGGCCGTGGAGCCTTCTTCAGGTGTGCCTTCTTCTTACACCTGAAGAAGGCTCCACGGCCGAAACGTTGTGTTTTCTTTCTTCTTTTTTTCAGCATGGAATAAACCTATTACTTGTTCTTTAATTGTAGTACATCTCAAATTGTAGTATAAAATGTGTATGAATAACAAAGGGTGGTTGTATTTTCTCTTTTCTTTTCACCAGTGTTGCTCATTTATTTAACATATCCCAACAATATTCTTATCAACACAGATATTTATGGAATGTCAGGCCCATACACGGATTACCAAAGAAAATGAGCTTGACACCCCTGTTTTTATAAACTGAGACATCTCTGGAAATATAAGAGTTAGTGATTTGTAATGGCGGTCAGCACTGTGGCGCAGTAGTTAGCATTGCTGCCTTGCAGGCCTGGGGTCTTTGGTTCAATTCTTAGGATGCTATCTGCGTACAATTTGTATGTTCTCCCCATGTTCATATGGGTTTCCTCCAGGAGCTCCAGTGATCTTCTATGGTCCAAAGCCATACTGGTAGGTTAATTGGCTTCTGGGAAAAGTGGCCACGGTGTGAATATGTGCATGTTTGTGTCTATGTGTGCCCTGTGATGGTCTGATGTACTTTTCCAGGGTATATCCTTCCTTGTGCCCGTTATTTGCCAGGTTAGGCTCTGGTTCACCACAACAATGTATTGTATAAAGTGGTTAGAAAATGGATGGATCATTATTGTATGTTTAATTGGGATAGTCATGCTATTCTCCATCAGGGTTCCTGCAAATTTCATCTGTCTGTGCTACATACACAGCTCTCTTTCATGTAATTGAAGGCGATCAAATGGGAGACACTTGTCTTAAAGATAACACAGCTCATAAAAAAATCTTAGTCACCAGTCACATGCAAGTCTATCCATTCCAATTCTGAAGAGGCAAAGAGATAAGGAAAATGCATTCCCCTGAGAACGCACTCATCAGCCTGACACATCAAACAAGTCAATCAATTGAAAACACTCTCTGATCAGATTCCCCAACTGGGGGTGTGGTTTTGACCCGTAAGATTTGCATTTATTTATGTGTGCTTGTACAGTACTGGTCAAGTCAATACATCTATATATTTATAGAAAAGAAAAACAGTTGCATGTTTTAAAATACAAATTAGATTGGATAAATTCAAATTGATAAGATATGGCTGATTAGAATCAGAATCGTTCCTTCACATGTATTACCATCACAAGTTTCTTAAATGTTATACTGTAAGCCACATTGTGCATTAATATCCAAGTAAATGAGTGATGCCACCATGAGCTCCTTTAGGCTGGAATATGGAACATAAATGTTCCTCCATTCAATTTCTACAGGAACTCAACTCCAGATCAATGGTATTACTTGGTAGTGGTTGGTGTTTATGAATGTGTTACCCAACTCATCCCATATGTGCTCTCCTCAGTTACAGTACAGTAAGCCAAGGTTCCCATAATACAGCAGAAACTCTTAAGAGACTTTTACTCTGCAGTTAAGCAGCTCAGTGATGTTGACTTGTGATATTGCTATTGTAGAGGCACTTGCAACAGTCTGATGGCTGTAATTCATCTTGTGAGTCTTCCATGTCACCCTGCTTTATTATCTAATGTAGTTGCTATAATTCAGAAGAGATCACTTAGGCTTCCCCCTGCAGTGTTATAGGCAGGTGACTGGATATGGGTTGATCAAAGGTACTTTCTGTCTTTTAGTTGGAGCCTGATAATGATGGATGGAGCCTTGATAGTAGCCTAGCTACTTCTCATTGCAATGTTCCTACCAGTAGCAGTTCTGCAGAATTTCACCCTTTTAAATTAGCTATGGTATTTGCATGTTTTGCATCAGAATGTATGGATCTACACCTCAAAGGCACAACCATAATTTGATTATGTGCACCATCAACCCATTGTACAGATTATCCAGGAAAGATGGCTTTCACTCTTACAAAACACCTTCAATGAAAATTAACTACAATTAACTACATACAGTACTATCAACACTAAGGATTTTTCCTCATATTTGCTTTAACAACTGCAGAAAAGGTATCCTGTTAAGAACAGATTAAAAACAAGAGCCGGCCGATATATCTTTAAAACATTAATCTTGTTTTCTTGCTATGAGCCTAGTGATCTGAGAATCTCACTTTGTTATTCTTGAAAGAAGCCAGGGTATCAGCTTCCACAACATGGCTTGGCAGTTGTGTTTTTAAACTTCTCTACACTTCTCCATAGTTCCCATTAGTGTTTTCTGGTTCAGGATTCTCCTTTGATTCTGAACATAAAGTTGACATGGAGTCTGAAGTGTCAACCTGGCCATGTGCAATAGAAAAAGAACATAGAAATTATAAAGCTCACACCCAGGTCCTATCACTTTGGGTGAGGTAGTAAACCCCTTTGGCACATAACCTTCCAATTATTCTTTTTTCTTTTTGTCTTATGTCCCTGTTCTATGAAGGATATCTACTGTAGAGTGTTTCCTGGGGGAACAAGTTTGTATACACAATCCATACATAACCTGGTTGATGTTAGCAGCAATACAAAGGAACTGGCTTCCTATGTGTATGTTTTTTTTCTGTTAGAGGCTTCATAATAAGATTCTACACCTGTGAATATTTCAGATATTCAAGTAAATGTGAAGATATTTCCTGGAACAATATTTGGGATAATTAAAATTTCTTCACAGTGTGTGCTTAACCCACTACAGATGGTACACATGAAACTTCTCCTAGTTCTTTATGTATACCTGATCAATGGAGTACTATAGGCACCTTTTTATATACATTTTGCTAGTGTCCAAATGTGGGTAACATTTGAGGACACATTTCTTATTCATTGTCCACTATTCTACATAAGAATAAGTCCTCGCCTGGAGCTTTCACAGAAAGTGGAAACTTTGTGCTTCCTCTCCTGTCATCATTGAATCCTGAATGCCTAGATAATATATATATATATGTTGTACAGATTTCTACTTTATGAATTCATGGTAACAGGGGGAGTGCTAAAGATGATGTGTTCGTATCTTTGTTATGCTATATTTTATCCTGTTACAGTTACAACTTTAAACAAAAAATATTGAGATTTTCTTCATTTAAAGATTTGACTTGAATGTTTAGTAATCAAAATTCTTTCAGTAATTATTTGTCAGCCATCAAAACTTAACCTGACATAACTTTTTCAGTCTTCTAATTCTGATTGGACTGCACGCTTGTGATGTTAATTTGTGTATATATATTGAAGCTAACACAAATGCTATGGATTTGTAAGGCTTATGGAATCTTGATTTTATTTGGCATGTTATACAGCCTACTCATAATCAAGCATATAGTCTAGACTTAGTAATTTTGTAAAGTATAGATGCTTATATTTTCTCTACAGATCTTGCTCTTTCAGCTAATTTTTATATTTTATTTGAGGCTACTTGACCTTTTTATTAATTGTTTTATTGTTTTATTAACAAGAGAACAGCATATGCATTTAAGAGTCATGTAATTAATTCCCCAACTGCAATACAGTTCTCAGAATTAGTAAACCACTTACCATTCACCTCTATCTCACATATTAAATTGATTTAGTTGACAGAAGTAACTGCTTCTTGAAAGCTACTTATAATACTGTGGCCCCAGTTTAAAAAATGAACAGCTTCTTCTAAATGTATTGCTCCTTGGATTAACAACGCTAACTATCAGATGAAGAGAGACTGTCGTAAGGCAGAACATAAATAGAGGGCTACAAATCTACAAATTGACAATGACATTTTGAACTATAATTTATTTAAGTATAATGAAGCTTTTGGGAATGGAAGATGGGTTACTTCTCAAACCTTATTGAGATTAATCAGATGAAAAGCATTACTAAGGTTCTTTTTCAACCATAGATTGATTAACAAATCTTTCATTTTCTGTTATTAATACTGAAGCTTCATATATTAAGTGTATATCAGGTGTTTTCAGGCCAAAATAGTTGTTACTAGAGATCTTTGGCATTACTTATATTAGAATGTTCCAAGCAGACAGGTTGTTGTGATCTGATTATTTTCTTTGATTAATGCACAATGTTCATATATTACTATAATAAAGGTGAAATATGCTGCTTTTCCTTTGGATCCATTACCAGGTAATAAAAAAAATGTCTTCAGTTACCTGGTGGTTCTGCTATAGTTAACAACTCTTCATCAATGGGAACATATTCAACTGCATTCAAAACTGCCCTTCTTCATCTCTCGCTCAAAAAAATTCTAACCTGGATTGTTTGGTTCAGAATGATTATATTTCAAACCTCCTGTTTTTAGCAAGTGTAATTAAAAAAGCAGTGCTTAATAAAATCAGTATCATTCTCAATAGTAATAATAAATGTGAGAAGTTTAAGTCAAAGTTTTATTCTAGTCAAAGCATGAGGGTTAACTAGTGATAAGAGCCCCTGAACTATGAAACATAGGGTCATACTGTATCTTCAAATCATGAATGCTTAAAATCCTTCAGTAAATGCTGTACTATATAAATGTGTTCCCAGCATCTCTGTGTTGTAAACATTATTGTTAACAATATTAATGGAGTGAGTACTACAACAGTCAAAACAATACAGCAAAAAAAATGTATATAAACAGTATTGTTAAACGATTAAATTAAAAACTCCAGTTTGTCTTAGGTCTAAGTACAATTGGGGTTGTCTGGAAGTGTTGTGAAATGGTATAGACCACGTAACAGAAAATATTTTGTTTAATTGGGATAATGTACCAAAATTAGGAAAAAAGACTTAAGGCGTCCTTCAGGGCTCTTTTCTTGGTCCAAGGTTATTTTCCTTATGCTTATTGCCACTATGAGATCACTTATGACACACGTCCACTGTGATGTAGATGGCACTCAATTATATATCTCTATGAAATCTTGTGACATTACCACTACTTCAGATTTAATCAAGCTTGTTGCTGATGTCAAAAGTTGGATGACTCAAAATTTACTCCAATTGAAATCAGATAAGACATAAATTTTATTACTAGGTTTTCAGCAGCAGCTAATTGACCAAAGCAGACTTGAAAAACCTGAGCATTCATTTCAAATATGAGGTGAGAAATTAGTATTTAATTTGATTCTGATCTAAGTATTACATTAAAAAATGATTAAATCTATTTTTATCACCTTAGACATCTTGTAACTTAGACCCTTTCTTTCTTTGATTAATGTTGAAAGAGTAGTTCATGTTTTTATTTAATAGACGTTGGACATCTATAACACTTTATTTGCTTAGTTTCCCATAAACCATACTGTACATATGACTTTTGCAAAATGCCACTACAAATGTTCTTAGAAGTGTATAAGAAAAAAGTATGTTGGCAGACAGCACTGTTCTGGCTCATATTTTACTACAGAATTGTTTTTTCAATTTGGTTGTTACATTTAAAGCACTAAAATGTATTGGCGTCTGACTATTTGCTGCAGATGAATTCCTTATTAACTTGTACAAAGACTGAGGTCAGTGGAACGTTTATGCATTGCAAGGTTAATCCTTAAATGTAAGGGGGAACCTATATTGTTATAATGCCACCTGCTTTTGATAGAAATGCTCCTTTTACGTGCTGTTTTTAAATCTGCATTTAAGAAATTTAATAATGTAGCCCTTTTAAAATGATCTTATTACAGGCAAAATTAATTTATTTTACTCTTACTTTATTAATATGTTTGCTAGTTCTGTTTTAGGAATAGGTAGAGGTTTATTCCCTGCTGAAAGGAAAAGAAAAGAGACACAATGTTTATGATGTGGAGCCTTTCTTAGGTGTGAGGTCTTTGCAGCCTATGCCTGCTGACACAGCTACCTGCTTGAAACTAGTTTTGTTTTATTTTTCTACCTTTTTGCCAGTATATGTTGTGCAATTATACATATTTTCTGGTATTCTTCTATTCATCCAACTACTGTACGTTTTGTCACCATTAATGACTGACTATTGTATATTTTCTGTTTCTATTTTAATTTTTGTATTTTGTGTTTTGTTTTTGTGTTACTTAGGTCCTACTTCTACTGTATTCCTAAAATTTTCAATATGTAAAGCACTGCTCCATAAATGGAATGTGTTTTAAAGTTTTATTATTGTTCACCGGCTTTATACTGTACATCTGTAAAAGGTGACACTCCGATAACTATATAACAATTTCTGAACAGTTCTGAAACTAGTTCCTGCTAATGTTTTGATAATGTTTTTAGCATAAGTTATTCCTTCATTTTATAACTCAAAATAACCATTGTTTTAAACAACAGAAAAATATATTTATTTCTTATTAATCTGTACATTTAAAATCTTGCTATTTCCAAAAATAAGCTAAACATTTACTCTTTAAATGAGTAAATGAGTGATAGTATATTTATTTTTCTTTTGCTGTCACAGTTCTTTTTGGATAATAAAATATAGTTTATTATAAAGTTTACTATAGTTAACTTTATGTTAAATACTGATTGACTTCAAACCAGAATAGCATAATTGAAATTTGGAGTACTGAATTATTTAGAATACATACATAATATGTGCTGAACAAGAAGCCAATACTTCCAATCAAAGTACCAATATACTACGCTCATATTGGTCAAATTCAGATTTCTGTTTTTTTTGTGCGAGTTCTGCTATCCCATTTTCTGTTGCATACATGTTTCGAGAGATGCTCAACTGTGGTGAGGTTATATCATAAGAGAGCAGGTGATAACAGAGATTTCATAATCAGAAAGTCTGATAATAAGGGATAGGGTGCAGTCACAACATGCTATTAACTCAAAGTGTAAACTGAGATTACTGAAAGAATGTTCAAACACCCTGACAAAAAAAGACTGGACCCTTTTGGTGTGCAAAAACATTGTTTGAAGGCTTTAGGGCATTTGCGTCAGACTGTATTATATTCTTTGAGCTAATTTGATACAGTCAGCCACCAAGGCAGGCGCCAAACATGTTTACAAAAAGGTAGATACTGCAACTGCTTTCCAGCCTCTGAAAGGGAACTGTGATTCATATAGTTATTGCTTAAATGCATTGTGCAATCTTGATAATGGCAAGTGAATCACTTTGACTCTCAGATCTTGACTGAGAATAAAAATGTGTTTCATTACGTTGGAAGCACTTGCAGAAAAAGCGGGGCCAAATGTTGGCGTAATCTTTTTTTCTTTTATGTAGGAGAGCAAAACCAGGATCGTTAAATATAATGTATTATGAACGTTTAGTTGTTGTATTCTTGTGTCTGCCTCTTGTGTATTGTTTCCGCTATATATATAATATATATGATGGAATTTCAATAAATAAAGTAATAAGTGCTTCTGTGGATAGTTATTGTGAATGAGTAGGTGTTTTCTCTGTAGCAGGTGAGCTCACTTTTTTTCTAAATGTTCTTTAACACAGCCCTTTGTGGCTTATGGGTCAGACCTTTTTCATGAGTATGGCTTTTAAGATGAAGATGGGTACCAATCAGGACAAGAAGTCAGACCTCCCTCGATGTCTGAACTGGGGATGGTTTTTATCCAGCACTGTTTGAAAAAGACAAGTTATTTTTCATGGTGCAGTCCTAAGCCACTACTGCTACGAAATAAAAAGACCTGCCAGATGCTTTTTGGTATTCAGTCTGTAAGTAGGCTACATCTCTTCTGTAAGATCTACACTTTTACACTGTTCCTCTTGATTCAGAGCACAAGAATGTTATTGGGATTCCTACACAAATTTCCTTCTCCTTATTCCACGTCAATGTTCTTGAGAACAATCCCCAATTTAAGTTCTAGATTGAGGTTTTGAGGCTTTCTGGTGACTTCGGACAGATCTATAGCTCCCTTGTGCAGCTGCCTTGTCACAGCATTTCCACACATGTATCTACAGGTATAACCAATGAGGCTGTGAGAAACATAATTTCTCCACAGTCTCCAAACAAAGTTTGACACGTGTCCTACTGTGACTCCAATACATTAAAAAATGTGGAGTTAGTTTCTAGTGTCACAATTACACCAATTAAACCAATCAGTCTAACAACAGACAATGTTATCACAGTGCCATTCGATCAGGAGAAATCAACAAGAACCAAGAATCTAATTTTAGTAAACATACTGGAGTATTACTGGAGAATACTGGAGTTGCCAGGATCTTTTTCAATGACAGAGGAATCATTTTGGCTGCGGTGTTAGTTGAAAACCATGTTTCAACTTCAGTGCGTTCCTGGAACTGCACCCCTTCAGCATGGGAATGTGTCGAATGTGGCAAAAACACCTGGAGCACCTGGAGGAAATCCACACAATCATGGGGAAAACACACAACCTCCACACAGACAGCACCCCAGGTTTGGAATTGAACCCTGGGCCCCATCACTGCAAGGCAGCAGTACTAACCACTGCACCGCTGTGCCACCTTAAAGCCGATACATTACTACTTTATCATTTACGGTAAGGGAGGGTTACATAGGTCTTATTACCATACATACTATAGACTATGCTATAGACTGTAGCACATTTTGCAATGGTATAGGGGTGAACTTTATCATATGCAAATTTGGTTATTTGCAATGGTTTTTTACACCAAACCCTTGTGAATGTCGAGATGGTACCGTATAATTTCTGGACATAATATACATAACATTGGATAGGGAGGCACATACTGTATGTATGTACTGTACTCTACTGTGCAGTAGATCTTAGTTGAAATGAAGGTTTGGGAAATAAAAGCAATGTTGTGCAATTAAGCACCAATACAATCTAAATGTCGAAGGTACAGTAGACATAGTATATTCAGAGTATATATATATACTACTCAATGTAACATAAAATTGCTTGTCAATGATCAGTATCTACAGCATAACATAATAACAAGTGGAATAAGAAGTGTATTTATTAAATTCTAGTATCATGTTTTTTCACAGTCACACAGACACTTCTAAAAAACATCTTATACATTGTACCTATATTATAGTGTTAAACAATTTTAATACAGGTTTTATTACGAAACTTAAACATTATCAAAACATTAATATACTTGAAAAATAAATAACTTGAGAAGCAACATTTCTGGAAGCCAAAACACCAGAATGTTACACTCTTGAGTAAGTTACAGCAGAAAATAATCAATTTTTCCATGTTTCACTTAAATGTCTGAAAGAAATATGTCTCTGTGAACTCTTCTATCATCGCATCCTTGTGTAAAAGGAGATGAAGTCACTGATGCTTTGTAGTCAATACTAATACAAAAATAACAAAGTTACTCTAAACCTATGTCAATTTTCATAGCCATTTTGCTCACAAGAGCTTTGATCAAATCAAGCATGAGAAACACATGTTCACACAAATAGAAGGACTATTATTACTTCTTTAGATATTGATACCCCCACAAGGGAAAAAAATGAATTTATGTAATGTCTTGGCCACATGTTACTTTTAATTGCTGATAACATAATGTGGGGCATAATTTACAAATGATCTCTCAATTGAATTTTCTATATATTTCCTATCTCAGGTTTGCAAGCCTTGGACAAATATTGTGAAAAAAATAATTGAATTTGTTGAAAAACAATAAAGAACCAATAAAATGTAGCAGCAAAAATGTATTTTCTGGCAGCGTATCATTCTACAGCTCTCTTTCTTAACATGATACCTTTACGTGCTTTGCAGTCTTCAAAGTGCTCTTTTTCTATCCCCAAGAGTACAGTTATTGTGATTGACTATTGCTTGTAATAGAAAGCAACAAAAAAATAATACTAAAACAGAGCAAGACTTTCAGTGCCTCCATTAAATGCAGGGACAGATATTCCAGTTTCTCATTTTCACAATAATATGACCTATAAAAATCCTGTACCTTCTAACTTAATTGTGAAATTGTGAACTTATTTTTGGTGCAGCCCCTTATTTTTAGTATTGAAACTACTATTGAAACTTTGCTAGATTGTTTTCACAAATAGTCAAATTTTAAATTTTATTCTGAAAGATAATAAGAAAGGACAGAGATGATGATTTTTTTAAGATTCCATTCTAAAATAGCAACTCTGCTGCAAGCCAAGTATTTCATTTTTTTAAAAAATACTAGTAGTTTTAAGAATTACAAAAGTACTTAAAATACTTCATGTTAAGATTATTTAGGCAATGAAATGGAATGGATGAAATGGAAAATGTTGATGTCATGCAATTGTAGATCTAGAGCATATAGTTTGAGGTAAACAAAGACCATTGGTATAGTAAATCAAAAGAAACTGTCAGTTTTGAAATCATTAGAAAGTAGAATGCCAGAAAACAAGAAACCATCAGTATGGTGCTGTATACCAAAGCATTGAATTTCCTGCAAGGAACCTATATTATAATGAGTCAACAGCCATTTGAAATCTCATTGAAAATGTAATAAATAAAAGTAAAATTATGCACAAGAAATAAAAAAAATAAAGAAATATCTCATATACACACAAATCCATTAGCTATAAATTACAGGGAGAAGTGTTGTGAACACCTATTATTTCTTCATTCTTAATGTTGGACATTATTTTTTCTTTGCCTTGAAAATGAAAAAAATAAAACTCAAAACATATGACAATGTCTTTGTGTTTCTGAAACCTAAATCGAAGTCAGACTCATCTCTTTTCTACAGCATTATTAATAGCAGGTGTATGTTGAAAATCAAATCCATCTAATAAAGTTAAGACATGAATTATGAGGCTCTCAGCCTTCTTGTTGGTTTGGTCTCAACGAAAGTAATTCCTTTATGAATGGATTGGGGCCAGAGCAAATAGGATAAGGCTGTTTGCCTGTCACATTTCAATTTCAGTGTCTGGCCACTATCCAGTGGCTTTCTGAAGTTTGTTGCTTTCTACAGCAAAACAACAATTTGAATGGGCCTGGGTTTGGGGACTGCCACTAGGTTCTAAGTAATTTTAGAGTTATTGGCAACAGCAGAAGTTTATAAGCCAGCCATTGGAAAATTACCAAATATCGAAAAAGAAATACCAAAGTAAATGTTTAGACATCAGCAGAAAAAATACTAATAATACAGTAAAGATAGAATCTGCTGTGAAACTGGAACTATTTTTCAAACACAGAATATTGCAGATGATCCATTCCATTATGGCTACTTTTGGACTGGGCTGATTCAGTATTTGTGCGAATGCCAACACTGTATAAATGTAACACTATGATACAGATTTTAAGCATGCACATTACTTCATAATATTTGTTTCAAATTATATTCCAGAGGGTTAAAATAAGGGTTGCTTTTGTTGAAAAAGGCTTAACACATGCTCTTAATAAATGCATTGTATAGATATCAACCTGACCTGTATTGCGGAAATAAACCATTAAAAATCACTGTGATTTACAAGTGAGCATTAAAAGTCTCTGTATTTCCTCTGATCTACAATTAGCCAGTAGAGAAGAGATGTGGCATAGCTGACGTTATGTTCTTTTTTCTTACCAGAGTAAGTGTCTAGTCTCTCATTTCCTAGAGTTTCCAAATGTAAGAAAGTCTTGCAAAGTTGCCACAGCAATACAATATTGAACTTCATCTGATAGTCTTAGAATTAATTAATATGTCATATCTTTAACTCAGAGGATATTAGTTTCTTATTCTATTTCTTTTAAATGCCTTCCTGAATTCCAGCTTTTTAATTTTAAAACATAATAGTTTAACCATTTAAATTGATTTTTATATGATCTACTTTAAGAAAGCTTCCATTGCTGCTAACTGACTGGCATACTGTATTACTAATAAGAATTACAGTACTGCAAGTAGGTAGCTGCGTCAGCATGCGTGGGCTGCAAAAGAACAAGTAAAGGTTTATTCTATGCTGAAAAGAGAAGAAAAGATACACAACAATTCAGCTGTGGATCATTTTCGGTCACCAGAAAGAAGACTCCACAACCGAAACTTTGTTTCTTTTCTTCTCTTTTCAACATGACATAAACCTTTTACTTGTTCTTAATGAGAATTACATTCAGGAGACTGCTTGGTTTGGTGATATCTTGGCTGGCCAGTAGGTTCACTGATTGCCTGGTGTTGACACGACAACACCCATTAGGCAAGTCTATGCAAGGAAATGCAAGTAGTATGTAGTAAGTCCATGCAAGTTAAATCCTAATCCAAAGGCGTGTTATAGACGTAGGACCTATTTAATGAGGTTATTTCCCTCTTTTTGACCTCATCTTTTGTTTAGTGAACTGTTGAAGCAGAATAAGTATTACACACCATCCGAGCAGGTGTTGCACTTTAGTAGTGGATGAATCCTGTCTCCTCCTGAATGTAAAGAATATTGAGATCCTCCTGGATGAAAAGCTTAGCACAAAATGCATAAATCCAACAAATCAGTTATAATTCTGCACACTTTTAACCTTTTACCTGATTGCGGTAGAAGACTATTTTACACCCAAAACCAGTTTTAGAAAATGGGCTAATTTGGTGGTGTGTAGGCTTATATACAGAGCAAGTCTCACATGTATTTGCAGTTTGTATTGTATTTATTAAATTTATTGTAAATGCTCCTGACATAGATTTTTTAAATGTGTATAGTTTTGGAAATAATAACAATATTCTGCATTATTTTATACAACATGTGTTGTCCACACACCAGCTTCTTCCAAGATGCCTCACTCACTGTTTAATACAGATAGCAGAACAGGGAGAGTGATCAGGAAGGAAGGAGAGCTCAGCAGTGTAGGAGGGAGAATTCAAAGTATAAAT
The DNA here is from genome assembly GCF_055471065.1 of Atractosteus spatula. Lineage (NCBI taxonomy): Eukaryota > Metazoa > Chordata > Actinopteri > Semionotiformes > Lepisosteidae > Atractosteus > Atractosteus spatula. Next base: position 34,087,147 of record NC_142717.1, on the reverse strand, counting down.
CCAGGATTTGCAGCACTGTAAAGAGATATTGTGGATCAGGCTCCAATCTGAGGCTAATAATGAGATAGAAATTTAGTCACAGTCCAATGTATTTAAAGTTTAAGGGTGCATAAGTTAAAAAAAATAAACAAAATGTGAATTTAAAAGCAGCAACAATGACTAGTATTAACAATAAGCCAGATATAGGCAGAAAATAAAAAAGTGTTCTGTAAACCAATAAAGTCGTGAAATTATTTACTGTTATTTTTCTATCATTGTTATTATTAACAGTAAGACAAAATCTTAAAATCTAAAAGGAGTTTATGCATACATGTAAATATTTTAAAAACGCAGATATTTCTCACCCAGTTTTTAAGTTCAATCTGGCTGTTTATTATCCATCTTTTATTGATTATCTTAATCTTGTTTTAACTTTGCTGATAATTGCAGCAAGATGACCTTGTTCCCTGGCATTAGATCAATTGATAAAAGCGCTGCTAGATTTTCTATATTATTTTACAAAAATGTAGGGAGCATTTTAAGCAATGCTACAATGGTATATACAGAAGATGTATTTATAGAGCTAATAACCAAATCTGACAAAGCACAGGCCAAGCAATAAACTGCCACAAAAAATATGTTTCAACTGCATTATAGGATATAGAACTAAGTCTGTTATCAATGTCTACTTAGTATTTATCTTATATATTTATATAAGATATATACAACATTTTTATCTTATATTTAATATTTAAATTTATACTAAAATTTATAAAATACTTATATCTATATTTAAAGACTATATATAGCCACATAATATATATTATACAGTTATTTGGACCTTATGTTTAACGGAAATATACAATCTTTGTATTATATGGCATGAAGTTCTAACTCCGCATCATATACTATAAGATTGTTTCCTCTATTGTCCATCTAACAAAGTGTTCTCTACAGAATACAAATTAATACTTTTATCTGTCATTACCCCCCATTTGATGTTAATATTATGTTACTCTTCAATTCTTATATTGAAATGCCTTGATTCTGAATGAAAGGAGTAGATATACAGTATAGTTTTAATACACACAAGACATTGTCTAAAATGGGTAATGGTTTGTTCATTATCTAATGGCTTTTCTTTAAACAAATCTTTTTTGTAAGAACATGCAAGTTTATATAAACATAAGCTCTTATGTTCTCAGCTTAATATTTTAACCATTCATGCTGTGTTTTGTCACGATGAATCTCCTAATGCTTCTTCGGGCTTTGCTATACATTTAGAGGCTGTACAACACATTTTAGCAATTGATTTAGACATTTTATCAGCAAGGAAATCCAGTATTGCTTAAGCAAAAACATGTAATTTCACAATGGCAGTATATTATACTTAAAGTTTATTTCATATCTATAGGAAGGGATTTTCCTAAAAACATCACTCTTTCCCTACTAAATACAATGGACATAGTTAGCTGTCCCTTAAGTATAGGATGATTGGAAGAAATGGAAGTACTCCTTCAGTCCAAATTCTCTTTGTGTTATTGTAATCATTAATATTTTAAAAAATCACTACACAAATCTAACAAAACTGTAACTTTATGCCAAGTAGTTGTGATGCCTTTTTATTTCAGTAGCTTGTCAGAATATAAGAGAAGGGTTTTACAAATATCAGCCTTGTCAAATTCTATATTTTATAACATATTTTATAACTAGTGCATAGTAATTATTTAATAAGATACCTTACAAGTTTTCTTATGATGCTTCTATTTAAAAATACAGAAAAAGGCACATTGACAAATACCAGTCTTTGATTAACACTTTAGATTTTACCCTTGTTCCTAACAGTATTACATATAATACTTTTTTGCTTGAGATGAACAAATTAGGCAGATAGTTCCGACATGCATTATACTAAAGTACTGTTGATAACTTACCTTTCTCCTGTTCAAGTGTCATTATTCTGTGGTATCTGTCGGAAAGTTTTAGTGTAAAGAGTGCAGAAACATGATACTTTTTACAGAAATGGTTCTGACTTGAAATAAAAAACAGTATAGACTAACCAGATTATATAGCTTTTTGTAAGCATATCACTTGATATTAAAAACGTGCACAGCAGACTTCTCACACTTCAAAGCTTAATATGCATTTTGTACAGGAAAAACAAGCATAGAATTTGATTGTACGTTTAAATATCAACACTGTGCCTTGGAATTTCCTGTATGTTCTTTAAACTATTTACATGTTTCAGATCATCTCTTCGTATTATGTCAGAGCTCAACCATTGCAATATGGTAAACAGTAAGGCTAGTGAACTGCAAAAAATACACATGGCAACATGCCCTACTGTTAATGATATGACAGTACCACAGGTGAATAAGTCAGCTTTCTGTAAATCGCTTTTTATGTAATTTTGCCCTGTTTCAATACAAAGTCACCAAGCTTGACCCTTCCTGAAAGACGTCTCACTCTACATTTCAGAATAGCACAAATACATATAAAGACTGGCATTACAGGTCCCCAAAGCTGCTGCGTGAATGACAGGTAATCAAGAGGCAAATTTATACATCTGATTGATCTGCAAGCTTCACGCCTAGAATGGCTGTCACTGCAGGCTGGGAGTGGATGTGTGCAGGTCAGGCAGACTGCGGAACTGCTGGGTGTAGCAGTTGCTTTCTCTGTAATCGCCTGTAATTTTCACTGGTAATGGTGCTTGGTGATGAGAGTACTTCTCACGGCATAATTGTAAAAAAAAATAGAAAAAAGAAATCGAGTAATAAAAAAATCACAAGGCAGCATCTACCTTTGAAAGCTCTTCAGTTTCAAAATGACATTTTGGCTTTGTCTTGAAAAATTATTATGGATTCAGATCATGCAAGTCTAGCTGAAAAGGTGAAGGCAGGGTAATTTCAATTTATGAATTATTCAATCTCCGCCTGATTTTTTTCTGACAGTTGCCTCAGCAGCTCCCTCCATTACGCTTGTCATTTTTATTCCTTCAATTGCAATCTTCTTTCGAGTTATAATGCTTGTCCCTTAGGGCTGCAGCTCACAAGCCCAAGTATTTCAAATTGGCAAGAACCTAAATGTGCTGCTGCCACATATCACAAGCTTCACAGGCCAGCATTCTCTTTTAAAAGAGAAAAAAATAACAAAAAGACACATGAGAGGTAGTCTGCATGTCTCAAAGTTGAAACCTAGAAACAGGAGGAGGAGAGAAGCGATGCTCTTGCCATAATCCAGGAGATGAAACTGGATGCTTTGTATTGCTCCCTTTGTTGTGTGTGCTCCCATCCTAGCTGCATAGCATCACGCAGAAAGAAGTGTTAAGCCGAGCAGATAGACATAGTACCCTGGTTTCCAGCGACGGCAGATAAGAACTGTATTACAGACAGGCTAATCCACAATAAAAATGCAGTTACAGCAAGTGTGATTGATAGCTGTTAAAAAAAGGCAGTTGGATAACCAAGAGGTCCTTTATTATCCCAGGCTTCAGTGTGACAGGAGCTTGCAATCCCCAGGACTCTCCACACGATGGCTGGTGTGGAGTCTCTGCCAGTCGAATGCTTCCCTGCATCCAGATGACTGGGATTGATTTAGGTCAGCAAGTCTGGGCTTTAAATCGAGCTTGGTGCTAATTCGCAAGCGTTAAAACTATGTCAGGGCAGTAGAAACCCCTGTACTTTCTGTGACCCAAAAAACTGAGATAACGCTACATTGGGAGAGGGAGCTCTGAGGCCTGTATAAGACAGCACCTGGAGAGCAAAAAGATCTTTTGTCTCTGCACACACAGGTACAGTGTGTGTAACCATGGCGCAAGAACATATTAATGGTAGAGTGCCCTCCCTTTAAGGCAATATGGGCTCTCCAAATGCTGTGCCTTTGAAAACATGCTGGCTCTGCCGGATTCTTTTTAAAGCCATCATGTACATCCAACTTGCTTTCTGATTGTCATTTTTCTCGCAAAAGTAATTTTCCTTACAGGAGGGTGACGACAGGAACAAGGAAAATGCAGAAAAAGAAATACAAATTAAAAAAGAAAACAATAATAAAAAAATCCTCTTGCAGCTGTGCCTTCTTCTCAGCGTCTGCTTTGCCGCACTGCGACTGGAAAACTGTAGCAGTCAGAGCTCTGCCAGTTGCAATACTGTAGAAAGCAGCAGCTTCGTGACACAGCAATCAGCTGACACGCAGTGTTATCATTCAATGTCCTCCGCAGACTGAGGGCGAGTTGTCTGAGGCTGCAAGAGAGACTTGACCTTCCAGCCAGTGGAAACGCCTTGTTTTGTCATTATGCTGACCATGGCTATAAGCAGAGATTCATTTCCAGAAAGAAAAAAAAATCAGCAAGTCATCTGACCTGCTCTCCCCATACCTCCTCATACAGCTCCTCTAACAGACAAGAACCTCTAAGTTTCTTCCTCCCTTGTGAGCAAATGAACGATGAGCAGTCAGTCCCTGTCGTGTCACTTCTTCTGCTTTCTGCAAAAAGAGTCACGCCCCATCATCAGTGGCTGAGTTAATTCTTCATCACTGTGTAATCCTTACCTGAGGCTCCATTGCTCTGGTGGGAGAATCTACCTTGTCTTTGGAACTAGAAGAAGGTAGCTTCCCTAAAAAAAAAAGTTTACCCTTTTATTATAGCAAGGCTTCCTCTTTTAAAGCAGTAGTGTATTAATTTTCTTAGGAGGAACCAAATGAGTTGCTATGGTGATATGTATATATAGAATACAATGCTCAAATTATTGGTGTGTTTGGATGAAATCCAATTGAGAACCAAAAGTATGATAAGTAACAAGGCCAAGAGGAAATACCTGAATGGAACACAATTTGGGTTGGCTTCACCGCAAGCCATTCATAAAGCAGAACCTTCTTTCTCCTATAAACGTGCAAAACGTGCTCACCAAACATTAATCCAACTTTAAGGCGCTTTTCATGCTCAATTTAAAATCATTACCTTCAAATGCTCATTTTACAATTCCAGGTGTCACGTGTGTTTAATAATATTTTAATTGTGATTACTGCTGTTGTGCATATTAAAAATTAACCTTTTGCACTTTTTCACATAATAAAATGCACAGCTGTACAGTTGACCCATCTCTAATATCCTGTTACATAGACTAATTGAGTTTTCTCTGATATTCTCCACGAACTTGTGCGTAGCACCATGTTGGAGGCTTAAAGGTAATTTTCTACTGCATTATATATATATATGTAATATAACTGTATATTAAATGTATATGTATACTATATATGAGGTATGATTTAAGATTATTTTGAAATTATCTTTTTAAAATACATAAATGAAAAGTGTAACTGTGATAGACAATTACCTTGACACAAGGTCATTACTGAGTACTCCCTTGTGTCAGGTTTAAATACATTCATTAATATGCCATATGTTTCCTTAATTGACCTGAACTGTGTTAGTTGCCATGCCAGCACCAATTGTTTTATGGTGTTATTAACAGTGCAAATGCCACCCTCCATAAGGCTTAGTTTGATGTGGGGCATTATGTTCTCTGAAGCCAAGTAAGGAGAACAACATTTTCCTATGAAGGTATTAGTGATTACACTGTTAAGTCCTATGGGTATAGATTTAGAAATATAAAATGGTGGTTAAATATTAAGATGGGCCCCAAATGTACAGAGGATTTAAAAACCATACGAATCCAAGAGGATATTGGTAGGCTCTGGGAGAAAAACTGTAAAACCATAACAGTGGAACAGTGCTTAAGGGATATTAAAAGTTCAGCGCAGGGGTGGTTACACTTTTTATTAGAAACATTTAAAGGGAAGGGGAAACTCCAGTCTTTAAGTCTTTAAGTCCTGCCGGATTTACGGGGACTTTTCAATAAGCAACTGATTAAAACCTAAAACACAGATAATTTGCAGGTAGCAAAAATATAAACTATATTACAAGAAAATACTGAGCTTGAAGAAGTAACTTACAAAAAAGACTTGTCTTCATTTTCATGTTCTATACAATGTTGAGACACAAAATGTTCAACAGAATTTTAGGATATACAGTGAATGGTGTATAATTTATATCAAGGGATGTTATGTTAAAATTGTACAATGCAATAGAAAGAACTAATTTAATTACTGATATTGTTGCTCTGGAAATCAGTCCCAAGTGTAATCAGAAACACTTCCAGGTTCAAAGGAATGTCCTACTCTGCTACTAAAACTACTGAACCTTTTTAGTCTTGAATAGAGATGTTTATGAGACTTGGTTTAAATATTTAAAATCGTCAAAGGATTTTGGATGTAAGGACACAAGTGGAAACTAAGGCTTTTTAAAACTTAGAACTGGAGCCATCTTTACCCAAAGGGTTGTGAGACAACAAGATGCCCATCCATCTAACAAAAGCCCATACCATTAATTCTTTCAAGAAAGGATGAAAAGCTTGGATCCATTAGCTATGCTACCACCAACCTAACAAGCTTAATGGGCCAAATGTTCGGTATGTTCTAATTAAATAAATTGACATCAAAACATTAAATTTATACTCAAAATCTCTGTATTTTTCTAAAAACACATGCATTAATAAAATAAGAAGTTTATTTTGATGATTGATACGTTCAGACTTTCATCCAGGGTGTGCCCTGCTGTGTGCCTGTTGCTTGCCAAGACAAGCTTCAGCTCTGGAAAAGTGGTTAGAAAATGGATCGATGAGTACAGTAGATGGATGGTATATTTAGCCTAGGAATAGGGGCACCCTTTGAAATTAGGAACCAGCATTTTTAAAAATGAGTCATATATAACTCTTCTTCCTTGTTTTGAAAGGAAAGCAGAACTTTAGATAAAAGAAGACCCCGCTCCCCAAGATGTATTTCCTGACGTTAATTTGATGGATGTATAGTAACTGCCACTATATGCTTTATAGCCTGTTATTGTAGTTCTTTTAAAACGAAATGTATGTTATTTTTAGAAAATGTTATAAATGTTAAGTCCAAAGTTGTGAAATATTTATTTAATATATTTTATTTTTCTTCACGTATTTCACTCCCTGTTGCTTTAAACATTACCTAACTGTTCCTCTGTGCTTCAGATCCTAATAGTTTTACAAACATTATGAACACCTGGAAATACAAGGGTTAAAAGAATAAGACCCTTGATACTGAAATATCATTTGATATGGTTTTGAAAAGGTGGACTGCTTAAGGATGGCCATAAGTCCAAGTCAGGTACAAATCCAATACCCTTGTTTTTACTTATAAATAAAACTAAGCTGGAACTTGAGGCCCAAAATAAAAGCCTTATCACTTTTTCCACAGCTGATGTACAACAGTTTGATCACTTTACAGTGTTCAAATTAAACCTTGTGATTTAACTCTAAGTTTAAAATGGAAATATTTTAAGTCTATTGAAACCAGTTGACCAGAGGCAGTTATTTCTAGGGAGATTTATGAAGGCAGACAATAGTCTGCACACCCAACAGGGGTCAGATGTGAATCGGTGTGCTTAGAAATGAGGCAGGTGCAGACAGCAGTAGAGGCCCCGTGCGATTCAATGAGTGGCAGCTGGAGAGAAGCCATCCATTCTAGTTTATACAGGAAAGAAAACCTTAAACTCTCAAGAGAAAATGCATTGATACTGTTTTTTCACCTCATTCCTTAGAAATCCTATTGTTTCTTTAATGATGTGCAGTCAGAACTCATTGTCCAACAAAATCCAGATTTGCCTATATACAGATAGAGATTTATACATAAACAGAAAAAATGAGACGTCCTATTTTTGCTTCTTTCGAAACTAAAGGGATCTTAAAATATTACCCAGGTCTTGCTTCAGATTGGCCTTTTATGACAATGAGAACCATTCTGAACACTTATCTCTGTCTTTAAGCAAATGAATTGCTTTGCTTTTAGATGTAGTATACTGTATGTTTACCTTTACATTAGACTATAGAATATAAAAATTACTGTGAACAAGAAAAAGGCATTTGCCCCATCTTGATATTTTTTTTGCTAGTAGATAATTGGTCAAAGGAACTTACTCAGCATAATCACCTTCAACAACATGGCTAGGTAGCTTATTCAATACTGTCACAGACCTGTGTGAAAAACTTGACCTTGCTGTGTTATAAATGTACTTCCACTTGTGTGCTCTGGGTTATGTTTCACTGCTGATTTAAGGATTTGAAATATTTAAATAAAGGTCCCTCTTAGTTGTCTCTGTTTAAAACAAAAAAAAAAGTTTATTTTAGTTCTTTTCCTCTATTATTATGTTTTCAGTAGTTTAATCAAACCCCAATTAAGATGGAAAAGAGTCATGATTCGAATTAAAGAGATTAACAGGGTAACTAAAATTCTGCAATTAAAGGCTCAAACAGATTTTAGAAACTGCTCTGCAGCATAGCTCTTATTTTACTTCTTTTGAATATATACAAATTCTTCAGTATAGTGCACTATACTGAGTAATTATAGTGAGGACAGCAGATTCAGGGTCTTAGTCACTTTTGTTGGCGTAGGTTCAAATTTGATGCTATGACAGCTCTAAATGTTAGTATAGCAGTGCAGGTCTCTGCCTTCACAGGAAAAGTAGGTTTGATTCTACGATGGGACAACGTTTTCTTTAAAAGATCCTCTATAGACTACTAGTGAGAGACCCTGCCTGTCATGTGGGAGACCAGGGATTGAGAGATTGTTTTTCTATTAGCCTGGCTAATTCAGTTAGTAGAGCATGAGAATCTCTACTACTAATTAATCTTAGAGTGTTGTATTTGAGTCACGTGCTGGACCAATGGACCTTTCCAAATTCTGGGGTACTTAGAATAGAATACCACAGGAATCAGTAGTCCTAGTTCATAGCAATGATCTGGATTCTAGTATACTTCAACTAGTCACATTTGCAGACTTCAGAATAAAATTCCAAAAGATAAAATCCAAACCCAGGTAAGGAATTGATAGATGATGTTTAATGTTGATAAGTGCAGGGTGTTGAATAATGGTAGTAAAACCAAAGTATAAATATAAAATTTGGAAATGCTGAGCATGAAGAAAAGGACAATGTGAAGGGAGGGAAAAAAAGTGGGCAAATCAAATGTTAGGATTCTCAAAGGCAAAGTCAGTCCAGTGAAAGAAAAAGTTAGTGAATTTCAGTATCAATAGTGAACCAACCAACTACATGGAACTTCATTTAAAACTGAAAATGGAAGACTTTTGTTTACACAAAGGGTTGTGGTAGTATGGAAGAGGCCCGCCATGTTGTTGAATCTGATATCATGGATTCTTGCAAGAAATGGGTAATGAGATCCTCAAATTAGCTACTAAGTACAAAATGGGCTGAATGGCCTTATCTTATTTGTAACCTTTCTTGTATTCTAATGTCCCCTTTTCTTTCTATGGAAAATGACTGTCTCTTTTCTTGAGCAATTACAAATTAATGAATAATATAAAATAACATTTATTGATGACTTGTTTTTACATCAATGAATTACAGAAAAATATTGGACCCAAGGAGCAAAATATACAAGTCAAAATATTAAATATACAGTATTTCCTAATATATTAGGATAATATATACAATTGAAACTTTATTGTGTTATGTTCACAGTAGTATAACAGAACATAATAGCCTTTTAGGTGAAATGATTAATAACCCGACATTCATAGCCAATTTTTGAGGTTGAGTAGTGAATCCTTGGTTAATTTTTGGAAATCCTCATTCCTTCTGTGCAGACATATTCTAGACTGAACTGTTTGAAGTCTCCATTCTTTTACATCTGGAAATCTGGAATGGTGATGTCTGTCAATTGTATATCCCCACTATGCAAGAGACAGACATTAAGTTCTTTTATCTTGAAATCCTGAAGCCTCAAATATTCATTTCAGTGACAAGCATAAATGAAAAGAGGCTTCTATGTGGATGTGCCTCAGCACATCATCATTGTAGTAATGACAAATCAAAGGTAATTGATATATGCTCGGACTCTACAAGTGCTAAAACACTATTGTCCTCTCTACTTAAGTGTAGTGGTGTCTGAATTGAAGACTAATTTAGTCATGCAGCTATTCGATCTCACATGCTGTCTTTAATTGTGAGTCCACAGATTAGAACACCTAAACACAAGCACAGGTTTTAAAAAAGGACCTGTGTATTTTGGAATCATACAAACATAAATCTGTGAATACACTGATACTTAAAGATTGTTGATATCACTTTGCTTTAAATTCCATGAAGAAAGACAACATGATTGTAACAATAGGAACTTATTTCTTAATTATTTATAATAAATTATTTATAATAACTGTTGAAAGTCAGAAATTAGTTTTGTTTTTGGTCCCTACATGTCTTTGGTAGCAGTTTTTATTTAGCATCATTATTTTAATTCTACTAATAATTGAGAGTGACTTTATTTAGAAGGGTGAATGCCTCCATTTAATGAATTGTCAGTATAACTATTTTGGCTGCATTGCACTTTTTGTTTTACACAAAATGGCTTGCATTAAACTGCTTTCTTTTGCTTCTCAGTATGTCATGATGTGATCTAAGACACCTACATATCCTGCTCCACTATAATCAGAATTCACTTAAAATGTTTCCAAGATTGCAGAAGCAGTGAAAATGTTTTTGTTCCTGGCACATGGGCACATGCTTAGTTCTGAAGCATTTATACAGTAGCTCCTGGATGGAATGTCAGGTGTAAACATGTTGCGGTTCTATAATAGGTGTTGTATAAATGTATTTCAAGTTTGTTTGCCTCTAATATACATCAGGTTTCTACACAAAAGCCTACTAGCTTTTTTAAAAGTAGAAATTTCAAATAGTATATGGGTGTAATGTAACTATTATTATTATTAATGTACACTATTATTACATCTGATTATACAGCTTTTTAGAACTCTTACATAATAAGGTAGTCTACTCAGATGTAGTAGAATTATCTCTATAATTTTTGTAGAAGGACCTCTGATATATTTTATCGTAACAAGCATGTTACATGTATCTCCATTATTTCATACAATAATTTGGGTATATGTAGGGCACAGCATGTAATATAGGGAACTTATGTGACCTAATTTGTGAAAAGTTTATATCAAATACTGCTGAGACTTATTTTTGAGTAACCTGTTCAGGGAAAGTTCTGCATTCTGTCTTTTATGAAGTTGAAAAATTGTGAGTTAAATTTAGCATTTGAGTTGCTGAAGTTATTCAGATAACTAGCTTAGTGGCAACAGAACTGTCTGAAAAAAGAACAGTCATTCTGTTAAGTCAGTTCTGAGAAAAATATTGCACTTCATTTAAAAGAATGAGGGAATGCAAGTTATGAAGGAAGAGATAGGGAATAGCCACAGCTGTTGAAGAGAATACTGCTGTAAATATTAGGAATGTAGATTGTAGATCTTGAAAAGTTTATAGCTGTTTTTGAGTTATATATATAAACAGTAATTTATGGTAAATATATGTCTGTTATAGATTATATTAATATTTTATGTCCATCTCTTCTTTATGAAAAATAGAAATAAAAGCAGTGTTAATGAAAACATAATAGGGGATAATGGGCCTTTTGGAGCTGTGGTAGCTCAGACAGCAAGGGCATCTAGTTCCTGACTGGAGGGTCCCAGGTTCAATCCCAGTTGGGGCAAGCAATGTAGCTTGCTCTACTTCCTTCCAGATGCCTCCCAGGGCCACTCAGCCTGCTTTCCAAATTAGTACTAGGGGTTTATCCTTCTGGGGTAATAGGCCGGCCGGACCGTGATGCTGACCACATCACCTCCACCTCCAGTGTCGGATGGTTGAGAAAAATGGTGGCCTTTGCCCCCCATGGTCCTTTATGGCCTGAAAAAGGACCTACCTACCTACTGGGTCTTTTTACTTTAAGACTAATAATTAAGGGAAAAATGCTCAAGTAATTCATTGTCTTTTTACTCCAAACTGCCACCTTACCAACAAATATCACCTTCTTGCCTGCTGTTGTGAAGTAATCCGTTTTTCATCTCAGTAGTGCTTTTTTTCACTTTACCTTTTTTAATTGCCTATAGAAAAGGAAATGAAAATTAATGTTTTAGCAAAGTACAAAAGAAAAATGTCTGAAAGCAATATCTTAAAAGTAATATTCAGCAATAATTAATCAATTTAATACCAGAGGCCACCTGCAGAATTCTGCTGCAGCCTTAAAGTAGGTTTTCTTTGAATAATGCCTTAAATAATCTACCGTTACTTTCTGGAAATTGGCCTTTGTTCCTCATTTATTCCTTACTATCAGTCAGTATAAAAAAACATATATTTTTCCTTTTCAACTCTAGAACTTTATTAAACTTTGTAAGAAAAAATCAGCAATAACAAATGACATCACTAACGCAAATGAACAAAATAACACAAACTGAAAAAATAATACTTTCTTTGTAATAGACCTTAAAACAAGAAGCTGACCAAGTTTAAATATCACTCTAACTGGTAGGAAATGATTAATCTCGGTCTGCACATTTCCATGTTGAATTTATTTCTTCCACTTCTTCAGAATATATGTTTTCACAATGTTTGAAGAAGATAAGAACATAAGAAAGGTTACAAATGAAAGATAATTCACTGAGACATTTGCACAAATTAATCCAATATAAGATATAAATCCAATATCCAAAAAAAAAGTTGTTTCTAAAAGAGGTCAATGTAAAAGGCTTTTGTCATTAACCTTCTCACCTCTGGAGGCTAGTGTTTGAATATGGATTAGGTTACAAGCGGTTAAAACAGTTTGCTACAGAGCACTGCACAATCCACATAAGTAGACTTGAGAAGAGTGGGTGGAAAAATGGAGCCAAATAATGATTTCTCTGCGAGTAGTTCCTTCAAGATACTCCATCCTGAGTTACAGTTGCCCAATGTCTTCACTCTGTTGTTTTGGATCTGAACCATAAACTTGAGCTTTGAGCATAAACATGTTATCATGTTCCTTTTAAGTTTTTTACCCTGATCACACTGAGACATTATTGTATAACAAGCATACCAGTTGACACAACCAAAACATTTCCAAAATTAGATAAAAGTCTTATTTTTACAGGCAGAAGCAATCTATGCCCATTGACTGTGAATAAAAGATAACAATGTTTTAACCCATGTGCATTAAAAAAAAACAAATAAACCTAACAACCACCTCCATTTTGTGACCAATGGCCACTTCTAATTTGGAGCAGAGCATGCTGTCTTAATACCAGCTTTATATTTGATGATGATGGCACAAGGACAATACATTGACAGAAAAGCCTCCATTCAACATTTTTAATGATAATTCAAAGCACAATGTGCTCTGAAGATGTTTAAAGTGCTCTTTCTGAACTTAGAAAAGCTAGGTTGAAAAACAGAAAACCAACAATGAAGCCTTGTTTAAAACAAAGCAAAGTGCTAAACTGGTAAATCATTAATAGGGCTTCGCTGGGCAGCTGTTCTTCAGATAAGATTAGCTAAGTCCAGCACACCTGTTTAAACATGCATTGAGCAGTATAATCATCAAACTATTTAGTAACAGAGTGAAGGTGCTGTCTCCTGTCAGTACACAATAAAGATTTACTTTATTTGGAATGATATGCATCATTTACATAAAAAGCTGATAACATTTGATTTTTTTCCCTTTTATATTAAAGACTTGGATCATACACAATGTAGGAAAGAAGTACACATAACTTACAGAACTCTTTTAAAAGTTAAAAATATTTCAAAAAACATAAAACTGCTAATTCGCTTGTATATGTTCACATATACATACATTTACAGTGCCCTCCATATGTATTAATACCCCTAGAGAAATAAGGACAAAAGCATAAAATAACAGAAAGACAGATACGATCAGAAGAGGACAAAAAACTAAAAAAAACTGTAATCCTAATTGCACTGCACATAACAAAATTATATCTAAAAGTATTGATTTGTTCTAAAAAGCATAGTTATATTTAGTTAGCATGTTGTAAACCCAACTCTGCTAGAGATTATTACATTGACAAGACACATCCTGTAATGGGATTTTTAACCATTCATATTGGTCAATTTTTCTGCTCTTTAGGTCTCCATTTTCCATAGTTCAGCAGACACTTTTTTATCCTACACATTTATTCTGTGTGCAGCTAATCATTTCTTTTGTCTATTTGGATGCTTTGGATCATTGTCATGCCGGAATGTCCATTTTCAGCCAAGCTTGAGCTTCTTGGCAGAGAAAACCAGGTATTTGGCCAAAATATCCAAGTAAATGTTGGAGTTCATGATTTTCTCTATCATAACAAAGGCTCAAGGACCTGTAGAAACAAAACAACTCCAAAACATTATACAGTAGGTGCCAGCCATATTTCATCATTAAGTAGCAATGTTATAAAGAAAAATGATATTTGTATGAATTGCTGAAAGCAGAAAAATATTGCAAATGAATACCAAAAATTCAAGAACCATCCATCACCTGTGAATAATACAAAATGGTTAAATATAATCACGCTAAATCACCCTGAATACTTCTTAAAAAATTACATAAGGAAATGCTTTATTAGATTAACATTTTGTACTTCTCATGTGGTGCAATGCTACCTTAGTCCATTCTTCTGTGGCAAATTGGTATTGTCTGTCAAGAAGTAGCTCCATAACTAATGGGTTTTTGCAAATTAGTTACTGTGTAGACAAGACCTTATTAAATAGTGAATTATTAAGTTATCATGTACAACAGATGCAGAATTGCAGTATGCCTTGTTCCTTTTAACCAAGTGTAAGAGGCACAGAAAGAAGGAAGATAAATATATTTTGCTTACCTTCACATAGCAACACAAAAGGAAATTGTAACCAATAACTGTTGTCATATCTTTCACACATTCACTACAGAGTAGCAGAAGATTGGATAATGTCAGGTCTTTTATTTAAACTTTGAAACGGTTTTCCTGTTCCACTCTCCTGATGAAAAAGTAATGTAGCAGCTATTCTGTAGCAGCTAGGAAGTGGCAACAGCTCTTGATGGTAGTGTCATGCCCTCTACATCTAGAGGGTGCTCCTTCTCTGTCCTGTTCCTAGTTTCCCTGTCCTTTACTTGTTCTTCTTGTGTGTCTTGTTGTCTGGAGCTATATATTTCCGGGTCTCCCTTTCCTCCTGGTTCAGCACTGGGATCAGTTGTCGAGAGGCTCACCTCACCAGGTTGCCTCACATCCGCTGCCTGAGGGCTCTCATCTCTTTTGCCCAACTCCGCCCTATACCTCGAGTCAGGAGCGAACCCCCGTGTTTGCTCCGTTCCTGGCATTACGCATTGGGTCTTCCTGTTCTGCCGGTCTCTCCACGGCTAGCCAGGTAGTTTCCAGTGCTTTATAACACATTTATTACTACTATGCTTATTATCGGTCTCGTTATACTAGTTGTGCTTTGTCTATGCGTTATCACAAATCTAGGGACGTTTAAACATGAAAAATGAAGTGGAATTTTCATATGCTGTGCACATGCTCTGGAATGGCTTTCCATTAATGGTTTGGACACATACTGTATCATGGTAACCACTTCGTTTTCAAAACAGGCTCTGTTTTGGTATGGTCTTCGATTTTGTTTTTCTCAACATAACTGTTTAGTCATTTAATACAAATACTTTTGAGATCTGATGACAACAAGAAGTAAACATAAAATTTGAGACAAACATTCCTTGACCCAGTGATGAAGGTGAATGGTGAAATGAAGCAAGATTTTATCCTATCCTTTTAATGGATTAGGCTGCAAAGGAACAAGTAATAGGTTTATTGTTGTCAGAAGCTGTTATCATTCACCTTGGGTGTCAGTCCTCTAAAAATTCATTCTTTCAAATAACACTGTCCAATTAACTGGACAGTGAGAACATAAGAGAGGTTACAAATGAGAAGAGACCATTTGGCCCTTCTAGCCTGTTTAGACATTAATAGCTAATTGATCTGAGTAGCTCTTCCAGTCATTTCATGAAAAAAGCAAGAATATTAGTTTCAACAACA
The DNA here is from genome assembly GCF_055471065.1 of Atractosteus spatula. Taxonomy (NCBI): domain Eukaryota; kingdom Metazoa; phylum Chordata; class Actinopteri; order Semionotiformes; family Lepisosteidae; genus Atractosteus; species Atractosteus spatula. The sequence goes on along the minus strand of NC_142717.1, from coordinate 34,071,253 downwards.
AGGTTGGGTACTGCAGCTTGTTCTATTCTCCTACAAGCCTGAAAGCATCGGATTAGGAGTATAGGATTAAAATCTTTAAAAATTTAGGTTTCAAAGCATATTATTCCATAAAGATTGAAATTCTTATGATTCTTATATGGATGAAGATTTAATATTGAGCTGTAACCCCAACATAATACAAAAAAATATGTGTAAGCATGGTGTTGAGTAGATGGTTGATGATTTGATTTGATATTTTAGCTGAAAATCAAAGCTGGGCGAGTTAGCTGTTTATAAATTTGGAAAGCAAAAACTGAGGGTTAGCACTGTTGCCTTGCAGTGCTGGGGCCTTGTGTTCAATTCCAGGGTGCTATCATGCCTTGTGGGCTATCTGAATGGCGTTAGTATGTTCTCCCTGTGTTAATGTGGGTTTTCACCGGGTGTTCTGGTTTCCCACAGGCCAAAGACATACAGGTAGGTGAACTGGCTTCTAGGAAAACTAGCTCTTGTGCGTGTGTCTGTGCGCCCTGCTATGGATTGGCACCAAGTCCAGGGTGTTGCCAGGATAAGCTCTGGCTCCCCCTGTCTCTGTATTGGAAAAAGCAGCTAGAAAATGGCTGGTCATATAAAAGACCTGATTTCATCTCTATGGAGTCTTTTTTCTTGCATTCCTGGCATAATCTGTAGCAAAATAGAAATTCCGTAACAGGAAATAGAGAGTCTAATTTTAAAAAGATTAAATAATACTCTCTCTGCCTCTTACCTTACACATGAATAACTGATTTTTTAAATCATACTGTGGTCCTTGTCTGACAGTTAATCTGGAAAGTAATCAAAAACATGTCCTTTCTCAGAGAAATATCTAATATGTGCCACGTATATACACACTGTCTTTCATTTCGATTTTGTAGATTCTATTGCAAAAACATTATTCTGGGTACTCCTTAGTATGTCTGTAGAAATGTAAGCTTGTTTTGAGACTTTTTATGTAGATGCAAATGTGAAAACAAAGTTACAAATAAAAAGTTCTTAAACTTATAATTATGTTCCCTGTTTTTTGCCTTAGCGATCAAATACACATTTTCAGTACATAATGGTATTTCTCTGAATACATTGTGAAAGTGGGACATAATCTTACTAGATTATGACTTCTGGCAAATGCCTTTCTATTAATTAGTGCAGTTCATATTGTTTGAGTGTGCTTGATTTGCATTAAATAATTGTTATTAGAAGCACTAATACATGTTACATGTGCGTCATATGTCTATACCACAGGCATGTCTAATAGGATGAAATGTTACTTTTTTGTTTTATCGTTTAATATAAATTAACCTTAAAGCCATAATCTTTTTATTACTATGAAATCATAAATATTAAAGCTCACGTTATGTGTATCTGAATTATGCCTTTTCTACCAGTGTATAATAGGTTTTATGGCTTCCTTGTGTCCAGCTCACAAGATTTATTAGTTCTGATTGTAATTAATCAAAAAAAAGAGCAGCTGCATAAAGACTGTGGAAGTGAATTCAAACAACCTGTTTCAAAGATCTCTCGTGTTAATCAAGATAAATTACACTGCCTTGGTATGTAATTTCACCACATGTCAAATACTGTTTTCTACAAATGGGAAAGTATACTTTGCTGCCTTATCTCAGGCCTTTTGTATGTATTATATCTTAACTAAAATAGTAGGTACTCTGCTTTGAAAGTTTTGTAAGACTTTCAAGAATATGAAAATTATTAGTGATTTGTAGTTAGACATACAGTAAGTCCACATTAACTGCAAAACATCTCCTAAGATTAAGAATATGTGTGCTAAAACTTTCACATTCATCTATTTGTACATTTTTAATATGTATTCAGTGAAATATGGAGAGAAAACAATGCTGACTAAACAAATTGATTTGAAAAATTAATTTTGCTTCTCTTCTCCACAACCAAAACAATAAATAATTGAACGTAGACTAAGATTACTTCCTGAGATTACCTGTTTTCTTATTAAAAACGACTGTGTGAATAAAAAAGAGAAGCATATCAAGTATTATTCAAGATTTTTTTTTTATTTTGCAGACGTCAAATAGCTTTGAAGGATTTGGCACACGGAGGACTAGTACGGGCAGTGGTAATGAGGCCTTCTAGAGACAGAGCAACAGTGTATCCGACACCGGAATGTGCCATGTACCTGAGACGAGGTTTATGTGCCAATCAGAAAAGGACGCGCTCCGCACCTGCTGCGTCTTGAGCTGGCACGCGCCACACTCCTGCAGCCAGCCAGCACTCGCGTGGCAGCTGCTCTGCGCGCCAACACAAACCATAGACGCCAAAGTTCAGAAGCAATGAAACACTCCCCCACCCAACGCTCGCACTTGTAATCTTTTCACTTATTCAAATGCTGTAGAAAACAAAGCATAATGAATGAGGCTTTGTCCATACACTCCCTGGAGCACTACCCCCCCCCCCCCTCTTTTTTTTAATAAGCCTTTCAAGAGCCTTTATGTCGGAAAGCACAACTTTCAGATTTCAAGTTTGGAATGAAATGGTGAGCATTACAAAACTTAAAAAACGCACTTCTAATGCTATATCTGTCATTGAGTAATCACTCATATTCAGAAACTACATCAGATGGTAAACGCAAAACATTAATTTTTTTTAAAACGTGGTTAAAAACAAAGCTCTCGGTAAGTTTTTTTTTTTTGGTAGCGTCCATCATCAAATTGACAAATAGCTAAAGAAATAGCACATCACCTGATGTAAGTACTTGCTCCTGTCCGTTTCCTGGACATGAAAGGAGACGGATACACTATCTTACCACCTGCCATATGCTTATGGTGTAACTGGTAAAACCTGAAACCACGGCTGCCTCTGTTGCTAGAGGTAGCTTCTGGATTCTGTTTGTGTGGACCGTTCATTTTGTCATCACTGTTCTGTTTAAAGGGCGATTGTTTTTTTCTCCCGGGCAAACGGTTTCCTTCTTAGTTTATCAGTCGTCATGGGAGGTTAGCTTGTGAGGGCAATTCATCAGTAAAATTTGCCCATGCAGGCGTCAGTTAAGAGTTCACACTTGGGCTGCTTGGGTCTTATTTTGTAGACTGAATTTTTGGCTTACAATTATTTAGATATAACAATTGTTTTATTTAGAAATAGTAATTCAGGCTCGTTTGTATAGGCTTTAAAACGAGTATAGTTTTTAAAAGAGTTTAATAATGATGTTCAACTGCAACATTTTTGTAACGTGAAAAGGCCAGTTTTTTAAACCTCGTGAGTTTTTATACCCCAAAGAAATTCGTATTAATGTTGAATACAGGCAGTTATCTGACATATATATGTAAATGTATACAGTAAGAATACTATAATTTTCAGACTTGCACAACGTCTATAATATTATGTAATTCCAACCCACATTGAAACCACGTCTTCCTGTACTGAATGCAACAGAAAATTCAGCAAGACAGTCCCTTGACTCCATCGTGCCATCTAGTGTCGCCGACAAAACACAGTGCCGTCCCGCCGTGGAAAATGCTACTGCTGACAGCTGCCCGCACGCCTTTTTCAAGTCACACAATTTTTTTTTTTCCCTCTTTGACTTGCTTTAAAACGTATAGGCTGACCGGCCGCGGCGGTTTGAGTTTGCGTTTCCTGAAACTAAACGGACAGAGCAGCTACTCAAGATCATTTGGCACTGTATACAGTATACTGAGCCGTGCTTGTCGTGCAAACCAGTTAGTTTCTGTCAGACCCACCACTTTCAACACGGTTTCGCTTCATATTTGTATGTGGGGCAATGAACATGAGATAAAGCACACGCAGACGGTGCGCTTATTAGAATACCCGTCTTGTCGATTCAAATCCAGAGACCTCGTGCGCTGTACTCCCTCGCTTTGCATGTGAATGCTTTCACTGTTTTTTTTCCCTTGCAAAGCATTCGGTGAGAGGCGTGCGAGAGGTGACAGAGGACCGCCTGCCTTCTCGCCGACTCCGCCCTCTAAGGCAGTCTGACAACAGTCTAGCCTGTGGGGGAAACTTTACAGCAGTTACAAACAAGCGTGGAGACGGTTCACGCAGACCTGCTTGCTGTGTTTCTTCAAGGAACCACAGCGGTGTAATGCCATGAACTAAAGGGGGTTTCGGAAAACGCATGAGTAATGATAATAAAATAATTGTGACTAACCTTTGTAGTATTTTAAAAAGCTCAAAACTCAGCATTTAGTAGGGTACCACTAAATCACCGTAATAACATTTTTCCACTTATGGTGACAGCTGTGGTGGCGGTGAAGGTTGTAGTCGTGAAGTTGGTGCAGAAAGAGTGGTACTGTAGAACCGTGTAAAAGATTACTTACAGCATTTTTTACCAACGACCACAAGTTTTCCCTGTGTAATAGGCAAGGGCTGTCTTAAGCGTGGGGCACCGTGAGGTCTGCATTAAAAACAAAGGATAGCCTCGGTTTATTTCCTAAACTGCATTAGATTGGTTTCAGTTCAAGAGTGCTTAAACCTAATGTAATTTATTTCCATGCATGACTAGCAAAGAAAAAAAAAATCCTAAAAACTACATGAGCATGTCCCTTTAAAACTAAGTTTGCAGTGTACACTGGAATGAGGTCAGACATAAAGCTCCTCATTGCACGCGCTGATTATTATTAGATTCGTTTTTAGCCAATGGGCGCCTGAGGGGCGTGCTTTTGGCGCAAGGCAGGGTAGAGACAGCAGCGGATTGGTTGTGCTCTGTCGCCATTATAGCTTTGGAAAAGGATAAAGCTGCGCGAGGCGGAATTGAAGTCTGCTTTAAGTTGCAGACTGCAGATGGAAGGCGGACTATAGCAGAGTTCAACAAGCTTGGTCTTCCCGCATGGTGCTAAGGGGAAGGCTATGCAAAAACTATTCTGTAACCTGAGAGAGTAGAAGAGAGAGCTTTTGTAGCTTTAGAACGTGAACAGTAGTACAGAACTCCTGTACAGCCCTGCAAGCAGAAATAAAAAAAAAACTGCCGCACTACAGAGTTGGGTTTGAACCCGTTACATAAAGCACTCTGGGGGGAAAAGGCGCTTTGGAAACTGGAAATCGTTCCTGCAGACAAAACTGAACTGCACAACCAGAGACACTTGAACAGAAGCCTACCAGACGTGCGGCCACAAAAACTGAAAAGGCGATATACTGCAACTCCTGTGGTTCACAAGTCGCCGTTCGACAAATCTCAGGACTAATATTATCACTAAAGTAATATATACAAGTGTGGGACGGAAATTGGTTAAGAGTTTGCATTAGAGCAGCCAGGCTCGCCAAACTCAGGACTCAGAATTTCTGTGAATCGGCAGACGCTTGTAGTTTGCTGAACAAGTACTTTAATATTCACATATATCAAAAAAAAAACTGAACTATGGTACAGCAAACGAACAACACCGAGAATACGGAAGCGGTGCTGGTGGGGGAGTCTACGGACTCTGGAGCTATGGACCTGGGTATGGCGTCCTCCCCGACACCCGGCTCCACGGCATCCACGGGGGATAAAATGGATCCAGCCTGGTGTAAAACCCCCAGCGGTCACATCAAGAGACCCATGAACGCGTTCATGGTGTGGTCGCAGATCGAGAGGCGAAAGATCATGGAGCAGTCGCCGGACATGCATAATGCCGAAATCTCCAAGAGACTGGGCAAACGCTGGAAGCTGCTTAAAGACAGCGACAAGATCCCCTTTATTCGAGAGGCGGAGCGGCTCCGGCTGAAGCACATGGCTGACTACCCAGATTACAAGTACAGACCGAGGAAGAAGGTAAAGTCAAGTAGCGCCAAACCGGGGGAAAAGGGGGAGAAGATCAGCAGCAGCAACTGCAGTAGCGCCAGCACTAAGCCCTCCTTGAAAAAGAGCAGCAGCGCGAAATCGTCCAACAAACCCCACAAAATAGTGCTGGGAAGCTCAAAATCGGCGTTCCCCGACCAGGTCTCCCACGCGGTCACTACGGATCACCATTCCCTCTACAAATCCAGGTCAGTCTCTGCAGCCAAGCAGATCCCTGACAAGAAAACTAAGAGGGTGTATATTTTCGGGGGAAGCAACCATGGTATCAGCCCCTCGTCCGTGGCTGTCCCTGCCAGCCCGACTCTCAGCAGCTCCGCAGAATCCAGCGACCCGCTGAGTCTCTACGAAGACGGAGCTGCGAGTAACAAGGAAGGTGCCGACTCGCCCGGCGCGTCGTTGGACCACCACAGGTACACGAGTATGCGGGCATCATCCCCGACTCCCTCAGCCTCTCATTCGTCCTCTTCCTCCCAGTCCTCGTCCTCGGACGAAGAGTTCGAAGACGACTTACTGGACCTTAACCCTAGCCCTGGTTTTGACAACATGTCGCTGGGGAGCTTTAGCTCCTCGGTTTTGGACAGAGACTTGGATTTTAATTTTGAGTCGGGGTCTGGCTCTCATTTCGAGTTCCCCGACTACTGCACTCCCGAAGTAAGCGAAATGATTTCAGGGGACTGGCTGGAGTCGACCATTTCAAACTTGGTTTTCACTTACTGAGCGACAAGATATCCTGATGTGTTGGGAATAATTTCTTTGCTCTTAATGAAAAAGGGATTCCAGAAAAGGTGAGTTTGAACCTTGCGAGTAGAGTCCCACTTGAGGAAGAAGGAAAGCGCTAATGAACTGTAAGTGTAACGCTTGCGTTTCGTTTCAAGGATCAAGGAATTGTGCTGAGTGGGTATCGGCTTGAGAGAAGGCTGAAGAAATTGTTTAACTTGGAGAGAGGAAGATATTAGTGCAACCTGATTAGGAGTGACTGAGATCCTATTGAAATAAACACTCGGTCTGAACTGGAAAACTGTAATTGATTTGCACGTACATGAAGGCGGGCTTATGTTGGCTATACTTTAATCAATGTTACTTAAAAGGGACAATTGAGAGAACTTTTCCGAATCGCCAAGTGAACTTCATTACTTAAGAGGTACAAAAATTGGCTGTCTCGACCAGTTTTTTTTCTCGTGATGGACGTATTTAACAGGTGGGTTGACTTAAAAAAATAAAAGAAAAAACGCATGTTACCGTGTCTTCTTTTTCTGAGATTTCTTTAAGACTGTTGAACAGTTAAAACTAGTGTTAGGGTTATTTAAAAATGGATAGATGGCGCTATGTTTGATTCCTACGAAAAAAGGAAAATCACCAGCTTTTTTCATTCTTAACTTTTTCAGGATTCAAACGCTACTCAAATCTGTGCTGGACTTTATACTCTATACAATTCAGGACCAAAATTCCTTAGAATTTGTTTCTCCGATGTTAAGAGAAACCTTTTTTCCTCACCGATTTTTCATCCTCGTGTTTTTTTCCCTTGTACATGTTATCAGATACCATTTTATATATGGATGTATTTATACTGGCCAAACATTTTTGACTTTTTGTTTTCGTAGGTCTTGTTGTGTATACCTGCACCGTCTGTCTCCTTCGCTGAAGGGCTAGAGTTTTAACTTTTAATTTTTTATATTTAAATGTAGACTTTTGACACTTTTAAAAAGAGAGGAAACGTTTGATTATTTTCTCAGTGTATTTTTGTACAAAATATATAAAGGGGGTGTCAATCGGTGTATATCGCTGTTTGGATTTCCTAATTTTAAGAACCGGGGGGTTGGTTTTCTCAAAATCAACCACCTATCCATGTTTACAGTTCAATCTGCAGGCTTCTTAAAGACGCAGTATCTCAATTTTCAGTGTCATTTTAAACATTTGTTTAAACGAATAAGTATTCTGAGCAGCCATTACTGCTTTTTTAAGTACATTACCCAAAAAAGAGATACTGTAGCTTTAACTGATCCATTTCTTGGCGCTTTTATAACAAGCAAAAGTTTGGTTTTAACCACTGGATGGATATACTCAAAATGCCGATTTGAGTTCGCGACACTTATGTACTGCGTTTCTCATTATTGTATTTGAATATTTAATCTTTTCTACTTGTCGGCTAAATATACTTGTTTTAGTATCTTATGGCATGGTGAATAGCATTTGTATTTCCGATTCAGGTTTATAGCTGTTGTGTTTAAAAAGAAAAAAAGGAAAAAAGTGAAAACATCTTTGTACATTAAGTCTGTATTATAAGCAAAAGAAGATTGTGTGTTTATGTATGTTGTTGAGATATAACATGACAGGCACTAGAACAGCTATCTTTATACATTCTACTTACGTTTAAGGTGGTTGTTCATGTTTTTTATATAAATATATTAACTTTATTTTCATCCATTCTGTGCAATATGCTGTGTAGAATATTGTTTCGTCTAATCATGCCATAACGTTTGGAGGAAAAAAACTCATGCCAGCTAATCGTGTCAAGTCACTGCCTGTCAGATTGTTGATATACTTCTGTAAATAACTTTTTTTTCAAGAAGGAAATAAAATCAGCTGGAACTGAACCCTATATCTTGCTTCGCAGTCTTGTTTTGCACGGTCTGTGTGTGGGAGTGTGAGCGTGTCTGCCTGTCATGTGCAAGAGACTGTCTCGATCCTATTTTTAGGTATGTAAAATGTGACGTACCTTTGTTTACTTATTTGATACACTTAGTCATACAGTAACGGGGGTGTAACCTGGCTACATGCTACTTCAGTCTACTAAAACCTTCTGAATGTACAGAATATAGACTAGATCCCTTCCCCGGGTATACTGAGAAGTATGCAAATCTGCGAGGAGGGGGTGCGTCTGCGTTTTGTGAATGTCCGTTTCGCTTGATCCCAATGGGTTTTTTAATCGTCCATTTCAAAGTAAGCAAGTGCGATTTTTTTCCTCTCTGCGTGAGAAAGTGATCCAGACGGATAGATTAATTCAGATGCATTTCTAGTTTCGAGCGGGATGCGTCTCCCCTCCCCCTACGCCAGACAGACATGAAGGCATGGGGGGAGGGAGGGGGGAAGGGCAATTAAGGCCATCCAGGCACAAAGCAGACAAGCTTCCCAAGAAGCGTCTAAAATGACCGCAGATCCAGTCAAGCTAAAGACTGACTAACGGAAATCTTAGTCTGCCGTTTAGGTTTGTCACAGAGCTTAAGCCTTTTCGTTTTCAAACGTTTAAACTTTCTCCCTCGCCTTTTTTTCCTCGTCTCGGCTGTTTTCTAGTGTAGAGAATGCGGTGCCCCAGTAAGAAGAGAAAGCAGTAGGAATGTTCTCCAGACAGTACGCTTACATGGGGGAGGGGTGTCAGACGACTGTGAGAAGGCTGACTACTGAGTCCCAGAGGATACTTGCAGTTGATGGCTGTTGAAATGAATTTTTTTTTAGAATGCATTTATTGCAAGTATACAAATCTCCATTCAGCCATTTATTAAAACGCCAATAGTTTGAAAATGCTTTTAATCACGATCATAAGCAAAATAAAACGTATATAAAGCGGACCCTTAGTTTCCATGGCAGAGTATTGTTTCATGCAATGGGATTAAAATAAATTCGTTCCGATTTCACTTCTGTAATTCTTCAGTTCTAATTGAATTGCTTTTAGTCCGGTTTTACTTATTGCATTTGTATGTTATAAAGAAGTTTCTACTTCGAATACGAATCAACAAGGGAGAACATTTACACCATGACACATTTAGTACTGGACTAATCTAATTTCTGTGACTGTATATAGCATTACGACAATAATACAATTATATACTGGGAGTATTGGTAGTGGTGGTGGTGGTGGTGGGGGGGTTGACTAATTTGACGTTTATTTGACGGAGTAAAAAGTGGTATGCCTAGACGTGTAACTGCAGACAAAAACTACCATTGAATTCCACTTTTACGCTACCACCTCAATTACAGATAGGGAATATGACTATTCATCGTGAAGTCTTTGGGATCACTTCCAAAGTACGATGTGGAACAGAAGTCCATGGATTTAAAGACAGCCCACCAACAGGGGCACTGTTTATCCTCCTATTTTTTCTTCTCTTTTGGCAACAATGGCTTGCTTTCACAATGAGATCCAATGATAAATATTTCAGTTATTTTCCCGGGATCATGAAAATTAATCCTCCACATTATTTTCTTGTAAAAATACCGTCCTGTTGCAGTCCAAAATGACTTGAATGTTCGTGACACTCCCACAGAAGTAACACCTGCTTTTTTGTGTGCTAGAACACTCTGATCTTAACACTTCAGTGCTTTGCCAAAACATTACCGAATCACAACTGTAGACCAATCTAAGATGCTTGTTGGTGTTTCCTGCTGCAATAACACAGCAATGTTTTGAAATTGAGAGCCACAAACACAAGATGCAAAAGCTCATTACCAACAATGCTTCACTTTTGTAGAAAGAATAACAGCAAAGCACCAAAACCATGTAGAAACAATCATTTTATCTGTAGGAAAATGTTTCTATATATGTGGGTGTCTTAAATGTAAAAGATGAATATCTTTTAAGTATTATTAATACTTAAATACAGTAATATCTGGTTGCAGTAAGAAGTCAGTTAGACTGAATTTCAGAATGTCCTATGATTTTTTCTCATCCTCCTGTTTTGTAAAATTGGTATTTTAATACTTGGTTATAATATCTTAAAATAATATAAATAAATAAGAAATGTGTTGTAAAGAAGAATCACAATGTTATTTCCCCTTTACCCCTTTGCACTGTGCTTATGAATGTATCTGTATCTTTCTGTTATTTAATTTCTTGTCTGATACATGATTGTGTGTGTTCTCAGTTTTGATAGTTATATCTCACTGAACCTCAGTTATTGTTATAATAACTAAAACGTGAAAAAAATGCAGACTACCAGAAAGCGCACAATGTAAAACAAAATAATAAAATAGTTTTTCAGATTCCTAAGAACATAAGAAATATCTGAAATGAAAGCCCATTACTGTACACTCATTTGGATGCTAGTAGCTAACTTATCCAATGATCTCATACAGCTGTTACTTGAAGCCAGGGTATCAGTTGTAGCACTGTGGCTGGTAGCTTGTTGCAGTGCATTCTGTTCTTAGTCTTAAAAGCAAGTTAGTCATCAGAGGATACTTAATGTTTGCAACACCTTTATAACATTAAGATTAAATATTTGTATAAAACACTGTCCTTGTGACATATGTTTAAGTATTTTATTTTCATCTAGAACCTTTTCACCAATAAAATTATTTTAGGATGCAATAAAGATGGATCCAGAATACAAAGTTACATGGACTGTAAACCATGAAGCTAAGAAAACAAGACTTTCAGATAGAACCAACTGTACTGTTAACCTATTTATCATGTACATTTAGTGCAGATGTCTTTCTGAAGTGCTTTTTAATCTGATATAATTTGTTATAATAATGGTATTTTGGCTAGGTAAGACATTTATTATAATGACATTATTAAATGCACAAGTGAATGTTAACCTTTCTATTTTGCTTCTGTTAAGAGTTGTCCAGGGTGAAGATGGACAGCTGATGAGGATTTATAAAGCATAATTTGGTTGCTTTGATGTTTAGGAACATTAAATGAAAAGCAAACCATTCCTCACTGGACTCACAAGACTTGGACAGGGATTGAAATTTGTGATAAGAAGGGGTAGGGGCAGTTAAATAATGAGTGTGGTGTAAAAAATGACATTTGTATAATAGTGCAAATATGTTGAAAAGAAAAACTAGAAACATACAATAAAAGCATTATGAGGGTGAGCTGTATAAATGATAACATTTTTATATTAACAATAATAATCCCTGGGTCACCAGTGATCTGAAGGCCGTCCTAAATAGTATGAAGAGGGCTTTTTGGGTAGGTGACAAGGAGGAGCTGAGGCAAGTGCAGAAAGAGCTGAAGGTGAGAGTCAGGGAGAGCAAGGTGGCTTATGGGAGGAAAATGGAGGACAGGCTGATGGAGAGCAATGTGAGAGAAGTATGGAATGGCATGAGGAAGATCTCCAGATACAAGTTGTCCAGCGGCCAACAGAGTGAGGGAGGCCTGGAGAGGGTCAATGAGCTGAATCTTTTCTTTAACAGATTCGATACAGGGTCCACTGTCCATTCACCTCACAGGCCTTCACCCCAGACACCCTCTTCATGTCCTCAGTCACCCCATCATGAGATCCCTCCTACTCCTACTCCATCTTCCCCTGCCCTCCTCGGCCTATCCATCACAGCTGACCAGGTCAGAAGGGAGTTGAGGAGACTCCATGCAGGGAAGGCAGCAGGTCCTGATGGTGTCAGCTCCAGGGTGCTAAAGATCTGCGCGGACCAACTGGGTTCAGTGCTGCAATACATCTTCAACCTGAGCCTGAGATCAGAAAGGGTTCCGGTGCTCTGAAAGACATCTTGCCTGGTGCCAGTACCCAAAAAGGGGCACCCTAAAGTCTTGAATGACTACAGACCAGTGGCACTGACATCACACCTAATGAAAACTCTGGAAAGGCTTGTACTGGACCACCTCAGAACCGTGGTGAGTACAGCACTGCACCCCCTGCAGTTCACCTACCGGTCACACTTGGGAGTGGAGGATGCAGTCATTATCTGCTACACAGAGCTAACTCTCACCTGGAGAAGACGGGGAGCACTGTGAGAGCTATGTTCTTTGACTTCTCCAGTGCCTTTAACACCATCCATCCACCTTTACTGAGAGATAAGCTAAGGGCGGCGCAGTTGGACAGTCCCCTGGTGTCCTGGATTATAGACTATCTGACCTGCAGGCCACAGTATGTACAGCTACAGAGCTGTGGTCCGAACAGGTTGTTAGCAGTACTGGGGCCCCACAGGGGACTGTCCTTGCTCCATTCCTGTTCACCTTTTACACCTCTGGCTTCACGTACAACTCTGAGGCATGTCATCTGCAGAAGTTTTCGGATGACTTTGCAATTGTGGTGTGTATTAGAGAGGGGAGGGAGGAGGAATATAGGAGCTTGATTACCAACTTTGTGGAGTGGTGTCGTCTTAACCATCTCCAACTAAACACCAGCAAGACCAAAGAAATGGTCATGGACTTTCGAAGGAATAAGTCTCCGCTTAACCCTGTTTCCATCCAGGGTGAGGACATAGAGGGGGTGCAGTCCTACAAGTACTTAGGGGTACACCTGGATGATAAGCTGGAGTGGTCTGCCCTAAGTTAGGACTGTTAGCCCTTCATTTGCTCATCTATGGACAGCATGTTGCTCCATTGTACTTTTTTTGGACACTCAATCTGTATATACCTATGCACATTTTACACATATTTTATTGTTTTTACAGTGACTATAATCATATTTTGCACACATCTATGTATTTATTTTTATTTATTTTATTTTATATTTATTTTGTATGACTGTACGTATTTTAATTTTTCGTCTATTCTGATGTCTGTTTTTTTGCTTGTCTTGGGCTGGACTGCTGTAACACATCAATTTTCCTTCGGGATCAATAAAGTCTTATCTATCTATCTATATTTTTAGCTAATATATTTATGCAGCACAGTGGAGCAGGGTTTAGCATTGCTTGCTTACAACTCTTTAGTCCTGGGTTTGATTCTAGCCTATGGCTCCTTTCTGTGTAAAGTTTGTATGTTCTCCCATTGGCCACATATGTTTTCCCAGGGTACAATGGTTCCTCCCACATTTTACCCTGTAAAACACTAAGCTTGTGACATAGGCTTAAGAATTTGATTTTCATTGCGACCTTTTCCACCTTTTAAACTATTTTAGGACTTTGATCATTGAGTACATGCGCCCTGCAGTGGAATAACATTCCATCCACAGACTATCTTGTCTTGTGCTCCTTTTTTGCTGGAATGTGTTCCGCAGCCCTGTATTGGACTAATCTGTTATTGAAAAGAGACAGAATTTAGAAGGTTTTACTGGTGTGTTGGAAGCTATGTACAGTGTGAAGTCACAGACAAATGTATCGGCAGCCTTTGTTTGAAGCTATATGATTCACAAATGACTTTGTTTTAATAAATAATAAACATATTTCATTAAATATTTTTTCAATAATATCTTCCTAAAGTTTATTAAGTACTGACACTCTGTAGTGAGTAGCATTAAAGATACCATTTTTTAAATAAAGAATAGCAGGTTATTTTTGCTACAAACCCACCCAATCTAGATTTGCCACCATTGGTTTGGTATTGGTATTTTTCAATCTAGAATTTTTGCTCATGACCTCTGACCTGACCTACTTTTAGAGCCCTCAACTCTCACCTTGAGCAAAACATGCTTGCGGGTGACTGGGAAAGCACTGGGGGTGGCATGTTGCTGGGAGCCAAGAGAGGCATGGCTGACTAATCCCGCCCTACACTTGGCAGTGCTTACCAAGTTCTGCATCAATGCTGGGAGAATACTGGTCACAGTCGGCTAGTGACATGACTTAGACTCAACCTTGCTATACCTGGGCAATAGAGTTCAACCTATGCTTGGGCAGGTGCCAGGTGAAGATATAATATCAGGCCTTTTTCTAGTCACTACCAAATTAGTCAAATTAATCTCAAATTTAACACAAAGAAGACAGATTAAATGAAGAGGTAATCCAGTCAGCCTCTTACTGTGAACAGCAACCTCTACAAAAGGTGGAAGAATTTACCTATTTAGGCAGTGAGATGTCAACAGAGGGTGACCGCACAAAAGAAGTAAATGCAAAGCAAATCAGGCTTTTGCCATGCTCAGGATTATCTCAAAGCTTGTAGACCTAAGCATGGTGACCTGGTCAAGAATATTCAAAAGAAACATTCTCAGTGTGCTTTTATATGGCCCTGATTTATGGAAAACAGCCTCTTTCAAAAAGAGGCCAAAAATCTTTCAAACCAAATGCCTCTGCAGAATCAGAGGAATTTTTTGACTGAACACCATCTTTAATGAAGAATTCCTATGAACGGCTGGAGTGGAACTCATTGCACTGCAGACGAGATAAAAGTGATGGAGATGACTGGGACGTGTGCAGAATGCCACCTACTGCACTACCCCCCAAAAGGCAAGAAACAAGTCAAAATAAGCATGGCAACATGAAAGATCTTAAAAGCAGCAGTCTAACTTGGGAAACAGCACTAAGAGTGATTGTTTGTCTAAGAGCAGTGGCACTCCCTCAATGTTGCCTCAAGTGCTGCCTCATGCAGAGGTTTGAATAAATTATTAAATGGGTTTATATAAGTGATGCCAGAACTTAAGACAGCAATCCCATAGATATCTATATTCAATAAACAAGAGAAACATATAATTAGTTGATCAAATATAACAAAAAAAGTTAATTGTATGAATGAATTCATTAATTAGAGTACTGAAATGTACAGTGCCTTATCCTTTGGTTTTTGACTGTACATGGTAAGTATGCTTTACAATCCATTACATCATTGAGCAGTTTACTGTATGGTGGTGTTTAAATTTGTAAACCGGTGTATCTCAATTAAGAAGGAAATGAATTTATGAAACTGCAGTCTAACATCTTTACTTACAGTATATGCCCAGTGTTTGTCTGACTCTACTATTCACTAGGCATATATTCTGCTAATATGAAACAGTACTACTGTAAACAGGAATAAATTTATTACAATATTTTTTTAAATATAGAAATCGCCATTAATTTAATCTATTCATCTTTTTTCCTGATATGAACCTGATTTTCACTAAAATACTGGATGATGAAAATAAAGGACATTTCAGACGTAGGACAATTCTAAATTGAACTAAGCTTTACTAAAGCTAAAATTTCTCATTTAAAAACAAAATTTTACCAGTGCAATAAAAGTCAAAATTACATTTCTATATTACTTTTAAAGAATTCAATTATTTATTCATTTACTGTCCCCTAACGGACATTTGTTTCCCACATATCTTATTCTTTATCTGTACAAAAAGGGTATATACTGTGACTTGAAAGTATTCAGCTCTTTCCAAATGTCCTATTTTGTTGAATTACAAATAATGTTTACGCTTGTTTAAAGTGAAAACTCATCCATTTTCTAACCACTGAGAGTCGAGTGGGGGGGGGGCTTGGAGCAAGAGCCTATCTAATCAAGCAGTGGCACAAGATGAGATACAACCTGGACACCAGTCCATCACAGAGCACACACAGACACAAACACACACACTCACACCAGGGCCAATTCTCGTAGAAGCCAGTTAACGTACCAGTATGTTGTTGGACTTTGGGGGTTTAAACCAGAGCACCCAGAGGAATCCCATGTGAACATAGAAAGGACATACAAACTCCATGCAGATAGCACATCAGATGAACCCAGGGCCCAAGCACTGTGAGGCTAACAACTGCACCACCATGCCTCCCTTGGTGTCTATATTTAATCAAATGGTCAATCCTCAAACTGAATGCTTTTTTTAATGAAACACATTAAACGTAATCAAAAACTGCATAGAAAAAATCTATATATGTTGATTGCATAAGCATACACCACCAAACCAGAGACCATAGATATATATATTAGGCTAAATACACATCTCTGTGAAATTCCTCAGTCAGATAGTGAATTTCAAGCAAAATTCTACCATGAAGACAAAGGAGCCTTCAAATTAATTCAGGGGTAAAGCTGCAGAATGACTAAAATCGGGAGAAGGATAGACAAAATTCAAAGACACTGAATAGATACTGAATAGTCGATCATTAAGTGGAAGTTATATCTTACTACCCAGAATCTGCCTATTATCAGGCTATCCTTCCAAACTTAATAGATTCCACTGTGAGGTTAACAGTGATTTTGTAAAAGCTAGAGTTCAGTAGCCAAGATGGAAAAAATGTCCATTAGTCATAAATATCTTGGTCAATATACAAAACTGGCTGGTATGTTCAAGTTCATCTCAAATCTCACATGGCAACAAAGTAATACTGCACATATATGGCAAAAGGTTTTGTGGTGAGATGAGACAAAATTGTAACTTGTTGGTCTATATGCAAAACATTACTTCTGAAGCACACTCAGCACGACCAGTCACCCAGTCAACATATTTTAATATTTTAATTTATTTAGAAGTTTCTGCTGAATGGGTACAACAGATGGAACAGTGGTGCATGGTTAACATTGCTTCCTTGCAACATTGAGGCCCTGGGTTCAGTTCTGGACCTGGGGTGCTATATATGTGGAGTCTGTATGTTCTCCCTGTATTAACGTGGGCTCCTGCCTGATGCTCCAGTTTCCTCCCACAATCCAACGATATCCTGGTAGGTTAATTGGCTTGTGGGAAAACTGGCCCTGATATAAGTACGTGCGTGCCTATGTCTTTGTTTATGTGTGCCCTACGATGGAATGGCATCCTCTCCGGGGTGTACCCTGCCTTGTACTCATTGCTTGCCAAGATAAGCATGGGCTCCCCTGCCGACCTGCATTATTGAATAAAGCAGTTAGAAAATGGATGTATGTATGAATGGGAAGAAAGCTAATCAGTAGCAGACAGAGAGTTTAACAGATAGAGCAGGCATAGACAAATGATCTGCCAAAGGATAATTATAACCAAGAGAATTGGGGGATTATGATGATTATAATAAAATAATAATTTATGAGAATTTCACAAGAAACTCAATTTGTTGTAAATAGCATACATGTAATACACATGCCAGAAGTAAAGAAAAAGAGAAAAAAGACAAACACAGAACTGGACCCAGTAAAATCAAGAGTAAAAGGAAATTAAATATTAAAACCTCTAGTGAAAAGACAGGCTATCAAGCATGTTAACAAATTAATAGTCACAGAAACTCTTAAATTTGGGTGATGAGCTTTATTGTTTGCTACATACAAGAAGGCTCTATCACCCAAGGTGTGAAGCTTGGACCCAGAAAGATCTGAATAGACAGATTTCTGGTAAGAGGAGGACTATGTTCGTGCAACAAGTCCTTAAAATAACCTGGACACCATGCAGTGTTTATATGTGGGCAGGAGTACTTAAATAGTACTCTCAATTTCACAGGGAGCCAGTAAAATTTGCAAAGAATATGAGTTATGTCCTGATGCAGAGTATGCTACTTTTATTAATTGTGGTAATATATTCTGGACATACTGAAGGTTGTTTGGTATCTTATCCCAGGAAGTAAGTGATGCCATTAGTCAGTATTAGTGAAGTGAAGAGATTCAAGGTATTAGAATCAACACAGTTATGGATTAAAAATGTTAACTCTTATCTAAGGTGTGATGGATGTGAATAATTCAAAACATTTGTGTATAAACTAGCTGAATTATATTATTCTCATTATTTTATTTTATAATTCACATCACTATTTATTGAAGAATGTGATTAATAGTGTTTATTACTATACCTTTTAATTTTGGACTGCTCTTTCCCTGATAGTAATCTGTAATTGGGAAATTACTGAGTTTATATTGTTGTGCAACTAATTTTACAGAAAAAACGCTAGCTGCTGTACAATTGAATTATATGAATAAATCACTTAGAGAACACTTTCCAAGTTGACAACACATAAGGTTGAATTTGAGGAAGACAGTATACAGCAGTCTCACGTTTTACGCAAAATATTTATCGCAGATTGGTGTATACGAAGTTGAAGGCGAAGAAATAAATGATAAATCAAATAACGAGGGAAATTTTACATCACCCTCAATATGGTTCGTAAACTGAAAAGGTACGAAGGGAAAGGTAAGGGAAAGGGAAAGGTAACTCAAGAAATAGTACCCGGTTTGGAGTTAGAAATCTAGATTTTGAACAAGTAGTGGGAAGACAGTGGCCAGTTTGGCGCGTACAGTATGTATGGCAAGAATAAATCCTCCATTCGTGCAATTAGAGACAGAGCGAAGGCTATTCCTATAGCTATGCATCTGCTGTGTTTATTTTATTATTATTTATTATGCACATTTATTTTATTGTATCTATTTTGTACACTGTACAGTACTATATTTGCAGTATTACTATTTTCATAATACTTTAAACTTCATACATACACATACTAATACACTTATAATTGATTTTACTTGTTTACGGGAGCGGAATAGGAAGGTCTGGGGGGGGGGGGGGGGCTGATTAAACGCGATTTTTTGAATAAACAAACCTACCACATAAAACGCGAGTCTACTGTATGATAAGATGTTATATGAATGGTTATAAACATGAGGCCATTCGACCCATCTAACTCATTTGGTTGCTAGTAGCTAATTCATCTGAGGATGTCATTTTCTTAAAAAATCGGGGTGTCAGCTATTCGATTTAGTGATTTAAATTAGTTATAATGACCTTGCAATTTAGCTCTTCGTTCACAAAAGGTTCCTTTTTTATGAAATGCACCTTATCCAATGATTACTTCCATTATTTACTTCCAACATTATTGAAAATACTAATAAATTTCCTTTTAGCATGTGTTTATATTCCTGTCTCCTTTAGAACAACATATCCTGTTGGTGCGCTACCATTTTAAATTGTTACATAATTTCCATGTCTGAGCTACATCACATCAACTGATAAGGCCAGAACCAGTACTGGTTACTGTGGCATAAAACGGACAAGAGTGATCCCTCCCTGGACAGGTCACTATGCAGGGGATACAAGTGGAAAGATGGTCCCTATTTCTACAACTGAGTCGACTGGAGCAACTGGGGTACATTTCTGCACTCAAGGTACAACAGCAGGACTGCAGCATGGATTTGAACCCACAACCCACCTGTGATAAGTCAGGAGACTTACTCAGTGTGCTACTCTGATCTCCAAAATGTTTATTATACTGTTGCAAATACATATTACTATGGAGGAACTCCATAAAAATAATCCTTGTGCCTTCCTCTGGAATGTACAAAGTATTTTCTACCTTTTATAACACAAAATGCTAAATAATGAAGTCGTTCCAGAATCATGCCATCTTCTGATTGTGTTTCTTTTAGTGTCACTATATTTGTTGACTTCAGACTTGTACAAACACTTGAAAATGATAGTTAATAATAGTTCATGAGGCTGTACTGAGGTAGGTAAAGATATAGATGCCAGCCATCTTGATTAGAATTCTGTGAAATGTTGCAGTTTTATTTTGTTATTTCCTCTAATACAGTCCATACAAGTTTTACAACAGTTCATTATTCTTCAGTTCCTTCGTATTGAACTGAATCAGAATGTTCTCTTCTTAAGAGGCTGTCAAGCTGGTCATGGTCAGTGCCCAAAATGACAAGCTCATATGACCGGACAACAGGTGTCTAGGTTCAATGGTGCATGCTTTGGATCAGTTTGTTGACAGACTTCAAGACAGGCATACAAAGTATCTTTGCTACAATGTAAATATTTAAAACCTGATGGACATTTTAAAAATTTGTAGAAGTGAAATATTTTTGTAGGTAGTGTCAACTGATGATAACTGATGTCCAAACACTTCTACTAATTAACAAATGACCAATCAGTGACAAACTATCATCATCATTTTTTCCACAATGGAACAAAATGAGGAGCACACTACAGAGCTAACTATTATGATACAGAACAATATCAAGAAAGGAAAAGATGTATAGTTGTAATGGAAATACAAATATTTAAAGGTTGAAGCAAACGGTTTCAAAGAGAGTTTTTCATAGATCTCTGGGAAAATCCAAAATTATTGGTAAAGCAGAAAGACAATATTTTTTAGATGTTCATGTAAAAACCTAAAATAACATCCAGGGACCTACAGAATGATTTGGCAGAACCACACATTCATGTAGTTACCTCATGGCATGGGTCCACTTTATCTCATTAGGAACTGGAAATCATTCTATGATCAAAGTAAACCTTTACACATCATTGCTAGTATTCTTTGGACCCTCATCAGATTTTGCCTCTCACTTCAGCATTGCATGAATCTCAAGCACAGAACCAAGTAAACTACAGAATTTTTGAATGATGTTTCAGATCAAATGCTGAATTCCTCATTCAGACTTTGAAAAATGTTTTCAATCATTTTGATATCTAGAAGGTTGTGGAAACATTGGAAAGTTGCTGTTAAATATCTACATAGGGATATGTAGATATCTGTTTCCTATGTAAATGTGTCTGCCTGTATGTGCATATATATGTTTTGTTTTGTCTGCTTATATCTGAACACATAGAAGCTAACATAACATATTTTGTATAGGTAGATAGAGGTCCAGGAGGTGATTAGGTTTTTTATTACATGATGATCCATCGGTATAGACCAAGAGTCCACCACCTTGGACATAGAGAGCCCTAATCCTGATAGTCATATAGGTCAGTCTAATGCTCCTACTATTTGAAGGAAGAGGAACACTTAGAAGTTATTGATCGATTAAGCTAGCAATTTTCTCAGTTATAGGAACTTTGGTTTTTGAGAGCTGAATGATATTCTTTGTTTTGGGCCAAATCATCTCTAAATTTCTTAATTTAGCAAATAACCTTTCTAATATATCAAGCTAAATTGTTCTAAGGCTTTAAGAGTTGTTAATTCATATTTACCTCTAAATCTATAAATCTAAAATCTGATTAACTGTGGCTAAAATCTGATTAACTCTCCAGGACCTGGGTTAGAGACCACTGGTGTAGACAGAATCCCCACCTATGTGTTTACTCTGTACAACTGAACATAAAAGTTCTTTGAAATCCTTCAGAAAGAAAAGCAGTGTAGTATATGCATTGAAGAAATTGTCATTACTACTTCTGTATAATAAGAATAAGAAGAGAATATTGATCTGATTTGATTTAATTGGTTAAGATTTAGTTATGTCACCCTGTGGGTTTAAACCTCTGACTGGACACTGTTGTACCCCTTTGCATGGTACTTCACTCAAATTCTCTCTCATTTGTCTGAGTAAAAATGGATTACAGTTATAACAGATTATAACTGCAAAGGTTGATTGACATTTTTACATAAAAATGGTCTTCTAAATTGACTCTGTTATGTGGCAGTACTGGTACTGACTAAACATTTTTACCACAACTGAAAAGTTTGCTCCTCTTGCCATGTTTTTCTGAGATGTAAATGTCTGCTTTGCTTTTCTACATAGGCTCACTTCATTGATTTGGGATATACACACTTGTGAACATTTTCAAAGCGTTAACACATTGGTGCAGTAATTTTAATGTTCTTCTAGAATTCAATGCAATATTGTAGTAATTATAAACAACACCAACATACAAAAAGTGCTAGGCCAATTCAGGCATTAATTTATTTAGTTTATGTATATACCATTACCTTTCTTATCCTGTAATATATGGGGCTCATTACAAACCTAGACGGCTATATAGGCATCAAGGTAAATTCGTGTGTCTCCATTCAATAATAAAGACTCCATATGTGTTGTGGCTGCGATTCCGCCACCAGGATTTTTGATCCAGCCCATTACAGATAGCGCGCCGCTGACCTGCATAAAGCAAAAAGTGGCACCATAGGGATATAATCTCAGACTCATGTGCCAGTGCATTATAAGGATCCAGGATTAAGTGCCGTTCTTTCAGAAGTCGGTTATCTACTTATCTACTGTTTCCTAATTATCATGTCTGTAATATAAACGTCTGTAGTTATTATTTAGTGTGTACATATGATTATATACGTGGTTAGAATAAGATACTTTTGTGCTAAGTGTACCTACCCCATTCCGTAATCAAACCAGCTACATTTTTAAATACTAGTCTGAATCGTATTGAACACTGGTCATACGCTGCATAGCAGCTTGATTGTAATAACGCCTACTCTATGCATACACATAAAGAACATAAGAACTTCGCTCGGAACATTAAGCATCGAAATATTACATATAGTCCTGTATTCATTCTTTCTTTTAAACTTTTTCAAAGTATGCTTGTAATATAGAAGAAAGGTTAATACTTCGTATCGTATAGATATTCGTCCTTTACTTTGTATTTGCCTATGTTGGATTCCGTAATTACAATAAACATCTGGGGCTATAAAATGTTACATAAAAACGATTAAACTATAGGTGAGGAAAAAAAGTAATAAAGATCATTTCTGAGATGTACTGTGCGTCTTTGGTATTAAAATGAATACCAAAATCTATTTGTTCCCAGGTACAGCGTAAGAGAAAGAGTTGAAAGCATTGCAAAGTAACGGATTAACTAGCTAACTTGAAACTATATTTCGAAACATCCTCCAAATATAAAAAAATAATACATTTATCTCTACAGGACGTGGTTTTCAGATTTGGGTCTACCTACAGAATCCCATTAGTTACTCCCTTTGTTGTTGTTTAGTTGTATTTAGAGGGCGGGACTGAAACTGAAATGAACAAGGCGCGGCCAGAGCCCCCTTCACACGTGCAGACAAAGAGACCAAACAACACAACCAAAATATTCCCGTATAAACTTTTTGAGGGACGATGACGGCTTTCCAGTATATCTGGAAAAGTACGGTCCAAGCTACATTTTGTAAATACTGTAGTTATTTGGGATTTAATTCAAGTTGTAGACTTGTTTTTTTAGAAAAAAAGTTGCTGAGAGTTGGTGCGTCAGCCTGCAAAGTTGAGCACAAAACGGAGAGGAGCGTTCCTTTGTTCTGCGAAGAGCTTTGATGGGAGATCGTGGAAGGATCACTGCAGTTATCCTTTTTTTCTATCTGCTTTTAAATTCTTTAGAGACCAAAGGAAAATCTGGAAAAGTACGATTGCCTGGTATGTATATTTGTGAGACTTCTCTCTTGCCTGTAAACAGAAAAAAAAACTCAAAAGTTGATTGGTTTGAGAAGTTTGCAGAACATTACGCACGGCGACGATTTGACTAATTAACGCTAGGGCGAAAGATGCACCACTTTTCAAAATAATTGTTTATGCTGAGCAATTATCACGAAACAGGAAAACATTTGTATCATTTAAGTAACACGAAATGAGTTTCAAAATGAAAGGAGAAAAATATTAGTGTATTTATTAAATTATGTACTTTCCTTTCTTTAAACTATCCACAAAATTAATGTCATTATTACTGTTTTAGTAAAAAATTATTGTTTGTATTGAAAAGAGCAATGGACAAAAAACAAACAAACATCGGCTGGTAACTAGTTAAGTGTATATGCAACAGGTAGAAGCAGTCTGGTGCTTCTCCTTTGTTATTGAATTTAAAAAAACATCGTCGAGTCTTTGTTCTCAGCTTGAGAAACTTGAAAAGTAATACTATGCTCCGTAAAACCTTCTTTGTCAGAGCTCCAAGAAATTAAGACACTATTCAAATAAAGGTGTTAGCTAGTTTATTTCAGTTGATTTAGAAAGTAGTTTTGAACAAAGGATATAAATTAGTTATATTGGCTAAGTATAACCTATTCGTGGGGGGTACTAATGACCTGAAGAAATGGACTACAGATTTGATTTAGATATTCACAACTATTCTGTTGATTTTCAAGCCGTTTTATTAGACAGCACAAATGGAACTGCCTTTTGTCTAGTAGGAGACCGACTTTTTCTTCTAATTGTGTTTTTAAAAACAGTTTTCAGATGCTTCTGAGATGTTTTTTAAACATGCATTTCTGATCACATTACTTTCAAAATTCTTGCTAAAGGTAGTTTTACAACCAATAAAAGTGATAAAGTAACTCGTGGAAAGTACTGTATAATACCAAGCTTGAATAAAATTACCTATTAGATATAGATTTATGATAAAATTACTTATTTTAGCAACTGTTTAACATAATAATGTTTCATATATAAGCCTCATTGATTACTGTAGGTCTGTCACACCAAGTTTCCCATCACTTACCAGAAAGCAATATAGATAAATAAGAGTAGCTTGAGTGCAATGCCCATTTAATATAAACCCGCATGTAAAACAAGTGCTTTTGAATTTTTTAGTGCAGGACAAACCGAACTTTTGTTTTTGTCCTCCTGTTTTCATTTGCTTTTATGTATTGATATTAATATCCATCCGACATCTTGTTGGTTTGAAATTATTGTTTAAAATATACTGCATTTACTGAACGTTTAATTAAAAAGGATTGTGCAATGCATCGTTATCTGACAGAAAAATGAAAAAAAGAAAACATTTAATATGACAATAATAATAAGGTGTAAAATATAAGATAAAATATAAACTGTCGATTTTACTGTGTACATTGAATTAAGTAGTCTCAACTTGTACTTTGCGTCCTATTATTACATAAGGGTTTAGTCAAACGCACTTCTCTTTTGATAAACTATTTTTTTCTAGTTAAGTAAAACTGAATCTCTTTCCTTTACAAAAATAAAACGCTTCTTTTTCATTTTTTGTAGGTATTTTGCAGGATGCTGTAGAAGGATATATAAAAAGGAAACTCCTGGATACTTCTTATTTACTGGATTTACAGTAACCTGCAGTACACAGTCTTCAATAGAAATATGGAAACGTCTGGCTCAGGTGCTTTTTTTGTGCTTCATAAACACAGGAATTATATCCATTGGATTTATTCAAAATCCGGATTACAGTGGTTTTCATGATACAAATCGTTCTGAAACTGGATTAAAGTATTGGAATATTTAACCGCTGTAATCAGAAACGATTCAAGGTACGTTTCCTTCAATTACATAACACTTTCAGTAAGGGCAAAGAGTTAATACACTGAATCTTTGGCTTTTTAATGTCTAACGTACACGCTTTGAATTGTACGATGTCTACTCTTAATACTATAATAGTGTATATGTTAATCAGCCATTTATGTTAGTTTATAGTTTTCTGCGTTTTAGGCGTTAGTGTGTAATCCCGTCAATATTGAAATCAACAGGCCAAACATTTCTTTCTCCTTAAACGTAGTGGTTTTGGGTACTGAGAGAAGGCGATCCATTCACTATACTCCAGCCCCACGTTCTTATATTTATGAGTTATAGAATAAAAAAAAATAGTTGTTGGTGTTTGCGAGTTTGATTAAGTGAAAATGTTCTTCAGCAAGCTTGAAGCTGGACAGCGTCCCTGACTTGGACTTGTGAAAAGGGAGATGCCGTTTGGATTGCGACGCAGGTGGATAGTTTTTAGTGTGCCCCTGCGTTTTATCATTACTGTACAAAGGTTTCTAGCTGCACAGCACATAATTTTCTGCGTTTCAGAGCACCTACCAAAGTTTTTCACATTATAATCGCTTGTTGTTTGAAAGGGCTTTCTTCCACGGCTTTGATAAGCAGACACGGTTTGATTGCTGCTTGCGTTTCAGCGCACCTCTAAGATGATGTCACTGGAAGCCAATCATATCTTGAGTTGCCCCCCCTTCCCACATTACACATACAGTACACTTTTTTGTGCGTTCTGTTTTTTATCTTGGCATTTGTATTCTGATAGAATCATTTTAATTTAATGTCCATCTTTAATATTTGAAAGATCATTTTCACATTATTGTATTTTTATGGTAAATATTGCTCTCTTCCTTTGCAGAGCGTTTATTGTGTCTGCATAGTGAAATGTCACAAATGTAAGGGTATATGCTAAATGTTGCTTTCAAAATTATTAAAATAAAAATTTTCTTGTTCCCGTAATGACTTAATGACCCATCACAGTTTCTAGAAAAAAATTAAGATTAAACGGACCTTTTGATTTAACACTGTTTAAGAATAAACGTTTCTCTTTTGTATCGTGAAAACGTTATTCGCGGCGAACATACAAAAGAATGGCCAGCCAGAAAACTTTTTAGGCTTTACCACGAGAAGCTTTGTTTTTCTGTGAAAAACAAGGACGGACCTACTGAACTCTTTTTTATTTTCGCGACATAATCCTTGGTTATGATGATCTAACATATTATGTGCCCCTGTAGACAACTGTAAACGCTACAGACTGTCTTTAAAGCATTGTACTGTATCAACCTAGAAGCGATAGATTTGGAAATTGAGGAAAGATTTGCTTCATAGCGGACTACAGCACTGTAAGCCATCAACTTAATGTATTTGTTACATTACCTTTAAAAGGGACATCTTTCCGTTTTCTACATGAAAACATGCATTCTGTCTAAAGCACTTAAACCTGGAAGAAAACAATCCAGAGTTACAATTATCAAAGTATTACATTGGCCTTGTGCATCACTATTATTTAAGCTTTCTTTAATGTATGTCATATTTCAGATACACAAACCTTTGAATTTTTCACAAAGCAATGTCCATGCTGTTTAAATTATTTACAACATTCCACCCTGACTGCAAGATTTACAGTAGCACTGTTACATTTGTTGAATGAATAAAAATAAAGGGTTGATGTAATTATTTTTCCTACTTGTTTTGGCATCTTCATTCACTTTACAAAACAGAAGGCTTCACTATTATGATAATTAACCCGTCAACCATTTATAAGTTATACCTTCATAACAGGCCTATTTAAGGGGGATGCATATGGATTTTGGGGAGGGGGGGGGGGGGGGGGGAGATAATGAGCTGAATCATGTCTCAAAGCTTTGATTTATCACTTTGTGAATTTTAGTTTTTAGCATTTTCCTAAAAAATGATTAAGCTGGGTTCTCAGTTAAGTTTGTAACACAGAGGGCGTATCTTTTCAAGTTCAGTTTGTGAGGAGTTGCTGAATGATTAGAACCTATTATGTGAAATACTGGACTCTTGTGCTGTTTCAGTCAGTCAGATACAATATGTCAGATATTTCAGCATCGACAGTACCTTCTGAACAAGATTCTGGCATTTGTAAATCCTAAAATGGATTGAACTGCTGTGCAGTGGCCCTCTTTTTTTTCCCTGTACTGTAAGTATACCAAATCTATGATCTACTATGGAGGTGGTACAGTACAAAAGGGAATTGCTGTAACTGATTGTGTCCCAACCCCTTGGCATGTACAAGGGAGATGGAAAGCAGCCTGAAACTCCTGCTTCATCATTAATGCAGCATGTAAGGCAATAGCCTTGTTCAGGGCTTTAATGCCTTATAAAAAAATTCTTGCTCCACCAAAGCTTTCAGTAAAAATTATTGAAGAAATTAGTCACCTTTTTATATAACAGCATACCGTTTTAAAGTCTGTACATTTTAACTATGCTTTCTGCTCTTTTTTTCTCCTGGCATCACCATGGTGTCTATTTTTCTCCTGAAGATCAAATTGCAGTGATGATACATTACAAATTAGGCCAGCATTACCAATTGTTATGACAACCTACCTTCCAGTTTGCGGCTGCCTGTGGTCAGAGTATGAAAAAAAATATCAAGCATAGTTGGACTTGCTGGAGCCTGTAGCACTGAGATAAGTGAAATTTTCAGTCTATGGGCTGAGACTGATTCCACATGCAGTAACAGGAATAAATTGTTTCTTTATGGCATTGCACCAGGAGTGTATTTTTAGATTTTTTTTTCAGGTTATAATTGTATTAACTATATGATGTATAAACCCCTTTCTATTTATGTTTCGCTGGTGCCCAGCTGACATTTAATTTGATGAGCTGCTCATCATTTTTTTCCTGAAAAGTCCCTGTCCTTATGGAAATTTCTTCTATTTATATAGCTTTAGTGGCCTATTTGTCTAGGAATTTATCATGATCGTAAATATGCATTACTCCTAGCTCTAAAACACTGGTAATCCTTGCAAAGGCTGGGGTTTATCAAGTTAAATCTGCTATTGTCTGGCTGTTTGGAGATTATGTCCTGACTGACTGGCAAGTTTATCTGGCTTTAGTGTCATCTCAACAATGCTTTGGTTTCTAAAGCATTTACTGTGGCAGGAGTCTCTCTCTAGAAAGCAGATACTGGTAATAGCCAAAGAGGAGAAAAGGGTGTTTAAAACGAGTTTCCTTAAATAGATTAGGTTGTATTTTGCTTCCATCCTTGAAATGTGTTTTACTAATATATGCCAATGGAAAAAAAAATCAAGTACATCCGAAGAGTATTCAAATCTTGTTTTTTTGTATTGCCTGATCTTGTATTTCTGTTTTGAGAAGAGAGATCTATAGTTACAATTGTAAATGTTTAGCTAACATTTAGTTGAATTCTGCCTTAAATTGGATTGTAATTAAGTTCGATAATGTGGGCAAGAAAGGATGGTTCATCAACATCTAGATTGACAGCGTCTATTTAATGGGATGGTTACCAAACAAACTACTGTTCCTAAACAAAATACAGTTATGACGAGAGATCTTGTTAATCTAATAAATGTTTGTTCCATGAGAATTATCTCACAGCCCATTTCTGTTCAGAGAATTCCCAGCCTTTAAAGCTACGACTGTGCAGCAAGTGGACCAGAATGGTTCCATTGGGGTTTTAAGAAGTGGTGGTATCCATCTGGCTCATTTGACTTGAGACGGATTTCACACCATGCCACAGGAGGTGAAACATGTTAAATGGAAGTGAATCATCCTCAGGTTTTATGTTGAGGAGTTAAACATTTCTTGTTATCCCCCCCCCCCCCCTCGCCAGTCTTCAATCTGGCCAACTTCCTTTTTCTGTCTTCACTGGAGAAAGCATGCTATATGCCTTGTACTAGATCTTCATAACTAATCAGATGCCTTTTTAGCCTATGTCAATTTGAAGCACTACCCTGAAATAGTTTCCCACATACTTTGTACTGTATCTGTGCCCACATCAAATGGATAAATAGAAGTTTGATTTACTTGGCTGCTTATTATCTCTTATGTCAACAATGTTTTTCTTCATTATTTACTTTTTTAAATATATTTTTAAATACAACAATTAGGAAAAATGAAAGGAACTGTGTAACCCGAAATATCCTGAAAGCCTACATTGTGCATTAACAGTGTAATTATTGATGATCAGTTTGCTTTTCATGAGCTATTGGATTATATTTATTAATCACCAGTCCTACATTTATACCTTCTTTGGTGGTAATAACATTTTAAGTATTACAAAATTATATTAACAAGTGCCCATATAGAAAGTTGATAATTAGTAATTAAAATGAAGAATGTGCAATAAATTGTCCTGGTATTAAAGAGATCAAAAGCAATCTTTTAATGTACCAATTTAGAGACAAATTTATCTTTGTTTATCTCAAGAAGATATTTGATGATATGATAATGTTATAGTAGTACTGTAGCTGTGTACATTAAGTAAATCATGACAAATTAACCACACATCTTTCACTTATTTTGGTTGTTCTGGATTTGTTTTTTCTCAGTGTATATTTACAGATGTATTGCATGTGCATGGTTTCGAAGTTCCCTTACAGTGCAATGCATGTAAACAATACAAGCGATAACCTTAAATGCCCTCTTTTCTGTTAGACAGTGCTCTCATTAGAGCAGTTCAGTTTGTTGTATCATGACTGCATGGAGAAATAGAGCGTCATCCTAGAATGTTTCAGCAGCATAGAAGAGTTAGTTTACCCGGAATACAGATATCTGCATCTTAAAACTGTCTTCACCCTCCCATGCCACTACAGTACACAAATAATCTAGTTGTCGCACCATTTATCTCTGAGTTTTAACTTTTTCATGTGTCATAAAGCACTTTCTCAATTAAAGAATAGGTGAATTGTCCCTTCTCTGAAATATAAGGTATTTGGGTATAAACTCCAAATGTGTGGAGATTCCTTAAAATTCATTTTGGGTAGTGAATATTGATGAAATGCGATATAATGCATATGAATGCATTTCCACGCAAAATTCACTGTATATCATGTAATGTACAGTAGCCTGCCTCAAATTACACTGAATTATGATTAATCTATACGTTTAGAACTGGGTTGTTATGCAGAAACACAATGTGCATTCATATGGATATTTTCCACTCTTTGCATAAAAATGCATATCAGACAATTGAGATGCTCAAGACCATTGAGTTTTTGCTCATCTTCAAAGTTAAAACCCTCTGATTTGTGTCTAGAATGAGGTATATGCTTCCAGCCCCACTTAGCAGGTGTGCAGTGAATTTGTTGTTGGTGCTTACCACTGTGTGAATACGAGTTTGTACATTTTGTACATCTTCAACATTTTGTTATCTTCTTCCACCACTGTGACGTTTGACAAAGAACTTTGGTATACTTCAACTCTGCAATTTTATATTCTACTAAGGTCTTGTGATACATTTGTGTTTTTGTTTAATTTTTGTGTCTATTAACTTGATCAAAGATCATCTTGGGACCTCACTTCCGAGGTGGGTGAAAGACCAAAATGAACTGTCGTAGCATTGTGTCTGTAGTGTTAATTCTTTTGCATGAAGCTAGTAAGGGGATTTATTTCTCCGCTTTCTCTTAGATTTGATTTCAAATTCTTATTTCAAGGGGGAGCCAGTAGTGTATTCAAACGCTAAATATAAGGCAGGCCACTAAAAAGGTTACTTTGCTGAGAAATCTCCATACAACTCAAAACTGTCTTGTGACAGAAACCATAACATGATGGGATTTGATATGTCCAGATTAAAGGACATATTAAAGTGGAGAGTAATGTTTTGTGGTTTTCCCACTTCATGGTCAAACAGTTTATTTTGCCCGTGTTAAAAGCAAGTGTTTTCAAAGTTTGCGCAGAAACAATAGTGCTCTTTATTGTTCATTTATTAGACAGCAGTTTCAGAAGTAGAAAAGATGATTTGTCGGTTGAAATTTGTAGTTAGGTGTTCATAAAAAAAACATTTCTGATCATTGCGTTAAGGTATTAAAATCAATCAGTGGTAATAAAAATACAATCATTGTGCTATTAGATATGTCACAAAAATGAAATAAAGATGAGCTCTAAAAGGAAAATGATTGTTTTTTTTTCATCCCTCCCCAGACAGTTAAATAGTATTGGAATGCTGACAAAAATCATTGTGCTTCAATATGGATATTCATGTCTGCAATAATAATTCACAATTCAAAATGAACAAGAAAGTATGGTGTGTAATAAGTGCAGTTAATGAGTTTTTCTTTCAATTAGGTTTATTTTAATACATTTCATAGCTTGTCCTTAAGTTCAAAAGGCAGATTATAAAATACTAAGTGTTAAGTATTTGAGACAAACATCCTTACTCTAGCTCCCTTTGTATTTGATACATACAAAAGAATTGGAAATATGTATTGTTTTAGTAAAAAAAACGTTCTTCAGAGGAGTTTTCCCCTTTTCTCCTTTTTTATCAGAGTGTGGAGCTACAAACTCACACATCTCAATCTCAATTTTTGTTAAGCTTTTGGAAATTCTGTTGAATTCTTTCACATGCTTTTTGCACAGGTTGTTATTTACAAGTTGGTTTTCAAAAAAGTCATTAGTTTATTTTTCAAGGTATAATTTAAGATCTCTTGATTTAACAAAAATGGTGAAAATAGAAAATGATTATAAATCAAGAACTTCTGCCTTTACTGTAGTGTATAATGAGCTGTGAAATAACATACAGGGATTTGATATTGCTCTTTAACAGCATTATATAGAAAACTTGTGTATACTTTATAAAAAAAACATTTTATAGACTAACTCACAAAACGCAGCCATAAAGAGTAACTCAGGGAAATACAAGATGCCAGGTGAACAGGTAATTAAGTGGTTATGTCTAAATTCTAGGAGTGTTAAGAATAAAATACAGCAAATAGAAGTTGATGAATTAGTGGGTGACTATGATGGAGTTGGAGTTACTGAAACATAGATAAAAGTGACAGTGATGAAAACATTAGTGGATATGTTTTGTTCTGAACAGACAGGAAAGATGGTAAATGTGGAGATACAGCACAGGTTGTTAAACTAGATGAATCAGTGTCTCAATTTATGTGGATTAGAATTTTATAAACTTTGAAAAAACATGGAGTTGGAAATATGCTGCAGACTAGCAAATTCAGATGTAAAAGAAATGGTATGTCCTTTAGTTTCCGATTGTGACAACATGTTTGTGTTTCCCTGCTAAGCGCGAGATAGTGCCTTCAATTGAACTTCCCTAAATGTCTTAGACAATATTTCTTTTATATTCTTGCATCAGATCTTCTGTTAATTTCCTCTGGTCAAAATTGAATAGATTTAGCTTCCTTAACCTGTTCATATATGGCAATTCCCCGAGACCAGGGATCAGTTTTTGTTGCTTTTATTTGAACTTTCCAAGGCTTTTTGTGGTATCGTAACCTAAATCGATCAATATTCTAAATGCATGCTTAAAGGTGCAGTGCATTATAATGCTTAAGCACAGTTTCCCTGGATTCCCTGGTAAGTGCACACCTTTTGCAATGTCTCCATGTATCATTTGTTTTTATTATTGCTTCTCTGCATTATCTGGAAGATAAAAATAATGTAGTAACGTTGACAGATATCTTTTTCATATGCCTTATCCTTTTCTATGTGTGGTTTTTGTTACCTGCAAGTATCAGTATGCACTTGTTCACATTAAATATAATCTATCAGGAGTTTGCCTTGAATGACAAGCACTGTTGGGTCTATTACAGTGTTTGCTAATCTTTTATTTTTCTGGTTAGGAGATATAGTTAGAATTTAAGTGTTTAAAATTGTACAATATAAATGCAATTGTAAGACCTTGTTTTGGTCTGGTAATCTTAATACAAAAGTATTGCAAGAGTGTTCCCTGACAGGCTAAAAGAGCTAAAACGTTTAAGTCTTGACCAAAGGAGACTGACAAGGTACCTGGTTTAAGGATTCAAAATCCTTTAAAAGACATGAGGTTTGGCTCTTAGTAACTAAATTCTCCACTCAAAAAAAAAAAGTTAGATGGCTAAAATTGCCTCTTCCCTCTATAAATTTACTGATTTCTTAATTGCATACTTGTATCAAGTTTGAAAATCACTCCTAGAGCATTGTTGTCAAGATGCACTAGACAAGTATGGGCAGACAGAGAAGTTGCAGAGAGATCACAAGGTTGCCTTTTTAAGTCAATCTTTAAAAATCATCTATGTATCTTTCCAGTACTGACACATAACGCACCATATAAATGCAAATTGTCCCACAAGTGTTTAGTTTTGTTAAGGTTCCACTGATACAGTGGGTCAGTGTAAAATGTTAATCAAAAATTGGAGTGGGACTAAGTGAGCCTAATCATTTTGGGGTTGAGCAAGATCATATTGAAATATTAACATATGACAAGGATGTGGGTTCTTTAATAGTGAGTAGGGCACATGTTAAAGTCCAGGCAGCATAATATGGTGCCCATTACTAACAATAACAGCAAGCCAAATCTTTTAGTGGGAATTAATGGCCCCATATGCTATTATGCTACTGCTCACAATTTTTTCCCTTATACAATTTCATCGTCTGGGCTACTATACACACATGTGACTGAGGGAGGGTCAAATGAGAAGGACAACTACAATTCATTAGAGATGATGGTGACATTCATCAGTGCAAGTGACAAATCACCGGATCGTTTTTTACAACTTCTTATGTCTGCCAATACCCAGCTTTCTGTTTCACAACCTGTAAAGTGTTTCAGTTCTTTCTTGATATGGAAGTTTTTTACATTCTTAGTCTGAAGGCAATTTGTAGGTTAATCAGAGAGTTGGACAGTTTGGAGAGTTGCGGCACTACATACAGTAGGTACATTACAATCTAACAATTCGTGAGCAATTTGATAGTGAATGCTTGACTACTTTAAAAGGGACAAGCATCTAAAATCATAAAGGAATATGATAATTTCTCTAATGCTTTTTGCATTGAACTTTCCAGAAGACTTAACTGTATGTACACAATTATTTCTTGAGTTACTTGCTGTCTAAATACCATGTTTTGGTCCTTTAAATTTCCCACATTTCACACAGATTTAAGGGTTATTATTAACCCTAAAAAATCACTGAGCTTAAATATTTGGCTTAGTTTCATACTTCTTCATAGTTTCTGTGACTTCTACTATGCATCCATACGATATAACCAAAGTTGAGGTGAACCTTTGTCTTGATTTTCATGACTGAGCAATGAATGATCCCACCATTGAAGTCACAGCACCACTGAAAGAAGATTAAAAGTAGTAGAATAGTTTATTCCCATATGTACACATTCATTGGAATTCTTAAATTCCCCAAAGTTATTAAAATTACCCAAAGTGGATACCTGTGCATAAAATTTACTTTGCAAATACAATTTTCAACATGTATTTATGCTTTTTGCACTTTAATTTTCACCAATCAAGTTAAATTGCATAAATAATATTTAAACTGTCATTATCTAAACCCATATTGCATCCTCTCATAATATACACAACAAATCATTTAACAGGAATAAGGCTTTTCCATTGGAAACAGACTTTTCTGAGCGCATCATTATACACTCAAGGAAGTGTATATGTCCTTCCGTACCTTTGTGTCTGCATGTATAAAATCTGTACAATGCCATTACAATTGTAACAAACATAGATAACTATCTGTTTCTTTGAAGTGGAAAAAACAAATGGTGACGTGTCTTACTAGGGCACTTTTCATTAAATTCTTGCTCAAATCTACTGAAAGATCAATGGCGTAAGTTCACAGTAAATGTAAAAAAGGTGGGCTTGAACTGAGAGCTCCACCCAGCAGGGAAGCTGTTATTTCCTTCCAAAACGAGGGATATAGTCAACAATAAAAACCAATTGCCCACAGAGGTTGCTTTGAAGTTAGAATTTGCCCATCACATGCTTAATTAACCAAGAACTGCTATAAAGCTGTGAGATACCCTCCTTCTTTCATCCAGCTCTATCTCTTGGCAGTGTTAACACCAGAGCCAGGCCTATTCAGTCTACTAACCAGTGTTGTTTTAATGCTTTGTTAAGAAATATTTATTACATTGTTTTCCTTTGGAACAAAAATGCACAAATAGTCTTAACTGTAAGCTGCTGCATGTTCATTGCATGTAAATAACTGTCCCTCCTTCCAAAAGATCTCCTAATTAAGTACTATGAAATAGAGAAGGTTTGGTGATTTTTCTCTGTAGTTCTAAATGAAATTATTTAGTGGGTTAGATTTTGTAACCACCATCTCATATTCGCATACAAAATAAAAAAAAACACATTATTCATATTCATGTAACAGAAGGAATCTTCTTCCTTTTCATTTGAGCCTCTGAGTTAAACTCGTAAAGTAATCTGCAGAATTGTAAACTGTAGATTAAGAGTTTATGCATTATTGCTGTGCTCTGAGGGCTAATCCTCATCTTGTCTATTGCATCATAAAAGTAAGCAACAGCGCATTCAACAAAGCCAATGTGATATTTTGATGCACTAAAAGCACAGCTTTACTAAGAATGAACAACAAAATAGCCAGCGGGGGAATAATTAAAGCAGATAAATGATACTTCATGGAAGATGCATCTATGACTGACAGGTGTGCCACAAAGCATCATTGGATTTTTTTACTATTATTTCTTTGGATGAAAAGGGGAGCACTTGCTTTGCCTCGTATTTGTACGTGTAGGGATTTTAACCCAAAGAAACCATGTTGGTCCTCTCTTTAATTCCCTTAAAATCAAGCTGATGATCCCACAGAGATTAATAAAAGTACAAACCAATTTGGCATGTCTGAAATCAAGAGCTGGCATCAAAATGTAAAATCTTAAGTTTGTTTTTTTTACATTTAAAGTGTAGATTTTACTACTGGAAAAAAATGCTTCAAAGCAGAAACACTTTCTGATCCTGTGTTTCTAGAAAATGTTGAATAGCTAAAAAGATGGTAGAATTTGTTGTCTCCTGCTTATTCATAGGCAGAACCCTCATCTAATAACTAGTTTAGCATTCATTCAGTTTCCTGCAAATAATACAAGTAAAATAGCTATAACAATTTTTTATTGGAGATATCAGGCATGCTGTCATTTGGTTTATCCAGGCTATGACTAAGTTACTACAAAGTACAGTTCAAGCCTTTGATATTATTAAATTTAACTACTCTATACTGGCTGCTTAAGATACTGTTTAAACCTCAATTTAATTGTGTTTAAACAAGCAGTGCAAATTGAACAGTCTTTCTCTTTTCTGTGGCCTGCATGGAAGGATATGAGAATCTGCCGTTCGGTTATGTAATTTTGTATTTACCAGTTAAGTTGTTGATAAAATATGTTTAGTCTGCCCCCAGTGGAGAGAAAAGAAGGAAACCAGCCTCATTGTCCAGTGTAACCATGCTGTTTTTTTCACACTTTAGTCTCTAATCCAAATATTTTCTATCATAATATAAATGTGCAGTGCTCTTTTTGATTCTGAGACTGTGCACTGGAGTCTATAGGTATGAACACACCACTGGTATGCAGTAGTTATAGTGTGTAGTATAAAGCACATAAATGACAAAGCACCAAATTTATAACAGTAACACTTCTCAGCAAGATTTGAATAGAATCTAGAATAGAATACGGCATAAATAATAGTCCTGTTTTATTTTTGTTTCTGCAACAAATCCATACTATTTTTCCTGCAAAGCCTTATACTACATTTTTATTTCAAGACCCAAATCTAGTTTCAAACTCTCCATCCCAAATACCAATACCATTCTTACTCTTAATTTGTGAGATACATCAAGTATAGGGGATATTTTTCCAGTTTTAAATTTTGTGAAGAATTGATGTGTGATTTAATGTTACTAAAATATTAACTGCTTTTTAATAACATTTAGGAAGTACAATAGCAGTGTCATAACCAATCCATCCCTTTTGTCTATAGTATAGTTTTAAAATGTATATAAAATACTACATCATCTGCAGTCTTACAAGGAAAGCTAGTAGGCAGTGAAATAATCAGAATTTCTGTTTAAATTCTAGTTTCAGTCACTAATGTGTATTTATTTAGAACTTAAAAGTATTAATTGAAACTCTTAAAGGATAAATATATATAAATAAAATTAATACAATATGAATGTCTTTTTATACAGTATTTGAATAATGAAATATATTCACCCAGGGGCTGTCAACTTTCAGTGACTATAATATGTGCAGCATTTTGCAACCATTCCATAAAATTCACAGATCTTCTTGAAGACCACCGAGTCATTCTGCGCATTCTGGTTTTTCTACAGGTATAGCTGTAACTCCTGTGGCTGTCTGAATTGACACATTAGCCAAGTCTTGAGCAGTGCAACAGAGACAACTGTACCTGCAGTCATGCCTTTTGCAAGATCACTTAAATTAGCCTTTTTTTCTGTAGCACAGAACACTGAAATGGTATCTGAAGATAGTTCACAGTCGTCAGAAATAATGGCTTTTGGAATGTACTGGACGAGCCTTTTCCAGTTCAACCCTTCTGTCTTATTTACATTTTTGCATATCAGTGGTGTCAGGCGATGCATGATATACAGTAGAAGGTATTATTGAAGTTTCTAATTTTTATTTTTTAAAATCTTTTAATGTGCTACTATATACAAAAATTTTAATATTTACTCTAATGCATAATCCATCCATACTTATTGACATAAATGATTCTGTAGGTAGAACCCTTGTACTTTCAGTGGTTAATGTCTGTGATTACTGCACCTGACTCTGGGCATTTGTATTTTTTTCACTTGAATAACACAGGGACTGTAAGATTTATGTTTCTGATCAGCACAACACACTTTCACACAAAGAAAACATTAGTATTCTAACAACATACAATTTAACCTGTTTATGCAGGGCTAAAAGGATGCATAAAGGATTTTGGACCCAAAAACCACAAGTAATCTTACTGCACAGATTTTGAAATGGCATGAGAAAGTGAAATTTCTGACTAAGCTGCTGGAAACAGGGTGCTTATCAACAAAGGCCAATACAGCTCGATAGGGTAGGGTTGAAAGTAGCACAGGGAACTCTGAAGTTTATCTTTACCATGTTCTTTATAACACAGCTGCACTGCAACTATTCCACAGGATGCAGTGTGTGATTAGACCTTGCTTGAACTTGTTCCATCAAGCTTGCCCAGTATAATTTAAAAAAATAATAATACTGGCAAAATGTGAAATTATAGGAGATCCAATGTAAGTATGATAGCTATTGAAGAACACTACCTCCTTTGGCAAGAATGCTGTTTTGACCTTTGAAGATTTTGGAGGTTTTAGGGACAGAAATAGAGCATTCTGAACAGTCCAGTGCAAATGAAATGCAGATGTTGCTGTACATGTTGCAATGCACCAGTCACAGCGACCTAATTTCATACTTTAATTCCTCAATCATTTGGAATTCGGCAGGCCGTTTCAGGTCATTCATGACTTCACAATTTCTTGATGTGAAACAGCTTAAGCAACAGAAGGGGGGGGGGGGGGGGGAGACCAATTTTAAATTATTTTTTGTTTTACTGGAGTATTTAATCATGCTGTTGTTGCAATATGTTTTCAAAATATTGTAGCTGAAAGAAGACAAAAATAGTATGTGTACTTAATTTTGAGAACTCCTCAGCTGTTAATACTTTTCAGAAAAGATGACAACATAGATCCTAAAATCTGACGCATTTCATTTCTGGCTAACGAACTGTACAGTGTCACAGAAACCATTTTTTTTCAACCATTTTTTGTAAATAGTTCAGTTTTCTTTATTTTTTTTTACAAAATCCTTTACAATAATTTAATTGAATTCCTCTTAGACAGTACTGTACATCTTAACCACGCATGTTTCCAAATGTTTTAATGTTTAATATTCTGTGCAAACCCTTCTGAAATAATATTTTTTTCAACTATTAAGTCTTTTCAAATTCATTTTAGTTTTCTTGTAGTAAGGGCACTTACTTAATGATACTAGTGTATTATAAAAATCTAGATTTTTTTGTAAATGTGAATGGCTTACATCTGAAGCCCATGAAATTCACAGATTAATCAGAACATCCAACAAGCTTTTCATTCTGAAACATCCAAAATATCCTTTAAGCCACTTCAATTACTCTTAATTAAAGAATTAAGAAATCAACACCTCACGTTAGCTAATTATAATCTATTTATTTACAGAAGTGGATGTTTACAGCCATTTTACATCTGACATGTTAAAAAAATAAATAAAACTGACATACATTTAATATAACAGTAGTACAGAATATTATGATGAAACTATCTAATCTTTGAAAGAAAGAAGAGATGTTAACTTTTTTAGCACATTCTTATATCTTTGTTAAAACAAATATAAAAATAATTTAAATAGTTAATTGCCTTTATTAAGTACATGATCATTAAATCGGGGTTGACCTTTTAAACTGCATGCCCATGATCAAACTACAAGGACTAATGTAGGGGCTAGCCTGAATCTGACGACAATCTACACCTTATTCTTGTAAACTGTATTTTTAAATGTAAATTAGTGACATTAGTGATTAAAATCAAAATCAGTTTCTCATGAGTATTTTAGGACATGTACTGCTATGATTTACTGAAAGTATTCTCCCTGTTTTTTAAAAGTTTCCTGATAATAGAACATGATACTGATCTTTAAAAAAATCAGTAATGTTATTCTTTCTTTATTAATGAGAGAAAATAATTCGGGCTTTCATTTTGTGATTTTGTGTTTTTGCCACATAAATGTTTAAAAATGACATTGCAGTGTCACTGGTATAATGGTAGCAATTGTAACATTTCATAATTGCCAAGCTTGAGTTTTCAAACTAAATTCAGGCATTCAGTTTATTTAAATTTATATGGGGACTTTATAACACCTTTTTTGTAATAATGGTATTCTGTTGAACACTCTTCTAGATTATGGGAAAAACTGTATTGTGAGACATTTGGAAAAAAGGGCCTATTAAATACATATATTAAATACATACAGCGTTAGAGTTAAGGCAGTCCAGGAAATGGATGGTCCGTCTCTTGGTTTCATGTTGTAAGAAAACCTTTTCAATTTTTCAGTTATATATAGATAATTGAGAGATTCTTCTCTTAGCACTTCTCACGTTACTTGCCTTGACTGGTTCACAAGTTGAGGCAGCTGCTGTTATGATTTGTGACCTGCTCTCAGCACATGACTGAGGATGTGGTGTGCTGAAGAATGTTTAGATTTCTTGACCACTGAAAACCTTTCTATGGCAAAGGTTGTCTATACCGACAAGATGAATTACATTTTAGTAGAATGAGCAGTTGGCTTGGGTTAAGGATCTAAGGAGAAATATAAAAGCTTTTAAACTACAATGGTAAGCTGAAAAATCTAAGGAAAATCTGCAGAGAAAGAGACAGACTGTGAAAAGAGAACCCAAGGGGGAAAAAAAGTATTAAAGTATCAGGTGATTGAATGCTTCCACCTAAATGCTATTAGTATTGGGAACCCAGAATGTAAGTAACCAACACTACTGCATGAGTTTGTGATGTAACTCAAACATGATAGTAACGCACATTTAGTGGAATTCTGAAGAGACAGAAAAAACTAACACTACATTACACAAATTTCAGCCATAGGAAGCAAATACAGATGAATAAAGAATCTCTGAATGTAAATGTGTCCGATTTCTGAAGAACAC
Organism: Atractosteus spatula; assembly: GCF_055471065.1. Classification (NCBI taxonomy): domain Eukaryota; kingdom Metazoa; phylum Chordata; class Actinopteri; order Semionotiformes; family Lepisosteidae; genus Atractosteus; species Atractosteus spatula. Next base: position 34,030,312 of record NC_142717.1, on the reverse strand, counting down.
ATTCAAAGGACATAGTGTTAGTTGTGAGGATCAACAAATTGTGATATCAAATGCAATCTTAGATAATGGGATCACAGATACATGTCTAAAAGTAGGAATATAATTCTTGTGAGATTTTAAAAGTCCTCATAGATTGGGAAAAAAACATAAAAAATTATGGCAGCTGAAACTGAAATGATTTCATGTGTAATGCTTGCCTCCGTTCTCGATTTTTAGTATGTCTACTATTGCAGCCATGTTGCCCTGCAACTCTCGACTGGCAACCCACAGAAACTAAGCAGGTGTGAGCTTGGACAGTACCTGGATGGGAGACCTCCTAGGAAAAACTAAGGTGGCGGCTGGAAGAGGTGTTAGTAGGGCCAGTAAGGGGCGCTCACCATACGGTCTGTGTGTATATGCCCAAGTATAGTGATGGGGATGCTATACTGTAAAAAGGTGCTAGATGAGATGTAAAAACGAGGTCTGTGGTCATTAAAAATCATAGCGTGTTTCTTGAAAAGAATAGGGGTGTTACCCAGGTACCCTGGCCTAATTTCCCAGTGGCCTTTAACAATTTTTGGCATCCTAATAACCCCCATCTATGAAATGGCTTACACACTCTGTTCCACTCCCCACTGATAGCTGGTGTGTGGTGAGAGTACTGTGAGCTCTGTGGCTGCCATCGGATCATCCAGGTGATGGCTACACATTGGTGGTAGTGGAGGGTAGTCTGTAAAGTGCTTTGAGTGCAGTGTCCAGAAAAAGCACTATATAAGTGTAAGTTATTAATAGTATTATTATAGGGAATGGTTGCATTGATCTAGTCTTCCCATACAGTCAAAATAGAGTAAGGAAAACAGACGTGAGAGTAAATTTAGGGAACTCTAATCTTAATACATTGCCCTCCATATTTATTAATATCCCTAAGGAAATACCAAATATTTAATAGTATGAATAAATTTGCAAGACATTATGTTATGATTTGAAGTATGTTTTGAATATTGTCTAGAAACACGATTGGGTTAAAAAAAGAAATACAGTACATTGTAAGCACAGATAAAAAAAGGACGTAAGGAAGGCTAAGAGAAGAATAGAAAAGAAACATTGCAATGGAGGCTAAAATATTTTTTGGGATAGAGTTTTTCCAATTAGTTTATTTTGTTACTGAGATTTAATAACTGGTCTGAGAAATTGGGACTTCAGTTCCCCTTTAAGACTGAAACAGCCCACCTCCCCAACATCTGCTAGGCCTGTCATATTCTTTCGTGGTGACTTCATTGCTGCTTCATCTTTCAGTTTTCAAAGCTCATAACTACCTGAAAAGCCTAAATAAAGATTTGATAGTTTACATCTGAGAAACCCATTCTAGACAGCAGGGTCCTCCTTATCCATCACAACATTGTTAAAATTAAGGTAGAAGACAATAATTGGCCAAACAGACTTAATACAGCTTTATTTCTTATGTAATGCCCTTTTGTATCACTCTCTGTAAGAGTGGTCTGACATCTGTTTTTCCCTTGCAAGTAACAAAGAAATAGCCATGAGCCTAAATTAAATAACATACTAAGTGAATTAAGCTTGATAGTGATTACCCATAATCACTTTTCCTTTTATATACTTCACAGGACTTGCTTGTTTTACACAGTGTGCAATATTCGGTCCATCAGATTTCTTTGGCATGCAGTCGAACTCAGCTTTGGTTTAGAATGAGACATCCACTTCATTAGCTGCAACCTGAATATATAGATTTTGCTTGTTGAAATTAGTAACTGCTACAGTTATTGAAAGAAGCAGCAGTGCCAGTCTCTTGTCAGTACCGCTTGTCTTTCTTAGTACCACTCTCTGCACAATCTCTAGCCACACAGTGCAACCTCTAATTTACATGTATCTCAGCTACGTTTATAGCCTATCTCGATTTGTGTCACTTAAGCGTGTGCTAATTATGTCCTTATCTTAAAAGGAGTCTGCATCGGAATATTAAATTGAGTGCGCGTTAAAGAGGATGAAAAAAGTGCCTAAAATTTGAAGAACAAGCGAATGCGAGTTGTTTTGCTTTTCATCAGGTTTATATGTACTGTACTGTATATATTGCATCAAGATACAGGACAAGGTTAGGAAAAATGGTATGGTTTGTGTCATCGGGGACTTCCACAGGTTTTGTTGCAGCTTTATCAAGCACCTTTTATGAACTGTTTTGCAACTGTGAAATCAGTTCTTTCACACCAGTTGACGAGCTAAAGGTCTTTATGGTTACACATGGTTTCAGGGCACTGCAACCTTTTAACTGTCAGTTAAGAGGTTTGTATTTTTCTGCCAATACTGACCATATCGTATGATCAAAACAATAAATCCAATCATTTCCTTCCTTTCTAGTCTACCACCTCAGGCTGCCACATTTCTATCAGTTTGTGTATGTTGTATTGTGCACTGATTTTTTTTTCTATTACGTCGGCATGGATTAATGTTGAAGGGCTCCTGACTGGCTCAATCAGTAAAGGCGTTTGCTTGGATTGTATGTCTGGTGTCACTGGATTCGGCCTGTCATTAACGAACCATAACTAGGAGTCCTCAGGCACTGGCATTCGTTTTGTTTCAGTGCCACTGGGGTTGGATGGATTAGAGTTGGTCATGGTTTATGTGGTTATAATAATAATAGCTTGCATTTCTATAGTAGATTGCATCCTGAAGGATCCCAAATAGCTTCACATAAAGGTGGCATACGAGCATTCAAGCCCCTCTTGTCAGAATTTCAGTTTAATATATCATTAGAAAGATAGCACCTGTTAGAGCACAGCATCCCCTCTGACCACACTGCGGCATTGGTTTGGAAATTTTAGCACACAGGGGAGAGTGCCATGAACTAGGCCACCTGCACTAAAAAAACAGCCTGGTTTTTCATGCAGTCCTGGTACTGGCCTGACTGAGCCTTGCTTAGCTTCTGATATCTGGTGTGATAAGACTATAAAGTGGCAACGCTGCTTTTTTTGCCACACAACAGGAAGTCATGGCACTTATGGAATACCTGTGAGCTCTGTGGTGATGTCAGTGAAAAACAGTACTTCCTCTGAAAAGTACTGTGTAGAGCTAGTCAAATAACAAGTGAACCTGATGGGGGAGCATGTCAGAGTAGTGAATACCTAGTTCCACATTCTCCATGTGCAGTACAGGGATAGCACTCACCGACTAAATTGGTTGATGAATGACGATTCCAAATTGGGCACATATAAAATTGGGGAAAAAAAATCAGAAATAGTTAGAAATAAAAAAGTATATTCTCCAATGCTTTGTAAAATTCACTGTAGATGCAATCTTATTTGCAGTTTTCAGAATGATGTAAACATTTTGTAATTTTCTATGTTCATGATGTATGTGTTTGAGGCTTTTTTAAAAAGAAAAAAATAAATAAAATCGAATCTCCTCTTATCTTTAAATTAGAACCTGTTAATCATAGCCTTCATCTGTCACCTACAGAGGTTTTAAGTAGTAATTTTCAGCTGCCAGTTTCCATCAAATGAAAATGCATACTCAATGTAGTTTTTTACTGAAGACAAAATACTGAAAAAAAATCTGTGCAAGCAATTTCACAATAGGCACTGAACAATTTAATTAGTACATATTGTCTTGTCGGTAAAAACATTTTCTATACAAATAATGGTCCAGACCACTTTTCTTCAGTATCTATGAAAACAGCAGATCTTTTCCCCTTCTCTTAGTTTAATTTACATTGATTGTAGTGTTACACATTCTTTAAGTGCCTAGATTAGATACAGGGCAAAAAAGGAGTCCCTAGACTCTTTGTCTTGTCCCATTGTTGCTCTGGAAGGCACAAGGTGCATTTGCTCAAATGCTTTTTAATGCTTTATATTTAATGCTTTATTATTTATTTGATTAAATCATTTTTTGGCTTGCATATCTTTCTGGAAATTTTCAGAATTTCAGTGTTTTAAGTCTATTGATGTGCTTTGCTCCTGTGTAAATGGTTATATAGAAAAGGTCTAGTAAAACTGAAAATAAAACAAAGGGTTTTCAGATTCTCTTAATAACATTCAACAAAAGCAATAGCAAACCCAGCTGTGTTCCACTTATTGTTTTTATCAAAATGTATCACTCTATGTATACTGTACATCTCTTAATGTTCTTTTTGCTAAAACAATTATTTGGAAGCTAAAGAACATTATCTTAGTTAATTCTCTGTCATTGTGTGCATGCTTTTTAAAGCTGTAGAAATCTTGCCTTGGGAAAGTGTGGGTGTTTCTGCATGTTCTTTACTGACATATAGAAAGGGTAGGGTTATCAGAAACTGTGCTATTTCCTGTTATTGCCTCACCTTTTGCATGCTTTGTTAGCAGGATAGCATTTTTAACAGATACAGGGATAAGTGATTCATTTAGTCAATTAAAGGTGAGTCATAAGTATTAAAAGAAGGGAGTTATATAAATTTCTCATGACAAAGTTCATGACCTTCTGAGTTTCTCACATTTAATTGTAATATTAATTTGCTGTATAAGTACATATCTCTTCATACTGTCAAAATTTCACATGCTGATAAGCAAATAGCACGTTTACAGCCTCATGTCTTTGTTTACAGTATTTTCAGGTGGTAGGTGTTTCCTGTAAGATGAAACCACAGATTATCAAACTTGACCTGATGCTTAGAGAAAGAAGCTTTTGCATGAATGAATGTGTTAAAGCTTCCTGAGAATAACACTTTAATTTTTAATACAGTATATTAGAAATAAAGTACAAAACTTTTAAAAGTATATGCAATACTCCTGATATTCCTAGTATTCAATACATAGCAAGTCAAAAAACTGATTACAGAGGAGGACGAGCACAGGAATGCTGTTTTTCACAATTTTAAGCACAGTGTAAGTGTTGGATATCCATTTGTATTGTATTATTCAAGGATGTGGGGCTGCTCTCTGTTTTTCAAAATTTTTGCCAGTGAAATGTAAAATGGTTGTTGAGTTCCTCCAGTGAGGTGGGATTTGTTTGTAACAGTTTTCGTCCTCAGGCTGTACTGGTCTGAACCGGTCTGTACTGGTCACAACATTAGAATTAAAACGACAAGAGCTTGCAGAAGTGCTAGTAAGAATACAAAACAAAAAACTTGGCGCAGAGTGCTCATCTGAGAATAGATTTAAAAGTTCATCACCAGGCCACAGAAACAGCAGCCTATGCTGTGTCACAGACAGCACTGCACTTGACCTTGTGAGCAATCTCATTTTCAATGAACCCTGCTACTGTTCTGCTCTGCATTGTGCCAGAATATATATAAAGCACCTCTGTTGCTCTGCAGCTGTTTCATTTGATTAGCTGTGATACAGATTGCTGAAAAATGTCACTAACTGAGACACCTTCTCAGCAGAGCTTTCCCCCAGTAGTGGTTACATATCCACCTTCTGCCCCTTACCGCCTGGATAATCAGAGAGAAAAACACAAAGCTAAAGGCTGAGTGAGAAGAGCACACAAATTAACACAGGCCCAACTTCTTTTAGTGCTTGGTTTATGAATGTGACCAATGTGGCCTTTCAGGTTTCATAAGTAGAAGAATTTTGGAATGGATTACAAGGTGACTTATAGGTTGGTTCTTTTCTGTACCTGATGGAATCAGTATATAAGTAAGTAGTTTATGGATGACAGCATGATTACAAATTCATTGGTTTTGTTTCTAGGTTTTGTTGGAAGTTTTGTTTGAAAATAAGAGGCTTCTGTCACTCAAGTTTCCAGTGTTATTCCTTGGTGAAATAAAATAAATATTGCTTGGTTAAACCTGCTCTAAAAGAGATCACATGTGTTATCTTATTATTCAAAAGCACTGCGTAAGTGTTAGATATCCATTTGTATTGTAGTATTCAAGGATGTGGGGCTGCTCACTACAACATGCATTTGAGGCATAAAAACTGTGCACTTTTTATTTTTGAGATTTTTGTGGGAGACGAAAACGCTTTTAAAGGAATCTCATAAAATAGCAGTGTTACATGTGATGTCTGCTATAGTCCTGTTGCTATATGACTTTTTACCAGGTGTTATTTAAAGGTGCTGACTGATTTGAATTTGAAAAAAAAAACAGTAAGTACAGCATTAGCCTTTGCAACATGCCAGCCTCAACCTATTTTTGCAAAATAATTGGAGATCTAGTAGTTAAAACTTTGTAAGAGTGACCGGCTGCAGGAATTTGAGTGATGACAGATTTGTGTAACAGAAGCTTTCATTTAAAGCTTTTTATATGTTTAATCTTTCACCACAAGAGGACTGTAGCAACATATCAAGTTTTACGGTATGTATTTCTTTGTGAGTGCATCATATGAAAGAATAGGAGTAGGGCCAAAATAATGATGTAAAATAATGTAAAGGTGCTATGTTTGACCAAGAATAACAGATTTTTTTGGCTTATACAATTTTTCTCGTGGAATGATAATGCTGAAATATGTGTAGGGGTGAGGTGGATAAGAGGTACTTATAAAATAGGACTGAGCCAGATTTTCGTCAACACAAATCCTGCCTGGCAAGCCAAAAACTGCTTGGAAGGTCATTGTCTTAACTTTGCCAGAACTCAATCCATGTTGCCAAGTTCTGAAGATGTAGCTCGATCAACACTTCCCTTTCACTCACATTTAGGTTTGACTTTTTCTACTAAACACAGAGTGGAGGATATAAACAAGTTACTAAAACAATCATTTAGATTTGACAATACAATTGAGAATCAATGTAGTGAAAAGTGTTCATCAAAAAATTAACCTTTTACCTTTGGAGTTCTGAGTTCATATCCTGCTCAATTCATATGTGGAAGAAATGGAGTTTGGAGCCAGGTTCCTGGTGCACAGTTTGGCACAAGCCTACAGCTGTTGTTGGCAGGCACTTGGGTCGAAACAGCAGGGCTTGTTTCATGGTGTGTGCCGGTCCTTGTGTCCAAGTATAGTCAGTGCCATTGTGCATCCAGTTCCAATTACAGTAAATTCAGAAAGGCATTTTAAAATTAAACAATGCAGTTTTTAATGATGCTATTAGAGACTTATTGGTTTCAAAGATTACTAAATTCCAAGAATTGTTTTATTTTTTATCCAAGAGCTTGGTAATACAAACTACATAAAATTTAATGTCACAAAGTTTAGTGCTGGTAATGGCTATAGCCGAATAGGAATGTCCTTGATTCAACATGGAAAAATGCATCATGCAGAATCTGGTGACGGGGTTACTGAATGGACCTCTGCAGTAAATCAGTCTATAAGTATTCATTAATAGGCCTAGTCATCTAAAGGAACCTCAATCACACAATTTCCATGCAGCCTTTAATTTGGCTGAATGCTTTTGATAATAGTTAAAAATTGAATCAAAGAAACAAATATATCCGATTTAGATCACAACTGAGTTTAAACATGTTAAGCATTTCTTTTTTTATTAATAAGTTATAATTTCTTACAAATAGCATTCCAACTGGAATATGTCAGTAGTATGTGATGTGTTGAAAGATTTGTTTTTGGTTGGATGCATTTTGATTGATGCATTTGAGAAGTTTTTTGCATTCTGCATTGCATTTTGAAATAAGACCTGGGCCTTCTGTTCCCTTAATGGTCAAAGCTGCTTTTGATATCCATTTTTTTCTATGATGTAAACCACATGTGCCTGTCAGTACAGAAGACACAAGCTGTATCAACCTATGATGAAAAGTTTATAACACAGATTTTTCATGCTTTCTGAATCACAGCCTCAAAGAGAAGATGAAATAAGCCGTGGCAACCTTGGAGCAATTTTGAAGCTATTATACTTTAGTACATATTGTGCATATTCTGACACAGTAGTGTATTGTAGTCATATTTTGCCTAATGACATAATTTATTTTATTTTTTAATATATCAAATCATTCTAGTACATTTTTTGTGAAGATTGACACTTAATTTTATATTTGTTTTCTGTTGAAATTGATCTTTTTTCCTAGTGTGAGTAATGCATGAAAAAATGTTTTTATATAGGATATTGAAAATCTAATTCATGGCTCTGAAGAAAAGCAGCATAAGTATCTCCAATAATATAGAACAGCTCGCGAAAACAGTATCCTAAAGTATACAACAGCAGGAGGAATATTGCTACCTCTACCACTCTAATTACTAATAATCTGTCATTAGACATACTGATTTTTCTATTTTTTTCTTTCTGGGAAAACAAATGCTATGGTAATGTGGAATGTCAAGTTTTGGCAAGTTCACCAGGAGCAGCCTTTCACACAACAGTTCTGATTGACTCCACTTGAGAATCTCAGTGATGTCCATAAAATTGATGACCGATAACCAGAAGCTGGAGTCAAACTGGGTTATTGTGTGACAGTGTTTTCATTAGTTAAAAAAAGTATTTTAATTAGTCACAGCTGGACAGCCCTCTCTCTGCCTTTCCTGACTATAATCCACTAGTTGCCTATAAACACGGAAAGAGTTTCCACTGCTTTCTTCCTGGGTGGCCGAACAGTCAGCGAGTTTAAAGAGTAATAGTGCTCTTCTGTTTTTCTTGGGCAGAAATTTCCAACATACACAGCTTATACCCTGAATAAAAGATTTGGTCAAGCAGACTTAGGGTGAAAAAATGACACTTTATAAAACTAAGCAGTCAGGCTATGTTTAGATTGTATTTAATGGGGACTTTTAATCAAATCACTAAGCATTTTTGGTGCTGCAAGCCAAAGGGGTGCATGTTATTCTTTTGGCAAGCAGATGCGGTTGATGTTAGTTTAAGCAGAAACCAATAAATGCTTTCGGGGTTTTTGTCCCCTTTTTTGCTTTTAACTTTGGTAATGTGAAATAAAAGCAGCATTCACACAGTTCCTCAAGAGAGTGATGGACCGAAAGGGCTGAGTGTGTATATTTTGAAGTGCCTGGCGGTGGGATGAAATCCAGGCCATGTGTTATGCATCTTTAGACTTTACAGCTTGGTGGTTCTGTGTGTTGAGTAATGAAGGAAAGAAAAAAAAAATCACTGCCCCTACAGTTCATTGGGTGTATTAAACATAGCAGCTTTTTCAATGCCAGCTGGGTGGGCTATAGAGCTTTTTTTTAGTTAGCTAGAGGACTGTTCTTGGATTTGCATGCCAATGCAGTGTAGTATAACCTGTTAGAGAAAGGATGGTTGTGACTGCAAATGCACCATAGCTTTCCTTCCTTTTTCAAAGTGGATGTTGCAAGCTCCCGAGTTCTGTCTGTATATTCCTCATGCATGCTACATTTTGTTTGTAAGTCAATTGTTAAGATAAATTTAATTGTTATTAAGATGCATATAATTTACCAGCAAAAGAGCATAGCCATTTCCGTTCAAACAGTAAAGAACATTTTGTGGGACACATACAGGTAGTATTTTTCTTGTCACAATGCGGATATTGATTCTGCAGTATTAACATTTAATCATACTCTTTGAAGTTTTGAAGTACCATATGAAAACTTTTATAGGCCATATACATTTATACTGCCAGCTCCTTTTCTGTGGTTTACCACTAAATCTGTCTAAAATGGGGTGCAGCTTTGCAAATTTATCATGTGCAGTAGTGTGTCGTATTCCTTAAGATGTGGTAAGCTCTATTTGATAGACCCTTTGCTTTAATGAAAACCTGTTGTCACAAAATTCAAGCACAAATAAAAATGTGACCACTTGGGATTTGTCAAGCTTCTCATTGTGTAAATTTAGATTAGGTGCAATGCCTGAAGCGGTGTGTGCTGAACAGGGATGCCACACACTGCCACAATTTGAGTTAATATAGCATCTGAAAGATTACTTCTGCTATCGCTATGTGACCTATCACCCCCAACTCCTTATCCCTTGCAAAACTTCAGAATTTCATCTTTTCTCTGCCAACGGACCAGAACATCTGCATTTGGGAGCTATTTATTCAAAGTAATTGACATTCTAAAACTGTAGAATAATTCATGATGTGGAAAAAAAAACAGATGCTAATAGTAAACAATTGTCTTTTTCTGCTTTCTTTCATTAAAATATTTCAAGAAAAACATGTTAAACAGAAGGGATAAAGTGATTTTTTCTGTCTACAAAATTGTATTACTCTATTACCCTAAAATAATTAATCTTTTATATCAAGCAAAATTCACACTTTATATAATTAAAGAGGTGCCAAAAATGGGCAGTTAGAATTAAAACATGCACAAAGATAAAGACTGAGGTTTATTTTTATTTCTTGTGCTGCACTTACAATGTTTGTAAAATGTTTAACAATTTTTGTAAGTTGATCAATTTTCTTAATTTTTCCCAAACCAAATTTCTTATGTAAATAGCTGTAATAAATAAACAGCTTTAAAAATATACTTTATTGAGATGCAATTAATATTTCTTTATCACACTAGAGGTTTATTATGCTATCAGGTATTGTTCCTCGATTGAAAAAAGAGCAGTGTATTATTCAGAGACTTGGGCATCAGTGGCTAATGTTTCTGAATAAAGTTTAGGTCATAAATTTGAGTATTTTATGTTTTGCACATACTTTCTATGAGGAAAATCTGTGCAGTGTTTGGGTTTTTGTATGTGGTCCAGCATCCCATACATTTTCAGTTATAAACATTATTTATTTTTTATATTTTTTCAAAAGAAAATCATGCACACTCTTGAAACATATAGTGTTGCTGTTCTGTCAAAATCAACAGCTTATTTTTCAGAAGAAGTATTTTGCCTAAATTATTAAAATTTTGGCACTTGGGTTTTGTGTATTCTTTCATGTTTGGAAAGGAAGAGCACAAACATTAACATTTTTGTTGTTAGTTTATTTCCAACTGTTTAACTGGTATTATGGTATATTTGAAAAGATTAGGTTTATAAACTGTTCTGTCTGCTTGCATTTTGTGTGCCAAGAATAGCCCACTGGTTGAAAACATGCCAGTTGATCCAGATTCCCATTGAAGTATAAATATAAAAAAAACCTTGTTTTGGAATTCACTAATAGAGTGGTATTTTTCTCATTGTGTCATACTCCATCTGAAACCAATAAAAATGCCATTTTGGACTTGACCTTTTTTGTTTATAATTATATTTTGCAAATACATTTGTTATTGGGAGAAATGGTTACAGTGTAAATACCAGACACAAGAGACTTTCTGCTCATGATGTCCAGGCTGTCAAAGTTTGACCCATTTTGGGCCCTCACCAAACAAACAATTTTGAGCTTCCATAATTCCATAACGTCTTCTGTAAATTAAATTAGGTGTGTGCTCCACCTAGTAATAAATGGCTTTCCCAGTCTATTAGCTCAAGAGGATTGAGAAATTAGAGTCAACTGTTAATTGCTCTTCAAGATGGCTTTCTTTGAATTTCTTTGCCAGCACTTATACAAAGGGTAGTTTATAGCATCCATGCTATGACCATATCCTCATTCCAGAGACGTTTGCAAAAGAAAAATTTGCTTATCTTGAAATGAGATGCTTCTAGACAACACTATGGGAAGCTCAGCAGGAATTTCTCGAACAGTTGTTCAAGGTAAAAACTGTCTGGCATCCTAGTATAAGAACAGTCTCAGTCAACACCACAAACTATATAACTAATAGATAGATAATACTTTATTAATCCCGTAGGGAAATTGATCACAGGCAATTGATCACAGGCAATGAAAATATGCTTCCATTTCCAAGTGAACGAGTATGTAGCCGTACGGTGTTACCCACCCAGAGTAAATGGTTTGGGCTTGTGGTATCTGGAGATCAGAAGAAACAGCAGGCTACTATAAACTAGCATTAAAAAATCATCTTATAGACAATGCTGTTGCACATGACTTAGATTATGTCCCAACATTAAAGTTGAGCTCTTACCAACATGCACTATGTCCAGATCACTAAATACATGCAACTGTATATGTAAAAAAAAACAACTCTGTAGTTGATTTTGAAAAGATCACAATTGGAAATGAGTTGTTGATGCTAATTCTGTTTATTGTTTTCTATATATTACGTGTAAACTGAATGTAAATACACATCTGAACTATATGTTGGGAGTGTGTCACTGAATACATAATTCCTTATGGTTATTAATTCCTTTTTCTGAGTAATTTCTCTAGAAATTGCATTATTTATGATCATAATCTGGATTTATAACAGGATCTTCTGTATTTTATTTGGTTAGTTATGAGTAAAATACATACTCAGTTAAAGTTATTGTCCCTAATCCTACTCTTTTCCGTTAATTCTCATGGGAAAGCCTCAAGTTTGAAGTTGCATGGGGAAAGTTTATGCTGTGACAGCATAAATAACACCCATATTTACGGTGTTCTATATATAGGTGTATATATATATAGGTTCTTTAACTATAAATTGCAGTTTTCTGGTCCCTTACCCCAATGTACATGGGGCCCTGATATACTTAATGTGATATACTGTTATTACCTAAAATTAGAGTAGCAGTCCATGTAGCTGGTTGAGCCCCGGTACAGGTGAAATGGTCACAAGAGTTACAATCCTGGGAAAATCCAGCAGTAAGTCCAGAGCCAGGTGAGTTCAGAAACCAGGAGATCATGTATAGCAAGAAGCAGATGGAAATCTCTTGGAATATTAAGATAAGATCAGCAGCTGGGGTTAATGGCCTTGCTCAGGGGCCCAACGGAGTAGGATTCCTCTGCCAGCTGTGGGATACGAACCGGCAACCTTCCAGCCAAAGGCACAGATCCTTAGCCACAGAGCCACCGCTCCACGCCAGTGAGTCTGAGCAAAACACCCACAAAGTCCATAGCTGAGGAAACACAGTAGGAGGCACACATGTAACCCAAAAGTGAAGCTGAAATGTAACCAAGTCAAAAAGTACAGAAATCAGGAATTGAAGAAATCTTGAGGAACCCCAAGACCGAAACAAACCTGAAGGCTAAACAGAGGCGTAATGTGGAAACTGGTCTTAAATATCCAGTGCTAAATGACCCTTAATTACAAGTGTGTAATATTTATTTTTTGATTATGGTGGTGGATAGGGTAGCATTCGTTGCCGTTGAAACACTTACTCATGCCAGTGCTCTGTGATTTTCCTGTTACATATAAAATTTAGTTGTTGTTCAAAAAAGGTCCACAACCCATGGTCCATGCCTAATGTTGGACCATTTATCCCAATAGCAAACTTAAATTTTAAGTTAAATCAAAGGCAGTAGGGGAATTTAGGAAATGATTTCATATGGAATAACACCGGTAGAAAAATAAAGTACTCACGGATGGAAATTTTCATGAAGATCTTCATATTAATCACATTCTCAAAAATGGACAAAAGGTTTAGACTCTTTTTTATATCTGTAATTTTCACTTGACAGTCTACTTGTACCAGCAAGGGAGAGGTGGAGATGATGTATCCATATTTGCATGTCCTCCTTAACATCTAAACATTTTGTCAGTGTGGGGGACTGATGCCATTGTCACTGATTGCACTGCAAGTGTATGTTTGCCCAGGAAGAGACAGGGCTTACTGTTGTATGGCAAGGTGAGGATATCCTGTGTAAATCAAATCTTGTTCTGACACAAGTGCTATGTTATCAGTTGTCTGCTGCTGCTTTGAAAATTTGGTGGCAGCTAGCTAATGACCTCCCCCACACCCAAATACTGTAAATTTTAAAGACATAAAACAAATGAGATGAAATGCATTATCTACAACATTTAAGAGTTACGTCTTGCTTCATAAGTCATGGACAAACACAATCTTTGTGATCAATATCAAGTCAAAGAAATGCACATACAGGTGCCAAAATAAAGGAAACACTTGAGTAAATGAGGGATACAAAGTATATTGAAAGCAGGTTCTTCCACACAGGTGTGTTTGCCGAGTTAATTATACACTTAACTTCCCATCATGCTTAGGGTCATGTATAAAAATGCTGGGCAGGGCCAGTTGCCTGTTATTTTGGCTACAATGTCTAGAAGGAGAGAGATCTTAGTAACTTTGAGAAAAGGGTGATTGTTTGGACACATTTGGCAAGAGCTTCAGTGATGAAGAATGCTCCACTTGCAGATTTTCATGAGGAACAGTGGCTAAGATCATGTTGGCATGGAAGTCTGAGGGAAAGACATCATCAACTAGGGCCGACTGTGGATGAAAGGCCATGCTTTTCAACCACGCATTTGTTTGAGATGCAAAGCAGAGCAGATGAGGAACTCTGAATTAGATCACAGCAAATATCAATCTTAGGCTTGAGCATGCAGTTTCACATACAGTATACAGTCCGTCAAGAACTTCATAGAGAGGGATTCTATGGTCAGGTTGTAGTGCATCAAAGTATTACACCTCTAAATGCACTTTATAGTGGTACAAAGAACACAGGCAGTGACCTTCTGAGGAATGGAAAAAAGTAATGGGTAGAGTCATCTTTAGCCCTGTTCTCAAAAAGTGGAGTACACGTGTGGCATGCCAAAAAAGAAGCCCCTGGGTTTGAGTGCTTGTTTCCCTGTAGTGAAGGGTTCTGGCGGCTCTGTTATAGATATGAGTTGCATTTTTTTGGCATGATTTAAGTCAACTCTTAGAGGATGAAGTAAATGTCAATAAAATACAAAGCCTGAGCGATCATTTTCATCTTATGGTGAAGCAATTATTTTCTGATCGGTGAAGTATCTTCCAGGATGACAATGCTGCCATCCTGTAAGTGTGATTGCTGAGTGGTTTGATGAGCATGAAAACAATGTAAACCATATGCCATGGCCACCCCAACCCGACCCAGTCACCAGAACTCAACCCTATTGAACACTTATGGGAGGTTCTTGAGCAGTTCCCGAGACTGCGTTTTCCACCCCCCATCAAAAAAGCAACTAATGGTGGAATTTCTCATGGAAGAATGGTATTGCATCCCTCACATATGATTCAAGACACTTGTAGAGTCTATGCCAAGTTGCTTTAAAGCACTTCTGGTGGCTTGTGGTGGTACAGCACCCCATTAAGACACTTTATGCTGTTTTTATTTTGGCAGTTACCTGTATATTAACTATGAACCTCTCTTATGATTGTAGTATGCATGAAACTGGCTGCAAGGCCAACTGTAGTGAATATGTAGAAAGCATCTACAAATGTGCTGCCAACAGGTACTGTGAAATCTTCCTCTTATCTCTGAAAGAAAAATTTGATGGAACATCCTTTGGTGAGTCAGAGAACCTTTCAGGTTACCTGATGCTAGAATAAGAAATACCATAATTTCACTTGGTACTAAAAATGTTTACACATTACATGACAAGAATATTTTCAAGGCCTAATGGAAATGGAATTATCACTCTCTATCATTCAACTATTCCTTGTCTGTGTTGTGTAGGATGGCTGAGCCATTGCATCTTTCTGCAGTTTTTATTTGTACGTGGTGCTGAGAGCACTGGTTTATTTCAAGCTTCACTCTTTTCCAGTGCGAGCTCCATCTACTCAACTATGCAAACGAGCTGGTTATGAATTTGCTGTGTCAGGAGGTGTGATACATGAACCATATCAGCTCTAAGGAATCATATTATTAACAGATTGATTTCCTTGAACCGTTTTCCGCATTTACATCAGATGCACTGAATTAGCTTGCTTGCCTGACCATAGTCAGTTGTGATCAAAATGGTAATCCAGTTTGTACATTTCACTTTCAAAAGAAAGTGCCTCCAGAGTTAATTCTATATAATGACAGGAAAACCAATTTAGTCTTTGCCAGGTGTTAAGCACTGCACTGTCTTCAAAGTGTTAATTGCCAGAACAGTGAACCTGAGCCAATTCCCTTTCCATTCAAATCTTGTCAATAGCTTCTCATAAACGAATTTATACAAATGGAGTGGAAACCCTCTTCCATCATTGTTTCTGATTTAATTCAATGAGTTTCGAGCTGAAAAGAGTCTAATGTTGTTAGCCCTAAATGGATTTGCAAAATTTGAATTAATTTGTCCTCCCTGTGGCAGCACAGATTATGGATTAACTCCCTACCTGTTTTTATAAACTAATGTGTACAGGTCTAAAAAGGTAATTCATTTTCAATAGATCTGACCTTTACAATGTGGCAAGGTTGTCCTTTTATGTTTTTATTTCGAGTCTTTTACACCAATAAAAGAAAAACGGGAACAATATGCCAGCATGGGCGAACAGTTTTTGTTAACAGACAAGTTAACAAAATCTCAATCAGGAATAACAGAAGAGGACCCTTGAAAATTTAGTTTAACTTCCATGCGTTTTAAGTTTTGATGATTTTAGAAGGCCCTTGAGATTTTAAACAAAATGATGATTAGTTACATAAAATATGTTCTGTAACGTCATTGCTGGTTTAAAAAATGCAGGTGATTTCTGATTACATTAAAGGAGTAATAAACTGTGCATGCCACCACAGTTTTCCCCAATATAGTTCCTTTTGCACTTGCATATACTCTTAGAAGTTCATTTTGCTTATTTTTTTACCTGCTGTGGTTACTAGCTTGTCATGTAATAAATTTACTTGGAAGAGATAAAGCTGATTGATGTTGAAATTGTTAAAGAGTGAGAACTCTTGTGAAGACCTTTAGAAAACCATTTTGAAAATTTCTTCCCTCAATTTATTTTCTGATTTTGATCAAATTGAGAATAGTTTTCTAGTGTGTATAAAAAAGTCTAAACTTAAAACAACTAAGGGGATGTTTAAGGGTCAAATCAGAACCACCCTTGCAGGTGGAAATGTGACAGGTACAAAAAATCAAAGGGAACTGTTTCAGATAGGATTTGATTGTTCAAGATGACTTCAATACCAAAGCCATTATGATGCTGAAGGAAGAGTTTTTTTTACATGACATGACAATGCATGAAGAATGATTAAGATATTTTAATTGTTGGAGTTTAATTGGATTATTAAACTATATTGTATCACATTGAAAAAGCTACTGTGACAGTGTGTATTGGGAGGCACTGGTAAAAAGTCGACGCCCTGGGTGAGGGGCGGAAGCACCGGTGTGAGGCTAGCAGGCACCAAGAATAATACAAAAAGAGTGGAAAAATAAAGACAAAAATTGTACCACTGTGCTGGGTTACCTCCAGGCTGGGCTCACCCGATTTGGCAGGGTCCAGTCTGGTGAGCAGGGACGCGATGGACTGACGTCCCATCCAGGGTGGGTCCTGCTTTATGCCTGTTGCTTACTGGGATAGGTTTCAGATTCCCCATGACCCTTTATTGAATAGTTTAGAGAATTAATGGATGGGTACAAGTAGCAATTTAAACCCCACTTATGTGAAACGGGTAATAAAATTATGCATTCATCCCAGTACAGGGGGTTCTATCATTGTGCCAGCTATTAAAGGAATATACTGAAGATACTTCTAGGCTGAAGGTGTAATACATAACTTTTCGATTGTAGAGACTTCTTCAGCTCTTCATAGCTCAAACATTTTCTTTTTATCAGCATTGAATTCACCTTCATTTGTTCCTTTAATCCAGTATTCCTACCCTTTACCTAGTCATCAATTTTAGTTCATTCATCTTTGTTTTTCACAACTGTCTCTTTTGAATCTAAACATCTTTTCTTCTCTGTTGAGAGATCTGATCTGAGCAAGAGAGGAATAATTGCCAGGCAAAATCACAAGAACTTTTGTAATCCACACACACACCTATTTATATACAGTATCATAATACTGGAGAGCTAATAAACAAGATCTTAAGATTGCAACTTCTTATGAGAATGAGTATTGTCATCTTCTGCATCAAATATGCCTCTAGCTGAAAGATGGTTTGGTAATGTAATTTTGTATTCCTTCTTCAGCAATTCCTGGCTCTAAACTAGAAAAAAATCACCATGTGAAAGTAATATTTATGTAATATTCCATCATTGTATTTTTTCCACAAATGCTCAGTATAGATAAATCAACATCCAGAAAAGCTTTATGTCAAAGGGGAAGAAGGCTTCACTGTAGGATGGAGCAGAAGGACCTGCCTGGGGGAAACCAAAAGTGATCCAAGGATTGCTTATTGTAGCTAGCCATTTGTAATTTAAGATTCAAATTAGCATCTGGATAAGGACAATGAATCTATAATATCTGCCATTCTATTTTTTTTACAATAAAATTCTTCTTCCAGTTGGATGATATCTAATATTTGTGCTTGATTTGTACTGGAAATATAAAATATCACAGCACATATACCAGTATATAAAATCTGAGTTAAATGTTTAATCATTTATTCTAATGAGTATAATTAAATATAATTCACTTTCTCAGGTTTTTGTACCAAATACATTTTCTTATTTTAAGAACTCAACAAGTATAATATTTAATACTTTTTTGCTTAATACTGCTTAATCACATTTAGTTATATATTTTATTTAGATACCTTAAGAACACAAAAGTTTTAAAGCTTTTTGATGTATCCTTAATTTTTTATCATTGACAGTGGTCAGGTACCTATAATGAAGTTACATATTTAGCTGTAAGGACTGAAAAAAATATATATACGTGCTGTGCTCCAAAATCTTATTTTGGATGTTTGATGCTATGATATTCATAGAAGGTGAACTGTGAAATGGACTATCATAAATGTATTGAAGCTAACAGCACCCCTCAAGTTTTTATTTTTTGTTTTTCAACAGTGAAGTCATTTCCACTATTTAGCCTTAGTAAATGCATTTTCTGTTAACTATTTTTTCCTAGAGCATTTTTTTGTCAAAATTTCTTATTTACCTTTATGTGGAAAAACTGTTATATTAATAAGCTTTTCATTGTATTGTTTAAAAAATAAGCTAGGTTAGCAGTTCATGTGATTAAACGTGGTGGACAGCAAACAGAATAATGACTGTGTTCTCTGATTCCAGTCGGTCAAGTCAGAAGGTCATATGAAGTAGGTAGTACCTGTTATTTTATTCATGTTTTTTTTTCTGAGGTACATATTCTTTTCCATTACTGTGTTGCCCTTGGCAGTCCGCATTTTGATTATTTATGCAGAAAATAGTATTTGTTGAAGGGATATTTGACATTACTGTGGCAAAGGCAAATATTTTACAATGCATTTCTGGGGAAAGATAAGGAAAAGCTGCAAAGAATTTTCATCACTGGAAAATTTGTGAATGAAAGCCAAAATAGCAATTAATTTCCACAGACAATATCAAATGGTCTACACCCTGAAAACATCTCATGTTGTTACAATTGTTTCATTTATGCAGATGTATCTGCAAAGCTTTTTTTCGCTTCAGCAAATTTAAAATGGTGGAAAGGGCAGTGGGAATTAATATGTAAATCACATAATATTTAAGATTTTTACCATTGAAACAATGGAAAAATAGTGTCAGCATTATTTGATTTAGAAATTATAAAAGAATCAGTTTTTGATTATAAGATACATGCAAGGGGGATTGCTAATCATTATTAGAAATTAGCTTAATTAGTATTGCATTCATATGAAATCATATCAAAAAGCTATGAGACAAATTTATCTAATCTAATAGTCACCTTAATTTTATATGGCAGTAACTCTTCCTCACAAAGAACATCTTCCTAATTTAATCTTAGTTAAATGTTCTAGATTTTGTGAATTTAATTGGTAAAGACAGGATGATTTAATTGTATAAGTTATCACTCCTACTGTCAGGCGTGAAGTTAAGAGCAAATTCTCTCCCAATAAGCAAGGAAATATTAGATAATGTAGATAGATACTTTATTGATCCCGTGAAGGAAATTGCAGGTTTTGTTATTGTTTCTGTGGGTCTTTAATGAGTGAAGTCTGTGGAAAATAATTGTAATTGTTGGAGAGCAGTAATCAAGATTCAAGATTTCTTCATTTGCCATATACAACAAGTGTATTGGAATGCTTACTCGTTCAGCTCTACCCATAATATTAGAGGAAAAAAAATAGACACAAAGGACAAACAGACATACACAATACATTTAGAAAATAGATGTTATAATACAGCCAGGGCAGGACACAGTGCAAATAGTGCAGTACCTTAAAGTGCAGGTGCTAATAAGTGCAGGTGCTAATTTGAGCTGTTTAAGATGCAGACTGCTTGGGGGAAGAAACTGTTTTTGAATCTATTCTTCAGTGTTCAGATACTGTGATACCTCCTACCAGAACCCAGGGGTGAAAACAGATCATGGCCAGGGTGAATTGGGTCCCGAAGTATAGCTCGAAAACAGATTTTAGGAAAATAAATTGCTGTGCGATAAATCGAATGCATTGCATCTTCTATAAAACTCGATAAACTTTCTTTCCAGCTTTAAGCATCATGGAAAGCCAACTGAATGTTTCATTTGTTATTTCTATACTCCAGACCTCTCCAGGAAGCCACTGAGTAGGAGAATCCTAGCAGAAAAGTAAATAGTTTTATTTTAGTGACTGTAGTCTACAATTCCAGGGGCTAAAGGCTTGGCATTGTATAACCTGTTACAGATTTTTCTTCTTTTTTGTCGTATATTAATGATAAAATGTTGTACCGAGCTCTGGCTGAAGGTTTTATACTTCCAACGAGTAATGACAAAAAATACTGGTTGTGTAGTTTGAGCATATTGCTTACCCCCCAGAGAAACCATTTTCGCTAGAGAACTTGGTTCATTTTTCACACCTGCAGAGGTTTATTTTTGACTCCATTACAATGGTAATGCTGCTGGTTTCACTAACATACCCCTTTGTTGTTTAAAAGGATTTTAATATCTTTTTCCATGAAATATAGGAATATGTTGGGGGACACGTCTGAATGGAGAAAACTACCACTCAGTCCAGCCTCTTGAGAAAAAAAAAATCTCAAGGGTAATATGGAGTATTTGAATTCTGTGCTTTTAAATTAGTCGTTTGGAATGCCTAATAAGATGAACCAATTGCATCAGATAAGAATTGCCTCATACTGATGTATTTGTTCCAGTTTATGCTTGGTGTTCTGTGGTATTCATATTATGTTTGTGTCACTGATACATTAGCAAACCACTCTCCTTATCTCTCCTATGTTGCTGAATTTCAAAAGAAACAGTTTTGATTAAGATTGTGCAGCTTTACTAGAATAAACTGTTCAACTTAGAAAATTTATTTCATGTGTTTTCTTTCACATGCATTTGTTTTGTATCTTAAGTTTGTCTACATTTTTCTGATGTTCTTTCTATTTTTGTTTATCTAAGGATAGCATGAATAATGCCTAACAAATTATCATCTTTTTGTAACAACCACATTTGAGGAGAGAGCAGTTTAGTATGCAGCCTAGCAGAATATGAAGTCAGTACTTTTGTACTTTTTTGGTGCTGCCCTTGGATTAATGCAAGGCAAAAATTGACTTATTTTTTGTAATGGGATTTCCCTGTCTGCTGGGTTTAACCTCTGAGAACTTTTTATCTATTGCATTATGTATCTGAAATGTAACAAACTTAGTTTTCCCAAAATTTTCCCTTACCAGATAATTGAAAGTGATACTATGGCTATAGACATTTCCTTGGCAATTTAATTCTAGTGTAAGAATAGTCATGGCTTCTTGGTAACTTGTCGGCTTTTTTTGTATCCCTTTTTTCTGTGCGAATTCTATAAATGACGTGATTTTTACTGTAAACCAACACAAAGTATGCATAGTAGGCAGTAAGTCAGGCTTCCCAAATGGGTGGGAGAATAATGAAGAGCAATTATTCTTATTTGATTTTGATACAAAGAGTTCTTTTTCTGTGAGCATTGAGGAACACATTCTAGGCTGAGGTATGTCAACCTGTGATCTCTCCCTGATAAAATCAGAGCTCTGGTATCTGCATTCTGTGAATTTGGAGCAGTTTGAATATATATCTAGCCTAATGAAAACTATTAATCTTTGTCAGTTTGTACTGATATCGAATCACACTAATCGAAAAATCACTAAGTACCTGCCTGTATATACATACATTATGATACAGTTTTATGTGCATTGTTCATATTTTCTCACAATTTATTTTCAGTACCTTATAATCTCAAAATTGTTTGAGACTGTTATGTCTTTGTATATCTTAAATCTTTGCTGCATTCTTACAGTAGTAAAAATGTATTGCGTGTCTATAGACCCTGGATGGATATTGTCCTATGATACCCAGGTTCACACTCATAAATCATAAATTTAGGATGTACTCTATAGCCTTCTATAACCTATTGTTTTCAGAGAATCTTTGGTTTACTTCACAAGACCTTCCCTTATTGATGACTGAGCATCTGTGAGACTGTTCTATATTAGTAAGAATTGTCACACTTGTGCTCAATTAAAAACTCTGCTGTTAGTAATCTAGGCTGGCAGCCTGTTCAGAGGTTGATGCCTTGATTGCGTGTTATGGAAGATATATGGTACACCTGATTTATTACTTTGACTGCAAATGTGAGAATGGGCATTTTTATATTGCATTAAAGCAAACTGAAAGTTTAACATCTGGTGTTTGCTAAGTATACTAAAATGCCCTTTCTTCCTCCCAATATGGGTGATTAAAGTGAACTATTTAAATAATCAACCCAGCCAATCAGAATTTGTATTGCGAGCTACAGTACATATAGTGGAAGTTGGACTTTTTAAACCCCAACACATCTAACAGTCTTGTTTAATAATGCTGACGAGGATTAGAAAATGTAATATTAAACATCCATAATACGGCTGTTACATTGTTGCAAGTGTATTACTGTTATACTGAAAAATCTTTTGGTGGATCATAATCCTTTTTTAAATTGTGAGTGATAAATAAAATGAGAGATGACTTTCATTCTGTATTTCCTAGAAATTCAGTAAACAAAAGTCACTATTCCAGTGTCCATTATGCAATCTTTGCAATTTTGGAACATCTGTAGATTTAACAAGCTTGCCAACTAGGCTGGACTCTTAGGGGTAGGTACCCCCGGGCCTGTTCTGCTGCAATCGAACATTTTGTAGGTTACCCTTGGACCTAATTTGGTGAAGATGTAGTATAGTTGTAAGTTTTAGTTAATTTAAGAAGTCGTTTATCATTAGGAGTGGACAATATCAGTCCTAGAACACTGCTTGCTGGTCATATTGTCATTCTCAAGAATTGCTTAATTACTGAAGAAAACAAATTAACTGCTTAAGAGGTATTTTTTCCCATCTTTAAAATCTTTAGAAACTGATGATTTAAGATACAGTAAGATACAAAACATTCTGAACTGTGGCTCTAAGAAGGCTAGACTCTCCTGTGCTAGGTCATTGTTATAAATTAGGAAGAGTTATGGGTCTATTACAGATCCTAATAAGTAATACTCTACTATCTACCCAATTATGATTCCCTACCTACCATCCAAATATGATGTTTCCTGCCTAATTAATATTTTTTAAACACATTGGAGCCACGTGCACATATATCAGACAAAATCTCATTTTCATTTGTGGGGGTCACCCACACATTGCTGGAAATACATGCACAGAATGATAGTGTTAGCAATGTTGTTGTGAGGTTTGATTGTGATACGTGTGTTGATTGAACATGTACCTTTATGGATCTGAAGTTTTCTGATATAATTTAAAATCCTACACATACACAATTACAGTATATGCCCAACTGGAAATCGTAACCAGTAACAACATAACATCCATGAGACACAGACACACAGAGAAGCTTGGGGTCAGAGCACAGGGTTAGCCAATGTACAGCGCCCCTGGAGCAGTTGGTGTTAAGAGCCTCTGCCGGCTGCGGGATTTGAACCGGCAACTTTCCAGCCACAGGCGCAGATCCTTAGCCACAGAGCCACCGCTCCACAGTAAGAGATCCTGTAATCAGGAGGTATGAGTGGGAGACTCCAGACAAAGACCCAGTCTAAAATCACAAAACATGGCAAATATATATATATATGTATGTGTGTAAATAATATACATGTATCAATGATATATTTAGCCTGGCAAAATTTGACTGAGTATCAAACTGTGGTATAATGATCTCTGTCCTGCTGTACTGTATGTCATGTTTTTTTGTTCCTGCCTTGTAGGTAGCTTCCTACTGTATCTACAGCAGACCGCTGAATGACTCATCCATTTTGCAGTAATTATGTGTTTCCTGATTTAACCATAGACCACTGTAGTTACTTCATTATGTCATTAAATGTGTAGGCTTTGGGTATGGGCAGATGTGGTTATATACAGATTTCAGGATGCTGGAAAGGCAAATTGTATTTGTCCTTAAAAGTTCTGTGATTCATTCATTTCATTAGGATTCCCAACACACTACTAAATCATGTCACTGTTTAATGTATGAACTCATGTTAGTTGACCGTATAACTCATTTGGTAGGACAAGACAGGCATGCTATAATGAGACACAGTTATAAAGTGAATTAAGACTCAGATTAAGTCTAATAACAGATCACAGGTATGTTCTAAGTTGTTCTGTTAAGTTGTACTGTAAATATATTTCATGTGATGTTGGATATAAGGGCTTAAAATATTATTTTTATTTGGAAGATAAAAGGCAGCAAAAATAGAAAAAGTTTGCTTCTTTTCTCATAGTCTTCTGTGAGTGTACTTTTTGTGTCGCTTGTACCCGGTTTACATAAAACATCTGCCATTTGTCGCAGTCTACTGCATTAAATACACTAAGCTAAATCCATGAATGAGAAAGATTTTTTTTCCTAATTAAGTTACAGAATTCCTTTTGGACTCATTTGGAAGATCATTAAGTCACTTTTTCAATAAGCATTGTAAAATCCCATCACCTCAAGGTCTTTTGAGATGACCCTAATTCTTTCACAAGCCTTAATTAAAAGTCAGCTGTCTCCTTTACAAAGATACTATGTACTGAGTTTTTTTCTCAGTAGGGAAGAATAGATAGGTGGAAAAAATAAAACGGACCACATCTGGGAGCCAGTGGGCTATCTCTGGATATGTTAGTCATAGAATATTACAGCATGTTTTGAAAAAGATTGATTTCCTTCCTGTCATTATATAGAATTGGACGTACACTGAGAGCGGTTTATCAGGAGTTACTGAAGTGCGACTGGTGCTCAAGCAATGTGGAGTAAGGTATCTAATTTAATCCAATGCACAGACCACCCTCAGGCAAGCCAGAAGCAGGCAAATGGGCCCTTGTTTGATGGCAAAATTCAGTCTTTTATTTGTTAGTGATTATGCTAAAATAGGAATGATATAGAAAGGTGTGCATTTCACAGTCTCAGCTTTCACAGAAGGTAATCATTAAGTGATTGAGTTTCCGGAATGATCAGCAGATGCTGAAACCAGGGCCTGAGCAGCACTTTTACAGTAGGAGATCTCTGAATTGCTCATTTAACTGGATAGATGCACAATAACAGCATATTCAGGATGTGTGTAATTTTGTAGGGCAATTTGACTTCGAAGCTTTTCACTTTGAAGGGGCAAAAAATCACTCCTTCAAGAACAAACAAATACAAACAATGGGACAGAAAATAATAACACTACCCAGGCTATATGCTTTAAATAAGAAATAAACTTCACTGAAGGAAATTGGATGTAATGAAAGCATTCAAACCGAACAGATTAACAGGAATTGGTTGCCAGCCCTGAAGGTATATCCGTCAGGGACCCCTCCCTTGTTTCCTGTATGAGGTCTCAAAGGGGTTAGCTCTTTTTTGTGTTATGAGGAAACAAGAGCTCTAATTGCTGTTCCTGTGTGGCAGACTTGGATTGAGTACCAGACGGTCTGGGTTATGAAATGTTTCTACATCTCCTCAATTGATCTGTGACCCTAAGGGTTACAACATTCTCTCTCTGCCCCAGCTGCCACAACCAATATGTTGGTATAATGAAACAAATGATGGAGTTTCAAAATGGTTCTCAAAATGGCATAACCTACAATTAGTTTGTTAAGTAGGCTAAAGTTTAATTCAAGGAGCAAAAACCATCTTTTAAAGCCTTAGATGAAGGTCTGTTAATGCCATAGGCTGAAGAACAGCAAAGCAGTCATTCTTAGTAAAATCTAAGACATTTTAGAATATAAAAGCATAAAGTTATGAACACGAGTGGGCTGTGTGGCCTTTTGGTTGCTAAATGTTCAGATTTAATTTATTAGACAATTGATCTGAGGATTTCATCCAGCCATTCCTTAAAAGAAGGCAGAGTATCAGGTTCAGAAGCAAAAAGAAATAGGTTTCATAAAAACATGAATTACGTTAGAAAGATTTAATGCAAATTTTAAGTAAAATACACTCAATATAATACATCTATAATAATAAGTATGTATTTACATACACTGAGCATTTGTAAGCACAGCCAACCTTTAGTTTTTACATTTTTTACATTTTTAACACGCATGGACAGTGCTAATAGTGAGCAAGGGAATGGATTATGATTTTCAACCTTGTAACATCCCATGCTTTTTTTCTTTTACATTGTCATATATGTTACTAGCTTATGCGTTGCAAAAATAATAAATCATAATGTATGAATATTAATGCCATGAATGAAAATGTACATATAGCCTTACTGTTTATCAGCTGTATCTTTCACTGAGTGCTTTTAACAGGTAAATCTGAGATGGTTGCCTTTTCCATTACCTTTTTCCCCCCCAAGAAACGAAACTGAGCAGAAAACTACTTTTTGTTCTTTTTGCACTCTTAGTTATTAGTTTTAATGGTTTTTGTTTTTAAGAAATGTCCCTTGTAGGTGCTGGAAGCTTTGGAAGATACGATGGTGTATATTTTCAGCTATTTCCAACTCCCAGATTATCTCACTTCAGGGCTGGTTCATTATCTAGCTCCCAGGCACTGCGGTGGGTCCTACCACTCTACAGTAGAACTTGACTAGAGCCCGTCCCAGAGGATCTTCCCTCATAAGTTGCTTTAAAGAACCTCCTGGCAGTAGATGCTTTGGGATTGTAATTAAGAACAAGGCCTGCACTTCAGCCTTGTGGTGCTTGCCATGAGATGATTACTTTCTTCTCCTCAGAGTGCCTGATCTATTTTTCATAACCTGAGAATCAATGCATATTAAAAAGCAAAAGGCTTCAAAATAGCTGCACCCTGGGTCACGGCCAGTTGTAGCATATATGAGAGCTGTGGCATGCATCCTTTCCTGTTCAATCATCTCGCTGTTTGTTAGTTAATAAGAAAAGGTTTAATCTCTGATTCTATTAAGATCTTTTCTTCAAAACACGGGGTTGATTTTCTACACAATTTCTATGTGTCAGCTGATATTTTTGGTTTCTCTATGCCAAATATTTGTGACCACTAGTCAGAAGTGACTGTCATTTCCAAAAAAATCTTGCAGCTTTATCTATTTTTTTCCATCTTAATCTTCTCTCTCTACTTGTTTTGTGGTGTCCAAACCTCTCATTTAATTAATGAATAAATTTAAAAAATGGGGGAAAAATGGAAACCCACATAAAGGAAGTGGCTGCCAAAGTGTGCCAGCATCCTCTTTAGAATATATATTTTGAATGTGAGAATTCTTTACCAGCAGGCTTTCAGTGATGGAAATTACTTGTGCCATTGGTGGTAGCAAAACCATCACAAATTCATGTAGGACTGTCTTTTACATTCATTTTTTAGATGTCTGATGTCTTTTTGCTCTAAATGACCTTGGACTAAGATCATCTGTAAGCTAATATGATTCCTAGAGATTGTCAGCATGGTATTAGAAAAGGTGGGTCTTGCTTAACTCACCTATTAGAATTCTGTCAACAACAACAGCTGATATTATTTGGATCAGTAAACAACTGGCAACTTTCAACTTTGTTCTTATGTTGTAAATTATTAACCTTCAAGGTTTAAATCCAAAAATAAAGCACCTTTAATCAAAAAAATCTGAAGCCATAAGGAAGATGGGTAAAATGGACCAGTTAAGTAGTGCACTAGTTTAAACATAGTGCACAGATCTTAAACTGTAGGTGATTTATTAAGGTTGGAATTCATGCTGGTTTTCTGGTGGTTGGAAATTAGAATAGCCTTAATTGATCAGCATGAGTGTATTTATTTTTTAATTGCATCTCCACATATATTTTCTTATTAGAATTGTGGGTTTTGGAAGTTTGGGGAGATTAATATCACTAATTAATATTTTAATATTTGTATTCAGCTACAAGACTGAAGTTCTTAGTTTCTTGAGAAATTAATAAAGGTTGTACCTTCTTGAGAAAGAGCTATGGGATTTTCAGTATTTTAGGGTTAATTCAAAATAAATACAGAGAAATACAGTAATAACACTAAAAAATGCTATACTTTTATCCTACCCTTTTTAGTTTCCATAGTTGTACTGCCATGGTAGGAAAAAAACAAACATTTTAAGTTTGCTGATTCGATGAAGGTTTTGTATGGTTCAGTACACTGTAGATATTTCCTCTGGTCCCATGGTGTCGGGTAACATGAACCAGTGGAAGGAGTGATGTTGAAATAAACTGGACAGTGGATCCTTCTACTGCTGAGATCACTCAGCCTTTCCTGGCACTGATTCAGCTTGAGCAGCTACTGCTGTAATCAAACAGGAGGGTTTTTCAGGTGACTTTTCCTTCCAAATTGTGTTTGACCAGCTTAGCTAGTGACTTCAGAACGCAGAAGGAGGTATAGCTTACATTTGGACTTAATTTCCAGGATGTGGAGTTCATCCTGAACTCTTGGTTTTCACTGGGTAAACTCTTGAACTATTTGGGCTGGCTTTTTTAAGAAATACTTTTTTTCTGCAGTTTGCACGACATAATCTTTCCTTTTAAAATGTGTTTTGTTGATCAAACGAACAGTGTGTATATTCCAGTTGTACAGCTGGATTTGTACCTTAAATGTCATTATGCCTTGAATTAATAATGCAATACAATAGCATTTTGAAATAGTTTGACTGGGGTGAAGCTACAGTATATGTTGTCATAGGAAAAGTGTGTTTGGTCTTTTAAATTTGATTTTGTAAAATCTGTCTGGGTGTTTAGTCCAAATCTTTTTATTTATTTTTTTAAGGGGCACAATACATCATAAATGTATGGAGTTTCCAAGTTACAAATACTGGCCCTAAATCCCCACTCCCCCCACACCCTAAACAAAATCTGTTTGACTGTTTATTAAAAAAAACTAGGTTACTAGTTTTGATTGTACAGTTTGTGGTTAATAAAATGTATATAAAATAGTATTAAATGCTTCAAATTATTTGAAATTCTTTCATTAAAAATATCTAATTTTATTTTTTTTCAGTTTGTTCATTAACAAACTAGCAGATTAAAAAAATAAGTTTTTTTGTTATGTTAACCATTTACATACGTAAGCATGAAAGTGTAATTACAATATTTTGATTTGTATAAACAACCTGAATGCCAAATTACTTAGAAGTGCCCAAATTATGTCTAGTCTAATTCAGACCAAGGCAGCACAGGACGTAACCTTTCCACAGTTTGCTGTTTGGGTTGATCCAATGACTGAAATTTCCTTTCAGAAGTAATAATATGCTGGGATGGTATAATTTGCAATTTCCTTTTTATGTTTCAATTTAGTGGTGCTCAGTTAGCATGCAATCGCAAATTAAATGTTTTGGATAAACATACCTCTCAAGGAGCTATATAAAGTAAGAACTAATGACTGTGGGGAAAGAAAAGGGTTTGAAAGATACTTTACTGAGCATCTTCTTGTGTTGATATTCATGGGTCATGCAGAAATGGTGGGAATTGGGAGTAATTGTCACACAAGGAAAAGCTGCCAGCAGTATTCAGTGTGCAAACTAAGGGCAAAACTCTCTTCCTAGGTCTGGTGCTTATTAATGTAGATTGGAAGCCTGGAGTTCTTGCTTTCAAAATCTCAGCTCAGTGAGTGACTTAATACACCACCCTGGAGCAAGGAGTGTTACTTTCTTATACATCAGTTTGTCCAAGTGTGAAATTGTTGGTCAGGATCCCGCTGTTAATAAGATATGCCACACTTTTATTACTTGCAAAAATCCAGTTGAGTTCCCTTCGCATTTACCTGCCTGTCTTTACAGATCCCTATTTTTAGGTTATGTGATTTTCCTGTCATATTGTGTCTTCCAACTGTAAGCAGTGGTTTTGTTTTTATAACACATTCTTAATCTTTTAAAAATGTTATTTTTAAGTTCTGAGTCAACGGAGCCTTCTCCTGTAATGACTAATGTGTAGTATCTCCTGTAAATTTAACTGGCCTCTCAGTCCCAGCACTTTAAAAACTTTATCTTGATCGCCATTGAAAGCTTTATGGATAAGCAAGGAGATCTGCTAGGCAAAATTGAGGTTAAGTGAAGAACAGAGTGCGGTGTGTTTGATGAGTTTGAAAATTTGCTGAACGGAGCCAAGTTGACAGACCAGAAGTGTATAAATGCTTTGAAATGGCTCGTTTGCCAAAAGTATTGGATATAGACATCTTGCTTAGGAGCAAAACCCCACTGGTGACAATTTAAAGGTTGTGGGATAGAAGTGTGGAGTAGTGGTTAGAGTTCTGGACTTGTAACTACAAGGTTGTGGGTTCAAATCCCAGATCGGCTACTGTGGTGTCCTTGAGCAAGGTACTTTGCTTGTATTGCTTCAGCTGTATAAATGAGTACAGATGTAGGTTGTTGTGGATAAAAGCTTCAGAAAAAAAGTATTATATGTAAAATGTAATATAAATATAAATTGTAGGTAAGCAACTATAATGTCGCTTGTTTGGCAGTAGAAGGTAAGTTTCAGTAAAATACTTTTATACAACATTAGTTAGTAACCAACTTATTTGTGACATCTGGGGGTTCTTATATGGTTTTAACATTCGTTGTAGTACTTTTTATTTTCATTGTGTGGGCCTTATCTTTGATGCTTTTCCACTGTTATTTTATTCTCTGTTATCAGAACAAGTAATAACGACCACATTTGAAAAAATGCTGACATTCAATATTCTGATGCTCTGTAAGTCTTTTACTAAGAATTATAATTCACTAATCTAACATAATCTAAATAATGAAACAATTGTGAAACTGGAAGCATTGAACTGATGTCCTAAGCTGTTTCAAACCTAAGCATGGATAGGGTGTATATAGGATGCAGTGTTTAAAATATTTTAAAAGAATGTAGTCCTGGAGCTGAAAAATATCATGAGAATTTCCAACTCCATTTGTATGCACTTAAAACTCTTAGCTCCTCAGCATCACAAAGCAGAAAAAAATTGTTTTTCTTACATAACATTGGAGAAGTTTGCTTTCGGACTTTCACCCTGTTCCATATGTTAACAACAGGAACCTCCCTGTTGGTATTTGAAAATATAACATCACTGCAAGATCAGCAAGTATGACATGGAAATCTACACTCCCTTAAAGAAACATAAATCAGAAGTTGTGTTTAATGGAAAGCAGACCAGCCCTGATTTAGAGTTTTCCATGTGTGACTTGGCTTCTGAATTTATTCCAGCACTTCAGGAAATATTCTTAGTTTAGCTGCAATGTTAATTGACCTGAAATTACTGTTAACATTTTCTTCACATTTCTGTTAATAACAATAAAATATTTAAGGATAAAGTAAAAAAAAAATGTCTGTAAGACTCAATTCATCTTAAGTTTGAAATGTATACGTATAGTTCCGCTAACTAGTAGATTATAAGGGTTTGAACAGATCATCATTCTATTAAAGTTTATTCGTTTTGCATGAGTGAGAGCTGATGTTAATTTAATTGTATAATTTTGAAAGTTGTAGAAATAGTTATATAGGTTGCTAAAATACTGGCTCACTCTCACTATAAATTAAAATCCTAAATAATATTATGTCTTAAGTCCCCAAAATGAGTGCTGTGCACTCTGTCTTTAAAAAAGATAGCATTAAGGATTCTATAACAAAGATAGTAAAGTACTAAAGAGTCACTGCTTTATAGGACTGTTAAGCTTGCCTGGATGTCAGAGCTATTAACCTTGAAAAATGTGGAATTAGCAAGTTTAACCAGAGAAAAGTGGAAAATAGAGCTCAGCGTGGCATTAATTTATTATTAGCATGGAAAGTATTTTTAAGAACTTTGACCAAGTGACATCCCTAACTTCTAGCTTGTGGATATAAATAAAATGGTATGTTTGGAAAAGCATGTGCTTGCAACACAAGGCTATGGTTTGTGTGGCTTCCCAATCACCCAACCAAAAACCACATGGTCCCTGCTTCAGTTTGACATGCCTCTTACACCAGCAGCAGTATCCAGGAAATTCTCCTGCACTTTTCCCCTTTCCTGAGATGGAACATTCCACAGTCCATAGAGAAAACAAAAATCCAGCCTCTGTTTGAACCCTGGGAAAGGGTGTTTAGTTTTGGTGAAGTGCAAGTTATGTTTGCCTCTCAAAATGGTCACATTTTAAAACATGGTTTTCCATTTTGCCAAAATGTTTAGGAAGCATAATTTTTAAGCTGGAATCTTCATTTTGTAGTCTTTAAAAATTGTAAACACAGATTTAAAACATAATTTGACCTGCCTGCAAATTGAAAGTTACACCCTTACTAATTTATGGTCATTATTTTAGTATGTAAGAGGCTCTTTGCTTCCATATAAAGAATTCTATCGTACGAAAATTTGCACACACAAAAAAGAAAAACATGTTGCTGGAATCTGGAACTAGCCATGTTGTCAAAGTTGATACTATTTACAGTACTTCTTTCAAGTAATGTCAATATGAGATCCTACAATCAATTAGCTGTTCAAAACAAACCAGCTAGATGGACTTTAAAGGTTTGCTAACTTTATTTTCTAACATGGCTGATGGATTGTTCAAGATTTTGACAACCCATGAACCTAATAATTTCTGATTCTTAGTAACAATACGTAAGTCTGCATTTTGTATACTATAATGATCCTTGCTTAGGTGAAATTCAAAATAGGACTTACATTCTATAAGACTAAACAGGAGTATTTTATTTTTTTATTAAACAATCTTTCCTACAGCAGTTTAACATTGCTTTAAACTTATATCCTTAGAGGTGGAAATTTGCTCTTATAAAGTCTTTACATCAAAAGACTTTCTTGTTTTAAAATAAAATACAGAAAAGCACATCTGTTTTCAGTTCAAACAATTTTAAAAGTGTGAAATATTTTTACAGGTTTGACATGTTTTTCTAAGTAAACTGAGAAGCATTTAAATGCTAAAAATGGCCATTACAGAATTTTAGCTCTCCTAAGTACTCTACACCTTTTCTCGTTACCTTGAAGAAATGCCATTTAATGGCCTATGAAGAAACAAGTTTAAACTAGGACTGGCTGAGTTGTTTGGTCTCCACCCATGGCTTTGTGGCTGTGTGTTTGGACATGACCTTGCAACTGAAAAAGCAAATCAAACAGCACTTGGTCTGTTCAGCATATCCTGCCAGTGACTGATGATTGTTCATGAGATCTGTTCTTTAGCAAATACAGAGTTGGGGGGGATGATATCCAGACATCTTAAAATAACAACCTTGAGGAGGGTGGTGGGTCTGTTAATTGTTTCACCGCTCAAGCATTGACCTTCTTTCTTGGCCTTTCATTCTTTAGCAAATCTTTGTTTGTGTTTGACCAAATATCCAGGCTATGCTTCTTGGTCTCTTGAAACTGCTGTCTCCCCATTTGCACAGGAAGGTATTCTCTTCAATGAGCTCTTACACAACTCCTGTTGATTTTTATTGCCCTTCCTTTTATTGTTCTGGTGTTTAAAAGGATACACTGTTGAAAGGAAGGTGAAAAACCTGAGACAGTCTTCACTGCATGTTAAATATATACCAGGAAGTCTACCTAAAGCCAAATTTCAAATGTGACTATGTGATTGACTTCACAAATATGTTTATTTTCCAAATAATTGGAAATTTATTTTAGGTTGTGAGGGAACCTGCATTGCGACTATTTGGGTTTATAGTCCCTCTTAACTATTTTGCCTTCTGTTTCGAATAACATTTTTTCCAGCACTCTATTGCATTTTGCCAGCCTTACCTCATGCTCCGCTTTCAGTGAAATTTAACTTTGACAAGTGGGTAATAAATTAATTGGTTTCGGGGAACAAATGGGGGGTGGCAAGCCTATCAACAGCTGATAGCAAATCTTTCATTCGTCTTGCGTAATTTTTGTGACTGCACTAGAGCGGCCTTGGAGTTTAGCGCTCTAAAGAAAACTTTCTTTAGAAATCTTTCTTTTCCTAGTAAACTCTTGGGTTTAATGGACTAATCGAGTGTCTGTTACTGTCAAATGTCCCATCAAGAATGATGTTTCAGCCTGAAAACATCCTATTATATGAAAAATAAATATATACTTTAAAAAATATATACTTTCTGGATCTTTTGACTTATTCTTAACGTTTACAATCAGCATAGTCAATGAAAAATGTTTCTGTGCCTCTTTATCACATACAAGGTCTTCATTTCATGTGTCACGTATACTGTATAAAAACATACAAAATGCAAGCAACCCCCTTTGTAAGCCGTGATCTACCCCTATAGGGCATAATTGATATTTCTGAATTTTAAACCTATGTAGCACTTATATTTACCTTGTTGTATTATTTCCCTATTATTGCAGGAAAAGTCTGATATTTCTTATTTTACAGACAAAATTCCCCTTTAACAGATTTTAGCCATGAAATGACCGGGTGTTTGCAATAAAGATATTTTAAAAACTTAGCACATTCATGAAGAGTCAATACAAAATAAAAAATCTCAAATCAATAACCTCAGTAAAAACCCAAGTTAATGTAATTTTTAAAACTTTGTAATACTGTCAACCTTTTGCCTGTAGTGAACCTTTTACAGGACTCACCCTTCACAATAAGCTTTATGCAAACTGATCTTTTCTGGTAAGTGCCACAGGCTGTAGACATGAACTTTTAAGCATAATGTAATTTTTGTTTTCTAACTTTGTTCTGAGCAATAAAAAGGGAAAGTTAAAAATAAACCGAGCCATCTATTTTTTACTGTTAGGATTGGCAGTGTAAGTGGAATTTAGTCAGTTTATCTAGTTTGTACCAAAGATTGCTGGGTGTAGCCTTTCAGTATAATGTGCAGACAGAGGTGTGGAGAGGTTAGCCTGTGAATCCACAACAGGCCATCTCCCTGGGAATCAAGGGTGTGACAGCTGTGCTGGAAAGATGATGCTGAGAGCCAAGTTTAAGACAGGGCTTACACTTCCTGAGATGAGTTTGAGGTTTGAATATTTGGCTCTGAAATAAAGATATTTGTAGAGAACAGCAACTAAAAAAGTTCACATGCTACATATTTTATTTACAGTTTTCCCATGATTGTCCAGTAATCCCAATATAGTCTAACATAAGTCACTGGATAGTAATGCTTGTATGTAAACTTGCTTAGATGGCACCAGATTACTATTTCTTCATACATAGGATGGGACCCATTTCATCTTCCACTGAAGTGCAGCACTCACCTGGGTAATGAGTGTTAGTCTTTATGCGCCAACAGCTGATCAGGTAGAAAAGTGAGAAATCGCATAATCATTATTATTAAGGTAAAAATTAAGGTAGGTAAGATTGTGCGACCCCCAAGTGGAATTTAGGATGTCAAATTAATAGCTCTGCTCTTGAAGGTAGTGTTATGGAATTTTTTAATGACCAGATAATGGCCAAGGTCAGGACCTTAATTTAAAGTGTTATCTGAAAGACAGTACCAGTGTACCAGAAGGTGGCTCTCCCCTCTGGACCTGAATTTCCAAACACCTAATACCCTAATATGATGATGGGGAACACTGTGCTATAGAAGGTGCTGTCTTCCCTGAGATACTGACTGCAAGGTCATTAATGATCTTAAGTGGCTAATGTCACTGATCATAAGAATAGGGATGGCCTAGCTAAATTGCACTCTTGGCTTGAACAATATAAACAAACATTCAGTAGCCCTAAAGGGAATTTATATTGTTTAGCATGACATGAGGCTTCCAAAATTCCAAAATTTTCCTTGCTGGAGTATACCTGAAGTGGATGCAGCTGTAAGCAACGCAGAATGCTTACCAGATGTTGCTGGTAAGTATTCTGTGATGTCATAGCAATGCCTTAGTTTCAGCTCACCTAAATCTTGAAGAACCTGATTCTTTTTTGCTCTGGGGCATTCTGTTGTTAGGTTTCATGCATGTACATAGGCTGCTTTAACTTAATTAAGAATTAGTGTGACAATTATTGACTTTGATTGTTATTACTTATGGGGATCAATAGAATAAACGTATTATAGGGAAGATTTCTTCAAATCTAAAGAAACTAAGCTGTAAAGTCTAAGGCATTGTCTTAATACTAGCCTTCATAATTCTGATCCTTGTTGTCCCATTGTCTGCTGGTTTTTACTCAATTCAAATTTTACTCAATCAATTGTGTTGTTTAATTGAACCCTTAATTAAACTATTAAGGTGATTGGATTGATCTTTTTAATTATTTTGTGCTCCTGAATATAGTTTCAGGATACATAAGAATATTTAACTATAAATTTTAAAAATCTTTAAAAACTCTCATATAAAGTCTAATTTGTAATTTACTAGTTAAAACTGCAGATTAAATCAAGACTGCGACTTGATTATTGGATTATGAAGCTAAAACAAAATAGGACTGTATGTAAAACCGTGCAGCCCTGACTTTGTAAGAACACATGCCTCCAGTTCTCAGTCTTAAATATTAATTCCCTTTTGTTTACACTTGTCTTCTTTGGCTTTCGTTAAACTGTTGATTTTAAAGAAGTGCATTGGGTTGACTTTGACACTAACTTTGAAGATTTTAAGTAGTTAGAACAAATAAAATATTGTGCCATTTTATTTTATTTGAAATAATGCCTGATGTTATGAAGGGTTTAAATATTCATGATATGCCAGGGGAGAAATATTGTCCTAACATGGTGTATGAACTTATTTACAGTTCTCTTTTGGATGTTATTTGCCTCGGGATGCATTGTTTTTTTTGTTTTATAAAAGTCAAATAACAAAAGCTAGACTTATTCCTCATGAGACTATATGACTCTTACATAAGTACACAAATCAATTCCAAATGAAGGATAAATAAGCAATATTCAGCAGCAGAAAGGTAGTTTTCTGACATGACTACCATATTTTATGCTCCCTACTGTATATAATATTTGAGTCAATGAAAGAGGTCCAGTTAATTTTTAATGGGAACATAAACTATACTACAGCAAGCCTTCTTGCTGTACTTTCTTACTTTTTAAAGATCCATTACGGAGGATAAATCACCTCAAGTACGCAGCAGTAGTAGAACTTATTTTCCAGGTAACATGCCAAAGAAAATGGAAATAATCTCAAATTTAACTCTGGGGAGGTTGGTAAGATCAGTGTTAATTTTCTTTTATTTAGGGCCATGAATGGGTTATTCACTGATTTCATTTCAGATTTTTTTTCACCTGTTGGTCACATTACACATGCACACTAGGCCTTTGAAACCTGACATTTTAATTTAAAAACAAAACAGAATTCAAAATAGAAATGTTGTGCTACACAGATTGGATGCAATAAATATTGCTTGTAGAAGGAACACTTTTAGCCATTGGCATCTTATAAAAATACCATGTTGTTTTTTTCATTTTTAACAATATTGGATAGCGTGTTACATTTGAGTATTGCACAGTCTTTTGATAATATGCAGGGCAATGATTTAGTCATTATAGGAGATTACATATGAGATATATGCCCAGTTGTAAAACCACATTTTCTGAATATCATATATCCTGATTCCTCAAAGTAGATAAAATATTTATAATCCAAAATGAGCTTTCTTAGTAATTTTGTTAATTCCGTTGTCCTTTTGTCAGTTATTTACTTTTCAAAAGTAATTGACAGGCTCATAAAATGTTTAGTTAAAAGTGAAGATGTATCAAAGAATTTTTATTAAGTATCTTTTTTCTTTCTTATTGCTTGCGCCGTTTGAACAAAATTAAGGGACATTGCTATCTGCGTGGAGTTTGTACTGTATGTTCTCCCTGTGTTCACATGGGTTTCTTCCAGGTGCTCTTGTTTCCTCCCACAGTTCAAAGACACACTAGTGGGTTAACTGGCTTATGGGAAAATGTGCCCTGGTGTGAGAGTGTACTTGTTTGAGTGTGTGTGTGCCCTGCGATGGACTTGTCTGGTCCAGGGTGTATCTTGCCTTGCACCCATTGCTTGCTGGAACAGGCTCAGGCCTCACCATGTCTCCCTGTATTGAGAGATAGAGAGATTAAAGATCACTTTATTGGTCATATACAATTTCTTGCATTAGGAATTCATTTTTTCCCATACCCCAGCTTGCTCTCCATGAGACAGACACACAGACAGGGAGAGAAGCTTGGGGTCAGAGCGCAGGGTCAGCCACTGTACAGCTGACAGTTGGGGTTAAGGGCCTTGCTCAGGGGGCCAATGGAGTAGGATTCCTCTGCCGGCTGCAGGATATGAACCGGCAACCTTCCAGCCACAGGCGCAGAGCCACCGCACCGCTCCTTAAATTAGGTATTGGGTAAAGTGATTAGAAAATGGATGGATGGTTGTTTCACCAGAGTGTCTCTTAAGTGATAGAAAGCAATAACTTAAATAATAAAAAGATTTTGTAAGATCTTTCATGTACTAAATACATATTTGGAGGATATTTTGGACAAAGGTGCTTAGCTGTAGTGAGCAGATCAGCCTAAGTGTTTTTGCCTAAAGCCTAAGATTCCTTTAAGTGGTTGTTTTCTTACAGTATAAACTGGGAAAAAATCTGAGTTTGCCATCTCATATAGTACAGTCTACATAAATGTTTACATTTTACACTGATCCCTTTTTCAATCTTCGCCTTCTAACTTTTTCAGCACACTAGTGACAGATTGGCATCAGTCTCATTAATGAGCATCATGTTATCTATGCAGTATATGCAGCAATAACAGTGTTTAAAGTTTGATGTACCACCACGGGCACACCTTCTTGTGGCTGATGCAAGCAGCTCAGAAAGCACCATAAATCTAGACCAGAAGAGTGGTACCATGCTGAACAGGCTTGACAGAGCTGGGGAACTGATCCATAATGGTCTAATTTCACACTAATACCTGTTGCACGTGTTCATCATGCAACTCCATATACCTTAGTCTGTTTGTTTGTTTAAATGCACCTGGTTTCAAAGAGGCTTAAGCAATGCAGTTTCCACAAAAGGACTCGTTACTGTAAAATATTGTTGAAGTGATCTTTAACCTAGAGATCACCAGGGACACTAATGGCAGAAAGGGTTAAATGATCAGCTAAATTCAATATTTAGCAGAATAGCATGGGGACTCTTGAGTTTTTTTCTCTACTGATAGGGGCACTCACCTTTCTCTACAGGGAAAAAGGTATCCATGCAGTCCAGGTCAGAGTTGCTGAAAGTCATTATTTCTCAAAGCTGTGAAGCCCATAGGTTAAATTAGTTATTTTGGTCTCATAGTTCACTTGCCCAATGTATCTCCATGGTGCATTGAATCCTGTCCCTAATTGACTTAAGAAGGTTTACTTTTACATTTGCTTCATTCAAGGGGAAGGGATGTGTCAACAGAAAAATGTAAACACCCGACTTGAAAAAGTTAACAGGAGCTTCCAAATAAATAAGGCCTTTTAACTGTCTTCAAAACTTACCTGCAGGTGTAAAAGAAATGAAGAATGTTAGGTGTACACAAACCTATCAGTGGTTGAACCTTATTTTTAACTGTACTTAGGCATGAACAGAGAGTCATATTTTTATAATCATTTCAATTTGGAGGTCAAATTTATCTGTTATGATTAGGTTGCCTACTAAACTTAGACACACCCATGAACTCAATTAATTTTCTGTTCTTGGGAAACCTTGTAAAGCATTTATTATGTGTTTAGATCCTTACATTTTGACATTGATTTATTGACTATTGCTTTATGCTTTCAACAGATCCCAATGATTTAAGTGTAATGGGACTTAGGCCATTCATGCCAAGGGATCACAATATGAAAAGTACTATTGCATTATGTCAGTAGCACATTGATAACACAGAGAAGAATGGATGGACGATGATCCACAGCAAAAAGCTGCACATTTTCAAGAGAAAAGAAGCCAGGAAAAGACACCCAGAGAGCAAACATTGACAGGCTTGTTAGCTTTCCTTCTCAAGAGAAGATACAGCTTTGCATATGGACTGTGTTTCATCTACTGCTTAGTTCTGGTCCCATTTTTATGATACAGGACCAAAAATAATTTATGATTCACTTTTTCAATGCACTGAGCAGAACATCACATACCAAAACATGAAATATGCACACATTTGCAAATCTGAGTTTCTGACTTTACACTTATTTCTATGGTATAGTTTTCAGTATGACAATAAGCCAGTTTGCTTCCCAATTTCAGCATCAAATATTAAAGTATTAAACTCTATAGGGAGAAGTAAACTGTGAAGTTTAATACAATGTGAAGTGCTAAACTCTAGGGACTCTACATCTGTTACACATAGTCATGACTGCCATACCTCACTGACTCACTTCACTTTCCTTTCACACATTACATGTTTAGTAATGTATAACTTACATATGGACTTGAATACAGTATTAGCTGGATATAACACTTTGTACCCATGATGGAATATAACAAAAGCAGAATTTGTTCACCATACTGTTATAGTGAAAATGAGGAATCCAAACTGATAGATGTTTGATAGGCAGAGAACTCTTCTTAATTTAAAAATAGTAGACACACACAGTATAAAGCAAAATGCACATGAATTGCTTTTATTTTACCTTTTGGCATTGCTGTGTGTGTGATGTGCAGATATAGCATGATTTTGAGATTTTAAAGGCCATAAGAACAGTTACAAATCAGATGAGCCCATCTACAGTAGCCCCCCTGGTAGTGTTTTGCCTAGTAGAACATTAAACAATTGAATCTAAAAATAAAAATTCCAGCTTTATATTATGGTGTCCCTCAAGGTTCATTTATGTGTTTGCTCTCAACTATTCCATCTCTTCCCATGCTTTCTTGTATTGCGTTCACACTGATGATGTTTGAATTGTCCTCTCTATTCCTCCTATTGATACTCATGCCTCTTCTTGTTACTCTGCCTTGTCTCTCAGACATTTCTTTCTGCAGGCACTTCCTCTGGCTTAAATGCCGCCTCTCAAAGCCTGACCTTTTTTTTCTCGCTTCTTTTTCCCCTTCTTCATCTCTTTTCCTGTTGACTCCATCATCACCCTATCCGCCTCCTTGTTTGACAAGAGCTTCAGGGTGACTCTTCACCCCTCTTCTTTCCTAAATTGCAGAATCTGACCCTTTTTAAGTAATTAACTATACTAAAGACAGGTTATAGTAGAGTGGATGAGACAGTGGTACAAGGGTGATAAATGTGTGCAGTAAAAGGAGACAGAAGAGGGACTGGAATACACAACTCTTAGACCTTGGTATTCTCCAGTATAGACTACAAAAACTCCCTCTTGGCTGGCTATCTACTTACTCATCGCAAATTCTGTGGGTTGCCTTGTCTTTTCCTCACTTTCTTCCTGTTAGTCCTTTACTCCAGTTACCTCTTATGGCTCCTTTTACTACACACATTTATCACCATTGTACCTTGCTGTACCAGCCAATCTGCTATTATCACACTTTCGTGTCTTATATCCCTACAACCCCATGCGCTCTCTCTGTTTCTACTCTTCCATCTGACCCCCTCTCCATTTTTCCCCTGTCTCCATTCTTCCGCTTCCAGAGCCTGCCTATTTTCCACACTTACTCTTAAGTAGTAGAATTAACTTCTTTCTTTTATAACTCTTAAATTGTCTCGCATTATGTTTTTAATTCTCAGACTGGTAAGGTAACTTGCTAATTGCCCTTACTCACAAGTCTGACAATTTTAGAAGTGAGTGTATCATCTTTGTTGTGCTGTATACCCACTGAGAATAGAGTGGATACAATGGATCGTTTAAAGGGAGCTAAATACAGAAACCAGCATTTTTTCTTGGAAAATGAAGGAGACATTTGTCTTTAAAATTTAATTCCTGTGCTCCTTTTAATATATCTTTCAGGCCACAGATTAACTGCCACAGGGAGTTACATAAGGTAATACATCCCTTCGGTGATGGGAACAGACATGCTTGTCAGCTATAGGCATGCTCCCAAGGACTTTTTTCCCAGGCTTCAAGAGAGATCAGTAAATTCACTCCAAGTTCCTGTGCTCTTTTTAGCTTACATACCCATAGGAAAGAGCCTCTAGCTCTGCTGAAATATTTCTCTACTGGCCCGGTAAGGCATGCTTTGTGCTTAGCAATATGAGAAAAATTGAACGTTGCTGCAGAGTTCAGAATGGACATAAATGAGATTGTCACTCATTCTCTATGAAGAAGTCCATATCTATCTTACGAGCAAGATGACTGAAAATCCCCAGCCTCTCTGTTACTACAGAAACAGGTTAAATCTGTAGTTGTTTTTTAAGAAGATGGGTCATTTTTCAAATTTTATGAATTCCTGTGTGTGTGCCCTTATTTATTGTATCCATTATATACTGCAATTTACAGTTTAGTATTGTTATTTTAAAAATACACAACTATGTTACTGTTACATTGTCATTTATACTGCATGACCACATTTGGGCTTAGTTTCAGGCATGCTGTTAATAGGTTTAATTTTTATGATATACAATTGTATATCATTGATGTACTACTAAGAGTGGGAAAAAATATTTAGGAGGGTAGAGTGGGTAATCTTAATTGTGGAACTTAATGCCAATTATACTAAAAATATTTGTGTCACAGTTTCTTTCCTTATTATTCTCGAAGTATGTGGTTAGGATAAGTATTAATTGTTTCTCACAGTTGTATTCACATATCTTGCAGTTTGGAAAAAGGGATAATGGGAACTTTTTACAGGAGATATAAAATACTCAGTAAAGTACTCAGATTTTATTTTAAACTATAATCTAAAAGATTTTAATTGCAATTAATATGCAACTTTTCTTATTACTTTAAGTCACAAACTAATATGCTGTACATATTATGTACTGTGGTGTTCTTTGCCATACACACTTCTTTTTAAAGCTAAATGGATTGATCTGTAACCTTTTATGCATTCATTTTACTTTTCATTTACTATTTTTGTGTGTTATGTTTATTTTAGTATCCATATCTGTCTCCTGTTAAATTGTTTTCTTGCTATGTGATGTAAAATTTCTCAAAATTGTTTTTTTGCATATATAGGAGCTGATGTAATTGAAAAATTGCTTTATAATAGACGTTTTTCTGCCCAGTTTTCCTCACTGGGCTTAAAAACACATTGTATAATTATTGCTCTTCTGATATGATGCCCAAAGCTAGGCTTGAAGAAAAGGATGAATTTGTGTCTGTTGCATTCTGGGAAAGAAATGTTGTCACGGTCTTA
The DNA here is from genome assembly GCF_055471065.1 of Atractosteus spatula. Taxonomy (NCBI): domain Eukaryota; kingdom Metazoa; phylum Chordata; class Actinopteri; order Semionotiformes; family Lepisosteidae; genus Atractosteus; species Atractosteus spatula. The sequence continues at coordinate 33,987,276 of NC_142717.1, read as the reverse complement.
TTATCTCTATTTTAGTTTTGCTCATTTTCATGTTGTTGTTGTTGTACCTACCTGTATGTGTACATGTGATAACTTTCTTACTCTGAACCAGCTCCTTTAAAAGCTGATCACAACTGCTGCCTGGAAACATAAAAAATGACTTTACTTTTCAGTGTACGTATTTGCTTTATCTGCATTTTGTTCTCATGGGAAATTCATTTAAATGCCAGCTTGGTGCAATAACAGCAATACACAATAGAAAAAATCATTCAGAATATGAAAGACCTTGGCAATATTTAGCCAATTCACAACAGCAGAAAGAAATTTGAAAGTGGCATACTTTATAGTTTTATGCTTTTTTAGCTGTGTGCAAAACAGTTATTTCTCACAGTGATTAATTATATGTCAGCATACAGTAAGAAAAGGATGTATCTTTATTTTAAACAGAAATTATTAATAATAACATTTATATTTAAAAAACCTGTGGTATCTAAATCGAAAGTATTGTACTGTTCTGGCAGGCGGTATGATGTATTAATCCTTTTAAACCCTGCAGGCTTCCTGTTGTGCTACCAAATTGCAGACAGAACCCAGGACAATGTCTTTGTTCCCTCTAAGCAATACTCTGTATTACTAAACAGACAGTTTATTGATAAGATTTTTCCACATCAAAAATTGGAAAGAAAAGTAAAAAAGGGTAGAAAAATAATTTGTTTTAAAATTTATCACGTGAGTTGTATTCAATGAATAATAAATGCTAGGTTGACTTGTGTCTGTGGACTAGACATAGAGTAATAAATTATGGATAGTTATTTCTGGCTAGACACAGAAACATGGTGGCAGTAGTAGCTGGAAGGCCCTTCAAGCACATTTTGCTTACATTTTTTAAAATGTTTCTATAATACTTTTAACCATTTCCTTGCTTAATTGTAATTCCTGCTCAAGCAAAAAAAAAAACATTTTACACATGGAAATATATTCCCTGATATTATAAAAAATCACATCTTTATTTCAAATTGTTTAGTACAGTTCAGAGTATGATTAATGTTTAAATGTGCTCGTTTTAAATGCTTTATCAATTAAAAGGTGAACAAAAATAAGTAATGTCTAAAAGCAAATTACATTGTGTACTACTAAGAAAAATCGTGCATCGGTCAAGTGAAGAAAATTGGTTGTAGTGTAAAAATAAGGCTTAGTAATTCTCTTGCCCTTGTTCCATCCTTAGGTATTCCGATGACTACACTCGTCTACAGTCAGACACTTCATAGATCTCCACAAAACCAGTTTTATCATCTAGTTTGTGGTAAGTCTTGTGGATGTTGTAGATTTTTTGTAGTAATTTAGCAAACACAAGGTGCAGTAGTTAATCCAATGAAACAAAATATTACTAATACTTCAGCACTATAGGAATGATAACTACAAAATCCATATAAAAGCAATCTCAAGACAGCAGGATTGCTGTGATTCATTGAAATAGCAGCTAAAATATTAATAGCATGTGCAATTTCATTAATATATGTAAAGGTATTACCATAACATGAAGGAAATGAAACTTTCAGCAGAGAGTCATGGGACAGACCTAAAAAAATATTTTTCCCCACTTAAAAATAAAATCACAGAAGTTCGTTAAGAGCTTATATCTATATACTTATTAATTTTGGATTGGAGTATTTGAATACTTAATGTTTTATGTGTATTTAATATATATAGTATGTATTAGCTTGAAAGCAGTATTTTCCAGTGTTAAAGTAAATATAGATAATTTAAAACTTGTTAAATTACTAGTTCCACAATTGTGCTAAATAACTTGATTTTAGTTTTGCTCTTGTATATTATACATTGTGTGATCACATAAAATGTTCAAGACACCCTGGCTCTTTTATAAATGAAGGCTTAAAAGAGTGTCAGATTTCAGCCATCCCAAGTCTAAACCTAAGGCCTTGTTATGAGGAAAAAAAAGACATTTTGTTGATGATGATAAGAGTTGATATGGTAATAAAACTTTCAGTCTGAGAATTTCACATCACATCAAAGAAAACGCTATAAATAATCATGTTGATATGTGAAGTCACACTAATTACAGAAATAGTACAGTACCAGTTTTGTCAGTATTGACTCCTGCTATACCCATATATATATATCTTGAGTATAGCTCTCAGTTGTTCTTGCAGCTAACATCCCTGGAGGTAATCATGTTAAATTACCCCCGTCATAAACATGCACTAACTGGTATATACCTGCAGTTTCAGACAGAAGGTGTCTGTCTCCTTGGTATGCACCAAGAGTTTTGGTGATCCTTTATCAATGTTTTCAAAAACTGTGCAGCTTTGTTTTTGCAATGTACCAAAATTAGGACTTCCTTTACACAAATACTCTTTAGATCTGGTATTAGGCAAGATGGTGCCATCCATTTATAGTGTTTTATGCTCATTCACTGAGCAATAAAACAGTGGCTATTTATCTTTTTAACATCCAAAAGCCCTTTACAGAGGACACTCACTTTATCAACCGTGGAAGTCAAGGAAACACCTGGGTGAAACATTGTGTCTGTTACACACCAGAAGCTACGCAATATAACACGTGAAGGTAGAGATATCCAGCAGCCATATCACTCTGAAACTCACAACTGGCAACCCACTGAAGCTCAACAGGTGTGAGCCTGGTCAGTACCTGGATGGGAGACCTCCTGGGAAAAACTAAGGTTGCTGCTGGAAGAGGTGTTAGTGGGGTCAGCAGGGGGTGCTCACCCTGCGGTCCATGTGGGTCCTAATGCCCCATTATAGTGACGGGGACACTGTAAACAGGCACCGTCCTTTGGATGAGACGTAAAACCGAGGTCCTGACTCTCTGTGGTCATTAAAAATCCCAGGGTTTTTCTCAAAAAGAGTAGGGGTGTAACCCCGGTGTCCTGGCCAAATTTCCCATTGGCCCTTACCAATCATGGCTTCCTAATAATCCCCATCCATGAATTGGCTTCATTACTCTGCTCTCCTCCCCACTGATAGCTGATGTGTGGTGAGCGTTCTGGCACACTATGGCTGCTGTCGCATCATCCAGGTGGGCCTGCGCATTGGTGGTGGTGGAGGGGAGTCCCCATTACCTGTAAAGTGCTTTGAGTGGAGTGTCCAGAAAAGCGCTATATAAGTGTAAGCAATTATTATTATTATTTATTATTATTATTATTATTATTATTATTATTATATGGCCAATTTATTTGTCAGATTGTGCAACCCCAGAGTGGTATTTAGGCAGTGAGCTAGCGTTTACACCACTCGGGTTAACACACAGTATTGCAAACACTACAGAGGAGTCTTTAACAATCAAGTAGCTAGGACCTGGATTTAAAGGGGAAATGCAGCCCCAATTTCTCAGACCAGGTATAAAATCTCAGTAGCAAAATTTACTAAGACAATTAACGGTTAGCAAATTAATTAATGGTATCGCAACATTTTACAGATTCCAAATTAAGGAGGAAATTGTGAACTTTGTGAAAGTACTATATGGTCGCCATTTTGTCGCAAACCACTCGGCTTGCCGCAGGTGAAAGCGAGAGTTTAAGCAAATTGCAATATGAAGCGACCTTTTCCGTTCCCTGTCGTTGTAATGACTAAAGCGATGTACGAGCGAATAAGTACAGGTTGTGCAGCAGTCATTTCACAGAACATGTTCCAACGTGATCAGCAAGCAGCATTAACATAGTATATAGCATTAACAAGTAGTATTTGTCAGCAAAACCACCTCAAAGTCGAGAGCAATATTTCTGTTGGATTAAAAGGGATGAATGCACAAACCCGCTTGTTTATGAAGTCACTGGAAGTTTTGTCATCTCATTGTGAATCAAAGAATATGTTGCTGTACACACCTGGAAATTCTGTCTGTTTTGTGATATAAATTGGAGGTTTTACACAATACCTTGTACATTTTACTTTCATTGTGGTTTGAAATGCCCTAATGCCGATTCTTCTCACCCTGAAATATAAAAATAGCATTGCAGTTCCCCTTTAACACCCTATCCAAAAGATGATGCCCCCCTAAAGCACATTGTCCTCTGGGGAAATGGTTTGGAAATTCTGATCCAGATAGAAGAGTGCCACCTAATGGTCCACCACCCCTTACAGCAATGTGTTTATCTTTGCAACGTAAAGTAATTATTACAAAAAGTCTGTCCATCCCATGACACAAAAACCCTAAGAGCATATTTTTGGTCTGTAAAAATCAAAGCTTCTCAAGTGGGAAAATGTCTTCGTCTACTCTTATTTCTAAAGTGAATTATGATGACTTGAAAACACAAAGACTACACAAGATAGACAAAAACAGGGAGACAGGATGCATGTGGAAGGAGGAGTAAAGCAGTTTTGCTTGTTGTTGGTCTGCCGCACGACAGCTTACCTTCAGTTTGATACTGGAAGTTTGGCTTTTTTGTACTAAAACAGACTAATTTGTGCTCATGTGGAGTACTCCCATTAACCAACGTCTAATTTTCACAGTACGTCTGTCATGGTGAATATGAAACCATGATCATTTTCAAGTCTTCAATACATGTTTTAAATACTAAGCTGAATCTACATAAATCAAACAAATCTAGATTTGTTTTCTGTAATATCATCTGAAAAAGGTTTTGATCTCTGAAATAGCAAGCTTTACATTTTGGTTATGTGTAGAAACCCAAGATGGGTTCATTTTTTGTTGTCATTTTTATATCATGTCAGAGTTTAAGAAAACTGAGAATCAGCTGATGGTAATTCTTAATTTCACAGTAGAAGTTATGGTGTTGCCACTCCCAATAGCATTTTAAAACAAGGAGTGTGGCTTGGATACTGGGAGGTGCCTGGGAGATAGAGGATTGAATCCCGGCCAGAGGCAAAATACACACACCTCAAACAGGACAGGAAGTATTTTGCTGTAGGTTTATGCCCAATGGTTTAAAACCAGATTGTTTTTGCGGTTCCTATTTAGTTGGTTATTTCATAAACTGCTCAGTGGAGATGTAGAACACGGATCATTCTCTAGAGGAAAAGCAGAACCACACAGAATACGCAAAGGAAGGTGCGCAGCAGCTAAGAAAGAATGGGAAATTTCAGATTAAAGAAAAAAGTAATATTTCAATGACAGTTTGCACAATGTTGCTGCAAAGATCTCTTTCCCTTGTGAATTCAGCCCTCTGTGTACTTCTAAAGCACTAAGATCACCTTGTATACTCCTTGTTTCATGAAAGAATTGGGTTCCTTGAAAGTCATTTAAAAGAAATGTCATTAAACAAAAATGAATTTCCCTTTCATTAAAGGCAATAATTAGAGTTATGTGACCTGAAGTAATGTATGCAGTGCAAAGGAAAAATCATAAAATGAAAACGAAAATAAAGCAGAGCTGTTCAACATCAACAAGGCGATAATTTACTCAGTTTTTCATTGGTGTACTTTAGTTGTACTGAAAATTCATCATTCATACTGAAAAAAGGTATTTTTCAAAATAGTTAACATGAACATTTGTTTATTGAGGAGGTATGGATCTGTCTTCATCTTTTACATTTCTGGCAATATTTACAGGAAAATTGGAATGGACTTTCTGCAGTATTAGTCTGTGAATATATATTTACTATGTTTGTAAAATTTCACACTTGGATGTATGGTTTCTGATTATTATTATTATTGTGATTAACATAATGTATAGAAATATTGTGACTTCTGTATTGTGAGGCAGAAAGAATGTAAAGCATGATCAAATTGTTCTTTTTGTTTGTTGTCAACAGGCTGTCCTGATTTAGTTTTCTGTAAATCCTATGTGAAATAAATGACATTTGTTGCAGATTCTACATGTATGCAAGGAAGCCCTAACCATTCTAGGAGATGGATATGTCATAAAAAAATATTACTTTTAATGATCTAATTTACCAATGAAAGGAACAAAGACCAGAGATGGAACAAGTAAGGGTTAATACAGTGCTGAAAAGTGGAAAGATAAACAAATTGTCTTGGTAGTAGAACACCTGGAGCAGGCTCTGTAGTTGAGGCCTTGGTTTTTCTTTCTACTTTTCAGCATGGAGTTAACCTCTACTTGTTCCTTGCAGTCTGCATACTGACACAGCTCTCTACGCAAACCTCCTAAGACTGGAAATACTTATGGCAATAAATTTAGTAATTAATAGACTCCATATATGTTATATAATTGACGTTTTGATATATTTTAATGAGGCAGTATGTACAGCATTCAGTATATGTTAGCACTAGAGGTCCAAATTGGAATGCTAGTAACATTTCATTTTCTTGAAAATAACCTTGGAAAATGAGAAATGATTCCATTTGAAGGACTTATGCAAATAGTTTTTAAATAAATAGCATCCTGGCCTCTTTATCCACTCAGTACAGTAACTGCCTTGCTTACTGACAGAGATGTGACAGGACAGAGAGACTCTGTAAACACTGTTAGCTGTTACTCAGAGAAACAAACTATATCACGATTGCCAGGAATACGTATTTAGGGATAACCTAAAAATGAATTCTCAAAAAACATGCATCTGCTTTCACCTCCTGTCACCAAGGAGAAGCTTCCACAAAAGGAGACACAATTAGACTTGTAGTCTTGCACAGAAGACATCCCAATTTGTCATTGGAGTCTGTTGCACTTTTTTCTCAAAGGATGATTAAAGTACACTGTTTTGGCTTTTTCAGCAACTTGTTTAGGCATTTAGAATACCCCTCCTTGCACACCTTCCTTTTTTAAAAAATAGGGCTGTTTTTTGTTTCCATGAAACATGCCACTTCTGGGAATAAGAGAAGTACTTTTTAGTTGAAGGATATCTTGGGTCTTCCTCATCCTAACTATAGAAGTTTGTGCATGACCATTGCAAAAATGTTTAGTTTGTATTTAACTGTAAAGATTAAGTGTAGACTGAAAGGATAATAACATGAATAAGCATACCGCTATTTACTTCAAAACCAATACTTTTAATAAGTTTCTATTAAAATGATTTTAATCAGTACAATAAATTCAGTACAACTAATTCAATAGCAATAAATTCAGTAATTAAATTACGTTGATCAAATAATCGATATTTAAGTGTCCCTCCATAATGAGTAACCACTCCTTTTATAAATGTTATTTTCTACAATTTTCACAATTAAATATGTAATACTGAGTGAAGATGTCTAATGAATTAAAGCAGAAAATAATATTCAAAACAGAAATTTTCAATCTGGGAATTATGCTTAGCTTCACCAAACATTCATTAATCTATGAGCATTTAAAAATTAATTTGGAACTATTTGTACTAGATATACAAGCATATACACATGTATACAGTACATATCCGTATATTTTCTGTTACGTTCTATTTTCAAGGCAATTGCCTTTTTTTTGTCTTTAGACAGGGATGGAGAATTCCAGTCCTTAAGGATTTGAGAATCTTCCGACTCTCAATCCATCTCTGAGCTTAATCACTTAATTGAAAATAATTATTTGGATTCTTAAACACCTCACCTATTTATTTCCATGCATATGATTTGCAAATCAAAATGTTCTGTTTGAACACAGATTTCCTGTAGCTTTTCTGCATTTATACATCCAATTGGTGTATACTGTATACGATATATCTGTTCAAGGAAAGTAGGAATGTTCCTTATAATCAGAACATTAATCATTCACTTGGATTAGCAAAAACAACCATACTGCCACAAAAATTAAACATATCAGGGAATATGTATTATATCACAGAGACAACCAATTGAGAATTGTACCAGCCTTGTTTACCTTTTCTCAACGTCTGATCATCTTAAGCCTCTATTTCATGTGCTTGAAGCCTCTGCTCAGTAGATCTTGTGTTCTAGACCCTAGATCAGAATCCTAAGTTTCTGTTTTTCCTGTGCCAAGATGCTCATGTTTTCAAGCATATTGTTTCATGCCAAAGTTAGTATGACATATAGACCTGAATCAAAGACCTCATACAGTGATTACAGTAAAGGATAGAGAGTTGGATGATAGGGCGCACTGTGGAAGGACATGGAAGGAGGGAACAAGGATTATATTAAATTGAAGCCTTTGCTTTCTAAATTTGTTGTGAAATGAGCACAGTGAAGGGTCAGGATCATGCCAGCATGATATCCCAGGCAACCGCTGTGAGTAGAGATGGGGCTTACAAAACAAGATGAGATAGAAGTGGGGCTTCTGTCACTGTAAGGACTACTCAATGCTTGCTGGTGGCCAACACAGCTTACTTACCACAAACATGGTAATATATTATGTGGATAGCTCTGGAATTCATCTTTAAAGGTTATTTTTTAATAAATGTACAATGTACTAAATTAAATACTTTGATATATTTAAAGCCTCAAAAACTACTTGTTTCTTTTAGTTGTATTTTCCTGTCTGTCTAAAAATAGTTTACAGGGTTGAAAGAAATATCTAAGTTTTATATTTTTCCTCATTTTTCTTTTATGACTTGTTTGCAGAATGTGAAAGCTGCTTTTTCTTTGCTTAATTGATGTAACAGTGACCCTTGTCATCACTGTCTGTGATTGTGAATGCAACATGCACCTGTTCAGTCCTCTTGAGTTTTTTTCCTTCTTCTGGCTCACTTGTATCCATCAACAACCCTGTTCCAATGCATTCTATTTGAGTAACCCTTAGCAGCTGCTTAATAATGCCAGGCTTACGTGACATCACTATTTAAACTATACAGAGTTAAAAGAAAGCTGGCATCTAGGAATGTCTAGTTACTCAGATCACTGCACAACTGAATTATATGCTTGTGCACAACTAGCACTGGGATCAGTAAATCCTTAGAGCACCCACATACGCAGAAAACATAAAGTTCCCACTCCCAGAGGACTGTATTTTTTTGGTAGGGTCCAGAAAATAGTTGACTTGTAGAACATTGTTTTCTTTGCATACTTCTGTTTAGAGCTTGTTGTAAAGCTGTGACTGTGATTTAAATTGTGTGACCACATTGGATAATTCCACTGGATAACTGGATTAATCTTAATTAAAATAAGCTTATTTTGTTATTTACAGTAGATACCAGTACACTCAAAGATCAGGGATCTTTGTAGCAAAATTGAGAAAAATGCAAGATAAAGCGATAAAAACTTATCAAGTAGGCTGAAGTAAGTACTTCTTAAATCTTTTTCATGTACCTTAAACACTTTGTACACTACACTTTAGCAAACTATATATTTTTGATTATACCCTTTTACTCCCATATCCAGAAAAACAGTCTTTCCTAATACTCAGTACTGGGCAACACGTCTTTCAACTTCAGCTGTTTGTGGGAGCCTATATGCAGGAAGTAGTGCATGCATGATGTCTCATAAATGGCTAAGCAGTATTATTTAATATTGTTAATGACATTCATTATTCATTTTTGGTGAGTCAGCAGATTATGAAAAATGTAAATGTGCTGCAGATTCTGAGATCTAGCTCAGCACCACCCTACTAATGTTCTCTTAAAAGAAAACAAAAAATGTACAATCTTTTATCCCTGATAATACTTGTATATGAGATCAAATGCTTGTTAACCTTTACTGCAAATCATGAAGCTCAAATGCTTTCATTCAACATTCTTTTTTTGCTCATAGTATGGTTAGAGTGTCTATTGCCAATATGTGTGTGGACTGACACGAAGCATATTGAAAACAGTATCTTGAGTGAAACAGCTTTTTTGTCTCTTGTTCTGGTGTTTTTGTTCTTTGGGACTTCTTTTATATTCATAAAGAATGCTGGTGGATCCTCAACTTTTACATCAAAGAAGAAAACCAACTCAATGGGAACCTGAAATTCATCCTTTTTCCTCATTACTGCTTAGGTTATGACATTATTTTGTTAATTGAAGTCTCTTATTAACACTTTTGGACCAATATTTAAAGTATTAACAGTGTAAGGAGCTTTTCGTTAAATGTCTGCTGGGCATTTTACTGCTGACCCACAGGTCTGTAGAAATTACAAGGAGAGTAGGTAGATGGTAAAGAAATCTTGATAGATATACTGTAGAGTTGACAAAAATGACAGTTGAAGTAATAAATTAGATAGGTGGCCCACAAAAGATAAAGAATTATAGGAAATAAAATGGTGTCTTCTTATGCATCTTGAAACAAAACAAGACAGCAGTCTTAGTTAAATTCAGAATTCTTTAATAAAGATTTAAAAAATTCTAATGAGATGCAGAGACAGTCCAGATATTTCTTCAGAAGTACACTTCTAATTTTAAGCTACAAAGATAAAGTCTTCTCTACAAAATGATTACAAACTGTAATGATTTAGCAGCCCTTATCAGCTGATTGATAGTTCTTAATTGTGGTAAATTATGGTAAATTACAGCTAATAGTTCAACTAGTGAATTGGTGGACTGCTATTTCATTGTAGAAATCTCCAGATTGGTTACTTAAATGAATTTGATTTTTTCTTAATTTTAAGCAATTTTGCAACTTGCATTTATAGAACATCTACAGTAAATAATACATGTTCTATCAATGGGAGTTTCAAATGAACAAAACACCTAATGTTTTAAATTGTTTCATAATTTAAAACACATCACTTAAATTAAGTAAAGAAGTATGAGCTCTCTTGTGCATTACAGCAGTTCAGATTGATTCAGAGTTTTGCTTAAGCGTGGTCGCCTAAACTAGATGTACTTTACTATATTTAAAAATGTTATTGTAGTAAAGATGTTTCATGTAGGATAAGGATAATCTGGTACAAAATATTAAGTTTTGAAGATTTGAAAATGTGAAATAAACAGAATCTTGGAGGGCAATAGTAAACAGGCAGTGTCCGATGAATGCTGTAGTTTTAAAATATGACAGCTATTTGAGCAGCATTCTGTTTGACCTTATAATAGAGAGCAATGAAAAAGAACCACCAGGATATGGCACCTAATGGCAATCACAGATGAAGTACGATGACAAGGAAAAATGTCATTTAGAAATGTTCCTTTTTTTCCTTTTACACCGAAAAAATACCTCAGCTTTAGGCTTTCTGGCACTGATCCGGCCACCAAGGGCAGACTTGCTTTCAGTCCTGTTTGCTTTTTTTTTTTATAGATTTCTTTGTTAGAGAAGGGCAGCAGCGGGAGACACAAGCACTGCCATCCGTCTTGTAGCAAAGCCAACCTCTTTTATGTCAAAGATGTATAAACAGGAACCTCAGGGCCTTTCTGTGTGGAAGGGCAGCCGGTCCCAAGCTCTCAGAAACCGCACCAAAGGCAGAGAGATAAATGAGTGAGAAAATGCTGTTTGGGGAGCTCTGGGGCTTTATTTTAGCTGTAAAAAGCTTTTCTACAAGAGCTGGAGACTCTTGTCCATCACCAAATGAGTAAGCAATGCATTCTTAAATTACAGCCCTGAATAAAAGAACTGCATTTAGAGCAGAATGAGGCCCAGGAACAGAGCACAGCAGTCATTGCGGTGCACTATTGCAGTGACTACCACAAGGCAAGATAAATGCACTAATTAACTTAGCTGGAGAGAGAAACCAAAACCCAAGTCTTATATTCTACAGACTAACAGTTACCATTGTAATTATTCTGGTGCCTTGTGTATTCATGCAAGCATGAAAGCATCCCTTAATATACTAAGTCTGCTGTCAGCTACACAAGCCTTTTTTGCTTGTGGTTTTCTTGTGGAATTAATTTTAAATGGGGAGAGTCCTAGCTCACTTTTGTTTTTGTTCTGCTGATAGTTTCACCACCATTTAGCTCCTTGTTTACAGTTCTACAATCTCCCAGTGATGCAGCTAAATCATGAACTTGTGTCCTCTCACAAAAAGGAAATATTTTGAGTTTTTTTTTCATACAGATTCATGCAGCTAGCACTCTAATTTCAGGAGTATCGAATAGAAAGGATTGTAGAAATGGTATTTTCAAATATTCTTCACATGGTGCTACTTAACTTGCACCACATGGCGCAACATTAATGTGGGTCTAAATTTATTGGGATTTATGCTATCAGAATTCACCATGTGTTGCTATTTAATCTCTACATTACTTTGCTTGCATTTCAATGGGCCTTCATCCCTCAGGTACAATAAGGCAGTCACTTCTTGGAAGCAGTAAATGAGAAGACCCAGTTCCCGATGATAAGAGCTCAAAATACATTCCTTAAAATATTTTTGTAACTATTGAAGCAATTTAAGTATGAATTCGTTAATGACAGTAATTGGAGAGGATGTGGTGAGAGTAATGAACTGAAAATCTTTAGCACATCAGGATGTTTATATTAAATTTGTTTTACATGTCAATTGATGGATATTTTTCCTGTATTTGTAAATATTCTATACCCTTCTCTGTGTAAAAATTCAATTTTCTAAGGAATCCTACAAGCAAATTGCAAAGGTGAACAACTGCATATGTTAATCTGTGAACAAATAACATGGATGTGGACACAGTGTAAAGAAGAAGCTTCTTAATGATTTTTTCTCAAATTACAGACAGTAGGCATTTAGGCAAACTGAGTGTTTGTATTGAGAATACGTTATTAAATATAAAACAGAGGGAACAGACCAGGCATGAATACTCAGATTGTAGTGATATTATTAATGGAGTACTGCAGGAATCTGTATTAAGACCACTGCTCTTAATTTATATCAGTGATCTTGATTCTGGTATAGTTAGTAAACTAGTTAAGTTTGTAGATCTTACCAAATTAGATACAGAAACAGAGCAAACTCTGTAGTAGAATCAGCAAATTAAATTAAAAAAGATTTCGATTACATTCTTCACTGGTTAAACTGCAGGCAGATGGTGTTTAATGTAGACAAGTGCAGGGTATTGCATATGGGTGTAAACAAATAATTTAAAAATATTAAAATACAAAAACAAAACTGCTTATGAAAAAGACTTAGGTGTTGACACATCATTTACCTCTTCTGGATAATATCGAGAAGCAATTAAAAACTATAGAAAATGTTAGCACATGCAGTTAAAATTGTTTAATGCATTAATAAGGTCTCAAATATTTGTTGGATTTGTCCATTTACATTAGTGAATATTTCTGTGCATTGTGTATTTCTAGGTATTTAAGGGAGAAATGCTGGCTTGAAATACTATTTTCTGAAAACGTAAGTTTTAACATAACCAGTAAAATGTAATGTTACGTCTTGGGTGCTGGAGAAATTTTCCATTTTATGTAGTGGCAATCGTAAACAATTAGTACATGTCAAACTGAAAGAAACCATTGGACACTTTAAGTGCTTTTGAAGGCAATTTAAATAACTGTCAGCTGCATTAGAAGAAAAAAGCAGGTAAAGGACAAGCAGTAAATCTCAATTGTCAAGTGATGTCTTATTTGTGCAGAAGTTCCAGTTAGTAATAATTTATTTAGGGGCAAAATAAGTTTAATGTTTGTTTTTTATAACACTCCAACACCCTTCAAAAAAGAGACCATAACTCAGTTTCTTCATTTGGTTTCATATCCAGTTGCATTTGCATTGTCAACTGTCAGTGCACAGTCAAAAATGATGCTCATTATTTAACGGCTTCATAAAGTACTTTCATTGGGATACACTTTGAGTTGGTCCCTACATCTGAGTTTTATAGTTTTGACAATCGCGAGTCTACAAGTTTTCGATAACCATTAAGTGTAACAAAATTAAGTGAGAAAACCAAACTTGTTCCTTATGTTACAGAAAAAACTATGCCTATACCATTATTATTTTCTGTTAAGGTTGAAATGCGTTATTAGACGGAAATGATGCATGCAAAAAGGAAAAACACAACTTTTTTGTGTATTTACTGTATGGATTCTATTACATGATAAGATTTTCATTTGCTACTAGTTTGTATTTTTATTAAGACATTTTAGCTATGTTTACATTGTGTAATGGTTTCATCAAGGACCACAAATTTGTTTATTTCATTAACTCCAATACAAGACTATGGTTTTTTGTTCATTTATGCCAGTGCAGGACAATGCTTTTCTGTAGCAAGGCTTTCACCTGCTGTGGGTTGTAATGGAGGGGTTGAACCCTCAGAAGCATATCTTCACATGATAGTTATACTTTCTGCAGTAATAATTACACCCTGCTGTGAAATACCTGCTGTTAATACATTTATCCTCCTACTACTCCTTTCGTTAACTCTCATTCAATGTGCAGTGGTTGCCTTGCAGCATCTTACAAACTGTATATACCAATAAAGTTAAATTTAAAATAAAAAGGCTTATTATTTATAATTATTTTAAAATATATTTATTATTCTTATAGCCAGCAGCTTTATCACCCTGCAACTCACAACTGGCAACCCAGTGAAGCTAAGTAGGTTTGAGCCTGACCAGTACCTGGATGGCGACCTCCTGGGAAAGCTAAGGCTGCTGCTAGAAGAGGTGTTAGTGGGGCCAGTAGGGGGCGCTCACTCTGTAGTCTGTGTGGGTCCTAATGCCGAAGTATAGTTACGGGGACACTATACTGTAAAAAAGGTGCTGTCCTTTGGATGTAAAACCAGTAGAACCGGTTTTAAATGAAAAATTCCAGGGAAATTTTTAAAGAGTAGGGGCATAACCCCGGCATCCTGGCCAAATTTCTCCATTGCCTTTACCAATCATGGCCTCCTAATAAACGGCTTCATTACTCTGTTAGCTGATGTGTGGAGAGAGTACTGGTGTCCCCATTACCTGTATAGTAATTTGACTGGAGTCTTCAGAAAGGCAATATATAAGTCTAAGGATTCTTCTTCCGGTTCTGCTTCTTCTAATTTCTTCTAGTACAATACAGTTTGTATTGGTAGGGTTAGTTGCAGTTGTTTCAGAAAGTGAAAAATAGCATAACAATATAATTGTATATAGAAGTTGTTTATTCTTTAAGGAAACTGCCATTTTTAAGTTATTGTGCTGCTATCTTGTGTGCATAATTGTCAGGAGATGTGAGCTGCTGCTTTTAAATCATGTGTCCATGGTTGTCATGCAAAACAAAGTGTTTTTATTTAGAGTTGCCAAAACACGAAACTGTATCCCCCGTACATCATTTATTTTGCAGCCTTTATAGCTTATTTTTAATATGGTGTTGCAATCTGTGTAGTTTTAAGCACAGATTGCAATGTCATTTGGGGAGAATTGAATTCTGACTTTATTTTCTGTTGAAAAGCTCACTATAGTGGCAGAGGAAGTCGGTGAGGAAAAGTGTGTGTGGGATGTGGTGGTGGTAGGGGTGGGGTGTAGGGAGACTGGAGATAGGGATTCTGTGCTTGTTGACATACTCAGTAGCTTCCTGATTAAGATTCTCTTTTTTGGTCCGTATCTCTCTGGTCTGTATCTCGGCATACTATAATCTTAGTAAATGTCATACAGAACTCTTTATTACTTTCTATGTTTGTATGTTTATTAACACCTCATAACAGCACCTCAAATCTAATACGTTATAAGTAATAAACTATCAAGATTTCCAGGGACTTGATGAAGTTATTTTAACAACTCAGATGATGCTTTTGTTTGGCTGCACATTTTTTAAGGTGTGATTTGACTTTTCATCACCAATGTTTAACCCTGTTCCCTAAACTATATTTATATCAGTCTACTCTAAGCAGCCCACATAGTAAAGTTATTATTGAAAATATGCTGCATTCTTAGATTGTTACATTATGATTTAAAATGATTATCTTTAGATTTGAAAAAGAAAGATGTATTGTGAATGTTGTAAAGAGATGGTGAATGATTTTAAGAATTATCCTTAAAAAACACGTTATCCTTAACCTGTCCAAAATGCAAATAGTTTATTAAATGGCAGTGGTTACATATTTTATTCTCTCCTCCTCATTTCTTCTAATCTCCTAATTTTATTTTGTTCTTAATGTTTTTTAGTTACTTTTAACTAAACCAACTTTTAACCAAGTTTACAAGGTGAATAGTACTTTGTTGAAATAGTCAATTCACTTTATTTTTATATAGAGCCTTTCACAACAAGGTTGCCCCAAGGTGCTTAACAAAGCAAGTGACAATACATGTTGTGAATACAGAGCAGAAAAGACCAGAAGGGTCAGAAGACCTCTAGGGGTCCAAGGTCAATTGGCTGCCCAACCCCTTTGATCATACTAACATAATACAATTAAAAACTGACTGTATGTCAGTACTCCATGCAGATCTGTGTAGATCAGCAAAATCCTCCTAAACGATACCTATATCCACAATGTCCCTCTTGGATCCATAGCAGTGATGCAGCGTCCAGCCCGGGCAACATCCAGACATGTGGGGAGGAAAATAGGATAGTTTGGTCAGAACAGATGTGTCTACCTGGTGGGCCAACACAGAGACACACAATGGCATGTACAGCAGCACCAGCAACCTTGGTTATTAGCAGGCTATGATGTAGGGAACATAAGCTATATGTTTTGAAACTGTGCATTGCTGTTTAAGAAATTACTAGATTATGGATTCTGTTACATGAATGTAAGAACCTTTTCTCAGAAATCATGAAAGAATATTTAGGCATCAGGCGCATAGATTATTTTTTAATGCTTTGTTAAGTTATTGTCTTGAAAGAAAAATGAAAATTATTTTTTTTTAGTGTTTCAATTTTTTGGTATTTCTCTCAGGAAAATTGAAAAGACATTTTCGAGTATGAAAGTGTACTTTATGTTGCATGATTTTAGTTTTGTTTTTCAATAAATTTCCTGTACTTAAATAATACTAGGATACAAGGTCAGTAGTTAATGACTAATTAGTTCAATTCATCTTGTTGTGGATATCTGAACTCTTGTAGATTAATGTATTTCAAAGCATTAAGTACCAGATTATTGCACCTTATTACCTTATTTTCCATTGAATGGTTTCCTGAAAAGTGAAAATCAGCAAATTTTGTTTGTAAAATGAGTTTGATATAAATAATTGGAATTGCAGCATATATACACACCTGAAAACAAACTAAACATACTTGTATGCTCTGCATTAAAAATGACTATTATGTGCTGTAATTAACACTAATAATTGCCTACTTAGTTTAGGTTAAAACTACCTCATATTGCACAGCGCTTTTTATACAAGGTACTTGTCATTTTAATCCATGCTTTAAATGGTAGAAAATCAAGCTAGAGTCTTGATTATTTGAGTGCAAATGAACTTGTTTTTTAATTCATTTTAAATCTGAAATATCAAATGGGAATAATTGAAAATGTTGTACTTTCTTGTGCATATACTTTTTAAAGACATGAGCAGATAATTACAAGTCTCTTTTCCATAATCAGACTTCCACTAGGTTAAGAAGAATATATATTTAATTAAAATCTCATTGGTTATCATCTTGAATTCGTAAATAGCTACTTTTTGACCTTCATGCCAAAAGCATCATACCTTGATGTTATTTTTTTGCTGTCTTTGTACACATTACTTTTATTTTAAAGAAATACATATGCAGTAAATTAAGCTACATTTAATAATATCTGATTATTAAAATAGCAGTTAATGCCCTTCAACTAGAAATAATCTAAAGGCTAAGGCAAATTAAAGTCTTGATGACAGCTCTTTAGCCCTCAATACACTTATCATGACCCATGCTTAACCTTTAAGCACTGATGGAAATCTTAAGTAAGGCCAGATCTCATTATATGCTTACAAGGTAACCAACTCTGTGTTGCATTAAGAGACAAAATTACATATAGTGAGAAGAAGGTCAATGGGAATGCGATGGCGATTCCTTTTGGAACCACATTCCCCAAGGCTGAAGAGTATTACCTATTGTGCTATGCAAACCAAGACAGATTTCAGTTGGCCGTGAACCTCTGGTCTCTAGGAGGATAGCAGAACCTCGTTCCAGGAAGATAGCAGAGCCTCTGCTATACAGTATGTTAAACCAGAGTGGGAAGGGAGCAAGGAAGCAACTCCAACAAGTCTGTTCGTAATGTATTGAGTGTTTTGGAACTGAGAGAAAGAGAGCTTTTTGAATTTTTAAATCTGCTGCCTGGCTGTGTATATAGAGGATATTTTTGAAGAAGTGTAGATAGAACTAGGGTTATGTTTTGACTTTTTCTTTGAAATTTAAATTCCTTAAAGACTGTAGGTGTCTATTTCCTGAGGCCCACCTATAAATGAACACCAATGCTACATTGCACCATTGGTGGTGTGATAGTACTGTAGTGAAATCCAACTTATCTTGTGCAATATATAATGTGCAAGACCCAACAGGTGTTAATTTTTTAAATATTGGGTGTGTTGTTAATATGTTTTGAATGACTTTTTCTACTATAATGAAGAAGTGTAATGATTTTAAGTTAAGGTAATGGGGTTTATTTTCAGCTAAAGGAAAACCATTTTCTCTTACTGATTGGTATATAACTGAAAACATTATTTACTGGATCATGTGAGGCAGAAATGCATTTCTGTTTTTGTGATGTAAAAAATAAATGCCTTCATAAGAGGCAAATGGTTCACTGACCCATAAAATTGTTTTCTGGAATGAACTGTTATCCTTCTATATACTGTACGTGTTACGCAGGGGCTAAAGTGTAGGCCAGACAAAGTCTAGCTTGGGCACTTTATATTTCTCTGGGCATCCTGTGTAATCCAGTTGCACTCTTAAGCAGATTAGCAAAGACACTTAATAAAATTCCCAGTTTTTTGTGTTTTTTTTCTGTTCATATTTAAAAATATTAGTTATAAGGTGTCAATTCATACAAAAGTATACATTTTAAGTATTTTACCCTGATATTTAATTCCATGCCTTTTAGCAAATACCTCCCTGTCTACTATACAGTTTTGCTGATGAATATGCTTTTGGAGTTATGTTTTTATTTTGCTCAGTCTAGTTAATGTTAAACTATCGTAAAATGTTTTTGGTACTGTCAATTTTTTATTTGTATTAGGAACTAATCTGTTAATGTAATTTTAGCTCTTAACACCCTTTGTTGTTAAATGCTCCAGTGCTGTCTTGCATTAGCTGCTCACAATCCAAGTTTTTAAGTTATGTTAAAAAAATGCATCCCGACCACAATAGTTATGCTTTTTCTATTACATTATGGCTTGCACTAGCAATCTGAAAAGCCCCACTTCATTTGACTGCAGAAGAAACACCCACAAATTTAAGCAATTTAAAAACAAAATTCATATGAATCCACAGGCCTCATCCAGAATGAAAAACCAATTATCCCACAATAAGGCCTTATTTGAACTTCAGAGAAAACAAATCTGTTTATTGCTTTGGATTCTCTTTAAACATGTCTCAAATGTATTAGCAGTTTGAAGATCTGGAATTATATAACATAAAGCAGACATACAGTCAATTTTTTGTTCTTATAAGATGTGATTTTAAAGGTAATGACAAGAACTCTTTGTAAATTATTTAAACAGTATTTTTTAATTCTTATTGTGCAACTATTCTCAGTTGTATAATTTCAACCTTTTAAAGCTGCTCATATGTAAATAAGAACAATGCTTAAACTGTTTAGATGGGCAAGTTTCATGTTAGTCATGAAAGGACTGTTGGTGCAGTATCAAGATCCTGTTGGCCAAACGTCTTTTGAACAACTCCCAATCCAAGGATGTAAACAGATTAAATGTTGGTATATAGTAATAAATAGAATGGACAATTCCTTTTTTGAGCAGTCTAATTGTGTCTTACAATACAGCTCCATTCCAGGAAGGCATTAAGTTAATTTGTTTATTCATCTTGAAATAAGAATTACTATAGAATGAATAGAATAGCAATTCAAATGAACAAATGAATAAAATAAAATTTAATTTCAGAATAGGACATGATATATATATTTAAATGTCGGGGCTTATTTTTGTGTAAGAAGTTGCATTGACTTCAGTTGGTTTTAATTTTAAGGTATATGTCTCTAGTTACTTTCACTTTCAATCTTTCAAGCTGTACTTGACACAGAGTAATCTTTACATGTAACTTTTGGGTTAAGGTCTAATCTCTTACCTGCCTGAGTATAATTTAGCACATGATGTGATCTGTGAAGGATTGAATAGTTGCAGATATTTTAAAATATCATGTATTGTTTTGTTTCAGGTGTGGATTGAAAGAAATGCTGAAAAGATTGAAGGATAACATTAATGTGGTAAGCCTTGCCTTTGCTGCCTATTTACTGCCAATTCCAAGGCCAAGTGCTTTGTCTGCAGTTTAGCACGTCTTTTGTTTTTACATAAGGATAACAGTCAAAACAGGAAGGCACAGGAACAGCTGTCTCTATCTAAGACCTCTGATATGTCTTCTGTGCTTCTTAATTACAGCTCCCACTTTCAGATTGGTTGTTTCCTGCTTAGCAATCTGCTTTAGTACTTAATGCCGCAAGTCCGTGACAACTGCATGAGGCATACTCCTGGCTCCTTTTGCGGTCTATTGGGATTGGTTTATTCATTTATAAATATTGCCTGGCACAGCTGTTTGTGGGCTATGGTCGACTTTTTTGGCATGTGTATGTGGAGCTCTCCATATCAAATTGAAAAGATTGTAAAATTTGCTTAATGCATGTCACAGCTGCCAAGCTTAAAATGTATAGGATGACAACTGGTGCAACGGTGAATAAGAAAGTTGTAAAAGGATGGGAAGACAGGAATTTCTTGGTCATGTCACCACTTGGTATCTTAGATATATTGGATAGCATTGCAAAAGAGGTATGTATAGCCCTAATGCAGTTCACATAAAATGTAGCAGATGTACTTTTTTATAGAATTGTGCTCAAGTGAAAACAAGATAGCATATACAAACATCTGGAGCATTGTTCAGTCACTGAACCCAGTACATATCATATTCTGAGATTATTTTACCATCTCCAGGACTTTGTTAGCATTTCACAAACAAGGAACAAAATAATGATTGATTATATGTCATAAAAAGAAGCAGAGACAACTAATTTATTAAAAATTACCTAATTATTCCACTTGTTCTATAGTTATGTGCTATATTAAGAAATGTGAAATATATGGAACTTCTTATTTTGGAAATGGTTCAAGACAATCAGAGTTAACCCTATAATCTCTATATTGCAGTGGTGGGACATTTTTGCTTTCATTCCGATTGGAACTACTTAAGGTTTTGAAAGAAAAATCGATTCAGTAAAAGACGGGCAGACCCATAAAATTATATGCCAAATGGTGAAAGGGAGTTATATTTAAGTAAGGTATTCTTAAGCATACTAGCAAAAGTGTATCAGTAGAAATTAGAAGTACCATTTGAATTAGAAATTGTTGTACTCCCAGAGCTCATAGACAACACCTGTGTCACTATCTGTAGTCTGTGTCTGTGTCTTAGGCAAGCACTTCAACAAAAAATACAGACTCTTTAGGCTTAAAAAACCCACCACATGCTCTTATAGAGCAGCCCTTCTGTCTTGTTCTGCCTTTAGTGCTACTTCAGATTGTTCAGCTTTATGGGCTGTAGAATGCTTCTCTCTCCAATACAGAGTGAAAGACTTTTTTGCCATCATTAGTCTTCTTTTGCTAATTGAAATTGTGCATCACTGTGTATTTGTACAACAAATCACGCAATATGTAAATTAATAAGATAAATAGATGTGAATAGGGCACTTGGCTTTGTTAATGACAGCATACAACTTGAGTTTACCTTTGTTGAAGGGATTATAATTCCCAAGCATTTGCAGATGGGATGATTAATTACCAAATGAAGCATCCATAGATGCTCCCATGTCGTTTGTTTTTTTTGCCTACAGATACAATGTATGAGAAATTGTTTAATAATGTGAAATATCAGAAATTTGAAAGAAAAGTTTTTTGTTGTTTGAATGTGTACATGGATACATTTACTAATCAACTCACTGATATGTTCCTGTTTTTCACCAATAAACTGTATTTATTGCACTGTAAACTAAACTTTAATTTCAAGTTGTGGATGACCTACATCTTGAACAGTAAGGCACTTAATAACAGTACCAAGCAGATATAAATACAAATTTTGATAGTCTATCACATCCTTCTAGATTGCATGAGGCTTCTCTTTCTTTGTCTGGCTCTTATTTGACTGCCAAGAGCAAATTTGTTAATCTTAACATCTGATGGTTTCCACTACAGCAAGCATGAGTCCAGGGTTTTGAATATGCAGTAAAGGGTTCTCCCTGAGAGATACATGATACAAAATGCAGCGGTTGATAAAAATGCAGCTTTCAATCGAGATGGGTTAACTTTTACTAAGTGTATATTGACTTGTACTCAGCATTATCCCGTTGTAGTTTATCTCATTAGATCTCAGAAGCTAAGACTAATGGAGCCTGGTTAGTATTGGGATGGGAGGCAGTTTATTAGTAAAAATCACTGTGTATTATAATTTGATATAGAGATGGATCTAAAATCTAAAGGATTGTGTATTCATTCAATATTAAATGTATCATGTGCACATCAAAAGAACCTAAGATACATTTTTTAGTTGCACACAATTCACTTCTTGTTCTTTGAAAGATGAACCCTGGTCATTGTCCACAACCAATTCTTCAGTCTAAAGTCTTTTGACATTACTTTGCAGTCTTGCCTGGACAGAATCCCAGATTCAGACTTCACAGACTTTTAATGCTGGTTGGACACTCACGTCCTGGCAGGCCAGAAAGTGTTAATGAATGTATACTGCACTAGTCTTCCTTTCCTGGTTTTGCTGAATTCATATTTTTAATGTCAGGTCTTCAAAAAAAATGATTTGCAGGAGATTTCCCTGATATACTTTGAAAAGGTGTTCCAGAAGTGTTGAATCATAAAAAAAATTGACAAGTGACAAATGTGTTTAAAGTCTGTTAATGGTTTCACCTCTTCGTTCTTTACACTTCTTTTTCTAGAAACAGTAATGGTTTTATTAGCAAAGGAAATATGAGTGAAAGCTTTGTGGGCAACACATGAAGATGACTTATTACTTTTTCTCCTGCGAGTTTTCAGAGAATAAAGATGTACTGTATTTCAGAGAATGTCTAGAGGTACACCTCTAGGTGGTCTTTGATGCAGTGTTCATTTACTAAAACAGTTTTAAAATAATAGAGTATAATGCTGCAAAAACTCGAATATAAGAAAAATATGTATTAGTATAGTAGTGCATTTTTATTAATCCCGGCTTTGTCATATGTTAATTTCTGTGTGATTCCAAGTAGGGTGGCAACATTCAAGAGTGTTTCTTTAATCTTTCTTTAGTATTCAAAATTAAATTCTAAATCCTATGATTTGAAGAATGAGCTGCATGATGGCTTAGTGGTAAATGTGTCTGCCTCACATAGCTTTTGGGTCATGTGTTTTATTCAGAACTGGGAAGTCTTTTGTGTGCAGTTTGCATGTTCTATCTTTGTGTTTGTGTTTTTGGCTGGGTATGATAGTTTCCCACACCTTCCAAAATCATGCTGGCTTTGGCTAATAGGTAAAGATGAAATTGTTGTTAAATTGTGTTTCAAGCAAGAGACTAACACCCCATCCAGGATATAGTACTGCCTTACTCACTTGTTTTCTGGGATAAGCCCTGGGTTGTAATGACTCTTGCCAGGAATAATCAGATTCATGATAATGGATGGATAATGTAAAAGATGCATTTTTAATAGTTATTTTTCTTCTAGTACACCTTTTCTTTGGAAGCTCCCTTTAAGAGAAATGATAGATATGTGTAACAATTTATTAGTACACATTTATATTTAAGCGCAGATAAATTGTAATATGTATGTAAAAAATCAGGAGCCACACCTGAAATCTCAGACATTCATTTCTTGCTGTCATGAAAGACAAGTAAAACAGGTACTTTCATTTAGTAATTACTTTTTTTGCAAATACCTTCAAGTTCAAAGCACTGCAGACACACTGCACCAGGTTGTATAGTTTCTGTAGGACTGTATTTGAGTTTGCATGAGTTTAATTTGTACGAATGGTTATTTACCAAAAACATCTGGTATGGGTAATGTCAACAACTTGGCAATTATAGATGATGTACATGGTAGTAACTGTATTTAAAACCATTTTCAGATAATTTTAATAAAAATCAGCACTTTACCATTAGTTTGTATTGTAATAGGAAATATGTAAAGATGCATATCTTTAGTATGCAAATTAGTTTGTTTCTTTCCATCTTGCACACTGTACAGTCTTATAGAACTTACACAATAGCCTGGACACTTCACTGCAAGCAGTACTTGTAGTGTCTATTCATGCTTGTTTCTCCTTTTATGTTTTAGAATAGTTTTCTTTCTTCAGTTGCTTTATTTTTTAGTAGTGTGCAGCATAACAGGTTATTACCTAAATTGATCTACTTTCAAATTCCCCCAGCTATTGTATACACATACATGAATATACTTAATGGCATCTTTTCATATTCACAACAAGTGAAAGTGTGCAAGGAAAGTGAAATATGATAATCTTCAAAATATTTTAAAATAAAAAGTCATAGGTCTTAGGTCAAAAGACCCACACACTGCTCTGGATCTAGTTGTCTATCTGTGGGTCGACACGTGTACATGGTTTTTTATTATTTTGTAGCATAGAAAGTCATCTGGGATTGTCAAAAGGGACTTCCCTTTAATTAAGCTTATGAAGAGGAAAGGCTGTCTCAGGTTTACCATGCCTTTTGTGAGGTTTTGGCGACTGATATGCCGCGGTATGCTTTGAATGTGTGTCTGCCTGGATGCATTAGTTTTGAGGGAACTCATTATCCTGGTGTTTACCTCAGTCAAAGGAAGTGCTTGTCAGTGGTGTCTGTGAGCCAGCCTGCCCCAGAAGAGAACAGTCAGGGATGCCTGCAGGCTAAGCCTGACAGGTCATTGGGTTCTTTCTTGAGTCATACAGAGACGGTTTCACTGCTGACAAGGATTTATGAGAAGATAGTGTCAGACCTCACACAGAACAGTGCCTGTCTGTGCCAAGGCAGGAAGGGACAAAAGTTAACTATTTGTGCTCTTTTGTTGTATTTTGCAGAGACTTTGATTAATTTTAATTGCTTCCTTTTGGCATTTTTGTTAAGTAAGTGTGATTAAGTCATAATGCAATTGAACTATTCCTGTTCTCTGTTTTTTTTTTGTTCATGAATATATACTTATGATATTGGACAGTTTAGTGGATTGGAATTGGCTTTATTTTTACATTATTTTGTGACTATGAAAAATGATCAACCTGCTGGTTAACAGTAATATTATCTCCATAGTTTGGCAACTTCCATTGTTTTTCAGTCTTGGGTTATTCAGTTGTAATGCTGTAAAGCAGTGACTTGTTTGTTCATTTTTTATGTAAAACATTTTTGAAAAGAAGAAAAAATTGGCTTCCCTTGTAGCCCATTTATGAATGAGGTTCATGAATCTGAAATTATCGTCTATGCAAAGAACTAACTTGATTCCTAATTTAAAAACTTAATAACCTGATGTATTAATAAATGCTTCATGTTGCAAAATGTGTGGTAATTTTAAATCTTGTATACTGCATTACTGGAAGCATAAGTACAAGGTGGTTGCATAATGAACTAAATGTGAATTATTAAGCGTGCAAGTGTAAGAGAGAAGTCTGGCATACACTTGTGTTTTCTGAGAGCATATCTTATGCATTTATAAAGCGCAAAAGGCATTTATGAGGTCATATATACAAAATATGTTGGGAGGTGAAAAGTTCAGATATAGTAAAGAGGCCTTTCTGCACATACTTTCATTTATGACATTCAGTGTTTGTGTTTATAGATATACACTTTCTTCCATCTGTGATGCATATATATTGATCTTAACAGTTCATGTGCAGTACTGACATAAATTATGTATGAATAATACATCTGATATGAAAGCAGTTAACTTGCTTCTATCCATTTGTGGATTAGAATTGAATTGTATTATCTTAGCACTGTAGGTGTTATGCCCTTTTTCTTAAATATTTATTTATCACCACCTATTGTTTGTACAACTCAGTGTCTTATAAGAAAACATAGGCAACTCAATTTATTATTTTTAATATTTAAGTTAATTATGCTTTTATTGTGCAATGCAAGATAATATCGTTTCTGGAAGATAATGTACAGGGAATCTTCTAAAAGCTATCCTTGGACCCCCAGGTGGTGAACATACCATCTGGAGTTCAGGCTGGGTCATTGAGTCCAGCAGCAGTTCAGATCTGGTAGGTATCATTAGTCAGTATTTCACAGGTGTTCCCAAGCAACACACTGACCTAATGTTGGTGGGGTTTGGTTGGGTTTTAGCCAGTCAGGATTTCTCCATTATACCTTGCAGTATCAACCCCCCGGGCATTTTTGTGGGAGGAGAAGTGGGAGGCTAGACAGTGTTTTTCACAAGATGCATGCAAATCCTCTTCCTTTCATTGCAGTGATTCGATCTGCTTAACAATTGTTGGATTTTGGATGTAGTTTTTTTTTTGTTAAAAAACTGCTTCCAAAGACACTAAGAAAAAATAAAGCTGTACTACATCTTTATGTTAGTATAAGGATTCCTTGTTTTTTTTTTAAATGAAGGTTTATGCAGTATATGATCAAGTCTGTATTATGATTCCCCCTTGATTAGGTCCAGTGGACTAAAAACTTGTAAAAAGTAAAATAGGTGTAAAATATGTTTAATTTGATTTTTTATTCTCGTGACTTAAATAGATTTGCATTTGTTCAGACACTAAAGCTTACTGAAGTCCTATTTCTACAAAGTATCTCACAAAATCTAGTCCTATGACCAGTTTCTGTAACTCATTTTAAATCATCTGCTTTATCCTAAGGGCACTTTTTTATTTTTTCTCTTTTCCAGGAATCTTAAATAATTCTGGGTAAAGAGAAAACTATTACATGTTGCAAATAAAAAAAGAGTAATTTTCTCTCAAGATTTTCTCCCCTCTTCCCAGAGGGCCTCTGTGCTTTTAAGTCCAGTTGTAATGCGTTAGTGCTAATGGGTTAACAGTGTTCAATGGCATGCACTTCAGAAAAAGCAAAGCAATGGTAAGCAGTGGGTGATGTGTCATTAGACTAAGTACTGAATTGCTGTGATAACCCTATCTGTTGTTCACAGTGACATCCTTGTTAATACAGTCAGTACGGACGCACGCGTTTGGGGCCCCTAATGAAGTACTGTTCCTGTTAACCTGAAGAATCCCTGAGACCTTCTCATATGTTTCTTACAGGAAATCTCCTTAAGGAAATCGATGCAGTTGCAGATGTGGCTGCCTAGCAGAAAATTAGTCTACAGGCAGTTCTCTCACATTCTGATTAAAGGCTGGGTGGAAAAAAAACCCTGCTAATGAGCTCGAGTCTAACAAGTTGGATAATCTGCATTTTTCATTGTATTAATAGCTGACTAATCCAGACCTGATATCTTTAAGCAAATCCTGTAATTGATTTAATGTTTTTTTCTTGCCGTTTTTGTCTTTGCTTTGTGAAAACCTGACATTTAGATTAGTTTGCCGCAGGGCAGGTGTCAGAATTGGAGCGCTAAAAACAAACCAGAATGGAGGCCAGCACTGAAAGGGGCTGTATTGTACAAACATTTGTTCTCAGATATACTTTATACGTCTAATAAAGGGAATTTAAAAATTGTAAAACTGTTAGCAATTTTTGAAGAGTTTAGTGTTGATACTGTTGCTTTTAAAGAAGACAACAAAGTTTTAGTATAGCTTCTGTTGTCTCATAACTTTAAAATATATTAAGTTCATTATAGATGAAATATGGGAATAAATAATGCCTGTAACCTAGAAAAAATTACAAGATTGCTGAAAATTTCTGTAGACTATTTAAAGGAAAAAAGCAAGAAAATCTTACAAAACACAAACCAGGATTTTTTAAACATTTTTTAAGAAACCACTTTTTTTCCTGCTTTGTAGAGAGACAGCATCTGTAATCCAAAGACCAACATGAATTACTCATACAACCCAGACTCATTACTGACAAAAAAAAACAAAGATCAATCCCTACCACAGCTCTGTGTGGGGTATTGTTGCTTAATTGCATACTTATATTCTCTCTGCTAGGTGCTGTTGAATTCTGCCTTTTGAAGTACCTTCCTCTCTCATTAAACTGAATTACAAAGGAAAGTTAATCTTTTGCATAACATCAAAGGTTTAATAAAATAAATAAATAAAATCAACATATCAACAGGTGAAGTCTTTAGTGTCACAGTCAAGAAGTGCTTGAGCAGCTCTCTGGTATGCAGTGTTCAGACACCTCTCAGAGCAGCCATGAAGCTCAATTATACCGGCTAGTTGCATGTTAATGATTGAATAGTATTCCACATGTGCTAATTTAGCAACTAATTAGTAAAATGGCCTAATCAATCCAAGAGTATTTCACATAGGATTTGTTCTGCTCTCTTATGTATTTGGATTCATGTGCAAATGACCTGATCGTATTATTCTCTAAACCATGGATGGCAGCCAACCCAAGTCCTGGAAAACCTTAATACAGCAGGTATTATGGACCATCCTTAATTCAGCAATTTCTGAACACTTGAAAAAAATGTTTTGACCACTGAAGGAGGTAAGTTGTTCAATTAGGTAGTTCAGATATCATTTGGAATGTAAATCCCAACACCCTGTGGGTTTCAAGGACACAGCTGACCATTCCTGACTTAAGTGAATCAATTAACTTACTAAAAAGATGCTGATTTACGGGTAGCCTATTAAACTTGCTGGATTGCAGTTCTCCAGGATTAGAGGTTGTCTGAACCTGCATTAAGCATATGCAAAACTTGCAGGCTGTGGTCATCAAGAATCTAATGGCATGATGTACAGGATTACTTTTTTTTAAAGGAAATTTATCTTTTTTTTAGTTTTGGCTAGTCTTGCCCTTTTCTCTTATGTATATTTAAAAAGTGTCACAATCTCTAACTATGGTACTTTTAACTGGCTACATTAAAGATATTTGAACATTTTTATCACAGTTTATCACAGGGTTTTGGAATACGGTAGACACTGGAATTTGCACAATAGACATTCCCTTTAAAAATCCCTTTTGGGAGCATTTTGAGTATTGTTTGCATGGTATTTTTTCATGTTTGAAATTTCAGGTTGTATAGTAGACTATACATTTCTGCTTTAATTTGCCATAAATTAATCTCTTCTGAAACAAATTAAAAAAATCAAAATCTTTGTGTTAGAGCTCACACACGCATATTACTTATTTATACAGGGGGTGAACAAAATAATGGAAAACATCTTACAAAAAGACTCATATTTTGAAGGAACTAAATTGTAATTAAAATAGATTCTACACAAGTGTTTCATGTTAATTTCAATACTAATTACCAATATGTTTCCTCTATCAAAGATCAAAGTCTAAATATGAATTTCTAAAGCAACATGACAGACCTAACAGATTTTGAAAGAAGTCAAATAGCCAGTGTCTGAATTGCAAATATGTCAGTCACAGAAACTGCAAAATTATCGAATGTGTCTAAAATGACGGCATACACATTTCCCAAAAAAGGGAAGACAGCAGCAGAAAAGAGGAACAGTGGTTGCAGGTTGAAGCTCACCGACAGTGATAGACGGACACTTAACTGGATAGTTGCTAAAAAACACAAAACAACAGCTCAAAAATAACAGAACTGAATCGACAGCTCCATGACCCATTCTCAACAAAAAAATGTATCCAAAGCTGATATTTATGATGGGGCTGCCATGGAACAAAATCCAAAGCACAGCAATACTTAAAGATCTCAAAATTTGGAATTCTAAGCACTGGAATATAGTAATATGCTCTGATGAATCGTCTTTTACTTTTTTCCTACATCTGGACAGGTTTGTGTTTGGAGAAAGCCAAAGGAAGCCTTCAACCCACACTGCCCATTCCAAACTGTTAATCATGGTGGTGGATCTGTAATGGTATGGGCAACCATCTCGTGGTATCCTAGGGTCTGATTATTACTCTGCATGGTAGAATTATGGCCAAGGAATACAAAACCATTTCCGGCAAATGAGTGCACCCAGTGATGCAAACATACTTTTCTCAAGATGTTTCCATATTCCAAGATGATCACAGCCCCCATACACACTGCTAAACAGATTCAGGAGTGTTTACATTAACACCAGGATAATGTCACCACGTTTCATGGTCTCCCCAATTACCAGATCTAAACATTATTGAACATTTATGAGACGTTCTGGAATTTAAAGTATGGAGTAGATTTCCACCTCCTTCATCTCTCAAAGAACTTGAGGCTTTCCTTCTTGAACAGTGGTCCAATATCCCACTAGAAACAGTTCAAAACTTGTATGACAGTATTCCAAGAAGGACTGGAGGTGTTCTGAGGACAAACTGCAGCCAAACTCCTTATTTGTTAATAAATAGTTAAAGTATATTCCTTGGTGTTTCTGTTATTTTGCCCATTCCCTGTATATTGGTACACAGTAAATTGGTGGAATTAAATGCAAAAAGCTTGCAAAATAAGAAAAAGAAATGTTTACAAAGGTAACATAAACAATGGTACAATGAGATGAAAGTTCTGTAATATGCATGCAGAATGGCATACTTAAACAGACTGTTCTTGAGAATGTGCAGGAGATCAATTAGACTGTGAGTCTAAAATCTGAATTTATTCTTCCACCCACAGTTAATTCATAACCAAAACACTCCTCTGGAGTTCCCCGTGTTCATATGAACCAGAGGCTGAGGAATGTACAAGGATTTAACATAAACATGACATAATTCACTGAAAGAAGGAGGCTGTGAAACCGAGACTACTGCTGACATGCTTATAGAGAATGTTGAATCATGTTCAGTTCTGTCTTTGCATCTATGTTTGTTAGCATATTATGTATCAAGGCTAAAATACAGCTCTCAAAGCTTTCTATTTCATCATTGTTTATTGCTGCTGTTTTGAAAATGAAAGACAAAACCAGTAGTTGTTAGGGCAGTGTAGATCTAAATTACATATAAATACATACAAGAAAATTACATTCTTGTGTTTTATACAAGGTTTAAATTAATGTTTTATTTGTTTAAAATTTAAAAGAATCATTTGTTTGACATAAAACCTGCAGAGCTTGTCAAGATTAGGAGTGGGATCAGGGAGAGTGAAGTCATGTAGGGAAAAATACACTGTCATTCCAGTTCTATGTTTTTTATGTTATCTGTGGATAGACAGTGTCATGGATTTCTTTTTTTCACTTTCACCAACACAAGCTGACAACACAACACAAAGTCCATTTAACAATATTCAAAGATCTACATGCAAGCTTTTCTGCAAAAGAAAAACACACATGTGATAGATGTGTCAATACTTATTTATCAGTAGGATGCTGTAATGAGACTACACCTCAGTCATCTTCAGGTAATTTAGATCACCTTTCATCTAAAGTTAAATGTCATTCTCCATGTTTGAGCACCTGCCAAGACAAAGTCACAGTTTCAGTATGGCTTACAATATGTCCACCCTTGCAGGAATGACATTCAAGCGATGCTTAATAACCCACTCAATTTTTGAATGAACCTAGGGGAATTCTATCCCATGTTCTGATGAGCTCATAGTCAAATACTGTAAAGATCTGGGGTTGCCTTCAGTGAACTTGATGATTAATGGTGTTTCAGAAAACCCACTTTGATATAACCTTGCATCCTTATCAGTTGATAGTACTGGGTTTGAGTTTTCTAAAATGAAGAATTTAGGGGTTAATCCTGATCCGGGAATGGATTTTGAACTATGTGTGTAGAATATTATAATAAAACATTGTAATATTTATATAGCAGGACATTGCTTCCCCTGAAGCAATTTGAGTGAAGTACCTTGCTCAAGGGTTCAACAGCATTGTCATGGGATACAAATCCATAACCCACCTGGATTCTAGTACCCTAACCACTACTCCACGCTGTTGCCTTTAATTATATAATTTTTCCATTTCAGAAATATTACCAGAATGAGACCTGTGTCTGTAGTGGGAAATTTTTTTTAATGTGTTTAATTTTTCATAGATTCATTATTGTGATGCCCTCTTTTTAGGTCTTTCAAAAATTACACTTAAAGTATAAAACTTACTTTGCATGCATTTTGTGATTGTTTTATCAAATGCTTTGGTTTCACTTGCATCTTTTTAAATTATATTTTTATTGCGATATTTGCATTCTATTTATGGTAAAAACTTTTATGATTGATTTTAATTGTGCTATATATAACATGAAATGTGTTTTATACAGTGATGTATCAGAGTGATGCATTTAAATCAAGTTTAAAATTAAATACGATAAGTCCATTTTTCACATAGAAATGCCTCAAAAAAGTACTGGCAGTAATCCTACAGCATCCAGGTAGTTTTTGTGCTTTTTGCAGAGGTAGCAAAATGGAAGCAATTGTGAAGATGTACAGTACAGTATAATTTTGATGAAACGGTCCTAGGCAGGTCAACTCTGTCATGAAATGTACCGAAGTCCCACTTGCTTTCTGTGTGTCTTCTGAGACAGTAAGCAATTGTGTTTACACATAGTTAATGTTATATTATGAGAATCAATTACATTATTGACACTCAATTCTTAAAGATTAGAATATATTAACTTTTAGAAACAGCATGTACCGTTTTTCCCAAACAAAAAAATCATCCATTTAATTACATTTCTGTATTCTAAAATGATTTGGTTACATTTTTACCAAGTATTTGTACTTCTATGACGTTGTTGTATGGCATGCTTTGATTAAAACCAAAAATGCATCTGGGAGCTGTAATTAAAAATAACGCAAAGCATTTTATTCTATACCTTTTGAAATTGCTTGAGACTCTATTGAAATAACAAAATATTTTTTTGCTTGAATCAAAATGTTGATATAAATTCTCCAAACAAAATATTTCAGATGAGATGAATGGAAAAGGGCAGAATGCACAATATTCACAGTATCTGCATATGTGCAAATGTCAGCATCTCCATCAGCTGAATTGCTCTATTCATAAATTACTGGCTTCATGGCTTGTATTCTACTGGAGAATTGTGACACCTACAGTATCTACAAAAAAGCTTACAAAATGGAATGGTGAAATGATTGATGCAATGAAGCACCAGGAAAGAGAAAATGACCCTGTAATTTTTCTCTTAGTACATTTCCTATTCAGATTTCAAATTATTGATCATAAAAAGAGGAGACGTACAAATGAATATGCTAAACATTGTATTCTTTGAATTGTAAGATGTATTTTTACCACTTCATTGTAGCATTAAATAATGTTTAAGCTCAAAGTTTGTGTAAAAAAAGGATTTTTTTATTGCTTTTAAGAAAAGTGCATTATACCATAAGTGTTTCATTTAATTTACTATGCGGAAATATGCAGTTTATTTCTATTTCAACATTACGGACACACCGTACAAAGCACAATAACACAAGTTACATAGGCACTGCAGTGAATAATTCCTGTCAGAAAGTATATCTAAACAATATAAAATTTTAAGCCTTTGTGCTACAACAATGACAAGTCTACCACCTTTAATCTAGCCATATACACACATAGAAACATACATTTCCATTTTTAAAGAAATTGCATTCATACTTCTGCTGTAAACATACATTGTAAGCTGAAGAAGAAGGAAATAGTATTCCAAATTGATGTCTGCAGCTTTGTCGCGCTGTTTTGACTTACAGTTAACCCATACCCTTAAAATGGCATTTGATGTAGTCCTTGTGTATCGTGTGCAGCATCTTTGCTTTTCCCAATGTCTTCCCTTCTTTCTCTCCCTCACTCACATGCAGCCAACCAACCAGGCAAGTAAGCATTTGCAGCTCGTCTGGAGTGCAGTTCCCACAGCCTTGGAGAGACTGGTACTTCCAGAAGCTGAGGCTACAGTCATTGGCTGGCTCCCTTCCACAGCTGTGCTGACCCACTAAACTTTCCAGTGAACCTGAATTCCTGCAGTCTGATTTGCTTCCTTATCCTCACATGACCACCCCGACCTCCTCCTCCTTCCCCTCCCCCTGCTGTGGAAGATGCAGTTATCCAAAAACCCACTATATCAGATAGCTATCTCTGTTTTCTTTCCTTTCCATCACAATCTCCCTTCTCTGACCTATCTTGGAGGTGGATTTATGAAGATGTATGAATCCTGAGGTGGATTGAAACTTGTACGTTTGAAAAAAAAACATCAGAAGAAAGAGAAAGGTTCTGCCTGGATATTACCTTGCAGTCAATTCCAACAGAAGCGGTCTTAAGTTGAAAAGGTGGAACCTATTGGGACTTTGTTGCCTATCATTTCCTTTAAACCCTTCAGTTGCATAAATCAAAAGGTTTTATCATCTAATCTGCATCACTTTGTTACACTACACCAAGATACATTATTGCTTGATGCTGACATTCCTGTCTTGTTGATGCCTTTGATAAGGGTGAGCAGAATTGTCACAGGAAATTTGGTTTTTATTTGGAGCCTACATTGCACCCAGTAGTGGGCTGTGAAAGTTCCCACACACTGCTGTTTTTTTCCTTTCCTTCTACTTTCCCATGGCCTAATCTGGGATCTCAGAACCTCGGAGGCTGTTTAGTTCCTTCCAGGGCTTGTGCTTAGCAGGTCTGTATTGTTTCTGTTTGAGTAGGAGAATGGTTGGGGAGTTTGGCTGAGTGCAAATAACCTCAGCTCCTGCTTGACCCTACAATTTCAACCCCCATACTCTTACGTATCTGTCTCATGATTTCCCTTTCTGTAGCAGATGTGCCCGGAAGGAAAAGTATATAATTTTACCAGAGAGCAATGTGTAGTCATCGTGTAGTTTTAGTGAGAGCTATTGAAATTAAAACACAGTTCTGATTATAAATGTAAGGAGTAGACACTGCCGATGTGTATTTTCTATTGGTGTTTGAAATCTAAATTCCAGGATTTCATTATTTTTCATTTAAGATGAGTTTTGCTTCCACTCCAAGTCACTAATATTTCAGATATTAAAAAAATGCTTCACAGTTGGATTGCACACTTTTATATTAAGGGATTAACTGAAAAATAGCATGTTTTTTTCAGAATGTTTTGAACAGTTTATTTATTTGAATCATTTTAAAATATATTTCTTTTGATTGTGAATATTTCTCTGAAACATTAAGAAGACATACATAAAAATATCCTTGCACATTGAAGCAATAGTTTAGGTGTTAAATTTGAAGTTGATTTAGGATACGCTGCTATTTTTATTGTCTGTTTGTTTCTCTTTTGGTTTAAGTTCTCATTTCCCCCACTCTTGTCTTTACTGTCATAAAGCAGTAAAGCTGTCAACAGAATCCAAAAGTAAATACTTAAGCACATAGAAGTGATTTGTGGTGTTTTTGTGCCCCAGCTGTAGCTTTACTCAATTATTTATTTTTTGTTTATTTTATCTAAATGACCAATATTTAAGTTGTTGCAGCGAGATGATGTATAATGAGATTATTTGGAAGTATTACTGTACATATGTAATGTGTACATACTGAATACAATATTTGGCCCTTCTCAATATGTTAGGGAAAATGTTATTATGATTCCTTCATTAACAGTGATATAGTAATGAAAGGAAATCTATATTTAATTGTTGTGAGTATATGCACTGCAAAGTTTTAGCAGCATGACAAAACAAAGTCTGGAAAGGAGAAGATCAAAGTTGAGTATCATCAGTTTAAGCTGATAGAAATGGATACTTTCCCACAGTCAACATCCTGCCTTTTACTTGAAAGCAAAGCAAATGGCCTAAGTAGGTGGAGGTCTGAGTGTGGGTTTATCTGGGAACATGTTTAAACTCAGTCTGTGGGCTCAGGCTGCCTTATCTGGAAGACAGGAGCATGGGAACCCTGTGGCTCATTTTTTGTCTGATGAAGCTGGCCAGAAGGTCTGGAGAATATGGAAATGTTTTGGTTTTAAGTGTCAGGAAAAGAGAATAGTTCAAAGAATTTGGTCTGTTTTGATTATAACCCTCACATACACCCACAAACACAAAACTAGACTGAGGAGTAT
This sequence comes from Atractosteus spatula, assembly GCF_055471065.1. NCBI lineage: Eukaryota > Metazoa > Chordata > Actinopteri > Semionotiformes > Lepisosteidae > Atractosteus > Atractosteus spatula. The sequence goes on along the minus strand of NC_142717.1, from coordinate 33,951,570 downwards.
TTAAAACACAACAAATGCAATAGGTTCCAGTATTCATGTGGTGCCTTTTTAATACCTCTCTATATTTAAAGTGTATTTTTTAAAAGGTCTGGATGAATGGCATGAAGCAGAGACATGCAATGTCTATTATCCTTACATGGACAATCCTGAATTGGGAAAGTAATTGGGAACTGGGCAGAAATGATTAAAGATGCTATGTAAGAGAAAATAATTTAGTGACTGGTTTGAGCTAAATGGGATAAATGAATTTTTTTCATCTTGTCCTAATTTTCCAACCATAATATTAAATATTAATGTGTTCTTTCCTGGTGAGTAAAGGTTTGATTTTAAGTATACATATCATTCTACTAATAATATATCTCTTACACTGCTGTGATCATTATTTTGCTTTTGTTTTCAGTGTATATTTATAAAAAAACACAAAACATACAAAACAACAAGTTAAACTTTGCTTCCAGTTACAAATCCCTGGTATATAAACCCCTTAATGTTAAGGCAATTTTGACTAAACTGCATATACATATTTCTACACATTCCTATATCAAAATCCTTTGATATAGTGACGCTGTGCTGTAGGAGGTACCATGCTTCGGATGTGATGTAAAGAGACCCCGACTATTTTGTCATTATATGTCCAATTGTGATTTTCAAAAGAGGTGCTTTGATGACACGTGTGTTCCTGGCTTAATTCCACTCTGTCCTTTCTAACACAGTCTGACATTCCTAAAGTTTTTGATTTGTTTTGAGCTCTTCACTCAATTGGTCAAGTGATCTACTGTGTAGTGGGGCTGCTGTACATCACTCAGAGACATGCTGCACTTCCGTGGAAGTGAAGTGTGTCTCCTATATGTTAAACCCTTTGAGATCCTCTGGGATTAAGAGCACTATGAAAAATATAGAGTTAATTATTATTTGTTTTAAATTTTCATGTCCCTTCTTTTTCAGATGCTTTTAATAGAAGAACAGTTACATTTCAGAGTGCCACTTCCTTTTTGTTGATTAATCTAACTTTTTTGTGCTGCTTTCTTCAACAAAGAGAATAATCTTACTGGTGGCTACATACTACAGTAAAGTAATTACTGTATGACAGATACCCAATCAACAGTACATTCGTAGCCTGGTTAAAATTGGACTTGAAATGTCACTGTTCCTTTTTTATTCCTATTGTTTTAATCTTCACCACTGTAGAGTAGTTTTAAATACAAGATTGAAAATTTAATACCCTAGTGGGATATTAGTCCTATGCATAGTTTTTTTCCGTGTAATTTTTAAAATTTATATCTGGCAACAGTAGTGTATTCCATGTTAATGGCCTAATGCTTCCATTTTAGTACTGTGGTAAATTACTGGCAACAAGCTATACTAAATAAAGATAAAGTTCATTTAGAAAGAGAGATTCCCATGGCACAGTCTTTCAGCGGCATAATTCTGCTAACACTTTTTGCCCATAAACGTCTTGTTTAAACAATATAAAATGAACATTCTTAAAATTCATGTCTAATCTTGAAATCCTTTAAAATAACCAAATACTTATCCATCACTGCTTCCAGAATTAATTTCTCTATGGAAAATATTTTTTCATTTAACTATGACCTAGCTATCTAGAAAGACCAACTTCCTGTTTGGTATATATTTTTTTTCAGGGGAAAGAAGTAATTTGTGATATGGATTTGAGTTTTTAACATAGTTTTTTTCCGCTCCCATTTATTTATACAGTATTATACTTTGCCACTGAACAGCAAATCTACGCGTTTGAGTTGTGTGCTATTCTTAATATAGTAAGCATAAAAAGAGACTACTGCAACAAATTCAAAATGTTCCCAGAAAATGATTTTTTTTGTCGCAGGTGCATTCAACATTTTATAGGACAGACATGACATAGGTAAATTAATTATGTTGATTAACATTTGTCATTAACGGGGTTGATCAGCAGGAGGTCTGCTGTGAAAGTCACGGGCTCGTAACATGAGTACCCACTGCTGGAAGCAATACCAGCTGTACATCTGAAATAAGTTGCAGATGCTGTGTTGTAGGATTCTGTCCCATTCCCTTTGTGGAGCCTGGACAAGCTTGTAACTGTGTTTTTGGTGTCTGAGCCCTAGATGTCACATGTTATCCCAGCTCATCCCACAAATGTTCAACAGAGCTCAAATGTGGTGAATAGGGCATCTTTGGCACATCGGTCACATACTAATCTTGCAGGATAGTCTTTATTAAATGGGTAGCAGGATGAGGCCCCGGAAGAGACAGCAGGTCAGGCCCCAGGACTTGATTTTGTTTTGTTTCCATGTTTTTTTCCAGGCTTGACATTCAACAGGGTAAATTACCTCATGACTTTATCCAGATGACACCAAGAACATTTAATCAAGATCCATATAATTTGCTAAAAAATGCAGACATCAGTAGAAAGATGATTGTTTAGATGCTCAGTCTATTTTGACTCAATTTTTCAACAGAATTTTACAGTTTTCAGTTATGTTTTTTACACTATTATAACAAAGACAGACAATGGTTACCAGTATGTTTTCTTAAATGTTCTGATTGTTGTATCTCTGCATCACTGTATGCTTTCCAAAAAACGTAAAAATGCTGTATTTTGAGGATTACCATTGTTTGCATTTTCTTAGTTTGTGACATCGTCAACAATGTTGGTTTTGTGTAGAGCTTCACAACTTCTGTCTTTGGGTCTTTTTAGAAGAAGCCAAACAAATGTCAACATAGAACATCAAAAATATATTTTTTTCTTTAATGAGAAGAAAATATTATTTTTAAGCCTTTAAAACATTTTTTTAAGTATTTCAACCTTTTATCCAATATCATCTGCCTGTCCCTTAAAATAAAGCTTTCAGTTCTGATACATTACATTATTCAGTACATTATTCAGTAGATACACTTTTGGTGGGTGGACATCTATAAATTACCTCAAATACATTCTCTCTATAAAGCTGATATATGCTCTTAGGCTCGGAGGTTTTCTGTAAGAAAATATTTTATTCACTCTCCAGAGGGCCACTGATGCCCCTGAAGTTTTCTCTAGCTATGCATATAATATTGTTTGAATTTCCACTCTTAAGAGGCTCAACATTTGAACTTAAAGTCCCATTTTTGGAGTTATAATTATGATTTTAAATACACCTAATGTTTTACAATTAATCAAAATAAAACCAGTTATCCAATTTTTTCATTATTACCTTTTAAGGAAGACAATTAAAAAAGGCTCATGGGTTGTTGTAACCTATTAAAACTTTAAATTAAAACATTAACCTTTTTTTCTCTGTTGCTGTTTTTTTTTATTAAAAAACACATTTAGCTCATCATTCTACCCTAGAGGTACTGCCAGCAATTACAGAGCTTTTTACTTTATCTCTATAGGAGACTATTCTCTCTAAGGAAAAATTCTAGAGAGGCAAGACATCCAAAAATTGCCTGTAATATTCATTTTTTGACAGGTAGACTCTTGGTAGCTGCTGCTTCAAGGCATAAAACTGGAGTAAAATGAAGGTGTAATTGTTTTAGACATAGACATGAGACCTCAAGCTATATAAGTAGTGGGCTGCCTCACTACAAAATAAAGGCCCAATATCCTTTTTTAGGTGAGATGTGTAGGAAAGTAGCTTGGAGCTTTTCAATCTTTAACTGCTTTCTAATTGTAAATGAAAGGACCTTGTGAGAATTAATGCTCTGCTATGTATGGCCTGTTTTGAATTTTGTGTGAATATAGATAGCTATGCAAATTAATTTAATAAAATTATGCAGGGGCATGTTAAACAGTGATGTTAAACCACAGCTTGTTTTAAAATACTTACCAGTAAGTTTACTAGTAACTGCGTTGAAGTCCCCTTTTGCTTATACGTATCCTCCCATTTTTGCAGAGATTCTAAGTTCTTTTAGGCATTTTGACAAGAATATAGCTTCCATTAGAAAATCAGAAATTATAGTGTTAAAAAGGAGAATGATAATCTCAAGCAGGATAGCCTACTCTTGTTTACTGCCTTTCTTATATTCTTCTGTATTTGAATTTGGTGATTTTACATTTAATATGGTGTAATTGTTTGCCTAAGTTTGTGTAGCTTTTTGCCAGGTTCTGTGGTTTCAGGCTGGCCACGTTAATTGATGTTTCTTAATTGTCTCTAAGTATGCCCTACAATGAACTGGTATTTTTTCCATAGTGTAGTCCTTTCTTGTGTCTTATACTTCTGGAAGTGAGCCCTGGATCCTAACGAGAAATTTGACTTTTCTACTAATGGAAGGATTTTATGTGGCAATGTGTTAGCTGTAAGTGAGGGAATTCTCCTTTGCAACAAGGTGTAAAGGCTTCACAGACAATCTAATCTAATCTAATTTAACTGCAGACTAGTAGACAGAGAAGCATATTAAGTCATTAATAGTAGTATTGAAAATTTTGAAGTTTCACTATGCCGTTCAGCATTTGTAAAGAAATGATGGGGTGGAGTTAATAAAACTAGGTTAATAAAACTAGGGTTGAATACAAAAGTGTGCAAAGGCTACTTTATCTGGTGAAGAAAATTTATAAAGGTCCTCATTTCTCTTCCTGTTATTTGTTTTAATTCAAACAGATAAAGGCTGCAGATACTGTATGAGCTAATTAAAACTTGTGAGAAATTTGTGGAAATAAAGATGAACCAAAGGCTGTGATGTCTTTGCCTATTTTTTTTTCATATTCATTACCAGATAATAGATATAGTTCTGAAAAATGTTTTTATTTTAAAGTTACTATACTGAGATGCATTTAAAACTTAATAAATGCTATTGATTACAATTGTGTTTTTAATGCCTTGGAAACAACTTAACATGTTGCTATTTTAAGGGGTTTGTATAGCGAGATGTGCCTCTAACCAATGGGACAGAGTAGCACATTTGATCTCCATGGCGATCTTTCTTCTGCCAGCACAATATCTCTTCTCCTTTCTTATAGGCTGTTTTCACAGTTTTTAGCTTGTCTAGACAGCAGCTGACTGGAGACTAGTGAATACCAAACTCTCTCATAGTTAAACTTCTACCTTTCTTCAGAATAAGTATCTGTAGTGAATGACTGGATTCAGATTTTGTGCTTCTGAATGCAATGCTGTACATGAAGAATATGTTTTTTTTTAAGTCACACTCAATTGTTTACAGTTTATCCCAGTATTAACCCCTAACCAAATTAACACATGTATTGTGTTTTATGGGCAGCAGGAGTTTAGCATTAACATAGTAATGTTTAGAAGGTAGTACATACTGTAAATATCACATTGTTAGCATTTGTTCTACCAGTTTATTCACCTTTATATTGTATTGCAATTATGATTCAACCTAGAATTATGAGTTGTGAGAATCCTGGATTTCCAAGTTATTGTACAATAAGAAAAATACATGTTGCTGTGTAGACTTCTTTTGTCTGCTCCAATACTGTTTGAAACCTGTTCACATTAAAACAAGTCATCCAGAGTGATCAACATGACAGGCTTTATACAAACAGGAAGCAGCTACTGCTTTTTAAATCATTAACTTGTTTGTTCATTTTTGCATCATAGAATTTTATTTTTTGACAGAAGGAAAGAAAAATAATACGAGAAAAAGACATGTGCCACTGTAAATAATATTCTAATGACAATACCTGGTCCTTTTATTCAGTTCCTTAAATTTAAATTTCATTTGTGCCATGTCTCTGAGAAAAACAGTGTAGAGATGACTGGCTATCAGCCTTCATTTGAAAGAAGTACTAGTATTGACAGAAAATCACACGTGATTATAGCTGTCAATTTCTGTCAAACAATTTCAGGTCTTATGTATTTCTAAAGCACTTTTGAAATCCGTCAAAACACACAGGTTTACTGTATATTACTGTTTTTTTAGCTTGCAGTTGCAAGAAGCCTTTTTATTTATTTTTTTTCACAAGATGATTTCTGAATTCAAAAAGAACATCTTATTTTACTGTTGCCTTTGGTGCTTTAGTAAATGTGAAAGTATGTAAGTTTGTTTAAAACAAGAGTGTAGTCAGTGTGGTCTTTCTTTTGAGACAGTTCTCACCTCTCTGTGTCATTCAGAGCTTGGCATAACTCGCAGTACCTGAATCTTGCAAGAGGTATCAGCCTGTGGCAGTGTGGTTTGCCATCTGAAAATTAACTACAATAATAGAAATGCACAGTTTCTGTTCACATTAACAGTGAGTGACATCATTATTCATAATTGATTTTTTTTTCCCTCTGTTGCCTGAGGGTTGACTCTGAACTGGCAGTCTGCTATTGTTTAGAGTCTTTTCTTTATTTGTTTTTAACTTCAGTGATCTTAGCAATGACATAATCCTTTTCACTTCTTCACCTCTAGGTAAAGTTTCAGTGAGACAGCAGGGCCTGCAAGCAACAGAATATCTTTTTTTCTTCTGTATGTCTGCTCTTTTTTGAATGCTAGCGTATCAAAAGATCACGTTTCTGGGTGTGGGATTGCAAGTTGTTAAAACCTAATACAGTGTAGAAACCTTAAGGCATTTAGGCTATTGATACCCACACTAAAACAATAAAATGGTGATATAACAGACTCTGAGTAGAATGTCAGGCTGTTTCTGTTGTAGAAGGCCCAATGATCTTTCTTTGAAAATTTACATGCACAGACTTCCTTGAAAACTGTTACTTTTCAATGCAGACATTTTGTATTATAACCCCTTTTGAGGTTTGTATGTTAATTTAAGTTACAGTAAAAACACACCAGCTAACCCTGTGAAATCAGTCACAATCTGAAAGTAAAATTAGGAATCTGTTTGTCTTTTTTTCTGGAGGAGGGTGGGCGTGGATGACATGCAGGAGAATCAAAGAAGTGTCTGCTTCACTTCCTAAAATGTTGGCAGGTATGAAATGGCAATAAAAAAGTTGCCATGTGATCTTGTGTGGTGTGGTTTTGAATTTAAAGGCAGTAAAGTAAGGAGGTGTTTTTATTACTGCAAGAACTTATTAGCAAGCTAACTTTATCCTTTAAGGCTTACACTTAATTATATTGCAAGGAAAATGCGACCAAGAGGAACCATTTTGCTCGAATGACTGATTAAGTGTTTGATTAAAGTTTGTGAATGAAAACTGCTGTTTTGAATTACACTTTATTTATAGTTAATTTTACAGTATTAGCCATTAATGCAGTATGAGACAGTTTTACAGGTTTCCATCTCTTCTGCTTCGTTTTCTTTGAAACTTAGCAGTTGCCTTCTTGTACAGAGCAAGTTCAGATATCATCATTATTTCTCTTTGCCTGCTGGTGTAGTCACTCATTTCAGGTTAAATCCTTAAGCTAAAAACTGAGATTAAATTAATAAAAATAAGCTTCCATTTTCCTTTAGCAATAATGGTGTTAAATATATATATTTATAAAAAAATGTAAATAATAGGATTTGCTAACTAATTAGTCCACATAATAAGGTCTACATAGTTGACTTTTCCATTGTGTTTAACTTCATTTTTAACTTCTATCTCTATTTCTTCCTTTTTTCTTTTAACTGAAAAGATTTAATTGTGATCCAAAGAGCTACATTATTTACTACTTTCGTACATGACCCATGCTCTAGTTCAGGAAAGATGAGTAGGAAAGAAACATGCATACCATTCAATTGGTTATATAGTTAACTTTTTGACAAATAAGAATTTAAAGGTGTGAATTACAGCACAGCACATTTCCACTGTCAGAGGAAAAATATCATCAGAGAGGTGGTGTTTGGAATTTTATTCCATAGCTTGATGAACCGTATAAAGTAATAATGGTCAGGTAACAACAGAAGATCTGGTTATATGGCCTGTCATGACAAGCATTTAAACCAGTACAAATTAATGACCCATGCTGCATTGTCCTATAGTGTACAGTGGAGGTCACACATATGACAATAAGGGCAGATGTGGTATGATACCAGCTGAACAAGTTCTATTACCAATGGCAATATAAACCTCAGGAGCATCACATCATCACACCACTGAGACACATGTTCCTTAATGTACAAGCTACAGCTTAAATCACCTTAGAAAAGATCCTTTAAAACATGGAATTTAAATTGTTTCTTGACTCATCTTTTCTACTTGTTAACATAGGTTTGCTGACTGAGCTGCTACCACATATGAAGCTGTGTGGTTTATGCTGTGTACAGTACATAATAATGTGCTTCACAGATAGGATCTCCAAAGAATCACATTGCCCTGTAATGAACATTGAAAGCAACTTGCAAATTTAATACTGGTGTTTAATGTGAGTAAAATTCAGTAATGTTAGTTGGCTGGACACACGAACATTTTCAAACATCGCTACAGGATTAGTTATGCTCTTTTTATTTTCAGATATTGGACAAGAGTGCTACTGTTGTTGATCAGGCTTAGATAAATTCAAACAGTAAATGATTCTGGTGATCGGTCTGAGATTAACTACCATAGATAATTGTTCCTAATCCAGACTGTTTGCCCAGAACTAAGCTTTACAATGTGAATCTTTAATCGTTTACTCAAGCCAAGTTTAAGACCTATATATTTGTAAAAACAGTAGGTATACATATATATATAACATGTAGTTTATTTCTGAGTTAAACTGTAAGAAGCGAATGCATTTCAATCTTATGTTAGATTTTGCATAGATATTTAATCAGTAGCTCATTTCAAGAACATTTTAGACAAATTTCAGCAGAAAATATTCTATGGAGTAGAAATGAGTACCAGATAAATGAGAAGAGTACAAATATTTGACAGAATAAAAATGTATTTATGTTATAATGCTCATCAGTGCTGAAGTCATTGCATTTTTACTCCAGTTTTGTCAGCAAAACTTGTAGTTTGAGGATAGGAGCTATCAATAAAAAAGTGTTCTGATAACACCTTGTGAAGATGGAAGTATTGCAGTAACAGCATGGCAGTGAAGTTAATGAAAATATTTATCCTCACTTGAGTTTTAGGGTTTGTAATGTGGAAGTGAGGAGTAGCATATGCTTTCGCATTTCTTGCAAATTCCTACTCATGTGATGAGTTGCCACTTGTGACTATTTTAGAAAAGTTACCATATATTCAAGGGAGACTTTTGTTCTATTAATTTGCACCACTCTTGTTTGTTTTCAGTTGCTGTTATGCTTGCATTTGTTTGTGAGCAAACTATCTCACAAACTAGAAGCAGTCTTGATGTGCCCTGCTTTCATTGCACAATATATAAAAAGAATATAAAATACATTTGACTTAATTAAGAATGAAAGGTAGAGACTCTAATTAGGTAGTTGGTAAAGGCTTGAATAAAACTTAAACTGAAGATCCCATTCACGATTTGTGTAGAGGCCTATGGCGCAGGACAACTATTCGGGGAACTATAATGTATTTACTAAGCATGTGAAGGGGGGTTGCTAACTGCAGACTGGGCTCATGGAAAATCAGCATGCAGCACAGAACAGTAAGTGAATGCCATTGAGACCCTTCAGCAAGACTCAGCGTGGGTAAAACAAAGAGAAAGAAAACTGTGAGGGTGGGAGTTTCTGTCCCCCTGCTGTCTACCACCCAGAGGGCTTATAACGAATGGTCGGTTAAAAGCCAGGAAGCAAGATGAGTCTGACTTTTAGTAGCTCAATTAACATTTTCATAGCCACAGGCTGTTAAGATGCTGAGAACTTTGACCCCCTTCTTGTTTTAAACGCTGACCTTTGCTCTCAATGATAGGTCTCATCCTCCATATGCTCACAGGCATAGAAGGCAAGCAGGTGAATTGCCATTATCATTCTGTCTTATAGCTCTGATATTGTGAGTCACATCTCAAGGGGGTGTGTTGACTAGAGACATAAATGGGTCAATACTACACTTGAAAAGATTTAAAAAAAACAGCAATCATGGATTAGGACAAGGCATGATGAAAGGCCTAGAAAGAAAATAAAAATCTCTCGTTTAACATGGATAATCCCATAAATGGTTTTCATGTCTGGGCATCTCTGTTTAAGTGTTGAGAGGTCAGACACCTTGCAGGACATTGGGAAAACTTAAGATGAGTAACCCTGTGCACTTAATTTTGATGAGTTATGACAGCCTTTTCCAGACATCTAAATCAATCCATATATCTTATGGGATGGTGTTACTACTTGTAAAGGTTTGAAAGGTTTCTTCTGTTCACCTGCTGGAAATATGTTCAATGTTGTTTATATTCTTTTGACTTTAAGACTAAAGCTGTAGAGAACATGTTGGACTTGAATAGTATTTCCAGCAATATCAGCACAGATGTTAAAGCAATATCCTCTAGTGATAATATTTGTACCAGATGTACCAGAAATTCACAATAGCGACGTCTTAAAGTCTGATTCAACACCCAGTTATTACATGAATCATATTATAGCTGATTACAAATGAGGTGTATTTTTTCTAGATTATTAAAATATTGTAATGTTTATTTCTTCATTAAAAAAATCATTCAATATTTTTTTATATTAGTTTCCACCTCATTTTATTGGTGATTATTTCTATCAATAATGTAATAAATAAAATTTCAAATATTTTCTTGCAGTAGAAGAAGAATGCAGTAGAAGAAGCAGTACTAATAAATTATGATATGAGTCTTTTCTACAAAAATATTTATGCTAGAAATTCCTAATTTGAGCTTTAAAAAAACACAATACATAAAAACAAAAATGTCAAAATACCTTACCATAACCTAACAAAGTCTTCATTTTATATTATTTTAAGACTGTACATAAACAAATGTTTGAAATGTTTGTTTCTGAGTCACTTATTATTTCAAAGCAGTTTAAACATTCTTTAAAAGCCTAGATAGAATAGAAATTCTTTGTTAGACCTATGCCCTTCCACCAACCCCAAGTTCACATGACCAATTCTAAAGCAACAATGTTTTTTTTTCTGTAGCCTGCCTAGGTTTTTAAGCAGCAGGCTGTGAAATTTAAATACATTCCAAATCTGTTATGGAAACTAAGTCAAGGACAATACTGACTTATACTGTCCTCATAGTTTTATTTGCCCCAAGAGACTAAATTGATTTTCAAAAAAATGCATGTGCAAATAGTGTTATTTGTTTAGCAAATGCCTTGTTGCATGATGTATTCCTTCAAAATATTAGATTTGCTATTGGTATAGTACAAGCCAATAATGTTGTAAGATAACATGTCAGTCATACAGCACAAAATGGAAAATGAATACTCTTTTTCTACCACAATTTCTTTTAATTTTTTGAAGAAAAAGCATCCAAATAAATGAATACCAGGACACAGGGAAGAATACAGACATAAAATTGTTTCAGTGTTTTCATGTTGGGTATGCTGGTATCAACCTTCAAGTGATTCTTAGAAGTAAAACAAAACCTAGATTATATTTCTTGAGAAGAATAATTGTTCCCTTTTAATATTGTGTCTCCACTAGCCTTAAATCATATTTATTGCTTTTCCTGTGATTGACATATTTTCATTTTACCAGCTTTTCTTCACATGACCTGTTTATAGCTCTGGAAAGGAATGGAAGGTAATTGGTTCATCTCTTCACTTCATAAATTGCTTCAAAAGAATGTAATGTTGAGGAAATTCCATTGTTTTCTTAAATGACGTCTATATATGGTATACCATAGGTGTTTAGATTTTTTTCTGGTGAACTTTATGAAAAAAATACAGGATTGAAGAGTATACCCAGGCAAAAAGATTTTCAAATGAAATAATATTCAGCAGTGCTTGGTTTTTGCTTTCCTTATGATGCAGACAACACCCTTCTGTCTTAAGCACAGCCTGCCCTGTAAATAGCACACCCACCCTGTTGACAATTTGCTGTGAAGCCAAGAAGCTGCCTCCATACTTGCCTGTCCACTTGTTTTCTGGAGGTGACTTCATGCTGACCAAGCAGTGAACTCACAAGAACAGTACCAGGGCACACCACTACAATATGGGCAGTACTGATTTTATAATGTGTACATTAAGATTGTGTTTTCCATTTAATTATCATGTTGTGGTTGATAAATACACTCAGATATTTTTCTTCTGCTCCGTTTTGTAGGAAAACCTTTGTGGGAGGAAAAGGTTCAGATAAACTATGTTTGAAAGTAAAATTACAAAATTTTTGGCCTCACAGTTTGCGTGTAGAATTGATTTTTCTTGCTTACATGTTCACAGGTGTTCGCACTTTTTGTGGTTCCCTAGTATACATTTTATTTTAGTAATTTCATTTGATGGAGAAATAATTTTAGGGACCAAGTGAATTTGTGACAATGCAGCTTTAATTATCAAAGGACTTAATTATTTGACAGATATCTTGATTCTACCTTAATAAGTGATGAAAATATTATTTGATACCTTCGTTGAAAGATTTATCCCCCGCTAATCACAGAATTCCAACGTTCTGTTCACAATGCCAGTAAAAATTGCAATTTGTACATTAGCTACATGTTTATATCAAAGTGAAATAGTTATCAAACCTGTCATCTCAGTTGGTCTGAAAACATTCAAAGTTTGTGCTGGATAATACATCTATGCATCACAGCTGGTACATAGGCTTCTCTTCGTGCTATGACCTACACATATTTGTCTCTGAGGTGAGGCATACATAATCCTTCATAGAGAAGCTGCTGTCCGTCTGTCTCTGAGCCATTGCACATGCTGTGCAGAACTCATAGCTGAGCCTGTTTCTGTTTGTCAGAGCTCTAACAGACAAGTCTCCCAAGTCTCTATCTGAGATAGTGCTTATATCCTCTTGATGGTTATGCCGATATGACCATCTGCCTCTCACTTAGCAGGTATAAAGACAGTCCACGCGTCTGTCTGTCTTTATCCACATTATGCCAGTCTGTTTGTTGTCTGACTCTATTTATTGGCAGGGTGCTGCATAACAGCTTTCTACTGGAGCACATTTTCTCTTTCTTTCTATCCAGATTTCTGCATTTGGAAAGCCTTGATATTTATTTTGCCGTTCCCTGTTAGAGATGTGTAGACTGTCACTTTAAATATCTTACTAACTTTCATAGTTGGCCAGCATTACTTACATAATCTTTTCACAAGATACTCTGAGATAACTTTGAACTTCAATATAATTATGACAGCTTTTCAAGTATTTATTGTTTTAAAGAGAGTATGTTATTTTTTTGCTTTACGTAGACCTATGAAAATGACAAGAATCCTGCCGTTAAATATGAATATTATTTCATCATGCAAACAGCTGAACCGTTTGTGCACACACACAGGGTGTCACAAAGTATTGTTCCTGATAAAGTATTTTAAAAGACGTTTTCTCTAAGAAAGCCAAATTATGTCTTAAAAGGTTCATGAAGCAGGAACTGTAAGTACTGGAAAAGTATTTCATATATACTTTATACATAGATCTTAAGAGTCCTTTGAGGTTGTTAGCAAACATAGGCATAAATCTCCTTTAATTAAAAATACATGCTTTTCGTCATAGAATATACATAGAAAATGAACATACGTAGTGTAAATAATGTGACAGTGTGGATGTCAAATGAAGATGTGGCATTTTAAAGTGACTCAGTGTGCACTGGGAGAATGAATAGAGATTTCAGTATTGATCCAAGAATTTAAAACTCATATAAGGGATTAGGCTTTAATTATGGACCATGTATGAAAAAATACCTGTGATATAAAGTGGTACATAGTTTACTTCAATCTGCATGACTGGAAAAAGCCTTCTAGTAGTGAACAGCAGTGATCACCTTATTTAATCAGTAAAGCAAATCATTCATGATAGCAACTTTAAATCCGGCTGAGTAACATATGAGCAGCAACCTGTGGGTGTGAATGAAATAGTTATAGTGTTTTTTCTAACAAGATGATTTATGCATGTAAGAGACAAGTTATTAAGCATTAAAGCAATATTTACAAGTCCACTGTAAATATTAATTGAATAGAACCAAATTTAAAGATGTCGTAAATGCTGTTTTAAGCCAAGTTTTTAAGATTTTTATTATATTTTTGTCTTTTGTTTCTACTAAACCGGTTAACTTTCCAGATTCTGTTTTTGTTCTCATTAAAAATCTTATTCTATTTGACTTCTTACCTAAGTTTCCATTGGAGGAATATCTGGGTGGGGCTGAGGAATTGGTGTTGACTGAAGATCTGGTCTTCATTAGTAACACAAGACATACTTTGTACTGAAATAACTAGTTTCAAGTGGGTGTTTAGTTGTTTATACAAAAACCCTTTTAAAGTGTTTTTTCCAGGTGTTCATTGTTTCATATTGGAGCATTTCACCAGCTGAATAAGCTCTGATTAAACTTTGTATATTTACTTTAATTTGAGACATATGACCACAATCACCACCTAGGCGTTTGAAGTGAGTTAAAAGCACCATGTCAGGGACTGAAACAGAAATAGACCATGTAGGGTAGACTTATGGAGACTAATAGAATTCAAAATGGTATGAAACACTTATGTTCTTTCCACCATGCAATAGCTACCATACTATAGATGTAATGCATAAAATGGAATATTCACTCTTTTATTTTACTTATTGGGTGAAGATTATTACAATCAAAACATAAGGGATAATGGTGTGATTACCTAATGCCCCTCTAAAAAATAACACACACCTGATATGCTTCACATAGTGGAATGTGGAATAGTGTTCAGGCTCTTTGTATGGTGTCCCATTTTGTGAAAATAAAAAAAGTGATACACAATTTTAACTTATTATTTTATTTAAAACCTGAATGCTGAGACTGTGGGCTTCTTAAGTTAACATAAGTAAAATTAATCAAAATCTGAAGAGAAAATTTGTATTCAGACCTGTGAATTCAGTAATTAGTGGAAGTGAATTTGGCAGCAATTACAGCTGCAAGTCTTATTGGGTTTCTACCATCTTTGCAGACTGGCTTGGTAAAGTGTTTGCTCATTCTTGGTAGATTTGTTCAAGCTCTCTTGGGTTGCTTGGGGATCACTTATGGACTACAGTTTTCAATACTTTCAACATATTTTCAATATGATTCAAGTCAGGGTTTTGCCTAATTTGCTCAAGGACATTGAGCACTTTCTTATTCTTAAGCCACTATTGTGGCCTTGTCCTTTGGATCATAGTCCTACTGAAAGGTGAATTCTTGTCCTACTTTTAAGTATGATGCAGGTTTTCATCTAAAATTTGCCATTACTTTGCTCCATTTATGTTCCCATTAGTCTTAACATGTTTGCCAGTGAGCTACGCATTACAGTTTGTTGGGTTTTTAGTCAGATGTAATAGTTTGAGATAGACCAAAAAAGTTCCAACCATGTTTTGTCTGAAACCAAAATGTTTGCCACATCTTTGTAGATACAAGCTCACTTTGAGGAGGTCCCAGGGTATTGTTGACCAATAGACATTTTCTTCATCTCAGCCACTGAACTCTGACCCTGCTCAGTTTGGAGGAATAGCCATGGCAGTGACCACTTCTTAATGATCAACCTCATATTAAATATTAATGGTATTTGAAATCTGTTTATTACCTTCTGATTTAGCCTTTATACAACTGTCCCTGTGTTATTTTGAAAGCTCTTTGGGTAAGGGTCAAACCTTTGTTTGGAATTCTTCTTCTTTTACGTTAATTTAACTTTACACCTTGCACAAGGTCTTGTTTTTACAGATTGTATTGGTTAGTGTGAAATGAGATACCTGTAATGCCCTAAATGATTTGATAAGCACTTTTCCCAGAAAAGATTGGTGAGTTCTTTTTCAGGAATTCGTCAGATTCATACAGTAGAAAAATATGAAACACTGCTTATAAAGTAGTTCATACATTTACCCCTGTAGTGTTTTTGTCAGAAGCTTTTTTTCACCAAATGTATGCCTAGGACAAGAGAATCAAACTGAAGTTATTAGTTCAAGCTTAGACAACAAGATTTGCTGTTTGGCTTCGACAGCTGAGGAAAGATTATCACAGACTGGCACAGGGAACTGAGGAAACCTAGTCCTCCCGTGGTTTGGAGCTTGCAAGTGGTGGATCTCTATTACCTTTAAGGAATAAAGGGGTTAGAAATGTCCCATTTTATTTTCATTCGAAACTTGAATTTGTAACGTGGATAAAGAAAAATGTTCCATAAGACTTTTATTCACCAGTGGTTCTGTTTAATGAAATTGTTTTTAATTCAATTATACACTGTGCAGCACTATTTGACAAAAAAATTTCAGACTTATTATACATGTGCTAACTTTGTTTGGCATAGTTGTACCAACGCGAACTCACCTTTTTTTCCTCTGTCTTGTGTTTCTCCACTTGTCTGTCCATTAGAAGGTTTTGTTAGGCTTTTGAGAGATGTTTTAATATAGAGAAGTGGAAAATGTATGTGTAAGGCCAATTGGTACCCTCAAAGTAGAAGGAAATGCAGGTTCCCATCAGTTACCCATGTGTGCCTTCAAAGGAAGATGCGTGTACTATTTTTAATACTTTCAGGAAGGACATGTGGTTTTTATTACCTTCTTTGTAACAACATTTAGGCATGATATTAATTTTCTCCTTTGTGTTTGCTTCATTTTACCCTGAAAGGGTGACTTTTTTATTGTTTTATGTTCTACATCTGAATTTTTATCAATAAACCTGGATACCAGTGTATATGGGAAGAAAAGAAATTGGCAATCAAAGCAGTAGTTTTTAATTTAAGAAAGAGGCTTATTTTGTCTGTAGCATAATGCTATTAAAATAATTATAACTATCATAACCTACCACTGTCGGGTTAAAAGAACAAGAGTTATTAATTATTCAAATCCTTTTTGTAAATATGAACGTGAATTTCTAAATCCATATGAATTAGTAGCAGATTGAATACACAGACTAAATGGTGTGGGCTTTTTTGTTTGTATTTTGTTTTATCTAGTGTAAGACATAAGAATATCGCATTTACTTTTTTGATGTCTAAGAGAACATGCATTTTAACATGCTTCCATTGAATGAGCTGTTCTAGGAGGTTTAATCTACTCTTATCCGAAGTCAGCTAAACAAAAGTGTGAGGGTATATTGCATTGTGGGAACGAGAGTCTGCTTTTTTTTGTTACCGAACACCCCCATATTGACTGACTCTGCCTCACAGCATTTTAAACACATGCTGGTGCAGGGTTCAAAGAGTCTGAAACTGGAGTGAAACTTATAAGCTCTGAAAAAGTGGGTGGTCAAGGAAACTAGAACTGAACAGCTGGTATGAACCCTCTGAACTTTGTCATTCATTAATAAATTATTTTTGGGTGCCATCTGGAGAAGGAGAGCAATGCCATAAAGTGTGGAGCCTGTATGGTAGAGTTAGTCTGAGCCTGGCCTCATATTTCAGCATTTCTCTTCTTGTGCCAGACTTCTGTAAAGAAAGAGACAGGCACATCGAAATAAGGAGAGAAAGAAGGGTACAATGGTGTTTACTATCATGCTGTTAATATGCCATCTACTAACAGCTTACTGCTGATTTAATTAACACTTTCAGCATTCCCACCTTTTATAAGCAAAATGTTTGTTTCTGTTTTTTTTGGCATTTATAACATGCGGCCACATTCACTGCTTCAAGGCTGTTTTCCTGTTTTGTAGGGAAAAAAAAGATGTTTTACGGGTTTAAATTATTTGATAGTCTATAAATAAAATCTGAAATGTAAATGTTGGCATTGTGCAAATTAACAAACAAAGCATCCCTGTGGAAAGGCACTTAAATACACCCACATATTTGATCCTTATGTTATGCAAAGAGCAATAAGCAATAATTTTAAAGATATAATATTTAAATTTATTTTAAAATAAAATGAGTTTTACTTAGCTCTGGGACTTCCATTTCTAATCTACTGAGTAGTGTCACTACCGCCCCTCAGGTTATGTTGTTTGTAGTGCAAGAAAAGCATTTCATGTTTTTGTGATTCTTAGTTAAATGACTGTAACTGACCATTTATATGACCCCTAGTGAGGTCTAATTGAGGAAATTATTAATTGAGTATATTAAACATTCTTCCATCATGATTGTGTATCAATTGTGTGTCACAGTTCTTCTCACACAATGTTTTGTTAAACTTTACTCATGCTATATAGATCTTAACATAATGCTCCCTTTATGAATCTTGACAAGACTGAATTCTTATGGGCCCTGACTGGTTTGATTCATCTAGCAGTGGTCCTCATCCTTTGTCCTTTGTCCCAATGATGTATAAAGTTGATCTCCTTGTTTGAATTTGCACACTCAGATGCTGGCTTATGAAACACTCCATTTAAAGTATATAATTTCCCATAACATCTTTTCCTCAACTTGCTTACTAAGAATTTGCCTCCTTATTTCTGACTAAAGAACTCTAATAAGATGACCAGATCAGGGTAAACAGAAACAGCTGGAAATTACAAGTGTACCACAAAATATCACGGTGAGTGTTCATTCCATCTGCTCAAAAACTGTTGTTTACATTTTAGCTAACACACCTGAACGAGGGAAGTTCTGGAACTTGGGATTTGTCTCAGGATACAATACCAAACCCCATTAATTACAAACCCCATACAACATTTTAGGTAAAAGAACTCAATTTGTGTTTAAGAACCTGCCTGGGCATGAAGAGAGAGTGGGTCCCCAGAAGGAGGGTTGAGACACTGCTATACAAGCTATATTGCTAGAAGTCAGAACTCATGGACATTAAGACTTTGATTTTAGGCCTTGCTTAATGTCCACTTTAATTCTGTTGCTGTTCTTTTAATATTGCTATTTCTAGGTAACTAAACTTATAATGGTCTTAGTACATTGGTCATTAATAGGGGTGCTAAGTCTTGCATTTCACAGTTTGTTACTTTTGGCATTCTCTAAAAAAACTATTATAGTAGTTTGATAGCATCTTTGCTCCTGCCAATAATGTTATTCAGCTACAATTATATATATATTATAAGTATACAGCATGTAATGTTAAGGTTTATGTTTAGATATTTGTTCAGCTTTCTCGGTATTCAGTTCAAGACTTCAAATAAGGTGGCAGACTTGGCTGTCATAAGCATGTGACAAATGGTGCCAAAGTCTGAAAAATTCATGGAAAATAGAATTGCCTTCATGGTGTTAAATGAAAAGTTGAGATGGTGTTAGATGCCAGGCTTTTCTTGTGCCAGGCTCTAAGTCGCTATACTGCATCTACAAATCCCTTCCAGTAATTTAATGATAGTTTTGTAACATTTTCACTTGGGTGACAATTTTTTTTTTGTTGCTTAAATAGGTTTAGATTTCAAAATCTTTGATTACAAACTAAATGTTTTAAAGTCCAAGAAAAACAGATTTCATACCTAGCTAGAAAAAAAAAACTCTCATAATTTGCTATAGGATGCAAATAATTAAAGAGTATTTTTTGTTCTGCTTTTTACACCTTAAAAGCAATCCCTTGAAGGCAAATACAGCACAAACAACTCTGTTTGATTTTTTAATACACAGCTATACAACATTCAATTTATTTCCCAATACTGACATACAGTATTACCAGTATGCAGTAAGTTTCATACAAAATACTAGCAACAGAAAATGTAAACTTTTGAATTTTCCATTTTTTTGGAAAACGGTTCCATGATGTCCATTACAGAATTTTTGCCACTCACCCCATCCACCCATAACAAAATGTTCTGTATTAATAATTGAATTACAGAGATGTAATTCAATCACATAATATGAAATTCTAAAGGGTTATGACAGAGTCAGTCTAGCAACTATTCCAGAAGTGAAACAGGGACATGGGGTCAGAATAATTTCAACTAACTAAACAACTAAAAATAATTTAAGACTGTAAATAAGAAACATCTCTTTACACAACAGGCATCCCAGCCAGATGCTTGAGGGCCAAACTCTAGGGTTCTTTCAGGAAGTGGCTTGATGACATTTTAGATTCACTTAACTACTGAACTACCAAAATGAACAAGTTGAGTCAAATGACCTTTTGTTTGTAGGCTTTCGTATGCTCAGAAAAACATGACTTGAGCACTCAAATTCCTTTTGATTTGCAGTGTTAAATTAGGCAAAAAAGTTCAGATTCAGAAAGCAGAAAATAAACTGTTCCTCTGATAAGAGATTAAACAGCAAAAAGAGGGAAAAGTATTTACCTGGCATTTACTCATGTTTGTGGCATAGTAGAGGATAGCATGGTTTTCTCCTGAAACATGAAAAAAGCCATTTGGAAAGTAAAAGACCTTCAAAGAAATAATATGGGAATTGTGAGGATGTGTTATGCTAATGAGGGCTAAGAAAATGGCTTTTCAAGTTGAGGTTATTACCCTTTTCAGATTACTTTTAATCAGGTTCTAACAAAGGACTCAAGCTCACTACGTGTAAAGGATTGGTAGCTCATTGGATTTCCATCCAGCTCTGAGCCTTTTATCTCTCTCACAGTAGCAGCCTAGCTTAATGGTGTCTGAAAGTCACTGTGGGATGAAGGAGTGGGGGGATCCTGGAGCTGGATGATGGTGAGTGTTAAAGCTCCAGCCTCTGCTGTGTTGTTCCTTTTAGATATGTATGTGATTTTGTCTGGTTCACAGTGTTTTAGCTGAAATTTGAGTTAGGTTTGGGAAGCCCACAAAAAAAATAACAGCTAACAATGCAAACATCAGGTGTTACAGTAAAAAATATGATAGTCATAAAATTAGGTAGCAAGTTGCAGATATTTCTCTCTTTATATCATATGCAGTATATCTTTATACATACAATATAAAAGTCAAGTTGATATTTTTAAGATGAATTTTTCAAGGTAGGAAATAGTGGTTGGCAGCCATATCATTATTTTCAAATTATGCATCTTTTAACACAGTTAAGAGAACATTGTTTAAAGAACTTATTACCATAGAAGGCTTGTTACAGAAAGCTTTCCATAATAGTGAATATCTAAATGTAAACTCGTTAAAATTGTTTTTAAGAGAAAAATCACAGCTCTTGAAAATTGTTTTTGGTGCTATTTTGTTATTAGTTCACAATCACTTCTGCCTTAAAATATGCATGATCAGTTCAGGATTTGACTGCAGCTGCAGTTGATTTAAATACTTCAATGTTTGTAAGAATGTAATACTTTACCAACACCAAGATATCCAATGAAGAAAGAAAATATCTTCCATATGAATCTTGTGATTGCCTGAACATTTTGCTAGCCTCCTGTGCTAAAAGTGTATATACAGTAAGTAGGTTTTTAGCATTTGAATGCATACATGTATCTAGGGTTACCAGTTTTTATACTTTTGTTATCACTGTAACAATTTTGTAAACATAGGTGTCAGAGTTGAGCACTTCATCCTGATTCTGTATTGTTTCTGTGACAACTAGGAAAAACAGCATGTCCACTTCAATTCACTATAGTGCAGTCAAGGTTAACAAAACAAAAAGAATGAATGTACAACAAATGAAAATAGAGATATATACACATACATTATTGTAACAGATAGTAGTATTAATATTATTCTACTTTGTGCCCGTTGCTTGCCAGGATAGGCTTCCCCGTGACCCTATTGGATAAAGTGGTTAGAAAATGGATGGGTGGATAGTATGATATTCATTACGCTGTATAGGAAATAAAAACTGTCCTTAATTAGAATATTTTCTATTAAGGGAAGTAAAGCAGGATGAGAGTCTGCAAGAATGTGGGTTATGTCTCGTGTTGCTGTGAATTTTTACAGTATGCAGTGCAATCTTCATTTTATAGTGTATTTATAGTTTAATTGGACAAACAAAACAACAGCATTTCAGAATTGCACAGCTGTCTTGAGCAATATGTCAAACATTAAATGTAAACAGAATAAAACCTGATCTTCTACTTCAATGTAATGGCATGTGTGGGGGGTCAGGTATGCTCTGTGAATAAAATGTAAAAAAAAAAATCTGATGTTTCAGTTTTGGGAATCTGAATTTGTAATATTCCATATTTTGTCCTAGGACACTTCTTCATCTGTAGCATTTAAGTCCCTGTTCCAAATAGTTTAACAGACTCTGTCTCTTAAGGGCTTCTAACAAACTAACATGGACAGAAGAAACCAGTTTCTTTGCTTTCTCCCTGATGACCAACAGATTACACACGCATTGCAATGTGAAAATATGAAAAGGGAAAAAGGAGCCAGGTAGCTTGTACCAAGATGCAGGCTCTAGAACAAGTGAAGCCATTCTTATTAAAAATTACTGCTGCCATGTGAATCCCTTTATCACTCCAAAGTGAAGCAGAGGAAGGGGAACTACTTGTAAGATTTCTAAATTTGAAAAATAGTAGGGTGTGAAAGTCATATTTTTCAGGATTTTATAAGTCCACCGAACACCAAGTCAATGGTGGCAAGCTAAAATGTATAAATTAAATATTTGAACTGTAATGTTTTCTTTTAATTTTTATGTATTACATTTATACAGGATATAAAGGAAGTAGGCAAACAATGAATACACCACTGAAAAGGCACTTAATAGAGATTTAGCCCACCATGTGCAGCCAGTACATCTTGTATGCACCATGACAAGGAGTCTACATACTGTATACCTGGAATTCAGCAGGAGGGATGCGGCATCATTCTTCTGCAAGAAGCCCAGTCAACTCACTCCTGGTTTATAGAAATGGAAAATGCTATCTCCATGCTGTCATTGCCTTAGATACCATTGCTCAGGAAACATCAGCTAGTTGCATCTTGGTCAGTGAAGCTCTGCCAAACTTGCTTCAGCAATAACCCTTCTTTCACTCTTGTGCAAGTCTCTTCTTGTAACCATACTTGTTATAATTTAAGCAAACAGTTCTATACTTTTTATACTTAACCCTAAGCATGTTGGAATATTATTTGATATAATATGATAATTTTTTTAACACATGAGCCGCACCTGTGCTTTCAATATACTTGGTGTCTCTCAATTACCCAGATGTTCCCATTTTTTTTAGGTTGTTTGTGTTAATTTCACATTTTGTTTATCTGTGATGCAGGAATACAAGTATGGCAGTTTGTGTGTGTGAGGAGAGCACAAATGCTTTACAAAACACATTTGCTTTACATTTCCTCGATACAGTACATTATCAATCAGGATGCTTGCTACCGACTATAACCACCGTATTGTTATTAAAATGGAAAGTAGATAGTATATATTCTTTTCTAGGTCATATTTGTGGCTTTTTTTATTTTTTCCTGCAATTTGAAAGGGAACACCCTGTCTTTAACCTTAATATGCATTTGAAATTCAAATGAACAATTTAAAATTCAGCTGTCTAGACTGCTATCCATACGTGATAGCACTCAGTCACTTTTATTAACCATTCACTTTGAAGCTAAGAGACCCAAGCTTGCCTTTCAGAGCTCTCAGACATCAGTGTGCCAGCAAGCCCTGCCTCCTTCTTTATTGGGAAAGATGACTACTGCTGACTCGCTGTACTCAGCTTAAGGTGGACAATTAAATTGCAGGTGCACAAATGCCTCATTGTAAGCACCATGGGAGAGTTAATGGATAACTCCTTTTGTGTTCAGGCTTTCAGGCCTCTCTGTTGGATGTCTTTTTGAAGAAAACCTAGTCCTCTTTTTGTTTTTTATAAACTGTTCACCCATGTGCTTATACATGCTGGCATTTGCTCTATAGCAGGACTTGTGTTTGAGTAAGGGATAGAGCAATTAGGATTGGTCTTCTCTGTGATAGAGATGCACACCCCAAATTACTGCAGGGAAAAAAAATTGTTCCTAACTCTGTCTATAACACAACTAAAAAAAGAAATTAAAAACCTACATCTAAGCATTCCCTTATCATAGATGATAAGGGAATGAATTAGGAACAATGACAAGAACAATAATAAAGTTAATAACTTTGTATATTAAAGAACAAAAAACAATGTCATTAAATGTATTAGTTGTTAATAAAACAAAAACAAATATAAATTTATGAAACTTTCACAGGAAGTCTTTATGGTTACAGGTATTGTAATGATACAAATTGAGAACAAAACCAGTGAGGCACTGACCGATTTTATCCTGGGGCTATATTGATACTAAGTACATGCCAGGATGAGTTCAGAGCTTCATTATGATATAGATGTTTAATTCTTCTTTTCATTCTTTTATTTTTATGTTACCCCTTCAGAATCAACAGTCATGAATCAATATTTAGAATATTAAAAAAAATAAATTGTAATTTCAGTTTCAATCAGGTAGTGACGGGATGATTTTCATTGAAAGTGCAGGTAATAATAGTGTAAAATAAAACATTATGTTGTGGGTAAGAAGCATTAATGGATGAAGCTAACAGAAAGATAGTGCCAACCTGCACTTTCAATGAAGAGCATTTTAGTACCATAGGAATCATTCACAGAAAAAAGTGTGAAAGGTGTCTCTATGGAAACAGAGCTAAATTTATCAATGATTCTCGCTTTAGTTTTTATAATCTAATGAAAGAAATTGAGTATTAACCGTGAAAGTTGTTGTTTCTTGGTTTTTGTATTGAACTGTTTTATCTTTTTCAAAGTATAAGGTCAAATGAATGCAAAGAAATAGCCAAAGAAATTGTTCTTGAAAAAAATGCAAGGAATTGTCACAATTTACAATACAACATGAATAACAATCTCACAAGATTCCTTCTTGAGCTACATATATGTATGTTAAAAGATTGAAAAATTTAGGCCTATGCAGTGTTCTGAATTCTTGGATCATTAAGGCACTGTAGCTGATCACGAAAGGCCAAAGAAACACAGCTTTAACCTACATATAGCCTATACAGCTTAACACATATCTTTATGTTCCTACAAAATTTTGTTGCTGCACTGAAAGCTATGAAAATCTAGACCAACTGTAGCCTGCCAAACCCTGGCAGCACTCAGCCAGTTGTACACTGGGGAAACTGTCATAGTCAGCAGGATTTTTTACATTTTTTTTCTTTATTTGTAAGTGCCTCTTTTCTATCCCCACAGTTGGAGATCTCTAATTCTAATTGTTAATCATCTCAGCTCCGTGCTACAACACTCATATGGGCATGTGAGGAAAGAGGGCTGCACATACTTTTTTTCTGTCTTTTTTTCATGCTACGATTCCCACAGCATCCAGAACAGAATTAGTATTGATTGAAGGAATGAAGCAGCTCTTACTGACAACACTACAAACTCACAGACATCTGACAAGTCACAGGGGTTACAGTAAGCTGATAGTACAATGGCTGACGTAAGCCCACCCAACTGCAGCTGTCTGTAGCATTGGTGTGCCACTACATACAGAATCCGATTAATTCCACCAGAAATACTTGGATTTTAGGGCTCAACCTGTGTTCTGAACAAGCTTTACCTGTGTAGAATTTTAGGAACCTCCTTTAAAACAAGTTACTTTTAAATGGGGGATTATCATTAAGAAGGATAATGATTTTCCTTTCAGTTTTAAAAACCTGTGTTTCTGGTTGACAACATGACATCTGGTTGATATTTTGATTGTCTTCTCTGGGACAATGCTAGATGAAAACTCACACTCTAAAGGCTCCTGATATATCAAAACATCTAAAGGCAGTTTACTTTTTTTTAATATTCCAGTACTATTCTTACAACAGCACAAAACAGTAAGTGAATGATATCAGCAAAGTAAATTTACATTTTATGTAAGACTTTTTAACATCCTGAAAAGTATTACAGTTAAAACCTTTCTTTCGGAAACATTTATATTTTATTTAGTGTTGTAGATGTGTAATGTGCATGGAGCTCTGAGAACTCCTAAAAGAGATCATGAATTGTGTGTGCCTATCTATGGCACTACAGTGCCTCTGATGGAGAAATACTGCTCTGGCAACCTTTTTTTTCTAACCACATCTGTTTTCACCATGGGTTACTTTCTGGGATGTCAAAACCAATTTAAACCTATAGCCATTAGGTGGTGGAATTACTAATTAAACCTCTATTTAAGATGCTATTAGCGATAGAAGTCACAAATCTTCCAGTTTTTCCATATTTAGAACAAGCTGATTTACAGTATAAGGTATATTTTTACAGCTGATTTACAGTATATTTTACAACAACTTAAAGTGCTCAGTATCCAATAAAATTACTTTCTGAGCATGCAGTGTTTCTAAAGTCATCTTAAGGAGGAGGATAAAATGGGAAATGACTATCAAGGGAAAGGCATATTTTGCTTACACTGAAGATTATATTTTCTTCCGTGCTGTTGCAGATGGTCAAAGTGTGTGGTTACACTATACTCCACACAACTATTTCCCTCTTCTCTTTAGTCAGTATCACATTCCTAGATGTCCTGGAGACAGACAAGCTGGGCAGACCACACAAGTTCTATGTGGACAGAGATAGATCTCTTTGGTGTTATGAAAGGGAAAAAAAACTGATTGCCAATGACATTGAGGGTCTGGGGATGGAGGAAGATAATTATCTATTCTTCGTGAATTTCAACTGTAGAAATCTGGACTTAACAGCAGGTTAAGTCTGAAGTTAAACGTTTTATCCTAGGTGTTTAATTAAAGTACAAATGTTTTAATTTAAATAATTCTATTGACAGGAAAGAAAGATAATTCAAGATTCAGCCTTTATTACAAAATAAAACATTGACATACAGTTTTTCTTTGGACATACAGCAATATTATCAGTAAACATACAACAGCTTGTGAAATCTTGACAGTACATTGTGTACCAACATGCTTTGTAGAAAGACAGTTTTCATATTCAACTGAGTTTGATGTGCTTCCAATAATACTTCCAAACTCCTTTATGCAAATGTTTTTTTTTATTTCAAAACTATATAGCCTAAGCCATATATATGTCAGAAACACATAAGTGAATTTATCTGTAGGTAAAAGGAAGTTTTAAAGTTCAAAAAAGAAAAAAAAATGTATTTCACCTAACTCCTGTCAGCTTAAGTCATGAGATACACTAACGAAGAATGACCACATTATCATGTAATATTGAAACCTAACTGATAAAATCACACACAATTAAGTATTTTAGACAAATATTATATATTCAAATTTTTTCATTATTGCAAAATCATTCTAAATAACTATTACATTTAATATGATTTAGCTGCTATATTAATAATGTTTTTTTTTTGTTATTTGTAATAAACCATAATATATATTTTTTTACATATCACCAAATTGTACTTAATAACTGTTTCTTGGTTCACAGTTGTACCCACATGAGGTGAATAAGAAAGTGCAGAAACTCTCTGCTATCAAGACACATTCCACCCATCAAGACGTTCATCTTCTGATATTACAAGCTTTTCAGGGATGTGTGGGAGGTTTAGTACCAAGTGTGAGAGAGTTACGTCTCTCACCGTTATCACAGGAACAGGAAATATACAGGCATCTGGGTTGTCGCAAGGGCTGTTGTTTTGCTAGGAGCCACGGGATGACTGGATGACTCATCTCATCTCAACTCTACTCCTGGCAACACTGCACCAATTAAGAGCCACTTCCTGGGGAATCCTGGTCACAGTCAAACCGTGACATGACCAAAACCTACACTTATGATGCCTGTTTCATAGAGCCCAACCTTCTCTCAGAGCAAGAACCTTTACTGGCTGAGCCATTTGATTAGGTATTAAGCTTTTAGAGCAAATCATTAATCCTGTTGTGTATTGCATATCCCATTTATTAAACACGTATTGATTTAAGACAATGAGGGACACGATTTTTAGTATTTAAAAAATGAATAGTAAAATTAGCTTTTTGAATATTGCATATATATAATATATATATAATGTTATATATTTATATAACATTACACATGAGAACATGTCAAATACAAGTAAGACAATGCTAGTCAGTTAAGAAAGAAAAGGAAATATTTCATTTCATACCTGACGTTTTGCTGTCAAATTGAAGTGCCAGAATAACTTATTATGTCTGTGCTGTTTCACATCAGTTCTTTCGGATTCTTAACAGCAGTTTCAATTTTTATTATTATTACTGTAACAGGCTACTTTGACTGCAGTTTCCACTATACAGTGCCTAAGAGCTTACATGGAATGCAAAAGAAAACTTAAAATCTGACAAACAGTCGCAATAATGGGATAGTTAAAGGACCTAAGGGACAGGCTAACAAGGATAAAAAATAAAGAACAAAGCTGGACAGTGCCTTATTGCTTCCATAGGGGCCTGAACTGTGAAAAATGATCACATCTGAGAAACTACATTAGGTTTAAAAATATTTCCCTGTTGTACTTTTTTAAAACGGATTCTTCAGAGAGCTATAATATAAATTTCGCACTCTCACCTGGTGATCCTCACTCCTGGTTCTGAAGAGCCACAAGGTTTTCTGATTTTCTTCTACACTTGAGCTCCTATTGACTCAATTGACTCAATCATTTCCTCAATTGGCCTTAATTACCACTGTTTCCAGGTCTTTAGTCATTGAAGATTTGAGTTCCCTATAAATGCTAAAGGACGGGAACCAGAGGTAAGGGTCACTGCTTCAACTACTGAACAGCAGTAGTTTTCCCTTTTCAGTAAAAGCTAAACAATTGTATTTAGACTTTATGAAGCCCATTTCTCAATATTAAACAGCATGTTTAGATTTACAAAATGTGCTGTGTATGGTGAAGAAAATATTGTTTATGGTCTGAGGGCAATTATTTTTCACTTCATTAACTGCGATAAAGTTCTGTAATGTTATAGATCAGGAATAATTTATCAGAAAACTCTTTTCAATGAGGGATTATTTATGTGATCAGCATCAGGGCACAGAAGCCTGAGGCTGTTGATTATTGGACTGGCCAAATGTAATCATAGAATATTTTAACTGAATTTCCCTTTCTTAGTTTTAAAAATGGTAGCACATACTAATTAAAAAATGCATCTGTAGAACAAAGAAAATCTTTTCTCAAACCTCTTCATCTGAATCACAACAGCTGTATGTAACTGAGTGTATTAATTAATTAAAATAAACTTATTTTATTTTTTTTATTTCAGGTAATTCTGAATGAATATCTAGAACTGTTTTCAAACCGATTAAATAGATTTCTGGGGGAAAATGGAAGGCTTTGGTTTGCAAGGTTCCTTATGAGAGTAATCTTGCTTCAAATTAAAACTGAAAGCATTTCTTGATTGTAACTTACTTTAGCCATCAAATGTGTCCAACTGGAGTTGGTTGCATTTCCATAACATTAATAGGTTCTATTAAATAACACTGTCTTGGCTTGGCACTGTCTTTTCAGCATTTTGTAGCAGCTGCATGAAATTGTTGAGGTGCATGTATGTGTGCGCTGAAATGTGTCTTTCTGTAAATTTGTACTTTATGCTTTGGGGCATATATATGCAAAATACACTGATTCAGACATACATAATGAAAGACCTCTGGTTATCCTTACTCAACCTTTTTTTCAAACATCTAATTTGAATATTCATGTGAATTTCAAATCCCATCACAATTTTTATTTTTCCCTAATTTGTGCTCTAATAAGTAACAAAAGCCTGAAGCCTGAACATAATATGTCCATCCTTTAAAAAAATTTAATAGATTCCACATGGAACATGCAGCCAAACTGTGTTCAGTGTTAATTTACATACAAATTCAATTAACCTATTTTTGTTTCTGAAAAAAAAGCTTTCATCAGAGTAGTAGAATACAGTCACCATTAGTCAAGTCGTGAAATACATGACTTGTATTATAACATGACTTTCAAATTCCACTGTGCTGATTGATTTCTTTTATTTTTAAGTTTGATGTTTAAAATGTTGAATGCCATGAAATTTTCTTCTGTTTTCATTTGATGGCTTTTAGCTCTGTTTATTCCTTATTACAGCTATATATACAGTATGGAGAGGGCAAGCAGAGATTTTGCTGTAGTTAAAATTGTCTATTCACTATTGCCTTCATTTAAGAAATATTTTTTTCTAATGTGTCTGATTCACATTTCCTTTCATTACATTTAAAGACCAGAGTCCTTTTAATTATTCTTCAGTAATATATCAGAAAACATAAATTAATACTTTATACTGGAAAATATAAATATTTGTTAAAGACTTGGAGGTTTTTTGGTTTATTATGTTTTTTCAAGTCATTTTGTATGTTGTATCTAGTTTAAACTTCTAACGTTTTAAACTTATAAGCTTTCAACATTTTATTATGAGCACCAAACATATTTATAAAGTAATCAAAAGTATCACAGATATTTTGCAGTATAATGCTTTTCAAAAATGTATTTTGCGATATACAGCTACATACCGTGTAGAATGTAGAATACAGACACCAAATACGTAAATGGATGATCATTTTTTGAAAGTGATTGTAGCACAGCTTGATACTAATATATTAAGATGTTGTGCTTAACCTTATGTAAGCCAGCAGCACATTACACTTTGTTACAATATAGCAATCCTACAAAAGTAGGTTTGTGCAGTCTATCCTGATATGACCAACATCCATATCACTGGCAACCCACTGAAGCTAAGCAGGTATAAGCCTGGATAGGAGACCTCCTGGGAAAGCTAAAGCTGCTGCTGGAAGAAGTGTTAGTGGGGCCAGTAGGGGGCTCTCACCCTGCAGTCTATATGGGTTCTAATGCCCTAGTATAGTCTCGTTGCATCATCAAGGTGGATGCTGCACATTGATGGTGAAGGGAGGTACCCATTATTTGTAAAGCACTTTGAGTGGAGCGTCCAGAAAAGCACTATATAAGTGTAAGGAATTATTATTATTATTATTATTATTATTATTATTATTATTATTATTATTATCCTACATCCATTCCTGGGAAACACATACTACACAATTCATCCTAGATATTGCAGATCCTAGAACTTCAGATCATGTTCACATAGTTCAGGACACTACTACAATATATTTTGTGCTGTGCAAGTTTGATTTTCTTTCAAATTTGAGTATTTATGACTCATTTTCCTTTATCATGTCCACCTTTTAGTATAACTGTACATGACTGATAATATAGAGTTATACTAATTCTAAAAGGTGCTCCAGTAAGAGTAGCAGTTTAATACCTTCCTGAATATGTGCTATAACCTCTTCTAATATTTATGTATTAGGTGATTTACCTAATTGACTGTCATTGCAATTGATCTGAGAGGATGTAAGTATAAAGTTTATTTTCAACATGCGCTGGGATTTGAGTAACCTTGCTTCCATTTTAAATGCTGTAAAACTAAATTGAGTTCTGTAAAGTATAATTTGCTTGTAACTAATTAGACAACCATGTTCAATTGCTAATTAACAGATATGATGTTAAGTGTTTTTCAACAAAAAGACCTACAGTGTATTTGAAATACTGACTTTTTCTGACTTTCTCTCATTTGCATATACTAATGAATATAATAGTAATTAACTCCTTTATTGTCTGGAGACCATACATTCTTTTCTCTCCGTACAAAATGTTCTGCGCTGAAAGCTAAAAGACCTGGATGTTGTAGTTGTTAGAGATGGTGCCCACACATCTTCAGACAAGGATTCTGTAAATGTCAGGGAACAGTTAAAACCATTCAAAATAAATTGTTTTATCTCCAGTGCTTAATTGGATGCTTGTCACTAACAATGCTTGTCTCTTGAACATTAATAAATTAAAAAAAATATATAACACATTTATTCAGTTCTATGTGTAACCATATCTTATCTCTGTTATACAACTGTTGAAATCTTAAACTCAAATCCCATTTAAAAGCAGATGGTGAACTCTGAAAATGATGTAGCATAGGAGAGAACAAACCCAAGTCCCCCCCCAAAAAAAATTCCATCTCATTTATGCAGATGCTTTAAGCATTTTGCAGTTTTTTTATCATATGTTCTCATTCTGAATGTATAGCTATATAGTCTAGTTTGTACTATGATATAATATATAACACTGTGTTTCTAAGTAAGAACATTTTCACTTTCTATATTGTATACATAGACTCCAGACAACACTGCCCTGGAGCACAATTAGCAAATCAATGTTGCGTATGTCACAGGCAACAGGAGCCATGGAAAACACTGCTGTGAGCTCAGAAATCAATACTGAATGTCATGGGTGTCAGAGATCAGCTTCCTACAGTTCACTGCAAGTGCATGAATGTAAACCTGAAACAATACTTGAATTCTTCTCTTCACACACATTTGCTATAGTAGAAGATTATTTGTTAAGAAAGTACAGTAATAATATTACTGGTGAGCAATCAAAACTACATAAAAGTTTTGAGTTACTGTAAAGAATATAACATACCATAACATCACTTTATTAGCCCTATACAATTTCTTGCATTAGGAATTCGTCTTTTCACATACCCCAGCTTGCTCTCCATGAGACACAGACACACAGACAGAGGGAGAAGCTTGGGGTCAGAGCGCAGGGTCAGCCATTGTACAGCGCCCCTGAATATAAAATGGTGAGACAGCACACAACACCACCTGTACTCAAGGAACAGCTGGACAATTATGCATTTAAATGGAAACCAACTGACTGAATTAATTTAATTTCTATAGATTCTAGTTACTCTAGTCACTAAATGTAATTAAGCAATGTAAATCAGCTAGAGCAGTATATAGCATGGGGTGTCATACTTCACTGGTTTCCTGTCATGGCTGGGGAAAAGTAGAAGAAAAATTACAATATTCAGTAATGCACTGCAAGGTATATATTTTCAGGTAGATTCTGCCTTTCAGAGCTGCAGTGATCCATTTGAGCAAATTGTATGAAAAAAATTGGGAAAATTAGTGAAGGAAAGTAATTGAACATTCCTTTTTTTTCACACAAGAGATGAAGGGAAAATATGAGTTTAGAGCTTTCAGGCAACAAGAAAAACATATCTTGGAGCCAAGATGAACATTAATGTAATGTGTACCTAAAGTAAATTAAATATCGTAACTAAATTTCCATTTCTAGGATTATTTTCATGTAATATATTACTTGTGATCTTTTTCATGTTTAGTTGCATGGTTATGAATGATGTGCAAGTATATGAAATGTTTCTCCCAGTCGCCTTTTACAATACAGTGTGGTCCAGCATTTACTGTCAATACAGCATATCAAAAACTGAAAGTATTAGATATTCAGAGGTTGGTTCAAAGATCAATCATTCTTCTTCTGAAGACCCATGTTACATACTCACTGAAAAAATAATTATAAACATATTTATGAATCATTACAGTGCTTGAAAAAGCATAAGGCATTAAGAGTAGTGTTAATTTATGGCGACGCTTAAGGACATGTGATAAAAGCTGATGTATGGTGAAGTGTTCTGATGTATAGCTGATATGTTGTGAGCATACTGGTGCACTTTGTTTGCCATCACATCCAGGTGTCCCCATTACCTGTAAAGCGCTTTGATTTGAGTGTCCAGAAAAGTGCTATTGATGTGTAAGCCATTTTTATTTATTAAAAATGTGGTCCATACATAATTGAGGATTGAGAGATGTGGTAGTCTTGTTGCCTTACATCTGTTTTGTTCTTGGTTTGATTCTGGACTGTGGAACCTAATATGTAGTTTGCATGTTGTCCCCATATTTCTTTGTGTTTTTTCTTAATGCTCTAGTTTCTTTCTGTCTTCTGAAGATATGCTAGACAGGTTAATTGGTGTCTCTTAATTGTGTATGTACTGTATGTTTGCACATGTGCACTGGTATTCCATCCACTGGTGTAGTGTGGCCTTGCATCCTTTGCCTCAGGAATAGGCTCTGGGTTGCTGTGACTGTGGCTTGTAAGCGGCTTTAAGATAATGGATGAATGGATTTATACTGAATCTTCAGCTCATGAACATACATAATACCAAATTGTTTTACTTCCCATGATAGCGATAAACTCTCTTAACTGAATAAGTAAATAGATTTAGTCTGCTCTTTAAATTATGCATACATCCCCAGGTAAGTTAAAAGTGGAAAAAAATCTGCTCTTTATGTCCACATTATAAAACACTGGCTCTGAAGGCATTCCCACTTGTGTCTGATGTTGTAAATGGTTTGTGGCATTATTGTTAATATGGATTTACTTCACCAGCTGCGGTCTCCAGAGAATTACATTTCCCATTTCCAAAACAGTCATGGCACAATGGTTGAGTAGATGTCCTCAAGCATTTGAAATAGAGTACAAAGAAACAAAATGAGAAAAAAGGTGGTGTATGGTTTACTTCACCTGTTTCAAGTATTTAATCTCAGGAGACCTAGTTCAATTTTGAGTTTGGTCTGCAGCCAAATACCATTCATGACATCAAGTTAGGCCTTGATTCATTTTTTAAAAAATTTTATGTTTTATTTATTATGTACTACTGTGCTGCTAATATTTCTAGGAATTGTGTACTGCCCTCAAAAGTACACATAATTGGAGAATGTCTACATTGCTATGTTTTTTTTTCCTTTTCAAATGACTTCACATACAATAGTTTAAATAAATGTTAAGCGTAATTGAACAACAATAATACATGACAGAAGCTTTTTATCCCTTAGTGTCTGAATCAATAACGGTGCTTACCTGGAGTACAGGGTGAGTTCTACTTATTGCTTGTTTTTGCCGGGGTCAAGAGAGTAGTCAACATTGACCAGGATTCTCAACAGATTCTCCCAACAGAGGTCAATTCTGAATTGAACTGAAATTTAGAGTTCAATCCCAATTCAGGTTTGATCAGTTGTGGCAGTAGTCATGAACTAGAATTAAGCAAAAAACATAGGAAATGGAATTGAATTTGAATTACCAGTTTTTAGTAATTTAATTTTTTTATTACATTCAGGTCCACTGAGCAACATCTGTTTTGGTGCAGAATTATTACAGAGAATTTAAAAAACTGAGAAATCAAATTCCCTATGCTGCCTGGCTCCACACATTCATAAAGTTACAGCCACAGGTTTCATGACTGGTGCTTATTTTAGTATATGTTTAGTAAAAGTAATAGGAACCTGAGATAGGTAATGATTGGGTAGCCTGTTCCATTGATACATTGCTAATCTTCACAGGGATATTAGATAATTGTGATGGAGTGACAGCATCAGTACCACCTTGTAGTCTGATCTCATCAGAAGCTAAGCAAGCGTGAGTCTGGCCATTACTGGGATTAGAGGGCTTACAAGAAAAAACAAGCTGCTGCTGTAAGTAATGTTGGTGGACAATCCTCCAGGCCAGAATTATCAAAACTAGTGCTGTAGTGTGGTGACCAGAGACACTGTGAGAAGTGTCAGCCTGTGGATGAAATGTACCTACTGTAAGTCTTAACTATTCAACATTAATGATTTCATCAGACTGTTCATAAGAGTGGGAGGTGTTAACCCTGGTTTTCTGGTTAAATTCTACTCTGAGTCTGCCAAATCTGAAATATATTATTCAAAGACTGTATATAATTTAAAACAATTTAGGAGTTCTAAAAAATCCTCTAAGAAGGTTACTGAGAAGGCCCAGGGAAACCAGGTAATCATTGCCAGCTTTATTATAGCATGTCCCCAAGGTCATGAGATCATCAGTGAAACCTGTAACCACAAAATTGTTTTAACCATGCAATAATTCTTGGAGAGACGCCTTGCAAAGTTTGAAGCAGGAGTGTTTCAAAATCAGTACTAGTCTGGTGGCTTTTTTCAGATTGGATTAGTACAGAAAGGAAGAAGTGTGCAGTGGGCAGGAACTGCTTACTAATGAGGTCGCCTCCCTGCTATTGAGGGTTCCTGACATGGCCCCTTCCACCCAGACATGCATTCAAATCTTTTCCCAATACCAACTCTTTTGCTGAAATATACTGCATTATCTCTGACTATTTTGAAATATCAAACTACTTGCCAACCTGGTCAGCCAGAAGCAAACAAATGGACGTTTTCCTATTTAGCCTACCAGCCTGCAAGCATCTAGTCTTACATATTTCATCTACACCCATAGAAAACCTCATTAGTGTGGAAGACAACGGTTTCAGTGCTGACCACTGCAACGTAAGTAATGCAACATTTGAAGAGCTTATGATTATCAGCAGTAACACAATTGACAAGTGATGATCTTACTGGGCTGTAAGCATCACATTATTGTGGAAGACATTCCCAGTATTATTGCAGTACAAAGTACAAAGACTTTGTTTTTTGTATCAAATTTGTATATGCATATTTTTATTAATTTTGTTGCTGTATTATTGCTCTAATAAGTGGAAATACATTGACAGGGAGCTGAATATTTACATGGATGGAATTTGAATTGACTAGAGCTCTTAAAGAACTGAAGTCGCAACTGGAGGCACTGAATTGGGATTGGATCTGGACTGAATGGAATTGCCTGGAAAAGGAATTGAAATAAAAGGAATTGATGTGGAGAGGGAATTGAATTGAAGTTGAATTAATGGAATTTACCCTAGCTCATGGTTCCCAAAGTAGTGGTTTACAATTGAATAGGAGCTGCAAAGGTAAAGCTGGGATTATCTGTCCAGGGTCCTTTTGCCTGTTCGGTAAAACTGTGACTCCTGTGATTTGCTGGGTGCCTTCATTCTTGTGATGATGTCAGTAAATGATGCACTTTTCCAGTGAAAATGAAAATCCCCCTGTGAGGTGCTGTGGTGCATGCAGAGTACAGTATGAAAAGACTAAAGGTTCTGCAGTTTTGTGCCAGAGGAGCATATTTGTGAGATGTGTGTAGATGTGTGACTCCCTGCCAGAGACCTGAGCGTTAAAAAGAACAATTGGTCATACCACATCAAGAGGGTATATAATAAAAGTAATTCTATATTGGTAATATTAAATGGTAAGCCCTTTTAGATAAGCAATGATTAAACTAATCTTTTAACAGCCTTGTCAGTATCCAGAGCAATACACCATGAATTGTGATGAAAAACAAAACTACCTTTAAATGTCTCACCTTTGGATTTTGTACATTCACTTTTTTCTTTTACTCATTTTTGTTTGGGCACTGTACCTCTTGTGTATTATACTGTATATATAAAATGAGTGCAGAGGACCAGAGATCAATGTACTGTTAAGTTTTATATACATGAGGGAGGTATAGTAGACTTCACAGCAGTGTTTCCTTTTTCACTTGAATCGTGGTTCAGAGAGTGTATGCACTATCCTACGTGTAGTCTTGAAATAGTTCTGGAATGAGAAGTGAGCTATGTATATCTTCTAATAAAATTCCTTGAAACCCTATCTCTATGGTTTCATGGATTTGCTTCGAACCAGCTGCCAAATCTCCTGCTGATAGATTATTTATCACAATTCTTATTGAACACCATCATCCTCTGCTGGGAAAAAACAACTTGCGACAGTAGCTGAAGCTATTCATTATTCTTAACAAGGCTTATGTTCTGGATTTAGACACCCAGATGGAGTTTGCTTTGACCAGGGCATGAAAATCATGACCTTTTTGTCTAAAAGGACTAATGCTAAGAGCTGAGCCATTAACTTGACCTAATGTATACTAGGCTAGTACAAAAGCATCATTTTGCATCAGAAAAAAGCTGTTTGTAGTTCTTTCTTAGACAATGGTGAACTGACAATGACAGATTCAGGCTTGTGGTACCTGAAGTAATTATGCATTACCAAGAGGTCATTTATTCATGCAGTTGTGGTTAATAACAAGCAGCTAGTTAGCTGAACAGTTGTTCTTCTAAGATGAATGAACATGTTTCTAGAATGGTACATTGTTAGCAATTGTGACACACTTAGATCAATTTCCAGTTTACTGTTTAAAAGTTCGAAACTAAAAAAATATTTTGTACTTGTTGTTTAAAATGGATATTATTTCATTATTACTTCCCAGTATGCACCCCAGAACTTGGAGGTTTTCTACTTACAAATTATAAGCTGGTTTTTTGTAATACCAGTGGGCAAAATACAGGAGGAGTCCTAAAAGATCTGAATAGAGAGAGAGCAACTTCCTCGAGTGGGTTTGATAGCACAAAATAAGCTGGATTTCTCTAGTTTATATGGTACAGTATATTTCTAATACACAAGCAGTTTTCAAATATGTATAATGACAAATGTGATATGCTGTATGTAGTATATACAGTATGGATTAAACGAAAATAATGACAATTACATTATATTAGCACAACGCTTTCCTGAATACAGGATAAATTCACTCATCAATATTATTTTTGTCTTCAACAGTTTTGGTTTTAAAAAAGGAAATAATCATGTTGGTAATTGTAACAATACATCTTTCATGTTATTAGAACCTTGTTTTGGTCACAATCTCACAAGTCAGAATGAAAATGGGAGTACATTTCCTTAAATTAGAAAAGCAGGGACAAGTATGAACATTAGATATGTATATGACTTGTACTTACCCAACATATTGTGTGCAATAATTTTTAAATGACTGTTTATGTTGCCAGAGGAGTATTTTTAGATGTTCTTGTGCTTGTCTGTGAGCTAGTATCTTTAGAGCTGTGTATATAGAGAATGAAAATAATCAAACAATGCAAAAAGCATCTTCCCTAGCAGAATTTTTAAAAAGAATTAAGTTTAAAATTTAGTTTAAAATTGTATAAATAAAATGTCAGAAGTATGGGGGGGGAGGTGATAGAATCTGCACCAAGAGAGCATTTTTTTTCTCAGAAACCGAGATTGAAAATGCTTGTTATTGTTGGCCATTCGTCTACATGGGTGGCCTGACTGAGTGGAAGCCTCACTGTAGTTAGACCATTACTGCTTTGAGAGGCTGAGGGGGGTCAAATTTGTCAGTTAATATTACCTTACGGAAAAAGTCCTGTGTGTTAAACTGAGATAATGGAATCTCTATGAAGCAAAGGTTTTTATTTGTTAATATAAAAGATCATCGTAGACCAATCCAAATACAGTTGATTCTTTAGTTTTTGTCTGGTGGTTTATTCAGTGCTGATATTATTAAAGTTTTCGGCAACAGTGTGAATACTTGTACATATGAAGTGCTTACAAACTTTTATCATTTTCATAATATTTATAGAACTCTTTACACCACTTCATAATACTGAATAATTTGTTGTTTTAGCAAAAGGAGGTATTAGTTTTCTTTTTAATTATTTAATTGTTTCTTTAAGGTATCAGAAATTAGTCCTTTGCCTGTTGAAAATCGGGGTATATTATTTTACCCAAAAGTTTTCCCAAAATGCATATATTCATTGTTTTTGAGATGCTAAAAGTAGATTTAGCTTGCAAACAATTGGGTATAAGAGATAAGATCACTTTATTGGCCATATACAATTTCTTGTATTAGGCATTTGTCTTTTTCGCATACCCCAACTTGCTCTCCATGAGACACACAGGGAGAGAAGCTTGGGCTAAAAGCACAGGGTCAGCCATTTACAGTATACAGCGCTCTTGGAGCAGTTGGGGTTAAGCCCCTTGCTCAGAGGCCCAACAGAGTAGGATTTCTCTGCCGGCCGCGGGATACGAACTGGCAACCTTCCAGTCACAGGCGCAGATCCTTAGTCACAGAGCCACTGCACCACCACCTGATGATAATGTTTTTACCCATGTACAGGCCAATATTTAAGTTCTTGTGGGCTTACTATTTGTTTAGATTCAGTATTATTGTACAAGTTGCATTCCTTGATGTGACTCATCACTTTCACAACAGTAAGAGAGATTGGATTAATTCCCTTTAGTTATTGTTATTATTTGTATTAATATAATAGAATTTCTAACTTTTACCTTTTTTACAGAATAATGAAAACCCCCCAGTTATCTTACCTAGTATGTTTGAATGTGGAGAACAATACATGGTTGAAGACGTTAATCCTCAACAAGTAATCCCTAATTGCAGTAAGTAACAAAAGAATGACCCTAAAATTTTCATTTCAAGGCCCTTGTCAGTAGGCCATATACTGTATCTTATTCTCTACCAAGATATTTGGAAATGTTC
Source organism: Atractosteus spatula (assembly GCF_055471065.1). Classification (NCBI taxonomy): domain Eukaryota; kingdom Metazoa; phylum Chordata; class Actinopteri; order Semionotiformes; family Lepisosteidae; genus Atractosteus; species Atractosteus spatula. The sequence goes on along the minus strand of NC_142717.1, from coordinate 33,912,000 downwards.
TTATTTCTTATCCAATCAGTGATATACACTGACTTTGCAAAAGTGTTCACACCCTTCCAAGGATATTTTATTTTGTTGAACTACAGATGATTTATACACAATTTTAATTTGTTAATATTTTAATCTAAACATGAATACTCAAACTGAATACTTTTATGTGCAAAAATGTAAACCAACAAAATGGAACACAACTGAAGGGGGTGAATAATTTTGCAAGGGCATTTAACTGCAGTTCTATCCTTTGCAGATTTTGTATGGTCACTTTCTATTCCATGAGGAACATAGGACACACTAACTGCAACATGATTTTCCTCCATTGGCCATTTCTGACTGTCTTATCTTTATCAGCCTTAGTTTTTCTCTTCCTTGGCACTTTTTGATTTCTACCAAAATGTTTCTGTACATAATGGATGAAAACGTGAGTTTGTTGTGATTAGATGTTTTTCAAGCTTATTTATAATTTTCTACAAATCTCTCTGAAGTAAGATAAAGATGAAAACTGAAGGCATCTTTTCAAAACTGGCCACAGTTTATGAAGAGAATTCATGAGGATCATCTTAAGATGATTTTCACAGCTTTTTTGAAGAAGAAACCAAATTGTTTAAAAGAACTGGTGCTTATTTCTTTGCACATCTGAACTTTTAAAAGGCACTGGTGAGACAGTATAAAATATTAATCCTGAAATAATATAATTATATCTTACTAAAGAGAAGATATTTTGCAAATTAAATTTTCCATTAAAAAACTATAAAGTTTTATGCAAAAGAAGCAACATTGTTAAAAATGGCACGTATCTATGGCTCTTGAGTTTAAAACTACTTCTAAAAATATAGTTTTCATTGTTGATTCCTCATTATTATCTCAAATTCTGTTTTATTAAAACCTATTGTTTTGTTATTTTTAAGCTTCCATGATCTGAGACTTCTGTCTCTATTTTGGATACACTTATTTCTAAATCTCATGATTCACAATTGCTTATTTCTAGCTTCTTCACTCTGTATATCCAATTGTCTTTGACCTATTTGCATTGATTATGTAGTTCATTGTCAAGATGTTTGTAAGTATCTCTAACTTTAACTATGTAACATATGAACCAGTAATAGGTTTATTCCATGCTGAAAAGAGAAGAAAGAAAACACAATATTTTGGCCGTGGAGCCTTCTTGAACTATGTAACATAAGAGCTGCCTTTGCAGTTCTTATAACTACAAAATTCCATGTTTCACCTGAAACACATTTTTTTTATATTTCTTCTTTTTATGCCAGTTGCCTTTTCTGCCACTTTCAGATCTTTAAGGGCTGCAAACCTAGTTATGTACTCTGTTCAGAATTTCTTCTGATTAGTGAACCCCAATGTCTTGTTACTTGGATTTCTCAAAGATTTTAATTTGTCTCCTTTTTTTATTTTCCAGTCTGATGAAACCCAGATATTCTTGTTATAATTTTTTAATAAGTTTCAGATTCTGATACCATTTTCCAAGTTTAATAAATCTGGTGTCAATGTCTATTGTTGTTCCAGATGTATACAGGCGTAGAATGTATCCCCATCCATGTCTTTCTCCCTCAATGTGGGCATTAAAAGTCTCCCATTATTATTATGTCAAATTAAATACTGTGATTGGATGTTATTTTGTTTTACTTCAGCATGATTTTTTTGTTATTCTTGTTGGTCAATGTTTTGGTGCATATACTTGGATTAAAGTATGTTAAGTGTGTCCAGTAACTCTACCTCTCTTTCATGCATGCATTCACCTAATATAGCATTTTTTTCTTCAATCTAGCCATACAAAACCCCAACCATCAATTGTATTCTATCCATCTCTCTTGTATGTGCTCTATTCTTCCAGGACTGTTCACAGTTCATGCATGGAGAACTTTCACACAGGTGGCAAGAGATTTTTGGCCATAAAAAATTGGAACATCAAGTCGATGACTTTCATCCTGTACTGTCATAATGGCATGTGCTTTCTTTCCATCATCCTTCATTGTGACACTTATTTTATGTGAGTGGTTTCTGTACCTAAGGGTTTTTTTATGTGATGTGAAGCTATCACAATCCCTGCTCCTTTTTGATCCAGGCTTGTAAGAGCTGTTTAGAAATCAAGGAAACTAGAAAACGTATTGGATTCTGGGTCCTGAAGACCATAGATAGGAACTTCCATTTTAATCTGATGGGCTGAAGTACCTATTTCTCCATTTCATTCTAATTGTGATCATCTGTGCAAGCTAGAAATGTAAATTTACACAAATAAGGCACATCTTAGAATGCAAAGTAACAGATGCTGTTAAAACAAACTGCTTTGTTCTCTATTTTAGTTTTGAAAAGGATGAACATACTGTACTTTTGACACAGAATTAATCCTTTATAGGTGAAATGTTTACAGTAAAAAATACATTTTGTCCCTAAGCTTCCTGACCTTGATGGCCATTATTTTTTTGCTGTATTAACATCAATACATTTCATGAATAGGTGAACTTCTTCATATCCCATTTTTGATATTATGTTAATCAAATGTAACAACTTTGCACATGACTACTGCAGTAAAACCACTAATCTATCAAAGCATCATAAAATAGATTTTTTCACAGTAAGACAGTATTCTAACCAAAAATATTGTAAATAAAATATTTTAGATAGGAACGCAGTGATATAGTTCAAACTATTTTTGGGAATTTAGGAGGTTAATAAGAAAGGCTACAATAAGGTTGCAAAAGAGGACGCCATTTGGCCCATCTAGCAGTGGTAATTTTTTTAAATGTTAGTTGTAGTGATCTTTGCTGCATGATTGTAGATTGGTTTATGTGGACTTTAAAAAGAAATTCATAAATGCATCTATTTGACTGATTATTTGCAAGAGCATGCTGTATGAGCATACTTCATTCTGTCAAGTCTTTGGTATTCAGTGACTCAATTAAAACAAGACACTTAATATACTAATACACTCCAATACGATCTAATTAGATAAGATGCATGTTCACGTAAGTATTATTATAGTATGTAAATACGTCCTCTCACTTTATGTCCATGTTTACTATGTTTACATTGACTGATGGGAAACAGAATAAAAATATAACTGGAATTTTTAAGGATGGTCCTTTATGTTTTAAATGCCTAAATGTGGTAAATTGCCTTATCAGTTCATTTTAAGTTTGTGACTCTACAGAGACAGCTGTTATTTATTTCTAGCCAGCTGAAAATGCTAGTGTTATTTAAAATTAAATATTAGATTTGCTGAAAGTCTGAACAAATTTACACTGCTGTGTGTCAAGTTTAATGCTCTGAGTGTGATTTGGCGATCAGCTGAACAGTACATTTACATATATATTGCTATTCTAAAATTTCTTTCATTCTTTTTTCTTTCAGTACATTGTTACCATGTTTTCAATAGATTTTTAGATAGTTAAAAATATCACATTTTAAGAATTCTTCATAAGACAGCTGTATTGTGGATTTGCCAGTTGACATTTTTATTATTAATGCTATTATTAGTTGAATTCATAATACATTTGGATATTAAAACTCTTTGCTACCTTCGATCTGTTTGCAAGCTGCATTCATTTATATTGTAATGACCAGCTGAGATAAGAATATGATCCCACTGCAGGTCTGAGCAGGTGAAAAACATTATCAAACAGTGTTTCTGACAAACCTTTTAAATGGTTACACTTGAATGGTTAATGTTTTAGGGATTTATCGGTGGCTGTACTCCACTGATGTTCTTCACAGGACTAAAACATAATCTGACACAAACCTCACTACAAAGATATTTGTGCAACTGATGTGTGGAGATTCCAGGAGCAAAAAATACTCTGGGGCACATTTTCTTTACCGGATTTGACAATGTGCCAGTCATACCAAGGAATTAAATGGGAACCTTGACATCATAAGAAGAACAATTAGTCATAATTATCATGCCCTATTAATGCCCATAATATCCAGAATTACCCAAATTATGGATTCGTTTTGTAAAGAAGCATTTGACCTTAATGAACTCAATACCAAAAATGAAAGGGTCAGATTCTTCTATTAGTTCTATTGCCATCTAAGCCACATTAATGACTGTTTCCGTGGGAACACAGATGAACAATAGAGAATATCATTTCAGTTGCTGAAAACTTTAAAAACTTTATTAGGAGCCCGGAAGAATATGTTATTAAAAGATTAAATGCTGTGTTGGAGGTACATAATAATACTCAAGCAATGGTTTAGGAGCGCACTATAAGTGTTTAAAGAAATTACAAGTTACCTGTAAGTGTTTCATAGTATTTTTCTACTTTGATTGATTCCTTGGAAATGAAGAGTCAGGAGTAACCTTTTTTCTGGAAAGAAATAGCAAGCAAATTCATTTTTGTCATAACAGCCATAATGATGTTTCTATAAAAGAACTTTCCTATACAACTCAAAAAGACACTACTCAATATTTTCTTTTGGAAATTTATAATATAAATAATACAAAATAATATCTAAAAATCTCAGCATTTAGATTAGAACACTAGAAATTTGTGGACGTTTTCCTTCAAGGACTTTAAACTTTGCCAATCTGCAATGTCAGCATTTCATCTTCAGCTATCTAACAAGCCAGCTCTAGTGATGTATTCTGTCAAATCTTTGGCTATCAATAAATACTTGTAGTTGTTTTTAAGGTTAGGACTCATCTCGTTATACCTATGGCTCGCAGGGATAGAGTCTAGTGACAAAAGTCAGCTGTAGAAAGTTGATAGTTTTTCCAGAATCTTGCTCTTATTGTTTGTAGTATTGATAGAAAATTAAATTAAAACTTAAAAAGAAGAACTGCTAGGTTACAGGAGCTGCTTTCTTTTGGTTATCCATGCTATACATTAAAGTTTGTTTTTAATCTTATTCTCATGCTATACTTACCTATGCCCTTTTCCTTTTCCTTTTTTTCCTGTTATGGTGTGAAACCATTATTTTGGATGTTTTTCAGTGTGCTTTCCTCTGAGGAGCCTTCCTGTATATCAGTTATATACAATATATGTGGTTCTGTTCAGGTGGAATAACTTTAATAATATAACTCTGTATCCTTGTTATTTTTGCTTGAAAATTAGAATATGGGAGGAGAAGGACAGTTTTTAAAAAGAGACATTATGAACATTCCAGGAAAGTTACTACTGATGTCGAAACTGCAGTCTTACATCATCCATTTAAGTGTCTCAAGCATTCAAATCTAAGAGCAAAGCAGCAAAATTACCTATGGGTTAAGACTGAGTTTGTTGTAAAGTACAGAAAAATTACTATAAACCAATGGAGACTAAAACACTGTGGAATATTTCATGAGAGCCATTCCAGAGACTGATTAATTCTGTGTATCAGGTCTGACAGGATAGTATCCATGCTATAAGAGGCTATCCCCGATTGTGAATTTTATAACCTTTTAATTTTGAATGTAATATGTACGGTATATACTGTATATCATACTGGCAGCTTATCATATAATCGTATAACTTTTAACCTTTTCTTTGATTGCTTGTGGTCCATGTTTAAAATATTTGATTAAATCTATTAGACCTGAATTTTACATTTCTTGGTGCATGGGTATACTAGTACATAACACATAAAACATACAGAGCACCTAAATATTGGCCCTTCTCAACTAGAATGTAATATTTAAATGTATTACTGGACTAGACTAAGAACTCAGTAAAAGGTGCCCTTCATAACCATATGTAATAGACAATTATGACATTTTCCAAAGGAAACAATCATTTTAGACACTCTGATCTCATCTATTGTAAACCCATGTGGTCTGTTTACAAAAAAAGAAAATGTAAGAAGACATGCTCTGTGGGAAGGCCTGTTTGTCCCACATGGACTTCTTTAGCTGTAAGCAAGTTACCCAAGGGACTGAGGGACAAGGAGATAAAACGGTCTGACCTGAGGGGTACATGGGTCTGAATATCAACATTAGTGTTTACTGGTTTCCAGACTTGTGTTCACTCTTGAAGGTCCCTTGGGCCACACAGAATACATTGCCAGGCCAGCATGGAATTTAAGGCTTTCATTTTGATAACGCAAAGGAAACATTTCTGTGTTTGTTAGAAAAACTGACAAGTATCCTACAAATAAAAAATAAACAAGCAATGATCAGCAAGCAAGACTTAGTGTGTGCAACCACTTTTTGTATTTTGTGATTTATTGTGTGAGACCCAATTCTGGCAAATGTTTTTGGTGTTCTTGTTGACAATATTATATGTGTGGTGTAAAAGAGGTAATGAGGGTTAATAGCCTACAGCTCATAACCTGCTTGTTTGTTGCATCACAAGACTAACATGAATGCAGTTCGTTCTGAATCCAGTTGATTGAAAACTTGACTCAGTGTGCAGAGAGTAATCCAGTCAGGATGTTTGCTGGAATAACATGCAAGCAAATGCACATTCACTGCTCTATAAATTTATTTAAATCCATCATGAAGTACATTGTCATCATGAAGGTCAGAGAGCTATCCAACCAAGGTAAATGGTCATGGACATCCACAAGCTGGGGGATGATTATTAAAAGAATACACAAAAATCTGTAGTGTCCTTTATTAAGAAATGTAAGGCTAGCAGCGTAGTGGAATCTCAGCCAGGAAGAGAACACAAATGTATCTTTAAATGCGGAACTGGGTTAGCATGCATTGGCTGCAATGGATAAACAGGTAAAGGTTATTCCCCACTGAAAATTAGAACAATCACAACATCTTGCCTGTTGAGCCTTTTTTAGGTATGAAGACGTCATCCTGACACCTGAAGAATGCTCAACAGCTAAAATGTTTTTTCCACCTCTTTTTTAGCATAGAATTAACCTTATTTTTTCCTTCATAAGTTTATCTTGTCATTACAGGCTGAGAGACAAGTGTTTTTGGATGCATCCCTTCAAGGAAAACCATGCAAGTGTATCTTGCCATCCCACGTTTTGAACCAAGTGGTTCAGGAGACAACCGCAAATCCACAGTATCAAAAATTACCTGAACCTATCACCTGCGTGAATGTTCACATTCACGACAGGGTTGCAGGGAAGAAGCCTCTTCAGTTATCAAAACATAAAAAAGGGCAAACTGAATTTGCTAAAATACTTCTTTTGGAATCATGTCAAGGTCAGATTAAATGAAAATTGAGCTTTTAAATGCTCATCAGTGTTCTGTTTATGTTTGGTGTAAAAAAACACTAAGTACATGCCCACTATGAAATGGTAGGAATTCTGTTATTATTTGGGGTTGTTTGTATCTGCAGTTCCTGGAGCCCTTGGTATTTCTGTTTAACTTTTAGGGATTTATCTGAAACCCCCAAACTAAATAAAACTTCACAGAACCTTAGACTATGCAGGGATTGATCACTTTTATTTGCATCAATGTTGTTTGCATGTTGTACATCCACCTCTGGCATGGAGTACAATATGTCTCCTGTAGCGTGCTATGAGTTTTCTGGCACTTCTGATGGGATATGTTTTACCTTTATTCCAGACAGCATTGCTCTTGATTCTTCTAATCATTTGGTTTCCATTTGTGAACTGCCTTATTGAGTACAAAACACAAACGTTCTACTGAAAAGCCCAGTTGAAAACATTTAATTGGTGTGCAGTTATCCATTTCCTTGCCAATTTGGATTTATGGTTTGGATTCTTGCAGTTTTTCATACATGCTTGGGTTTCCTGGCAGAGGCAACCAGGTGTTCGGCCAATGTGTCCTGGTACAGTATGTGTTGGAGTTCTTGATTCACGATTCCCCCTTGTTTAACAAGGACAAAGGGCATACTTAGATTCAAAATGACCCCAAAACATACAGTGGTGTGAAAAAGTGTTTAGCCCCTTCCTGATTTCTTATTTTTTTGCATGTTTGTCACACTGAAATGTTTCAGATCATCAAACAAATTGAAATATTAGACAAAGATAACACAAGTAAACACAAAATGCAGTTTTTAAATGAAGGTTTTTATTATTAAGGAAAAAAAAAATCCAAACCTACATGGCCCTGTGTGAAAAAGTGATTGCCCCCTAAACCTAATAACTGGTTCGGCCACCCTTAGCAGCAACAACTGCAATCAAGCGTTTGCGATAACTGGCAATGAGTCTTTTACAGCGCTGTGGAGGAATTTTGGCCCACTCATCTTTGCAGAATTGTTGTAATTCAGCCACATCGGAGGGTTTTTGAGCCTTAACCGCTTTTTTAAGGTCATGCCACAACATCTCAACTGGATTCAGGTCAGGACTTTGACTAGGCCACTCCAAAGTCTTCATTTTGTTTTTCTTAAGCCATTCAGAGGTGGACTTGCTGGTGTGTTTTGGATCATTGTCCTGCTGCAGAACCCAAGTGCGCTTCAGCTTGAGGTCACGAACAGATGGCCGGACATTCTCCTTCAGGATATTTTGGTAGACAGCAGAATTCATGGTTCCATTTACCACAGCAAGTCTTCCAGGTCCTGAAGCAGCAAAACAGCCCCACACCATCACACTACCACCACCATATTTTACTGTTGGTATGATGTTCCTTTTCTGAAATGCTGTGTTACTTTTACGCCAGATGTAATGTGACACACACCTTCCAAAAAGTTCAACTTTTGTCTCATCAGTCCACAGAGTATTTTCCCAAAAGTCTTGGGGATCATCAAGATGTTTTCTGGCAAAACTGAGACGAGCCTTTATGTTCTTTTTGCTCAGCAGTGGTTTTCGTCTTGGAACTCTGCCATGCAGGCCATTTTTGCCCAGTCTCTTTCTTATGGTGGAGTCATGAACACTGACCTTAACTGAGGCAAGTGAAGCCTGCAGTTCTTTGGATGTTGTTGTGGGGTTTTTTGTGACCTCTTGGATGAGTCGTCGCTGCGCTCTTGGGGTAATTTTGGTCGGCTGGCCACTCCTGGGAAGCTTCACCACTGTTCCATGTTTTCGCCATTTGTGGATAATGGCTCTCACTGTGGTTCGCTGGAGTCCCAAAGCTTTAGAAATGGCTTTATAACCTTTTCCAGACTGATAAATCTCAATTACTCTGTTTCTCATTTGTTCCTGAATTTGTTTGGATCGCAGCATGATGTCTAGCTTTTGAGGATCTTTTGGTCTACTTCACTTTGTCAGGCAGGTCCTATTTAAGTGATTTCTTGATTGAGAACAGGTGTGGCAGTAATCAGGCCTGGGTGTGGCTAGAGAAATTGAACTCAGCTTTCCAAAGATGTGATAAACCACGGTTGATTTATATTTTAACAGGGGGGGCAATCACTTTTTCACACAGGGCCACATAAGTTTGGATTTTTTTTTCCCTTAATAATAAAAACCTTCATTTAAAAACTGCATTTTGTGTTTACTTGTGTTATCTTTGTCTAATATTTCAATTTGTTTGATGATCTGAAACATTTCAGTGTGACAAACATGCAAAAAAATAAGAAATCAGGAAGGGGGCAAACACTTTTTCACACCACTGTAATAGGCCCTTTCGTATTTCATAAGTGATTTCTACACACGAGCGTAACTTTTTTACACTATTCAAAATACTGATTGTCATTTCATCTGACTTAATAAGATACACTAAATTAAATGGTCGTTTTTCCTGGCAGGGATGCCTCAATAGTAGTGGACATGAATTTCTTTTTTTAATGGATGCTGCATTGGAAAGTGGTAGATTCCACTTGTGTAATTCTTTTATACCCTTCCCCCAACTTATGAAGGTCAATGACCATTTTTCTACAGTCTTCAAAGAGCTCTCTGACCTTAACCATGATGATGAAACTACTATTGATTTCTTCCATTAGTTACCTCCTCTTGTAGCCCAGGAAGCAAGAAGCCTTAGGAGGCCTCTATATGGTTGCAGAAACTCTCACTGTACTTTGCAAGAGCAAAAAGTTATTGTAGTTTTTTTTGTTGGATATGTAAAGGAATACTCAGAGGTGTGAAGGAATATGCTCTCTAAAATATTGATTATAGTCCAACATTTTTACAGTTTTATAAACAATACACGTTGCCCAGCCTGTAAAATATACTGCTACACGTTTTTTTTTTTTGTTTCATTAGAGGTATGAATAAACCTATACGCTACATAATAAATAGCAAAAGCTTTTTGTAAAATTGTACACTTTAATACATTTTTAAGGCTTTAAATCTCAAGAAAGAAATGTACAGAGATACAATTTAGGGGAATTTTAGATTATCATCTTGGGTTAAGTAGTGAAGGATAGCAATATCCAAAACGGATTACTATGAGCATGTGTCTCCCCCACAAAAAAATAAAAACCCAGTCTTGCTCTAGGCTTATTGTGAATAACTAATCCTTAATTGTATACGTGCCTTGCATACTACAGCTGTTACTGAACGGACTCAAGCCTGACGAAGCATGAAGGAAATGTAACAAGCACAATCATTTCACTCTTTTTTTCTTTTTCTGCTTTGGTTAAATGGAATTATGATCAAAGACTTGGACCATCACAGTTTGTGTCCCCATATTAGTCATGCATTGGTGGCTGGAATTTTCATCTCGCCTAGCTTTAGTGTAACAGAGGGAAGACATGGAAGAGATGGGGAAGACAAGGTGGTAGAGAAAAAAAATATTTGGAGCAGAGCTCATTTTATTTATTTTTTTCACAGGCTCTCCCTTGGAGCATGTCACATTGAGCTTCTGCCACCAGGGGCCTCGCAGCTGAAAGAAAGAATGGAAAGGGTGATGCTACTGATTTCTAATGAGTGTAAGAAGCTGTCTAAAACTTTTTAAATTTCAGTCGACCCCCTCCAAGCAGTGCCATTGGTTTGCCTTTTGTTTGGGAGCGCCTCCACAAAAGTGTGCGACTCCTTCACATGCCATGCAGGCCCTGTTGTCATGGAAACTGTAAGGCATGTCTAATTCAGTGTATGCCTGGGTAGGTAGGGACAGAGGTCACATGCTGGCTTTCCTGCATGGGAGTTTTTTTTATCTTGGGATGGACCCCTATTCTTCAGCCATCGGCTGGAGAGGTGATGGGGTTGGGGCCCTGGGGATTGTTGGATGGATATAAAATGATTAGACTAAGCATTAAAGAAAAATCTGTGGTGAACTCGTTTCCACTCACCCCACTTTTCTTTTTACTGCTTTAAAGTGCTGCCGAAATATATCTCTTTAATCTTAATGCCAAGGGACCATTACGAGGATGGGAAACATGGTATTGATTAAAAGTGCTTTAATAAAGTGCATTGAATAGTGCCTGTATATATATTATTTTTGGATTAGGCATCTATATCATTCTTTTTCATCTGAGTCATTGAATTTCTTTCAGTTTTATTTGAATTTTTGTAAAACACTTTGTTAATAATTGTTACCAACAAAATAACAGATAATATAAAATTATGCTTTTGAGGGATACTTTAAAAGGACAGAACCTTTTGGTTTGTTAATATGAGTTTAATAATACTAATATTACCTAGTGTTTTATAATAGGGCATTGGAACCATTGGTTATTGCTCATAAGTATATAGACAATGTCTGGTAAGGCTTTGGTTAATTTTAGTAACCAAAAAACATACTGTACATTGGTATTTATTGCCACTTAAACAAGAGCATACAGTATGTTTGTAATATATTTGACTTAAAATGGCAGTAAGACTAATGAATGTATATAATTGTAAGGGATTTTATCAAATGTTACAAGTCTACAGGCTTTAAAAAATCTTATCAGCATAAATGCCCCTCTTTGGCTCTATTGAGCTTGCTAAAAGAAAGAGCTATCTCCTGTTGTCATTTCAAGCTATTTTCTCACACTTAAACTGCACTTAATTAACATATTTCCTTTTTATCCTCAGTTTAAAAAAATGTAAACCTAAGTGAGGCAGATTTCTGCTTGTATAGGAAACAAACCAGCAGAAAATATTGATGAAAAATTGCCTTTCACCAATTTGTCTCTTTTTAAACTAATAACTTCTTGTCTAGGAGCAATGAAGTACTGAACAATAGTGTTATTGTCCCATATGAAAAGACTGAAAAAGCACAGACTATGTGGATTATAGGTAATCAGATCAGTTTTACTGTTGGCAAAGATGGCTTAAGTTAAAAAAGGGAGGCAAAGGAAAAGGATAAGGTTAGGGTTTTTTGCGGGAAGACCAAACCTTTAATTTCAATTGGAATTGTGAAACTCCCACCTTCCACACTCCCTTGTCAGGAAACAAGCTTGAGCCACAGTCCTGATGCTGGAAAATGTGGGCTGGCAGGTCAAGCTAAATCAATCCCAGGTGTGTGGCCTCACATGTGCTCTCTTACAAACCCCACAGCTCTGCAGTACTGGGGATACTTTGGACATCCCAGTGATGTTTTCTGTAGTCTTTTTAATCAAACATATAGAATAATGATTCTGCATAATGCTTAAAGAGGAAGAACCATTTTTAGAAGGGTACCATTTCAGTTTTAACCTATACTTCAGCTACATTAAATTATTTTGTAATGTCTTGTGAACTTTTGGTACTATAATAATACATTCCAAAGATGTTTTAAAGTATACATTAATTATTGTACAGTATTAAAATTGTATTCAGAATTTCTTTCTTGTCCTGGTGTTTTTAATAATTGTATTTCTTTGTAATGTTAGTACTTTACCTAACTAGGAGGTTATTTTACTGTTGTGATTGCTTATAATTTATAAGGAAAATGTTAGTAATTGTTATGTTCCCTTACTGTTTTGTTACTGCCAAAAGATTACAATTAGAACAAGATATAAAAATGAAACAGTCAGTAAGGTTCTGCTGCAGGTAAAATGCACTAGTTTGCACTTGTCAAATCACTGGATAGGGATTTATACATATAATGACATTTTCATGAGTTCAAATAAAAAAAAATACTTTCAAAATGTACTTCCAGATTTAGGCATATACCAATAGGCATATACAATGTATACATTCAACATACTGTACATAGACATGTATGTAATAGAGATCTGTAGACATTACAACACATTACATTTGAGTGGTATTTATATATTATGACTTTTTTATGAGTTCAAATAATTAAAATCTGTCAATATTTACTTCCAAATTTGCTACACACATGCCAATATGCAACAGTACAATCAGCATACAGTACATAGACATATATATGTAGTAGAGAGCAGACCGGTAACATTACAATATGTATAAAATGACTCAAATATTTTTGTGGATAAGGCTTATAGATAGGGAACTAATTATTTAGTAGTTCAGAGATTGATGTGTGTGATCTGTTGGGACCAATGTGCTAATAAATGGAGTGGTACGGTGTGTTTGTAGTTCCAGGTGGTATGGAGTATGCACATGCAAATTAGTAAATTTGTGAAGCTTGTGATTACATGAATAATGAAGTATCACTGCTGCACTATTAATATTATAATGTAGGCTTTATGTAATGCTTAATCATACTACTATTTTAGGATACAGTTTAAACATTCTAAAAACTAGATGTTAACACACGTACGTGGACACATTATATAAAATGTAAAATAAAAATGTCATCTGTTGGAATCGATTAATTGGTCACGCAGTTTACAAAATATTGAGTAATCAGAGATTAAATTAGAAGGTGTACTTTTAAGCCTTTAACATGTGTCTCTTGAATGAACTAGTATTTTCACCCACAACTGTTATGTTTCTGAAAGCACTAAAATCATGCATCATGGTGGTACTGATAGTCGCTTAAAGAAACTGTAGGAACATTTCAAAATACAGCTCACATTACGTACAGTATAGTTAAATATAAAAGGTTTTATGATATGAATGTAGATAAGGTGCTCTCGCTAGTAAAAGTATTAGTATTAGGATGTATTTTAATAATAATATGTGACCATTTCCATGAGGTTTTGAAATGCTGTATTTGTCCTCAGTTGCCCCAGGTTACAGTAACATTCCCCCAGGGAATCATATTCAAACACGCTCAGGTTGTTTATCAGTTTGCTCCATATTCTACCAACCGTCCAATCGATCCTAATTTTTCTATCAAATTCTCTTTTTAATACACTTTTCACCACTCGGTCAGTGCTCTGACATTGTGTGAGCACTTTTTCACTCTTTCTCTCTTCATAGAAATGCATCAGCCCACAAGCCTGAAAACCCAAAAGAACTCAGAATCCCAAAATCTGAATCCAGAAAACCTGACACCTGATCTGTCTGAATCCAGCTTCTACCACGGATCCAGTGTTGTCTTCCGACAGCTTCCAGTCTCTTCAGATTCACGATTCCTTTTCTCCATTCCCCATATCTGTTTCACCCAGCTCTTGCTGAGCTCTTACACTTTGGCTCTCTCTGCTGTCTACCGAGGATCACCGAGTCCTTGCACTTGGATCTTTGTCAGTCAGCAACTGTAGCAGTCTAGCCCGGGGTATAACAATTTGCAGCCTAAGACCATTCCATTCCTCCAACCAAATTGTCTTTTGCTAAAGTAGTGAGTAAATGGTGTAATGGCACATTCCACCTGGATTATTCTAATCAAGAAATGTAATGAAAAAAACTAGTATCACACCCTCGAAATCCAAGACTTTATTTTAATCACAAAAAATCATAATAAAAGTACAATCTCAATCAGTGGTCAAGATAATTTTTTGATAATGTCTACCGTCTATGCTTGTCCAATCAGAGCCTTCATGCTTGGTTGAATGTTTTGATTGGTCATTAGTAGTTTTCAGTAGTCATTCCAACCCTAATTTAGGTGGAGAATGTGATGTGGATAGTGAGCTTTATCAGTATAACTCACATGGATGAGGAAATGACAAACCATTTGTACTGTAAGTACAAGGCTGTCAGATACCCCTCCCACTTGATGTTTAAAGAGTCAGGGAGCTGCTGCAAGAGAGGATGGGGTGGATAGAGGGATGTGAAAGGAACCAAGAAAATGTCATATTTATACATATTGTAGGTGGGTATAAGTGGGCGGTTCGACCTCTTTCCAAAAGATTGTTTTAAATTTTATAGCTTTTCAGATTTTATCTGAAAAATATTATATATAAAGAGCATGGAGAACACCTGTTTGTACTGTATGTCTGATGCAGGTCGTGTACTGTGGCTGAAACCTTTGCTGCAATCTTCAATTAAAGTTTTGGATGTGTAGAAAGTTTTGGGTATTTTTTCTTTTTTGATTGACATATTTTTGTCTGAACTTCAATTGTTCTCAAGCCAAACTTAATACCTCTTTTTAAATCTATTATATATATATATTGGATACTTAATTGTATTTGTGAGGTTCACACACATTTTTATAGTTTATTTTTTATCCCAGCTTGTTTAATGTCATTATGCTTTTTGATAACTCTTTTGATTCTTCTCCTTTTATTTTTAACTGAGCTAGCACTTCCATACCGAATATCAGGAAATCAGATAACTTTTGTTACAGACCTTCAGAGTTAGTAGTTGCTGTTTAGAGACTATAGAACTACATTCCTAAGACAACTCCTGTCAACAGGAAAAGAGAATCTTGTCAGTTAATCCATTTATAGAACACCTTCTCAAGGTGACAGCTATCTGAGTGAAGTTCTTTAAAATCAGTGATACTGAGCTTTATTTAACTTCAGTAGGAAAATTACAGTAAAAAAAAATACAATGAAGATATCCAGAATTTCTGACCGAGCATGATTAGTCTTTTTCTACAGTAGATCACTATGTACAGCATCCTTGGGTTTGGAGAGGTTCTATAAATAAAACATTTTGTTTTTTTTTTCATTTTGACCTAATACTGTAACCTATCTGTTAGCCCAACAGGCATTTTTCCATAACTTTTATAAAAAAGCCATTGTGAATTCAGAGCACACACACCTGTGTTTTTGTTAAGTAAGATCCGTATTGATGCAGTCTATTCTTAATGCTACAAACTAGATGTGCACTGTAAATTGAACATCCCCAACAAACCCCACCACATCAATCTCCACTGTTCCCAGTTGTGCTGTTTTCATAGGCAAATTACTTGCCTAGTCTACACCAAAGTATTCTGTAATTTTAATCTCTGACATTTTATTACTTTCTGCACCCTATTCACTCTTTGTAACTGTTTTCAATGACCGGAAAGTAATATATACTGTAGCAGAGTTTGATAGATTGTCACAAGTCATCCTGGGTGACCTTACAACCAATGTTTCTCCAACACGATTGTTTTGAAATAGCAAAAAGAAAAAAAAACTTTTTGATTATTTTGGAGCTGCCATGATGGGAAAAAATATGTATATTTGTGGAAAATGGTTAGCATGTGAAAAGTTCACAACACAAATCAGAACAATGTGGCACAAAGAATTATCACCATATGAAGTCAATATGCAAAACTTTGGCATATTAAAATTGGCAGCCCTTATAGGGCTTATAGGGGTGGGAAACAAGATTGAACAAAGATTCATCTATAGTAGGTGGGTCAATGCACAAAAATGACACAAAGAGCTTGTTTGGTTTTAAGTAGTTAACTAGCAGCCAAGTTGTAAGTGATCTACACTACATGTACAGTATCTGCACTGTGCATATGAAATGTTTTTGTTTACTAAATGTATCAAATGAGTAATAATAGTAATACTGCGTACAGGCACTGCTACACTTGACCAAGTATTTGTGTGGGACTAATGTTAGCCAACAATAAGATCTTCATCAGTTTTTCCAAGTTGCAGTATAATTTAGGGAAAATAATTCTTGGTGCCCTTAGAACAAGAAACTACTTCCCTGACATCTCTCAGAGAAAGATAAGCAGAGTAAATATTTCTTTCCTTCAAAATGTGCATTTTCTTTGATCCATTAATCCAATGTTTTTGCTAACTAAAATCTTATCTTAAATGTTTTAATTGTTTTTTTGTAATTTAAGAGACAATATGTAAAACACAACCAAGGAACCAGCTTTTCTTTTCAGTCTGTGTAATCATAATAACATGGTACTGTAGATGTTCTTATTTTAAATTAAAAAAATAATAGGTAAAATTGTTTTCTTGAAATAAGTTTTGATCAAGCATTCAGGGAAATATGATTAAGTTTAGGTTCTCATTGTTATGTTTGTCACTTTCATTTGGGCAAAAATATCTGTAAAAAAATAGAAGCTGATATAAGTGAGCATTTGTTTTCAGACAACAAAGCTACTAGCTAATGTAAATATAAACTGGAAATTGTGAGTTATAAAGAATTGTGGTGATTATTTCAGAATGTACTACTATGTGTTTGAGGCTGAAAGGTTTTTCCCCTTGTGAAGGTTACAGCGTTCAGTTGAGAGCTTTTGGTTAGGAATAAAAACCAGCAATGCAGATTGTTTGATACTTCTGGTGTTTGGTGCCACACTCTAATGCCAAAGTGAACTGAAGTCACTTTATCTTTAAAAACCTTGTTTTCTTGAGTAGTGCACATCCTGAAAACTTACAAAACCAATCTTCTCCTAATAGTTTTGAACTTAATGGTGCCATTTTAATTGTATATTATTTAGCTGTATTACATTTGCCAAAATCTTTTGCCTGTGATGTAAAATAGACATGTACTGTAGAGCACCAGGAGAATGTTTTACACTATAAAACATGACTTAATCCTTTGTTAAAATATGGCATCCTAATCATATTTAGCACCCATGCTAAAACCCATTATCTGGTTCTTCTTATTGGGATTATCATGCACTACATGGCTAACATCAACCAATGAAATGGCCAGTGTCTTGCAAAGTTTCCACATTTTATTGCTGTCTGATCTTGCGAACATGATAATCACAACTTTTCAAATAAGGCTCTATGTTTGTAAGCTACATTGTAAACATATAATATTAATGAATTATAATTCCTTAGATTTATATGGCACTTTTCTGGACACTCCACTCAAAGTGCTTTACAGGCAATGGGGACTCCCCTCCACCAGCACCCATGTGCAGCCTCCACCTGGATGATGCAACGGCAGCCATAGTGCTCCAGTACACTCACCACACACCAGCTATCAGTGGGGAGAAGAACAGAGTGATGAAGCCAGTTTATAGATGGGGATTATTAGGAGGCCATGATTGGTAAAGGCCAATGGTAAACAGTGGAATTGGTAAAGGACGCTGGGGAAACATCCCTACTCTTTTTGAGAAACGCCCTGGGATTTTTAATGACCACAGAGAGTCAGGACCTCGGTTTTATGTCTCATGCAAAAGACGGCACCTTTTTACATTATAGTGTCCCCATCACTATACTGGGGCATTAGGACCCACATAGAGTGCAGGGTGAGTGCCCCCTACTGGCTCCACTAACACCTCTTCCAGCAGCATCCTTAGTTTTTCCGAAGAGGCCTCTCATCCAGTACTGACCAGCCTCACACTTTCTTAGCTTCAGTGGGTTATCAGTTATGATTTGCAGGGTGATACAGCTGCTGGCCATAATATAAGCTGTAGTATAGACATTAAATTCCAAACTGAAATGTAATGATTGTACACGATCTTCTCAAAAGTAATATGGCTAAACTTCCAGCTTAACCAAAATTTTCAGAGCGCTTTAATAAATAGTTCATGCTTATCAGTTTGGAGAAGGATACAAAATCATTTTTGAACACTGTCAGACAGATAATTTGTGAATGGAAAATATCAAAGATCATAGTGGTTTTATCAAGAACTGGCCCTTCTGCCAACATTTTTCCAATAACAACCTAAATAATCATGCAGGAAGTCACAAATAACCATAAAGTAACATTTAAGGAACTGCAAACCTCTTTCACAGCAGCAAATACAGTATGTGTATGATTCAGCATCAGGAAAAGACTGAACTGGAATGGTTTTCTTGAGAGGATTGCTAGGAAGAAATTATTGCTCTCTAAAAAGAAAATTGTCATCTATCTCAAGTTTGCCAAAGAATTCTAAAACTAGAAGTATGTTCTCTTCACAAATTTTTTGTGTAGCAAAAAGAAACTCCCTTTCAACAGAAGAACCTTATTACAGCCCTCAAGTGTGGTGCTGGGTGTATCATGGTTTGCTTTACTGCCTGAAGATCCTGATGACTTACCATCATTCATGGAGCAATAAATTGGATGTCAGGCCATCCATTCATCAACTGAAGCAAGTTAATCATCCTAAACATAGAAGCAGATCTATAACAGAATGGCCAAAGTTGAAGAAATTTCACATTTTCACATTTCACAGAGTAAAAGTCCTGACCTAAGCACCATTAGAATGTTATGGCAGGACCTGAAGAAAAATTCATAAGAGCCAATGCCTGCAGTTAATGAATCTAAGGGTTCACAACTTCCATCCATTCTTCCATTTTCTAACTGCTTTATCCAATACAGGGGAGCTGGAGCCAATCTCAGCAAGACAATACAGGTTACACCCTGGACAGGACCCCAGTTGATTGCAGGACAACTACACACGCTTGTACCAGTGCCAGTTTTCCTGGAAGCCAGTTAACCTATCAGTACCTCTTTGGACTGTGGGAGGAAATCAATGTAAACACTGCAGGAAGATAAAAACATCATGCAAATAGCACTCCAGGAATTGAGCACAAGGCCACACCGCTGTAAGGCAGCAATACTAACCACTGTGCCACCATGCCACCCTTAGATTCACAAATTAAATCAGGATATTACTTTTGGATCATTTTGTAATATGATCCAAATGTATCTTACATCTTTGTGTTATACATTTATTCAGGTTATCTTAATCTTTTATTAAGACTTAAATGAAGATCTAATTATGCTTTAGGTCTAAAATATATGAGAATATGGACCTAAAGATTATGCAGACCTTTCTAAGCACCATACTTCACCTTTTATGATCCAGACTTTGCCTTCATACCCATGTCAAGAAATATTTTAGAAAATAAAAAACCCTTATTGACAGACAACATGTTCGTTGTTTTGATTTCCTAATAATACTTAAAGCCCAAATACAAAAGGTTTGAAGAGAAAAATAAAATCTCTTAGATTTAAAAAAATCAATGTTTTCACCAACTTATAGTATATGTGTTATCCTACAGTATATACAGATATACGGATGTGTCATGAATCGCTCTTATAACATACATTCTACTTTCCTCGTCCAAAACCTTGGTGGGTTCTGTCCTCTGAGGTTAGACTTTATTCTTTGTAATTGATTTCTACTGTATCTTGTGTTTATGTATTAACCTGCAACTATATAATAATAATAAAAAAATCTCTTTTTGTAATTACTTGTAGATGCACTAAGTCCTTCTCATCTGATTGAGAGGAGAAGCTTTGTGCAAAAAGTTGACTAATATATCTCTTCCAAGCCTCGTGGAATCTCTGACATTTGCCGAGCCAATGGGGACCTAAATCCGAGCTCATCTTTGATGGACACATTGCAGGAAGACTTACTGCTTCAAACCATACTTGTTCAAGGCTCCCCAGGTGGGTTGGGAACCATTGAATATTTGACCTCGAGGTGTTTACAGCACCTTCTCTGTGGCATGTGTGCTCACATATCTTCCACTGTAATTGGCAGTAACTAGACAGCTGCAGCTGAGAGAGGCCAAAGAATCATGGACTGAGAACATTAAAAGTGTACTGGAAGGCTAACACACCAGTGAAAGTTTTATATTTTGATCATTCAAGGGACAGTTCAATTTCCAGATACCCATCATATTTTCTAAATTTAAGTACACATTTTTGCTGTTTTGTATTGAATTAGAATAGGTATTTCTTTATACTTTTACAAAACGTGTGAAAGATTACTTGACAAGATTGTATTGTCTTCTTACTGAATTGTAAACATACCAATTAACAGGGATTTTGAAAGCCCATTATTTGAACTAACAGGACCAGGACCTTAATAGATGCAGGAATATATCACCTCTTAAGAGGGGTCATTTTATAATATGATGCTTGTGGCATCTTGGGGATGGTTTAGTACATGATAGAAGACTGTACAGTGATTGTACTGACTTGTGTACACTGTTACTTTTGGGGAAACAAAAGTCTTGAATTTTTTTTCAAAATAATGGTATATTGTGTAATTGTATTGTGTAAGAATAAATAATAATGCAAGTATATGTTGAGCATGGTATGCTGTAAAAGAATTTGCTACATAAATTATCTGAAATACAAAAAGGGCTCCGTGTACATTTTTTAATGTTAAGTTAATGTCTTTACATGCAATTTCTAATTAGACAGTTTTGATAGCTGAAATAACTTATGTGTTAGTGTGGGTGTGTGAATTCTTTAGTTTGCTATGTTTGACTTGCATATTCATTGTGCATTGCTGTTGCCCTTCTCTGTATTTTGATTTTAATTGCTTATACTTTGTTTTGTTCTGACACACCCACTCATGCATGTTCAGAGATTATGTAAGTGTTATTTAGTGTGGGTGTTTATAATATACAAATTAAACGGGTGTTTGAAATGATAGGTGATTTGGACAGATTTTAAGTTCATTCTGTACCAGTGAAAAAAAAATTCAAGGTCAAGCAATGTGGCTTGTACTCTTAAATGTGTATTTTAGGGTTTAGTATTGTAAAGTATTGATCACTGAGGACTGTTTATTTTAATACCTTGCTCAATAGATTATATGTAGTGGGTGGGTATTCACTCAAAAATATAAACAATATGAATGAACAAGATGAATGAGGTTGGACGAAATAGGTATATTACCCATTCAAAGCTTGCCCTTGTACAAGAAATTGAAACTGTATGTCACAAAATAATTTCTAATACATTGATGAACTCAGTTTCAGATACAAATACAAATTCAAATACAATCCAATACTGATATAATAATATTATTACTTCCTGCCTGGTAGTTACTGTTTGCCAGCAAACCCACAATATAGCAAATCACCTAGAGCATTATGAAACTGCTTCATTAATTTAATTGAATCAACAAACTTTTTTCAATAAACAAAAGCTCTTATAATTAAAAATGAGTTACTATAAAACCTATTGAATAGGTAGATTGCAGAGGTGGACAGGTAGAAAGACAATACTTTTTTCGGCTTGAGACGACAACATTGATGCACCACTTGTATGTTATCATGTCAATTATCACCTTAAAGATTTCTGGCCTTGTCTAAATGGTGTAACATGGAGGCACACAGAGCAATTTGATTTCTGTGTGCAAAATGCCAAACACTGGCAGAAATATGTCAACAGTTTATAGAAGTGTTTGTTCTCTATTTCACGTCATGGAAACAGGTGGGTGTGTTGTAGTGGTTTTGATAATGTCAAGGTGGACATTTAAGATGAACAGAAATCTAGGTGTCCAAGTATAAGTACTTCCTCAATGAATGAGACAATTTGCAAAATTGAATCCATGATTATGGAAGAAAGACAAAACAAACTTTACATTTTTCCGGTATGGAACATACCATTGTCCATTGGCAGTTAAGGTACTACAAAGTGTGCACCCATTGGATACGAGGGCAATTCATTCCTTCATTGATACTCACATGTCCATCTTTTTGGAATGTTCTCTGCTTCAATGTACAGGTTACTATGTAGGAGGAATGCAGTCCACCAGTACTTCATTACTGGAGATGAAAAAATGGTGCATTGTTTTACATACTGAGCCACCAACCTCATAGTCCTGATCTGGCACTCAGGGATTGCTCTTCAGTCCCTTAAAGAAAGACAAATTGCCATTGACATTAAGAAAATATTGTAGTCTCTACTATATTAGTCTAAAACAGATTTCTACTATGCTACTATGCTCTACTTTCTACTATATTCTGCATTGGTGTCATGGTGGGGCACATGCCTCAACAAGTTTGGAGACTATGAAGAAAAGGGATGTGTATCATGGCTTTATTATTGGTTATAATTTTAGCTTTTGTTATCGTCTTTATTGAAACACCCTTATGTATCACACAAAAGTGCATTTTTATATTTTTAAAACTAAACTGGAAAAATTACCGTTGTGAACTTGCTTTAAATAAGCAGCACTTGCATATACAGGTTTTAAACTATATGTGCAGTATAAGCAGAGCGGTGCATATCACGTTTCTGGATCAAGACATGAGAAATTTCAGCCATGATCTGTTAGCTTGTGAAGTACTTATTTTTATGCTGCATGAGACTTGTAGGCAGAATGTCAGGAAATCGATAAAACACTAGTTTCACTGCTAAACCTCATGCTTTATTTTAATTGATTTACAGAGGTTCTAACCTAGATAAATAACAGCAGAGCTTAAATTCAGTAGTTCAAGATCATTTTGCATAAATTACAAGCAGTT
The DNA here is from genome assembly GCF_055471065.1 of Atractosteus spatula. NCBI lineage: Eukaryota > Metazoa > Chordata > Actinopteri > Semionotiformes > Lepisosteidae > Atractosteus > Atractosteus spatula. Next base: position 33,888,949 of record NC_142717.1, on the reverse strand, counting down.
TACAGAATCTCCACCTCAACCTGTCTTTGCTGAGGTAGGATGTCCTGACTATAGGGATGAAAGAAAACAAGAGGAGCTGCCAAACATAAATGGGTATACAGTATTTCTAGAAGCAAGGGAAACAATGAATATCTGTATTTTCATTTCTGGAGGGCAGATTAGGTAAGTACTGTAATATGTGCCTGGAGCTATTTGTACTTGCAAACTTCGTTTTTTAAACAATGTCTAATGTCTCATGTCTGCCTGTTTTTATTTACTTCCCCTTTCTGCTGTTGGCTTGAATTGTGATAATCCTATAAATAATCTGTTTCATTTCCTATTTTTATCAACTGAAAGTTGATAATTCTGTTGGCTGTCAAAAGCATGTGAACTCTTCTGCTTATGTTCTAGCAGCATCACTTTTGATTTTTGAGGTTAGGGCATTAGGAAAACATGACAACTCCCTTCTTGCCTTCATGACACAGAAATTTGTGATTTCATCAGCAAGGCATCCAGTCTTTGATTATGTGTCAGTGCATTAATTCTGTAGACCACATTGCTGCTGTTAATTATGTGCAATCTCCTTGACCATAAACATAAAAGTTAAGTTTATATAGTTTTTCAAGAGATTTAGGATTTCCAGTTTTCCAGTTTTTTTCCAGAAATTGATGATGGTCTTGATTTTAGGTTTAGAGATTTTTAAGGTCATAGCTTTCTTTTGCAAGTGCCATATGTGACAAAAAAATGAAACAAAGAGTAAAGTAGTGAAGGAGTGAGCTGTGAACAAAAATAAAATGTCTGTGATGTGTTTAAAAACTTAATTTAACAAAATTATTGACACAACCTTCTATCTCGGGGAATGCACACACACACATATATTTCTTTAAGACAGACATTTGAATAGTTTCTTTAGGGATGAGGGCAAACTCAGGGAGAAAATAATTTATGAGGAGAATATTTCCCTTAGGGATATGTGCTCAGTTGGAATTACCTGCCAGTTGTTGACATCACCTACCCCCAAGCCAACAATCTTGAAAAGGACAACTGCCCCCTGCTTTTAAGGTTCTTGTGATCTGTCAAAGAAGCTATTCATTCTATTTATTTTTTTGTTTTTTTAAAAGACTGTTGGCATTGCAGAGCAATCTCTGACAGTGGCAATACTTCATTTTTCCCCTGGTGCTTGTTAGGTTTGTAGCTTGCTGCCACACTAACACAGCTTCTCAGGGATGCACCTAAAGGAACTGAAGGCTCTGTGTCAAGGGTCCTCATTTCCAAAGGTCTGGGTCTTCAAGCTGTCCACAGAAAAGCCATGTGTAGAGTCTGGTTTTCTTAACAGGATGGTTTTCCTGAGTAAAGAAGATAGACTGTTTAAAATCAACATTACTTGTCACACAATCTGTATAAATGGTATTGTTAAAAAATGGAAACTGTGTATAGAGAGTGGGGGAATAGAAAAATATTCTAAATAATAATATTTTTACATTTACGTGAATAGTGTGCATGGCATTTGTTAGTTAACACACACTTCCTCCAAACTCACTTTTTACTGTTTACCCAGTAAGAGAAAATATTAACTGGGCTGCATCGATCTTTGTCAGGGAAACATAAATATTAATCAAACTGGGAAATTACAATGAAGGAGAAAGTGAATTGTTCTCTTTTGTTGGTACTCCAGTTTGGATGGCATAATTTTGGATTGCGAGTTTCACAGATAAGAATTTTTTAACATGTTTATAATGACCTATATTATTAGATTAATAAACAAACACCAAAATTGTATGTATTTTTAAATAAATATTACAAATCATATTTAAAACATTATGTATATTACCCTCTTAAGTTTTAGAAGAATACCAACATGCAGTCTGAAATGAGTCAAGTGAAATTTAATAAATTAGTATTCCATCATGGCTACCAGGGGACCTATTGAAAGAACCATAATATTATAATTTCTGTATATTGTAATACTGTTGTCTGTGCATGACAAAATTCAAACATCCAGTCTTCAGTTTTCTTTTTCTGCACAGTTCACACAGTATGACATCACATTGAGTATCTTATACTACAGGCTTTGGATAATGTAATTAACATACCGTTTTGTTAGATTAATAAAAACGTCTGTGTACCTCACTTTATGCAGAAAAAGTAATGCATACAAAGCTCATGTATGTATATACTGTACATAAAAAATACAAAAAATACTAAATATGTACAAAATAAATTAACACACTGAATATAATAATAACGTTTTTATTCGTGGTGTTGTTTCAGATAAAGAAAGGTATATTACTACATAAAATGATCCATTTTGTTAAAAATTTCAGACACGGCATATCAGCTAGTAAAATCACTTGACTGGAATGCAGATGAATATGGTGGATTGTGCCTGGTCTGTATCTCTCCCCAAATGATGATGCATGATTGGCTGAACACTCTGGGGATTACCAGTATTAGCTTTGAGTTGCACATTTTGGAGGAAAATCTACACAGTCATATACAATATACAGTCATGAGAAAAAGTTTGTGAACCCTTAGGAATTATATGGAATTCTGCATGAATGGCTCCTAAAATGTGATCTTATTTGAACAACAACACACAAAACATTTTACATTGACATATCTTTATTGAAAAAATGGTTTAAACAATCAAGGTCATTGATGGAAAAAGTATGTGAACCCTTATATTTAGTAACTAGTGGAACATCCTTTATTGGCAATAATCGCAACCGAGCTCTTTCTGTAGCTGCTGATCAGACCTGCGCAGCGGTTAGGAAGTATTTTGGCCCATTCCTCTATACAAAACTATTTCAGTTCATGTTTATTTTTGGGATGTCTTGCTTGTACGGCCTGCTTCAGATCACACCACAGCATTTCAATGGGATTGAGGTCAGGACTCTGACTTGCCCATTCTAAAATACGGAATTTCTTTTGTTTGAGCCACTCTGTTGTTGATTTACTCCTGTGTTTTGGATCGTTGTCATGTTGCATGACCCAACTTCTTTTGAGTTTTAGATCACAGACAGACACCCTGACATTCTGCTGTAGAATTTCCTGATACAAGTTGGTATTCATTGGTCTCTCAATGATTGCAAGCCATCCAGGCCCTGAGGCAGCAAAGCAGCCCCACACCATTATACTCCCTCCACCATGCTTCACACTTGGGATGAGGGTTTGGTGTTGGTGTGCAGTGTTTTGTTATCTCCAAACATAGCGCTGTGTACATTTACCAAAAAGTTAATCATTTTGTCTCATCTGTCCACAGAACATTGTTCTAGTAGTGCTGTGGAACATCCAGGTGGTCTTTAGCAAACTTGAGACGGGCAGCAATGTTTTATTGGAGAGCAGTGGTTTCCTCTGTGGTAACCTGCCATGAACAACACTCTTCAGTGTTTTTGTTATGGTAGACTCATGAACACAGACGTTGTCAAGTGCAAGAGATGCCTGCAGATCCTTAGCTGTCACCCTAGGGTTCTTTTTCACCTGTTTGAGGATTGTACAGCATGCCCTTCCACTGATCTTTGTAGGACGCCCACTCCTAGGGAGAGTAGCAACAGTGCTGAATTTCTTCCATTTGTAAACTATCTGCCTGACTGTGGACTGATGGAGGCCCAAGTCTTTAGAAATCCTTTTGTAACCCTTTGCAGTCTTATGAGCTTCATCAACTCTTCTTCTGAGGTCCTCTGAAATGTCTTTTGATTGGGCCATATTGCACTTCAACAGAATTCTGTTGTGAAGAGCAAATAACCAAAATTGTGTAATTTTTTATTCGGCAGGAGAGGCCAAACCCAACACCTGAATTGATTGGAATTCCTGACTCCAATTACCCTGTTTTCAAGATGTCAGTATCCTAAAGGTTCACATTCTTTTTCCATCAATGACCTTAATTGTTTAAACCATTTGTTCAATAAAGATGTGACAATATAAAATGTTGTGTGTGTTGTTTGTTAAATAAGACTGTCTTTATTTATTATTATGACTTAGATGAAGATCAGATCACATTTTGGGAGCCAATCATGCAGAAATACAGATAATTCCACAACTGTATATATACATTTGTGAAGAGACATTTGTAGCCAAATTAATGTAAAATTATATTTGTGTTGGTTCATCTCTGGAAATGAGATACAACTCAAAAGATTTATTGAATACATGTGTAGCTGATATATTCTTTTAGACCTACGGTATACAGTTCATAGAAAATTTTCTTTTTTGTTGTCTTCTCTCAGTTGCCTACTAATTATGGATTTTTGTGTAGATTGTAATGTTGGTTTTAAGTTGTTGCCTTGGAAGAGAATGGCTACATACAGTACACATTCTTGGTAAAGAGGTTCAGTGATTCTTTTCCACTATACAATTTTGCTTCCTCCTAGAAAAGACTACTATCATATGAAACAAAGATTCTGGTTTAGAGGTGTTATACCAAGATAGTTTGATTAAAGGTGTTTCAGTGTAGTGACAAAAAGCAGGATGACGTGTTGCATGGATCCCTGTGTGCTGCAAATGTAATATTTCACATATTGCTACTCCCACGTATCTAAGTTGATCAAAAGAAAAAACATGGGTGCCAGATTATGGTCTGACACATTTGCACAGGAAGTTCAGAAAATCTGGCATGAGTATTTGGAATGGGAAGATTTTGAGTACTTTTTTTAAAGTACTTTATATAAATGTATATAAATGTGATTTTATCATAAAGTCACATTTTCATATTTTAGTGTTTTATCTTTTTGTGTTTATTTTAAAAAACCTCCTATTGTATGTCACCTTTGTACCCTGCCTTTTGAATTTTTTGAGGGTTTCTTTTTTAAGGCTATGTGGTGGGTCCACAATTCCTATCATGATAAAACCACAGTTCCATCAGCATGCAACATGCACAGTGGGAGGGCTGGCATGGTGGTGTTTCAGAGGAATTAGTTACAACATGCCTACATTTTGACTCCTTAGCTTGTATGAGTATATAATCCTGATTTCCTTTTCTTGAGTCAAACAGTTCCATGTAGTATGTATAGTATTACTATGCACATATATAATATATTGGTGAACAAAGATCCATACTAGTAACAAAGAGAAAATTATTTTGCTTAATATTATGCGCGACACTAAATTATCATGTTTTAGAATATTTTAACGGAAATTAAAAACATATCACTTAATGTTTAACTAAGACCAGATGTTATACAAAGGGAAACATGTTGGTGAATTGGTTAGTCTTGCTGACTTGCAGTGCTGGAGCTCGGGACCCAATTCCTGGGGTGCTATCTGTATGGAGTTTGTATGTTCTTTTCACGTTTGTGTGGGTTATGTCTTTGTTCTCCAGTTTCCTCCCACATACTTGTCAAATAGTCATATGATATGAAGTATGCCGCTCTGGTTTCTTTCCACACTCCAAAAACATTCTGGTTGGTCAACTGTCTTCTGGGAAAATTATTTGTGATGTGTGTGCGTGTTTGCATCTATGTATGCCCTGCAATGGACTGGTGTCCTATCCAGGATGAATCCTGCCTTGTGCCTGGGGCAATTGCTAAGCTATGTAATCACAAACATATTTCAAACTACTTTTTTTAAGAAGAAGCAGAAGAAGAATGATATGATACCACCATTGGTATCATTATTGTGAAGTATATGCACAGGAAAGCCTAAAGACTTAATCCTGTACATGCTGAGTTTACTCCTAGCTAGAAAACATACCCAGCTGTCTAAGAAAACAATTCCAGCAGAAAAATTGACATTACACAAGAGGGTAGGGTTATACCCTGTTACTGACACTCTGGTGTGGATCAGAAGGTAGGACGTTAAAAAAGCGGCTAAGTCACATTTGTGCACACACAGACATGCAGACAGTGATACCAGCTCATGTCTAGTCAAGCATAAATTTCTGGCTAGAGGTGAGGATTGCAGGGAGCCACAAGATGAAAGTAGGTCAGCTAAGCTGCATACATGAAGGTGCTTTCTGCATAGATTGGCAACGCAACTGTGGTCAATGTTTTGAAACTGACTCCTTTAATTACCCAAGGAAGGGGTATCTGCTCCCTATGGTCTGGGTTGGTAGTTTTCCTTGTCTCTCAGCCTCCACAGGTTAGCTAATTAAAGTGTGTACTGAATGAATTAGGTTTAGTATGAACAGGAGATTTTTCATTTGGTGTCCACAGGCTGTGCCAAGCATACAGTGCTAAAAGCCTTGTAAACCTGAATTAAATTAATTACCAGTTCCTCAGTACTTCATTGAATTTATTTAGGAGGGTCTTTAAATTCATGTTAATATTGCAGAAAATTGCTTTGGTTCTATAATTAATATGAGTTACATTAGAAATATTTTTCCAAATTGCACAAAGTAGTTTTTTTTTTAGCATTTGCTGAAAAATTTAATTCCAGTTGGTTCAGTACCAGTATTCAGTTTCAGTATTGTTTTAATTACTGTACACTAATACTTAAAATGGAGAAGAAAATCAAATTCTTTGGTGAAGATTTGTGGAAGAGATTGTTTTATATTTATCACAGAAGTTTCAGATATTCTACTCATCTGCTTTTATCTAAGGTTTATGGCAATTATTAATGGGTTACAACTTTTTATTGCCTATGAAAAATGAATATAACCATCCTTACATATTTTCTTTGCTTTATGGTTCCTGTAGTGAAAGTATACAGTGTTATATGTGTAAGAAAGCTGCTAATTTTATTTTTTCTTTACATAATTTATTTTCTTGATGATTTCTAAGATTTTTTTCAAGCATTCCATTAGATCAGTGCACTTTAAAATAAGAGCCTAATGTCCACCACAAAAAAAGCTATGAACTGTAACTCATTTATAATACAATAGTAACATATCAGTAAGATGCATTTCTTGGGGAATTAAGAATAATCATCTTTATTACATTCATTTTTCATTTCTATTGAGATATCTGTAACATTCTGACATTTGCTTTTTCCCCAATTGATTTTTTTATACAATTTTATTCACAATCTCTAGGAATACACACAAATATATGTAATAAATACAGTTTTTCTTTAGATAAAAATGTTGCCATAGTCTAATATAGCCAAAGTAATTATTTTGTATATTTGGTTTATTGAGTCATTCTTCCAAAACATGCAATTATGCAGAATCTTTAATGATCTTGATAGAAATCCACACAGTTCTTAGTTAATTACATTTGCATATACACAGTATATAATCATGAGGCCTTTAACTGCCAGACTTTTTTTTTGTTTGTTTTACTTCCAATGTTGTCAAATTTAATACAGAATTTGCATATACAGTAACACTTGTTTTAAAAATATGGTGAATACAGTCAACTCATAACCTACACGGGGGTGAGGGACTTTGAGTAGTGTTTAAAGCCTGATTCACAGATAGCCACATTTTACGCTGTAACACTATAAAAAAAAACATACTTACCTCTTACAGTATTTGAAGATATTATATATAATTACGAAAACAGTAAATTAAATAAGATGACTGCATAGGCTAAATAATTAGCTCCCATGGTCATGCTTGACGAAATTTTCAGAGAATAAAGCATTTTTTCAATTTTTTTATTTTTTTCCAAAGCTGACCACGTAAGCCTGCCACTGCGTAAGAACGTGTAAAATGAGAGTCGACTGTATATGTAAACTAATTCATATTAATGAAGATATTTAAATCATATTTCTGATTTTGGATTGTTGTTTTGTACTTATAAGAAGATGCTTAGGGTTAAATGTGCCAACTTTGTAATGTTAGCTTCCAGTTAAAGATAATATTTAACAAGATATTGATAACATCTTCAATTTTTAATGGAGACAATAGCTCTATAACATTTTTTTAAATCTTTTTTCTCCACAGTTATCCTGATTGATTCAGTGATTGAATTTAACAGTGGAATAGCTATTTGTGAAATAAATTATTCTTAAAAATAATTTCTGAATATTACTTTTTATAATTACATTATTATATTTTATATACTGGAGTGAAAAACCTCACCATGTAGCTACTTTTGACTCTGATTTAAATTCAGACAAAAATTACAACTGATGAGCTATCTCTCCCAAACATTTAATGAGCTTACATTTTTTTTTACCTATTATCTCTTAGTCTGTCATATTTTACTTATTTCCTCACCCATAAATGAGTCTCTATAGGATCCATTTTACTCATCTGATATTACCTGTTCTAATTTTTTACCAGCTCATCCATTTTACTGTGTCTAATAGATTGTAATTTAATCATTGCATGTCTCCTTTGAAAACAAATTAGCAAATGTGGGATTTAAGTTTCATATTGTTTACAACATGTAATTAAACAAACAATGATGCTTTAATAGTTGTTCCAGGCATCCATGTAATTCTTATTACAAGCACCATAGATGTGGCTAGACAGTTCTAGCTTATTTTTCAAGTAGACTGGCTGCAGTCCTCAGCCCCATAGTCTAAGATCATTTAAATGAAGGTAAACTGATCAAGTCCACCAAATAGCATTTTGTGTAACAATCATTTAGATTTGAAATAATTTTATAATAGAGTTAGAGTGTGTGACATACAGTAATGTACTGTATATATACTGATGGAAAAAAGAAACACCTCCTCCACACTCTGGCCCTCCTGTCTGCGTGGAACAGGCTGCAGCATGCCCTCTCCCTTGCTTCTGGTGACATTCGAGGCATTATGGAATGCACAGAAAACTGACTAAGTGTGGCCTTTTTCTTGCAGTGACCTAAGCTTTGAATTAAGGTCTTTTTAAAGGTGATCTGATCAGGAATTGTTCCACCTGGACCTCATTGGGTAAAAGTGCACCTAACGAGCTTTCGTGTGATTGGCAAGTTGCAATGCCTCACCACACAAGCTGTATTGCTGGTCAAAGGGCTTGAAACAAATTGACAACTTTTTGTGAAAGTACATACTGTAAACTATAACTATAGTATTCTCATTCCAGAACATGTAGCGTTTCTTTTTTCCATCAGTATGTAATGGCAATTTGATCTCTTAGAGAGATTTTAGATCTTTCATATGAATATATGAAAGATTACAAACATTAGAAGGCTATTAGGCTCATCCAGACATTTCTCGAAGTATCCAAGGGAATCTGATTGAACAGTATGACTGAATACACACAACCAATTTTGTAAAGCAATCTTTCAAGTTTTAGTCCTCTGGCTTCATCCGAAAAAAAGACTGTTACTGATCTTGGTTCCTGGGTTAGAATCTAAGGTTGGGGCACCTACTCTAAAGAGTTTACATCTTCTCCCCATGTCCACATGGGATTTCCACAGGTGTTCCAGGTTTCTCAAACTATTCAGAAACATACTGTCCAGGTTAATGGACTCTGTGAATCTCTTCATCGTTTCCTGAATCCATGTGTAAGTGATTAGGAGCATGCAGCTAGTTTAGTGTCCCGTCTAGAGTGTAGTCCCACATTGCAACTGATGCCTGCTGAGCAAGGTTCATGTCTAAGGATAAAGTTGTTATTAAAAATGAATAAATGGATTGGCAGTTTTATAATGCTGTTTTTCTGTAGATAGCAACCTTTTCAGCCAGAGGGCCCTTATTTTCATTGAGTCATGTTCTCTCTACCAGAGCAGATAATGTGTCACGTTCACATGCAATATGTTGTGGGCAACACCTACCCCTCTTCAATCAACTTTTGTTGTCTTTTATTCACAACACTTATACTGAAGGTGATGAAAAATGTGTTATTTTCAAAAGATTTTAATCATTCATTTGCCTCAGAATTGTGATATTTTTGTCTTTTTTCCCTTAAATGTATACACATGATTCATGAGCAGCCACTGAGAAATGCTTGTTTTTCTATTTTGCTTATGGAATTTTTATATCTAGATGCTGTGGTCATTTCTAGAGATAACTATTATACATTCTGGCTGTATCATTTCAAATTGTTAGTTGTTTTTGGAGAAACAATTACTAACCAGTATCACTATGTTCACAATACATTTAAAATTTAGTGTTTGCCTAATATATCACATTTTCAGTTAAACACTGGAATATTAAGGGTGACAATGAAATAACATGCTAATTCATAATTCAATTCACAGCTAATATTCCAGGTGGCATATATGGAAAATAGACCTGCTAGACCTGAAGGCAGATTGGCTAATAACAGTCATTTTCTAATTGTTGCATAATGGACTTTGTCAAATTCATGTAGCATCAACATTATATACATGTTTTACTGAGAACATGAACTGTGTATTTTACAATACAGGTCTGTATTACATCAGGCAGGATATTAAGCCCTTAACAGACCTCCCTGAGCCACAGAACAACTCCTTCAATATTGAGGATGAAGTCTATGGAGTCTTCTTGCACACAAAAAAAGTGCCAAACAGCCTGAAGGATCTTTGGCCTGTTCAGCAGACAACATGAATCTGCACAATCAAAGAGGTGTTCCTCAGGGTCATCACTTGTCTACCTGCCTCAACTACCTGTGAGAGGCTCTCTAGTGTTGCTGCTCAAAACCACCTGCTACTGAAGATGATCAATAGGGTTTGAATTTGGGGGGGGTTAAGTGGTAGTGAAGCTTTGTCTGTGTTTTTCTGTATTTCAGGTTGTTTGAAAAACAATGAACTCTCTGAACTCTGAGAATGCTTTGACCTTTTAGAGGTGTAGGGTCAATGATTTCCATACTCACCAACTGTGTTATGTTTTAGTTTGTAGGTTGTGGCAAGATCTAGAGTTGAGAAGGGAGTTTCTGAGCTTCTGCCCACATCCTCGGCCCACAGAGCTTATGAAGCATCTGAACCAGAAAGCCACAGCAGGAAGCAACTACAGCTAAAGCAGGGCAGAGATATCACACGCACAGAAGTACAAGTAATGCGAGGAATGTAAAGAACTAATGCAAGAACTAACCAACCTTTGTAAAAACAGAGATTACTGTAGCTTTTGCAAAGGCACAAGCTTTTTTGTGTGTCGTGGTGGTGGGAGTGAGGTATGGTGGAGTGAGAATGTATGCAGTGGTAAGCTTTGGTGGACAAAAACAACAAAACAAAAAAAAAGCCTTTGGTGCATTTTAAAAGTAAAATTTGTATCGATAATATCTGTACAAATGCATATTTTCCACAGGGAAAACATAAAATCAGCCTGCAGCTGCAGTATATTATTCATTTATGCTGGTAAGATCTTAGGAGCTAATCATAGTTGGGCTTTACTTAGAAGGATGACCTCTAAAGAAATTGTGAAGCTGGAGAAAGTGGTCTTGATGACTATGAAGGGAGCACAGGGCCTTGTACATTTGAGATGCTTTCTTTTATTTCTATGAAGCAGACGTTCTGTCATATCTTTACAGTTGTTTTCTGAAAGGGTTTCTTTTCTATCCCAGAATTTGAAGAGTGGCTCAGGTGCCTTTCAGTTACCTGAACATAATAGGGTATGTGTTGTGCATATACTGTACATGTGCCATTGTGTGCATATACTGTATACTGTACAGTATATAAACAGACTATGTAACTTTGTTTCCTTTTCAAATATTGCTAACATTCCCGGCCCATATCTATTTTTTGTTTCCCATTTCTAATATTAGTACTTTAATTTATGAGTTACGTTGATTACAAATAAAACACAAGTTTGAATAAAAGACAAACCAGGATTACACCTCTAATTGCAAACATTAAACAATATTATTCACTTTGTCACTGCATACGCTGCTAAGCTCTGAACATCCACGGTATAGGTCACCCAATGTTTTAACATGAATGTGTACATTCTGGTATTTTTCAGAAAATGGTTCACAAGAAGTATTTGTGGTTATTAAAAGTCTTGGAAAACATTTTTAACGTGCCATTTAAAAAGTATAAGTTGACAAAGAAACATCAGTTAGGGATTTCTAATGATATTGCAAATATTAATTTGTGTAATGTAGATTTTTCAGTTGTTTTTCATACTGTAGTGTACTGTATGTGCAGTCTTTGACTTTTCTGACTCTAAATTGTATATAAGAGCCAAGGATTGACTTTATACTTTTTTTAAGGTTTAGGTTTAAATTTCAGGTAATTCAAGTTCAGTCTCTTTTGGGACAATAAGGATTTAAAAACAAACCTTTTAACAGAGACATTTAAGTATTAATTTAAAGTAAGCACCGTTCTCTGAGTGGTACTCAAGAATTACTATTAACAGTAAAAGTGCATATAGTAACTGTACAAATGCTAAGTGTTACAGGGCTTTATTGGGGGTAAGCCTGCTCTTGTGGTACCCAATAGTTTGGAATTTTCCTGTAATGAGGGTCAACTTTTCGGCACATGAGAATTTACTACTGTTGGAGGATGGTGCTACAATGTATGCTGTCTAGGTATGCCGTCTGGGAGTATGCCTAAGAAACAATGAATGAATCCCAGTTGGGGATGAGATGAGCATACCATATAATTATCACGCCAATTTTCATGACATCAAAAGAAAATTAACAATGCATAAGTGAATGGATGTGTAAAGTGCTGATATAATCCCTGTTTTGAATCTGTTTTATTAAACCTTGAAATTAAAAAGGTTTAATAAGGAAATAAATGAATGTAGCTGAAAAATTAGTGATCAGAATATTAACCCCAACATTCTTTTCTTACATTTTAAGCCCGCACAATTTTAGAAGTGACATTTTAATGTTTTTCTCAGGTTATACACCCTGCAACCTCACACAGAAGAGGTTGAAGAAGTGTAGGCAGACTCTTTTAATCTTCCCACCTTTGAGCGACTCACTTCTCTACCTGATCTGGAGCAGCACTTCACCAGATGATGGTGTTGTCCCCCTCCAATGTGTGAAGCACTTTGGAATCCTTTAGGGCCCCAAGGTGATGTACTTTACTTGGGGTTTGATATATTTAATAAATAATAATTAAGCTGTGTAAGGTCACGCTAATCGTTTCTTGTCAAAGGGCAAAAGACAAATTTTGCATGTTGTGTTAAATATTAGAATAACAGTAGCTAAAAGGCCTCATTTTGGTGTACATTTCTTTAAAATGCTACCTCAGTTCCCATTTTTGCCTGCTGCTACTTTACCTCATTTAGCCTTCAGCTCCTGGCTCACTGTCAGTCCACAGCGCCTTTTTCTGGTAGCACAACATAACCCAGCAAATAAAAATATTGCCACAAAAGCATGGTTTTAATTTAACCATGAACTCCACAGTTGAATATTCCAATCAGACTACATTAGTCATAACAGCTTTTATTTACAGATTGTTTATTCTCACAACTAAAGAATACCAAAGGCTTTACAATAATTCCTGGGTGAAACCAAAACCTTTAGACTGAAGTGCTGTTACCACCAAGATGCCATGTACTCTGTTCCAGCACATCACACAACAGCAATTAAGGCCATGGGAAAAACGTTAAAAGAAGAACAGGGTGGGAAGCAGCTGAGAGCCCAGTAATCTTCTTTCTAAATATAGAAATTGAGAAACAAAAAAATGATGTACAGTAACTTATCTAAATACCTGGAAAGCAGGGGCCTGTGTTTTTGTCCTATGATATAGTGTTTGACCCAATAAAATCTTAACCCATAGAATGGAATGGGAAAATGTAAACTTTGTTTCAAAGTACCCAATGATGATCGGTCCATGTACTTGAATACTGTAGCTGTATTATTTAAAGGAGTGTTCTGGATGAATATGTACTGTCATGAAATTTCAGGATCAGCTTTTGAGACAGATTTAAGCTCATAATAGGGTGTTGTTTAGGTGTGGCAGAGGATGATCCTGAATCCTTACCACACGTTTCCAGAAATACTGGGAGGCCAATTCATTATTGTACTTCATGATAAATTTGTTTTAGGAAAATTAAGAGGAAGACATCTAAAATAGAACACCTGCAAACAATCAGTATTATTTGCTTAACCTCAGGGAAACTGAAGTTTAGTTACGTTTTCTGAGTTTTTGTTCTGCTCTTACATACAGTATGTATACCAGACATCCTATCCAAAACATTTTAAAAAATAAGAATTCTTTCTTTATTGCACCAACTTTGATTGTTAATATATTCGATTTTGAATTTTAAAGACATAAAGGTATTATAAGGCAAAAGCATCAGTGAAATATGATTTCTCAACAAAAATATTGGAAAGTCCTGACTTATGACATGTTGGCTACAGCTCTAACAAGTACTAAAGATAGTCTGAACAATGTCTTTAAACTTGCTTTTATGGAGATTTTCATAAATGCAGCTGGTCTGATTTTTTAATGTCAATGGTTAGCCTCATTGTTTTTATTTTATCCACCCCATGTTTCCAGACCAGAATTATTTATAGAAAGCAAGGCCAGGACACTCTAATTATAAAATAGGAGATCTATAAATAAAGAGGCCTTTTTACCCCTTTCTCCCTGTAAAGTGCTGGTCAGCAAAGGAGCCATTATTTGTGACATAACAAACAAGCACAAATAATCCTGTCTGTGCTGAAGGAAAGGGAGGGGGGAGTACTGCTATTTGGGCTGGAGTGTATGGTATTATTTGTAAGTGGGATTTATGCTGACGGATTGCTATGAACTAAGAGGGAAGAAAAATCAATGGGATCTGGCAGGTAGTCAATCTCAAATTGAATGTGGAACTCACTCTGCTTAAGAGACAGATATTCCTGACACATTCAATCTTTGCCAAAAGTCATGTTGGTTGCAACTGAAGTCCGATCTAAATTAGATGAAGGCAAAGTAAATTGGTTGACGTAACAGTAAATAACCTTCAGTCCATCCATCCTTGGTGCAAAGAGCTTAAGTGAAGTGAGGATAAATGTTGGTGGGTTAAGATTTTTTAATGAAAGGACACCTTCCTTTTCTAAAAATAATTGGTTTTCTTTCTTTATGGGCAAGTTGAGGAAACAACATTTGTTGGACATGAGGAGTTAGAGCTGAAGATTAGAGTTTAGTATTGCACTCACTGGACACAGAGTATTAGCAACTCCCAGTCAAGTAAGTCAAAAAGTCTCAGAAAATGTGCGGTCAGATATCTATCATCTTTTCTGACTAGAACAATACCCAGATCTCAATACAACTGAAAACTGTTTGAACATGTGGAATGGATCAATCCCAGGCATCATTACCTTCATCACAACCTCATCTGAGGGCAATCCCCCTAGAAGAATGGGGTTGGACTGGAATTACTTCTGAACCATTTAGAATGCTTGTCACATCATGTTCAAGCTGACCTTACAACTTGCAGAGGACAACATATTTTGTGGGGGTTATTAATATTTTGTGTATTGGCTAATGGTAAGGTATTCAATTAACTTTTAGTGAAGTTAATAGTAGCTAGCCTCTATGTGTGTAGATAACACAGTTTGCAATAAATGCATTAAAAATCACCTATTAACTGCTGGATATGTACATTCAAATGTACATTTGAATTATCGAATCAAAGTCATTCTTTACTCAATGGGAGACATTTGTCTTTGATTTGCACAGCAGATGGGATTTTAAAGGGACTGATAAAGCCTTATGGACTACAGAGCTTGAGGACTGGAGCTGAACACTGGCAGATTACAAGAGTGTAAGGCTTGAGCACACAATAACAACACAAACTCCCTTTTATGGAGGAGTGAGATTGAAAGAATACGTACTGCAGCTCATCAAGTTATTTTGAATTTGATGGAAAAGTTAAAGCTGAATATTTGATTTTACATAAATTTTAAAAATTCAGTTTCATTTTATGATTTCACACAGAACCATTGACTCTTGGTCTTGTAATTGTATCCTGCCAGTGGTCTGGCCTTGTGTCTTGTGGCTCCTGATATCTTGACTAGGCCAGGACCTTGTCAGTTCAACATCAGGACTCCTATCATTCCTCATAGACATTGAAAAGAATAAATTGCATTGATTTTAGAATGTGTTATGAGCAGGATGATAGAGTGAAGCAATATACTCCTTTATAACAGTGTCCTTTCACCTTTGGGATCTTTATGTAAAAACTAGACTGTCAGTAATTGACTGCAGTTCAATTCTGAAATAATGGCTTTTACAGATCATTGTATTTCTCATTTGAAAATACTATTATTGACAGCTGAGAAATTATTGGAGTTGTTTGGCTTAAGAACAGCATCAATTTTCTAATGTAGAACAAAAGTTGTTTATGTACAAATATATATACAGTATTTCCCTATGAAAAGATAAATGCTAAAGTACTGTATGTTCATAGTATTATATCCAGACAAAAAGACTAACCAAAGCATTTAATATCATAAAGAAAAAAATGTTAAAATGTACTTATGTTTCTATTACCTTAAATTTTTCTCTTAATAAATTACACAAGTACACATGGTATAAAATACACCATTCAAGGTCTTGTGTAAACTGTAAAGAGAACCTGATTTACAAAACAGAATGATTATCAGCACTGCAACAGATTTATGTATAAATAACTAGTATGGGTGGAAAGAAAAGTATAATATTCATTCAATCACAAAATCATATATTGGGTATTCATAGACCTGAACTGTCTGGATATTTTTGTGTTGTTAGTGTGTGGCAATCCATCTTTTATTGTATGTTTTTCTATAACTGGATGCTCCCAAAATTCTCACTTCTAATACAGGATATCTATCCAAGCTATCAGTCACCCCTAACTAGAAAGTTTCTTTGTGATATTCCATGCATGAATCTATATTTATTGAAATTATATTATTCATATCAGAATATAAATTACCAGTAAGAGGTTATAAAATAGTTAATTTTTTATTAAAGCATTTGTTGTCCTTGGAATGGAGAGGCTTTAGTTAAAAAAGGAATGAAGAATAGTTCTCATGATACCATATGTTGACGTTTCAGTACCTGAAAGAGCAGACAGTTTCTATGTGTGCATAGATTGAATCCAAAAGGCTTGCACACATATGCACAGCTACTTGTATAAGTGTCTAATACAGTACATTACACTGTCTTTAGCTATGCCAGTTGAGAGCATAGAAGGCACTGCAGCACTTTGATTTCATGGGCACTGGATTGATAGGCTTTTCTTCGTGTTGGAAAATCTAGGGCATTTTACATTTCTGAAAAAAATATAGTCTTGAGGCAAGGTGCTAAAATATAAAACCTCTTCAATCCAGCTGTGATTTTTGGCAAACAAAAAGCTTAAAGGCAAATTTGTCCTTCAGGCCAGCAGTAATATTGTAGACCACATTTGGCTGCAGGCTTACTTGGGCCTTGAATTTTAACAGCTTTTGTTGAGATTTTTGATTTCCTATTTTGTTGTTACTGCTATTTTTCGTACTTTTAGATTCCTGTTTCATGTGTTCAGCGTTTTAGAAAACTCAAATTTCACCTTTCAGTGTTTCTCTTCACGTTGCAATCTTTGTTTTTTTGAGGTTCCTGTCTGTTCTACACAGACATCTACAGTATTTTACAAATTATTGGAAGCCTGTATGTGTTATTAGTATGTTGAGTTTGTTCATCTAGAGTTGATATTATAATAGTTATACTTCTACCTGTTGCTCTTTGGTACCTCCTCAAGCTTCCTTTCAGGAGAACATTTTATCTTGGAAGCTTAGAGCAACAGACATAAGAAAAACAAATCTTTACATGGATAAAAAAAGTTTGCCAGTCATTTTCAATCCATTTAACCAGACATACTGTACATCCCAATTAATTTTACCGCTCTCATAATGTTTTTACAACTCTAGCATTTTAGTGGAAATAAGCTGAAATTGGAATAGTTTAAGTTAAAAAAATAATTATTATATTCTTGGACTAGTTCACCAGATTTTCTAGAGTAAAACTACATAGGTCCTGATAACATTAACCGTAAGAGAGAATGATTTTAATGATTAAAATAAGCATGTAGTAAATCATAGACGTATTTAATAATTGAGTAGTGGGCTTCTCAGGAAGCAGGCCTTCAGGCAGGAGGCCTTAAGCAAGATATTTAACAAGGTATTTAATTGTTCCAGTTAAATGCCCTGCTGTATAAGTGGCTACTCTCCAGATCATCACTGTAAATAAGAACTCAATTGACCTATCTCATTAAAAAGTTAAAATAACAAAAACAACAATAAAAATAATTACATAGAAGTTTTTTTTACTTTTATATATTTTATGTATTTTTTTCTTTTTATGCTGTCTTTTTCTTTATGTTCTGTTATTTCCTTATGGCGCAGTTAGACATTTTTCTCAGTAAACCAATTAAGCTGGAGATTTCTGTATTGTAATAAAGAAAGGAGGACAGATGAAGTTAACAGGTTAAGCTCGTCTCTCACTCAGTTTTCTAAGGATGGCAGCAAAATTGTATTCATGCAGATGAGCAAAATTTCCAATCAAAAACATACATTAATGATTGGTCAGTAAGAATTTGATACCATATACTGTAGGTGTAAACAAGGCCAGAAATTTAGGCAGTTAGGTTAGCCCTGAGCAATTAGCCAAGATTCCTAATTAGTCAAGACCCCTATTCCTTTTCATGTTGCTGAATTAAGTGTTATTTTACAAAAGAGGTACTTGTTACTTAGTGTCTTACTGAGTTACTGATTATAGCTAAGGATTTGTTTTCTTCATTTCTTTAGAGGCATCTTTAAATTCATCTTTAAGTAACATTCCTTGTAAGCAAAGAATATATATAAATATCATTTAATGGGAAGAAAGCACAGCCATTGAGTTGTAATTGGCACAAAATGACAAAATATTTTGAATTGTGATTAAATATATTTCTCTGTTCATTTTTTTCTGTTGTAAAGACAGTATTATTAAAAAAATAATTTCTTTAACCATAAATACAGTTTCATTTGCCTGGCTTTTTATTGGTTGTGATGCAAAAACATCCCGAATCTAGAGATCTGGAAGCAGTAGAACCAAATAATAATATTGTCCTGCCCTATGAAGAACTGACCTATATATATAGCCCAAGGATGTCAGTAACTCATATGATATTATATTTTGTGAAGAGGCATTGGTAGATTTTGTAGTACAGAAGTCTGCCTTGGTTAGTGTTTTGCCCATTCTAAAGCTGGCCACAAATTATTGGACTGTAAAACACTGTTGGCATATGTTTCCTAAGGAAAGGCCCAGCTAGTATTGTTCTGAACGGATGTCAGGCTGTATTAATGCAAGGAGACTGCATCAGGGGAAACCCCTGCTGTGTGGCACTCCTGTCACAACCTTTAATTACACAAGGCCTGACAGGCTTGCAGATGGTCATGGAAATGGGGTTAAAACATTAAGCCCAATCTTTTATACAGAAAATGAAGAAAGGTCTTGTAAGGAACTCAAAATCGAAGTAAGGATAAAAATAATGTCTAATTGATGGAGGTTTCTTGTGAGATAATAACATCAATGTTCAGCATTGGTTAGGGAAGTAATTGCACTGTGCACTTCTCTTCTTAGTACTTCATAAAAACAATAAGAGAAATTATGAGTACCTTCGTTCTGCAGCCTCAATTAAATGTTTAGACCATTAGTTATTTTTATTTCTTTAAAGCAGCAAATCAGAATGTAAACTAAGCATTTAGAAGGCATATTTTGAAAGCAATGTATGTATATTTGAAAATGGGGGCCTGGAAAATACTTGAATGTGCAAATTACTCCAAAGTCACATTGAATGAAAAAAACTATGTATATAATTTAAATTAGGAATCAAAGGGATCTAATTGTGTCTGTGAAAATTTTTGAGACCACCAGAAATCAATTTTTAATCCAACAGAAAAAAGTATGGTAAGTGAAGGTTTGCATGTTGACCTGACACCAAGGACAGGGTTTTACCTCAGCTGATCAATAACTTTTTTAAAAAATGAGAGGAGTTATTAAGTATTAGAAGAATAACAAAACTTAAGCAGTCCAGACTCAGGGCACAAACGTGCTGAGAAATGCCTGCAACTGAAAGCTGGCATTAGTCAAGGAATTTTCTTTTATAGGATGGTGGGCTGCTGTTAATGAATTTATTCAAATAACAGACTTTGATTTCATATCTGCTTCTCTTTACTTTAACTGCTCCAACTGCCGCATCCTCACCCTTTTCCCATATTTGGAGAAGTGAGGTATATCACACTGTTTTATGTAATATATTACTGTATATATGACATGTATTAATATATATATATTCTTAAAAGAATATTAATTAGGTAGATGGATTAGTAACTGAACAACTGGTTTTGAGTTTATGTATAGCCTTGTGTAACACAAAAAGCATGTCCCCCCTGATGTATGTGAAAGAGAATGACCAGTACTCTTTGATTTTCTTCTACAATTTGCCCTGAGTCATTGTTTTGTTAGATATGTCAGGAGACTTTTGTCATAAATATGTGCTATATTAAATTCACCCATGTGTGAAGGCCTGTATGTGCTTAACATTATATAGAAACAACAATGTGTGATAGTTAAAGGCTTTTCAACTAAGATATTTACTCATGAAAATATACTAGACATATTGTTTTTGCTCCATAATCATATGGTTTAAGCAAATTAACAAATTTGAAAATGTACTTTAAGCTTATCCAGAATACATATTACAGAAAAGAAAATTAGCCAGTTATGTTTTCCCGGAATTATTACTGGCTTTTACTTTAATCTGTTTACAAAAATATAAACAAAGGAAGGATATATAGCATCTAATCCAATTATCTGGTAGTGAATGTCCCACTACGTAATTCCCAAAAGAAGCCCTCAGAAAGGTGCTTGATAACTCGAACTTCAAGAAAGTCAGCACTTTTGTCTCCTGGAGTAATTTCAGCATGATTTTGTGCAATGCATTAGGAGGTGTTCATGAAGTCTGTGATGCATTTCTTGTAGACTTGAGATGAAGTAGGACCAAGATCTATGAAACCAAGCTTAGCTCTAAAAGAAGTCTGAGTTACTTTGCACCAAGCTTGTTTTCAGGTGGTGAGATTGATTGGAGGTCCAAGCAAGCTATATTTTCTGTGGATTGCTTGTTGCCAAAATACAGCCAAAAACGTGTGCAATTATGGTTTAAGTCTGTAATGTAGGGGCAAGCATGTGAAAGGTTATGGCACTTCCAATTTGTTATGTTTTTCAATACTCATTAATGAGCTTTTTCTGAGTCTTTAATCCATTTCCTAAAGAAGCATTACATTCTTATAATGAAGTTTATTGTGTGCAGGCACTGCTTCTGATTGCGTGTTACTGATTTTAGTACGAAAAGACATTAAAAAAAATTGTAAATATGAATTATATTGTGTTAGCCAGCTTTTAGTGAAATTGAAATGAAATAATCCTTTATACAATACATACTGTATTGAGAGAACTTACTGTATATCATGCCAAATCCAAAAATATAAGTACACAAATTAATTCTTTATTTAATTTTAACAGTTTAATTACTAATTATAATTAATATTCAGGTAAGTATGTACAGTATAGCATATAACAATAATTTAATACAAAATCATATTTGAAGCCAATAAATATCATATATACTGTAGTTTTACTGTAATAAACCATTGTTGTAGAGGATATTAAGGCAAAGTGAAGGTTATTTGGTCTCATTTTGAGTTTGGATTAGTTTCTATAAGGAAAACCAATATATGTTAATATGAAAGTTCATTGTAGGTTGTTGAACTTTATAAGCTTAATAAATATTTAGTATGAATCAAGAAATTTATTTATAAGGCCAACAAAAGATATGCTGTTCTTTACACATTCTCTGCGCATGGTACTGTACATTGTTAAATTTTAAGAATCGATATCTTACCACCTGTATGTAGAAATAGAACTTTTAACTTCACTGTAGTTGATTTTGATCATATTCTTATTCCTTCATTTACCTCTCCTTGTATATGAATTAATTTTTCATAAAGACTTTACTGTAGTCATCAATAGCGATGCATAAGAGCACTGGAGTCCAAGAAGTCGATTGCTTTCTGTTCCTAGGAATAACCAAAATCTTTGACTTTGAAATTATATAATTCTGTAAAGAACTAAGCAAAATGGAGCAAGCCAGTATTGCACAAATTGAACCCCAGCATTTCATAGGACAAACGCCATTGAATTGGAAGCTTGTTTGCACCCAATGCTGAGTTTGTAGCAGGAAGAACCAGTGTCCTTTGATGTAATCATTTAATCTTTTTATCCACAGGGGCTTGCTTGGTATTCTTTTTAATTTGTTATGCGCATCTTTAGTTTTGGTCTTGGATTCCATTAATTATAAGCATCATTAATTATAAGCCTTCTCTTATTTACAAGCACTGCCTGTTATGCATTATGATTTGTGGCCTTCCTGTTTAATTTTTGCACCTCATATATAATTTATTGATAGTTTTGATTGTTTTTTTTCTGTTGATTTGTCCTTTGTTGTAGCTCTTGATTGATTGCTTGATTTGTTTCAAACAAAGATTGCTGCTATTAAAATTCTATTTAATATTTGACTGAATGGCCATTTTGGTTAGGTGCTGCTGGGGTGACTTGTCAGGAAAATTAAAAAATGGAACCAGTTCTGTCAAGTAAGATTAGATGATGGTAATGAAGTGTGACATGCTAATACTCAGTGGTATTTGAAGGCCAATAAGCCACTGAAGATTTTACCAGTTTCACTTTCTCTGTAAGGATCCCTTGGCCTTCGCTTGTGTACAGTACATGTGATTCTCCTCTCCTTTGCGTTTTGTATTTTATTTAAGCCCTGCATTAAATTTTTGTATTATTATGTAAACCATTTGGTTGTATATTAATAGTACTAAAATGCTTTTATTGTACACATTCATAATATTCATGAGCAATAATTTTCATTGCAAAATGTATATTAATATATATATATTTACCTTACCTTTGTTAGACCGTTAGCTCTGATGGCTTAAATTTTACTATTTATGAATACTAACTCTGCTTTCATGAACCTATGCAAGTATTTTTATTTTATTTTGTGTGAGTACATTTCTCTGATATTACTACATTTTTGATTGGCTGTGCTGAGTACGAGCAGATTTACTTTCAGAGTCAAGCAAAATAGAGCTACTGTGCATTCTGATAGTCAAAAGATAGAGTATCTGTCTAATAATACAGAGACGGCAGATGTTTCATAAGGTAATCGTTAACAAGTTTGATGTAATGCTCATAGGCTCTTTCCTAATAGAAATTAGAAACCATGGTGTTATTTTACACCTTGTGTTGCCATTTAAAGCACATACAGTAGGAAGATTGTAGGGGTATCTTTACTCAATTTGCAAAATGGTTGCTTGGTTAAGACCTGTCTGTTGTTGAAATATTGATATGTGCTCTAGTTCATCAAGATAACACTATTGTATTGCTTTACTTACTGGGGAAACTTTTAAGATACTTAATAGGCATCAGTATGTCCTGAAGTTTTTCCAGAGTACTAAAGGTCTGTATGTGCTATGCTCTGTAAATTACACTGGTACTCCCTATAATTTTGAGCGGAATTTAAAATTCTCCTGTGAAAGTGTAAGGCACTAAAAGAACTCAGGATTATTTAAATAGCTTATCTGCCATTTAAGAGGTCAGTGGATACAGGTGTTAAGCTGATTTAACCTGTTGAATGTCAAGCCTGATGAAAATTAAGAAAGAAAAGCAAAGAAAAGAATTTATAAGCCACACTAATCAAATGAACAATGGCTTATTGCAATTAGTATATGGGAGTAAAGAATGTCCAGCAGTTCCCTTTAGCAATGAAAAAAGATTTTGTACAAACCCTCCTGATGGGCACCAGTGAATGTGGCACAGATATGCAGGATGATATGCTCATTTTTATGAAACATACTAGTCAATGGGGACTTTCAATTGTGATAATCCTGGGAAGAGGTGCTTGCAGTGATTGATAGCAACACGAACACACCTATGCATAAATCAAGTCCTGAGGCCTTGCTTGTTCAGCAGGTTCAGCTTGACAACATTCTAGCATCAAAGGACCAGGTACAGTAGGTTGGTTAGGTCCCCTTTTCAGGCCACAAAGGCCCATGGGGGAATGGGGGTCAAGGGCCACCATTTTTTCTAAGCCATCTGACACCGGAGGTGGATGTGAAATAGTCAGCATCATGCTCCGACTGGCCTATTACCCCCAGAAGGATTAACCTCCAGTATTCATTTGGAAAGCAGGCTGAGTGGACCTGGGAGCCGTCTGGAAGGAATGAGAGGCCCCTGCCTGGGATTGAAGCAGGGACCCTCCAGTCAGGAGCTGGGCGCCCTTGCTGTCTGAGCTACCATGGCTCCCATCAAAGGACCAAGTAAAGGTTTATTCCATGCTGAAATGAGAGAAAAAGAAAAAACAACGCTTCTGCTGTGGAGCCTTCTTAAGGTGTGAAGCTCAGTTCTTCTCTTTCATCTTCTTCTCTTTCAGGTCTTCACTTTTCAGCATGGAATAAACCTTTACTTGTAACTTTGCAGCCTACACATGCTGAGGCAGCTACCTACCTGAACATTCTAGTAGGACACACATTCTCATACTGCTCATGCAACACTGATTTTCTTACAACATGAGAATGTGACAGTCATCACCATGTGACATGAATGTCCTAATATCTATACTTAAGCCCCATTAACACTTGTGGGATGATCTGGGATGACATGTGGCAACTATGGCTCAGAAACCAGGAAACAGACTCATGCGTGTCCATGTTCTATGAGACAAATAGGACAAAATCCCACAAGACAGCATCCGCAAACTGGTGTAAAGATCGCATCTCAGATGTGTTGCTTGTATTGCTTGTAAAAGTGGCCAAATGCACTACTAGCCCATTACTTTCACATTAGAATCCAGTTGAACCTGTTGATGACATACTGTATGTTAATCAGCATAATGAATTTACTTGTCATGTGTGTTGCATTAATCAATTAAAACCAGGGTAGTGTTTGTGTGTGTGTGCACTATTTAATGGACTAGTGTCCGGTCTAAAGTGTAATTGTGCATTGTGCCTATGCTTCTGGGATGGTCTATGAGTAGTGATAACCCTAACCAAAAATAAGCAGTTTCTGATAATTGATATATAGATAAAAAGCATCCATTTTTTATTAAATTCCTACAGTATGACTAAGGCATTCTTATTAAAGATAGATGATCTAATGCATTTTTAAATTCTAATTTATCTGTTGGCATGCCATGGCAATTAAATATTAGGAGATTTCAAACCTCTCTTTCACCCACTGACATTCCAGAGGAGCTTAAGTCAGTTATGTATGTCCTAGACTTCTGCTAGGAAAATGGATAAATAGTAAATATCATACTGTACCACATCTGACCTTATCATGGTAATTAGTTTCATATTATTTTCATAATTGTTTAGCTTAGGTTTATGAAATGCCATGGAGATTTTCATATAACATTGTTTGTAGTTGTACCTCAATTTTTCACCCTCAAATATATTTATAGTTTTAAATCATATATTTTCATAATGTGGCTATAAGCCAACATTTTATTAGACTATGAAAAGTACAAATATATAAGCTTGCCTGAATTATTTTGAAGAGATGTGCAAAGCTCTACTTTTCTTCAGTTCATGAAAAGGTTAGTAGAGCATTGTCTTGTAAAAGAGCATTGAAAAAAACAAATGTTTTTCCAAATGGATATGAAAATGTTAAACAACTACAGTATGGAAACTATGGAAAAAAGATGATAATATTTATAAATACTGCATTCCTTTCATTGCCCGTCTTTAGACATTTGCTTTATTCAAAGCAACTAGAGTAAGTTTTCAGTAAGTTTTTTACCTTAGTTCATTGTTCTTTTTTTTCATTAGAGTATTTATTCCTGTACATATCAATATGTAAAATCCTTGAACATTAAATATTTGCAGTATCATGGTGTACACATTCTTTCATATTGTAAATATATAAATTTGTACACTTTTTCAGGCTATTTTTATTAATTCAAAATGTAAAGTTTGCTTTCTATAGACCAATTTGATTTCAGGATTAAAACTAATTTCAAAGCATTTACTTTACAGAGAAATTGTCTCTCAAAGCCAGCTTCCTGCAAAAAAAAAATACACCGCTGAATACAAATAACCACTACATAACTAAGCCTTTTTATAGTTGTGTAGTGGAGTTTCTACAAATGAATGATAAATTAAAAATGCAACATTCTATTATTACATGTGAAAAAAAGAATGAAATAGAGAGGAATAGAAAGGGAAAGAAAATAAAAACTCCTCAAACATTTACTGAATCGCATCCGTTCTGGCAATTATTTTTTTTTCATTAACATTTTAAATGCCAAGTGCTGGCATAATTTCTATCTGATAAAAGTGTCCTTCTCTTGAACTCAATTCACAGTTGCTGAGTTGATCATTTTTCCGGCCATATACTCCTGATAATCACTAATAGATGTAAAGTACCATGCTTGTGGATATTTGTTCAACAGTTTGGCTTACACAGGAAACTTCAGTATAGCCTACTATATGTACTATATTTAGGTACTATACATTGGGTCATGCAGCAAACAAATTCTGATAAAGTTACTTATCACTCCATGTGTGTTTTTGGTTAAATCTTTTTAGCATCAATTTATCATTCATGACCTACAAGATACACTTGAGTGACACTGATATTACATAAACACTAAATCTATTTAGACTATTTAGACAAGTGATGAGGTAACAGCACATTGAATGTCCAAGCTGGTGAAAATAAAAACTAAAATCTCAGAAAGAAAACAAGATGACCCAGTTATAAAGAGAACAACACCTTCATCTGAGGTGCTCAGTGCTAGCAATTTCTAACCCAGCAAGATGGTTGTTACAACAAACACAGACCATCAATGACAGGCCAGAATCTGCTAGAGTCTGCTAGAGTCATAGGACAAGACTGATGGGAAGCTCCAAGTATGATGGACTGGAAAGGAGTATCTACAGTAGGTGTTACACAACACCACTTGAAGTGATACAAATCTGATGGTGTGGAAGTACATTTATTATATCACAGCACCTCACTTGCTTCCCTTCCTGTGGGTTCATCCTGACATGACATTCCACCAGAACAATGCACATCCTCATACAGCTTGTGAAATGCAGATTTTCATCACATTTATGCCATGGATATCCTATCCACCAGACTTGAGCCCCACTGAATGTCTATGAGATGGGCTTGACAGACATGTGACATGTCAACTAAGAGACCAGCAAACAGACACATTCTTTTCCAAGACCTACAGTACAAGAGGAATGAGACAGAATACCACAACGCAATATCTACAACCTGGTGTGTTGCAGATGTGCAGCTTTTATTGCTTCTAATCATTTTAATAAGGCACCCCATGTAGATTAACTCTGTTAATGACAAATGTTTAGCAGCATTAATGAATGTGCCGAGCGTATCTCATGTCTGTTAAATAAAATGTAAGTTTACATTCTATAGAAGGATTACTATTTTCCTGATAACTCTGCAACAAAGTGTTGCAGTTAAACTGATAAGTTTTTTTTAATGCTTGACGATGCCTATATTGAAATTATGGCCAGTACAGCATTTTTTCAGTGAAGCATTTTGTTTTAAGACATGATAGCAGAATCAACATTTAAAATATGGATTTATAAATTGTAAAAAAAAAATCTAACTTAAGTATGCTTATCATTGAGAATTAAATTTAAATGATCTATCTGTAAAATCACTATGATGTGGGTTTTTATAAATGTAGTTATTATTAATAATTAATCATTGTACTTTCTAAAGTAGGTGGTAACCAGTAACAATGTAAATAACAAATTTACTTTATTAATAAAAATAAACAATAAAATAATTAAAAACGTATTTTAATGTTTTGATAGTGCATTCCACAGCATGCGCTGTATGTAGGTATTTGTGAGCCTAGCCAAAAGCTATTTGAATGCTTCCATGAAGTACTGGTTGTTTTGTTTTTAAATATCCTAAAATGACACTAAATATCCCTGTTGTGTTAGTTATGTATTTTGAACACTTCAAATTTTCATTGTGGTAGCTCACGTATGTAAGACCAAATTAAGTCTGGATTGATATAAGGTCTTGTAAGTTCTATTAAAATTTGTGTCAGCTTATCTAAACATCTGTGACACATGTCACAGAAGCGACTAGGCCACCTTAAACGTAATGTAAATTGGTCTCATGTTAGATACAGACATGTACACACAAAAACATAAATTACTGTAGGTATGCACAAACTTAGTTGCATTTAGAAACAATACAAATAGACAACTTGTGTAGTTCAATAGAGTATACCACATAAATGCACATATTCTGTACTGTATAATGCATTATCTGTAAAGTTAAAGTATTGTACTGTTTATAAATGTTTCTGACAGCTGAGTGGGTTATTAGGTTCATAGCCAAGCATGAGAAATGTCACTCATCTGGACTGAATCAGTTACATTTCCTTTCAGAGACCAGACAGGAAGTGTTACAAAGAGAAGGCAGCCGCCAGATCTAAATGTAGAATGTTCCTTGGTGCACTCGTTACATAAAGAAACGGAAACCATATGGATCTCTGTGTTGTCAAGATACATGGGGCCTACAGGTGGCTTGGTAAAACATGCTGTAGGATAAATGAGGTGGCAAGTAGTCAGAATGATGTGGCTCTGATAAGGACAGAAGCAGTTGTGTCCTCTTGGCCTGGTTTCTCTGCTCATGACGAATGATTAGAGGAAGCTGGTGTTGTGGTGCTGTTACTAGGAGACTCTGATTTTCAATGAAGATTGTTTCTTTTTTCCATCCACCTATTAAGGACCGTGAGTCTCTATTAAACAACTGCCTTCTTTTTTTCTGTATATGTATATAATGCCAATTTCTCATGATTTTCTGAGTACAAGAATGATAGTTTTTGTAATTATTCCATATTTACGCTAACTGTGTAATTCTAATGTTGTGAAATAATTCATTTTAGCAAGAGTTGAACCAAGCAAAATAAAGACATCTATTAATCGATGATTTGCTGAAGTGTTCTGAAGTCTCTTTTACTGTGCAGTACTACTGTATCTTTAGATATGCTTTTTCAAAATAGGAACCATCTTTTGCCACATGTAAATTAGCACCTCAATTTCATTGTAATTATTATTCTCACACAACAAAGAATATGAACTGACATTTCCCCCAATATGTGATTATTTGATATAATTTAAAAAATAACATTAGCACAATTGCTGTACTTAATAAGTTTTTGAAAAGAAGAAATCATGTGTGTTCAAGTTTATAATCACTACTTCATTTTTCCTTATTTTACCCTAAGCAGAATCTATTTCACCTTGTAACTTTCACCATGTCCACAGGGATTAGCATTGATCAGAGGAGTGATACAGAGCTTGCTGTCAACATTATAAAACTCTTAGGCACCTAGGAAGTCACAGTGTCACTGTTTTGTGCCATGCCAAGGATACATTTCATTCAAAATCACTCAACCCTGGCAGTATCTGGCCAGTTGTACACTGCAGCTTGGGGAATTCCACCCACAACTGGGTAATGACTTCCCAGCCTGGTGATGTCACGACTACAGGGCTCGAGATGAGCTTCAATGTATTATTAAATTCATGCAGTTAGCTAAACCAGGAAAGGGAGAATGATGTCATGACAATTTTGAAGCTTGTCAGAGCATGTGGTACTTAGATTAAACTTGCTGTAAAAATGATTTTTTGGTATGTTTTTCTTTTTTACTATGCTTTGAATTTTGGAATCCTGCCCAAAGTGTGAGTGAGGCCTAAAACAGTGTGATTTGGCTCAGAGTCCAGTGGCTCAGAAGGTTAAGCGTTACATGCTTTGTCCACTGTGTTATTAAATTCCTTTTTGAACACACAACTTTCAACACAGTTGGTGTCAACAAATCTGCAGCTGTGATGGAATGATCCCAAAGACTTCTGGTTTAGAATGAGACATGTCTGTAACTTACTTACAGTGCTTAGTTATCCTTGACACATTAGGAGCAGTGTACTCTTACATCTTTTAATTCAAAACTGAGCTTCTTGGACATCTGCTCAAGTGCCACCTACAAGCTGTGACCTTTCTGCTTTGGAATTTACTAATAATTTTCTCATCGTGATACAGTATATCAGTGTCCTTGCTAAGTGTTAAATATTTATTTAGTAAATATTGTCCCTTATATTGTAAAAAGATCAATGAAATTGATAAAATATCAAGAAATTTTAAAGACTAATGTCTATGAAAGACTTTCCAGAAAAAATTGGGCAGCTCTGTCCCCAGACTTAAATTCCATCAGGATGTTGAGAATTGACTTGAAGACTGTTTTTGCAAAAAAGAAACAAATGTGACTGCAGAACCCAAAGTTGTAAGTGTTGAAGAATGGACAAAAATATCTCCGGAATGATTTCGGAAACCGGTTTCAAAATACAAACAACAGGACTGCAAGCTGAAAAGGGAAGCAAAGGTTGGTTGTGAAATAATAAAGATACTATATACCTTTGTTAAAGATATGTAAAAGGTTGTGAAATAATAAAGATCTACTTTTGTTAAAGTGAATCCATTTAGTGTGTTTTACATACTGTGTATGCTATGTAATGTTCTACTTTAGTATTTTCACAATAAAGTTCATAGCCATTTGTTTTTTTTACTTTATAAACCTTCTCGCATATAGTTCTGCACAAATGTTTTGGCGCACAACTGTACACTTGAAGTCTTTTTAGAAAGCAGATGCAGAAAACTAGTAAAAAAACATTGGCATTGTTTAAAACGCATAGTACTTTATTGAATGAGCATAAGTTAAAATACTAAATAAAACATAAACAGGGTTAAGGTCTTGTGTGGAGACCTGCAACTTCCACGACTTTGAAAGAGATGTAAAGTATCTCGTAATTCATGAATGCACAATCACGTTATTTAAAAGTTCTTTTTTATCTTGTACATTATATGCAACAGGAGGGGGTAAAGGAGAGTCATAAAATAGAGATACAAGGACAATGTAATTATGCTGTGTGGCATAGTGAGAAATGTTGAGTAAAGCCCCATAGAGATAATTTCAATCAAACTATGGAAAATATTTTTTTAAATCAAAGAAATCCAATCTTCAAATGCAGTTGAATATTTAAATAATTGAGTTTCAAAATACTAAGAATGTTAATATACAGTATTGCTATATGTCACTTGCTGAGCCCCTTTGTGAACATTTTTACTTTTTCTTTTCTCCACCTGTTCTTCACCCTTGAAACAGTCTCCCTGATTAATTACCCCACAAGTGAAGGCATGAGGTCAGCCAGAGCCTTGTTCTTATGATCAAGTCTGACATTTCCTAAGCCAGGTGAGTTAACACCAACTATTAAAATATTAAGTACACTGCCCATTTATATTCATTGTCTCATTACATTTATTAGAACTGCTGAACTGATGTTTTCAGTGAAGAGTACTATTTCAGAACAAAATGCTAAAGCTGTATTACTTAATATGGATGTGTAAAGGAGTTTTTAGAAATTTAACATGAATTTGTGAGTATGACCTATGGCTTGTGTGAGGACGTCAGAATATTTTTCTGTAGTGGATTTGTGTGTTGTTGAAATAGATATTAAAGTAAGGCTAATAATTTTTGCTATGGAAAATGTTCATGCTTACAGGATTCAATGACACTTTGTGTAAGAGGTGTTCTGAATCTCAACTGCTTATTATAAATGTCTGAATTTTAAGGACTGCAATTATGGTTCAAAACACGTCCTGGTATGCAGTGTTTATAAAACATAATCTTTCGCTAACTCTTTAATCTTCCTTTCATCTGCCATATGAGCCTGCTTTTTTATCTTAATCTCTTTAGAATATGTATTTTTTTCAACCAAATACTGGTTACAATAACTCAGATTAATAACATAAGCAGTAGATTTACAAAGCCCTCTCTGCTCTAATAAGGCCCTTGTTTTCTAGTCTCTGCCAGACCTAAACCAAACTGAGCTGATCATGAGCAACTATTCTAACATTTATTATCTCTCTGCCCCCATTAAACCAGAGACACAAGTAGAAATTGAACCTGCTT
Source organism: Atractosteus spatula (assembly GCF_055471065.1). NCBI lineage: Eukaryota > Metazoa > Chordata > Actinopteri > Semionotiformes > Lepisosteidae > Atractosteus > Atractosteus spatula. Next base: position 33,857,206 of record NC_142717.1, on the reverse strand, counting down.
TTATCAGCTGTCATTAATATACCATAGCCAGAAATGTGTTTTATACTATACTGTAGAAATCTATTGTTTTATAAACATAAGCATTCATTTCTCCTGTGGCATACATCTTTTGTGGTTATGCAGTAGTTTATGGTCTGAAGGTTCAGCTATACACTTTTGCTATATTTTTTTCTTTTTCATTTCTTCTGTGCTCTACTCCCATTAAATACCTGTATAACAAAAAATCCAATACCATTTTAAAAGGATGTATTGTCTCTAAAAATCATCCTACTAATAATTACATTAGTTTCATTTCAAAAGAATTAATCATTGTGGTTATGCTGCATGAATTCCAGATTGTTGTAAACTGCTTAGTTTAATTAAGGATAGGCTGTCTATACTGAAACAAATACTGAATGAAGTAATGAACCCACCAATTGCAGCAGACATCAATGTTGCTGTGCAGCACACTCCACAGTGTGTTAAAAAGAGTCCAGTGTTTCACTTATGCACCTTTATAAATACAATAAAACTCAATTACTTTACTTGAATTACTTAATCTTTAGTAACATGTTTCACAAACAGCAACAGCTAAACTCAGAATCTTCATGAGAGTTGAGGTCAAAAGTGATTAAACTAATACAGCTAGGGAAAAATTATCAAAACTATTTGGCATTTAATCTAGTAATTTCTGAATTACTGGTACCAATCCTGCAGTTTTAAACATTAACAGTTACTTTTTCCAACTTGCATATTTAATTGAAAATGTAAATGGAGAAAGCTAGAGAACATACAGAAAAAATAAACCAATAAAATATTACAAAGCTAAATGAAAAAAAAATAGATTAATGGATTTTAATTATAATATGATTATGGATATCCACATTTCCTGGATTAATTTCAATATGCCTTATCTGTCTCGATTAAGGATCTAGATAGTGCTTTACTTTTTAACCACATTTTTAAAATATATTCATGTAAGTTTGATTTTCCATAGAGAAGAATTGAATGGTTGAAGCAGAAGGAAGGTATTGATTCCAGTGTACTGTACAGTAAATGATTTGCTTTAATAACCTGCCAGAATACAGAATCTTATGAAGCTATGCACCTTGTGTCTAAAGTCCTTTATTTCATATCCATTTAAGTGTTTCATGATTTTAATGAGTATTTCTTTATTGCTATTAACTAATCAGATTTGAAATGTTACACTCTTATACTGTTGATATCTGAGGACTTCAGAGCCTACAGCTCCTTTTGTTCTAAGATAATAGTGGTGGCTCTATCCACCAGATAGTGGATCTATTGTGTAATGGTGCAGGATCCATTCCTCTTTTAGCTCTGTTCCTAGTGTTGGTTCATACATTTAGTGCATACAGTTATGACATTGCTATTTTAAATGGGAATTAATTGAAATGCAGATAATTAAAAACAAAATAACTAACCTGTTCTGATTACCAGAATATGTTATAGTATGTGTTGCATCACTTCGAATTTCATAACAGATACAGTGTTTATGTATCCAAGTGAGGAGTGAGCAGCCTGCACCTTTTCAAGGGCAACATTAATATAGAAGACTTAATGTAGATCACAAACAGCAAGCTTAGGTTGGCAATGCAAGATTATTATGGGAAATGTGATAAGAGCATCTTTCAAGATAACCTTGTCCTTGACACAGGACTAGAAAAAAAGCAGTTTATTGTTGCCTTTACGATTGGGGACTTCAGGTTCCCTCTACTTTTTGTATTGTCTTTTCAGGTTTCATTCAGGGTCTGTGATTTTTCCAGAGGTCACATCTTTCAAGAGATTGTCAAAATATTTTTAATGGTCAGCTTTATCCTGTTCTTCACAATCTGGATGTATTCTTTTGCCTTCCAAATGCAACAAGTGAAGATGACTCCCAAGTGAGTAAGATGTATTCTACACTATTTGACAAAGAAGGAGATGTGATCATTTTGTCTATAACTATGCATTTAAATGGAAATGGCTAAAATAAATATATCAGTGTATAATATAAAATAAAAAGTTAAATTATTCACACACATTTATTTATTTAAGGAGTAGTCTAAAATTAAAACATCACAGGTCAATTAGTGAAATAATAACTTAAAAAATGATTGATCATCTACAGCATGTGCAGCAGTGAATTTATTCTGTTGATCATGGAATGTCTGTTACAACTGAGGCTTTAAGTAATATTACAGTATAAAACAATAAACCTTCATCAGTGCATTACCTGCAAAGGTCACAGCTGTCTTTTTATATTCTAACAATAAATGCTCTCCCAGACCCTATTGTCAGCTTTATAAATGTGATTAAGTAATGTACTGTACTGTACTAATGTGGCAGAATTGTGGTTTAGGGTTACTTCATTTTTATCCACAATCTAGCAACAAAATTTTCCTAACCCTTACTGTCCTTTGGTGCTTTTGTTGATGGCTCATCTTTTAATCTATCAGTGTAGCAAAGAGCGATCTAGTTAACTGGACTTAAAGCAGTTAAAAAAGACAATTCCTCAACAATGGCTGTTTCCAGATGGAATTTATATGGAATGCTGCACAGGAAGGATTCATGGTGCCAAGGAGAAGACTGTTTTAGTTTGAAGAACATCTACAAAGCATGTGAAATATATATTATACTGTACTAATTTTGCCCATTGAACTTTGACAGGACATTATATTTTTTATTTTATATCCTCTAGAGAAGGGGATACATTGGTGCCTTTGTTAAAAAAAAAAAATTTAAATTGTATTATTAGTTTTATTTTTTCCAGTGAATGTTAATGAAAGCATCACTTTTTATTATGCTAAATTGCAGATATTGGCAGCCTGTCTTTTTTTATTTCAGTCAATTTATTGACGCTCTGTAAATCTTCTCTGCTATATTGTACTAATCTATTTTTTCTGTCTGAAAAGGTAACAAAACAAACCATTTTTAATTACCAAGATGTGTTATTCTGTCTCTTTGGTAATATGTGTGGCAATTATAGCATGTAGTTAATAGAATTTAGAAAGAACAGTGTCTATTACCATAGCTCTATAGAGTGCTCTCAAAGAACTTTACAATGCTGATCTAATGGAAGCAAAAAGTGCATTACCTTGGTAAAAGTAGTATAAATTGTGGATCAAAGCAAATTAAAGCATAGTAAGCAAACTTCGGACCGTGATCAAGAATGGCAAACATTATTAGAATAAAGGATGATCACAGTAACTGCAAAATTACTGTGCAAGTGTACAATCAGAAAACTTTCATACGTGTTATTGGAAATTCTACATATTGACTAAAGTACAACCTCCTCTGTGGGTTGAAATCAGGTCTGCACAATGGAGATGTGGCATCATAATGGGTCTTACATATTTATCATATTTATGAAAGTGTCATCTGATAGTGTCAACACTGTTTAAGTCATGTCATTCCAATTGCAAGGGAGCTACAATATCTAACACAATTACTAAACTAAAGTTGGTACAATATTGTGTTCAGTGATGATATTGCAGCTTGATAGTAGGGAGAAAATGTGCTGCAGATATGGTTTGATACAGTATACTGTATGTGTATGTTGAATCGCACATTGACCATTATAGAGTGGGGGTGGGATGATATGGACAGCAATACAGTTTAATGGCGTTAACTGTTATTATTAATTGATGGTTCCAGGAATATGCAATGTTGTAGAGACAATGTTCTTGCCACACACACTTATATCATACACAGCCACCTGTCACATTCATTTGTGAAGATTTTCCTGGCATGGGACAAGGTGTGTGCTGGACTGACTATTCACTCAGCATGATTTATATTTCATTGAGAATTCTGAAGAACTCCACAGTGTTGACTTTATCAGTGACTATAAGGATTCAGCATCATAGAATTAGGTCCCTTTGTAGTCTTCACAGTCCAAGAATAAAAAGACTGAGGGACAAGAAGAAATTCTTCAGGTGCCCTCAGTTAGCATTTTTGTACTGTATACTCAAAATTTTTACTAATTCAAAGCATAATTCATTATCATGGATAAATATATAATCTGAAAGGATTCCTAACTTTATAGTATATTATATATTTAAATAATATACTTTGAAATAAACACTAAATTATTCAATTTCACAATTTAACACAATCGATCCAGATCAGAAAATTTATAACATTTCAATACTGTATTTTAGTACTCAATGCTTTTTTCTTCTTGGATGTTTAGTGTTTGTAATTGCTCACTTGCAATTCACACAATATTACGTTAAACACTGTTTACACATCGTACTAAACATCTTAAGTGAAATGTTTTCTTCACGAGAACAACAGTAATTTAATGTTTCTTTAATCATGAATTTACTTTAAAAGAATCAAACACCTGACTTTTGATTGCTACCCTTGAAATTGCTGTTTTTTGGATAATGTTGTCTTCCATCTCCATCTTAACAAATAACCTACTTTGGCAAATTTTGAATTGTTTCCCCACACTATCCTTATCAATTATGCGTTTTTGTATTTACCCTATAAAGAAAAAAACATTCTAAACTTACATGTGGTTGTATTAAATGGTCTTGAAATGTGCTAGTAAGAGGAGTGTGTGAGGCAAGAGTTAGGAGGGACTTTTATGTTCCATCATTTATATTTATTAAGTTCTACTGAAAGAGGAAATATGGAATCAGAGGTCAAAGGATAGGCTGAAGGCACATGTATTTGCCAGTGTATAAAGTGTTAGCATTAAGTAGGAACAGAACATTTTACCTGGGCTAGGTCCAGAATTGAATCCAGTAAGTAGTTTTGTGCTTTTAAGACATTAGAATCTCAGAAATAATCACAGGTTCAAGATAACAGCCTTTTATGGGTAGCACAGCTTTCTCAATGAGTTTGTAGCCAACTCACAGTAAAAAATAAGTATTTCACAATATGGAACAAGAAACACTTTTCCAAATGCAGCCTGCTTGCGTGCAGAGTTTATGCATGTTGAGTCTGCATCCAATTTTAAGTTAATATAAGGAGATCTAAATCACAAAGACATGGTCTATTTGTAATGGCAGTAGGTGGTTACTAACTAACGCAGTGGAACCTGTTGAAGATTGATCACATATAGAATGCAGCAGCTGGGTCAGGCATGCATAGTTTGTATTTACATACACACAAGAATCATCAAAGAATCTGTAATGCTGTAAGTTATTGTTTAAAGTTTTTGTGAAAAGTTTTAAAAAACAACAAAATTTTGTATGTGCTGTAATTGTCCATATGGGACTCATATAAGAAATTGCACCAATGTAAACAGAGCTCTAGTTTCCTCTATAAATGATGTATTTTGACATTATTTTTCCACATTTTTCTTCATTCTAATCTATATTTTTCCACATCATAATATTTTCTCTTTTCTTATGTTCATAGTTATGAGTATAGGGTTTCATTCCTTAAAATGTTTTCACATTGTCTGCATTTTACAATGTGTAGGTTTCTTTTAGTTTAAACCAGTGCATTGGTCAGACCAGTCTACCAACAGGACAATTCAAAGAAACAATAAAACATTTTGCATCAGCATGTTTCTTACTTTTTATTACTGCTTGAAATGAAGAATTTCAAGATTTATGTCAAGATGGCTACATATATTGCTGAGTATCAAATATTTTCATTAATTCAGTTGCTGTATGCACTCATATACAGCTGGAATGCTGTAAGTGTTTGTTAACCTAGTTTGCTTTTACATGATCAAAATTGTTTCCCATTACTGGTAGGTTCTTCATGCCTACTCAGCAACCTACCTACTGCAGCTCAGGTACGTTGAGAAGTGATGGAGGGTTATAAATTAGTGATCAACAAAACTGATTCAAAACACACAACCTTTACACCCTACTGTAGCTCTTCCGCTGATGTCACCCAATATTCCAATAAGAGAAGATACATTTTTGAAAGAGATACAGGAGTCCAAAATGTAGGACTTCTTCAAAGGTCACACTAAAGTATATTGACTGTCCTTTATTATACTAAACAGAAACCCTTGCTCTTGCTGAGCAAATACATGATTGAAATCCCAACAAACAACCCTTGCAGAGTCACTTGATGTTTTAAAGGTCACTTGGTTATTATGAAGATTTTATCTTGCTGTATTCTGAAAATAAAGTGTGAAGATTTAAATGGTGGTCTGATGAAATCATTTATCTGATAGACATTAAGTCAAGGTGGCAGTATGTCTTCCTGAAGAGTAAACATTTTTATGAATCCATTTGATGTACGTACTGATGGAATGCTAATGTTTTAAATTAGTCACCTTTTGCATAGCAAGGGGTTGACAGCTTACGAGGTTCATGGATTTTTAACTTATACTACACCAGTCTTGAGAATATAAATGTATACTGGATTTCAATTTTGTATATTGAAGGTGAAATATTAAGAATGTGAAACAACATAGTGATGAGATATCCTTGAGCTTCAGCACTGGGAGGTAAATAATAGCCCTAATGTGGAAAGAACCTAACAATGACTTTTTTGTGCCAAATAGAATGATCTAAAGAAACAATATCCCAAAATCTTCTTACTTATTTCCAGTTTTAGTAGACAATCTATAGTATAGTTCAAATAGGTAGCTGCGTCAGCATACTTACTGTAGCTGCAAAGGAACAAGTAAAGGTTTATTCCATGCTGAAAAGAGAAGAAAAGAAACACAACGTTTTTCCACAGCTGAAACGTTGTTCATCTACAATACAAGCTGTTTAGGGAAAGTGTGGGTCTTTTTCAACATTTTTCTGACGTTTCCTCTTCCTCAGCAAAGAACATGTATTTGGTGGTACAGTACAAATCATGGATATTTGCATATTTGCTTTATTTTTAGCTATTTTAACTAGTGCATATTTAGATATTTTTACTGATTTCTTACTGACTGTCCAATGAAAAGAGACCCTCTCAATTTTCTGAAGACAAAACTTATGTACGATCAGTGCTGGGGAATGTTACTTTTTTAGAACCTAATACATTACAGTTACAAATGTCTTGTGCTACCTGTGTAAGGGATTGTTATTTTAAATGAATAAGAAGTATAGGAAAATTATTTTTAAGCATTAATATATTACTTCACATAATAATTATACAAATGCTACAGTATTCAAGGTTACCTTTTTAAAATTATTTCTCCCAATCTTCCTGTTTTAAATGTAAGCTCCTACATAAATAACTTACAGTATAACTGCAATGCTTTACTTTTTAAAAGCAACTTTCCCCAACACTTTTCTAAAGCCTAAGTAGAAAAAGATGGTATTAATGGTCTCATAACCTTATGTTCAGCTCTTGCAGTTTTAGTTATGAACAAACCAAGAATTCTTTGTCAATTAAACTGTTATTTAACATGCGAAAGCATTTTATTTTGTTTTATTGAGGGTCTGATAGAATAGTGCTATAGCTGTCTTTCTCCTGGCCTTGCCTCTCTCAAAACTAGCAAAGACATTTCCCTGTTTCTTTCTTTACATTCTTGGGTATTTGTTAACATGTTCTTTTACAATAAATGATTTTGCTTATTAATACTCAGCCTCGCAGAACTGAATACAAGGGTGAGAACTGTCCTGACAGGGATATGGTTTCCTTAGAACAATTCTCACCTAGGATGGGTTTTAGCTAAGGCTAATTCTCACAGCATTGACGATAAGCCTGAGGTGAAGATTAGCCTGAAGCACCAGCTGTAACTGTAGCAATTGCTCTGACACCGTTGTCATGTAAAACCCAGCTGTCAGTATACTTATTGCAGCATATATATTTAGAGCATGAAGTAAAGCATGTAGTTATTTTTTCATACCTGAAAAAATATAATTGTGATACAAATAAGTAACTTTTTAAATATAGCACAGTTATAATCTGATGAAATAAAGTTTTTTTTTTACTGTTTAGGTTGTATAGTAGTCTTTATTGGTACAGTACATTACCACCCACACATACATCTTGTAAAATGTGTTTACATTAGAGCTCCAAAGATATTGATTGCGCAGACACTTATTATTCCCACTACTCTTGTACATGTATTTAAGCATGTACAATAGCAAGTATGTATCTGTACAATGTATGTTTTTGACCAATACCATGTTTGTGATTATGCACCAGCAAATATTTAAATTAAATGAACAAATCAGAGCTTGAGACAATAAGGTTAGTTTCTGGAACCTTTTTTTTTGTAGATATGGAAAAATTCAATGAGAGTTTATAAAAATCAGTAAATGTACTTTTCAGCTCTACATATCTACAGTATATCTACTGTATAAATGTACAATAAATCATTTAGTTCTTTTCAATAAATACTGTAAAACTAAAAAAGTACAAATTTTATGTGTGTGTTTTGTAGACAACATTGTTTCCAAATATAAGAAAAGTTATAAGTTTCTTCTGAATATCGGAATCTTTCTGTATACTACTGCATGGACTGCATGAAGAGACTTGTGCAGGCGGGGGGGGGGGGGGTCTGAGGTGCTCTCAGTCTTGCTTTCTACACTGTGCATCTGAGACACTTTCCAGGGTGTTGCCTTCATCAGGATAAGTCTTTCTAATGTACTGTATGGATGCATTAAAAACAATAAATACATACAGACTTGTAATTACATGTATAGCTTAGATATGAAACATAAGCATTAAGTGTAAAACCTTATATCTAAAAGAGCAAAGTAGCATGACATAAATTAAAATGACAAAGTTTAAAAGTTTAAAAAACATTTAACCAAGCACACATCCAATAAAGTCTGTTCACAGGAAGAACTGAATTTATTTACAAAAAAATAAGTAATAGTGATAAATGTAAGTTAAAATTGAGTTAAACTACTTTATTTCACATGATGTTCGTTTGTCAACCTGTTCATTCAAAACATGAACTAAGTTCAGTATGTGATTCATGGTTTTCACATTATGTGGGTTTAAAGTGATAAAATGCTAAGTTTTATTTTTATAGCAGTGTCAAATTGTGGAGAGATGTTAATATCAGCTTCAGGAGCTGACCTCTTGCTAATGGTAATCTAATGTCCACATTTTGAGACCATCATTCTACTTTTTCTAACAGTTTGCAGCAAATGTACAAAGGTTAACCGAAGTTTTCTACATCAAAGTATCATTATGTACTCACTGAAGCATCTGTTGAATGAAGTGTATAGAAATGCATGTAACATTATAACAAAATGTTATCCAACTTGAATGTACCACATCACACACCATTAATGCCTTTTGAACATGCCTTTTTTCCAGTCTAATGTCTTCAATCCTTGTCTTGCATTTTAAAGCATTTCAGTATACTCAGAATATGTCATTAATTAGAACAGGATTGTTGATATAAGGATCGTGCAGTGTTAGATGTGTGAAAACCTGCAAATTACCTTATTTACATACTAAATTGCAGTTCAATAAGTTGTTCATAAATTCACAGCTTTCGTAAATAAATTTAAAGCCACAGAAAGCTAAAGATGTGGACAGTCAACACATCCAATTATCTGTTTTGTGTTATTAATTAATATCTGAGAAAATGTGTAATAGCTTTAAAAAATATGGTTAAAGTGGATTTGTGCAGGTAAATTATTGAGAACAATATGTTTAATAAAACAGTAAATGTAACACAAAGGAAATAGTATCCAAATGGCAACATTCTGTATTTCTTTGTTCCCCACATCTACATTTAATTATTTATTTAAATATTTATTATCAAATTATACTTCAGGTCAAATTTTTGTTTTTTAAAATGAATGGCCTCTGAAGTAGTAAAGTCTCAGATCTCTGACACCATAGTCTGACACCATTGTGCATTGGACAGCTTGGTGACTCACCCAGAGAAAACCTCCAAATAAGATGAACATACTGTAGCCTGGTCTCAGTTCAGACTGCCACTTGTCGGGAACCTAGAGTAATGAACAAGTGGCAGAGCTGCCTTGGAACACTGATTGCTTTTGTTCATTTGGCGACTCTAAAACTAAGCTTTCTAAGTAAGGACTGTAAGTTTGACAATGTTGTCTTTCCATTTGTTTTCTGCAGTGGACAAGGAGTATTCTGTATGCAACTTGGAAAGAGTGGTAAGTCAATGTGAATTAAAATGGTCTTTTCCAAATGGGATGCAAAATAATCACTGAGTTTAAGTGTTCATAAAAGCAAACTATTTTAGTAAGATAAGATTTTAATATTCTGCATTAAAAAGATTGATCATTCATGCCTTCTATCCTACTGTTTATTCAGGATTATTCATAATAATATGTTTTTAGAGCTCTTTTAGAAATGTAATCATAGAAAGTAAAAAAAAGCCTCAGGAATGAAAAATATCTTAACAGTTTTCATATATTTTTAGTATTCAGCAATTTTTTTACTTTTGTCCTTTTTGGTGAACAAACAAATGCAAGAAAAGTGTTTTAGATTACACAGTAAGTATGTACACTAGACATGTATGCATTAAAGACAGCAACATTTAATTGCAATCTCTACACAGCATGTAAAAAAATGAATTATTGTACATATACAGTATAGAATGAATTGTACATGTAGACTTTATTGCTTTGAATCACATGATAAATATATGCATTAAGCAAGGGTCTGGTTTTGGACAAGTCCTCTTATGAATTGTGCTCTTGACAGTCTGCACAGAAGGACAATCAGTTGGGTTTCTAGGTACACATGGTAGTTTAACCATTTACTTTTTGTTCATTCTGAATGCAGCTGCACATGAGAGTGGCTGTAAATTTTAGAAAATGCAAGAACAGAATTGTTCTTGAAACCCTTCTTTTCTATATCCAAGAATGGTAACTTTGGCAAATTAGTTTAGATTCAAAATATTCACAGCAACTGAATAGATTGAATTCCTGAATACGATTATAGAATCAGTATATCGTAGTTATTCAAAACATGACTCAGAATGCTTGTTTGTCACTGTAGGCTAAGTCCAAGTATACATAAGAGCATATGAAATATTCCTCATGTTGAACATGAGGAGGACAGTCTGCATTTCTAGTCTGGTAGTTAGTATGTAATTGATCCAAGGATTTAATCCAGACATTTCTTGAAAGAAGTCAGGGTGGTAGCTTGTTCAGTGCTCCTACAAAAAAAAACACAAAACTGGGAAATGGGGAACTGCTCGACCAAGATTTAAGTACATGTAGATTACTTGTTCTGCTTTTCATAAGTTTTTAAAGAAAGTGGCTGGGATTTATTTGCTTTACAGTAAACTACCCTGCAAAGTTTATTTTGATTGATGATTGAAAAGGTTTACGTGATCTGCAAAATACTGTATGCTGAGTAAAAGTATCTGTGACTGAAGAGTAACTTGCAAATCATTTGGAATGGAGTAGAGTCTTTGATCATTAGTTGATTTTTTGGGAAGAGCATAGCTGTGGCTATTACAAGTTTGGGCTTGACAAATTTGGGGGATAAATCTTATTGAATATTTTTATGTTAAAATATAATTTCATTGAATATTTATGTGCTAAATATATATTTTTAGGGTATAGATATAGATCTATAAATTTTGTTTGCTCATTAAATGTATTTAATTATTTTGAACTATTGCTAAATATATGTACTGAATTGTTTTGAACTTCAGCCTAATCTGTTACTGAAAAAAATATAGTACTTTATATGCTTAACTGTAAAAAGTCTTGTTCTAATATAAATGGGTGAGATTAAAAAAAATGTTTACTGGGACATAAGCAAATCAAGCAACAGTATATTGTCTGCATATTTCACAAATAAAAAGAATAAGACTTTGGATAAATTAAAGTGAAGGAAAATGAAAATGAATGTGCTTCATCATAAATATGCTCTTTAAAGGATTTTTTTGTAATACTGTATGTTTTTTTAAATATAGAAGTAGATCTGCCCAGGTTGTGTGCTATTCTTTCATAAACTCCACCAATGTGTAGTATTGTAACTTTGATGAAAATTGATTTATAATGAGCAGCATTCTCAGCATCACATTATCCCAGTGAGCTGCTGGAGTGTTTTAACTCTTATCTTAAGTACTTAACGAAGGCCTACTGTATAGTTTTCACTTAAATTGCAGTCTTTCTGCACTGCCTTTATTGTAGACAATGACTTCCAGGTCATAGAAGCTTTCTGTTAGTGGCGTCTAAAGTACTGTGTAAAATACTGCTTGTATAAAAACAAACCTCATAATTCGCAAGTGATGCAAAACCTCATTGGCACTGAGCTATCATACTAATGTGTGGAAACGAGCCCCCTGAGTAGTGACCCCTAAAAGTAACATACTCTACTTCCACCCAGGATGAAGCTTAACTTTCCCACCCACAATCAAGGTCAGAGTCCTTGTGGAAATGAGCATACTTGATCACAGTGCAAGATGGTATGCAAATAAATGCTTATCTGTAGGGCCAAATGCATGCATAATACATCAGCTCTCTGGCTTCTTTAGTGCTATACACATATGTTTGCATCTGTGGGTCAGCTGAATACATACTGTATACAGCCCAAAGTGGGAGCCAACTTAAAACAAAGTACAGTACATGCTAATACATTATATACAAATCAAAATACTTATATTGTCCTCAATTTGATTTTGTTGTAAGATTTTATATGACTTCCAGCAATGCAATGAGTTTTCCATTGAGTATTTCTATCTAAAAAATATGGTGATCGGTTGTTGCTCATTTCTGAGTTACTCTGACACATTGACCCTATTGTTCAGCTGCCCATGTGGGTCCACCGCCAAGTGGTCCATTTGAGTTGTGGAGCTGTGTATTAAAATGTTTCAACTCTGGATGGGACACACACTAGGGCCACTTTTTCCAGAAGCCAATTAACTTACCAATATGTTTTTGCACTGTTGGAGGAACACAGAGCACCCAGAGCACATGAACATAGGGATAACATTCAAACTTCAAGCAGATACTGTACACTAGCACCCCAGGCCAGGTGTTGAACCAGGGCTTCAGTGCTGTAAGGCAGCAGTGCTAACCACTGCACTGTGCTGCCAATCAGATTTTAATTAGGTTTAATTTGAAATTTTCCTAGATGTTAACATCAGATGTTTGTCAGAATCTGCATAATTTGGAGGAAACATACAGCATAACATTTGTATTTAAAATTGAATTATTGTTGAATTATTGTTTGAAAAAATATCTGTGGATACATAAACACATAAATTAGTTATTCAGTCATAATACAGTATAGTAACATTTTTTTCATTATAAATTTGTGTGTTTTATTATAATTTCAATTAGGTGCAAGTCAGAATTTTCACTGTTCTTTTTAGATAACTGCAAATTTCAACACAGTCTTGTATGTAAATTCATTTCCTGAGTCCTTTTTTAATTCACACACATTATTGCTTTAAATACATTTTCAGGCAATAATATTTCACGACATAGACTGCAATCATAAATAATGACTTTAACGCTCATCCCTTACTACACCCAAATTCATACAATGCAATTCGTAACATCACTGTGTTATTATTTTTTTTAACAGAAACCATTTACAGACCATTTATTTCAAGCAGGTATGTTTTAAAAGTTGTCGTAGTTCGTAGTCCGTTGTCATACACCATGGGTTTAAATATGGGTCAAACCCATGTTAATAGTGCTTTGGCAACTCAGATTACTCGAGTACAAGCCTTATAAAATTGCTTTTTAATATTTACTTTTAACATTAAGCGACCATATTACTTAATTGAAATGAAGTTCAAAGTACACTGTACAATGGCTGCCCCTGCGCTCTGACCCCAAGCTTCTCTCCCTGTCTGTGTGTCTCATGGAGAGAAAGCTGGGGTATGCAAAAAGACAAATTCCTAATGAAAGAAATTGTAATGGCTAATAAAGTGATAAAGTGATCTTACCAAAGGTTCATGCATATGTAAATTCAAGGTAAACCTCCATACAAATTGCTTGTTTCATAAGTGTATTTAGATCTCATACAGCCATATGTATTGGTGGCATTAAGTAGTGACTGATTTAATTAACTTAAATTTGCTCTCATCTTTACAAGTTATGAACTTAAATATTTGTCATTCCTGTCTTAAAAATAAATGAGTCCAACATGCAAACACATACTGTACTTCCACTGCCTACATGCGGTAATGTTAGAACAACAGCCATTCCAGCCATTGTTGTTAGAATTATCTTAGATTTGTTCTTTAAGCAAGTGAAGTAAATTTCATTTTATAAATATTTGCATTAAAAGTCATATGAATCAATGCCACATTATTAACTGACTGTTGCAAGCTTAGCTAAACCAATCCAACTAGAGGTCTTTATAAGAAATTACATAATTCTGCTGTTGTAATCTGGACAATATCACAAACATATCACTGAGACAAAGACAAAAACAACCTCCAGGAAACATGAACGGCTTTGCCGATTACATAATTAGAAATGTACTGAATATGCAGATACATATAGGACATAGCAGAATGTCTGAATGCATACTTGGTGCATTCTTTATGCAAAATATTATTCCCAGGGTAAAGTCTCTGTTTATTGAATAAGACAATAAAACATAGACATGCAAATATAGGCTGTATATTTAACCACACAAAGTTTTTGTCATGTATTCATCAATTAAAAAATATGGATTTTTTTCTCAGAAAAGTAATACATTTCAGTTATTCAGATGGAAAATATGGAATTAATAAGGTGATTTGTACACTGCTGGAGGTAGTCTTACTCATGGAACAAATTTCCCTTCATTTGGCTTTTTATTTATAATTAGTATCTCAGTTTTTGTAACGAAAGCATTCTTTCCGGACCCTATGCAGACGACACAATCCGGGGTAGAGCGAGGAAAACACGGGGAAAAAAGCATGCGGGAGTCGGGAATGAAAACGGGGGGTGTTCATGGTGCGCTGGTGTTCATGGGAGGTGTGGCCGAGGCAAACAGTCCAGAAGTGAGTCCAAGGGGGAGTCTGAGACGAGGCAAAAGTCCAAAGCTGGGCAGTCCATCCAAGACAAACGGGATTAAAAACAGGAACCGGGTCGGGACCGACACAGGAACAGGAACTAAAAACTTGACGGGACCAGGCGCTTCCAGGTCCTGGACTCGCCTGGTACGGAAACCAATGCAGAGCCCGGAACAGAGTGAGCATCTGGCTTTTAAGGGGAACTGAAAAGGGGGCTGGAACAGGGAGCAGGTGTGGGAGATGAGTAAAAAACAAGGAAGGGCTGGAGCTTCCTTAAGAGGAGGGGTTTACGAACGTGACAGTTTTCAATTGTGTGGAATGGTCATTTGAAATAAATTATGCTTCAGTAAAAATATTAACTTAGTTTATTTCCTACATCCAACAGAACTACAGTCAGTACCTTACTACTTTGCAAGATACATTTTGGTCATTGTAAATGAACAAATGTAAACATTAGGTGAGAAAAAAGTTTAAGGTATTTTTTTTCTGGATTTACACCAATATAAAAGCAAACAACAGGTTATAAATTTTACCACATTTAAAATCTTAAGATTACCACATAAAAATGCTTTATCTTAACCTTTAGTGTAGCAAGATGAGAGATGAGAGAGAGAGATGCCTAAGTTAAATAAAAGTGGTAAAATTATTTAATAGCAAATTTATAAGCCATATTGATATACCACATTATTATAATTGACACATGGGTAGATGTTATTAGTGGAACATTTGTTAGGGTCTCATTTTTTATAATATATGAAGAGTAATTGCATTTTTTTCTTCACACAGAGACAACAAAAATGAAAAAAAATATTTATTGTATATCACCATTGAAGTCAAAGAGTTAAAATAATCTTTTTACATTGTGGAAATGTCCTTTTCCTGTAGTAAGGTGTGGATGGAACTGCTCTCTACTGTTCCTTTGATTAGTAGAAATATTTTGGACACATACAGTACTACAGTACAAGCAAAATTAATAATTCTTGAAAAAAACATCCCTGAAGTACAGTAAATGTAAAGAAGAATTGCCTTTTTAAAATATTTTGCTTATTTTACCGCTTTCCTATTGAGTTGCAGATGACCCTTTCTGGCTTCTTTTATTCTTTTATTCTTCAGTTTTATAAATCTGTTTTAATTCACTGGGCAATAGGAGTAGAAATGGACTTAGGGGTATCAATTATGATGTGCTACATGCCAATACAGCTAAGGGTGAGCTATCATATTTTTTTCCATGTCCTTCAGATACAGGAAATGTTGACAGGATTATTGTTGGCACAGGCCAATTTCTTTCTTACCACATCTGGGAGATAAGACCATGTCCTAAACAGTATGTGACAAATACATTGTTCAGAATGTAATTATATGTATTTTTCTCAGCAAAAACAAAATGAAGAAATGTGTTTTTCTCAAGCAGGAAATGACTACATTGGCATTTTGTGTCATTTCCTTTGTCTGTGGGCCTTGTTTACTTCCAGAGGCTTTTTATTTTGGGAGAATATTTGTGTGAAATTATGTGAATTGCTTAATCAGAGACTGTGACACACTGTTGGCAGAATTCTTGTTCTTAGCTTTCCCATCATTTCCCACATCAGATGGCTTAGGAAATACATTGTTGTGTATTTGTTATTACTACATTTGACATCTTCTCTAGTTTTGGAAAAGCAGCAAGTCATATTTTCAAAAACACATGTCAAAGATCGACTATCATAATTAGTTTTCTGGTCACTCTTTGTTAAGGATATATATTCAGTTAAAACAATTACAAAAAAAAAACTACCTATTGGATCCACAATATGACATACATGAAATTTTAAAACTGCCTATTTACAAATGCTTAGTCATGACTTAATTCACAATATTTTAAAGAATTGCTTTGCACATAAGCTCTTTAATATTTAGGACTGGTACTACAAATCCTTGGTTAAGAAGAAAATAAATAGTTTTAAAATGAATTTGGGGAAGTGCATTTTAAACTGTTGTTATAGAACAAGATCAGGATATGAGTGGCATTTTTTAAAATCTGCATTAGGTTTAGAGACTATACAGTATTATTTTAATATTTGATTTGAGAATGATGTGAAATTCCTTAGTTGTAATTTATTTACATGCAAAGTAATGAGAATTGGTGGCTGTCTGGATTCTGCAAAGATCATCTGTTGATTGCAAACGATTATTATACATTTTAGCAAATATACAGTATGGAGGAAACTTACAGCAGCATATATTTAACTTCTTAAATCAAAATTCAAGATGAAAAAATACAAAATACTTTTGATTCCCATATTTTTTAAATAAAGTTTACATGAAAGCAAATTAAGTTGCTTCATAAACTTTATATAACACCCAAACATAGCACACAGTGAGCGAAAATCACTAAACTCACGTGTGCCATGAGTAAACAATAGAGGTACTGACTTTATTAGTAGATGATTTGCACAGATCTATCCCAGATCTAGTATATCTACTAATCATTATTGTATGACTTATTGTCTCACTAATGACACACATAATTGATGCTATATAAATATGTTCTCCAAATATTTATATATGGCAGAAAGACGGAAAAGGAAAAAAGATCAATCTGAGACTTTAAAAGTTTATGTTAGAAAAAATAAATAGAGTTGTCTAAAAACTAATAAAAACAGGAAATGATCTCCCCTGGGAGCTTGTGAAAATCTGCTATGAAGTTCAGACCATCCTAATCAGTAGAGTTCATAGAAAATGAGAATTGTTTGTAGAAAATTCATGACAGTTTCAAGACAAAGTATCTCTTTTCAACTAATGTAAAATAAATTCATTTTATATTTTGTATAATAACTAAACTGAGCTTCAAAATGCTCTGATTTCCACTGATACCTGGAGTATGTACAGCAATAAAAAATGACTTCTAATTCTACAGTTCAAAACACCAGGAAAGAAAACAATTATGTTGCAAACTACAGTATAAACGTTTTTCAAACATAACACAAATTATAATCAAATACTGATCATTGAGAAACTTGTGTAGATGCAAAGATGAAGATGAGGTGCTAGGGAGCTGTGAGAGGAGAAATGTGAAAAGAAGAGGTTTCAGCACATTAAATATAGATTCAAGAAAATGGGACTGGTTATGTTGGAAATGATTATGATTTAGGACAGCTGATATGAAAGGCTTGGTTGTCGTCATCCCTCTTAAACGTTAGCCATTTACGTTACCCCAAGAAGAATTCTTTATAAGATTAACAGCAGTTAAAGTGTTTTGCCTATTATAATCACAGACATTATAAAATGTAAAAGATGGCTTCTCAATGAAAAGTGTACAAATGGATTGTTAACACAAGGAACGTGCTTAGTGAATACCATTGTTTTGGTCAAGAATCAGGAAATATCTACTGTACATTCTTCTGAAAAGAGATTAATGACTGCTCATACCACATACCATTGCTCATACTGCTCATACCATTGTGCTAATAATATTAGTGAATAACTGCACTTGGTAAAGTTGTGCAAAATAATCATGGTAAACTGTGAATTTTACACACTGTATATTAGTGGAAACAAATTTCCATACATAGAAGCATTGGTATACATTCACAGGTCCATTTTTTTTCCAAAAACATTTTTTTATCGCACTGGGAATAGCACTTAATGTATTTCAAGTTTGCATGAAGAAATCATAGACAAAATCTCTGTACATTGGTAACTCAGGAATCAAACTAACTTGTCTGACAGCTGAGATACAAAATACAATTTCAGTTGGGTCACATGGTAAAAATGCTTCCAATGGTAGAATCTGCAGTTCTTGAATTTTGTTTATTTACTGATTATTGTTTCACCATGTAGATAATTGGATTTGATGTTCTGAGTAGAATATGAGACATTATTTGACAGTTAAATAGAACACAGTTATGTTTAAATAAAATAAATAAATAAAAATGAGATTCAATTAATAATAATTTAGTGTTTCACACAACCCTAAATATTTTGCAGTAAACTCAATTTATTTAAAAATTGTCAGTTTGAATTTGCCAGTGATCACATACTTTCAATTACCTTTGTATAAAATTGTGTAAGCCCTTAAAATCAATATACCTATCCCAGAATGTTGTTCTAATGATATTAATAAATATCATATCAGGTCCGTATATTGAGTGGCTTAATGTACAGATTAATATACAGATTTCAGTGGCTTCCTTTAGTGCCTAGACGACTAATTACAGCAGCACAGAAATAGGCAAAGCTTTTTCTTACTGCCGAGTACCTTCCAGCTCAAAAGGATTAAGCAGCCTGTTACAGGATTTTATTCCAGACTATAAAGCACACAGTATATTAAAGATTCCTATAGAGCCCACAAATGAATACGTGGATCAGAATACTACATATATTCAGGCTGAAGTAGGTCTCTTGACCTTGTTGGCATTCAAACAGATCTTGACTTCAAAAACTGACAAGTTTTATTGTTGTTCTTTGAGACTGGAGAACTTTCTGACAGGTTTTTATATCAAATTAGAGCAAATCTGTACAAATAAATAAGTAAACTAACACAGGAGAATTCTTTGTGGATTTATCAACTGTCACCTATACTCGGAGGGTTTGTTAGTGTGTTCGCTTTAACCCTTTTGGTCTTTCTTTACCAGCAGGGACTACAGCGTGTTTCCACTCTCAGTGCTCAAACGACAGACTGACAGCAATTATACTTATCCTTTGGGGGTCTCACTGCTTTCCTTTATCTCTTGTTGAGTCTGGGCACGTTGCTATGGAAACATGGCAAACAGGAATACCAAGCTCTATTCCTTAAATAGGATATTAAAATTCAGTCCGTTTTTTGGGGGTTCATATTGCTTGAAATTATCATTTGGAGCTCCTTAAGATAATAAGGCGAAACGAAAAAGAATATGCATTATATATACTACACATAAGGAATGAAATGAAAGAAAATGTATGCTTTATTCAGATGGAAATTTGGATTGGAAATAATGCCTATTATGCACTAGGCAGCCAGACAGATAGATTGATGGCTGGTCTTACGTATATATTAAACAGGCACCAAAATGACAAAATTGCCTCAGCCTGACATTGGACTGTATTAGGCTTCCTAATCATTATTTTATGGAATACATGGAACTGATAATATCAAAAAAGAACAATGCAGTAAAATTGACAGCCCCATACTCATGACCTTAAGGCAATTATGAGCAAACATGTACATACAAATGAATACATTTAGAAATAGCATACAGTAGTTCAGACCATGAACAGGTTAATCTGAGTTTTTGTATACCAAGATATTCAGTGTCTCAACTGCAAGATCTGGACTGTATACAAAGCTACAGGGGTCCACGCCTGTATTTGTTTTAAAATGGGAAGAAATACAAACCATAAGAATTTATTTTTGAACCTTTTACATGATAGACATATGAAAGAACAAGACCTGCATAATATAGTCTATACAGTATTTAATGTTATTATCCTTACAATTCACCAAGCTCACTACAAACACAAAATAATGTCAGTTTTAAGTGGGACCTGACCAAAATGGTTGGGATCAGAAAACCAGGTGACCATGTTGCCAGGCTGAAATTGGATACTAAAATTGAACAACATACTTTAAAATGTTTCTCACAATTTCAGATGCCAGATAATAGCTGGCTGCCTTCCTAACATGTCTCGGACCACTTGGTCCTTCCAGTTCTTAAAAGCGCACAGAATTGTGTGTTTATAACAAGATGACAGTTTTTTTTTCCATAGCTTTTTTGTTTAAATTGACCCCCCCTGCTACAGACTCAGTATGCTCAGTTTGCATGTGAGCCAAAATAATTACTGATATATGCCTGAGCACATTCTGTATTGTGAGTTTTAATCCATTTTAATTGAGAAAATATTTTATGAACACTGTTAAAAAATTCAAAATTACTAGCTGTGTTTAGCTATAATCTTTATCATTCTCATAGAATTTGTTTTTCTCATTGAACAACTTTTTCAGAAACCAAAGAAGTGCAGTGATACACTAATTCCATTGTATCTTGTAGTACCCTGTTAAGCATCTAGTCTAGCTTCCAAGGTTGAGGTGCGCTGTATTATGTGCCTTTTCTTAATGCAGACAAACGGGAAGTGTGAATTTTTATTTTTAACAGGGTGAAACCTACAAGAACACAGCAGTGATTGATGCTCATTATCAGTCTCTGAATCCCTCCTCTGTATTAACTATCATTTCCTGCACCTAGTAATTTTATGGTTGAAATAATGCCTGCCTGCTTGTAAATTGGAAGTCTGTCTTTGTTTAATGCACTTGCTTTTAGCTGTATAATCTGAATACTGTATTGTGTGATTGGTGTATCTTCCAGCAAATTTCTAAAGGTAAAACACTGTAAATGAATTATGTTGTGTCAGGGAAGGGATAATGGTCTCTACTATGAAGGTATCCTGCATTGTGTTTTTTATTGCTTTTAAATTGTATTTCTGCTCATAAAATAACATGTGCAATTGAAAGTTCATCATTGAGATTACCACTGTGGTGATACTGTTAACACATTATTGCAATTTTAGAGATTTTAGGTGGAGATTATAGAGCATCAAAAATAAAACAAACAAACAAACAAAGCAGCCTGTATTAATTCACCTCACCTCACAGATATTATTTAACAAAACACAAAAATATTAAATAACTTGTATATATGTGGGTGTGATATGATCAAGTTTGATAAAATCATGTGGAGCTGTGTCAACATGAGAATGGCAAAGGAACAAGGAAGCTGAAGTAAGCTCCACATCTGAATTGTTTTCTGCTTTTTTCTATTTTTTTACTTTATACTTTTCAGTGCTTGATTCTATATGTTCTTGTTCTTCACTTTCACCACAGATTTTTTGAATAAATGCAGTTATTAGTCATTGCCTTAATGCAGTCAGGAAAATACTGGCCTTTCCACAGGGAACTATTTTGATAACCAACCTTTGTTTTTGTTTTGATAACTGTATTATCCACAGTTTGTAATAAAGGAAAGTAGATGGAAATTGTGGAAAATACATGAATAGATAACTTTAACAAACTCCTAACTATTTTATCATTGGATTAGAATGCTTGCTTTTCAGGAAGCCAACACTTTCTTTTTTCAAAAACCATGTATATGTTGCTTCTTGTATGATTTGCCACATCAAAGTACTGTATAAGTAAATTTTCAACCCACAAAGCTTCTTTGCATTAGCTGTGTAGGAACATTTAGTGTGGCATCCTAATTATATGCATTTGGCATTTTTCCATTTTCCTTTCAACGTATGCACTCATGAGCATGAGCATGACCCCTTTAATATTATTTAAAGCAAATAAAAAGTCAGACATAATCAAACAACACTGGCTACACTAAGATTTAATATAAAATAAAATTCTTTAGAATATAAACAAAACTAATAGTTATCTAACATACCAGGCTGTGAATGAGTTATTATGGTTTAACCTTACACACACAAAGACTTCTTGCCAAAATGTTTTGAAATTACAAGACAAACATTTTTACATCTTAAATGATACCATTTAAAAACGTACATACTGTACATGAAAATTAGTGAATAACCACCTAAAACACATTTAAATTATAATGATGGCTGATAAAATATTTATTTGATGGCCTCAGATTTATTTTTTGTGTATAGTGTGAAGCATAAAATAAGCAGATCGCTAATTTCCTATACAGCACACACATATATATACACAGTATAAATGTACTATTGCAAAAGTATTAATTAGGCCAGAGTATTGTTGGTTTAAATTCATGGTGGGATACTGCCATTGTACCCTTGAGCAGGCTACTTCATTGAAATTGCTCAAATAGGTGCCCTACTCTACAAATGGATCTGTATGTCATCATTGTAAATGAGAATTTGTTCTTAATTGACCTGCCAGGTAAAATATATAAATAAATTACACCTAAGTATGTGCTTATTAATTGTTTTATACTTCATTTTTACTTCTAAGGAAGTACATTTTATTTGAGTGATAATAATTGCAACTGCTTTTATAATGACCTGCTACATTGTTAATCCTTTTCATGCATCCATTATCAGAAAGGCGATTATTCCTGTTAAGTGCTGCAGCAGACTGGAACTGAGCATAGGAAAAGGAGATGAAAGAAGAGAATGCACCCTGGACAGTACACCAGTCAATCATTACAGGAGTGCGTTGGGATAGTTTTGAGACACCTTGCTTAAACCTAACTCAATCAGATGCTAAGTCTCAGGTCCACAGGGATTTCTTGAAACTTGGCGATACCAGAGGACCTTAGGAAAACCTTTGCAAACATGGAAAGAACATGCAGGTTCACACAGAGGTCACCCTAGTCCAGAATCAAACTCAAGAGTCAAGAGCTGTGAGCCAGCAACACTAGAGTACTTGGCAGCCCTTAACTCCTTTCACATTATTATAATATAATGTGATTCTTCAGTTCTCTGACTCCAACCAAGAAAGTATTTTGGATGGCCTAGCAATATATTAGTATTTTAGCAGCTCCTAGTACTGACAACTACTGTATATATTAAAAAGTTTTACACCAAAGTAGGTGTATCTTATATGTTATCATTCTCTGCATTAATTCAACCTAAGATGCTTGATTTTGAATACTGGAACTAATGCCAGTAATCTATATATTTTTTCCAGAGTAGATATGTTAGGTGAGGTCAATATAATACCAAATAATCCAGATACAAAAAATCCTGAAAGTAAATACATGTATATTGTTGTTTCATCTTATGAAAGTAAATCAAAATAAATTGCTACATTATGCTGAAGGGATTAGTTTTATGCTTGCTTTACCAGGCAAAGCATGTTTTTTAAGCAAAGATTAAAGTGAGATATCCAATGTGTAAATGCAGTGCGAAGAAGCATAACTTTTGTTTGTGTCTTGTCGATGTGGCTGTGCCCAAGGGCCTCTCCGTGGGTTAACTTGTTCTATCTGGGATGACATATGTCCAAAGTAATATTTTGATTTATTGGTCCGACATTTTAAATAAAGCTGACCTGACTTGACTTGAAAGTCAAAATGCTGAACACATAGCACCTTTCATTGCCCATAGCTTTAAAAAGCCCTACTCTTTATTTTTTTTTATAATGTCCTTTTATTCATAATTTCCTTGATACTAAAACAGCCTCAAGAGCAATGTTGTATTGTAACCATTTCCTTCAAAACATTTGCAGCTGAAATTATTTCATACATGTAGTCATGTTAGCTTTTTCTTGCGAATTTCATTTTCATGTTGTCTTGCTCTTTTTTAAGTAAAATGTATTCTTTACCCACATCTGCTAAAAAACCAACAGTGTAAGCAGCAGAAAAATATGACCAAAACCACAGATATTCATAATTGTTTGTCCTTTACTGGAATACAAAAACAACCCTCTTAAGTATAACAGTGCTAACACTGAAAAAAATGTTCCTTGTAGAACTATTTTGCCCTATCATGACCACTGATGCCACAACTAAAGAGTTTTCACTGTTTTATTAATTGTAAAAGATAATATTTGACCATTTAAAGGTTGATTTTAAATTTTTGTTTAAATTTTAGGATGGGCAGCACAGTGTCGCAGTGGTTAGCATTGTTGCCTTGCAGTGCTGTAGTTATGGGTTCAGTTGTCTGTGCTGCTGTCTGTGTGTGTATGTTCTCCCCATGTTGGCATAGGTTTCCTCCCACAGTCCAAAAACACACTGGTATGTTAATTGGCTTCTAGGAAAATTGGTTCTGACGTGAGGGTGTTCATGTTTGTCTGTGTGTGCCCTATGGTGGACTGGCATCCCCTCCAGGGTGTATCCTGCCTTGTCCCTGTTGCTTGCTAGGACAGGCTTCGGCTCCCCCCCAACCCTGTATTGGATAAAATGGATGGAGTGGAATTACAGTATAGTGGTGTCCACCAAAGCTATTTAACTAAATATTTTAGCATTTAAGTGAGAAAACAAGAACTAAAAAAAGAGCCATAAGGTTTCCTTTAAATTCAAACAGCTCTTTATTTCCAACACCATATACTTTAAATTGACAGAAATGTATTTGATTAAACATTTCCTTTTGGAAACTGATCTGTATGCTTAAGATTTGAAATACAACAAGAAACATTCTTGGAAGCACAAATTTTGAAGATCAGACTCTTGACCCCCCTGTTTGTTTGTGTCATGTGCTCACAACAAAACAATACCAAAAATATTTTTGTATTGTGATTTCCTTTCATTCTTGTTACTGGATAATTGCCATCAAATCTACTTACTGTAACAAAATCGTTTTTGGTACCATTTAAAACCATAAATTCAAGATGTTATTTGAAGTTCTACAAAGTATATCACTTCAGTGTCTATTATTAAAATATTTTAATGGTAATTGTAATACATGTGTGCTATGATAGAAAAATACATGACACAGGATAAGGCACCAGACGAGTGACCCTTTGTAGGTTTTTTTCTCCTGGCATCCAGCCTATAATTCAGACACACACTCCTACAATATAATGCTGCAATCTAGATTTATTAGTTCTTGACCACATAATACTGACAAGTATGTCAAAAACATGGGTCAAAAAGAATAGACTGCCAAAAATCTGGCCAAAGAATGACAATCTGGAACAGTTAATTTTCTTATCCTGAGCTGAAGAAAGCCTCACATGATAGGCTGAGTACAGTTAATGTAATCAAGCATTTAACTGCACTAGGTAACTAAATCCTTTTGCTAATCAACTGGTGGCTTTATAGTTCTTGCCACATTTTGTTAAATCTATGGTTTTTAGGTATTTTTGTCCCTTTTCATATTGGGCAGTGTAAAAAAGAGTGAAATGTAGAGTTTTAACAGATGGTTGTTAATGGATCTGAACACACACAGTTCATGTTACATTTTTACAGGCAAATCAATTTTTCATTTTAGAAGGATTTTTTTTCAATGTACAACTGGGACTGACAGAACAATGTACTTCCACCTTGGCATGCAGCCACCACAGTTTCTCCATCGATTTTATCCGTAGTGCTTCGAATGCATATAAAAAGGGCTAGAAGGCATCGCCATTTTCAGATACATTTTATGATGTCCTAATTGCCAGTGGCATAATATAATATAGAATTTTAAACATTAAAAGAATGAAGACTTTTAAATCATATTTTCTGAGAAATCCCCCATAGGTCAAGATTTAAATTAAACCATTAGAGTCTCATAAAATCACTTTATATGGTGTATAATTATTAAACTGTCACCATACCCATGGCTGAAAAATATCTGCCTAGTACTCAGGATACCTAACTTCCTTCATCATCTCCACTGCTTCACTCTTGCTCCACACCCCTATCCCACCTCATCTCCTGTCTGTTTAAAAGAACTAAACCCTCAATTTAGCAAGTCCCTTCCGAGCCTCCAAAACAGAATGCCCTTATCTTGCCTTACCTTACCTTATCTTACCTTCTTTACAAGACTAGTGACCTTTCTCACCCCAAAATTGTGGTTTAATCTCGGTCACACTAAATGTCTTGCAACCCCGATTCTTACAGAACCCTCACAATCTCTAAATTTCACCACAGCTTTTCTGCATACTAGCATACTATAATTTCTTATGCTTTGCCTTCCTAGAATGCTGGTCTAGGCATGATTTAGATGAGTACATATTCATGATTCTTGATCTTACAGTCCACTTTGTCACTTCAATGTTTTACAGTATACCAAGCAAATTTTGTCTACCAAAAGCCTGCAGCAATGGAATCACACAGAGCTCTATCACTGTCTATAGCACCTCTCCACACCTATAAATATGTCAGGTCTTGCTTCCTAACTCTTCTTTTGGAAGGTATCTTCTTTTGATTTTCTTCATGACTTGAAACGTTCCTTAATTCCCGAACTTGAGGAATTCCCCAAAAATTTAAAACCATAAAATATTGTAGTCTCTGCCAAGCTATACTGTACCTAACCTGATTCAATCCCATCTAATTAAAGCAAGATACACGCTCATCATAAACACTACAATTGAATGATTTTGCAGTAATCATATGGGTTTCCTATTCATTTCTTTGGGGATCAGTCTCTTCCTGAGATTGCCATTCCTTCAAACAGATAAGTTAAGCCAGTAAAGCAACTCATCAAAATCATGGCTCCACTTTACATTTATTATGGTTTAGACCAAACTACTGAATTATCAGAAAAAAAGTATTCCTCAGTCAGTTCAGTTACTGTATACATAAGTCCTCTAAAATACTGACATTGCATTTGAAAGCCAGCTTTTGTGTGTAATGGTTCATTGTAAGCACTTTTTAACATACAAACATTTCAAACACAGAAGGGTTTACTCGTGTTTGTAAACTTTCTTAGTCTTACATTTCCATCAAAGTTGGAAAAGGTTAGAATTAGTTCTTTCTGATTTAAGAAGTACCCTAAATTTAAATACTGAACAGGGAAATCAATATAAATATAATAGTTATGATAAAAGAAAAAATATCAACCCATTCTCAGGAACATCAGTGTTTACCAGTTAAATTCTAATGGCCAAGACAAATGTTCTCAATATGCTTACAGTTACCATCTTTTTTACATCTGTTCAAACTGCAGACATCTGGATTTATATTTTATATATTACATTTAAAAAGAAAAGAAGATTTAAGACTTCTGCTTAAATATGGAGGTTAATCCTTAGAGGCTTTTAACGGCATTTCTGCAGCTTACTACTAATTAAGATAAGGTTATCATTTTTAAAATTATACCAAGAATGCAATTAAAGAGGCTTATGAGAACCAGTGCAATCAATTTATTATAAATTATAAGGACCATAAGAAAATGGATATGACCTTAATAGGACAAATGTACACATCAGAGTTTAAGTACCAAACTCCAGAAAAATGACCTACATAAAGAGTGCATAAACAGCAGCATGCTCACTATGTTTAAGTTGCTTAAACTAACATAGCTATGTCCAGTTATGCATATTATGCATTATTGTGCATATTAAATACAATAACCTCCAAATTTATTTATACTCTTGGCATGAAAATACAAGAGTAAATTCATATGTTTTGATACGAATAAATCAAAATGTAAAGACTTACATGTCATACATGACTTACATTATATGTCTTACATTGACAGTATTGTTTTAAACATGGGGCTGTTAAAATTAAAATATAAGAAGATTATTAAATGAATACAAAATCACATTACATGACACATGTTTTCTTTAAGTGTGTGCATGTCTGTGTGTCTGCCTTCTGATGGACTGGTGTCCCATCTGGGATATGCTTGCCAGGATAGACTCTAGCTATCCCACACCACAGAATTGGTGAAAGTAGTTAAAAAATGTATGGATTAGTGTCTAGAATGAGTTGATAATAGAGTAATAATCAGACCTATACTTAAACAAGGCAAACAAATACGAACTAATACTAATAAATTACACTAACACAGTTGTAGCCCTATAAACAGACATGTTTGGTGTAATGAGTTCCAGAGCCATAAGACAACAGGCTCTCTTATATAATAAAGTTTAGCAACTTGTACTCTTTTAGCATTCAGATGAATGGAATCTAGTTTCAAGTCTGATTGGAAAGCACAGCTCTCTCAAGGCTCAATGATGGTAATAATAACAATGTTTCTTCTTTCTCCCTGTTCTTTGTTTTTGCATGTCTGTTCTTGCATTTATGCTATGGGCCATTCCTATGGAGACTGCCTTAATGACATCACTAGGAATGAGGTCAAACCACAACAGTGATAAGAAACAAATCTATTTGAAATTGAAAAAAAAAATTTTTTAAATATTAAAAAAATATATTTTTTAAAAAATAGTTATATTTCTAATGCTTAATGCTTAAAAAATTATTCACATCCTGGCAGTGAGTTGTTTGTGAACTGTCATTTAGTTAATCTCTAGGGTTTTTATAGTTACTTGTTATACTCTAACTTTTGGTGATTTAGTGTAATTTATGTTTTCTTACTTTATTGTAAAATCCTTATGGGACCAAGTTTAAACTTTGGGACAGAAGACACAAGATCTTAGTTAAAAATTCAGGTAAATCTGAATCTCAGTTCTAAAGTATTCTAATGGTATAACATCGGTTTTGATGCAAAAAAGGGCAATTTCTATTCTTCTCAGAAAGGATAACATTGTTTTTCAATTTAAATATTTTCTGTGCTGTTCATACAGCTAGTGAGACTATTCAAAACCTCAGTTTATATTAAATTCAACTACATCACATGGTTGCATTTGACTTTAGAGTCAATTACTATTTGGCAAATTCATGCGTTAGAACTTTGTGTTGCCATGGAATTATTCCACACACCCCAGATTCATGAGGTCAGCCTTAATTGTAGTCTAGGAGACTTTGTACTGTATATTGTATCCTGGCAGAACTACAGTCTTTGAAGATTCCTGATCATTACCTTTGGGTGTGAGTAGTCATCTGACTACATATTTGCTATAATGTTTTCATGTCCTGGTGGAGTAATGATCATTCCATTAGCCTTCAACATCTTGATAATGGATATCACAGTAGGAACTGTCTAAAGGATTATGTTATACTGTAGCCATCAGTACAGTTGTTGAGACAACACTGTTGTAGTTGAGATCCATAATCTTTACCTCAGATCTTTGGATGATTCTCTGACATTCCCCATTATAATACAGTACTGAGTGTTTCGCTTCTGTGTTCAGCAATTGTGAGACAACGAGAATACCAAAATCATTAGATGTTTAAATTCACAGAATTTTGATGAAACTCAGTTCATTCGTACAGTTCTTCCTTTTGGTGTATTATAGCTAAATATAGGAGCTATGCTAGAAAAGTATTAGATTTGAAGAAGGACTAGAAGGACTAGATTAGAAGTACACACCTGAAGAAGGCTCTACGGCCGAAACGTCGTGTTTTCTTTCTTCTTTTTTCAGCATGGAATAAACCTATTACTGTACTTGTTCCTTAGATCATAAGATAGTGTTTTGGCAAAAGTAATACGAATAATAGATTTAATAATGCTTAATTTTTTTAGTACATTTATATCCAAGTATCCACAACAATTTGTTTTAAATTCAGAAGAATTAAGTGTTTAGCTCCCCTTAATATGTAACCAATTATAAATCACAATTTGGGCTAATGTTCAAAATATAGATTTTATACACAATATATACACATCAGAAATATTAGAAAATAATGCCTTGCATTTGCCATATTATAGCAGTGATCTTCACAAGCATCTGTTACATTTGTATATTTTAATGAAACTATATTTTAATAACTACTTTTGAAGAACATGGAATGAAAACCTTTTATTCTTCTCAGAATTACACCTCTTCTGTACTGATAGATACTACATAGCTGTAGTAAATAAAGTTAAATAAATAAGTAAACTAATTTAAGAATACAAAAATCAAATATTGTACTAGAAAAAAGCAGGGAGGGTTGGTTACGTTCAGTAATGTACTGCAGAATCTGAGAAAATTTATCTAAATATGACAATATGATTTATTGAAAAGAAATTACACAGGAAACCAATAAACATTGATTTGGATTAAAACACACAATGGTTACCATGCTCTAAGGAAGCTTTAAATGTATCTTTGCAATATTGGGTTTCCAACTTACAGTACATGCTGTAGAAAATAGTTTTAACGATTCTGCAGAATCTTCTTAATTGAGTTTGGGCATGCTTCTGGATACAAGTTTATTGATAGTGTACCATGACTAAAGAATCAGTCTTTGACTGTAAAGTATAACTGAAAGGGTTTGTATAAGCCAGAAAAGCTAAACCCACAGAAGTCTGAAAGATCTATGATAATAAAGAACTGGTTAATACTGCCTGCATGGGAATGCATGTTGAAAATAGCTTAATGAATCAATATGAAAGGCCAGTAAGTTCCAAACACTATTTACTTCAGATTTATGTAAACTTCTCCCAGTGTGCTAATACATATCTTTCTATCCATAGTGTGCAATAATATTACTAAAAACTAATGAAGCATATCAAATTCTCTTCATCTAATAGAATGTCAATTAATTACATTTTAATGCTGTCTCTGTAACTGTACGAGTGACACTGCATTAAGATAATTCTAATATAAATATATATTTCTTTTGAAGATAAAAATATCCTAATCTACTATTTATTTTTAAAATAAAATAGTGTGCCTGCCTAAGTTTGATGTTATAGACTAGTTTCTGGTTTGATGCTAATTGGTAGTGGCCTTTAATGGTTCTTGTATTTAAACTGCAAAGATATCAGCTATTAATTGATATTTAATTTAATACATTGGAGATGCTGTACTTAAATATTGTAAATTCTAGAGTAATTTACTGGATGAGATTAAAAAGGCAGAAGAAGAGATTGGGTGTTGACTTGGTTATATTAAAGACTGTATTACAGTAGCATATTTAAAAGGTGACTAAACATATGGAAGAGAGTGAGAGCAAAAGGAAGGATATATGTAACCATAAGATCAGCGTTACTGTTTTCTTTGTGCTCTTTTGTAAAATGTTTTTTTTTATACGCAAGCTAACATTTGCGGTCTATTTTCATTATTTCCTAAACATGTTTAGAATTACATTATAGAAAAAGTAAAGAGCACATAAAAATCACTGTACATAATAATTAAATGAATGGCAAAATAAAGTTAAAGTTTTGAATTAATATATTGATTTGGGAATATCAAAATAGTGAAATCCTGATCCAAGTATATTATGTAAATGTTAACAATTTTATATGTAAATGTACATTGGTTGTAAGCTAAATGTGCTTATGCCAGCATTTTAATAGGAAAAATATTGTCAAATAATAAACCGTGCATTCATCTATAGCTCTCTTCCCTTTTCTATTATCTCTGTCCTATTTCTCCTCAGACAAAAGTGGTGCATACCTTATTAAGAACTGAAAAACCTGTAAATTAAAAAAAGCATCTTAGCTCTCCAAAGCATCTCAATAGACTGCTGTTCAATTACTTAGATGTGAGTAGTCTGGTCTTGCCTGACAAATACCTAAGCCCTTGTGAATGTTATTCTGTTTTTTAGGAAGAAGTATAGTCAAGTTCTATCCTAACAGTAAAGTAAACAAAATGTTTAATGTGAAAAGCAAAGCCAAGTGTACACTATAGCAAACATGCCATCATTTCAAAATTGTTGTATTTCCAGATATTGTTATGTGCATTTCAGTAAATTAAACAGAAAATTATTTTCCATATATTAAGTTAGGAGTTGGCAATGGATCAGATATGGGCACTGGCAAAGCAAAATTTGGTAATGACACATAAATCAGGAAGATACTGACTTAAGGCTACAATATGTAATAATTTGATACAATATGTTAGTATTTTCTTGAACTTCTGCTCATTTCTCATACTTTGATCTCCATTTCTCTGTCCCCCCTCCCCCCAAAAAAAGTCCAAGATTTTGCCTGCTCACCTATTTTCTGATGCTGGTTTAACTGCAATTAATGGCATGATGATAGAGCCTTGATTGTGCAGATGACATTTAACTGTATTGTTTAATGTTTTGAGCAGTCTGTGTGAGCACTGACTGAAAATGTTTGCATACTTGTTCAATGCAGGCAATTACACTTATTTAACATTTTCATACATTTCATACATACAATTTTTTTTAACACAGGATTTAAAGACAAGGTTTCTAAATTTGGTGTACTAAAAGTATTGGAGCTAGGGTTAGGGTTAGGGTTTGAATGAGAAGTAGACATTTACTGATGCCTTTGCTGTGCTTTTGGAGTTAGTTGAAATGCAGGAAAAGTGTTGTTTTGTTGTTTACTTGACGACAACTTTTGGCCCACATTTGCGATTTTTGCTAAGCCGCGCGGCTGTCGTTCAAAAATGGTTAAAAATGCAAAAATTTTCAAACATACTTACTACATGCTAAACTCTTTCATTTTTTGTATTGGAATCCAAATAAAGTGACACTTTAAGCCAAACTTTAGTGGGAATTGTGATGCTGACCCCGATATGCCACAAATCATGCTTATTTTACGCAGAATTCCAGCTGCAGGTGACCCAACAAGAAATGCGGGGAATGTAAAACAGATTCAGAGCAGATACACTGAAGATGCTTTGAAGCATTACATTAATTGTTTCTGATGAGTTTGGAGTCATTTGGGTAACTTTTTGAACACAGGATTTGAAGGCAAGGTATTTGATTGGTTTAATACAAGTGCCTGAGCTAGGGTTAGGGTAATGGTTTGAATGAGAAGTAGACATTTACTGATGCCTTTGCTGTGGTTTTGGAGCCAGTTGAAATACAGGAAAAGTGTTTTTTTGTTGTTTCCTTGACGACAACTTTTGGCCCACATTTGCGATTTTTGCTAAGCCGCACGGCTGTCACTCAAAAATGGTTAAAAATGCAAAAATTTTCAAACACACTTTCTACATGCTAAACTCTTTCGTTTTTTGTATTGGAATCCAAATAAAGTGATACTTTTAGCCAAACATTAGTGGGAATTGTGATGCTGACCCCGATATGCCACAAATCATGCTTATTTCACGCAGAATTCCAGCTCCAGATGACCCAAGAAGAAATACCTGAAATGTCAAGCAGATTCAGAGCAGATACACTGAAGATGCTTTGAAGCATTACATTAATTGTTTCTGATGAGTTTGGAGTCATTTGGGTAACTTTTTGAACACAGCATGTGAAGGCAATGTTTTTGATTGATTTAATATAAGTGCCCGTTCTTCTTTAGGGTTAGGGTTTGAATGAGAAGTAGACATTTACTGATGCCTTTGTTGTGGTTTTGGAGGCAGTTGAAATTTAGAAAAAGTCTTGTTTTGTTATTTCCTTGACGACGACTTTTGGCCCACATTAGCGATTTTTGCTAAGCCGCGCGGCTGTCGCTCAAAAATGGTTAAAAATGCAAAAATTTTCAAACACACTTTCTACATGCTAAACTCTTTCGTTTTTTGTATTGGAATCCAAATAAAGTGACACTTTTAGCCACGCTTTAGTGGGAATCGTGATGCTGACCCCGATATGCCACAAATCATGCTTATTTCACGCAGAATTCCAGCTGCAGGTGACCCAACAAGAAAAACTGGAAATGTCAAGCAGATTCAGTGCAGATACACTGAAGGTGCTTTAAAGCATTACATTAAATGTTTCTGATGAGTTTGGAGTCATTCGGGTAACTTTTTGAACACAGCATGTGAAGGCAAGGTTTTGGATTGGTTTAATACAAGTGCCCGAGCTAGGGTTAGGGTTTGAATGAGAAGTAGACATTTACTGATGCCTTTGCTGTGCTTTTGGGGGCAGTTGAAAAGCAGGAAAAGTGTTGTTTTGTTGTTTCCTTGACGACATACTCACAGAAAAATAATATGTTTATTGCAACCAGTTTTCAGATTTATACTGACTGCTTTTATAACATCTATAGTCTTCAAACCTATCCCTTTAAACTTTACCAGCATACAGATGCAATGGTATAGTAGCAAGGGTATACTATCACTCATATACATGCATTTCTGTGATTCAATTCTCAGCTGTAGCAAGATTATTTGTGTGTCCAGATTAGTGGAAATAATATGTATATGTTTAATCTGTTCTTTCTGTACAACTGAAATAAAATTGCAAGGGGGAGGAATCATATGCGAGAACACTTACCAGTCACAACAACAAAAAGAATCTTAATTGAATTTGCTGATAGATTTTTGTCCTAATATACATTTTCCCAGGGAAAAAAAGTTAATTGAATTGAGCCCCTGCTGTCTTATCCAGCTGTAGCAATGCATTCCACTGGGTCTCTTCTCTGGCTCTGAAACGACATCCTTGCCCCTTCTGTTGAGCTCTGCTGCTTAAAATAATGACATAATTTTAACTATCAGCATTTCATTTAGGATTGAAGGTGACCTCAACCACTACTCACCTGGGCTTGCCATGCTTCAGTAGTCTGTTAGTAGTACATAGTTTGAGTCATGTACATTCACCAGAGTAGACACTGGTGGTAAGCCACACCAGACATAAGGATGTGTGTTATGTGTGTGCCTCCAACCACACAAATTGCATCAGAACTTGTAGTGCAGCCTTACCTTAAGCATAAAGTATTGTGTCCTTTAACTAGGCTAGGCATACCATGGAGAAAAGACTAGCCACTTCAATGTAAACTCTGAATTAGTGTTGAAAGCTACCATTAGTCTTTTACAAAATCTTAATCAAGATTTTATTTTATTAAAATATTATATTTTATGGACTCTTGCCAAATCATGCTATTTGTTTACTGTGTCAACTGTGGAAAACCTGACTTCCTGGCTGTGCTGTGCCAATATAAGGTCAAAAGACTTGTAGGAAACTTAAAAATAAAGTTAGAGCTGTGTCTAGTGAGACAATCGTGGGTGAACAGGGAGTAGAGCAGGGGCCTGAGCACACAGCCTTGGGGAGCTTCTGTGTTGAGGTTCAGAGTGAAGAAGATTTTGTTGCCTGTTCTCACTGATTGAGGTCTGCCCATCAGGACGTCCAGGATCCAGTTACAGAGAGAAGTACTAAAGCCCAGTCTGAGAGCTTGGTGACTAATTTCAGAGAATGTGGGAATATGATTGTTCTAGAACCAAACTTTTGGTAAGACAAAAATGCTTCATTTTCATCAGATTGGATTTATCATAAAATTAAATTTTTAACTCACATATTTTGGATTGTGGTACTCTTTTTCCATTAATTTATTTTTTAATATATACAATTAATTATCAATCCATTTTCTGCTTTTTCCAATACAGAGGGTGCTGTAGCCTATTCTGGCAAGAAATGGGTCCAAGGCCAGATACAGACTGGATGGGATGCCACAGACACATAAACCGATATTCACAGAAGTTGATTATTCTTCCAGTATGTTTTTCGACTGTGGAAGGAAACTAGAGCACCCTAAGGGAGATATACTATACTAAAGGGGAGATTTACAATACATATACACCCCAGGTCCAGAATTGAACAACTAACAACTCTGCCACCATGCCACCCTTAATTATTTATGTTTAGTATAGTATAGTTTGCCATTTTAGAGTTATCAAATTATTAACAGAAATTAAATAAAATGCTCAATCTATTAAATGTAAATAAATCCTTAAATCATAGACTGTCAGTTGATGTGTGTACTGAATATGTTTAAGTATTAAATGTTTTTTATGAATTATTTATATAAATGTAACTATAAGTAAATATTACATATTTAAATATTATAATACATTGTCTTATTTCTATTTTGAGTGCATAAAACCCTTATCAAATTCTATGCATATCCAACAGCATAATTTACAGTATTATGCAATAGATTAATTATGTGTATGTCTGTATGTTTATTGTCCAGCACTTAATGCAGTTTAACAGTAGACATTTATAGTTACAGACACATATCCATGTCTTCTGAGCAGACAGTATTCACTGACTGGAGCCTTGGCCTTAACTGACACGTGCTTCCATCAAAGCACAAAATGCAGACACAATAAACTGCGCGTGTCAAGCAGCTCCTCTTTGTGGCAGTCTGTGCTTTAGGAAATTTGACAGTGATCTTCAACAGTATAGCTTAAAGGATGCTATTAGACTCTGGATTGAAGGCTGTTGTAAAGAGCTATTTGCATTCATAGTATGTCACAGTATGCTTACACGGGCTTAATACCTCTATGAGGGGGAAGAAAATAAATACAATTGATATCAGGATTCAATATACATTTGAACACTCACTTTAAAAAGGAAAAAAATTTAACTGAGAAACGGAAACAAGTGATAGATTTCAACGCCCTTTGTTATTAGACCAAACACAAAGCTGCCTCTTTACTTCACATGCATGTGATAAAAATACAGGTAATGTGGCCTGAAGCCAAATATCTTGCAAAAACATATAAACAACAAAGCGATATATACTGTAAGTAATGCTCAGAGGACTATGCAGTTTCATATTGTGCTTAAAACTGTGAAAACAGAACACTGTGCTGGGTGTCTTGAGGTTGTTGTCTCCTACACTGCTTTAGAAACAGACTTTAGTAGCTATGCTGTGCCACATTCTGAAGTAATATTGCTGCCATCAAGCTAATGTCTGTGGAACAGCATCCTCTGCATATCTGGAAGAGAAATTTTTTCTCATCCACTAGAGAGAGAGCATGCATCACTTGAGTTTTTTTTTATCCCCCACTAAACTAGTTGACCAATTCAGCCAAGCAGCCCTGTTCATCATGTGGTTTCTCATGTGATACGAGGGCTCCGCACCGCGTCAGAAGAAAAAGCTCTGTGGCACTGCATTCTTATCCAGCAGCACATAGAGCTAAAATAAAAGCCTAAAACAATCAAATAGGAAGATAGAGAGAAGGAGAAACAAAAATCTGGTGGTCTGTATGCTTTAACCTCATTTCGCTGCTGCTTTTATTGTTTGTTTGCTTGCTTCCTCAGTGCTGCTGGCAAAGGATCTGCCTGCCGGTGTCTCCCAACACTGAAACAATAGAGACGTTGCAAGCCAGCTTTGCTTTATTACTTTTTTTTTCACCTGTGCTGTTGCTTTTCATTCTTCCGAAGTGTTCGATGGCTGCTCTTCGTGCGCATGGTGCCATTAAGAAGGACTGCGGTTATATGGTGTTGTCCGTGGTGAGGGTGGAAAGAGAAAAATTTTGGGAGGGATGGAGAGAGATGAGGGTAAGAGTGGACATTGGTTCAGGAGAAGCATGTTTTGGCGTGACACAAAGAAAATGAACTCAGCATCTGGTACATCTCTGGATTAATAATTTGGTTTCTACAGCACTGGGGTTACAGTGTTCACTAAGCATTTTGTTGGAGATGGATAGACAAGGAGGTTTTTGATATATCCCTCTTGTCAAAGCCAAGCCACGGCAAAAGAAAGGGAAAAATGTTGTGCTGCTTGATTGCTCCATCCACTGCATCCTCCCTTCAGATGGAAACATCATTTACAAACAATGTGAGGACAGCCTATAAATAGCCATTTTGTTTGCTGAGCAGGACCCGCCACTGGGAACAGAGGAGTGTTCCTGGGGGGCTTCAGCCCTGTCTTGGAGGCATTCTGTGTATATTTACATGCCCACGTATATGCTTACATCCTCTTAGGAAAAAAATAGATCTGATGGCTTGCACAGGAAATTGGTCACGTCACCAGGACCTCAGATCTGATTGCAGCTTTATGCTTTCAGCAACAACCCTCTCTTTTTCCCTCTACACCCATTTCCTGAGCAAGGAAAAGCTGCAGGAACAAGCAAAATGTGGGATTTTTTTTTTACTTTTGAGTACAGACAGCTTATTCATATTTAACACCTTGAATTACTGCTGAGCACTATTGTGTGGGCATGCCTCTTATTTTATGAATGTGTGATTCAATGTTTTGCACAGAATTATCAGGATGTGGAAGTATAAACAAAATAAGCTCTCTTTTATCTATGGCTGTTGTTTTTATTTTCCTGTCTCCTGGTTTGGATCCGTTGTAGTTTCTGTTACAGGCTGTTAACATTACTAAATGCTGCAGCAGTTCATTGTGGGTTAATTTTTTTCTGCTGATTGCATCATTGCAGTTGATGAGGTTATTAATCCTGCACATTTCTTCACAGCATTGACCTATGAAAGAAGCTACATTCAGAACCTACAGTAATATTTTTTCATCCTGTTGTGCTTTACAAAATTATGATTCTGGAGCTGCTTTTTTGCTAGGAGAAGTGACCCTAGTTGGTCCCATAACTTGGAAAAGAAATATATTTTTGTTGTTTTTCATGCTTTCCTTCCTCTTTCCCTTGATTGCTTAAATCAGAGAGACTGGATAATGGCCAGGAGAAGTTAAATTGCAGCACTGGGAAATGTGTATATTACAATTTTAAGCTGGTGTCAAAAAAGAAGGAAAAAAGTATTGTTTCTGAGAGGTCACATAAACAGATCTGTAATTATAGCATTTCTAAGAGAAAGATCCAAAATTAGCAAGCGAAGCAGTCTCCTAAATTGATTTGTTTTTAAATTGCAAACATCTGTTTCAGTGACTGTCCTCGGCTCAGCTGTGTGAAGTATAAAGCTATTTATCCATTAATATAATTTAGTCAATTGCTTTTGATTATTGAGCACAGTTAGAGATTATATTGAATATTGTGTTACAGTAAACTTCATTTTTATTACACTACAAAAGTATAAAGGATAGATGTTTTCTCAATTTGGACCTGTGGATATTTAAGGGATTTGTTGTACACAAGTGTTTGTAACTTGACATTTAAGAATCATAGATTGTTATCTAAAAATAACAGCAAAGTATATTTTGTTAAATTTAATTATTGTATGTTTACAGTGTTGAATTTTATTAGGTTAACCGACTTTTGA
This sequence comes from Atractosteus spatula, assembly GCF_055471065.1. Lineage (NCBI taxonomy): Eukaryota > Metazoa > Chordata > Actinopteri > Semionotiformes > Lepisosteidae > Atractosteus > Atractosteus spatula. Next base: position 33,818,176 of record NC_142717.1, on the reverse strand, counting down.
TTCATCGTTATGTTTTATGACAAAGAGCCTAAGACTGTATACCGTAGTTAATATTTGGTTGGGATTTTGATATTTTTTAACATTCTGTACATGTTACCCAGGGAATATTGTGAGATAGGGTAGCGCCGCAAAAGTGGACCAATAAAAAGACAATTAATGCTGGTGGCAGCATGTTACACGCAGGTACAATATTGAAAATAAGAAATTGAACTGAAAGAGAGTGAACTGAACCTTAGGTATTCTTTTAAATAGCCAGTATCAGTGATACATTGTTTTTGTACTTCTTTCTAAAACAATAAATGTTTAATAGTTCTAAATATTTTTATAAGAATACATAGCATAATAACAAAGCAGGCACGTGGACAGTTACAGGTAAAATGATATATACAGGTAGTGAAAAAGAAAGTAGAAAGAGACAGACCTAGTTTAGGCAGACTTATCACTTAAAGAGTGTGGAGAAACAATTAAAATAACATAATAACAATAATAATAACAGTATAGTCTCCGTCACTATACTGGGTCATTAAGACCCACTCAGACCACAGGGTGAGTGCCTCCTACTGGCTCCACTAACATCTCTTCCAGCAGAAACCTTAGTTTTTCCCAGGAGGTCTTCCATCCAGCTACTGGCCAGGCTCACACCTGCTTAACTTCAGTGGGTTTCCAGTTGTGAGTTGCAGAGTGATATAGCTGCTAGTATTACCATCTTGTAGTCTGATCTTGTCAGATACTGTATCAGGAGGTAAGTAAAGGGCCTGGTCAGTACTGGGATAGGATGCTTCCTTGGTAGACTAGTTTGCTGCTTCAAGTGATGTTGTTGAAAGTGTAGGTGGTACTTTTCTCTCTGGACCAGACTGTCCAAACCAAGGTCAAGTTGACCATTTTGACCAGAGACAGTAGGAGGAAACTAAAGCTGTAGGAGGTGCTACCCTATTTGAAGAGATTTAAAACAGAGGTCTTTACTACTTTGTCATTTATGTTTCTATTGCACTGTTTACAAGAATAGAGTGAATTCCATTTTTGGACTGAATTCCACACTGGGTTTGCACAATCTGGCCTATGAATCCATCCTTCCATTTTCTAACTGCTTTATCCAATACAGGGTGACAGGGAAGCTGAAGCCTATCCCAGCAAGCAACAGGTGCAAGGTAGAATACATCCTGGGCGGGATGCCAGTACATTGCAGGGCACACACAGATACCAACATGCACAAAATCTAACTAGGCTATTTTTCACAGAAGCCAATTAACTACCAGTGTGTCTTTGGACTGTAGGAAGAAACCAGAACCTGGAAGAAAGCCAGGCGAACAAGGAGAGCACATACAAACTCCATGTAGATAGCACCTCATGTCCAGAATTGAACTCAGGGTACCATCACTGTAAGGCAGTAATGCTTAGCACTACACCACCATGCCACCCTTTGCCTATGGATAGTGCTCCTAAATTCAGTTGAAGAAATTTCTCCTTGCTGCACCTGAACTGCTCTGATCTAGTCATCACCCCAGATAATCATTTATTATATAAGGGAACTGATTGTTTTTATGTTTTAAAAGAGAAAATTTTCTGGATACTTTATTTTCAGGTATGGTTTCAAATATTCATATTTTTTAAGGGTGCATGAAGAAACAAGTCAACACAGGGGCTTCTTCATGATTATCTGCAATACAAGGTCCTAGAGACACAAGTGGAAATTATGGTTTGAGAACTTTTTGCGCCATTTAATTCAACTTTTGGGAATCAGGAAACATCTTCCAGGACAGCAAAACAAGTAAAATTTGTGGAATCACCACATCTCAATTGTAATCTTTCTAACATTTTTTTTCTTATATTTTTAAGAAAAGCATTTTTACTCTTAGTGTAAACAATTGCAATGTGCAATATTCTTATATTTGCGTGGCAAAAAGTAACTTAAATCTAAATGCCATCAATAAAATAGTGCAGATTGTTTTAATGGGAACATGATGCTCCACTAAACTACGATGTAGTCCTCTCGCAACTTGACTGTTTAATGTTATACATTGTGACTGTTCATTGTATATTTCTTGAAAAGTAAATGGGAATGGACCATTAATTTACAGGTATCGTACTGCTAAACTGTAGTGTAAATGATTCACATTCTAGATGTTACTCACAAATTTGGAAAAATCGTAGGAATAATGAAAAAGTTGACTGGCTGAGGTTTGAGGCAGTTAACTGTTCAACAGTATAACTCTATTTGGTATTTTTACTATTTTTTAATAGTAAAATTAAAATGCCTGTTTAACAAAACTGAAATTCCTAAGCCATAATTATTTGGTGTTTTTATCTATCTTTTCTTTAATACTTGCTGTGTCAAAACAGAGGTGCCTGCACGTTAAAACAAGGGAACTTCAAGACATTCCCTTAACTTTACTTTCTCACCAAGTAGACCTTTTATTAACAGGGAATAAATATCACCGTCACTTTCATCCCACTTCAGTTCCCTTTTGACTATAACATGGCTGTTCCTCATCAATCACTAAGAGCCAGTATCACTAAGAGCCGTCTCAGCAGAGGAGATACAAGTTTGCTGTGGTTTGGCTGTTGCACAGCAGCTGAGAATTAGCAAGACCCTAGGTTACCCTTAAGGTTTTCCTGAAGGAATTTTCTAAAAGTCAGTGGTGAACTGGCTACAAAGCTGCTTGTCTGGGCCCTCTTATTCAGCTGTAATATAGCTCTACAAAGACAGCCCTGTGTGTTGGATAATGTTTACCCAGCTGTTGGAAAAGATTCCTTAGGACTGGGTTCCATTACTCTGAACCACAGATTGAAAAACAAATTGAAAAAAAAGTAGACCAATTTCAGTGTTTGAAAAGAAGAAAGTAGAACCCTGTATATTTTAGAAGGAAATACATACTTTCAAGACAAAAAAATTCTGCAGGGAACCATTAAATGTTTAGACAAAACACATCCACAATACTTTTAAACATGCACTGAAAACCTTCATGTTGTAATTAATACTTCCTGGATAAATCAGTCACACTTTGCAAGCATAAATATGTGAGATAGGCACTTCAAAACATGTGTAAATCTCATGATCTAATTATCAAAATTGACTAATTTAGTTGAGGAACTAAAGTGTTGTAATGAGAATAATTAAAACGCTAACTAAATCTTTATCATGTGCCTTAATAGTTGGTTATTTCTTAAAATTGCTAAATATATCTATAATCAGTTGCAAGCATTTTATAAAGGTAACTTGGTAAATTGCAGTATTGTGTCATCAACAAAAAATATTACTTAAAGTTTTGGATTGTGCTGCAGAAATACAGTATATCAAGAATGTGTGCTTAATCTTATCACAATTTTTCCAAGAACTTATGCAGATGCGTTATTTGTGTTTTATATATGTAATATATACAATACAAGCTGATACCTCCTTTATCATGATATTACACAACCATTGATGACAAAGTTATCTACATTTGATGGCAGTTCTGTTTTTACTAGAAAAGCTGTTCATCTAAAAAGGGTGTGTATGTTTCCTGATAAAATAAATAAGGGCCCTTACATATTAAATGTACTGGTTAATCTTACAGTCGTGGACTTTTTCTAATTGTTGCAATTAGAGGAATTGGGGATAATATCCATCTTTCTTCTTCATCCTAGGACTGCTAATACTTTTGCACCACTGAACAGCTCCCTTTCTCTTCCTTAAAAAAATTATTTGATAAGTAGATAACAATTTTATCTCCTCATACTAGGTAACCTGCTCAACCGGCTCAGTCTAAATCACATACGAGAGCTCTGTATATTATACACCGATTGCCTAACATTCCAAATAATAGTTAATAGTTAAGATTATTTTTTCCTTGAGAGTGGAGCTCATTTTAATTTTTGAAATGTTTTAAAGTTAAAACAAAGGCCTGAATATTCCAACAGATTTCACTACTGCATTAGAGTATATCATACTGAATCATATTAAATACAGTGTATTCCCCAGAAAACAAATGTACATACAGCAGTTCACTCAGTGGTCTGGATGACAGCCTCTCTTCCATGTATCTGTTATGTTCCATGCCATACTTGAACAAGGCAGATTTATAAGATTGCCACCTGAACCATTTCAACTTGAATCAGACACAATATGATTTCTTCAGGGAAGAAGAATAGTGTCCAGTTATTTGTGTTTCTCGTGATGTGATATTTATCCTTTATAAATTCAAATCCTGTTTTGTTGACATATGCAATTACTGACAATTTGACTTTGATCAAAAGCACATTGACGTTTCTGCTCATGTCTAAATGGTCTATAAGCCAATATGCTGTTCTGTTTTTTAAAAGCATTTTGTTTTAAAAAGATTGAAAATTCCTAGTCTAGACATGCATTATATTCAACACAGCATAGATATTATATTGTCACAAGCACCAAAATCAAAGAAAAAAAAACATACAGTAATTAACCAGCATTTATTTTGACTTTCAAAATTGAAAAACTAATGTTTATAAAAGTAACAATACTAATAAAAATAATAAAAAAACAATTATGAGGCCTACTGTATTGTTACAACAACACTTGAGGGCAGGTTTTCTACTGCTTTTTTCCATTACTGTGTCTTAATTTTATACTGTTCTTTTTGCATTCATTAATCTAAACCTGCTGACATGGTTTCCTGAATCAGCAGTCAAAAGGTTTTTTTTTTATTTTATTAAGTGGATAACTTGGCTAAACTTTTTTTTTTCCTTCAGCATTTACTGGAGATCTAACTCTCACGTAGCATCCACTGTTAATACATTTACTTAGATAGCAAAAGAATAAATCCTACTTGTTGCCAAAGGGTAGAAGTACTTTCTAAACTTTCAGTGGAAAAATTTACATACAGTGTGTTTTATATTACTAAGTGACTGTCCATAAACAAGACTGTATGTGTCTGCTTGCCCTATGAGCTTCATGCATAAATAGCTTTGACAATAACAAGGTAGGGAGCAAAGAGTTTTACCTGAATGTGAAAAAATATGTGATCAAAATCTTAGTAAAACTAGAAGAATAGCAATACTCGCAGTGGAATATGCATTGCTTTTCATCTTTTGCATCATAAGGACATACAGTTGGTAGCATGTAAAATATTTTAATGTTTTTTTTTAATTAATAAGCCAGCCTTTTCACATTCACCCCTCTCTTTCCCAAACCAAAGTCATTTGAATTTTGAAGGCCAAATTAAACCTGAGACCTTAACCTGGCAGCCTGCAGTGGCGTGTTTTGTATGTCAAACAGGGTTGGAGACATCATTTTGTTTGTATTTTCCTTCAAACAGCAGGTCATTAATGCAGGGCCCTGTCTAGAGTACGAACCACAGGAAGACTTGAATGGCCGCTTGATTGATGCTGCCCCCTTGCTGGGGTCCCGCAGGCCTGTCAGCGATGCTCCAGGCGGAATAATGCAGGCTGATTTGACTGCGCTCTAACAGGGTAGTATGTCATTGTGTCACCAGGCAATTGAGGTTATTATGGGGCAGGGCAGACAGACGGGACGGTAGGGTCAGCAGACCGTACCGTCATTAGAAATGCAGGCCTGACCTACTTCAGTCTCTGTTCACAGACTGGAGAATAGCACAGCAAGAAAAAGGAGGATTCCTCTGATAGGTTGATGCTGTTGCTAGGGGAATAAGGGTAATTTTTAAAAATCATATATACACTCACTGTGCTACATAAACATTCATACACAGTCTATCAGAGCCTCAAAGATGTCTGATAAAAGCTGGTTGCTATTAAAGAACTGATGCAGTCTTACTCTGAATTATTTCTGCCCTCTCATTGTGGGAAGGCTGCAGGAAAACTGTTTTCTTTCTCCTGTCATCTCTGACTTATTGTTAGCATTTTTCCCTTTTAAATTAGTTTAAACATATCATGCACCATTTCCTTCCTTTGCTACAATCAAACATTTTTAGAAATTTATTGGTTAAACTGCTTTAAATAGTCAATGGGCTAGTAATAATCTCGTGTCCTAAAAATGAAATTCTTAAATATTGCTTGGAAATGTATCAAGCAATTGTTTATTCTAAGCCAAAATATATTTGTTTTGGAACTTAATATTTTATTCTAGATTATAAATAGAAATACAGTCATATAATTGCTAGGAGAGTCTTTGTGAAAATAATCTTGCCAGCTTTGTTGGCCTTTTTTAACTTTAACTGTTAGATTGTTGATTTTTGTTCCTGTGCAGCACACTCATAGTCAGTCTGTTTGAAAAAAAGGTGAAATTGTAGTTGTTTCTGTACACTTTATTGCATTATCTGAATTTTTCCAATTCCTAGTATTTAAATATATTTCCGTGAAGGTCAAAGCCATAGATTATGTGCAATAGTAAACATAATTATAATATAGGTGGGTAGCTGCGTCAGCATGCGTAGGCTGCAAAGGAACAAGTAATAGGTTTATTCCATGCTGAAAAAAAGAAGAAAGAGAACACAACATTTCGGCCGTGGAGCCTTCTTCAGGTGTGTCCACACACCTGAAGAAGGCTCCACGGCCGAAACGTTGTGTTCTCTTTCTTCTTTTTTTCAGCATGGAATAAACCTATTACTTGTTCCATAATTATAATATTGCACAATTAAAATGCTTACTTAGATTATGTATGCTTGAAAAGAAATAGTAACAATTGACTTATCTACCTCATGATGAAAATAAATTTAGCAAGGCAGTAAAATAAATGTCCATTGGATCCAACAACAATATTTTAGCAATCTGAGCTTTACCACTCAAAGTAGGACATTTCCGTCCTCAGAGTGCATTAAGCCTAACACATTAACACAGTCTGTATACAGTATGTTCTCCTTGTGGATGGTTCCTAATGCTGTGATGTGTAAATTCACTAGCTTGTCTTTTTGTTTCCTTGGCTTCATGACAGCATTCATTCCAATCAACATATTGAGCTAGAAGCATTAAAACAACCTTTTAATGCTTCAGAAAAACATGACTAGCTTTAAAATATTTGTAACATAAGAGTTTGACTCATAATGTTGGTTGTACAAAATCTTGGCATAAAGGCAAACAGCTGCTCATTTCCTATGGACTCAAAATAAAAAGGCAATTTTCTGTTCAAAACCAGTCTTTCTATTTGGCTGTCTATTAATTCATTTTCTAGCCTGGGAAGCACTGATCCACAGGATTCATACAGAAACAGGCATCTGAACTTACTCCAAAACAGCATCTAGTGTCCCATCCACAGAGTTTTCTTAGGCATTACAAGTCACTGAGGTTACAGACTTGAGTTTGGATTTTCTAGGTCTAGTTCTAACACTCTTGTATGTTGTAGACAATAGCTCATGCACTTTACCTGTCCACAGTGTCAATTACATCATCATTGTATGAAACTGAATGAAAGAATAATTTGGATTAATGAATGACCATGGACTTTAACATTAACTTTTTTTCTCCTGCCACTTTTGGTTTCAAAGATTGCATAAGACTTATTATAAAAAACATTTACATGTAACATAAAGAGATCTAAGCTCCTCAACTTGCTTTAAGGTATTTAAAATGGACATTGGGGCTTCAATTCCACAGCACATGAGAAAAGACTTCAGCCTATGGAAAATATTCTTCTCAGAATGTTCTCCACAAGACAACCTTCCTAATAACTCTCATCTGTACTAGATAAGTTGGTGCACTGCCGACTCTTTCAGCTTCTCAGCAAAGTCTTTTCTTGGGCATTACAGTAAGGTCTTTCTTAGACATTAGAAAACCTTTAGTTCCTAACATCTGTTCTCATTTCATTCCAATCAGCATATTGAGCTAGAAGCATTAAAACAACCTCCTCATGCTTCAAAAACACATGCCTTGCTTTATAATATGTGAAATGCAAGAGCTTTGACTCATAATGTTAGTTGGACTAAATCTTGGCATAAAGGCAAACAGCTGCTCATTTGCTATGAACTCAAAATAAAAAGGCAAAGCTCTGTTCAGAATGAGCCCCTATATTTTGCTTGTAGAGCTGAAAAAGAAGAGCAGTGCAGCAGGATTCATTGTTCACTTGCAATTTTATCAGAAGCCATCATTTGTGAATCTTCTTTTACTGTCATCTATAAGGCTGTGTTGTGCCATCTTTGGTTCTATTTTTTATAAAATTCTCTGCACTGAACAAACCAGAACCTATGAGTCAAGCTTGGTGCATACATTACATTATACATTATATAATATATTATATATTATATATTATATATATTAATGTATGTTTATACACTAAAGGTTCTACAAGTTTATACACTAAGGTTTTTTTTTTACCACACCACATCCCTAATTGTCTTGAGAACAACAGCCTTAGACAGTCGCTCCACAATCATTAGAAATTACAGGTCTTGAAGATTCCACACATTTCGAGTTATCTTTGATTCGAAGCTTTGTTTCAAGAAGTGTTTGAACATTGTTCCCTCAAACAATATTGGAAATGAAGTTCATAGCATCAACTTACTGTACCATTTTTCATATACAGTATACTGTACATATTTTGATATAAGTGGCTAAATTGCTATAATTTTCAGGAATACAATTTGATTGGTACCTTGATTAAAATCTGAATGTAAAGAGACATAAAGGCATTTTTATTAGAATAAGTATTATTATTACTATTAATTTTTATTCTGATTTCCCTTCTTATAGCTTAGGGTGACTGTCACACATTCATTATGAACCTACTAGTGACACTTGGCATTTTCCTAAGAAAATGTCTGTCTCAAGGCTATGAGGCTGATTTCCTGAAATAAGAAATCTAGCATTTTATACATATGATATTAATATAAAAAATACAAAAGAGTAAATAAATATTGCCTGTAGCTACTGAAGAAATAAGAGTTATAAAGATATCTTTTACCAATAAAGAAATACATCCAGGTAAACTATGTTCTTTGCTGATGTGGATTATAGTTTCATAGATACTGTACTAATATCACTATGTTCAGCTAGAAAAACATATGTGTAAAATTGTATAGATTAAACTAGGGATTCTGTTTTAAACCAGTAACATGCATAAAAGTGTTACTTTAACATGCATAAAATCAACATTTGAAGTTACTAATATTGATTGCAAAATATATCCATTACTAAACTATTGAAAATGCTTCTGATTAATAAATTGGAAATGTGTAATCAAAATGGTTACAACTAAAATGTGCTACCAACAATCTTAAAATGGTGGTGACTGAACTAAACAGAAAACAACTTGGTTCATTGTAAAGAACAGTGTGGGGTATTATTGACAAATATGTCAATGAAATTCTGGAGGGTAACACAATCTTAACAGTATTTTTGTATTGGAAGAACTTACAATTCCTTTAGAGATCAGCACTTGTGACATCCTGTAATAGGGCTGATGGGAATTTAGCATGTTACAGATGGTGACGTAATTCCCTTAGAGCCTGAATAGTGCTAAATTCACCCACGATCACGAGTCTCTGTCTCTTTGTGTAACAGAATTTCTCACTGTCTAGGGAGTGGCTCTGAAAGGGGAGTGATTGTCATTGAACCTTGACTGTGATTGGGCAGAAATTTTTTTCTTGAAATAGTCTACACAATAAGAACCAGAGGACAGAGTGCCATTGCTTGGCACAGTCAACCTCTGAGCATGAACCCCATTGAGCATGTACTGTATAAACTGCCCTCAACTAATTCCTGTGACAGTGTTCTTACAAACCCATGTCCCAAGACACATTTAAACAGTTGGTACACATTACAAATCTTACAAATCTAGAAATGCGTTTCATTTATTTCTTGCTTCTGGGTTACAAATTAGATTAGTTCTACCACAAAACCATCAAAATTTAAACATTTAAAAATACTTTAATTTGGAACAATGTATTACAATTGCCTTATATTTTTTTTCTACTTAAACTAGTCACTGTGATAATAATCACAAAGAACTCCAAACAAAACCTTACTCATCTGAATCCTGAATTATGTGATTCCTTTCTTCTAGACAAAGGCATGCCAATAAAGCAAGAGGGACACAATAAGGAACATGCATAACAACACTGAGACATACTGTATATCGTTACATTAACACAATGTAAATATTGTTATTGTCACGTTTTCCTGACCAGGAGTGTGGATGGCTCAGAAAATATTATTTGTTTCTGCTGTTCTGTTTCTATTGTATTTGCGCTGTCCCTGTGTATTTCATCACATATGGATGGTAATAAGTTGTATATCCTATTATCACTGGACAGCTGCACATCATTAGTGTAAGCTAGCAGCCATGTCACCCTTCAATTCACATCTGGCATCCCACTGAAGCTTAGCAGGTGTGAGCCTGGTCAGTACCTGGATGGGAGACCTCCTGGGAAAAAACAAGGTTTCTGCTGAAAGAGGTGTTAAGGGAGCCAGCAGGAGGCACTCACTCTGTGGTCTGTGTGGATCCTAATGCCCCAGTATAGTGACGCGGACACTATACTGTAAAAAGGTGCCTTCCTTTGGATGAGAGGTAAAACCGAGGTCCTGACTCTCTGTTGTCATTTAAAACCCCAAGGTGTTTCTCAAAAAGAGTAGAGGTGTTACCCCAGTGTTCTGGCCAAATTTGCCAATGACCTTTGCCAATCATGGCCCCCTCATAAGCGTCATCTATGAACTGGCTTCATCACTCCGTTCTCTTCCTCACTGATAGTTGATGAGTGGTGAGCATTCTGGTGCACTATGGCTGCCGTCACATCATCCAGGTGGATGCTGCACATTGGTGGTGGTGGAGGAGAGTCCCCATTACCTTTAAAGCACTTTGAGTGGAGTGTCCAGAAAAGCACTATATAAGTGTAAGCAATTATTATTATTATTATTATTCATATTCAGATACCCTATTTACAGTATCAGAAGTGGTAATAATAATGTATTTATAATGCACATTCAATAAAATAACCATCACTGTCTGTTATTTCATTAAGTAGTTGATGTTAAAGTACTGTATATGACACAGTATGTATTTCAGTTTGTTTTTAGTAGTTTTTAGGTACAAAAGCATAGAAAAAGGTTTTATTTTAGTGATGCAAAAGTGATGACAGTGATGACAAAGTGATGTCACTCATGCCACTCCCCACTTCTATATACTGTATATCTCCCATATGGTGCACTAATGATATCCATTGTGATTCTCTCTCACTCAAAGAAATCCAACAGCTCAGGTAATATTTCTACTTTCTACAACTTTTTACAACTAAACTGACTAGCAATTTATTACTAAACTGGTCATTTTTTACTAGACTAAATAATGTCACCAGTACCGACATAGTTCAGTTTTTCCTGCTGTTTATGATGAGTACTAGTTTTGCATTCGTCCAGTGACTGCTAAAAAATGTCTAGTTAACACACCATGAAGAACACTCCTCATTTCTTTGAGTACTATGGAAAAAGACCATTAGTTCTAGGTGATTTGTTTAAGTGCTCCTGGCCTCAGTTTCTACTTCAGCCTGTTCCAATATTTTTCAATACTGAAAATGATCTTTTCCTAACCTGAGGGATATTGTAAGTTTTTTCTTTAGTACCCACTTTTGTAAAATATGCTATACATTCAATACATCAGCTGTTTCTTTTTCATTCTTATTTTGTTGCAGTGCTAGCAGAATACTTTTGTATTGGTTATAGTCTCCAGATTAATATTCTAATTGTATTTCTTTTTTGGCCCTTTTTTGATAAATGTTTAAAATTGTGCTTGTAGGCTACTAAACTATTTTCCTTTTACTGTACTCTATGCTCATGTTAGAACTTAAGAGCACTTTCTTTGTCCTGAAATTATTTCAGTGTTCTTTATTTAAATGTTCACCTAAAATAGAAAGTAGCTGTTTATACACTCAGCAAAAGGATGAGTGGAATAGAAAGTGGTGACTTCACATTCCATTTGAATGTATTAAATGAATTTATAATATTTTGTTATGTGTAATAGAATTTATATGGAGCTTTCATTCATATTATAGAAACAATGTTGTCTACCAGATTCATCTCAATTTTTTCAATAAACTCCTCAGACTTACTACGAATACAATGATTATGTATTATTGTATCCAAAGGCTCATGTTAAAATATCAGATGTTACTGAAAGTTGTTTCATGTTTATCTCTCCATTTTTTCTTCAGTGCTTAAAACTCACAAAACTAAACACTTTAAATAAGCATCCAGGCTAAGAAGAACAAAGTTTCTTAGCTATCATTTATTTAGGCTATGTAGATAATTTTCTAATTGTTTAAATACAGTGCCCTCCACATTTATTCATGTCTCTGATGAAAAAAAGAACAAAAACACAGGATATACTGTAACAAAATGTGTTATGGATTGCATATCGTATCTTGAAAAAAAATACTGCAATCCTAACAACAGTTCATGGAGCAAAATCCATATGTCTCAGTCATAAGAAGATTACAAGCAAATGGTAACTGACATCCACAAGTTGGGGAATGGCTATAAAAGAATCCCCAAAAAGCTGAATCTACTACATCCCACTGTAGTGTCCATTAATAAGATGGGCAATGGTGTGTTGGCAACCCTGCCTGAAAGAGGGTCTAAGTGAACTGAAAGACAAGTAGTTAAAGAGGTCAACAACTGCAAATCTCCAACACATACTGAAATCTTCAGAATAGAAAAGTCTCCAAAACTTCCACACTTTCACATTAACCTGAACGAATGTCAATTCATGGCTGGGCTGAATGGAGGGTGAACCACAAAAGGGGCAACTCAAATTTGCCAAATTACAGCATATCTAAATGACAATTGGAGCCATGTTTTGCTTTTGTGGTTCGATTGAACTATACTTGATCTTTTTAAACATGCTCATTAGCATTATATAAAAAAGGTGACTTTCATGTTGAGAAAAAACCTCATGCCCACTGTGAAATATGAAAAGGCATTACATTATCTTTTATGGTTGTTTTGCATTCACAATGTCCCTGAAGCCCTTGCTAAGATAGAAGAACTCTTGAACATCAATACACACTGGACATCTTGGCCAAACACCTGGTTCCCTCTGCCAGTAAGCCCAAACTTAGAATGAAAAAATGAAAATTCCACCATGACAATGATCCAAAGCATGCATCCAAGGATATTAACAAGGATATGTTGTGTTGTATACACACAATACATTTTCTTTATGTTATTCTCCAGTCTCCAGATTTTTAATCCAATTGGACATTTGTAGTAAACGTGAGAAGGCAGTTTACAAATGGATAGCAAGGGGTCTTACAGACTTAGAGGAGCTCTGCCTGGAGCAATGGAGCAAGAACCCACCTCAGAATTGCCAGATCTGTCAGAACAGAACTCATAGCAAACCACAGGACACAGTGTAATTGAAATACATACAAGTGTAATTGAAATACATACAAGAGGACTATTTACAAAATGTTAGCTACAGGGGTGGGACTAAACGTGACCTTTATGTTTTCTGGACTTGAATTGTTTATAACAAATATTACTTTGCTCTGTGCAATTCTATTATGATTGGATTAGAACAATTACACATTAGCCAATAAATCTGTTTCTGTTCCTGTTTTCAGATGCTATAAATAGCCTACTGAGAGGCATTAAGGATGGCATAGGTGAGTACTATACCAATAGCATTTGTTGCACTTTTAATGCCTCTGTTTAAATTATGGTTATAGAAATAGTCATCTTACACAGAAAGACAGAGGGGTTCAGTGACTGGCTTGAAAGAAAGGTTTTGATTGTAATGTAAGGCCTTTTTCTTCTGGACTACTGTGAATCATCTATACTAGTGTGGGTTTTTAAACATTTACAGAGCAGAAACTCTGTTAAATGGACAGATTTTTAAAACCTGCTGATTTCAGTCAATATTTTACTTTTTACTGAACTAGTTGAGATGGAACTCCTAAAGGTAGCTTTAATGATAACTCAGCTGGAAGCTGTGCAGAGCAGTCATGTTAATGCACAATGTTTACTGTATTAGCAGACTGGTTTTAGATTTGGTCTTGTTGCTATAGTGTAGGAGTTTGAATCCGATTGTTCTGTGATGCTCCAAGAGGTGTTACGCCAGGTATTTGTGTTTTTTCTTCTTCACTTAAATCTTATCCATAAGAATGGAGGTTAAAACTGTTTCAAGTTTTGTGCATTGTCCATTCTTTCACAGACTGTAATAACTACAAACCAACATTTCTTTAGCCATAGGAGAAATAAATTGATATAATTTCAATTTATGTGTTCATTATAACTTTATCAGATACTTATAATTGTCCATTATGAAAATATTAGTATAATTATTAACAGAACTGTATAATAATACAGCAGACAGTAGATCATTCGCCACAGCCGTTTGGGGAAGGTACCATCTTACCTCCTTCTACCGCTTTTCATAGCCACCAGAGCACTATTCTTTTTCCTCTCTAGCACTTGAATCTATTTTAAATATGTGTTTACAGTTCATTATTGAGCCTTTTTATCTTCAATAGCTGCTCTTTTTTTAGCAATCCAATGTGCTTTTTTTCCTGATAAGACTTAATTATTCTTTGATTATATGAGTTGTAAACTAAAATAGACTGCACACCAACATAAACTCATTATACTGGCAACGAATTTATAAATTTACTACCAATATAATCTTAAAACCTTTGTTGTATAAGGTGTACTTTCAAAAAAGAAAAAAGAAAGCACACAGGAAATTGTTGAGGTGCTATTGAGTAAAAATCAATCGATGTAATAAGATGAGCTGGACGCACACTCTCTACTCCAATTTTTCTTATTAGAACTTGTCGAACTTGTCAATGTTTTGACATACTTAAGCCTTTATCAGGACAGAAAGTGCACTGACATATTGAATAGACATGATATAGGTAAATTCATTATGCTGATTAACATTTTTAATCAACAGGATTGATCAACAGGGAGTCCACTGTAAAAGCCATTGGACAGTAATGTACATGGCCAGCTCTTGAAGCAATACAAGCAGAACAACCTTGATGCAAGTTTTACACCAGGCTGCATATGCTGTCTTGTGGAATTCTGTTCCATTCCTGTCATGGGGCTTGGACAGGCACGTATGAGGCAGTGGTCCCTAAGCCCTACATGCCATATGTCATATCAGAAATATTAAATATAAATATAAAATTAAGTGTTGCATGTCAGGCAGAAAGAATGTCACATTCTCATGCCACAAGATGCAGTAAAAATTCCAAAAAATGCAGAATAATAATAAAATGATTGGTGATTCCAAAAAATCATTTTTGATATCAGTGCTTTCAACCATGAAAACTACAGTACAGTACACGATAGGTATGAATTCAATTTGTAAGACACCAAAATGTAATTACACTGTATGATCTTCTCAGTGCTTTGTTGTCATATATTTCTACCTTTCTGTTCTTTTCATTTATTGATGATTCATGATGTCAACACATCAAACAAAAGCACAGAATCAATTAGAGGTTAAAGTACAGGATGTGACTTTTGTAGGTTTTCTCTTGCATTGAGAATAAATACAACAGATACACCTACAGTACATTCCAAACAGTGATTTGAGGAACTGTGAAATACAGTATGCAATACAGTATTTGTATGCAAAGCTACAAATCTAAAGGAGTGGGCACTCTGAAGGGACAAACACTACTGCCATTGTTATATATCAAGATATGCTTATAAAAAATACAATATATCAGCAGTTTTAGAAAGATAAATGAAGTAGTATCTCATATCTTTTTATTTATATTTTCTGTACCTGATAGAACAAGTACAGCTACAAGTATAACTCCACGGGCAAAGTTTTTGTTGAAAGTAAACTTTCTGTACACATAACCAGTTCATATAGACAACAGTGATAGAAGGGAATATACAGTATTGAATATATATCTTTTGACTACTATAGATCATAGTAAGATCAGACTTCTAGTTAGGATTTTGTCTTGTGTGTTTGAAATCAGTTAGAACCAGTTATTTTAATGAAGAGAGCTAGCACTGAAGGGAGTAGTCACGATGAGGTGCTCACCTGATTTTGCTATTTTTGGTTGTTACAGAAGGGAAAACCAGCTGGGGGGAAGAACGGTTAGCTCTCCCTGTGAATGATCCACATGTAGGATTATGATATGTTTCCAGAGCTTAAAAGAAACTGTGTTTTAGATAATAGTGGTAGAACACTAGACAGGTAAAGTGTGAAGCTCTCCCTACAATTATGCCTAGTCACCACAAAGGGAGCACTCCCCAAAGAATCAGTTTGCTCCACTGTTGCAGAAGCGAAGAATGAGTGGTTAGTTCCCCTCAATGTATACTCCACAGTTCTTGTTATGATGTAGACAAAATGAAAGAAAGTAATAAGATAAGATCACTTTATTGGCCATATACAATTTCTTGCATTAGGAATTTGTCTTTTCGCATACCCCATGAGACACACAGACAGGGAGAGAAGCTTGGGGTCAGAGCGCAGGGTCAGCCATTGTACAGCACCCCTGGAGCAGTTGGGGTTCAGGGCCTTGCTCAGGGGCCCAACAGAGTAGGATTCCTCTGCCGGCCACGGGATAAGAACCGGCAACCTTCCAGCCATAGGCGCAGATCCTTAGCCACCGCTCCGCCCCTAAGTAGACTAAGTCTACAGGAAAACAACAGCAATCCAAAAGTTGATTTTGGGCTTAATAGCATATTACTTCTACTACTACTGATAATAATGTTACAGCTAGATGGTGGTGGTCAACATCTAGTTAGTATCAATGTTTGCAGTTCTCAGAAGCTTCAAAGATAGAACAGAATTGAGGTGTTTACTGAGTTGTATAGGGTATGAGAAGCATTGATCAAAAGAATTGTCTGGTTTACCTTGGTTAATTAAGTCCTTGGTAAATCAAGAGTCA
The DNA here is from genome assembly GCF_055471065.1 of Atractosteus spatula. Lineage (NCBI taxonomy): Eukaryota > Metazoa > Chordata > Actinopteri > Semionotiformes > Lepisosteidae > Atractosteus > Atractosteus spatula. The sequence goes on along the minus strand of NC_142717.1, from coordinate 33,801,407 downwards.
TCAATGTAGTAACACAGGATACAAAAGAAGAGAGAGGACAGTAGACAGACAATCCCAGGTGGGAGGTCCTTGTTTATATCAATGTTTAAGATCATATTCAAGTTAAGTATTAATAGTTAATAAATCCATTCCAACGTTTTAAGGAAACTCTGATTTCCTGTATAAAGAATCTCTAGGTTAAAAACAGTCTCTCCTGGTTATTGGATGCATTTTTTTCATAGGGAGATACCCTGTAGGTTTTCAATTCATTTTGCAGCATCCAGATTTATAGAGAGGCAGATAAATGAGGCAGATTTATCTTTCTTGTTGGCCTGTGTAGCAGTTATTCCAATTTTTTAGGATTTGAATATTTGGTAGAAGTCTGTTTTATGTTTTGGTTGGTCAGGATGTAGGCCTCTGAGACACCTTGTTTGTAAGTTGAGTAACTTGTATGTCGTAATTTGTGTTGTGTGTATAGTGTGTGGTATTGTCAATATAGGCTGCCTTTATTACTCTTTATTACTCTTATTACTCAAAGCTTTCCAGAGAACAGAACTCAAGTGCCTCTAATCATACCAGCGAATTTGGGGGATTATGATTATTTTTTCTTGCTAACTGACTTTAATTATCTCTTGCTGTCAGTTTGTAATACTACTACTACTTCTACTACTACTAATAATAATAATTGGAACAATGGGTTACAGGTTAAGCTATTACAAAAGGTTACATAAGAAGGAGGGATAGTAGAGACAAGTCTGGAGTGTTTTCTTTCTCAAAAACTATCGTTTAAAGTTTCACAAATCCCAGGAATATTCAATGTCGAGGCTTCAATACAATTTATAATAATAATAATTGCTTACTCTTATATAATGCTTTTCTGGACACTCCACTGAAAGCGCTTTACTGGTAATGGGGACTCCCCTCCACCACCATCAATGTGCAGCATCCACCTGGATGATGCGGCAGCTGCCATAGTGCACTAGAACGCTCACCACACATCAGCTATCAGTGGGGAGGAGAGCAGAGTAATGAAACCAATTCATAGATGGGGATTATTAGGAGGCCACAATTGGTAACGTCCAATGGGAAATTTGGCCAGGACACCAGGGTTACACCTCTACTCTTTTTGAGAAACGCCCTGGGATTTTTTAATGACCACAGAGAGTCAGGATCTTGGTTTTACGTCTCATCCGAAGGATGTCCCCATCACTATACTGGTGCATTAGGACCCACATGGACCACAGGGTGAGCGCCCCCTGCTGGCCCCACTAACACCTCTTCCAGCAGCAACCTTAGTTTTTCCCAGGAGGTCTCCCATCCAGGTACTGACCAGGCTCACACCTGCTGAGCTTCAGTGGGTTGCCAGTTGTGAGTTGCAGAGTGATATGGCTGCTGGCTATGTACTGTTTCTGGCTGAGGAAAAGGATAACCCATATGAAATGCATTAATGCTGTTAATCTGTAAAAGTAAAAGAGATGACTACAAAGGAAATCTGTGGCTTGTAAATCTTCTATTTTAAAATGAAGCAGTAGCCAAGGATCAATCCTGGAAACCTGAACTGAGAAGGAATGGTTCCTAGAATTCAGCCTGTGGAAAGAAAGCCCAGTGTCAGTGCATGCAAAAAGTTGGGAAATGTGATCATTTTGGTGAGACAGAGATAAATTCTTAGAATGGGTAGAATGGTGTCATATGTGCTTAAGAACAGTTACAGAGGCAAAATGAAATTTCCTCTAGCATGCTGTGATGTTCAGGGTATCACTGAAGTCTGCATGTGTGACTCTATGTCTAAACCATAGGATACTGTGCATGGAAGCAGCACATGCACAGGACTGCTGTAACAGGTATAAGTCTAGTGATGTGACTATATGCAAATTGCATGGTGACTCATAGTGGACTGATATTGTGTGATAACTGGAAAGTGTCTTGGTGTTCTCTTTTCTTTATCTTTTGTTTTCTTTCAGTCCCTCTGTTCCAGGTCTGAGTTCACACCTAATACATCATCCCCGACTGTATGAGTGCCTAGGCAAATGATTCTATGTGTGAAGACTGCTATTGCAATTTGCTAATTGTGTTAATTGCATATAGATGACAAGAGCGCCTTACATAAGCACAGATGGATTTTTAAGCTGCATTTATTTAATAACTTCACTTGAGTAGTGATCCATGAGGAAGACCTTTATTGGGGTAAGACTGTTGTTGTAAGTATAATTTTTTTCCCACTTTCCATTATGCAATGGGGTCGTTGTGTAATGGTAGTCTGTCTTCCCTAGACATTTGAGCTATTTTAGTTTTGTCTATGAATTTGCCTTATCAGTCTGTGTTTTATTATCACAATTGTTTATATTGTAACTCTTGTGAATTGTGACCAATTGCAGTGATGTTTTATTTGGTGAAGAGCTACAAGTTTGTACTTCTGCACTTTTCCTGTTGAAAATTAACCCTCAAAGTTTGATTGCTGTTTCCAATAAATTTGGTGGCTCAGCTAATTAAAGAAACTTGTTCTTTAGGAGCTCCCCGCCAATAAAAATGAAAGGTTTAAGTACTCTATAATACTAGATAGAGTAGATGGAATTCACTTTCCATTTTTATTATTCAAATATGTAGTGTAACCACTACATCATGGAAGAAAGCTGTCAGCTAAAATGGCACAACATAGAAATTTGTGTAGGGAAAGGTATGAATTTCTGGGCTATGAGTGACAAGGTATAGGTTACCATGGCTCTCGTGCCTAAGATCAGTGGGGACTCACCAATATTAAAAGCATTTATTCCAGGTTTGGGTCAGGGGTATGCTTTAGGTTAAGGTAAGCATTAGTGTTGTGTTGCTAAAATCCAAATGATCTACAATCGCTGTTGGATAATATTACATTTTTGTCATACTATTAAGTGTTAAGAGAATGCCATTAGCAACCCTGAATCTAGACCATTTGATACTTTGCACCTTTATTTATTTTATCACACTCTTCTGATACAGTATTGTCTGTATAGTGTTGTGCATAGGATAGAAAGCTAGTGACAGTTCTTTTCAAACAGCCTGTAATTCCTGCAGTTTTAAACTTCCATTATGTTCAAATGCTATTGTTTCATCGTTTGCATGTATTTTTCACAATCACTAGTTCTGTTTTTGTGCTCTATATTAAATCTACATTGGCATTTTGATTTCCACCTTCCTTATTTTCTGTAAAGAAAAGGCTTTCAGCTCCTTTTTGGTTGACTGGATGTAAATGATTGAGTACAAACTCCCCCTAAGGACTCCCCCGAAACAAGATAATCTATAAAACAAGAGGTTTTTAATCCTGGTGAGTGAAACTTTTCATAAATAAATAAGCAAGGTCAAAAGGCATCATGACATTTTGCTGACATATATTTATTTGGAGCTTAATAATAGGAGAAGTCACAATCAAAACTGTTTTCCAATTGAACGCTTCCAGAATAGGAATTTGCAACCACAATTCCACAGTGCAATTCTCACATTGTTCCAAAATAATCTCTTCAAATGTTCTTTTTGAGTTTGGAACTGTCCCACTAAAGCAATTATATCCAAGATTTCCAAACTTTGTCTTGGGCTATTCACTTCCCATTATACAGTACATCTTTAATACAACCTGCCACACTCTAAAGCCATTTAAGTATCGCTTTTAAGATTTTATTTTTCACCTTATTTTATTTGCATTGAATATTCATATTTAAATAATAATTATTAAAATTCCAAGTAAGACTTTAAAAGAAAACAATTTTAACAGATATAGAAAAAATAAATATAAGAAAGATGAAAAAATTAATTAGATAACAAAACAATGGTATAAGACAGCTACAAGACCTGCAAATGTCACTGGATGTATAAGGCAATGTAAAGAATAGAACAGTCAACAAACATGATAAAATTATGCAGGAACAAAGTACAAACACCTAAAGCCGGCATCATACTACAGGACTTCTAGTCGGAGAGCATGTCAAATTTAACGACTACAGTTGCTGCATCTCACTGCCTTTTCTGTCCTAGAGGGTGTCAAATTATACAACTTGGAATCTCAGGGGGTGACTAATTACATGATTCCCTCACGACTTTTCATCACGGTTCCAAATCTTGTATTGCGTCACAAAAGTAACGCGAGGTCGCCTCATTTTGGCAGCCACTCAACATGGAGCACACTGGAATAAGAGGAGGAGCACCTCATGAAAGTAAACAAACAACAAACATGAAACGACAAACACAAAACATCGAACAGATATCCGTGCTGGCTCCAAAGTTCGACGAGCCTCCTCCTCCATTTGCATAGTCCAGAACACTCACTTTCCCTCTTTCCTTGCAGCCGCATTGTATGCATTGTACTTCCAATTGAGCTCTCATTGGCTGTTGACTGTCGCAGACTGTTACCACCCCAAGTGTCTAGGGGTAAAGGGGTGTAACATTTAGGATAATTTTTGGATGCAGGTGGGTTCTGGTGAGGGACTTAGGAAGTGTGATAACAAGGGTTGGTGCAAAAAGTGATTATTTTAAGGTGAAAAAGTTACTGGTACATAATAAAACACAATAGCACACAGGGGTATGGAACTAGAGTGGTGCCAAAGAAAAGAAAACAACAAACAAAATGGAACTGGCTAAGAAAGTGGGGGAAGCTGATCTAACTACAAAAGAAAACCCGAAACACACGGCCTTCAGCATCTTCAAATGCCCTAGCTAACCTTCACTGACTACCCAAAACCATACAAGACAAACGGCACTCACCCATTCTAAACTAGTGTTACTAATACAAAAAATCAACTACGTGTGCAAAATGTACCCAACAACCTAAACTAACCCTATACACAAAAGTTCACACAAATACACAAGTGAACTGCAAATACAAACAAGAGTAGACACAAGTAACAGGGTACAAAGGAATGCAGAGGTTGATACAATACATTTGCGCAAGGTAATGGCTAAACAAGGATAAACACACAAATGAAAGTACACAGAGAACACAAACCAACAAAGCCAAAGCTATAAGCAAACACACACACACACGAAGTGAAACAAAGCCGAAGCCGAAGCAAAAACCAAAAAGCGAAGCAAAAAGTCGAACGAAAAGGCCTCATCATTCGGAAAACATCCAACTTATATACTAAATAAGCTCCTTTCTGATTGGCTGAGAAGCTGATGGATGATGATGTCACACAGAAACAATGATGTAATGATGGGCCGATGTGAGAGGGAGAACAATCAAGGTCAAGAAGTGTGGAACATAGCAACAAAACACACATGGACCACACACTGGGACATAACACAGACAAAAGAGCCCACCCCTACGACTTGCAACCCACAATGAGAAAATCAAACCAGTTTGTATCGTAGTGAGTCACACAGTGTCTCAGGGGCTGTTAAGAGCACTGTGACTGAGTCACTGGGGGTGTCACTCTACACAACTGATGGTAACAGGTAAGCGCTGCGACACTCTACAACTCGCTGTGATTTTCTTACGATTATGTAAATGAAGGCTATGACTGAAAATGCTAGGAAAAGTCATGTCGTGTGACACCGGCATAACTCCACAGTTCAAGAGCCTCGATGAGACAAGATTTTGTTGTTTTATATGATAGGTATATTACTGTACGTTTTAAAATTTTTTCTTCTCTTTAGTGCCAGATCATGACATGTAACTTTGTGTTGTAAATGTGATTATATAGAGCTATGTTTTTGTGAAATTTACTTTATCAAAGTGGCATTTAAAAAACAAATCTGCAAAAAGGGTTGCTTAAGTTACCTTCTTCAATGTTCCACTTTTATTGTACAATCCATTACAATTCCTTGTTTTTTATACAGCAGAAAATGGCAGAATTCTAAGTCACACACTAAAGATCTAAAGATTAACACTTTCTAAAGGTGTAGTGATAGCTGAAGGAAAGAGGTTGATTCTGTTAAGAAAATGGCAGTAACAGCTTAAACCTTAGATGAAATTACTTTTATCTCACATCTTTTGGTTCCTTTGCTACAGTACTTAACTCAGTGCATTTCATGGCTGAGAAGCACATCTGTATTCCCAAATCCGCAATGTGTTACAAAACCCATAAACTAAATGAAAGGTAGATTAAAGTGTTTTATCCAAATTAAAACATTTAAATGGTCCCTTTCAGTAATTATTATAACACGAAAACAACTGCTAAAATATATTTATATTAATGGTTGTGTTATTAACTAACTTTTTCATTTTAAAATAGGAAGAAGTCTCCACTGTCTCCATACACCAAAAATGAACATACATAGGTAATATAATGTAAGCATTACATTCATTAAGTGTGTTCTGTTATATGTAATATATTAAAGATGAAACCTACTGCAACCCTTCCAACACTATCAGAGTTTTAGATGTTGAATCACATGCTGTGCAATAAACGTTTTGTTAAAACCGTACCAAATCTTATTATTATTTTACCAAGTTAGTGCATGCTTGAATTGAATGTTTTCAGTGGTTACTCAATTTTTGTATAAATTAACTTTAACGACTTCTGAAGCCTTGGCCTCTGAATAGTTTAAAAAGACACGACATTTAAGCAGCTTAATGTAACTTCAAAGCTTACAAGAGCTGTTTGTTTAATAAAGGCAGCTACAATGTCTTTAGAGTAATCTCCCGTCTCGTCACATTTATTAATATCGCTCTGGGAAGCAAAGCTGTTTATGCAGTGCCTTCCTGACTAAGACCGTCAAATTGTAGTTTATCTTTGTGGATTGTATAGGCTTTGCATTAGAGGCACAATCAGCACAATCTGCCTCAGCATGGTAATGGAATAAAAAGAATTAAAGGATGATGTGTTGTCTTTGTATTTTCAGTTTTACCTAGGTTGACAGGTTTGTATGAAGTAAAGGTGAACTAGGAGGCATAGAGATTAAGAAAAAATGCCCCCCCCCCCACACACACTTACCTCCATCTCCACCAAATATTTTTTCTTCTCCTGAGTGCCTTCTCATGACAGAGTGTCTAATTTAGTATGTCTACCAATGAGTGGTGAGTGACTGGCAGGCTGAGAAGCCCAAACAGACAGATGATGTGTGATTGCACTGAATTGGCGTTCTCTCTCATAATGAAAAGCAGTGTACTGAAACAAGCTAGTCACACATGGATCACACCCCGCCACGACAGGTCTCCCCTCCCCCCCCCCATCCCCCATCACCCCTTTCAGCATCCTCACACCAGATAAAGGAGAATGAGCAGGCAAGGTGTTGACTTGTTTCATTTGCATTTAAAATAACACAAGTCAGCATTTTGAACGAGAACACAGTGATTCCATTGTTTAATATTTAAAGTGTAACTTGGAGAGGGCTGAATGGAGTTTAACAAATTATAGTAGAATATGCACTGCATACAGTATCTCACTGTAGAAAAGAGTCAATTATCTCGCTTATTTCTGTGTAAAAATGTGTTTATTGAAAAACATTTTTCACCAAAGTTAAAACTTACATTGACGACACTGCAGAAGCTACAGCTAGTTCTATTACATTGTTGCTTTGAATACAAGTGGTCAACATCAACCTATTTTATGGTCGTGGCATTTCATAAATACATATATTGTGTCATATACTTTAGTCGGGTGCTTGTACTATTGAGTAGTACCATAATGAAACTGAATTCCATTTGCATCTCTAGTTTTGGTTTATTTTTTCTGTGTGTTGCCTTGAAATAAAAAGAAATGCTTACACTTGGCAAGAATTCAGAAAACAAATTTCTAAATAGCCAGGTGAGCTTTCTATAACCGCAATTGGGAATTAATAATTTATCGGTTGGAAGTCTGCATGAAAGCTTTTAGTGTTTGAGGGAGAGATTATCATAACAGTGGGGATCCAAAAGAGATTGCATTTGTTATTAGCTCACATTGCCTTTAAAAATTTTCTCAAAACCTGGGACTATTTTTTTACTCAAGATGAAATAAGCTTTCACATTTAGTAAGGATAGAATTTACCCTTGACTTAATTATGTGCTCTGTTTAAATTTTATTACTACTCTACAGGGGAATATAAACATCTGACTGAGGAAGGGTTTGTAGATTTAACAGAATAATGGTGCTAGTGTCAACTAATTTTAGTTGACTTAAGAATTTGGATTTATTTTTGCATACTTTCACATCACATGTGCAAAAAGACATCTACCACTAAGTATGCATAATTGCCAAGTGAAAAAAATTGAATTCTCCAAATTAGTAGCACATATGTATTATAATTCCTCAAGGACTATGCATCCAGCATTAAAAACTGCTGAGTTGAGCAAGTATTTTCGAAAGGTGTAAGACAAGAACAAGGCAGTCTAGTGCCTTGTATATGTATTTATTTTTGTTGTTTGAGTGGAGTAATTGGCATTCCCATATTCATGAAGAAATTCACACCTTACCCACACAACATAGGAGCTGGTTCAAGGATGTCAGAATGAAGGATGCAGCAGTCTTTGTCAGTATTGTCACCTGGCATCACATCATCAATGAAAGTTTTCTCCACTCCAGGATCTGGAAACAATCGAGACACTAGTCACCATAACTTTAACATTGACAGTACCACTGAAAGAAAAAATAAGAACTGTAGCTATTGGAGATTATTCTCAGAAATCAGTAAACAACAATAACAACAGCTTTCTCTCTGCTGGGTAACTAACTTAATCATAGTATGGACAATTATGCAGTTACTTTGTTTTATAGAAATGCATTTTACCAAACATGAATAAGATACAAGATAAAAAATCCAAAAGAAAAAAGAAAAAACTCAAAATACATTATACAATAAAAAATAGCATCTGCTACTGTATGTGATCTTAGAAAACAGCTACCTTTTTACATAATATTTGATGGTATGCAATAACCTGTACTTGAAAGCATTTTTTTTGTTTTTTGAGAGTCCCTTCGTGGGCAGGTGAAGACTATGGGGCTGTTCATGTTGGGGCAAAGGAATCTGGCATAACCAGCAAAATGCCAATACAGTATGTAAAGGTGAGCAAACACTAACCTAAGAACACAACACATGACTGAGGACATGGTATACTAAATAAGACTTCAGCTTTCTCGACCTCTGGAAGCCTTTCTACAACAAGGGCTATCTATTCAGAAGTGAAAGATTACATTTTGATGTAAAGAGTATAATTCTAGGCAGAAAAAAATCAAGAACACAGAATAAAAAAAGCAAGTGTGGAGTGTTACATGCATGTAGGAAACATAGAAACAGTAGAAAAATATTTATCATCTGTCATTTATCCTTATCTATCTTTTTCCATATTATTTTTATCTAATTATTTTGAGATGTGCATTCACACATCTTATGAAAGCAAGCTTATAGATTACTTACAGTATATAAATTAAACTTAATTGTTTTGTGTAATAGAAAGTAATGTAAATCTTTAATTGTTTCAGGCTACAAATACAAATATATGGCTCTACAATTATACATTTATAGGTTACCAAATAATTAAAATAATATATGAAAAGAAATATAGATGATTAGGACTGATTGTGATGAAGGTTGTGTCAGTGTAAGACAACCAAAAGGATTTTCTAAATATTAACTTCACTATAGCCTTAACAGTTCAGTCCAATGCAATAAGTACTGTAAGTTATCTAGTTATCTATCTTTGTATTTTACATTTTCATTCATTTTAGAACTCAAAAGGACTTAAAGTTCATCCTGATTCTGTTAATGAAATGCAGTCACACTGTAGCAACTTTCCGAGATGGATTTGTACCCTGTATGCATCATTTCTGCTTACCTGGCTTTACTCACGTTTCAGCTTTTTTTTTTCAAGCAAAGGGTAAAGTTCAGGGAGTTGCTTTCCCAAATGCCACCTTCTCATCTGCAGCTCCCATGTGCCATGGATACAGACTTGCATGTATGGTTGAGGAAAATTACTGTGCTTTCATATCGCCTTAATGGCTTTGTAAGGTCCCTTATTGTAAAAAGAAGTGTAAACAGTATACTTTGTCTTTTATGGAGTACACTGTAAACGTTTTCAAGATTCTGTAAGGTTTACTAGGAATGAAAATAAATTAATTAGTTGTTCAAGGTATGGGGGGAGCTTTGGGTGCTTAATCTATCACCCTTCTTAATTTCAGGCCTGTCCTGTGTTATCAGCTGTTGCTGAGTTACACTTTTAAACATTAATTCAGAAGGTTTTTTTTCCACTATTTGACTTTACTCCTTGGCTTGGTAATTGCTCTGGGCTTTTCACGTTAAAGTTTTCTTTTATGTTACCACAATTACTCTCTCAGTGGATATGTAATGTTTTTGTTTCCGACAAAACCTGCTTCCAGGTCAATGTTATCTTCACCTTCCAGAAGTGTGGCATAGATATGTAACAGATGTAGTATTTTTGGAAGAATAAAAGATTTTGTGTTCTCTTCAAGGAGGGAAAAAATAAAGTACGTCAGTGATAATTCTGAGAAATACTTGAGAGGGAAGGATGAAGATAGGATTATCTGTGAGTGATGGGCTCCTATGGTTTCCGTGAGTAAATTAATGTGCACATACCACACATTAATTGTTAAAGTTCAGCTTTTCTGTCCAAGACAAATATCAACACATTGCAGTCTGACACTCAGATTTTTCAAACTATTCAGAAGCTCTAAACAGAAAGTGAATGCTTGAGAAACAAAAGCTGCTTTTCTTCTCTCTTTTAGTTCATGATCTTGTTGCTTATATAGTTTTGCTAGAATCACCAGATGTTTTTTCACTAAACATCTGTCTTTCTGGAGAGCAATATGAAATCTTGTATAGTTGTAGTTATTTTTATTTTTATAATTATTTTTGTATTTTTAATATTGTATGTATAATTATGTATAGATTTTTAATATTTAGTTCTGTGTTTTAACTTTACGTTTTCTTTAGTTTTTATATCTGAAAATAGGAATAGTTTATTGTTGGATCCTCTCATACCAATATTTTGAAGTTATACTGGTGATGACAAAAATAACTGTAAATAAAACCAAAAAGAGATTAAACTTTTCAAGGTAAAGGATGTGCAGTTTAAAATGTAACTTGAATCATTCTGTATCACTGTTACAAAACAATATAAATACAATGTGTTTGAGAATACAGTATTTAATACTAAATACTATGACTTAAAAAATAAGATAAAAAATTGTGTTATTTTATGCAGTAATATAACATTTTTAATATTTTTTATTGTTTGAACAAACTACCATTGGCTTATTAAATACATAAAATTGACATTTTGTATAAAAAATTATTCTTTTAATTTGACCTCAAAGTAAACAATTGGCTCTGCTTAAGGCAATGTAGAGGTAAGGTAAATAATTTTATAATGTTATAACATACAGCTTTTTATACCTAGAAAACAAAAATACCTTTGTATTCACATGCCAGCTTTCAATCTGTACAATAAATTGTTCATAGGAGAAGGCTTCTATCCATTGGCTAAATCACTTCACAATTAAATTGTTAGGCTGCTGTGGTGTTGTGAAACCGAAGATGCAATTTTGCACCATTATAAATTGGTACTTTATCGCCTAGTAAGAAGTAAAGTCTTGATAGATCACTCTGCTTTGACCTGTGCAGAAAGATTAGTAGAGGTCTCAGATGCTGCATGGGGTGACTTACCAAGTTTCTGTTGATACAGGAAGCTGAAAGCCATTATGCTATTGATCATTGATCACTGATGACAAAAATTCCATCTCTCTAGATGTTAAGTTCTAAAGACTGTTTTCTCATGTTTTAAGACAGCGGTAAGCTACAGTATATGTTTTGCAGAGTTTAGGAAATATGCTCCATGGTACCTCTGTGATACTCCCTTAAGACAGTAGCATAAAACCTTCTTGTTATTTAGTGACTGAAACTATCAAATTACATGCAATTCCACAATAAACATTATGGAAATGACATTTTAACCACCTGTGGTTCTTGTGTCTGAAAAAGATTATGGATGGTAAAATTCTTCTCCTTTTGACTATATTTTTCAGTTTTGTTAACGGGATGTAAGTATTCATTTACTGTAGGGTACTGCTGTCTTTACCTAGAGTTATTTGTTCTTGCTGAAATCATTATTTTTTCTATTTATACTACCATTTGAAAATTGACAATTGTTAATCATCATCTTACCTTTATTGTTACTACTCCAGCACAGGAGGTTTGTGAACTGATCACTTCCTCTATATACTGTATCTTCCTTATGGAAAACTGTCTTTCTGCTGTTATCTGTAAATTGTATATATTATATATAATAGATTATTGTATCTAATACATCTATTAGAAAATATTAGAAATGTAACCAATAATAAAGTGAATGTTAAATGTAGAACATAAAACATAAACTTAGAAAACACAATGGTGATCAGAAAAGGTCAATCAAAACTCTATATTTTGGAATTTGAATGTGAATTTATATGTGATTTGTTTTACACTTTCATTTTTTTAGAGAATCTGATTCCTGTAAACAAAACATACCAGAACATTACTTTTTCACTTTTCACTTCCTAAGCCTTGTGTTTCTTCAATGTTTGGGGCCTTTCGAGAGGGGATCAAAGTTTACATATACATTTGTAACATAACCCAGAACATAAGAAAGGTTTCAAATGAGAGAAGGCCATTCTGCCATTCTACCTTGCTTCTACAATTTATTTAGTTGTAGAAGAAATGAAGAAATTGTAAACCATCTAATATTTAACCAGCTTTTGGTTCTGGAATGTCTAGAAGTAATTGCATTAATATATTGCTATAAGGTAATGATGGCAAATCAACCATTTTTAATTGCTGACACAAGATTAGCTAATTTTATGTATGTGGCTGTTTAGCAAAATCTGTGCCATACAGTGCAGTGTGACCTATAGCATGAAGTACAGTATTTGGAATCCAAGAGTAATACTTGCCAATTGTGGACAGGATTTCCTAGTGATTATGTAAACTTGGCTGTCTTGCTTTTCTGGGTGGATGCTGAGCTAGACATTATCTGTTGGGCTTATGTATATCGTCCATTTGGTACTATAAATGTGCTAGTAGATTTTGCAAACACGAGCAACAGTTCAGCAAAGTATAGAAATTACAGAATACATTTATCCATTGTCTCCATCTCTTTAAAGTCATTGTTACAATGTGTTACATTGTTACAATGAGTGGGGGCTGATGAATGAAGGTTTTACAATGTGGACATAAAAAGTACAAAACCATCAAAGATTATTAATAGAAAACATTATTTTACTTGAATAAACCTATATATATTACATGCATTGTATATTTTAAACAACTTTTTAAGATTTTAAAATATGCTGCTGGGCATCATACTGTGGACGATAGGTGCTTAGTCACCTGTGGTTATAAAACTGCCATAAGTACAAAACAAGATAAGATCACTTTATTAGCCATATACAATTTCTTATATTAGGAATTTGTCTTTTCACATACCCCAACTTGCTCTCCATGAGACACACAGACAAGGAGAGAAACTTGGGGTCAGAGTGCAGGGTCAGCCTTTTATACAGCCCCCCTGGAGCAGTTGGGGTTGAAGGCCTTGCTCAGGGGCCCAACGGAGTAGGACACCTCTGCTGGCCACGGGATACGAACTGGCAACCTTCCAGCCACAGGCACAGATCCTTAGCCACAGACCCACCACACCGCTTGCACCCCAAAATACAAATGGTCCTCATTCTTTCTTGCTCTCCAGCTAAGAGAAAACTGAATGATTTTAATTCTCCTGAACTGACTAACATGTTGTAGCTGCTCTGCTAGAGCCTTCAAAAGGAGCAGCAGGTGCAGCTTGTGAAAACTGAGATTGTGGCTCTTTGCTCACAGATTGCTGCAATAACTGAGAGCTCAAATGGTCAGATGTCAGCCTTCTAGCAGTTGATCTCAAAACTGGGCTTTGTCTTTATCACTATTTGCAATCCAAATCTTGCACAGCATGGCTTAAGCATGTTACAAGCTTACAGGATATATAGAGACCACTCTTCTGGAGAAGTATTTAGAGAGATTTCTAAATACAAAAGCTAAATTGTAACAAGACTGAGGTTATGACTCCAAACAACAGTTTCACAAAGTTGCTACTTTCAGCATTGCTTCCTCTGCAATCTAAACTTTCATGTTCGAATCCTTGGTGTTATTTTTGACACTGTAATATAATTTAAAGTGTGTGTTAATAACATCACAAAACTATCCTTCATTCACCTGCATAACATTGCTTGGTTGAGATCCCTGCTTTGCCTGTCTGCTGCTGAAATATTGATGCATGCATGATTATTTAATCATGATTAGAATTCAGTAACACTTAACATACTAGTGTATCTTACATGATACAAAATCTAGTGTATCTTATATGATACAAAATATCCTTTAGTATATCCATATTTCAGTGGCCCATGAACTAACGAACTATACTGTATTTGCACAAAACTCCTTACTACATTGGATTCTGATATCCACTTTAAGGTTTTCTTCTTCACATATACTGTATGTAATAATAATAATAATAATAATAATAATAATAATAATAATTGCTTACACTTATGTAGCACTTTTCTGGACACTCCACTCAAAGCACTTTACAGGTAATGGGGACTCCCCTCCACCACCATCAATGTGCAGCATCCACCTGGATGATGCGACGGCAGCCATAGTGCGCCAGAACGGTCACCACACATCAGCTATTAGCGGGGAGGAGAACAGACTAATGAAGCCAATTTAGAGATGGAGATTATTAGGAGGCCACAATTGGTAAGGGCCAATGGGAAATGGGAACGCTGGGGTTACTCCCCTACTCTTTTCAAGAAACGCCCTGAGATTTTTAATGACCACAGAGAGTCAGGACCTTGGTTTTACGTCTCATCCGAAGGATGGCACCTTTTTACAGTATAGTGTTCCCGTCACTATACTGGGGCATTAGGAGCCACACAGACCGCAGGGTGAGTGCCCCCTGCAGGCCCCACTAACACCTCTACCAGCATCAACCTTAGTTTTTCCCAGGAGGTCTCTCATCCAGGTACAGACCAGGCTCGCACCTGCTTAGTTCAGTGGGCTGCCAAAGGGCCTAGCAATATCTTAAAATGAGAATGAGAATAACCCAGTTCCTTACCTAGATTTACTGATTCTGACCTTCATATTTAGCCAAAGACAAGGTTCACACAATGAGTAATCATGCTTTCTTGTGTATTACACCTTGCCTATACAGTAGAACTAATTTTCCACACCTATTTTTAAAAACATATGTTAAGACCTATTTGTTTACTAAAGCTATACTTTGCTCTTGGCTTCACGTAATTGATTACTTGTGTTTTTTTTGTTTATGTTGTACATTACCTTGCAACGCTTTAGGGCTCTAAAGAAGATCTCAAAACTTAATATTTTTTAATTATTTTTGTTCCAACTCCTCTGGTACACCAATAGATGGGTCCTTTTGAAATAATGCAGGCAACCTGGCCCTGTTCCCTCAATCGAGGGATTTGTACTATGTTTTTATGCAGATAACAGCTCTACAACAGTTCAGGAGACTCACCTGTGTAAGAGTGAAGAGAGAGGTGGACGTCCATTCTTTAGTACTATACCCTGCAGTGCTTCAAGTCATACTTCAAAACAAAACATTAGCAGCTGTTACTATTTGGAGATGGATATTTGAATATTTTAAATGAGGAAATGGAGAATATAAATTTCTTTCCAAAAATCATTCAAATCATTGACTCATTCATCTGATTTTTTCTTCACAGATTGTGCTTAATATCTTGGTAACTGTCTGATGTAAAGCTACTGCCTTGTCTTGTTGAGTATGCTTTGTTCAGAAGGCATTGTGGGCATCTTTTTACATAGTTTGAAAACTCCTAGCTATGGTTAGGTTTTGCCTACAGGATTCTTCATTTTTATCTACTATTCTTTTCTGTTACTAAGCTTGGACCTTGACCTGCTCTATTCTTCTGAGAAATGTAAACACATAAAGAATGGATTATAAAGATGGTTACCCTGGCTTTCTATACCCACTATCAAAATACCACCCTGTCAATATTAAACTACAGATGCAGCTGTTCAAAATGCACGGTACAAACCCGCGGTACGGGCAACTACCCACAAGCCACTGCAGGGCACCGCGGTAAGTGATTGGCTGGCCAAAATGACCAACAGGGGCACTCGTGGTGCATTGGTCGGTAGTGAAAAGATTTAATCATTTAATCTCTTTACTGTGCACATTTTAATCCGCTTAGTATTGAATATTTATATGAAATTTTACCACTAAAGGGAGATTTTAGTAGCTGAGCATAAAAAGAAGAGGAGCATAATGCATCTGAAGGTCATAAACGATATTAATTTAGGAACATAAACATTACTGTATGTAAACTGTGCTGTGTATGGCTGGTCTTGGTAGTTTAAAGAAAAAATACACACCAGTCTTTCATTTCTCCCTAAACATTTTAAGCATGAAAGTTTTATGAAACGGTACCCAAATATGCGATTGCTGTATAGAATGAATTTTAATTAAAAAAAATTATTTAACACAAAAATTAAGCTGTTTACATCTTCCGCCTGAGAACATAGTCACCCGTTGCTACCCAATGCAGAAACACAGCCACTAACTAGCAAAGCGAGGACATTAGCTAGCCAATATGATAAAGAAATAAATGATTATTTTGTTTATTTCTTTTGCACATTTATTTGAACATTTCCATCGATTGTACAAGCACTTGGAAACTGTCCAATCCCTAGTTCATCAGGCATTTTCTTTTACGCTGTGGGCATTCTCCCGGTCTGGCGCCAGTCTGTGTCTTCTAGGATATAATGCCAGTGATTTTTTGTTAAATTTGGGTTTCCAATAACGCCGCAGCAAACTCTTGTTTTTATGTCCACTATAACAGACAATCTCCTTTGCTTTTAACCAAGCGTTTAATAATTTCCTAAAATGAAAATGATTTACTTAATTTCCCTCATGGGATCAATAAAAGTATCTATCATCTATCTATCTAAACTATGGGACAGAATTCTGGGGTCTCCCTATACCAGAGATTACGGTAGGGCTTCAGAATGGTGATTGGCTGACACCATCTGACACCCCTGATTGGGGGAAAAAAGACGTGCTGATCTGCTCTACATACCAGGAAGAGGATTTCTTTCTATTCGAAACGTGTATTTTAAAAGTTTAATTAAGAAGTAAAAACCTTACAGCGTACACAGATTTCTAAACTGATCAGGAGGAAGAAAAATCACCCGTGTTTCGTGCATAAAAAGTGGTTATTAATTATCGAAACCTGTTTTATTTATTTTATTTTTATTTAGATTAAGAGTTCCCGTCTCCCCCATTCCCATTTAAATCACAAACCTGTGTTTAATTAAGTCTTTTAATGTAAATCGTTATCTTTGTCTTCTGCATAATAATGTTCACCACTCTGTCCAGCAAATTAATAATAAACTTTATTTTATATAGCGTTTTAAACGAATAAGTAATTAGATTGCTCATAAACCTAATCACTTATTCTACATAAACACAGCATAATTGCTCACTGGCGGTGCTGAGGAGTCGTCCCGGCCCCTGGCGGCTGCTGCTCGCCCCCAAAAGGCGCTTTAGGGGGTCACTCGGCTGCTGGGGGAACCGGCGCTTCTCTGAGTCCGACATCATCGGCCATTCACTGTCCATCCTCCCGCTTCTGACACCAATGTAATGAATTTGGGTTCGTTGAGGACGAACACAAAGACTCAAACCTGTGGAGTTAAAAACTGCGCTTTATTTCTTCTACGTCACCACCCGCCAGCAGCACTCCCGCGCCCAGACGAAAGAGAAACACAAGACAAGCCTGCCAAGAGCGCGGGCCCAAGAGAGATAGAGAGAGACGGAGAGAGAGAGAGACAGAGAGAGAGAGAGACACCAAGGGGTGCGGAACCAGGGAACTATTTACATGGAAAACGGACAATCTTCCCAGACTGTACGCCCGTTTCACTGTTACCTGGATACCTCTTGGGGGATATCCTCTATATCCTCTTGGGGGGAATATCCTCTTGGGGGATATTCTAACAACAAGTGATTATGAGACGATCTGTCAAAGTGCAATGAAATACAATATGCTGGACAGTATGCTTCTCAAAGCACTTTACAGGATAACAACAATAACAACAACAATTTTACAAGTCCTGGGAGGAAGAATATCATCAATATTAATAATAATAATAAACTTTATTTTATATAGCGCCTTTAAAGGTGGCTTTTTAAAAAAAAAACTTTTTTTAAATGCATTTGCATTTGCACACAGAGCAGTGTTTACTCGAACATGAAGATGCCATACTGAAAAATTCCTGCACACAACCATCGCAGCGGAGTTTGCATCATTTGGCAGGGCTATGATTCATACAAGTGGTGGTGGATTTGGAGACAAAATGTATTTACATTGGGTTGCTGTAAGTGGAGCACTAATAAGCCCAAAGCTCTACTTATTATTTTACAAGAGAATGCACCTGACAAGCTGAACAGTATGCTTCTCAAAGCGCTTTACAGGATAACAACAACAATAACAACAACAATTTACAAGTTCTGGGAGTAAAAATATGATCAATATTAATAATAATAATAATAAACTTTATTTTATATAGCGCCTTTAAAGGTGGCTCCTCAAAGCGCTTTACAGGATAACAACCGATGAAACAACAGTGGCTGGGGGTTGAAAATACCTGTGAAACCGGTTTAATTCGTCACAGCCAGCACTCCCGCAGAGAGTGATGAAAACCACGGAGCGTCAGGCGAATGCACATTAATATGCTGGGCTTTTGGGTTCGGGTGGATTTGCACCCTACAGTTCAACCTGCGGTACCGCTGTGTACTGTACATACAGTACGAACATGTGTTATTTTGAAATATAAAAAATGTCAATATACTTTAGGAGAAATTGAGTATTGGTGTGTATTTTTACTTTAAAATACCAATAACAGCAACATACAGTTTACATAATATGTTTATGTTCCTAAATTAATATTGTTTATGACCTTCATTATGCTCCTCTGCGTTTCATGCTCAGCTACTAAAATTTCCCTTTAGTGGTAAAATTCCATATAAATATTCAATACTAAGCGGATTAAAATGTGCACAGTAAAGAGATTAAATGATTGAATCTTTTCACTAACGACCAATACACCACATTATCTTCTGTGTCGCATTAACATCGGAATGTTTTTTTTTTACAAGTGTCAAAAGAAGCGATACACAACCTGTCTCCTCTATAACTCTTCAGTTTACAGAGAAATTCCGCCAGAGCCTCACAAGATTGTCCAATAATACTCTTCTCGTGTCTAATTTTTAGTTAAGCAGGATTTGAGCTACAGACCATAACTGACCAAAAAACAGAATCCACCTGTGATTCGGGTGTTAACAAAACGTGTTTACAAAAAAAGTGAAATACAGTAATACTACCAGCTATATAGATACATAGATTTAGAAATTTAGATCCTTAAATTAATATCATGATTAATTTATTTAGATACGTGCTTACATATTCTCGATTATAAAACAGATAATTCCGGTCCTGGAATCTGACTGGCTGACACCCTTCTGAAGCGGTACCATAATCTCTGGTATACGGACGCCCCTGAAATTTGACTTGTTACTGTGTGATAAATTTTAAAGACGTAGATAAAAAGGCTTGGATTCTCATGTATCTGGTACAAGTATCTTTTAAAACAGTCTTTGTTGTGCTCTTGAGGATCCTTGTGATATTTTGAGCTCTGGTTGAATGATAAGTGTCGCAGTTTAAATAATTTTCGTTGTTAGAAATTATGAAACGCTCTGTTAAAAGGAAGGGAGTTTTTATGTCTGTTATACTAAAAGAAAATGCCAGACGAACTAGGGATTGGACAGTTTTTCAGTGCTTGTACAATCGATGGAATTGTTCAAATAAATGTGCTAAAGAAATAAACAAAAAAAGTCATTTATTCCTTTATCATATTGGCTAGCTAATGTCCTGTCCTTGTTAGTTAGATCAACGAAATGCTGTGTTGTTACTTTTTGTCGATGAAAAAATAAAGTCTTTGCATTTAAAATGATCGTTACAAATAATGTGGACCAGCGTAATACTTTGAGTTTACAGCTTGTCCAAGGTCATTCATTATTAATAATATGAGTAATATCTTCGGTAAAGGCTTTGAGGCATAAAATATTTCCGCATAATTAAAATATTTATGATAAAGGTAGGTTGTGTACTTTTGCCCAACTGAGCAATCTTGCTTTCATAAAATATACCAACTGTTTAATGACTGATGATTAGCATGCTGTAATACACAGTTTAAATTTAAAAGCTCAAATGCTGTACATGAGAGGTTAAGCTTTATTGGCTCCTCCTGGCGGTTTTACAAGGCGATTCCGGATACTTATGTGAAACTGCATTTTGATGCGACACGCCCACCGGGGTATACCGCGAAATATCCCACCCATTTTGAATGGCTGCATCTGTATGTAAATTACATTGAAATGTGCATAAGTGAAGATTAATGGGTGGACTGGACAGGGAATTTGGAATTTAGAAGAATTTTAAATGCAAATTTAACAAAAATTGAAATCAAAGAAGTACAGTAGCTAAACAATTTACACTTACTCTAAATAATACAAAAATATTGTAAATCTAAGTAATTTAAAGCTGTACTGTACCAAATCAACACATTTAATGAATTGTTAATCATCTCAAAGTTGTACATCACATTTCCTTTAAAATTTTTATGGTGATATAGGTTGGTTATATTTGAATTGCATTTTATTGAACTGCTACAAGTCTTGTACAGAGATTTTTTGGTCTGAACTGTACAATGATATTAGTTTCACATCATATATTGGACAAATTGTGGATGACTACTCTGTAAATTATTTTTCTGCATCTTCCCAGAGTACAAAAACTGCAAGGCCCAATACATACCTTGGATAAAAATGTGTTACTTTCAATACTTTTAGTGCAGGCCATTATTACACACTCTGAATATGCAAAATTACCTGTAAACATGAGAACACGTGTAAGTTATTAGACAGTATAAAGTACCGTAATTACAACATTAAGTTTATTTTTCCCTTCCTTAGGTTTATTAAAAATCACTGCTTGTAAAGACATTACGAAATTCCCAACTGAGGTTTGAGTGGAGATCTCTGCCAGTATGAGAGATGCAAAGGAACAAATAGCTATTAATTCCATGCTGAAAACAAGAAATAAAACAGTGCTGCTGTAACCTCTACTTGTTCCTTTACGTTTTCCACTGTTTTTAATAAATGCTGTAAATGACACATTGTTAATCTTTTCATCTGTTTTGATCTTCAACGAGCAAATGTGAAAGGATGGACCTTCTTGAGCAGCATTTGAATGTCTAAATGTTCAGAAAAAGGCATATGAAAAATGTTGTTTTCCAAAACAAAGATGGCATTTAATTTTGTTTAATTTGATAGTTGAAAACCTGTTTCTTTTCCATGCGGATAATGTTTAATTATCCCTCTGTTAATTGTTTTTTTTTACATAAAGTTATTGTCAGACCCCTTAATTTCTATCCCTGTAGATGTGTACATATCTCTTCATATCTAAATCAGCTTCACTTTCTCAGTTATCAAAAGAATGCATCCTGTTATCCTCTTCAACAAAATGATTATTTAAGTACCTGGCAAATTCACATAGCCATTGAAGAGGATTTTGTAATTCTTATATTGGATTTTTTTGTCATAAAAAATAATTCTAAAATTCTAAATAATCCTAAAATTAGTGGAAGAATTATATAATCAAAATTGTAAGATAATTATATTTGAAAAACTGTATGACTACAAAAAGTATGTATTTAATTTTAAGTATAGAGTTGTAACATTGATTTATTTTAAATGAGGTATTTTATCTACTAGCCATCAACTTTGTGTGCCTTAGTCCAATTTGTTTTTGGCCTCCATTGTTGACAGTGAGTATGATTAAAAAACAGCCTTTTTGCTTGTTGGCTTTCAGGTGTCCTTATTCCTCAAAGCAGTTACAGCAATACACTATCATGCTATTCCCTATTGGCTTATTATCATCAAATTTGCAATTCAAATGTGTTTGAAGACTTCTGATATTTTTAAGCACACTGAAGAGAGTTGAGGTTAATGATCATCTAGAGGTTCACATGTGACTTAAACTGTGTTCTCCATTTAATACAAATTGCAAATAAGCCTTTCCTTTTAGTCTAAATGTCAGCTTTTAAAGTGCACTTTGTTGGAAAGTTCTGTCAGTTATTCACAAATGATGGAAAAAATAAGATATTTGAAAAAGACAAAAAAAAAAAGAAACTAACATTTTCTCCCAGTTAAAAAAAAGCATTTCATTTTACAATAGTCCCAATTGGAATCTTTCCTAAAATCTTAATTGGAAAGTAAAAGGCCTCAAGGGCTGTAGTAGGCCCAAGTTGCCTAGCAACCCTCAGCAGGTAATAGGGATTCATGTGCAGCTGTCCTGAATCTTTACTAAGAATACCCTTACTACTATTTGCATTAATCTTCAGCTAAATTTCCAAAATGGAGCTAGACCTTTAGTCTGTAGTTCATATATGGTAGAGCAAATATTGTCCCAAAATTAATTGTATTAAGAAAAAAATGTTTAATTAAGATACATATTTAAGAAAGTTTATATTTAAGAAATTACTAATAAGATATGTATGTAAGTACTTCACTAGTCTTTAAATAATGTGCTGTCTATGCTCAAATATTTTGGTCACACATCTGTTGCAGTGGTAATGCATCAGTACTTCCCCACCTCACTTTTTTCAGCAGTATGAAAGGTTTTAAGAATATTACTTTATTACTGTGACATCCATCCACCCATTTTCTAAGTGCTTTATCCACTTTAGGGTAGTGGGGAAGCTGGAGCACGGCAAGCAATGGGCACAAGGCAGGGTACACCCTGGACAGAATGCCAGTCTATTGCAAGGCACACATAGACACAGACATACACATAGTCACACCAGGATCAATTTTCCTAGAAGGCAATTAACATACTGTACCAGTATGTCTTTGGACTGACGGACAAAACCACAGCACTCGGAGGAGGTCCATGCAAACACAAGAAGAGAAAATACAAACTCCATGCACGTTGCACCCCAGGTCCAGAATTGGTCCCAGGGCCCCAGCACTGCAAAACAGTAATGCAAACCACTGCAAACTGTGCTGACATACTACACTTTCTGTTAAGAGTAAAGCACGTACATAATATCAACAAACTATAGTTATATCCAAGTTATTATAATTACCTTCCAATAATATGTGCACACAGCATCTTCATGTGAGTAGGTACATTAACACCAGTGTCCTGGCTAAATTCTAAGTTAGCAGTCTGGTCTGGCAAGATGATGTTAGGACAGCCTTCTGAAGAGAGCTGAAGCCAAACTCCCACTACAAGAGACCGTGCTTTTATTTCCTCCAAAAACCACCCTCTATTCTATTCTATACAGATCACTAACCATATGACCAAAGCGTAAGGCAGCTACAATACTTTTACACTCAATTTCCAATAAGCCTAGTTTCTGAACACTAGATAATAATTAGGACAATATTTGCATAATGTCATTGCAGTTGCAATAAAAATGTTTCACGAGTTCTAAATTGTTATATTATGACCCAAACCTTAAGAATGATGAGGACATGACAAAATGCAGAAAGGAACCCTCATTGTTGAAAAAGTGAAGGTCATTTGACCAACACAATGTGGCTTTTGATTGAGATAAAAGCATTATATAATTAAGCTTTAAAGCTCATCTGGGACTATGATTTTTTAAGCGAGTCCAAAGTAATTATCTCTTTTCTGTCCTGAAATAACAAGAGTAGAGAAGGACAAGTGAAAAAAGACACTTTATCACCTGTCACAAGGACTGCTACCTTGTCTGCTCAGTGACTGATTGGTTATATCAGATAATGGGTTTTGCATGACCAGTTTCAGGCCAGTGCATGTGGGTTAGATATTGAGAAATGTTTCATTTTTATTTCACACAAACACCCACACCCACACCTCTGGTATGATGGACAGCAGAAAATGCACATTTACTGTACTTCTGTTTCTCCTGTCTTGTGCACTATATGTTGTTAAATGCAGATAATCCAAAAATCCAAGATGTTAAGGTACAGTATTTACAGCATAAGGATAGAGGATCTTGCTATCTTGCTCACAACAAAACAACGTAGATTAGGGATATTTCCAGTCTGCTCCATTCCATAATTTTGCAACAACTGTCTCCTTAATTATTTAATTAATGGCAGACAATAAGCAGCAGGATCAGTGTAAGAAATAAGGGACTGGTCCTATCAAAATTCTAAAAATGTGTGTATTGGAAGGGCACAAACTGAATAATACTCATTTAGAAGGGCATCTTTTATAATCTTGTATTTTTCTTGATGTCCATCCACTTTGGAATACAATTGTTTCTTTATATCTCAGCACACAGCAATGAATCCTGTACTGCAGAGGAAAAATGTGAACCTATTAGAGCCATTCATCTTTTGCTACACTGCCCTAGAGGAGAGTTTGCACTGATTGGAAGAATGACACATCTCTCACTGACATTTCTCCAAGCATGCAGGTGCCCGTGAAGTACTCGTAGAGTGACTATTCCCTAGGGAGCTGAGAAAGCCTTATGAATCCTAAAACTACTCTCAGTGGTACTCTGCTAATTATATGAAAGTTATTGGAGAATTCCAGTCACAGCTAGCTAGTTATATGACTGAGACTTTCATCTGTGACATCTGTTGTAGCAACACTCTGTGACTTGGTGAGCCACTCAGGAACCCCATTTTCTAATATTCTTGCTTCTGAAAAAGAATCCCCAAAATAACTGTAAATCAGGTACTAATAATCTAAAACCATGTCTCTTAATAGGGAATAGCAACATTTCAGCATACTTAATAGGGAAAAGCAACACTTCAGCATAACCAGAAAGGCTGGCCTTTTAATTGAATTACTTTGTGCTATCAAGTTTGCATTCTGATATTTCCAGCATGTTTGCACTTTGTTACTTAGGAAATAGCTAATTCATAAAATTTAATTCATGAAGCTTATTCACAAAGGGGAGTAAATAGGGGAAGTGTGCTTTTAGACTTATCTGTCATGTGATTGTACATGCAATATTGAGGTTTGTCACAAAAATGTTTGTGAACCCTTCTTCTCTTACCTTACACCTGCCACTTCAGGGAAATTATATGAAATTATTTAAACTAATTACAATTTTTAATTTAAAATTAATTTAATTTGGTTATTACTACATTTATTATTCATATTAATTAAATATTTAACATACTGTGATATGCATATCTAAACAATTAAATATCAATATAGTATAAACATTATTTATTGTTTAAGTATTAAATTCATTTTGTGCATTAGGAAACTTCCTATCAATGTTTTTTGTGGTTTTAAGATTTGATTTAGTAATACTAAATAATCTAAGTAAGAAATATTGAGATATAAGCTTTTAGTTGAAGATGACTTTTCTGAAGAATACTTTTGGCCTACTTTGTAAATGGTGTTACAACAATTGTCCATGTTGTCCACTGATATAAAACAAATGGGTCAATTTACATTATAAAAACAAAAACTACACCTCCCAGAAATCACCAAATCATGGTTTCAGCTTCTTTAGATTCTGCAAATTCTGCTCAGCCTTGGTGGTTTATAAGTACTTATATAACGTATGTTTATTCTAATATATGCTGTTTATTGTTTTTAATTTGAACTTTGCAAGTGTTCATGGGAAATGTAGTTAAAAAGTGCACATCAAAATGTTCCCAAAATAACCACAGCAAAGTGGCCAAGATCAAGTATTAGATGCAGAAATGATAAAGAAGGTGAAATACTGTTACGTACTTACTGTTGTTTATTTTCAGCTACCACTACCAGCTATATAAGTACAGGATTATATTAATATTAATAAATTAATATAGTTAATAGCATTTGGAAACATTATTATACTTGTTATTTTTATTTTCAGCTACCAAAAGTTCCTTTTAATTACTGTACATGATTCCACATGATTTAAAATAGTAAGCTTCCAATGCAAAAATGTTACAATACTAAACTTTGAAGTACCATACAGTACATAGTGGTCTAATGTGAGAGCTTGCAATGTAAGGGATCCAAACACTTTACATTTTAAAACTGTAAAACTTTAAAACTGTAGCTAGGCTATGTATTTTATCGAACCTACTGTATCGTTTCACTAATATTTAACGCAACACAAATACCACCTATTGATCTTCTTTGAGCAGAGATAGGCTCAATTGGGTATGCTAGAAATGACTGTAGTACACCACAGTTTGCTGACTTGAATTTTGATGTGCATTTTAGATGGCTGCAACTGAAGAGAGACTGAGCAATTCGTCCATAAGTACAATTTGTTCGATATTTTTGTTCAAAACCTATAATGAAATTACCAAACAACTTAATTATGCTTTTATGTGGCATACTGTACATAAATGTTTTGCAACAAGTAAAAACATTTAATCAAAAATTACTTTTGTTGCCTAACATCTATATATGTAACAGTTTTAAAATGGGTCTTAATGAGTATTAACTATATTTGATTAAGTTAAAGGATGATGTGTTGAGACTGGGTTAATTATATAAAATATTTAATATAATGTACATAGAAATTTAAAACTTCCAGTGAGGTGCATGACTGAATTGTGTGAGTGACACATTACATTTTATTCCAATGGCATTAAAAAAGAATTAGGAGAAGAGCATATTAAAATAACTGAACTCTTGGAAGATGAAAGTGTTAACTTCGTAGCTAGTTAAGCAGCAGTGAGATTATCCTTTTTTTTGGAAGAGACGTAGTGGTTAGACAGATGGACGGTTAGATAAACTGAATTCTCATAACAAACCACTGTAACCTCAGCAAGGCTGAAGGCAAATATTCAAGATTCTTACAGCTGATAAGTAACATTTGGGCATGTTTTCATGAAAGTCAACAGAGATAACCTAACAGAAAAGTACTATTTAAGTCAGGGAAATAAACGGCTTTTTTTTGCAAAATACGTTTGAGCACCTAGAAAAAATTACTAAACAGATGTAGTTTCATATAATGTGTATAAATAGCATTTTAATTTTTCATCTTTTACTTTTCTTGTCCGTTTACACATTATACTTGTATTTCTATGAGAATGTACATTGTTGTCTTAGGAATTTCTTACTCTAATCACTTAAAATTCCAATTCCATGGTGATCTAAAATATTTTAGCATTTTTTTAAGCTCATTGCCAGTGTTGACACATCTACATTGTACTACATTGTAGTAAAACAGTAGCCATTTAGCTACTATGCATGTTCAGGTACAGTAGGAACAAATAATGTTAATGACTAGGGATACCTTACAATGAGTCAATTAGATTTGATTGGTTAATACAGTAATTTGAATAAGCACCTGTGGTATACCTTAATTAATGTGGTATTTAAGTATCTTTACATAGCATGAGTTCCTGTTCCTTTATGTTTATGCTTTTGCAGCTTGATCAATATTTCAATTATCCACACAGTTTCTATTCGTCTTTTATTTTAAATGTTTTAGAGACTACAGAGCACCATCATGGAGGCAACAATTGTGATATGATCCCATAACAGAGCTTTTGAGGAACATGCTTCTAAGAAACTGTATTAATGAATATTTTGGTATGTAATTAAGTCAGATTAAAATATCTGCATTTGTTGATCCCTGGAGATTCTTTTACTATTCTACTGAAAGATATTTTCACATTACTTAGAACACTTAGTCTAAATATCTTTTAAATATTAAATTGAAGATTACTTTTTTCTGTCTGCATATGTTCCAGATGATGATTTTATAGTGCAACGTTCATGGTTATATCAACCCCCCCAAAAAAACGTAACCTGGGACTTGCATTGGCTGTAAGGATTATAAGTTATAGGGCTCTTCTAGACTTTGCTCTGTTATCAATGTGGTACTTAGCATCATACTTTGGATGTAATACATCCAGCCTCTTGCAGTTTTTCAACCTGGCACTGCAACATATTATTCTTACACATTCAGTGCACTGCTGCAATTTTTTCAAACTTTTACTGGGTTTCAGGTTTTCATTTTATCACCCCTCCTCTTTCTTTCAAAAGCCCTTGACATCTGGAGAAAATTTCAACTTGCCCTCACCCTGTGAAATGAAATCTGCAAGTTTTTTCTGTCTTTTTTAAGAAGAGGAGGGATCAGTCAGCGAGAGACACAATTAGCTTTTATCTGACAGACCCATGACGGCATTCAGACCTCCCTGCCAAAGGCCTTGCAAGGGGCCTTTTGATTTGCTTGAAAGGTTTGTCCCAAGCACTTCAGGTTGGAGAGGCCTTTCTTACTTTGGAATAAAATCAGACAGAATAACTGTTCTGTTTGCTAAATTCCACTCTGAAGCTTATGGCGTTTTTTTCCCTCTCCCTTTAAAATAGCTCATTGGATATACAAGGGAATGTAGATGAATTCCTAGTTCAAATGAAGTTCGGCATCAAACATGATGAATGTCACAAAAACTAGAACATTCTGCAACTGGTAAATAAGTATTATTTTTTCTTTATCCAAATTGTCAGTGATTCTTTGGGAGCATAAATTAATTCTATGAATATGATAACAACAGCAATAATAATAATATCCTATAACACAGTGCTCCCCAACAATGACAACTTTGTCCCCAGGTGAGAGGACAAGAATTTCTGTATATAGTAAATAGTGACTAAACACTTCTCTTCCACGTGCACTTGATGTACTGTCCACAGCATGAGCACCTCATCACAGAGGCATACTAGCTCACCGATAGCTGAATCCTAGACTGCTCATTTAACACATTTTTATATAAATGTTGCATCAAAAAGTAAAGGGAGAAGGTTTTGTTCTGTGCAAATCTAGGTCAAAACCACTTTAGTTAAACCTTTCCATACAAATTCTTGGTTTTGTGCACACATCATAGCCAAGGTTTTTTATGGACGACTAACATTTCTCCTACATATAACTCTGGTGGCTTAAAGCTGCCTGGCAAGCCACAGGGCCACTGTTTAGCAGGAAGCCAAGAAAATCTTGACTGAATTTCAATTCTGCAATCCTCTGTGGCACTCAGCTGATGACATACTGTAGCAGTGATGTGATTCAATCTCTGAGCAATCCTACTCAGTAGTGGAGATTACATTCTGAGCCACTAGGAGCCCCCAATTTCCCTTTAATCTTTTAGTCTGATATTAAAGAATTTTTAATTGAATTAAAAATGTACATTAATTTATGCTTATATGTTGAATAACTTAAGCCTATTTTTTAAAAAAATCTTTATTGTAGTAAAACATTCATTTTTGTAAGCAATAGTTACAATAGTAGGCAACAATGATTATTTCTGCACTTCTGCAAATATCTATACATGAATTTGTGTTCAGCCATGTAAACCTTTATTTATTAACCTGATTTTCTACTTATGATACCAGTTTGCCTCATATTTTTAGTGATATATTTTTTAATTAAATAATGCAATTTTCTACATTGGTTTACATTCCAAAAGTTTTATGTTTTGTGCAGGAAAATGATTTAGCTTTGACCAAAGTACTGTATAAGAGAACTGGCTTGAATTATTAGGTTTTTAATGCAATTCAAAATGCTCTGCAGAATAAAAGATCTTGGAGACTGCACAGTAAAAAAATGTTAAGCTTTTCAAAAACTTAGAGAAAGTTAGAGAAAAAAGATTTATGAGCCTGAAGATTTATGGAGCCATATGGTATTTCGAGACAGTGCAGACTATGTGGTTTGACAATTCAAAGATTTCCGTGCTATAGATTTAATTAAACAAATTAAAGTCTTAATTTCTTTTTTCTTTGCAAGAAAAAGACATACACTAAACTACAAAAATCTGAGGTTAGCTTCTTCATCTTCAACCCTATCAAATTCCTTCTGATTTGTTTTTGGATTTGTTTTGACAGTTGGAAACCTTTGACCTGGGTCTATTAAGTGTTTAAGCCAAGGGTTTGGCTGAAAGGCACCTTTAGACATGAGGTTTCATTCTCCTCTAGCCAGCTCTTTCCTTGCACGAATATATGACTCTCAACTTTCTTTCATGTGTCTGTGTGCATATGCACATTAGAATGTTGTCGGGACAAATCAGATCAAAGGCCTATTAAGCATGTTTGAAAAATTCACATCCGCACTACAGATCAGGAAGCCTTTTTTTCATGGAAATCAATATTATATTGTGGCAACCCCCACATATACTTACTTCAAAGAGCACAGACGCATGGTCTCGATTTCAAAAGAAAATGGTGAAAAATTGGAACAGGATGCATTTTTTTTTTGTTATTTGAGCCTATTTTTAACCTGATTAGCCCCTTTTAATTTCTTTCAGTTGTTTTTATTTCAAACTTACTGTTAACCACAAACCTATTTGCTAGGACTATGTTTACTAATTATTTTCAATCATTAAGCATATCATTAAGCTTTGGCACCTTGCTACATGTATCTTTCAGGTGGGCACAAAATACCTTAATTAACTCAATGCTGCAGTTGTGGGACTTAAGTGAAAAATCGTGAAGTCTTTATTTTTGTGATTTGGCTTTTTATAGTAAACAACACTGTGTTGTGGTGTTGGTGATACTAAGCTAAATTCCAAACCACTCAAATATAAAGTAAAAAAAAAGATTTGCTTTTTAAATTGCAAAAGAGGAAACTAGTATACTGCAAACTAGCAAACAAAATGACAAACTAATGACACAGCACATTTTGTCATTTTCTCAGTGTTTTGGACTGTTCACAGAAAACAGACCTTGAGGTATCAATAAGGTGTCAAGCAGAGAAACAGCCAATGGTTCTTAGGGCACTTGCCATATTGCCATGAACCATCTGTTTGAAATCAAAACATAAACGTTTTTTATCATTTTACAGTATACAACTTCTGCAGAAATAGTGTGATTTGGATTTTCTTTTCAAATTATCTTTTGACTGGAGGTTAAAGGCTTGAATCCTTTATGTGGGATGTTAAAAAGATAAAATATCACAAACATTTGATTGAATGTATTTCATTTCTAGCATTAGAACTCTGAATTTCTAATTGCCAGTTAAAATCTTAAGATATGATACAGTACTGAAAACATTATGCAACTTTTACTGACTTGGGTAACCTAAAATAATCTGTTTAGGAGAACATGATTCCAGTGTTTTGGTCCTTAACAAAAAGGAAATATACTGTCTAAGTTCTCACAACCATGTACTCATGTAACGTAGTCTCATTCCTCCATGCTGATTTGTAAGAAAGTAAATCTATTTTGAAATTGGGCAAATTTTTGAATAAACTACTTTTATTCGAGTAAATTGGAAAAATTAATATCAGGATTGATTACAGTATCATATAAGATCACTTTATTAGCCAAATACAATTTAATTAAAAAAATTAGGAATTTGTCTTTTCACATACCCCAGCTTGCTCTCCATGAGACACAGACACACAGACAGGGAGAGAAGCTTGGGGTCAGAGCGCAGGGTCAGCCATTGTACAGCGCCCCTGGTGCAACTGGGGTTAAGGGCCTTGCCCAGAGGCCCAACGGAGTAGGATTCCTCTGCCGGCCGCGGGATTTAAACCTGCAACCTTCCAGCCACAGGCGCAGATCCTTAACCACAGTGCTACTGCTCCACCAAAAAGGTTTCCTTATTACTGTGGATTATATACCATTTTTAATTGCTTATTTGCATCATGAAATATAACATATCACCACATTTGGCAAACTGTGGATCTGAACCTACACCCCCAAAGTGTGGATGAGGACCAAAGCTGAACTTGTATTCATAATTTCTGTTGAATTCAGCATCTGGCCTCAGTTTTTAGACTGTGCATCTTCTTATTATTAAAGTGGTTAACAAACTCCAAATGCTATGCCCAACAGTTCCCCACAGACACACATGTGCTCATATTTTTCTACAAGGCCTTTTCTGGACTAAATACTGAAGCAAATTGTGCAGCTGTTACAGCTATCAGGAGTTTAATCGACATGGCCAAGGTTTTCTTAAGCTTTTCAAAAAGAAGTTTGCGTGACTGCACTGGATATTTAACTGCCCCAAGCCCAAAACCCTCCCACCTAATTTGGGAAATTACAGCACAAAAGAAATAGACAGTAAATGTATTTGTATTTCAGAAACCACACTTTACACAAGCTGAAGATAGGATTCCTTTCATCCTGTTGCAGTATTATGAAGAATGTGCAAGTGCTTAAGAATGCAGTAAAGGAAAATCCAGTGTTCCCCTTATGCAAGGACAATTACTAACTGAGCATCTGTTTGGTAATGAAACTTAATAATAACTGGTGTTAAGACAGTTTTACACCCTACATCTTGCCGGGAAACATTTTCAGACAGATCAGGTTGCCACAGTCCATGTCTCTCAGTCTTTAAAACACAGGTGAGACCTCACATGGGCACTTTTAATGTGAAAGTTTATAGGTCTTCTCATGCTTCTTTATATTGCATATGCAATGTCCTCCATTCTTTTCCTAGTTTCATTCCTATGTAACTGTGGTTGTCTTGTTGCTTTTTGACCGATAATAATTACAAAAAAGCCACAGAATGTTCCTGAATTTAAACACAGATGTACAGCATTTTAAGCACTCTAAATTTTTTACATACATTTTAAGTATTCTAAACAGCATTTTAATGTATTTAAAACAACATCCATGGCCATTTGTAAGAAACTAACTTTCTCCAGAAGTTTTAACATTTTATATATTAACATGGTATTAAAACATTTTATGAAATGTCTATGCTTCAAAACTAATTCCACTACTACTGATTTTTAGCATGCAGATTTAAGTTCATTTTTGGTTTTGGTAGTGTGAATCAGCTTGGATTCAAAGAATACTTATTTTAGCAAATACAGATGCAGCCATTCAAAACAAGCAGGCGATACTGCATTATAATGCGGTGCGCTTGTCGCGGTGTAACTCAAGTTACCGTATAATACCGTATTAATACCATATTTTCTCGCATAACACCGCATGGTACCGCAAGTAAAATAATAGTATCCGGAATTTCCGCAAGGTGGAGCTAATAAAGCTCAACCTCTCATGTTTGAGCTGTCGCCATCAAAGTCTTTACCGAAGATATTACTAATAGTATTAATAATGAATGACCTTGGACAAGCTGTAAACTCAAAGTATTGCCCTGGTCCACATTCTTTGTAACCGTCTTTGTAAACGAAAAGATTTTATTTTTTCATTGACCGTCTTTGTAAAAGTAACACCACAGCATTTTGTTGATCCAATCACGCATTTGTTTCCAATCATGCAAAGTACAGTAATTTTTGAGAATCTCCGATTCACCATGCCTTTCACATGCTCATAAAAGATATTGATTTAGGAACATAAACATATTACTGTATGCAAACTGTACTGTATACAGTATGTATATGTATATTTAATGTCTTTACTGTGCCCGTTTTAGTATTGAATATTTATATGGAATTTTACACTGAAGGGAAATTTTAGTAGCTGAGCATAAAAAGAATAGGAGCATAACGCGTGTGAAGGCCATAAATGATATTAATTTTGGAACATAAACATACAGTATTATAGTACGTAAACCATATATGGCTGGTCTCGGTACTTTAAAGAAAAAATACACACCAGTATTCCATTTCTCCTTAAACATTTTAAGGATCGAAGTCTTTAACTAACATGTGAAATAACATAACAAATAACAATAACAAATAAAGTGGTAGTTTTAAGCTTTTCTGTGAATACGCTCAGTACTGGAGTAAACTGTTACCTTTGTGTAATATGCACGATATGTAACTAGTGTATTACCCACACATTATTATGCAAGATATAGTTTCAGAAGAGCAACAGGAAAAAACAACCAACCTAGTCAATTGTTTTATCTTTCAGGAATTCATCCAAGTAAGGATAATGCAGAAAAGCTTGTAAATGTATTTCATTCTCTTTTAATCAAATGCAATTTGATAATATCAACTGATATGGTACTGTAATACAAAATGCAGTTAATAACACAAAGCATTAGCTTATAAAAATAAATCTTTTCTTTTTAATATATGAATAGAATTCACTCAAAGTTACAACAGTTGCCTGCTTTCTTTACAATTTTTAAACAGTATCTGTAGAAATGCATTTAAACTTAAAGATTCTTCAGTCAGATTTTTAAGAGATATTGTGAATTGTTTGAAACAAAATACGTACAATTTCAAATGTATATACATTATTTCAGGCAAATATGTATGTCCTAATTTTTTTGTTCTTTCTTTAAAATGTCTCAGTGGAACAATAAGTGAATAGTTGGAAGTCTTATATTACATGCTTTATGGCTCGCTGAAAGACTCCATTCACTTTTTATTTCAGTGTCATACTAAAATCATAGAACCTCTGAAACAAAATAAGACCTTGGTTGGTAGCTATTCTTCACATACCAAACGTACTGTATACTTTGTCTACACTTTTGAAATGTTTATTTTTTCCTTTGCATTCGGCCTGTGTGTTAACACAGAATCAACAGATTATCATATTTCTTTCAGGAGGCCAAATACTGTACACCAGTGCCTTTTAAGTATGGATTACCCACAAAAAATGAGATTAAACATATATAGCAACTTCACTTATGTAATATAAAACACAATTCTTCTCAAAACTCAGGTGAATTTCCTTGTTTGTAATATTTTCCGGGTCTTTCTTAAATGGAATGCATGACATGTATTCCAAACTGAATTATTTTGATTAACTTGCAAGGTATTTGCAAGCTGCTTCAACACATGTAAAACCTACAGAATCAATTTACTATGATACTGTACATCATTTATAAAAAAAAAACACAGGGAGCCCATCCATTGCTGTACGAAGTACATCTCAGTGTTGGATTATTGTAATATGGAGATGAACTTTTCTGTGGAGGAATGGATTCAAATCCAACCCTAGCACAAATATAATGCTTAGATCTCTGCCCACTGCAAATGAAGGACAAGCTGCCAGTAGAACCTGGGTGCACTGTTGTTTTAATGATTCCGACTACCCCCATAAATCAACAAACAATGTTGGGTTAACTTTTACATAGCAGCAAATCTAGCATATGATTGATTGTTTGGGTGCAGCCATGAGACAAATCACTAAATATAATGTTTAAAAGTAATATAAATTAAGTGTACTGTGTATTTAAATAGTGGCCTAGTTGTGAAGTGCATGTACTGTAGTTGTTTGTGGGAGTGCTGCAGTGAGCAGCAGACAGATTTTTCTATTACAATATATTTTACAAAATTATAGAATAAAGAGAGAAATCTTCATATGATCTATATGGCTCTCTTTAAAACTTATGTTATTGTTAAGTATTTAAAACCAACTGTGTAAAAAAGAAAAATAAAGTAATAAAAGTTAAAAAGAGGCTGCATGATGAAATCAATGCAATCTTTACCTACAGCATCTTTATTTTTCAATAAGTGACTTTCCAAAATTTAAAAAGGGTGGCTATACCTCCTGAAACAGGTTTGCACTCTCTAATTGCATCTGACACAATCACCTACTGTAGATAACTCAATACTTCCTTCATTTAATCTGCAACCAGACTGAAGTCATGCTTCTCTGCACCTCCCATCAACTATGTAAGCCAATGCAGTATCACTATCTGTGGATGGCACTGTACTTGAATTTCAATCTAAAATTAAGCATTTAGGGGTGGTATTTGATCCAGGCATGACATTTGACTCACATGTGCAAAATATTGTAAAAGCATCATTCTTCGATCTCCTATATTGTCTCTGACAGGTCAACATATTCATCTTTTCTAGAACTGATTAAAGTAATGCCCTACACACTGGGGTATCTACTAAACCCACACTGAACAAAGGATGTCCAGAATTCTGCAGCCATCATCGTGATCAAGTCATGTGCAAGTGATCACATTAGTCCTTTTCAGGTTTCCTTGCTCTGGCTTCCTATCAGGTTTTGTGTTGACTTAAAAATCCTCATGCTCATCTGAAAGGCTCTACATTATGGAAGCCTGTTTCCACCAGGGAGTAAAAAAACGTGCTATGGTATCTCACAATTCCGACTTTAAATCTCAGAATTCCAACTTCAAATCTCGCAATTGCGACTTCATATCTCAGAATTAGAACTTTATAACTCACATTTGCAACTTCAAAATGCCCACATTTCATTGTCTGTCCTCTTGTTATTGTAATGGGTTCGGGTTCTAGGGCTTGTGCCCTCGCCGCTCCCACCCTAGTTCATGCCTCACTGCATTGGCTCGAACCCAGGTCTTGCCAGCTGAGCTAAAGAAGACTTTCTTTAGCCCTGGCGGTCAGCATCCCTGTTATGCGCAGGGGAGGTCGGTGCTGTTACCACACTGCAACCAGATCGTACAACCTGTATGTCGGCCATTCCGTTACACTATATTCATAAATCATACAGGATCATAGGATCTATAGGCCTGAAGACTTGTCTTGTACAGTGCCCTGATAAAAATCAAATTAATTACACTAGTTTTTATGGAATCCCATTTCTGTCAGGGAGGCTTCCATAGTACCTGGATGGAATAGTGGGCTTTTTAAAACAGTTTTTATTTAAACACCAGAAATACAGAATATGAAAAAAGATACAGAAATAGACACTTCACATCCAGAGGAATTCACAATTATAAAAGCTGAAACTTATACTTTTTACATATTTCCATTGTATATCTTGCATTTTGATTTTTTACATTTCTAATAGAATTTAAGTAAAAAAGGAATTGTACTTTAAAAGCATTAATAGGGGGAGCAGTATTAGACCATTTACTTTTGTGGATGAAGTATTTCGCCAACATAATTAACAGATTAATAATAAGAACATATCCTTTATCCAAATCGGATCTAAATATGCACATATAAAATATCAAAATCTAACATTTACCTTTAAATGTTTAACAATAACATTTTTTAAATCTATCCAAAACAATTTTGGTACAATTCCTTTTTTACTTAAAAAAGAAAGTCTTCTTTAGCTCAGCTGGCCAGACCTGGGTTCGAGCCAATGCAGTGAGGCATGAACTAGGGTGGGAGCGGCGAGGGCACAAGCCTAGAACCCAAACCCATTACAATAACAAGAGGACAGACAATGAAATGTGGGCATTGTGAAGTTGCAAATGTGGGATATAAAGTCGGAATTTTGAGTTTTTAAGTCGCAATTCTGAGATACAAAGTTGCAATTGTGAGATACCATAGCATGTTTTTTTTTTACTCCCTGGCGGAAACGGGCTTCCATACTACATGGCTTGGCACCTCAATACCTATCTGACTTATTATTTTTCTACTCTGCACCACACAACCTTTGTCCGGCCCTAGTATAAACTGCATTTTTGGTGGAGGCCAAAATGGAGGCTAAAGTGGTTTAAGTATTAAAAGTTCCTAATAAAAATAAAAAGTTACAGGTATGTTAGACATTTCAAGCAACATGTGGAGATAACCAAAATCATATATACTGATTGAAAAAAGAAACAAAACATTTTCTGGAATGAGAATACTATAGTTATTGCTTATGTACTTTCACAAAAAGTTGTCAATTTGTTTTAAGCCCTCTGACCTGCAATACAGCTTGTGCAGTGAGACATTGCAGCATGCCAATCACATGAAAGCTCGTTAGATGCACTTTTACCCAATGAGGTCCAGGTGGAACAATGCCTGATCAGGTCACCTTTAAAAAGGCCTTAATT
Source organism: Atractosteus spatula (assembly GCF_055471065.1). Taxonomy (NCBI): domain Eukaryota; kingdom Metazoa; phylum Chordata; class Actinopteri; order Semionotiformes; family Lepisosteidae; genus Atractosteus; species Atractosteus spatula. Next base: position 33,763,841 of record NC_142717.1, on the reverse strand, counting down.
CAAAGCTTAGGTCACTGCAAGAAAAAGGCCAAACTTAGTCAGTTTTCTGTGCATTACATAATGCCTTGAATGTCACCAGAAGCAAGGGAGAGGGCCATTAGCATGCTGCAGGCAGGCATGTTATGTGCCAGCCTTGCCAGACACTATGGAGTAGGCCACTCCACTGTGTCCTGACTGCAGAGAAGGTTTCAGCAGACCGGAAGGACAGATGACCGTCCAAAACACATCAGACTGGTCCATCTGAGAGATCATTTCAGATCTGCCACCCATACTGCTGCTGAAACTGCCAGCAGACACAATGTCCGCATCAGTGACAGGACAGTAAGGCTCCATGCTGCTGGCGACCTGTCAGAGGCCCTCTGCTATAAACCTCCTAAGACGTCTCACCTGACTGGCTTGGGCCAGACAGAGGCTACAATGGACTCGTCAGCAGTGGCATCTGGTCCTCTTCACGGATAAGTCACTCTTCATCCTGTTCCATGCAGACAGGAGGGCCGGAGTATGGAGGTGGAGGTGTTGCATTTTTTTTCCTTCAGTATATTTAGAAGTGTGAGAAAAAATTGCTAAAGTGCAAGAAAAATACAAGAATGGTAATACAATTAAATTAAAACCAACATCACAAGGCCATCTAGAATATAATTCACAAGTTTTCATTCTGTAAAATAAAAGCACTTTATAAATTCTATGAAGGATGCTTCTAATTAGTTCTTTTAACAGTTACTATTGTTTTATTTTTAATGTTCACAATTATGTTATAGAGAATTGATCTTATTCAGTGAATATTTTTTTTCAGTATTGAGTGCTTGAATCAACTGATTGTTAAAAACATTTTATTACCAAATCACTGTACAATACATAAGTTTAGTTAATAAACACTTAACTTAAACCCATTATTCCTCAAATGATACTGATGAAGTTGCACATCATTCCTATAAAATGTTTGAATGAAAAAGGAGTTTCTTGTTGATGTATAATGTACAGTAGATACAGTAGCCTCTATATAAACTGCATTTTTGCAGATATTTTTATTTATCTTCACTATTGAGTGTTAAACCAGTTAAAATGGTAAAAATCTAATAAATAAATAAGCTGTGACACTGATGAGTGGACTCTTAACTGTAGTTCTAAGGTTTCTTTTGGCATAGATATCAAAAGGAAATTGGTGGGTTGTGGAAAAGTAAAGCATGGTTTCTGAACATTATCTTAATAATGAAAAGCCCATCTGGTTCACATCATGCTGTTGAAAAATAAAACACCTAAAAAGGACAGGCCTAGCCAAGTGAATTGTAAAACACTGCATCTTTGCAGTGATTTTGCTTTCACTTAAATATCTCATACAGTATATCCGTTTTTTGGTAAGATGGTTATCTGGTTTGTTCACCATCTCTTTCTTTTTTTGTACTTTCGTTGTTAGGTCAGTAAATGGCATAACATACAAGGAGAGGTCACCAGCTGCATGTCTGTGGCTTGTTAAGCTAAAGAATGCTATAATTCCCTACCAAAACACAGATAAGGATAGAAATGTTAATGCTAGCCCCTGCTCTGCATGGCTGATTTCAACTCATGTTAATAAATTCCCCATTTGCTTTTGTCATGGGTGATTTGCATGATAGGAATTGCTTTAATTATAGAAGAGTTAAAGTGACTCATTGATTCTTTTCCCCTCGGACGTCCATAATGGGGCCAGGGAAGACTGGGTAAAGGGCCAGAGACAAAAAGCAGCTGTAGCTCTGGAGGTATCCTGCCGGAAAACTGGAGTTTACTTTAATTGGTTTGAGGAAGGGCGGAAAAGAAAGGGTGAGCGTTGATTGATTATTTTCTTTCTAGTAAGGAGTGAAAAGCCTCAGATCAGTGCCGATTAAGCTGCTGAGAGATTATGCACTACTTAAGCTTTTGAAGCAGCAATGGGTATGTGTTTGATACTACCAGAAAGTGTACCCCATAAGTCACTAATTCATTAACACCTACTGATCTCACCCCCAGTTATTCTTTCTCTAAAGCTTTTTTCTATTTTAAAAAAATAACACGATGACGCGGTATTAAATCTTTTTTTAAATACTCTGTTTTTCTTCTATTTCTAAATTTGTACTACAGCACATATTTTGATTAGACTTTTTATAGAAAAAGTTTTGCAAATCATTTGTTCAAAAAAGTAAAATTTATATTTTAATTGGCTGAATTGAAGTGAATTGGCATTTATGTATTTTCCATTGTTAGAAACATTTTTCATTTCAAGTGTTTTGCACATAATTCCTATATATATTCAAAATATCTTCTTTACACTTTTTGTACACTAAATCCCACCTACCTTCCATGTAAACGAATTATACTATCATACTCGACTCACTTTAAAACAGTAATGAATGGTGGTCTTATTCCTTCTAGTCCAGTTTATGGCATATGGCAATCTTATGCTTTATTTAACATTATTCTTGAATCATGGATAGTTGTGTTCATAAAAATACAACAGAAAATGACATTTTAGTAGTAGTTGTAAATATTATTTATAGTTAAGTGGGCTGGCCAAAGGAGTATCTGCTTGAATTCTGTCACGAATACATCTGCCTTCTCATAACCAAGATCAAGAGGCTTGAGCCTTGTCACCCTGGATAAAGTGATATGTGTATGCTAAACAAGTAAATTAATCCATACTACTATTAAGATTAATTATTAAAAAATAATTCCTTAAGAAAATGGAACTACGGGCTCTTCCCAGACTTAATTTTGAAAAGATACTGTAGATATAACTTGAGCTTGTAGGGATTTGATATTTTTCATTTCGAACAGCAACAAAACAGAAGACTATTTCAACATGTCACCCCCTGGAACAGTGGGGATGATCATGGAGGTGTTACAGACCCAAAAGCAAGGGCATGACAATATAGGGGAAGTGGCTGGCACCCTGCACCACAGGTGCTAGGCAGGCTAGCGCAGAACACAGCCAACCCATACGGGATTGTCTGGACTCCTAGGGGTCGGGCTGTCATGTCTGGAGCTGCCTGGGTTTTTGAACCTGCAAATGGGTCTGGAATTCCTAACCTGGGCCAAAGTGGAACTCAGGGAAGGAGTGCAAGGATGACAAGCACAGGAAGGGGATAACCACTAGGGTCAGACATTGTGCTTTGTTCCAAGGTGCATTGCTGAGGGGTCCAGCTCTGGGATCAGGCATGTAAAGACCATGCCAGTGCATGCCTCCAGAGTGGATTAGGGAGGCACACCAGAGACCGAGCTGAGAGAGATGCCTACTGAGTCCGGTCTGAAGCTGGAGGGTCCCAGCCTCCCTTCCCCACATAGCAGGCTGGAGGAGAAAAGTGTTCCCAGGTGGAGTCCAGGAAATTCAGGACACAGGGAAACAGGAACAGGAAGGATTTTGCTGGGAAATGCTGGGTGTGAAGTAGTACTGCAATGCTGGATCACAGAAAAGAGACTACATGGGGTTAAAATACCCCCAGAGCACCTGCTGCTGTGTGACTTCGCACTGCAGCCAGGTACTTTGCAGACCCTGCCCCCCTTGGTAATCAGTGTAGAGCTGAGGCTTGGCCCGGGGCCACTGTGGCTGTAACAAACCCTGCTCCATCACCACAGGGTGGATGCAACAGCATCTGCAGCTTCACAGTGGGGCATCACAGTGGGGAAGATATAAGAAAGTCTATACTGAATAATAATATCACAGAACTAAAACCCTTTGCTTCACTCTCTGTGTTTAATAAGCCCAACATTCAACAAAGGTATTGTGACACAGCGGAATTATCCCCCGTCATTTGACTTGGGTAGTTCCCACTAGAGGTCCCAAGATAACAGGGAATGCGTCTCTCTCTCATTCTCCTCCCTGACAGCCAGGTGGAACTAGCTAATTAATTACACCTGCTTTCCTAATTGAATGCCCAATGCTAGATACTCACATGGGTGTTGCAGGGTTTAACTCAGAATCTCACATGTAGCACTCCAGCTCAGGCGCAAACTCTTTCTCTCCCTAAACAAGAGAATTGAACTCTCCTCTTTGAGCATAACTGCTTGCCCTTAAAATCTTAAATTGACAAGACAGCTACAGAGCCATTCTACACTGACCCTCTTCTTCCTGCGGGGGTATTGACCTAAAGCCAGCGTAAAACACAGTCCTGATATCCACTGTCACAGTATGTTCAGTTTTGCTTGACTGTAAAAAAAATAGACTATCCTGTTTTCCTAAGGTTTTTAAAAGTAACATTCATTGTGCCAACCTCTGGCATAATAAACCCAGGCAACCAATAGAATAGTAAATGCTATTATAACATTTGAACTGATTCTTTTCACAGTGATATTGATGTAGTATGCCACAGGTTTAGAATTCAAGTTCAGATTTGCATTAATGTTATAACTCAGTGAATTGAACATCCATTTATGCTCCCTAGAAAGGCAAAAGACAATCAGGATGAATTAGAGGTCAACAGGTATCTGCAATGACAGTCCTAGTCTATTCATTCATACCATATAAGATGTCGCCTGTGTGGTTAGAGAAACAATTTCAAACTCGTTTCCATCTAAACTCCCCCAGCCTTCACGCCTCTCAGTTGATTAGTAAATATAACAAATGTATCATCTGCATGCAAACTGGACTAGGAAAAAAAGAAATTGGCCTTTTCACATAAAATTATTTAAGGTTTAAAGAGAACAGCTTCTGACACTTTTAATTATTTGCCTCTGTTACAAATTGCATTTCCCTTCCACATTTGGCATTCTTGCAGATGCAAGTTCAGCAGATGTTGACTAAATGTGATGTGTCACATCTCATGTTAGTTGGCTGTGTTGATCACTGAAGAATTTTCAAATCAGAAACACATTGCTGTGTAAATGTAAAGTGCTTCTAGATATTTAAATCAAGTCTCAGGCAATTTAGGTTCATGAATTACAAGCTGAAATAAAAGAAGTGAACTCTAACAAGGAAAAGCTAAGAAATACTATAGAATATACTATACAAATGTGACCAGTTTTTAAAAGAAATTATAGTAAAAAATAAAACAATAGATCTACCTATAGCACTGGATATGCAAAAAGTAAAAGTAAAAACTTAAGACTTTTTACTCTTTTTAGTTTTTAAGGTACAAGTAATGACTTACCAAAACTAGTATGTGTTCATCTTAAATCAGTAATTGACACTTAAACTTTTTGAACAATATATTACAGATCTTTTTTTGACTTAAACTAATTTACATTTGAAATAATTCATAGAACTGTACATTTTACTGAAGTGCATTGCTTAAGGATAGAACAACAGTGTTTACCCGGGACTTGAATCTACATTTTTTTAATTTCAAATCAAGAATTGTAGCCACTCCTAACCTGAAACATGACTTTCATCTAATTATTTTATCTATATAAATGTCAAGAAAAGTTGAAAAGCAAGGTAGGACGACACAAATCCTGTTAAAATCTACAGAAACAGTGATGTGTTTTTCTTCACCTATTCATAATACACAGAATGATTGAAGAAACATTATTCCTAATTGATTTTAACACAACTGAATATCCCATTCATTATGAGTCTTTAATGGTGATAATAATCCTTTGGAACTAGAAAGTGGCTGCAAACCAGAAGGAGCACATGACTGGTCTTTTGGCTAAGTGGATTTGTTCTTGGAAATGCCTGAAGGACCGTTGATCAAATCCTATCCAAGGATGAACCGAAAATACCATACCCGCCTAAAGAGCACAGCATGAAGTTTCATTTCTTAAATCTATATAATTGAGCAACAGATAAATGCAGCTATGCTGATGTATTTTCCTGTCAAGAAATACAAGTTCATTATAATATTCTGAAATACAGTTTTCCAATTAATTATTCCTAAATTCACTATTGATATGTATATCCATAAATATTTGAATATTTTTACAGACTATACAATAGGAAATGGAGAAAAAAATAAAACAAATAAGGTTCAGATATGATTGATTAATTTGAAATAAACCTTTTATTTAGTCACTTGCTATAATTTTTCACAAGAGATAAAACTGCACCTGGTAGTATTGAAAGATTGATTTAAAATATACCAGTGTCTTTACGTTTGGGTCCAGAGAGCACAACATAATAGAGAGATTTGTTGTGTTGCCAATTACTGGGTTGTCAGTGTCTTAGTGATCTACAGAATAACAGATGTGAAAGAGATATGGGCAATAAGCTTAGGAAAGCTGATACTAGCATATGAGGATTTGTAGATTTTGATTTACCATTTTTTATCTTTGGACATTTAAGAGCAGATAACATGCTTCATTTCATTTCTTTTTCTTTGGGAAGAATGAAACCAGCCACTGATGCCTATTATTTTTTAATATTCTATCTGCAAAACCTATTTACAAAAATGTCTAATAGACAAGTATATAATTTTTATATTAATACCTGAATATTCTTACTGGGCTTGCTTCTTGTTATAAAAGATACCAGCATCAAGTCTCACAAATCCATAACAGATTTTATGGATCTACTGTTTTTTCTAATCTGAATTTATATACTGTATATAAATTGGTGTAGTTAGTTAACTAGTCAGATTTGCAAGTTATATGAAATAGGAGTAAGAACAAAAGGTAAAAGTGCAGCAAATTGTAAAAGCAAAGGTAAAAAGTCAGATGATGTTTAATGAAGACAAGTGCAGGGTTTTTCCTGTACTGTAGGTTGTGAAAAGAAAAACTATAAAAACAAAACGTACAATGCTGAGCTACAAGACAGGCTACTTACAAAAAAGTGTTTATGTTGACACATCAATTTTTTTTCCTGTGATTTTGGGAAAGCAATAAACAGAAGACAAAATGACAGGATAGTCAAACAATAGAATTTAAATCCAGACATTTTGTGTTAAAATTCTATAATATACACTACTAGAAAGACAGAATTTAAAATATTGTGTAAAATATTGGTCACCACATTCTAGAAATATATATTGCTGTTCTAAAATCAGTCCAGAGAAAATAACCAGATTCATTCTGGTGTGTACACTGTCAGACTGGTGGAACTGATTTTTTTTTAGTCTTGTACATAGAAGACTGAGGGAATATGATACTAGTATCCACAATCCTCAAAGGATTGACAAAGTCAAGCCTGTGGACATCTTCAGAATAAAGCAGTGAAACACAGGCCAGAGGACACAAATGGAACTATATGCAACTGCATTTAAAACTGAGAACAGGAAGCATTTGTGTAAGAATATGGATCAAGCTACTAAGCTATGTTGTTGAAATTGTAATCTAGTTTTTTTTTAATAATCCTTGAATCAATGAACATCCAAATGAGCTGGACTCCTGGACTAACTCACAGTTATAACCATTCATACTGTAAGTTTTATGTGGTGTTAATTAATGACACTAGCTGATTTGTTACTTAGACTTCTGGTTATTTGCTTTTCCACTCAGTCTTTGATTTAAAAAATACTCCGCTTCAAACTTCCAACAGCTTCATCATACAGCATTTCATGTAGATGGGAATATTTCAGATATTTTCACAGCGATTGTTGTTTTTCCTTTTGCTTAAGTCCAATTGGTTACATTTCAGCACAATCAATGAAAGACATTGCAAAACCTGGAATTCAGAACAGGTGTGACTTCAGTTGCAAATTTTAAGAACTAATATACATTTAAAAATCTGCCTCAAATATAAAAGTACCATGAGTCAACTTGTGATTTATAACTTGGCTGGTAGAAAAAAAAAGCAAAAGCTACAGTGTTCCCTAGAATCAGTATTGGGAACAACTGCTCAGACTACACAGTACATCAGAGTCTGACCACTTTGTGCTTTTCTTGCATAATGTTTTCATTTACAGTATAAAGGTTCACAATTCCTTTAACCCTTTCACCATACTCCCTCTAGGGTCCACTCCTGTTGTTTTGATAATTATGAGCTTTGTATCAGGTTGTGAAAGACTTCTCTTGTCTGTTTCTCAAAGCAAAATTGTTTTAAAATATTTATTGAATGCATAGTCATGATAAAATGGATCTCAACTCGCTGAGTGTCAACCCCCTGGCTATAGGATGAGGAGGCTGCATGGGTCCCCCCCATGCAGAGTGAGAGGTTAACGAATAGGGCAGCTGCAAATGTGGAGACTGGGAGGAGCAGAAGGGATGCAAAAGAGAAAAGTCTTACTGGAGCTATTTACAGTTTTTTTAAGTTTAGGAAATGGCATCATACGGTAAATGATTACAAGTCAAAGCGCCTGAGATTACATTCTTCTTGGTGTCATCCCTCCAAGATTTTGTTGTAAATTCTATTTCAAATGATTGTGGTGAAAGGTGATGTCAAAATAAAATTAGTAATGATAGGAATGATACTATACTGTACGTCTTTATATTTCAAGATGAGAAGTCCAATTTTTTTGGTTGTTTTCATCATTTGGTTTGGACAACCTTGTTTGTAAAGTAGCCATTTTTGTTCTGTTGGGTGCACTCCATCATGCAGGATATTCACTACTCCTGTAAGTTTTCTTGTTATTCTTTCTTGTAAAATGTAATTATGGATATACAATCAATAGTTTTATCCCATTTCTAATAGCAGTGGTATCTCACTACATAGCTTTTCTCTATCCTCTTTCAAGTCTGTGTTTGAAGAAATGAGCAAATAGTTACTTGGTTACTCTAGTCTCACATGCCTTATCTTTCTTAGTCTAGCTTTTGAATGCTATCTGTAGCGTTATGACTGAGAGGAGAATTTAACCTGTTACAAGGGATAACATTTTCATGGAGAGAATTAAGATAAAATGCCAGTAAATATGCTGTTACATATTTTAAATTTAAAATTAAAATTTGCATAAATCAACAGTTTATGGAATGTTTTCTGTTCTTTATGGGAGTCCATGTAAGATTTAAAATATAATTCAGTCTGCAATTTCCCTTCATCATCTTGGCTGAACTCTGCTGCTGATTTCATGGATCTATATTACTTCATTCTTGACAAGAATCAAGCCATCTTAACAACAGCTGTCACATATTTTATTATTGTGGTCAGGCTAGTACAGTGTATCTTTAAAAATAAATTTAGAAAACTATTTTTTCTCCTTTAGGCAACAACCTTAAATATTTGTCTTTCTATGAGGTACAACATTAATGTGGAGAACAAATTGAACAGGAAAGTCACTGCATGGCTTGTTTTTGAAAGATGAAAAGCAAATGTTTAAGAAAATATACGCCTCAACATGTAAAGAATTTCCTTCATAGATGCAAGCAAGCTGTGAAGATGAAAACTTTCTTGTTCCAGCATTACAGGCACACCATCATAGGATTTAGATATTTGGACAGGCCACAGTTTGCTTTATAACTTTTATAACCTCTTAATATATATAGTTTTCATTGCTTCTATAAACCCATGCCATTGCCATAAACTTTTTTTGGTTTGTTTTTGCCTAAGTGGCATTGCTTCATTGAAAAGTCAAGTTAAAGATCAAAGCTGATGAAAGGGTGTTGCTAGAAACAAACTGCAAATAACATTAAATAATACCACAGCAAAGCAGGAACGCAGAATTTCTAAGCCAGAAATGGGGTGGCTTCCAGTATTAAATGGAAACACATGCTGCATCCCAGGAACTGTAAAAATTTCCTTGAGTTCATGTTGAAATTAAACAAGTACAACTGGCAAAATTCCCTGAAAAAGATGCAAACGTCTTAATGAAACCGAGGTGAATCTCAGGTTCCAAAACAGCAAGCTGAACGTTTTTCTCCCCCTTTTCTCTGTGCATCTACTAAAGGGGTTGGAGATATGAATTGTTATATCTTCCTAGTTTCAGGAAATGAACATTTTTATAGGTATTTTGTTTGATAGGCTCCTTCATTTTCATTTCAATGTATCCACTTTTGTTTTCTGTCTTTTTCCATCATTAAATGTGCCTGAAGGCAAGGGAAATAACCATGAGTGGATGCCTCAAAGCTAATCTTCAAATGGGTCCATGCACTTCTCTCCTGGGATAAAGTCTTTCAGCAGTATCTACATTAATATAGTTTAGAATCAAAGTTCTTGCATGGCTATTTTTTCAATCATATTCATGGAACAGGCTATCTTTCCATTTTATTTTGAAAAAAAGTCTTTCAATATTTCTCTCTGTGCTGTGTTAGAGGTTATAATGAGTTTCCTGAAAGAACTACATTGCTGTCACTGTATACCTGATAGCATAGTTTTGTTTCTTATGTATGCAGACAGCACATCTCTCTCATCCTATTCTGATTTCCACTTTCTTCCTTTATTATGAAGCGGAGGATGGCTGTTTACTGGGAGACAATATCATGTTAGAGATTATATAGTGATTGGAATGGTGTGACTGGAGACTCCGTTTCCAGATCACCTGGCACTCGTAAGGTATCCACATGAACACATACGTAAACATTTCACTATCCAAACAAAGGCGATAACGCTAGTTTCCAACGTAAACAAACTAGTCTGGAATTCCGGGGACAGCTTTGCTTTCTCTATGGGTACACACATAGAGTAATGTGTTGTTCCCGTATTATCAAAATTAAACATTAACTCAAACCAAACACCTGTTTTCCTTTGTTTTAGAAGTGAAATGAACCAAATTGGTCATCAACTCACGTGTTTCAAATAAATAAGCTGTTCGGATTTCTCACCGGCAAAATGGTTTCTCCCGCAAACTTGTAGGACCCAAACTTTGACATGGCAACGGGGGCTGGCTTAGTAGTGCCTCTTTCTGGATTGCGCATGCGTGGATTGAGTTGTACGAAGATACCAATAAAAGGGGGTAGTATTTTCTTTAAACAACAGTTATGTGCATAAAAGGAGTACGATGTTTTATTTTTGGTATTAATATTTTATTGTGTACTTAATGGGTAATTGTGTATCAGAATTCTGATTATTATTTTGTGCAATTATTTTTTTTTGCTTTATAGTGGGATATTCTAGGGGAAGGAGTTTAACCTAGAAAGGGAGCTCTTCAAGATGGGGGGAGTAGAAAGGAGAAAGTGGATTGTGGGGGGGTAGAATAGAAGCTGCCTACAACTATCTATTTTTATAGTAATTAATGTATATGTTATTGTACTATAGCTTTGTGTTGTTGTTTTTTTTCCTGGTTAGTTTGTGGTTTTCACTTTGTTTTTTTGGGGTGTGGACTTTGGGAACACAGTTCCTCGTAATCAGCACCGTTGCACATCTTTGCAATTGTGGCTGTGCCATCGTTATTGTTATATTCAATCTATGCCTCTAAACTCTGCATGGAGGAGACTGTGACAAATGGATAGATATTAATGATAGAACTCCCAGAGTTTGAGTTGAATTTCAAGACACAAACTTTAAACCTTTTTGCATTTCATTTATTATATTTTTAATGAATAACTCTTAGTTTACTTCTGTCTGTTTGATGGAACCACATACAATTCTATCTTATTCTGAAACACACATGTAATGTCAATGCTGATTAAAACTTTCCATTCCATTATCATTTTTTTCTTTGAATGTTCAGCATTTCCACATTTTAATTTTAAAATGGTTTATTTTGACACTTCCTCATACTATGGTCTTAATATGACACAGAATGTGTTGTACATCTGCATATTTATAAATAGTTAATGGACTGACATTTCTAGCATTCAAAATGTAATTTATAACCTTGATATAATTTTTATTACCATGCACTTACTGGACCTATCTGACCTTTAAATTTGAGAATTTAATAATTTCTCTGCATCCTTGTCTGATTATAACAGTTTAGATGAGATGGGGCTTGTAGTTAAACTGTAACTTTGAATTCATTTGCTTCTGTAGAAACACATTGACTTGGAAGACTGTGCCAATTAATGCACTTTACTTATAATTAAAACTATTGTTTATCCTATATAAATATGAAGTGAGTACTTTTTTATGTTACACACAGACAGTAAATGTTTTTTTTTTATTTTAGTGGTGTGGTGGATTAGTTATGATAGTAGCATAATTTTGTTTGAATTCTATTTCAGTTTTAAATAATAATGGTTGCTTGCATAGTTCTTCAAATTTTAATGAATTTTTTCAAAGAGAATCATTTGATGCATTTATTAAAATACATTTTTGATGGCAGAATAACCAAACCTTAAATATTTTAACTACTTAATCAAATACTGGCAAGCAACAGACGCAAGTCAGGACACAACCTGGACAGGATGCCAGTGAATTGCACTGACACAAACGGAAACTCTCACACACTCACACCAGGGTCAGTTTTTCCCAGAAGCCAGTTAACCAACTGGTATATCTTTGAACTGTGTGAGGAAACCAGAGCACCCGATGAAAACCCATGCAAACATACAAACTCCACACACACAACACCTCAGGTCCTAAGTTGAACCCAGGGCCCTAACACTACAAGGGAGTAATGCTAACCACTGTGCCATGATGCCAGCCTAGAATAATTTAAATGTAATTTAATTCTAGTGTTAATATTTGAATTGTACACTAGAAGATAAGTTAGGGACATCCCAAATTTTACATCAATATTATGATTGATTATGATCAAGATTAAATGTGGCTTCAATTTCACATACAGTAACAGCAGTAAATAGTGTGTTTAACAATAATACAATCTCAAAACAGTTTTGTTTGAAGCATCTTTTTTTTATATACTTGAAGTAGGAGAGTTGTTTTTATGTCTATTTTAAATGAGCAAGTTTGGATTGAAATATGAATATTTGTTGTCAACATAAATACCCTACTAAGAAATGCTTTTCAATCTTATTTCTTCTTTTTTGATTATCGAAACAGCAGAGTACAGTACATACCTATTGGAAGTTGAACACAGCTGCCACTCTAATATATGAGCAGACAGTGACGGAAGTCACAGCCTGAATTTGAACATGCCATCTGTATGGTTTAGAGTTTATCACATATTCAGGGCAGGGGATCTGACTAAATTAGCCACTAAGCCGTTACCAGTTAGAAATAAGAGATGAAGTTTGAAGTAAAAAACATTAAAAAGTGCTATACAAACAATAATGTGAATACAGATAAAAAAATGAACAGTCCACTACTGGCATTTTTATTTCTAACACTTGAAAGACTATTTGTTGTAACACTATTCAAAGTGTTGATTGAACAACAAAGTGTTCTTCAATAGTCAATTATAGTTCTCAATGCACATTTCAAAATGCTGAATGTATTTCCATAATTTCTAAAACTAAATTTGCAAATGGAAAAAGCGGCATGTTTTGCTTTACAAGTGTTTTTTGTATACTCTCCAGACCTGTACTGAAAGAAATTCATTCTTCAGACTCCTTTTATGAACATTTTAAGCATTTGATATGACATACCATAAATCAGTCTGGGAGCCAGAGTATTCAAAGCTGACACTTTCGCACTATGTGAGAGTCAATGGGGGAATGAATGCCAACAGAGATTCTGTTCTCCGATAACAGATTGTTGTAGAAGCCTTTTATTCACAATAGATCAAGGCTAATTTCCAATGGTAAATAAATCACCAAGTCAGCAGGTGGTGTAACTAACTGGCGCTTGCTCCCCACTGATACTTGAATTTAATATATATGTTGGAGGTAAAAAGACCCCAAAGTCCCGGAAATCATAAACACACACTGTAAATTATTACAGCTGTTTCTGTTTTCCTTTGCTGTTTCTTTTGGATCCTTGTCACCAGAAATCTACCTTTCCTAACTCTTAGTTTGAGGAAGTGGCTGCTGACCCTGTGTTACAAACACCAACCTTAAAATTAATATGGCTAAATTGGCTTATTAGAAAAAGATACTGTAGGCATGTTTCACCAAGTATGAATATTTAAAGAATATTGCATGTCTGATATTTCGGTACTTTACCAATAGATTGATTTGTTAACACTTCAGCTACCAAACAAGTGTAATGGATGTATAACAACAACTACAAAGACATCTTAAATGTCAAAGTCTGACTCATTCTGTATTACAGGGATACCTGTGGATATTACAACCTGTGCACTGACTGATTTGTTATCTAGCTTTTTTCCAACATACCTCAGGGAAGCAAGTGAATCAGTAGATAAATGTGGCCTCCATTTTACTACTACAGGCAGTATATGCATCATTCCTGTATTTCTACAGTGACAGGTGTTTAATGTCAAGTTATTTTGTACAATTTAAGAGTTTACTGCAGCAGGCCTAAATATATATTTTACTGGCCCCAATCTTTCACAGAATTATTGTGAACTATAGTTCAAAATACCAATATGTTCTTCTTTGTCGAAATTTTAATTTACAGGCACATCATGCCATGTCCTGAGCAGTATATCACCTTATTTGTAAACGTTTTGGTAACTGAATGAAGCAGATTAATCACTGAATGAAAATCCCTTACATTTCACATATCAATTGGAAATATATTCTTGACTAAATAAATCAATGCTGTGACTTATACCACATGGTCACAAAAATCATCAATTATAATAGCTTGACAAATAATAGTGTAATATGTGTCCAAAATGTGTAATATGTGTACTTAAAAGTGCTTTTATGCAAAAATATATTTACAAAGGAAAAAAAATTCAGCAAAAATGGTAAACGGTAATTTTTCCAAGGGATTTACCAGCAGTTTCAAATAATAGCTCTACAATCACCCAAGCTATTTAACAGGACACAGACAAGGATACTCCACAAATACTAAGACAAGACAAACATGATACATCATAAGTACCAGGATAAATGTCCTAAACTCCACTCCTAGTTCCTCTTGATGGACAGTAAAAACTCCATTTAGACTAGAAGTGAGTAAGGGTTTGTAAACCAACACAAAATGGTGGAATAAACAGACAACAGTCAAGGTCCGCAACATGTAAAACAAATAAAAACAATAGCAAATAAACAAAATTAAATTAACAGTACTTATGTACATAATTAAACTATAAATAAAAAGATATCTAGCCAAAGGAAATTTAATTTTCCAGAATTAAATGATAAAATAATAATGAAAGTGCATGTGTGACCTCAGCAGCGATCATGCAATAATGGCATGCAACAGCCCTTCATCACATTACTTCCCCCCTCCTTCAGGAATGAGAGAGTAGTCCATTAGACAACAGCAGTCTGAATAGTCTAATTGGTCAGTAAAGTCAGTATGATAAGAGCAGTTAGAGTCATGAAAACTGTCAGCTGGGTCAGGACTGTCAATGTGTTCAAAGCCATCACAGTAATGAAAGTGCTTTTACCCTTAAAGTCCTTAATCAGTCAAATCTGTGTTCAAGTGTCAGGACAGAAAATCAGCAGTATAATTAGTGGTAGACGATGAATAACATCAAATTTGAATGGTTGTAGTGACAAAGTCCAGAGTGTCAGTGTCATGATTGGCAGCCTTCATAGTTTTTTTAGCCATTGCAGGGCACATTATCTTTCTCCAGGATGAAGGATCTACCCAGTGGCTGAGACACTTTAGTGCACATTTAATAGCTAGTCACACCATTATAATTATAGAATAGTGAATAGTGATTCTCCTTTGGGGGAGTAACAACATTCTAAAGAGCACAATAAGATTGTCTTGTCCTTCCAACTCCTGAAGCAGCACTGCACTGAGTTCTGTGAGGAGAAATGCAATATTAGCAGACCCAAGAATAAAGTGATGATACGGTATCAACCAACCAAGTCTAAGAATGACTGAATTCCTTTCTTGTTTGCTGACCTGAGTCCACTGCCCAGAGTGTAGAGTTTGTTAAGGAGAGGTATAACTGACTAAACAGGACTAGCTAGGAAAGTTAAGACTGAGAATTAGTGGATTACTTCGATGTCTGGTGATTCATGAAGACTGAATAAAGTAAGTAAGATGATGTAATGAGTGTGATGAGCACGTGAGTAGCACCAAGAGAGACTAACAGAGGTCCATATATTCTTCCCCCTGGAGGGGAACAACATGAGAGAACTAGGGTCCTGACCTACAGTAAATACAACTTGTGTTACCAACCATACAAATGGGATCATTTGATTATAAACTTATCAGACAATTAAGTAGTGGTTCTTTTTAGAAGGGCAATTTTACTAAACAAATTCTAACTATGTATAAGGCACGGAAATAAATTGTAATATTAGTATTCATATTGTGAAAGCATTGTTCAATCAGCAAATCTGGGAAGCATTTTATATTCTGATCATTATAGTTTTATTCATGGTATTTTCTGTAATGCAATAGTTTACATCCTCTAAAATGTGTTTGTTACGTCCCAGTGTAGTCCATGTGTTTGTTTTGATGTTATGCTCCACACTTCCTGACTTTGGTTGTTCTCCCTCCCCATTGGTTCATTAAATCGTCCATCTTTGCCATTGTGACATCATCTTCAATCAACTCTCTGATCAACCAATCAGAACTCAGCTTATTCAATATTTAACTTGGAGGTTTTCAGAATGAAGGGGCCTTTTGCTTCACTTTGGCTCTGCTTGTCACGATGTGTCTTTCAGGATCCTATGCAGACAGCACAATCCAGAAGGGAGTGAAGAGACACTGGGCTGGTAGACGAACAGGGGGGTGTGACGAAGGTGCTCAGGACAGACACAGGACAATAAGGAAGGAGGCACCCTCTTCGGTTTTGTATTCACACCACGGTTTCAAAAGATTTATGTGATATATCTTCTCCTTATTTTTACGGTCTGGGTGATAGATTTCATATGTTACAGGACCTGTCTGCTCGCAAACATCATAGGGACCCAGCCAACTGGTGTAAAGCTTGCACTCTGGAGTGGGTAGTAGTACCATTACGTGATCTCCGGGCTGAAAGGTCCGAAGTTGAGCAGTGCAATTATAGTCTTATATCTATAAAATATATATTTTTTGTCTGTCCTGTGTTTCTCTGAGATGTTGGTCCACTCATGGTTTTAACTGGGATGAGCCATGGAGTCTTTCAGGATTCTCAGGAAATGTCAAGGATCCCTTGGGCTTGCCTTCCATAAAGTAACTCGGCTTGGGGCACTTTCCGGATGGCGAACATTAACAGGGATAGAAGTAGATCCCAGTCCTTTTTTTCGCTTTGAAAAACTTTCTTTGACCTATGTTTTAGAGTCTTATTAAACCTCTCCACCAAGCCATCAGTCTGGACAGTGATATACCAAAGTCCTCAAAATATTTACTCTCAGGAGATCTGCGACCTCCTGCATCAGCCGAGAGGTAAATGGAGTTCCCTGGTTGGTTAATATTTCTTTAGGAAGTCCGACCCTGGTGAACAGATTTACCATCTCAGCAATATTTTTGCTGACATCCCTCCAAAGTGGTATAGCCTCTGAATATTGGGAGGTGTAGTAAATGATGACTAATACAGTATGTATTCATGCCCCCGGACAGTTTTCGGCAAGGGACCTAAGATATCCACGGCAATATGTACAAAGAGCTCTTCAATCACAGCGTGGGGGTTCAATGGTGTGCGTAAGTGGGACTTTGGCTAATTGAGCTGACATTCAGGGCAAGTTGTGCATTATCGCCTGAAATGAGCAAATATGCTTGGCCAAAAAAAACTTTTTAAGACCCTCTCACGCATCTTGTCTACCCCGAGACGCCCTCCCAGCAGATGTGAATGAGCCAGCTGGAGTATGAACTGTTGGTGCTCCATAGGTACCAGAAGTCTATTCTGGTTCACCCCCTTACAATGATATAAGAGGCTGTTCTTGGTGATAAAGGACCTTCGACAGGTTGCCTGTCAGTTCTACTACCTGGGCTCTAGCATGGGTAAGGGTAGGATCTTCTGCTTGGTCTCTGGGAAATTCAGCTGTTAAGATCCCCATTTCCCAACTGTCGAGGGGGTCTGTGCAGAATGAGAAAGCCTCTGTTCTCCTACGTATATCTAAGAGGAGAAGAAGGAGAAGAGGCTTTGACATCCTTTCCACCACGTTTACCCATGCACAGACAACTTTCTCTGTATTTAATTTTTTTTACTCTCTACTATCTTGTTCTGCGATAAAGTATCCGTTTCCAGACAGTTTTTAGCCAGGTAAATGAGATTAAACATCTGGGAGCGAGCGGATACTTGGGGATCATGACGCCACTCATGGAAACGTTGGGCTCGGACATGAGTCACAACCCCCTCCCGGTCTAAAACCTCCATTTTGAGACGGTCATAGTCAGAGGCAGAAGAGCTGTCCAAGTCGTAATACGCCTTCTGAGCTTCTCCAAACAGGAAAGGGGCTACAATGCTGGCCTACAGGTTATGATTCCACTGAAGCCACTCTGCCGTCCTCTCAAATGCTCAAAGGTATGCCTCCACATCATCTTCAGGTAGTGAGTTTGGGCAGAGGCTGACTCCTGGAGCATGGAGAGTTGTGTGTGTAATGTGTCTTGAGCCCACAGCTGTAGCTCATTAGCCTCTCTCTGGACGGTCAGAGAAGCAGTGAGGACTCGAACAGCTTCTTTTAACAGACGTGGTGACTATGAGGTAAAGGCAGCCCCATGTTGGGAGCCAAATGTAACAGTATAGATTTCTGGCTGCCTTTTCACTGGCGGGAATTTGACACCTCAAGATGCAGTAGAGAGCAGGTGTGTAGTCACTCCGAGTTATGTTCTTTCAGCCCGTGAGATATAATGAACGGTGAGGTTCTAAGCAAGTATAGAAATCTCTCTAAAGATGAGAAAGGGCCTTATCTTTTCAGCCAGTGCCATGGTTCTATAGTGAACACAGGGAAATCATGTGAGAATGTAATATAGGGTTTCTAATGAAGAACCCAGGTGGTGCTGATATACATTCTCACGCAGTATTTAGGTAGAGAGGGAACAACTAGAGAACCCTGTAGTGGTGCACAGGAGGAAATCCCTTCCCACTGTCACAGCTTTCATTCATTTATGAATTAGAGCACAAAAGTACTGTGGAATCAGTAATGTTATTGTATGTTTCTATCCAGAGGCACTATCAGTTTATTAAAACTGATGTTCTTTTAGACTTTTGCTGTTGCAAAGACCTTTCTTGCTCATGGGTTAATCTAAAAGTAAAGTTTCATACCAAGAGCAATACAGTCAGAAAAACCAGAACATTTATTCTGCAATGAAGACCTTTTTTCCACCATCCTCCGTTATTTATCTCACATAACCCTCCATAAGCAGCAGCTATTTGGCCCATTAAGTTTTCTTAACACATGGCACTTCTTTCACAACCTTTTGAGTAAAATATAGAACAAGCTACCCATCCATAATATTGAAGTTTTCAAGAAACGTCATATAAGATGAATTAACGACTAACTTCTAAATGGCTTAGATGGACCAATGGCTTCCCCTTGTTTGTAACCATTGTTCTTACAAGTAAACTACTAGGATGATGCTTTTGTTATTACAGTGGATCTCATATTGATTAAAATAATACAACTAAAGGAAAATCAGTTGTAATACTCACCATACTTCTCACATTTATTTAAAAGTGACTTTTTTGAAGAAAAAACTTTTAGTAATCAATATTTATCAAAAATCCTCAAACACAAAATGTATTCCATACGTCTTAAAAGTAATTTTTCACACACTTGGCAAATCAAATGATTTCTATAATGCAATTAGACAGCATCTAACTCAGTACAATTAGATTAATTTAAATTTTCAAACTATCAGTAAAAAATGAAAAATGCAGGTGTTTTTATCTGAGAAAGACCAATTATATAATGCTACCTTGAAATACATTATTGAAGTTGTGTACACATAAAGTATTATTGAAATATGTTATTGAAATACTGTACATTCAGTAACATTAATTTATATTACTTAATTCATTCACCACTGTAAAAAGTGCGCCACTGAAAATAGAAAGTTTTACATAAGTATTTTAAATAATGTAGAACAGAAGCATCATTCAGCATAAAATCCCTTTTGCTGCTGTTTAGTTACTTACTTTAGTTTAGTTAGTTACTTGCATAAACCTGGGAAGACTAAATTATTATCTGTGAAACTTGTCTCTCATTATAGCTTTTCATCTGTATTGCACTTTATAATGTTCATTTCTATTTGCTAAACTCTTGGTAAACACAACTCAAAACTGTGGACATTAAAAAGCCTTGCGTACAAGTGTTTGGAAGGAAAACAGACAGGATATTATTCGCTGTGCTTTTTCCTAACATTTTAGAATAAACTGAGAGATTGAAGTATTTTTGTGTTATTTTTTCACATGGACCAGATGACACATAAATCTTAAATGTTTGTCCTTCATCTGTAAGTTCAAAAGTGACTTCTGTCAGAAGTGAAATGAATTCACTTTTAACTTCATTCCCTGGTCTACAGTTGTCTGTATCATAAAAATGATCATATAACTTGGCAGGCTTTGATGAAATGCACAGAATGGCCTTGGGGTTTAAGCTGTCCGGTGTTCTGTGCCTTCCTATCTTCCCAGTCTTTTCATTGCAGGTCATCTTTTCTGCTTAAGTCTCAAGTACTTTATCTATCTGTATGAAAGGCTCAAGTATATTGTACCAACTGGCTACCTTAAGAAAACAAATATATATAACAGGCTTGTATCACAGAATTATTATGCAACAAAAAATGCTTAGATGAGAAAAACACTACCTTAGTTTTTAAGTAAGCATTTAATGAACTTCATAAAATGGATTTCTGTAGTTTGTTCCATTAAATTGTGAACTACAACAACAATTTACAGCTGACAGGTAAGTCTTTTAGGCTCAGAGAACCTGTCATATAGTAATTACTGATGAAATGTAGAGAAGCAAAACTTTTCATGTACTATTAATGCACTGTACATAGGTAGTAATTTGAAATGCAGAGGCACTTAACTCCACATTATCACAATTTCCATCAGTGAAAGAGATTAATGTTGAGGCAGCAATGCATATTTTCTGTTCTTCATAAAGGAATTAACAGTATTGTAGGAACGCTGAATAATTTTATTCTAAGTCAATGAAGCACCTAATCTATGAAGCACCCTGCATAACCAAAACTAAGTCTGTGATGTCAACCAGGTGAATTTACTAGTAATATAAAAATGCTCTGAAGAAATAAGAAATCAAGGAAGCTCAATTCCAGAGAGACCAAAGGTTGATCCTATCAACCTCTTTGTATGATTAGGGATGTTTGACAGCTTGGAATAAAAAAAGATGTTGGTAGTCAAGAACATCATTTTGATTTTACTGCATGACGGATTTTGATATAATGGATTCTATTTAGATTGTGTCCTTAGAAATAGATGGTTTTAAAATAAAGAACAACATTTCATTCCTTCCTTTTCACTTAATAGTCATTTTCATTTATCATCAGTGTAACATCGATGGTATTTGAAGACTGTGTTCTTTGGTTTATTCTGTAAATGCAATACATACAATTTAGTAAAAGTTCACTATGGAAGAGGACTAAAATGTCTAACCCACTTGAGCACTACTTATATGAAAGGAATTTATTATTATTATTTTTGCTCCAATAATAACTTGTAAAACCTGAAACACAAGGTGCATCAGTCCAGAGTCAAACCCAAAACCAATGAGCTTTGAGGCATTAATGTGAACCACCACCTATTGTGCCATCTGAGACATTTTATAACATTTTATTGCTGTTCTGTTACCCTGGAGTGCTCCAAACCCATGGACATTGGTCAACAAGAGCATTACTGATTTGTAGCCTAATCTTATCAGATCTTAAAAGCCAAGCACTGTTAGACCTGGTTATTATTCAGAAGGGAGATATTGTAGCGGAAACCTGGTTTTCCTGAAAATGGTATTATGGACCAGCAGATGGAACTCTTCCTTCTGTACCAAAACATCCAATCTGATACCCTAGTATTGTGACTAGGGACACTATGTTGTAGATGTTGTAGGACCTTATACTTACTTACAGAAGACCATTTTTTCCCAAGATAATGTTGCTATGTGAAGGACTTCATTCTGGGAGTATTCTGGGATTGTTACTTCATTTGTATCATACACCCACTTTAATTTACTTACTCATTCCTTTCTGTTATGTTGTGGGTATTGCATTATCTTTCTCCATCTGATTTTGGTCTCAATTCTCTCAGCTTTCAGCTTTATAATAGAACCATCTCTTCTAGCCGAGCCATTACTTTCCTATGCTATCTTCTTGTTGTCCTGCCTGTCTTTTTTTTTACCTTAGGGGATCCAGCATAGTGTAACCTATAGTTGGATCAGAAGCTCCAACAATCTTGTTCTGTTATGGGGAATTTCAGCACTAATGTCTTCATTCATTGTTTGATCATAGAAATGACTTTAAAATTAATATTCTTCATTGCCATATAAAAAATACAAGGAAATTGTATTTGTAAAATGAATTGTATAATTAAAATGTATTGTAAATGTTGACACTATATTAATAGTAATAGGTTTATTCCATGCTGAAAAGAGAAGAAAGAAAACACAACGTTGTGTTTTCTTTCTTCTCTTTTCAGCATGGAATAAACCTATTACTTGTTCCTTATACTGTATACTTCTATTGAAATGGTAAACCAAGGTCCTAACTATTTGGTCATTAAATATCTAATAGCACTGTTCATGAAAACTATATCCATATCCATTTTTCCTAGCTAAATTCCATCTTGGGCTTGTACTTTCAATGTAAGCAGCATGTTAAATAGCTAATTACATGAGTTAAATTATAAGATACGTTACTGACATCTAAAGACGTAATATGGAGCAGAGCACCCTGTGATTTCTGTAGCTTAGAGGCAGGCACATGTAGTCTAAATAGTCCTAATGTTTCAAGGTTAGGTTTAATCCATCCATTCATTTTCTTTCTGCTTCTTCCAGTTCAAGGTCACAGCGGAGCCAAACCTATCCCAGCAATCAATGGGTGCAAGGCATACATCCTGTACAGGACACCAGTCCATTGCAGGTGTTAGGCTTGATGTTTTTTTTCCAACTAACTAGGCCTTTGTCTAAGCCACATGTTTAATTTTAAATGCACCTAACTCCCAAATGACCTTAGTTGATGTCATTACACTTTTATTTTCTTTCCAGTACTGTTTATCAATGTGTCTTATACAGTAGCTCTGAAAATGATAAAGAATCAGCTCTACTTTACTTTGTTAAATAAACTGCAACTAACAGTTTTACACCTGCTAATATTTAATCATTCTAGAGGTAGGGGAGATGGAAACAAGGATAAAATCATGAACTAGGGTCCTATGTAATTTGTTTATAGAATAGGCTGTTATAAGAAAATAAGTGAAACATGTTCATTTTTATTTTTGTATCATGGTTATTAAGCTCAGGAAGTATGCAATATTGTACTTTGGTAGACATGAAAATGCTTTTTTTTGCATGTCAATCAATCATTACTTCATACACCATCTTCAGAGAGTAGTGCTCATTGAGTACACCACCTGCTTCGTGGAGCAGCTCCCAGCATGGTTAGAGA
This sequence comes from Atractosteus spatula, assembly GCF_055471065.1. Taxonomy (NCBI): domain Eukaryota; kingdom Metazoa; phylum Chordata; class Actinopteri; order Semionotiformes; family Lepisosteidae; genus Atractosteus; species Atractosteus spatula. The sequence continues at coordinate 33,740,611 of NC_142717.1, read as the reverse complement.
CTGTTGAGCTTCTCAGCATGAACAAATTAAGGTGATTTCACATCTGTAAATTCCACCCACAGTTACATAAAAAGAGGATTTTGCCTTAGTACTTTGTCCCCACTTCTTTACTTTCTCAGATGAACAGCAATTAAGCGAGATTCCTGTTCCAAAAATGGATATGGGTATGAGGCAGACTGATGCAAAAGAGATGGATAGAATCCTTTGAAGCTTGCCTCATTTCCTGCAATTATTGTAGAACAGATTCAGAACTCTTTACAAAATGACTGCCAACAATCTGGAATTGTGACAGCATGGAATGGGAATGAAGATATTGGTATGCTCTTAAGGACTTACTCTGAAACCAAGAATGATTGCTATTTTTAAGCAATTTAATCAATAGAATAATTTCTCTCAAACAATAATTGCTTTAAATCAAGCAGCCACCGGGAATGGGCATTTAGCACATAACCTATGGATTACAAAAACTACAACTTTGCTTAGTAAGGTGGAGAATGGTTGGTTTCCTAGCTGTGCCATTTCATAAGACACCTATCTTATACCATCTTATTAGCAAAGTGTCCTTCCCTGGAAAATAACATACTGTACAGTATATGGAGCATGTACACAGTAGTACAGCAGGACTAAGGCATATAGACTAAGGTGGGTACTTTAGCACCTGTTTCATAATATGAAAAACCTATATCTGTTCAGAGGACTCATTTACAAATTGTCATTAAAAAAGTGAAAATACCTAATGAAAATTAGATTTAAGATTAAAAGATCCTAAAAATACAGCCAAAATGTGGAATACAGACTGTGTCACAAGAAAATGTGAAACTCTAATTTTAAGACATTCCAAAGCATGCTCAAAAACTTGGTCAGTTTCTTACAAATAGGTTTAGAAACAGCAGAGCACACTGCACTCCATTTACTTAGATGTCTCCTCAATTTCAACGCTACTATTTTTTTTAGTGATTTAGGAATAGTTTTATGCAAAATTAAATTCAGTTCAAGGAACGCCTTTGAAGAACTATTCTATTGCCACTCTTCTCTTTTCAATCAATCTTACAATCAGTATTGCAAGATTACTGGGACAACCAAAGCATTGATACAATAAATGGAATGAAAATCATTATTACTTTTGGTGTAAATTACTATTTCAGATATACTGTAGATATTGCTAAAATGCTCAAAGGGTAATAAATAGCCTTAGTGCCTTGGCTGTGTTGATTGGATTTCACTGTCTCCCTCTGTTCTACAAACCCAGCAGGAGAATGTTTTCCATTGAAGGCCAATACATGTACAGTATGTCAAAGAAATGATTTGCACAAATGGTTTCAAATATATTCACAAATAAACTGAGCCTAGTCTCCTCTGCAGGTGTCCTGAGAGCAGATCTCATGTTCAGTCTTCTTGAAATCACCTCTGAGACAACAGGAAATGTGTAATATCCAGAGAGTGTTCCTTCTTATGTGTGCATATGAAATATAGTAAGGGCAACCTCATTTTCACTTAGATGCTTCACTGAAGTCCAAAACTATTTGGACTTGCAGCTTTTGAAATTTTTTAACATTAAATTCATAAAGTCAAAATTCTGTTTTTAAATCACTCATTACATAAAAAATACTAGAAAGTCCTCTTTATATTGTCACTGCTGTGTAACATAGTAAAAAAGTTAAAGCTTGTAGTTTAGTTTACTTTGATATACAGTATGAGAACTAATTGACATAATAAGAAAAAGCAACATTTCTAAATATTATTTTACCTTTTATTTAAAATATTCTGTAAACAGTGCAAAACATGAAAATTGCCATAATTGCTCTTAATATCCTCTTACACGCCTGTATAACATATTTTAAGACAGGTTACAACTAGACAGTTAAAACACTCTGAACGTACTTCTACATTTATTATCATTAACCACCAAAACAAAAACGCTACAGTTTTTTAAACACAAAGATAATAAAGCTGAGCTCATCAGATGTGAATATCTATTAAATTCAAACCTGTATTTCCAAAGACTGCAATGATTATGCTTGTAATATACTTTACTATAATCTTACATTGATGCTCTTCAGCAACAAAAACTATTCCTAAAACTATTTGCTGTTAATTTACAGTACAGATTTATTTCACAAGGTTTTATTTACTGTGTTAATATGAAAGTGACTTGTGGTACACAGTTGGTACCTAATAATGCACTAATTAATTTTGTTTAATAATTTTTTAATTATTATTTAATTACATCTTCTCAACGTTTATTGAATGCCTGGATATTCTTGCAAGGAATAGTAAAGATTTTACTTAAATGAGAACATGCAGGGTTTTCATGATATTAATGATATTTGCTGATATAGAAATAACCAAATCAAGGTAATGGTATGCATTGTGTTGAATGTTGCATTTATAATTCTATTTTGTTTTCAGCTATGAGCAGGGTCCCCATATGAGTAACTTAATATAATGGTGCCTTTTTTACTATAAAAATTTCAATTTGTACAGTTTCCATAGTTGTAACCACTAGTCTTTACTCCCAAGTCCCCAAACGTTGCACAAGAAGACGTCATACCATACAAGACCCCATATGAGACACCCTTCATATATATATATATTGTTATATAACAATTATCTCATATAATAAATACTAATAATTACATTTGGAGCCTTTCATTGGAAACAATTCAAACAAAGTCAAATACATTTTTACTGTATAATGCAGTTTCAAAGAGGTTACACTGGAAACCCATGCAAATATGGAGAAAACATACAGTATAAACTACATATAGATAGCACCACAGGTCCACAATTGAACCCAGGGCCCATTGCTGCAAGGCTAAATACTACCACTGTGTCACTCATGACTACAAGTAAAAAAAAGTAATAATGTAAACAAGTAACAAAAACAAAAATGTTGAGGCGATTTCGCACAGGCATTTTGCTCCTGCCAAAAAAGCAAGATAATGCATTAATAGCTAATTATTTTACCAAGCAACCATATTTGTCAGCCAAATACATTCATGATATTTATTTCCACATCCTGCTATAAATTTCTTCACATCAAAAGGTCATAGGTTTGAAGCATACATAAGAAGACAATGATGCATACGTGAATGAGATCATGAAAGAGAAAGTGTGAGTGTCTTTATTACCCCCAAGGGCCAATTTGTTTGCATTGCAAATGCTAGTAGTATAGCAAACATTCAATACACATGTACTGTATATTACTCATTTTATTGAATTTTAAGACTTTTCTTTAAAGTCCTTTTCTTTGTCTGCTACTCCTTATATTAAAGGACAGTGATTTTTTTCTGGAAAAAATATATGCAGAGCATTTAGGTTAGAATATATACAGTATATATAAATGGTGTTAATGGGGATAGGTTCCAGGAGGATATATAAAGCAGGTGTTTTCCACCTTTTGCACCTGAAGGTCCAATTGCCTATATGTTAAAAAGGTCAGGTCATAATAATAAATAATAATTAGAAACAGGCTCCTGCAATGACTTAATGGAATATAAAATATGGCAATAAAACAGTGGGCAGAGTGTATTCTCAGCATTACAAAAATGTTTATTTTTTCTGGCGCAGCACTGATGATGGAGTAATATTCAGACCGAAGCTTAGGTAAGACAAATATAAATAAATATCTGCACTAAACTGTATGTAGATAGGTAGAATCAATGAGTTTCAGAAGTCTGTTTGCTATAATCCTGGAGAATTTCAGAGTTCTTCTCTTTTAAACTGAATACCCTAACGGCCAAATAAAGAGAACTTGCATCATATTAAAAATAAATCCCACCCAGGACTACATTCTTCTCTCTGAAACATAAATCCATAAAAGTGAATGGAATCCAAATTCCCTATTCTAACAGTGTTTTACTAATTGAGGAATGGACTGAGTCAGTATTTCCTAAAATAAGGAAGTTACTGTATCTCTTATAATGATACTTAGGTTAACTATACAGAATCTTGTTCCAAGACTTATTAGAAAAAAGATTTTTCCCACTGCTTAGCTTTGAAGGAAGAGGAGGATGATGAATAATGAGATTTACTCTTTTCAATTCCCTTTCTTCTCCTGTCGTCCTTCCTCTTCTGTTCCTGTAGTTATTGTTAGGTAAATAACCACAGTGTAGTAAGGTTATCTTAAGAAACGGTTATCTTAAGGAACTGATGTAGTTGTGATGACATCATTAAAGAAAATAAAATAACAATGCCACCTCAAGTTCCAGCATTGTGTGTGTCTCATATTATTCTACGTGTAAATGTTTAGAGGTGGTACACAACAGTTATGCTATTGTGCCTTCTTATGGAAAATGGCTTCCCTAAATTCCTATCATTCAGAGATTCAGTGTTTTGATTGGTTTTAGATTTTGTGGCTGTCACAGCTAAAAATTCTGACGACACAGGTATGTGGTGGAGATTTGTCAATTATGGTGGTCTTAATGATTAACAGTGAAGTTTTTAGCTTGATTAAATCATTTGGAACACCCTTTGATCATCTGCAACTTTAATCATCCTCTATGTTTTCTTGCCTCCTAGCTCAAAAATAGCAAGGCAAATGCAGTCAATTAATAACAATTGTTCTAAGCCTAAGGTAATTGAGAAAAGGGAGACTTAAATACCCTATACTGTACAGAATGCCAGTGCATTGCAGACACAAACATACTGTAGACATGAACACATGCATACCTAGGGCCAATTTGCCCAGAAGCCAATTAGCTTACCAATATGTTTTGGAGAACACCAGAGTGCTGGAAGCGACCTATGTAAACATGGGGAGAACATACTAACTCCATATACATAGCAGCCCAGGTCCAAAATTCAAGCCAGGGCCCAAGTGCCGCGAAGCAGCAATGCTAACCACCGTGCCACAGTGCTGCTCCCTTCTTACTTCAATGCAATACAAAAGTTGCACATGCTCTGCCATTCTCACAGCAACATCAATGGTATTTGATAGCTCTGGCAACATTTTTGAGGCCAAGCTCTCATAATATGGGAAACAGTGCTTCCAATGTTCTCTCCTATATTTGCTTCACTATACTGTTATGTCTACTTATCACTGAAGAAGTATTATCCATACAAACACCCAAACAGTGTTTCCAATTAAGTCCATTTTCAATTAAAATTCAAATAAGACAATGTAAACACTCATCGACTTTTGTTCTGGTGTTGGAGCTTGCAAGTCTTCAGGAAACTATCATCTCATGACAAAAACTCACAATTAAGCAGCATTACTAACATCAGTGGATTTGGTCAGCTGTATGGTAAAAGACAGGCTTGTTTGTTCTCCCCTGATGAAGCCCTGTTTCAATGTCGTCACTCATATCATTTACTCTTCTACGTAAAGTTTCATTGTGTAGCCAAATGTTTCACTTCACCTAACCTGGTAACTTTCAGCACATATCCATGGCACTGTGCAGAATTAGCTCCTCTGCAATGGAGAAAGCTTTCTTGTTTTACACTAAACAAGATGCCACCAGGTAATTTGCTTTGAAGATGCTTTTGAAAGATATTGATTTCTGTTCAGTTTGAAGTCTGTGACATTTCTTTTTAAAGTATTCATTTGGATTTCCACTCAGAGTGTTTGGTTTGTAAGTCTCTCAGCAAATTGCAGGGATTTAGTGATTCATTTGATAATGCATCACATCATTCCACACACTGTACCCTCTGTTCTGAATCACCTGTTACAGTAAATCCTTGGAGTTGTATTTTCTGATTTTCTGAAAAGGATGGTTCACCCCTTTTTAGCAACTCCTGAAGTCTCAACTACATTATTATTTTTTCTTTTCAATAAATTGTCCATGTTGTATTCAGCCTGTCTTGTCAGGTTTCAAACTAGAGACATTATAGAATTCAGTAATAATCATACATTTTTAATAATTTATTACTGTTTGTTTGGCATGTATAACACCAGAAGTAGATTTGCTCAACTTGATGAACATTTTCATTTTAAAGATAAAAATAAACTTAAAATAAAAATGGATAAAAATACTTATTAAGTGCTGTTTATCAATTTGATTTTTAGTGACCCAAATCCATTTCTTAATCATGTGCTGTACATTATGTCTGTAGCAGAGATGACAACAAATATTGTTTTCATTCATGATAGTAGCAAATAACACAACTTAGTTTTCCAATTAATTTGTACCATATATTTTTTCTATATATTTGAACCCATGTCATCATAAATGAACAGCTTTTTGAAAAAATATTGTCTACTCGTTTTAACTTTTCACATCTTACAAATTTACAGCTACTGTAGAATCACACAGCAGTTCGAGGAGAGATCACTTGCATTAGTTTCCGTCCCTTTGCCAGCAATTGGCAGAGAGCCATTAATTTGCATTTGTCTTTATAATGTAAATTAATCAATTGTTATTTTTTTGTCAAAGGACAACAGGGACAAATGTTATGACACCATTTATAAAACAGGAAGTCAAGCTAGTTTTTAAGATGGACAAAACTATTTAAACACTTTTAAAAAGTGTTTTAAAATACTTCCTTGTTGGTTTGGCAACTTCAGTATCGTTAATTATAATAGGTTGGGAAAAGTAATGAAGATAAGCAGCAAAATTATTGAAGCAAATGAAAGAAACCTAAATGCCCTCTACAAACAGAGGGTTCTAAAGAAGGCCATTATAAAGTGTGTGGCACACCCCTCCACTGTGAATGTATAATCCTACCACGTGGGAAATGCCTCTGTGTCCACAGGTGTAAACTTTACAAATCTTCACTGATCTGTGACTTCTTGCATCTTTATACATTGTGATTCTCATTCAGGTAATCAATTTGTGAACTGCTGCAAACATTGCTAACCTTTATGAATTTCAAAAGTAAATAAAAACTAGTGAACTAGTCATGATTGTAGATCATTCTATTTTAGGAGGATTAGCAAACACTGTTGAAACAGAAGGTGAAATTAAAAAATATTTTGATAAAATTCACATCTGTACAAACAGTTGGCAGGTGATAACAAATTCTGTTTTCCAATTTCTATATGTATGCAATAATTATTAATAATTGTATATAGCAAATAGTGCTTATAAAACCAGTAATTAAATTATTAGAGGTGTGCAATAAAACTGGTAAAACTGGTATACCTGTAAACCGCAGTTCTTTAGTCACGCGGTGCGTACCGTGGTACGTTTAAGACCACACCGGTACGCTCGGTAATTTCCTGCAAATTCTGTCAGCGGTTTTATTTTTTCCATTTTAACAAAGATTTTCTACTGTTTACATTCATAAAATCAAATTTGATTCAAAGAACAAAATGACTGAGATAAAAATGTCATTAAATCTAAAAGAGTGAGTAAAAAGTCATACTAAAGGTATTTTCCGCTTATCATTGGCTAGTAAGTGTAGAAAAATGACATGATTTCAGAAATTGGGGACTGAATTGGGGAGTATTTGATGAGAACACCGGGATTATTTTTCTTATTTCTCCTGAAAAACATATGGTTATTCCTTAGAGTTGTCTTGTTGAGGCAATTCTAATTTCTAAGAGTATCCATATACTCTTACGGATCCATGGGGTACGGTTGTTGTAACATTAAGGGATGTCAACCATTGACATTGTTAATGGTTTTTCTAGCTTTTCTGATTCTACAGCAACTCTAATCAGGAAGGAAGTCTAGTCTTGATCAAGTTTTTAATTCCATTACTACTGTTAGACATGCTTTGATTTTTATTTTTTTTTGCAAGTAAGATTGTCTTACTGTTGGTGTTTAAGTCAATATACAGTAGAATACCTTGTCTCAGCAATGTTTTAAACAAGTATTGGGATGAAATAGCCAAGGGCAACAAACATGCTGAACATGTCTCATAAGGTTGTGAATGTCAACTTTACTGTACATTTTTTGTAAAAATGTTACAATTTACAAGCGCCTGTTGTCACGATCCGGTTCTATCCGGGCCCTATGCGGACGACACGATCCAGAATTGTGAAGACACAAGGGGAAAAATGGTCATGCAGGAAAAGGTTCTGGAGACAGGGGGCGTGTCCGGGGAGTGCTGGTGATCCGGGGAGGTGTGGCCGAAGCAAACAATCCATGAAAAGTCCAAACGGGCAATCCAACACAAAAGCAAGAGTCCTTAACCAGGCAATCCATCCGGGGGTTAAAACCATGAACCGGGTCGGGACCGGCAAAGGGAGGGGAATCAGGAACTGAAGGTTAAAAACATAACAGAGCCAGACGCAGCAGGAACCGGGCTTTCACGATGCGGAAATCAATGAGAAGCCCCGGATGACGTCTGCATCTGGCTTATAAGGTGGAACAGAAGAGGGGCTGGAATAAAGAACAGGTGTGGGTAATGGGACAGAACGAGGAAGGGCTGGAGCACCCTTAAGAGGAGGAGTAACGATCGTGACACCTGTCATATTTTGAATTTTACATTATCTTACTAAGCAAAATTAACCCCCAATACCTTATGAAAAGATGTAATCATTTAATGATTGACAAAAATCTGCATCTGAAATTGCTCTGTTACACTGTTCCGTGTTATTTCTAGTTCTTTGTTTCCAATAAAACAACCAAAAAAATAATTTTCATTACTTTATTTTGTATACAACTGAATATGCTTTACTAATCATGAAATCAAACTATGAGAGTCTCCATATATAAACATGCAAAATAGTTCATGGTATACCACAGTACATGTATGTGTACTGCGGTATTCTGCAGTACGTTTTCCAGAGGCGATACCTGACCCTATTAATTATCATTGTTACATTGCATTAGGAATTGTCACTGTGGTGTGTGTTAAAAAGAGATTCATGCAGATTGTTGTTTGACCGATCAGCACATGAAAGCACTAGCAGTGATTCGACACAGTCCTATAATGTGTGCTGTGCCCCAAATAGGATATTTCATTGTTTTTTTAACCTAGTTAATTCCATGCAGTGCAGATATCACTGTAGATATCTGATGAATATTAAGAAAAAATATGTTTTTTACAGTTTAATATCTGATAAGTTCAAGTAGGTACAGTATCTGCATCAGCATATGTAGGATACAAAGGAACAAGTAAAGGTATATTCCATGCTCAAAAGAGAATAAAAGAAAAACAACATTTCGGCTGCGGAGTTTTCTGTATGGAATTACAAAAAAACAAAAATTATATTAGTATTATACAGTATTGTGACATATCTCAATTGAAGTAGTGGTAGCAATGTGGTGACAACATCCTGTCTCAACATTGTAATCAATGTATTTAATGAAATTGGTTGTTGCTAGTACAGTATGCCTACAGTATCATTACAGCAGGAAAGCACTAATGAGTTAATAAACATTTAATACTGTACTCATTTGTCTGACCACCATATGCAGCTGCAATACTTTAAGAATTCACTGCACCATCTGGCAGTTTTACAGAGTAGTTCAGTCCTTCTTCACATTATTAAAAAAAATAACATGCTGCTGTCCATGATACCATTATACACACCATGGCATACCAGCTAAAGCCATTTTAAATTTCTGCATCTATACATAGCAGCCTGAATTTGATGAGGACAAGAACATATATTGTGTGGGAGTAACCTGATGATCAGTTTTGATTAACATACAGTACAGTATTCAAAAGGTGTAAAAACAGTATTACAACAAATTCTCCAATGAAATTAAAAAGTCATAAATATCCTACCTTTCAATAGTTTCGAATTCAATAGATATTCTACAATTAAATAGTTCTTTTTTAACAAAGGCATGCCTTTTTATTTTTTTATTTTTAAAAGAGAACATAAAAATATAAAAACAGCAATATTTATATCTATTTGGTAGTATAAAAAAGAATACGGAAAATTAGAGAAAACAAATATTTGTATTTTATTTTTTAAAGTGGACTATAGAAATCACATTTTCTCAAGTAACAAAATAACATGGTACCAGTGCCAAATAGCAAAAATGACCCAGAGAGGAGTGACAGTTGGCAGCCAGGTTGGGACGGTTACACACTGTTACACAGAAATGAATTTGGTCTTGAGGGGAATGCAGATGTAAACGATACATGATAATTAGAACAGCTTTGGAACATCAGCAAGCTGTTGTGTCAGACTGCTTCATTACCTTGGTAGCAACTTGCAAATTTGCACTGAAGTTGTCAGTGTGTATTTTTCAGCTGATTTTTCTTTCAGATTTAGATTGATTTTTTTTCACTAATTAGATTGATTTTTAATGAAAAAAAATCAGAGGTCTCACTTGAATCAAGAAAGAATACAGGCCTGGGTACAAATCATGTGTAATACAGAAAAAGTGAAACAGAATTGTGTAAGGAGAAATTCTTCAGGGACAATTCTCTGTTCCAGCTCACTTTCATTTTTTTTTGGTAGTTAGTAAGAGATCGACATTTATACTATGCAGAAAAAATAACTTAACGTTGTTCAAACCACCAAAGAGAACAACTTTATCTCAAATCATAAAAGCTTGGAAAATATCCCGTAGGAAGAGAAAAAAAACTTAAAAAATAAAAAAGATAGAAAAAAAGCTCAATCTAAGCTATTTATGAACATTAGTGAGTGTAGTCAAGTTCAATACCTGAATACTTTTTCAGACTCCTCTAAGCAAGGTGATTTGATGAATTGATAACACAATTCAAATACTGTGATAGCCTAAATAATATGGTCACTTACATTTTTGTTATTTGGTTTGTTTATGATTCTGATGGACTGGCGTATTTTCCAAGGTGTACCTAGCGTTGTGCCAGTTGCTTGCTGGGATAGACTCTGGCTCTCCCACAACCCTTAATTGGATGTACTGTAGTTGTTTGGAAATGGATGGATGGGTTATTTATAATTTTGCTTATTGTTTTAAACTGTTATTAAGTTTAACATTAAATGTAAAAATAAAACTCTCATGGAGTAGAGATCAGTGTCTCCAAACACAATGCTTGTTTATTTTCCTAAATTCTCCTCACTCAATATTAAAGTGCTTTGGGATAACAGAAGTATAAATGTCTTGAATCTATTTAGGCTTGTAATATTCTGTACACTGCATTACTGAAAGAACTTGCCAGTCTTTTTTGAGACTTGACATCTGTAAACATCAGCGGATGAAATTGCTGTCAAAATAAATAACAGGAAGCACCAAATTTCCCCCTACTATTAATGCAGAATCATTATAAAAAAGCTGTTGTTACCTTGACATTTTTCTGGCATTATTACAAGGAAATGTTGCTAGAGACCTTGGAACGGTATGCATAGTATTCCCTTACTACTCTCAAGAATGCTAACCTTGTAATGTCGAGTACAGTGTTGCTAACATACGTTACTGTGCTTAAAAAGCTTAATACTCAGAGGACTCATAAAACATTACACAGCTCTGGGAATAGTGTTGGGCTTTTTGTCTTTTGCCTTTACTCTCAATGTCCTAATGAGTTCTGTAGTCATGATAGTTAGATTACAGTTCCTGTAGTATTCCTTTATTGAATCTTGTATTTCTAGTTTAGAACAATATGCTTAGATTTTTTAACAAATATTTGCATAATAAAAATAGGGTTTCAGTGTACTTAATAAAAAGTAATTTAGTGAAACTAAGCTTTGTCCAGTTGTTTCCAGAAGGACCCCACAGTTTAGGCCTCAATTACCAACATTGTAACACTGCTCCAGATACCCATAACTCTTTTTGTAAAGAAGCATTTGCTATTGTCATAACTTGTTCCTTTTTATTTATCATTTGTGACTGTGTCCTTTTTTTACTCCTTAGTCTGAAACAATTGCCTTAATTAAAAAATGAAATCATAAGAAGTACTGATACACTTGTGAATACGGTCTCCTCTCAATTTCTTTTGCTTTAGACTGAAGAATATTTTATGACAATTATTGGAATAGTCTGTTTGCTCTTCTTCTAAGTATATAGTTTATTTTTTGGTCTATTTCCTAAAACTAAATACAATATAATAAATAAGATCCTATTAGTGTGCTGTAACGTTTATATACTTCTTCTCATGATTTTGTGAAGTACCCATAATTTAAAGATTCTTGCTATGTACCCTAGCATTCAATTTGCTTTTTTAAAGCTTCACTACACAAGTTAAGGATCTGGCTTCCATACAATGTCTCGGAATCCTAAGTCTAATCAAGCATCATCACAATATTTCTAACCCAAGTCCGAGTCTAAATTAAAATTTGGAGTTATGGTTAAGACAGCATTCAAATCACATTAATAAATCTTGTAACAACATCACTCCAGTGATGTTGTAAGTTTAGTTTAATAGAAATCCTTGCCTTAACCCAAACTTAGATCTCTTCATAACCCATGTTTAGTTCCAGATTACTTCCACACTAAACTTAATACTTAAATTGCATTGAAAGATAACACTGACACTATTGTAACTTTTATAGAAATTACACTAAACACTACAGTATGTCCACATAGTGTTAATAACGGAAAGCTTAGTCCACACAATTTTGTTTAACTTAAGCCCCTGCTAATAGTCATTTTAACATGGAATGCTAATGATCTTGGCTGTGTCTTTAGTAGGAATTCTAACTTTGACCCCCATCTGCCTGTAAGTGCATCTCCAATACTAATGCTAACTTTAAACCCAAACCCAGTCCTATACGGAAATGTGAAACTAAGTCAAAGCACTCTCACCTCATTATCACATCTTGATGAAATGTAATTTCAGCATCAGTAGAATTTAACTTTCATAGGAATTTGAACATTCAACACTGAAAACTGTGTAGTAATAAATCATTGCCCTGATATTGTTATATCTGTAACCTGGGAATTATAATATTATAATATAATATTATAACCTAGCCCCTTTCTCAAACCTGCAGCAACCCAATATACTGAATGTGCTTATTGTATCAAAATTCCTACTGTACCTCCTCGTGTATTAATTGATGCTACGTGCTGAACAACACTCAAACTGCATTAGTAAAATGTGACCTTGTACAATTAAGTTTAATATAATTAGTTAGTAAAAACATGTAACTGATATCCAACCCTAAATGTATATATAACTTACAGTTTATGATAATTGTATACCCATCCCTTACCTTACTTTTCATTTAAACCTAATGCAACTGTATTAGGAACACCTTAAAAAGCATTACTAACTCTAACCCTCAATCAGCCTTGGCCCTAAATTATGTATCACAAACTATCCATAATCTGATCCCTAATAAGTAAAATTTGAATCTATGCCAAAACTTGGGTAAGTTTGACCTGGAATCAGTGAATCTTAAGTGCTTCTTATCAATTTGTAGTATAGTCTAGTGATAATGGACGAATTGGAAAAGAAACATTTTCCAATGTTACATTTTAATATTCCTACCAGTTCTTACCCTCTCTCTTTAACTGAATCATGGTATAACTCCAGTGTGTCATGGTCTGGCAAGCTTGTGATCTATGAATTGGCTTCATTACTCTGCTCTCCTCCCCACTGAGAGCTGATGTGTGTTGAGCGTTCTGGCGCACCATGGCTACCATCGCATCATCCAGGTGGATGCTGCACATCGGTGGTGGTGGAGGGGATCCCCATTACCTGTAAAGCGCTTTGAGTGGAGTGTCTAGAAAAGCTCTATATAAGTGTAAGCAATTATTATTATTATTATTGTGTGTCTTTTATGCAAACACATTTTTTATGACAGCTTGGTAATCATACTTTTTTGTTATTTAAAATACACAAGGTACAAAGGCATGGAAAAATGGATTTTACTGATAATTCTTACAATCACTTTCATCCTACTCATGGCTAAATGTGTTAATTGATCATTGCTGCATAAGTAATACCTGGGAGTCTTATGTATTTTATATATTTACTGGCATCAATATTTGTATTAGCTTATGTAAAATTGGAGTTGTGGTAGCTCAGACGGCAAGGGCATCGAGGTCCTGACCGGAAGGTCCCGGGTTCAATCCCAGGTAGGGGTAAGTGATGTAGCTTTCTCTAATTCCTTCCAGATGCCTTCCAGGGCCACTCAGCCTGCTTTCCAGATGAGTACCAGGGGTTAATCCTTCTGGGGGTAATAGGCCGGTTGGAGTGTGATGCTGACCACATCACCTCTACCTCCAGTGTCGGACAGTCAAAGAAAAATGGTGGCCCTTGCCCCCCATTACCCCATGGGCCTTTACGGCCTGAAAAGGGACCTACAGTGTACCCTATGTAAAATTTGTAGTTGCCTCACATGTTCTCCCAGAGTATTTCATATCAAATTGAATATTATAGGATAACCTACTTTGATAGTACTGCAACTGTTAATTCTGAGTAATATATTTTGATTGTAGCTGTACTAGGTTAAATACATATAAATGTAACAGTATACTTGGTGTATTCTAAATATAGGACACATTTTAAGTGCCTTAAAATATCAAATCTGTTTGTCTGGGTAAATTCAGCATAAGAACATAAGTCTATATACTACTGACACTGAATCAGAAAATTTTAACTGTAGTTATATTATAGTTATATATTCTTTTGGTCTTGATATTTTGGACATTTTCTTTAATGTTATGATCCTCTTGCATTAAGTTAAGGTATTTTCTAAATTTTCTAAAGTTCAGATATTTATTTATATAACATAATAACCAGAAACTAATTGAACTGGTAATAATCTATGAGATAACATCATTAACATTTTTTTTCTTAAAAACCATACAGGACTCCTGGACACTGGTGATGCCAATCATAATGCTTACTTTATGATCCTCTGCATAAACCCGTCAGAATGCCAATTACAGTACATTTATTGTCTGAATCCAAATCTTAAATTAGTATAAAGAAAATAAAGAAGAATGGGAGTAAACGTGAGCTCAGCTGTGTCAAATTAATTTCTTCTGGCTGTGTGATTGTGGCACGAATCCTGTTATCATGAGTTGATATCACCAAGCAAGCTCCTGCTCTGCAAATTCACTGACTTGCTGTTAGGATTAAGACTTTCTCTTCTACTCTAGATAACCTAAAGCAAAACAGTCCTCAGTTATGACCTTTTTTCATCTCATTTATTTTTTAACTGATCTCCCAAGGGAAGATGCAGTACCAAGTTGTTACATCTTCTCACACAGCCATGAAGGACATCAGGAGCATTCAGATGGCACATTACTGCATATTTATCAGGTAGGTACAATATCCTTTAAGGATATTCAAGTTGTTTTAAAAAAAAATCACAGCATGTGATCAAATCAAAAACTATAATACTACATTCCTGTTAGATACAGTATAAATACTTGCACTCTAATTTTCTAGACAAAATGTTTTAAACACATGATAATTGTGTACAGTTTTGGTCACAAAGGTACAACAACAATATACTATAACTGCACTGGAATCAGCCCAGACAAGAGCAAAAGTTTATTTCTTAAGCTTAAAGGAATGTCCCATGCTGACAGGAAGCACAACTGAATAAAAACAGACTGAAAATACCTGCTTTGAAATGTCAAAATCCTCAGAGGCATTGGCAAAATTAATGCATTTTCTTCCATTAAACAAAAAGAGAAGCATGAACAAGGGGACACAAGTAATTATGTTAAAGTCCTTTTAAAACTAAGAAAATGAAGCACTTTTTAAATTATATTAGGAATCGAGAACAAGTTACTCAGCTTTTGTTGAAACTTTCAAAAATTGCTAGATTAGATTTTTGGATCAAGCAGCTAAAAAAAAAAACTAGTTGGATGGGCTGAGTGAAAGACAAATATTTCACAGATAACCAATTACAAAACATCTTGGTAGCATGCTTATATAATCAGTTTATAGAGAAGACTACTAGACTGGCATTATATTATGCTAGAAAGAACTATATTTGTGTATGAGTGACCCTCATTAAGGCATAAAAATGGTTAGGATTCATGCCTAAGAGGTCACAACTCTATTTCTGTTTTTTGCAGCAACATCTGGAAAATGTCTGAAGTAAAAATAAAAACTTTTACAAGAAGTTAAGATATTTGTCTTTACTATTATAGACTGCAAATTGGCATTTTGAGGGACAATATATTTTATTTATTTCTGACAAATGTTGTGTAGGTCACCTGCAATTTATGAAGATCTATAAAAAAATCTATCAAAAATATTGTCCAGTCTGGGATCCTTGCTATATTTCAGAATTAATTATAATGGTTACAGTACATCAATCTCAAAATTTATGGAGCTTGTGCTTGGAGACAAATCCAAGGTGACTCCCGCCAATGTGTCTTCCTATTCTGAAGATTTCTCAGATTTTCTTGGTTTCAGTTCAGCTAATCTACTGAAAGCAAACTTTAATAAGTACAAAGACTGAGGAAAGTCATACATCAGTTTTTTTAATACTGAACATTTTTATTGCGAATCCATAGAATAATCAGTCTTCATGGTGGTTAGTAATAGTACATGAGTAGTACTAGTTGCATCGTACGGGAAAGACTAATATATGTGTAACATGTACAATATTGTCCAGTGTGGTGTTTCTAACTACAAACTCAATACTTGTTTAACATCTCTCTTGTGTAACCTCCTGCACACTGTTTTCTTGTTAATGCAACTTACTTATTCTGGTATTCAGCCCTTGGTTGTACTAAATATTGATTGAAACCTCTCAGTTTACTCAGTCCCCAGCACCCTATCAATCAATTCTGACAGCTGTAGACAAATCAAGAGCTTTCTCCTGGGATGTATAGCCTTTCAAAAAGGTCTGTCCTTCCTTGTTACTCTTTCTCAAAAATGGGCAAATCTTAACATGTGCATACGTTATATGCTTTACAGTATGTGTTTTTAAGTGTGCAATTACAGTATATGAAGAGAGGAAATATACAATGCAATACAGTAAATGAAGTAGATACAGTACAGTATATGCATTTACAAAAATGTTCTGAAACACACGAAATATATGACAGTTATATTGAGTGCTATGGAAATTGACAAATCCCTTAAAAACCAAACAGATTGGTCAAAAATCAAACATCTGGCAAATCTAGTGACACCAAAGGCAGGGAGTCCAGTGCTGGAGCTAGCGTGACTCTGAGTTTCATTAAGGAGACATTGGGCTATAGTCTGCCACAGCAGCAAAACACCATGATTGTAGAAGAAGTATAATCCAGCCACAGGTCAGATAAAACACCACAATTCATACAGTATTCTCATTGCTGGGAAACTGCCCGTTATGGGCTATAAGTGACAAAGGGGGAATACACATTATGAATATAGTCCAATATCTCACATGATTTTGTTAAATGATTATAAATGGTCTAGTGTACCTCATGTGGGATGAACAGAAATAGGAAATTCTAACACACTTTGGTGAGAGCAATGAATGAAATGCTATTAAAGTATTAGATCTTAAATATTCAAATATTTTGCAATAATCAAATTTGATTTTGGTTGAATGCTCAGTGTGGGTGGGTTTCTGCCAAAAGTAGAAAGGAGGAGAAATGTGACTATTTTTTAATTATTTTAATGCTATTAAAACTATTGTAATTTTGCAGTGTGTAGTTTATCAATTCAAAATTTATCAAAGCTTAAAAATAATTATATTTCCTTTCAGTTCCAACCTGTCTTGTTAACTTATAAAATGGTATAGTCATACTAAATATCAAATATTTATGCATCAGGTATTTTTGTAAAATTTGAATAAAGTACTCCTGTAGACCGATGACAGAAGTGATGAACTACAATCCAAACCATCTTTGCTCTCCAAGATGTTTTGATAAAGCTTTAGACAGAGTTGCAGCGTCACAGCACACAGCACACAACATGCAACATGTACAGTAATTATCTGATAACCACTCAGTTGAGCAGGGTGGCATTTGTTGTCTAGAGTGATAATGAGTTTTCCTTGTATCTCTGTCAATGGCTGGGCCAGAGGATTAAGCAGTCATTATCAGGATATGCTGTTTCCCATTGTCTTCAAAGTTTAATTGTTTGTAATTCATGACTGCAGTAGGCCTGCCAATTACAAGATAATAATTGTTTGCATATGTACAGTGATTTTCATTCCAGAGGACACCAGATAACTTCATATATAGGGGAGAACCCACTACTTTCATCACTGAGGTGCAGAATAACGTCACCTCACGAAGCCAGATTTTGTGAGCTCATAGTGGAATTTAGTGGGTTGCTGGGGTTAAAACCTCTGTTTTCTGACAAGGGTCATGAGATCTTTAATGACCTAGTAGACAATGTATTTTTCATTAGGAGCCTCCCATTCCATTACCGACCAACCTTGCTTAGTTTCTGAAACCTGATGGTATCAGGTGAGAACATGGTAATGGCTGTTCCTGGGATGTCTCTATCTCTGCCAGAGAAGAGAAGAGTTTTAAAAGTAGAACATATTGAGAAACAGATGATGTATTGATATTGAAACAGATACATTTTCTATATTTTAAATATGATGATAGAAATCAAAAGTGGTTTCAAATACTAGAATACTAGAATTTAAGCCATAGTTAGTTGCTGGAAATTTAATTTTTATATGTTCTCCTACATTTTGCATCAGAAAATTTTAGAGAAAATGTTAACTAAAAAACTAAATAAAATCTTGATGTCCATTGTTTTTATACAAAGATGTTTATTGAATTACAATTACTGCTAAGCACCTCCATTGTGCTTCATAAATCATATATTTATTTCAGGAACAGTTTGCTAAGACGTTATACATTTATCTTATTAAGGTGTGTTGTATTTTTATCACTAAATAAATGTTACGAAATAGTAACACACGTGTAAAAAATAAGTAATTTCCTACTAAAAATCACACAGGTCTACACATTATAAATTTACATACTGTATATCAATAGTTGATTCTCTGCTGAGTGAGGCATTAGTTTAAACTGGTGTAATGAAGCTTAAAACGCCAGACTCAGTGTATTAACATACAATCTGGGACTTTCTGCAGAAAGCTACTCTCATGCCATATTTCATTGTGCAACATCACAAAGAACACATAAATCCTACATTATATATGTTATGTCGTGAAGGAACTTCAATTCAATGTATCATTTCAGTTTGGCATTAACAATAACAAACTACCCTGTCAGTTGAATAAACTGAAATGGATGTATTGTGCTGCTGATGTAATCTGCAAATTCACCATTGATTTTGCAACACAGTTTCCTAAAAGATCAATTATTCTTTACATATATTTTAAATTCTTCTCAATGCATAGAATATAAAGCATTTAAAAGCTACCCCCCCTTCTTATGACTTAAACTCTTTTCTTTGGCAGCTTTAACATTGCTGACTAAGCAAAGTGCAGAAATAACAGATTAAATCAATGCTATAGGATAAATTAACATTCCACTTCTTAACATTTCGCATAAATAAAAACAAAATGAACAGGGGACAAAAACACAGAGCACAAAATATTTAAACCTTTGTCACAACAGTCCAGGCTTTATGGATGCTAGTAATTAATTGGACAAAATAAGAAGCAATGTGGGCACACTGTTTCAAAGTAAATAATGTACAATTTATTAATAGATGAAAAACAAGCATAGAAAGCCAACATGAGTAATAGTACATAGGTGAATCACTCTCTATATCTAACCTTATAAGTTAAATCAGTCTCGTATAATTATTCAATATTCATATTACCTAAGATAGATGTGCAATCTTTTTCTACTGGCTGTCTGTGTCAAGGATGTCTTGTGACACAGGAAAAAAAAGGAAATTTCTATGACTAGCATTGTGCATTGAGCTCAGTTTTTCTGGAATGGAAAGAATTGTACTTCTATTCAATCTGTGCTGTCTTTCCAGCAATTTGAGCAAAAAGTCTGACTCAGGTCTAATTGAGTGAGACAGAATTGGGGAGAAACTGTTTGTTTACATTTCAGGTTATAGTTCTGCTATTTAATATACTCTGATATTAAGGCTAATCAACAGAGTTCAACTCTATTAATTCTATTGATCAGGTGAAATTACAACTGGTTTGTGAATTGCATGATTTACAGTGCCTTTTAAAGTCCAGTAATTATGGTGATGACTGGTTGTGACATCATCAGGTGTAGCATCGTTCCCTATCCCAGTTTCCTCACTGGTTGTTATTAACTGGATGATTGACAGGCAACCTCAGAGGGCCCCAGTCCAGGTGAGTTTCTCTTAGTGTAGGAGACTGAGACAACTATGTTGGGAACTTCATCAGTGGAAATGTCAAAGATGGAAACACTTTATGACGTCATGGTTTTCTTGAGTCAGAATATTCTGCTTATCAAGGAGGACCATCTCAAATACATTCCTAAAGGCTTGAATCAGTGGATCTAAGCTATGCTAGAGTTATTGTCTGTTCAAGGCAGAAATTTATTTTTGGAAGATTTTATTAACTCTTAATTCTTGGTTTTATAAACCTTGCAGCTTTACTGTATATGGCTGTCTTAATAGAGCTGGGATTTCCTTCACCTCCCATTAATAGTTTATTTTATTTGACCTTCCACAGCAAGAATTTAGTTTCAACTTGTTTGGTCAAGATCATAGCTAAATTCCACTGAGTGTTTGTGGAGGATGATGAAATGATTTCAAAAGCAGGCTTGTGTGCAATATCAGAAAGCCTATAAAGGATACACTTAAAGAAACCGGGTCATATTCCTTACCAATTTTATTGAGAATGACTATGTTAATCATATAGTCTTTTCTGCCACTATAACTAAAATATACTAAACTAGGCACTTACATTAACTAAGTGTCTACATAATAAGTCTACATTCCTCCCTCTGCTAATACATTCATGCAATTCATTTACAACAAAATGTATAACATGAATACCTTTAATATTACTTATGGACTGCTGCTTTCACTACCTAAAGTCATGACAATGCATTTGAATTGGTACTTAAAATGAAACCTACCGCATGTGACCTTTCCTATTATAATTCACATGTTGCTTTTTCCAATTTTTGTTTTCTTGCAAAATTTCTGGAACAGACAGCTCAATTGTAAACTCAACTATCATCTAATAAGCTCTGGACCAGACTGTTTTAAATATGGTTTTGTCCCACTTTGGGGAATTCTACAAGATTACAGTATGTGCTGGGATGCTGTAAGTGGTGGTAGGATCAGATAAGATGGAGATTTTTCTCTGAATAACATAGCCCAGGAAACTGTGGAGAATGACTTTGCAACCTCCGACACCTGATTGTTTGAAGGAAGATAATTGGTTACCATGAAGTCATAAAACCATGAAGATGGCTTCCAGAACTGCTGTCTGGAGACAAAGAGAAACTTGACTGTATGGCATCACCGGGAGAAGAAGCCAAGAGAGTGAGGAAGTGACAAATAGACATGTCCATGGAAAGTTTATCTGATTTTTATTTGGGGAGCTTGTGAATTTTGAGAAGTCTGAGTTGAACACTTTTTGGGTTTTGTCTTTTTGACTTTTTGCATCAGAGGTTTTGTGCTGTTAGACAGGGACTCGATGAAGAAATTTAGCAAGACCAAAAACAGCTAGGATTTTGTTTGGTTTATGTATCCTCACATTATACATAAACATTGTTGAAAAGTTAACTGCTTAAATTACCTTCTTTCAATTTGTTTAACCACCTATCAGTATGCTGCACACCTCAGAGCTTAAAATGATTGGGTGTTTAAGTCAAATGTTTATTTTAAGAAATGGAAAACAGGTTCAGTGATCAAAAAGGAAAGTTATAGGAATTGTGTCTAGCACAGTACAAATTAAATACAATTTCGATTTCTGTAAGTATAGGAGATTTAATAATTGCCCCTCTTCAGTACTTACACAATAATACAGTATAAAACCTGTTCATTCCTTTATATAGTGTGATGTATAGCCACAAGTGGACAAGTGACTGAGTAGCCAATGTGACCATGGCATTCCTCACATTTACATGTTGCTGAATCAGCCCTACAAAGACAGATATAACACAAAACTCTACAGGTGCTTTTACTTACTGGAGTACATTACATACATGCTTTTTTAAAAGCACAGGATTCAATTTTTCTTAGTTTTTTCTTTCTCATTAAATGGCAACTATAAGTATTGCCATCACTGAAAACAGAAGTTAAAATAAGGATAAAATATGCAGCGACTTTTATAGTTTTAGGATTAGTTTATAGTTTTAGAATTGGAAACTAACATTTGGATTTGAGAAACAAATGTTTCTATCCACTTTGTAGATAAGGTCAACAGCATAGAACAACACCGGCTGGTCAGAAGTATGGAAAACTATAGAAATCTCTGTCCATCATAGCATCCAGGGCCTCACAATAAATGCATAGGTTCATTAAATTGTTTCTCTTTCTTCTGGTGACTTAAATATGAATCTCTGTATTTTCTTCTTCCCCTATGTTCTTTAACAGCAATGAGCCCAAGCCCTCTCCTTATTCAGCCACATTTTGTTCTTGCCTTTTTTTCAAGTAAGCACCTGGAAGGAAGCAATAAGACATTTAAATTGCTGAAGGCTATATTTTCTCCCTTGTCAGTTAATTGATAGGAAACTTTGAGTTGTAGAAACGTGTCTCTCATTATACTCACAGGTGCATATCCACTATTAGCAGTTCCCAGGGACAGAAAGTTGGTAGCTTTAGTTCAGAATTGCTTTCCAAGGCTTCTGGTACAGTATGTGTTGAATGGCAGCACATTTTAAATGAAAGCATTTTTTAGATTCCAGGACCAAAAGCCCGACCTGTAAAATCTAATCTCAATAAATAAAGCAACAGATTTTACACATCTGTTAAGTACCAAACACTTTAAATGCACCTGCCTATGGCATTCCTTTTTTCAAGGGAGTGGAATACAGCTTTCAGTCTGTGAATAGAGAACAACTGGAAATTAGTCTTGGATATGCACTTGTACTGATACAATATGTTATTTAATAACATTGACTATGGTACTAAACACAGGTTCAGTTATATGATTTACGGCATAGAAAACCAGAGACAAAATAAAGTTGTATTTTTATTTGAGAGTTCTGGGCACTTTCAGGCTCTCTAATTTGACAGGTTTATCTACTTATCTTTCAGTGAAGTAGTCATTTAACAGCATATACTGTACGAACAGAATGTATCCAAATAGAAAATAGCATTACATGGTAGTAAATGAAAATCAGTAGCTTAATATTAAGGTCTATACAGTATTTAATTTGTATCCTTCACTGTATGAAAAGTGGAAGAGACATCATGACAATGGCAAAAAAAATAATTTAACAGCACTCATGCGACAGGTGTTTTACGTCAACTAATCTGTACACTGGCCTGGTGATCAAGAATTCATAGCATCGATTTCTGGTGTGCTTTATCACCGGTTGATGACTGAAATATAAGTGCAGCCTCCTTGGAAAGTTGACTCTCATAGTTGCAACCAGACTTGTCAAAAGATTTGTCAAAAAACACTTTAGTGTTGTCCCCATTGTGCATCGATATAGAAGATGCCGGGAACGTTTCAGGCTAGCTGCTTTGTAGGGGTTTTACCCTTTTATTTGACAGCGACAGTGATGCAGGCATCCCAGCATCAACCACCTCATTCCCTTACCCAATTCTAGGCTACTATATTTTACCTACAGTAAGTCATCTGTTCCTTTAATTCCTAACTAGCCATCTGCGGCATCTTTCTACCATCTCTACAAAATATGGTGATTCTCATATCTTCTTTACCTGCCTGTGTTATCACATTACTCATAAACGGTTTCCCTGTTTCCCCTTTACTTGTCAGACTATTTCCACAATCAGAAGTCTCACTGCTCCAGCCATGCGATATTCTACCAATGATTACCATGATTGTTCTCTACTTTGCATATACCTTCTAAAATCATACTCCTTCAGCAGTTTTTTGTCTGATATCAGAGATTTGCTCTCCTTTTAATCTTTTTTCAAGTTTTTTTTATTCTGTAGTGACACTTTAGGTTACTTTGGTATTTCTTTGTTTTGTATTTATAATAAAAACCTAATGTAAGACAAAATAGCAATTTAAGTAGTTGAAAAAATAGTTTTTGTTGTGTCTTTTGATTTGATTGCATTTCCCCCATAGTTTGACAACACAAGGAACTGTTGTTCATTTGTGATTCTATTTTTTATTTATTTACATAAATATATGGCTACAACTAAATTAACAGAAAAACATAACTCAATGTAAGTTGTTTACATGGTGTAAACATTTTGTTTTAATGTCATTTGTTTAAAAGGATAAGAAAATACAGATTGGATCAAAATAGGTCTATAATGGTATAAAGTCATGTAATTGTAACAATTTTAATACCTATAAATTGGTCAGACAGGCCTTGTGGTTTTCAGATTCCTGGGATTTTTTAAATGTGACAAGATCAGTAAAAGTGTTGAAGAGCATACTCCTGTGTCACAGGGCTGCCCATTCAAATGTTTTATATAAATTCCTTAGAGTGGACTGGTAAACCCATGAGCCTGTCCATACCCAGGAGCCCAGCAGCTCTTGACCCTGACATACAAAACACTTAATGTGTCCTTTGGGAAAGACTGAGTATCACAGATTGACATTTTTTAATATGTTTGGTACTATTTTATTAATCATTTGCACAATGATACTTTCCGTATTTCTTTCCATTAGCATAACATTGAGTGATATTATATGTGGTTATTTGAACACTTCAACAGACAGTGTGATTTAATATTTAATGGAAAGAATGAATGATATGACAGACTCAATAATGTTAATTGGTTTCAGGCTAGAGATAGGAGGAAACTAAATTAAAGACCTCTGGTTGTTTAAACTTGAAATTGAAATCAAAGGAAAGGGAAGTGACAGCTTTGTATACCTTTTTTCCCCTACTGGACTCTAGCAATAAGTGGCAAAAACCAAAATCCCACAGTACCAGAAAATTCAAATCTCTGTGCAGAAATAATATTGGCCTCATTTGATATCTCTCTTTCTATCTGAAAAAGTTTGTTTGATTTAGTCTTCAGGTAAAATAATATATAGTAAGCCAACATTGTTTCTTCTTGAAGTTTCCTATCAACTTTCTTATTTCTATTGAAGATTCCTTTCACTAAACGCTTGCTAATTTATGTTCCTCTTTGCAACGACTACTCAGTTTGGAAGGACAGCCTGATCTGGGCAGGCTGGTTTCCTTCCAAATTTTAATGATTAACTTCACCACTTTGAAAGAGATAAGTAGGATTCTTTGAAATTATGTCATACCTTTCTCCTGAATTGTGCCTTTTTACAACTTTATACCTACATTTTTTTTACTTAAAGCTCTTTTTACTTAAAGAGGGAATTGGTGAGGGATGTTAGTGTGAGGCTAGAGACAATTTGGAGAAGCTACAGAGGGACAAAATGTGCATCGGTCAACAATATCCCAGTCATTCCGCAAAGCTGGCCTCTAAGAAAAAGTGGCAAAACCCTTTTAAATTCCACAAGTAGTTTAGCAACAAAGCATTGACCATGATTCACATAATCCAAAGCACAAGGACAAAGCTACATTGCAGTGATTTAAGATTAAAAAAAAAATGTCCTTCAGTGATCTAGTCTGAATTCTGACTTCACTCCTATTGAGAATCTGTGGAAAGACTTGAAAACTGCTGTTCTTAAGCAATCCTCAAGCACCTTGAACAAGCTTGACCAATCATGTCAAAAAGATGGACAAAAATTACAAAAGTGGTAGACTTACTCAATAAGACTTGTGAATGTTATTGCTTCCAAATGAGCTTCCACCAAAGTTTGAGTTCATGGGCCAGAAAACATATGCAGTCAACAAATTTATTTTTTCCATTTTTAGTTTTGGTTGATATTTATTGTAACTTAATTTACCTTTAGACATTTTTAGTTTTAGCATTCAGATTTTGAATAAAAATTTTAAATATGTCATTTTTATAACCAAATTAAAATTCTAAGATCTCCTCTGTATCAAGCGAATATTTTTTTACAAGCCCCCATTTAGTATTTTGCCTGATCAATGAAATAATACTGTTGGTCTTTTGTCAACACTACTGAATATCAGCAAACATTCAGCATAGTAGCTATAAAAGACAGATGAGCAGACTTTCTATGTTTCTCAACGTTTAAGTCCCATCTTGCAGAAAGTTCTATATTTTGAGATTTTGTACACCTTTCAGGAAAACCAAGTTCAACATGAAGCTAAGCCAAGAACCCTTTTCATTTGAGAAGCCATCTTCAACACTCTGTCTTCATATTCTCTCTCTTCTCCTGCACCAGCCAGACTTACTTTGGCCAAGGCTGTCTTCTCCCTACTGGATTTTCAAAATTCAATGGCCAGATTATAATCTTCGAGAATTAAGATTTATTCCAAATGAATGTGTTTGATAAAATTAGTATAGGAGAGTAACTGCATACTTTTATGGATGTGAATGCTAATGTAACTGTTTGACTTTGATACAGAATTGACTAAAATAAGTGTTTTACAATCAATATATTTTAACCATGTTATGAGTAACATCTTTTGTAATCCATAAGTGAGTGATCAGCACTTTGTATCAATTTTATCATTGATTCATATATATTGACTTGCTTGTTTTATTGTTTTATTATCATATTAATACAATTGTAGCTTGTATTCTTAGAATCTGTGTGTATCTACAGTCATTTATACCCAGTTTCTAATTGTTTCAGTAAATTCAAATCATTGAAAACATTACACAAACACCAATTTTTAAAATTGAATTTTTAAGTAAATTAAATTAACATTTAGTAAGATTACTTCTTTAATATTTTTGTCTGTACATCTGCGAAAGTTGTCAGTGATTCACCTTGATCATGCCCAGCTACATCAAGAAAAAAAAAAATCAGCCTTGCAACTCAGTCTGTTCAGCTTCAGATGAAGCCATTACATTTTTTTACTTTCACCTCCCACAATGCAACACAACTGGGGATTCTTAATGTGATTCCTGATTCATGATGTATAGTGCTTTGCTTTTCCATATATTGACAGGTGTTTAACAGTGTCAGACAATACTTTTTATTTCTTACTTCCACTTGACATTCACAGTTTCAAATCATTGCCCGCAAAACAGTATTTTATACTACCAGGCTGTTGTTTGAATACAATTCAAAGTTTGTGCACGTACTTTATAGAGGCACAGACTAAGACTTTATACAAGGAAATACATCACTGCTGTCTTCAGTGTCACATATAGCAGGGGGGTAGTAGGCCTGAGTCTGGGGAAGTGAAAACAAATGGGAAAAAGAAAACAGTATATATGACAAAGTACATCTAATAAAACATTATTCATAATTTATTACCTTTGCAATGACATGAAATCAGACATTCTTTATACAGTGAAGATCTTCCAATATTCAATATACATAACAGCATACAGCCTATTTTATTAGCACACCAGCCAATACACATCACTTAATTCAGAAACTGAAATACTAATACAGAGAAAATGGATATATCTTTTGTCTGAGTCATGAAAAATTAGAATCACTAATTTAATTCACCCCAAAACCACTTTTCAATATTAAAGTTAACAATTGAAAATTTTAGTCAGCTGTATGATGCTATTCAAAGTTCATTTCAAAATATAATACCTATTCAGTTCTTCTCGTATTTAAAATCCATATTTGTTGATGTATACTCTATGCAAATCTGAATTTACATTTATTAATTTATTTTTCCTGCATGCTTGTTCTAGCATTAGTTGTTTAACAATAAATATTATTAATGTACTACTGTTATTATCAGAAGTGATATTACAAATAACATTTGTATTAATTTAAAATAGGAATTTTAAAATAAAATACAAATATTTTTATTTTGGAGTACTAAAAGAAAAAGAAAAATGATCATGCTGATAAAGTTTAAAGCAATTGCTTAGTAACAAATAAGAACAACATCCATCCATTTTGTAACCACTTCATCCAATTCAGTGCCGTGGGAGAAGGAGAGCCTATCCCAAAAAGCAACAGGCACAAGGCAGGGTGCATACTGGCCAGGACACAAATGCATCACAGAAAAAGAACAAAGGTACATACAGTATAGAACTAAAAAACTCATAGGAAATTAACTGTTATTTTATTTTGACTTCAGGGTGATGTTTTATTTGGAGGTATAAAATGTTGACTGCTAAAAGTGGGGCTTGTTATCTAATCTTTCTACTACAGAAAGTGAAGTGTTGAACAATAATTTTATACATACAAGTACAACTGGAAAATATGTATTTTGCTAATGATAACAGATCACATTTTTTAAATGGAAAACATAACCAGCAAGAGGAATGCTTAAGATCTATTATTAAAGACCTTCAATAAACATATTTATTGACAAAGTCAGACTTTGCTAATATTTGCTATGTATTAAAAATGACTGCAGGGGGCTAGCAGATATTATGCAGGGGCAATTGACAAAATTAAGGGAATTACTGCCTTGCCATGTTGAATACTTCAACTTTTTAGATTTTAGGTAATTACAGGACCCCTGGCTGAAGCTGTGAACTTGTGAGATTTATTCATTGCACCAGTAGTTTCTGAGATCAGATGGTAAGACTCCTTGTCTTCTACTTGAAAAGGAATACTTGTCATTGAACTCATGCAAATGTATGCCACTCACACCTTATACCACAGTAATTACATCATGGTCCCAAGAGCTAAGTTGGATTCACTTGGGGAGATGATAGTAGGCTTTAGTACTCGGAGACCTTCAGCTAATATTAATCAATGTCTTTCACATTTTATAATGTTTTTTTTAAACCTTAATTATGTGAAATGCATTCAATACTCAACCAATTAGTCAATTTACAATGCCCCAAAATTTTCCGAATGTTTTCCAAAAATCATTCTAAATACAATAATATGCAATTGTCTATTTTTATTTCTGTACAATATTCATTTTCAATTCACCTTTAAACTGGAAACCAAACTAGAGTAGACTGAAAGCAAATTAAAGTTACTAGGTCCTTTTCTTCATGCTAATGTTAATGCTTAACAATAGAACTAAACCAAAGTGAACAGTAATTCACCAGACAAATGGCTGTATAGAAATAAGGTCTGAAAATTACATTGCTAAAAGGATCATGTGACACAATGTGATATTATTTTTGATATTATTATATATATTTATTATGTATATGATATTATTCATATCTTTATTGATCTAACTTTTATCTGCACTTGCATGCATTTGTGATTTAAATGCTGATTTAACCACAAAAAAGAAAATACTGTTAATGATACAAAGTGAACACTGTAAGGTTTTAGATTAATAGTTTATTGGGCACATAAATAACACTTTACTTTCTAAATAGTGAACAGATTGTTAATTGTTTGGGTTCCATTTGTCCTTAGAGTAACACATTTCTAAGATCAAGTCATATGATTTAATAAAAAAGCAGGTAATCAGTGTTTGTAATTTGAATTTAGTTACAAATTGTCAAAATTATCTAATTGGAATCTACTACAGTATATATAGTTATTCAAAAGAACAGTCATTCTTGAGTAATGAAGGTACAGTAGCCTGGTTGCTATTGGTGTGAGTGAAGGCAATCTATCTGTGAAAAGATTTGCCCAGAGAATGAAATTTTCTGGTTCATCAATCAGCAGAATTGTCCAGAGAAACCAGGGAATTGGCTGTATGAAGGACAAGGCAGATCCTAAAAGGTGAGGGTTCCTACACCAACTAAAATGGTCACATCTGTAGGATACAACCACATAATCATTTTCAGACTGTATTAGATAAAACATAAGATGTTCTAGGAAGAAATAACTCACATTAGCAGAATGAATTTAGCTTGCCATCTGCATGAAAATGATTTACATGCTTGGCGATCGTTCAGAGGTAACATGTTGACAGATGATAGATGAAATCACCATCTTCTGTGTGCCAGAGAACATCTAAGGTGGCAGAAAGAGTGGCAGAGTGTTTTATTCACTGATGAATGTCATTCTGCCCTTGACATATCTGACAGAAAACAATGTGTGTGGGGGGAGTGTGTTCAGTGTTATACTGACTGTTGCATTCATTGTTCAAGTTAGCCAATAGGGTGGTAGAAGTGTGATAAAGTAGGGAAAAATCTCAATTAACAGACAAACGCCTCTGGTGCAGATTCAGGGATAACTTACTACTCAGAGATACTGTACATTGACAGGAGCCCCTGAGCCAATGGTTTTATCATTCCTGCATGTCAAGAGTTGTTGATTTTGCAGCAGGTCAATGCAAGATCACACAGAACTAGAACTACATAAGTAAAACTTGATGAAAACAATGTGGAGGACAATATTGTTCTAGATATTTTGGCAGACCTGAGTCCTGTGTAGAACATATGTGGGATGTCAAGAGAAGACTGTGACTTGCCAACATTTCCTTATTGGCTGTAGATGCATAAGAAATGTACTGTAGTTTAGGCAGAGTCACAAAACAGTATTCCCTTTTGCTGAAAGGCCTCTTGCTTAGTGTCAATTATAGTTCCAAGTGCCCTCAAACTGATATGCAGACATGATAACTTACATGATATGTGTATGATTGAAGGATATGTGTAGGTCTTTAATTCTCCAGAGTACACTAGAAAGAGACATGGTTAGAAGTTTGTGGTGTAAATGTTCTTACAGGTGTATTATTCCATTTAAAGCAACAAATGACTGAAACTTAAAATACTCAAAATTATTTTAGTCTGTTCAATTCTGTGTTGTAGTCTCTCCTTTGGGCTGAACATGAAGTAAAGCTGTCTTTTCAGTGATTTATAGCAAACATGCATTCTTTTAATTACCTCAGTGGACTTCTACAGATTTGTAAAGCTATTAAAAAATCAATACATTGCTTTTAGGTGATGAATTAATTAATGAAGTGTGAAGTCTACCCAGAATGCATTCCTCAGTTACTGCTCAGCATGTCTGTCTACAGATGTGCAAATGAGACAGCCAGGAAGGTGCCTTCCATCCTGCTAATTGCATTGGGTTAGTGTTTTGACTGGAATAATTAGAACACTAGTATATTGCAATCTTGTAATATGATAATGTTGTTGAGAGCTATGTAGACTAAATAGGAAGTGGCTTTGGTTCCTTCCCTTTTCACCAATGGCTTTACATCTCATTTCTGTTATTAGCCTGAATATTTAAAACGATATTACAGTTGGCCATTTCAATAACAGATTGCTGCCATAAGCCAATTAATCACAATTGGTATCTCTATAGCAAATTTTTCTCTTTATTGGTATGAAAGATGAAATACCGCAAATGAAGAGATAATGTTTTTGTCTGAGTCAAAGACAGAGCTTGCTTAATGTAAACTTCCATGGGATTTTAGTTCACCTCCACCCAAAACCTCTTTGTTAATGAAAATCCAATAGTCATTATTGGTGTTTCATAAGTCCACGGCTGACAAGCACACACACACATAAGATAGACTGTATGAGTTACTTTCATTCATTATCAAATTACCTTTTACTGAGAAAATGTAAGTAAAGATTTTTGTAATGAAATCTTGATATTTTTCTCATCCTTTGAAAAGTAATAGCATTTACTGATCAAATAACAATTACCTAAGATGCAGTTAAAGTGACACAGACTATTTTGTATCATGGATTTTGGAACAGATGACAATGTTATTATCAATGCTTTTGTTAATGGGATAGTAAATTAGTAAAATTATCATCACCTTAAACAATGTTTTGCTAAAAAAATATATATTTCAAGTTCAAGTTCATGTTTATTTGTTATTCCAAGAATACAGTGGAACGAAATATTGTTCCTCTTGGTCCACAGTGGAAATACAGGTAGGACACTGACATACAGTTAACATTGTAGACAGGATACACATACTGCAAAGTGCAAATAGTGCAAATTACTAAGGTAAATACAGTACATAATACAATATACACAACACACTGGGGGAATTTAAACCCTGTTTCTGGAATTGGAGTGGGTGCAAGTAGATTCCAGGGTGTTGAGGAGCCTGACAGCCTGCGGGAAAAAGCTGTTACAGAGTCTGGTGTAGCTAGCCCGTATACTGCGATATCTTTTTCCAGATGGTAGGAGGGCAAAGAGTTTATGGGAGGGGTCATCTACTATACTGGAGACCCTGTGTAAGCAGCGTTTGCGATAGATGACAGAAATGGAAAGGAGGGAGGCTCCAATGATGTTTTCAGGTGTTTCCACAATTCATTGCAGGGTCTGAAGGGTCTTGAGGTCTGAAGCCTTGTAATTCCCAAACCAAACAGTGACACAGCTGGTCAAGGTGCTTCTGTAGAAAGTGGTAAGAATGGGCGGGGGAAGGTTTGCGCTCCTCAGTCGGCTTAGGAAATAGAGACACTGGTGTGCTTTCTTGGCTAGGGAGATGGTATTGAGGGATCCAGTGAAGTCATCTGTAATGTGTACACCAAGAAACGTTGTGCTTCTAACTGTCTCCACAGGGGAGCCCTTGATGTACAGTAGGGAATGATCAGCATGGGCCCTCCTGAAGTCAATGATATAAACATTACACATTGAATTTATTTTATACTTTTTGGACTGGCTCAAATATTTCAATTCAATTCAATTTATTTTTATATATCGCCTTTCACAACAAGGTTGCCCCAAGGCGCTTAACAAAGCAAGAGACCATACGTGTTGTGAATACAGAACAGAAAAGACCAGAAGACAACGGAGGAGAGGAACCAAAAACTCCTTAGTAAGGAGAAAAAAAAACCTCTAGGCATCCAACACCTTTGGGCATGCTAACATTATACAATAAAAAAAAAAAATGAATAAAGGTATTAATCCATTCATCATATCTTCTGTATGTCAGTACTCCATGCAGATCTCTGTAGACCAACAAAATCCTCCTAAACGATAGCTACGGTATATCCACGATGTCCCTCTTGGATCCATGGCAGTGATGCAGCATCCAACTCAGTTGGTGCCCAGCCCGGGTGCCATCTGGACATGTGGGGAGGAGATTTCCTTAAGCATTCCTTATTTCCTAAAGAATAAGGTATGACTATGGTATTTGAATCACTTTCAATCAATGAAGCAGAATTATTTTGTGACTGACAAAAATACAGAAGCCATTTAATGTTATGGATAAAAGATGAGAAAATATACTATGAACTTACTGTATATTACAATGTAGAAAGGCCAGGTGTCAAAATAAAAAATCATTCACCTGGAAAACATTAAATCTGAATGTATTACCACATTATAACAACTATAAATAAATAATACATATAAATAATAAACAGCTATATGTTTTCCTAACAATGAATATTAATATGTTTTTTATTTGTTTTGCATGTGAAACAATGCCTTAATAATGGATAAAAAGCAAGGTTTTGCTGTCTTAGGTGTTTGTTGCAAATAAGTCTTCAGCAACATATGTTCAATAGGAGTATAAAAAGATACATTGCACAAGTTATGCGTTCATATCTTGTGGGATATTGAATGACATTGGGTGCTGAAAAAAACTGTAAAAAATCAGCACTCACTATGGCTGGTAGAGCAAAGGGGGTAGAATGGTGCAATGTGAGGAACACTATAATTAGTTTTGCTAACAGCAAGATGAAAGGCTATCTTAGCTTCAGTTGTCAAGCCTAAACTTCATTACAATACATGGCTTTATACGTTGCAAAAGTGTATTTTAGATATGACTGAAAGCTGAACAGAAACCTAAGATACGCATTTGGAAGGAAGTAGCTTCTGTTTACTTCAATAAGACTGACATCAATGTGAGTCATAAAATCATAAGTGAATTTGAGTCACATAATTTATTAAGCAACTAAAATGGGACAATCCCTTAAACATCATCTTGACAGTACTGCTGACAGATGAGAGCATCTCAGCAGGTCCCAGTAAGATATATGGTTTTTCTCAGTTTTTCATCTGAGTGTACCTCTTAATGAGCTCTAATGAATGCAGGAGCTTGGGGTTCATTGTCACTTTGAGTGCAGAAGAAGCAGTGTGTGAAATGAAGAAGTACCAAATAACCTACATCCCTGGAGATCCATATTACTGCAAGATTACAGTGTCAATGCTTTCAAAATGTACGCTGCGAGCAAAAAGCATACGTATAGTTCATAGTTTCTGACTTGATATGTTCTGGAGTCATTCAAGGGCTAACTGAACATATTACAGAATCATTTGAAAAAGCTTCTCAGAGTTATATTTAGCGTTTTGAATTTCAGAATGCATAGTAAATTAAACCATATTTGAATACATGAAAGTCTGTCTGTGAGCAGAGTTTCAAAACAACATCAACAATATAATTCTATTTTTTGAATTAGTAATTACAAAAGGAAAAAATAAAATTATACCAATGTATAGTTGGTAGACATATATAAGCATATTTCTATACATGCACATATGGAGTTTTAAACAAGTTCAGAAGGAGAACATTATCTTTACTATTTCCACCATCCTGTCTATAAAAATGTTCCCTTCAGTGCATCATTCATGCTCTTGCTCTCCTCCCTGCTCTCAATGAACTTGGTATTGCATGTTGCTCTTATATTTTGCTGTTTCCTACTGAATTTGATTAATCTGTTCTTAACATAGACCTTCAACCTGATATGGATGACACGTTCCTCTGCAGTAATTACTTTCCCTCTGAGTTGCTCCCCATTCTAGACCATCTCCAATTCCCATCCCCCCAGGCTCCTTCTCATAATCTCTGCTCACCACCCCTACCCCATTGTCTCTGTAAGAGGGCTCGATATTCTCCTCACTGCTCCCTCCACAAATCCTCTTCTTACCCCAGTGTCCATCCTGCTCCCCACTACATTTGTTTTCCACAGCATAGTCCTTATCCTCTATATTCAATTGTCCAGAAATCAGGGACTAGATGGTGGACTTTACTTTCCTGTTCATGAAATTCCGAAATGTGACTGGCATTAAGCATTTCTGTAAGGACGAATGGGCCAACAATTCATAAAAGCTGAATGGCAGAGCCTGATAACCATCGCAGTATACATGTAGATGTAACATATACTAATTGATGTTACTGCCACAAGTTACTAAATCTAAGAGCTCACATCAATCAATCAATCATTTTAATTTATTTATCAAACAGAACAGCAATTAAAAGGTGTTGTCAGCAATTAAATGCTTTATCTGCGAGCTGGTTAAGAGGGATAGAAGAGTAGAAGGACCGAAGTTTATAGGGATTAGGTTAAGATTGTGATACAATAAATAATACACTTGTTATTTACAATAGAATTACAGATTGTGCAAAAGTAACACAAGGATAGGAGGTATTTAGCACTGTACATATGTATCCTGAGAATGCACTGGTGCACCCTATCGGTTCAAGTAGGTTGCCTTTAACAGAGTAGATATCCTCGATGTTCGGTAACACGCAGCCGGTAGTATTTTGACACAGTTTCACCACCCTCTGGAGCACCTTGCTCTCTCAGGCAGAGCAGTTACCATATCAGGCAGTGATGCATCCAGTTAGGATGCTTTCAGTGGTGTACCTGTAGAAGTTGGAAAGGATGTGTGTCGGCATGCCGAACTTCTTTAGTCTGTGGAGAAAGAATAGGCGCTGCCATGCTGTCTTGGTTATGAGGTTGGTGTGATGGGTCCAGGTTAGATCGTCTGTGATGTTGACACCTAGGAATTTGAAACTGTTGACTCTCTCCACTGAGGACCCGCTGATGTGAATGGGTGCGTAGTCTGTTCCTCGATGCTTCCTGTAGTCCATGATCAACTCCGCAGTTTACATACTGTACATACAGTATTTATATTTTACTGCAAGATCATTTTTGTAATTAGTCCAAATCCATCTTATATTTTTGTGTTTCACAATTCATAGCTGAAGATTTTCAAGAAAATCTAATTGTTTTACATATTAAATATACAAAAATATAGATGAGCATATAGGTTTCACAAACTTTTTCTTGTTGAAAAGATACCAATTGTAAACTGACATTTTAAAAAAGGATTCAGGATTCAGCCCATCTACCCAGTTTAAAGTTATTAGCTAAGTGATCCAATAATTAAAAAAATGTTGCAGGATAGTTTTTCTCATACCCCAACAACCCCTTTTGTAAAGAAGTGGCTCTTGTAATTTCTCTTTTAAATGTATTTCTTCATCCATTCCACTTGTGTGTTGTGTTATGTGTTTCATTTTTAACAAAACTGATTATGAACAGCTGATTTCAAATCTGGGATAGAAAAAACTAAAATGTTTTCTATTCTTGATTGTGTTGAGTCTGCAGATAACAGTTTAGCATTCAACTTGTAGTGAGACAGCTTTGTCAGAAAAGACAGAATTCATTATAAAAGATAACAAAGGGCCAACAAAGTCCTCAGGCTGTACTTTTGATTTATGTCTTAGGTATTGTTTAAATCGTCTCGATGATCATGTTATTTTAACATTCAATTTTTCATAGGCAAATCAATATCATTAAATGAAAATTAGCATACTTCATTATTCCTTTTAGACTGCCTCTGGCAAGTGTGATTAATATAGTAAATATAAGTTTCTCAGTATAAAAACATCAGATCTGGATCCAATTATCCAGCAGGAAATAAAGTCTTGCCAAATTAAATGAAAAATGCTGAACAGCAAATGCCTGCAATTTAATACAACAGTTTATAAATGTAAACAACAGCTATCCACTGCTATGATTTTTAGTTTTTTAGGCTTAGCCAGCAGATCACAGGTCAGTTGTGATTGATAGACTTTCTGTTTCTGTTATTCTCATATCACTTTATTTTCTCTGATAACAGTTGCTAGCTAGTGAAATGCTGTTTCTTAAATGTGTCATAGACTCCAAGACTGATAATAGAACTCATAGAATACTTTGGCAAAGCTGAATGAGAAATGCATCTTTTTTTAATTCACTTGAACCTACTGATTTTATTTATCCATACACTAATCCATTTTCAGTCTGCTTGTCCTGGAGAGTGTTCCAAAAGAAATATTCCAACAATTCAAAAATCCAAAAATAAAAAATACTCCTTGCAGAAATCTCCATTTCCATGCTGATTGCTGTGATTTTGTTTTCTACTGAGTGTAATACTGGAGAACAGTGTAATTGAGCATCGGGTCAAAGATTACTTTTCTTCTATTTATAAAAAAATATCCATTCACAACTGTCATACTAAATTTCATCACTGCATCCCCTGTTAAAGTCCCATTATACTTTATGTCAAAGTCTTGCATACTGCTGTCTAATGTACTTTTTGCAAACCTGTTTTGTAAGGAGTCTTTTATTTTCTAATGTAAATAAGAGTGTTTTTTGTGTAGATGAGTGGAATTTGGACAAGATTAGGGTTTGACCTTCTTCCAAATTTTTTATAAAACTATTTTTTAAAATATGTCTAACTAATTTGCTTACATACTGTAATTATACCAAGAATATTACAGCATATACATTATTGTGTCATCACATGTTTGTTTTGGAAAATACATTTAATGGGGATTTATGAGACTTTTATAGAGTTCAGATGAAGAGCAGACAAACACCATCCTAGAACATCCTGGAAGAGGTATGTACAGAAGAGTACAGGGTTGAGAAGATCAGGAATGTGTAAGACAAGATAAGTTGATTGTCATACAAAACTAGTTTATGCATGTTGCTGTATTATTCCATTATAAAATTATTTTCTATTATGATTGTTTCCTGAAGATCTATACTGTCCTCAGATTGGAAGGTTATAGACATTTATTAGTCATATTAGACATTTATAGACAGAGCTGACACCAATCAATTTTTCCTCTTTGGAACATGATGTCATGCCCAACCATTAGTTTTGACCAAGCATCAGAAGGCAACTCTGAGGTTTTTTTTCAATGCCTAACAGCAGAAAAAGGCTCTCTAGCAGTATCT
Source organism: Atractosteus spatula (assembly GCF_055471065.1). Lineage (NCBI taxonomy): Eukaryota > Metazoa > Chordata > Actinopteri > Semionotiformes > Lepisosteidae > Atractosteus > Atractosteus spatula. The sequence continues at coordinate 33,703,048 of NC_142717.1, read as the reverse complement.
AAAGGTTTTTATAGCAATTGCAATGGCTTTAATTATTATTGCTTTCAGTAACTTTTATAATTTTTTGGGATGCGAGAAATTTCATTCCAGGTTCAGTCTTCACAAAACATTACAGTATGTAGAATTTTTTCAAATTGATCAATTTGTCCCAGATTTTTATCTAAGCTAGCAGACACCTAGAAAAAGGCCTACAAGCATGTTTTGCCTGCTGTTTGTTGTTTGTTTTTTTCATATGTTTATCTGATGAGTGGAGACATTAAGAAATGAAAGAAATGCGGCCAGATGCAGCCATTCAAAATGCACGGTACAATCCCATACTACGCGAGATTACCCACAGTTCACTGCGTTGTACCGTGGTACAATTGGCTGGCCAAAATTACCGACACGAGCACTCGTGGTGCATTGGTTGTTAGTGAAATGATTTAATCATTTTATCTCTTTACTGTGCATGTTTTAATCTGCTTAGTATTGAATATCTATATGGAATTTTACAACTAAAGGGAAATTTTAGTAGCTGAGCATAAAAGGAAGAGGAGCATAATGCGTCTGAAGGTCATAAACAGTATTAATTTAGGAACATAAACATATTATGTTAACTGTCGTTAATATCGTTATTAATTTCTTTAGATACGCGATTCCATATTATATAATAATAATAATTGCTTACACTTATATAGTGCTTTTCTGGACACTCCATTCAAAGCGCTTTACAGGTAATGGAGACTCCCCTCCACCACCACCAATGTGCAGCATCCACCTGGATGATGCGACGGCAGCCATAGTACCGCCAGAACGCTCACCACACATCAGCAATCAGTGGGGAAGAGAGCAGAGTAATGAAGCCAATTCATAGAGGGGGATTATTAGGAGGCCATGATTGGTAAGGGCCAATGGAAAATTTGGCCAGGATGCCGGGGTTACACCCCTACTCTTTTCGAGAAACGCCCTGGGATTGTTAATGACCACAGAGAGTCAGGACCTCGGTTTTACGTCTCATCCGAAGGACGGCGCCTGTTTACAGTATAGTGTCCCCGTCACTATACTGGGGCATTAGGACCCACATGGACCGCAGGGTGAGCGCCCCCTGCTGGCCCCACTAACACCTCTTCCAGCAGCAACCTTAGTTTTTCCCAGGAGGTCTCCCATCCAGGTACTGACCAGGCTCACACCTGCTTAGCTTCAGTGGGTTGCCAGTTGTAAGTTACAGGGTGATATGGCTGCTGGCATATACCCTATTAATCAAATTCTTAAAAGTATGTGTTTTTTGTGATAACGAACGTATTTGCAGAAAAGGTTAAAACATTATAACTTTTTGCAAAGTATATAAACTTAATTTCAGTAGGAGCACGTAAAAACGTTTCCAAAATAACCACAGTATGTAACCGAATGCAAGACTTTGATGCTTAAAATGTTTAAGAAGAAAGTGGAATACTGGTGTGTATTTTTTATTTAAACTAACAATACCAGCCATATACAGTTTACATAAGATGTTTATGTTCCTGAATTAATATCGTTTATGAGCAATCATCGGGAAATATCTTCCGTAAAGACTTTGATGCTTAAAATATATCTGCATTATTAAAATATTTATGATGAAGGTGGAAGATTGTGTATTTTTGTCCAACTGAGCAATCTTGCTTTTTAAATAAAATATATCGACTTTTTAATGTTTAATTATTAACATGCTGTAATATACAGTTTAACTTTTTTGGAAGTCTAAAGAGTATACAATTTAAATTCTTAATTGGAAAAAGATTGTCCTTCAGCAGTGACCGGGATTTGAAACAGGGCGTTTTCTGACGACAGCTCAAATGCTGTACATGAGAGGTTAAGCTTTATTAGCTCCGCCTGGCAGTTTTTCAAGGTGATTCCGGATACTATTATCATAACTGTGATATGATGTGGTATGATGCGGTATGACTCATTGTGATGCGCCACACCTACCGTGTTTTACCGCTGCGTACTCCGTGCATTTTGAATGGCTATATCTGTAACAAAATGTTTAAGGGGAGGAAATTCCAGGCGGACATTGGCTAAAAGGGTCTGAAACAGTAATATGGTTTATTACTGGTATATGGTAATATGGTAATATAGTAATATGGTTTTATGAGAATGACATGGATAAATAGAAAATTAACGGGTAAAATTATAAAAAAGATATCCAAATTACCAATATGGTAATAGAAAAAATATATAAGGATGTATTTAACATATTAACAAAGGTGTTTGCAATAGAGACATCAATCGCATGTCCCTGTGATGAAACCACCTGAAATTACTCTACTTGATCAAAAAGAAAAGAAAAAAAGACATCCCAAAACAGCTGTTTTTGAAGGGAAGGTACCCACTCACAGTTTAAAAGATCCGGTAAAGACTAGTGTCTGTTATATGATACAATATAGAAGCCAGACTTAGACAAAGACTAAACAAAGTCTTAATTGCTACAGCATGAGTGCTAGGTTACATACATTAATCTCCACCCCATCACAATTGACAAACACATACTGTGTCCTCCATTTAGCCTGTAATCCTGACACAGCAGATTGGAGCAAACATCTATGACAAACCAGACACGTAAGACAAATACAAAATGGATACATATTTTAACATATTACAAGAATTTGCACTAAAAGCATATGATTTTGTTTCAACAAACAGTAACAATAGGTTAACTATAGAATAAAATATTGGTGATTGACCCCTGAGGGCATGTGACACGGGTGTGCACCAGCCATTCGTCACACATGTTATTAGTCTATGTTATAGACCAAGCTCCGGCAGTCCTGGATAATTTGGTGCATATGTAATACTGAAGATCTAGAAGGTAGATCATGAGGAAACACCTGGGCCTGCTGGTATTTTACCAGTCATTCTTTAAGGAATGATGGGTGTTATTCATAGACCCCTAGATAGAATATTTCAACTCTCGCTTAGAATGGGAGCAGAACCTACTTATTGGACAATCACAAATGTTACACCAATCCCTGGGGGAAAGAACTGAAACAGGAAAATACAGACCTAAGCTTCTGCATAGCTAAAATTCTTCAAGAGGACTTTAGATAACATTAAAGCAAACCCATCCATTTTCTAACAGCTTCTTCAAATTCAGAATCACAGGAAAGCCGGAACCTATCCAGGCAAGCAACAGTTGAAAAGATAGGGTACAAACTGGATGGGACACTAGTCCATCACAGGACAGACACAGAAAACCACAGATACAGTATGCATGCACCCACTCACCAGGGCCAATTTTCTCTAAAACCAATTAATATTCAAGCATGTTTTTTTGATTGTGGTGGAGGAAACCCACGCAAACATCGGCAGAACATACACTTCATAAAGATAGCAACTTTGAGTCTTGTCATGAGGTTAAGCATGATGTAATTGTAAAGACTTCAACACTGCTTGCTTATTTGTCCATTGTACTTCTGTCTCATTAGTGATTAAAGTTTAGTTTGCTGTCTAAAATGACATTTCAGTCTTGTCAGAACCTTTTTTGAAAATTCCAACTGTAATAATATGTATGCATTTAAATTGAGGAAATAAAATAGAGCACTTTATACATTATACATAATGAAGGAATGTGTTTTTTTATTAGTCCAAAAGTCCAGTTTCTTCTAAAACAACCAACAGCTATTGTTCTAAAATGATTGTGACTGACCAGATGCTTTTCATTTTTATACCCTTTAATATTTCCTCTAACATTCAACTACATCTACAAAATTGAAAATGATAGTGTGAGTATAATTACATTTAACTTGATTTAAGGCAGTATGGATATTATTTAATTGAATTCAGAGCAGCATAAGTTTCTCTTCAGTAAGTGAATGAGCATGGGGAAAGGGGAGAATGATGTGTTTATTGTCGATCATAACAGTCCTGTAGAGATCAGTAGCATGGTTGCCTTTTTCTGCACTCGGGTGCTTCAGACATGAAAATTGATATACTGTATTTCAACTCCACATATACTGTTTGTTATCTATCCTTCCTGCACCTGCTGTAATACCTGTTAACAGAAGTACTGTAAGTGTGCACACACACTGTATACAGTATAATGACGAAAACATCTCTACAGTTTAAAGATTGACATAAGATTTGCCTTTGGGGTATTCTTAAGTTAAGTTCCAAGCAACAGAAAGCAGAATGGAAGGTAAAAATTTTCCTTCATAGACTGAACATATTCTAGTATCTAGTATTCACATGCACATTTACTTCCTGAAATTAAACAGTAAAAATAAACTTGCCTTTTTGACTTTACTATTATAAAAGCAAATTCTAAATATACTCCCAGATTCTAGATTTATTCTATATAAGTTACCATGTACTGTATACCTTTTTGGAAAATTACACATACTGAACATATGAGACTAATTTCCTAAGTAAACATTCAACCTTGATACCAAATAGTCATGTGTTCTTACATGACAGAAATGGTTAATTAAATGGGAAATATGACCTCATACTGGGTGTTAGAAGATTCTTTAGTGTTTAATTCTAGACTGCTGAATAATTTGAGTACATCTGCTAGTTTTGTAGAGGTGTTTGTAATGGCTGTAGTAGTAAAATTGAGGTATCTGCTTGTCTCTCAAAAACTGGAATGGAGTTAACCTGACTCCTTAGCTCCTGGTTTAGGGGTACATTCATTCTGAGTGGCCGAGCCTTTCTGTAAATAGGTGCTTTAGGTACAGTATATATTGTAGAATGTTTTCACAATGAGTGTTTTTAATCAAGATACTACAGTCTGTATTGAATCATTATACAGGCCACCATTGCCAAGAAAACAGATGTACAGTGAAGAATAATACACTTATTATTGCTCTTAATTATTTTGTGTTATTAATCCAAATGTTGTTCAATATTCACAAGTGCATAAATATAAGGCTCAAATCACTACTGTTATTAAAGCAAAACCATCTACTATACCTTAAAGAGTTGAACGAATAAAATTTCTAGTCTCATCAATTAAGATGCACTTTATATTTTCAAAATGTTATGTATAAACCCGTTGAAAGTAGATTTTAATTTATATTAATTTTCACACAATCTTTTTACCTTTCAACAGATATGGTGTTTTAACAATGTACTCTATTCAATTGTTGATAATGAGCTGTGTATAAATTTTTAAATGTCTTACATACTGTATAATGTGGAGTATTAAAAGACTTTGTGTAAAAAATTGATATGATATGAAAAATATAGCAAACGCTTTGGGTAAACAAGGAATTTTTAGAGAATGTCAAATTATTCCATAGAGAAATAAGAAAAAAACACCAAACATAGAGGACATGAGCAACTACTAGACAGACATAGGAGAATAAAGAGCAACATACTGTAAAGAATTTCCTAAGTGAACTGAGGGACATATACTGTAAATGATAACTTGGATCACTAACAATGCCAAAAAATCACAATTGAGGAAATAATAGTAGCCACTACCAGCAATTGGAAAGAAGTCACTCAGATTTGACAAAATTAGATTTGATTGAAGAACTTTATATCAGTTCACAATAAATGTCACAAAGAAATAATCATCATAATAACCAAACCAGTGAGAACTCCAGAATGGCTTGCCAGTAGAAACTCACATTTCTGGTTAAAACTTGAAAACCCTGAACATGCAGAAAACGTTTTGTCTGATCATCTGCCTGCTAATAATGTACACAATGGAATTACAACTATTACAACAAGTTAAAACAGAAATTCTTGAGGAAGGTTAAATCATATTCTTGTACAGTGAGGGGGGTTTGGGCAGCCTTTCAGCCTTGAATAGGGTACCATTCCCTTCCTTTAGCTAAACGTGCCTTACCAAATACTTTATACGTTTGTCTTTTTCTCCCATTAATTAGGATTTAAACATGCTACTGAACTAGTATATGCCGTAAAAGATATTGGTATGTAATTTTTCTCGACAATAATATCTTTGTGTATAGTGTTTAGTTTCACTGTCAGTATCTGTACTATGCAGCAATGAAGGCAGTTTATCAAACGTGTTTTACATGTAAAAGTCTTCATGTTTAACTTTGTTCTTTCTAGGATCCTGTGTAAATCAATAGGGATTTTAAAACATACACATTCTTTGTTTCTGCTTACAATTGAAGCAGACAAATGAACTTGGAAAAAAAAACTTGATATAAAACACATGAACTTATAAAAAGCTCTTGATCAAAAATATATTTAAAAATGCACACTGTCCAATTTCAGACTTTATACATATGAAAATTCCAACTGTCTTTTAATATAATCTTATTTACCTTATTATATCTTTATACTATTAGAGAAAACCCACTGATCCTAGGGACAGTGTCAGCTATCATGTTGCCTTTTGTTCTTGTTGTCTGTTTAAGATGTATTGAACCTGCTCCTATTAGTCTTTGGCGCTGCATGATTGAGTGTGATGTATCTGACCTTTACTCGAGATAGACTCATTGTCATTAGCTGTTAGGCCCTGTCCGTTGTCTACCAATGATTGGCTGATCCTGATTTAGCAAGAGCAATGGTTGGATAAGATCAGATCACTTTATTAGCCATATAGAATTTCTTGCATTGGGAATTCGTCTTTTCACATACCCCAGCTTGCTCTCCATGAGACACACACACAGACAGGGAGAGAAGCTTGGGGTCAGAGCACAGGGTCAGGTATTGTACAGTGCCCCTGGAGCAGTTGGCCCCTTGCTCAGGGGCCCAACGGAGTAGGATTCCTTTGCTGGCCGCGGGATTTGAACAGGCAACCTTCCAGCCACAGGCGCGTATCCTTAGCCACAGGGTAACCGTTCCACCCCTCTATACCATAATATATTATTTTTCTTCTTGCACAAGCTACAGATGATAATTGTTATTTCTTTTTTTCCTGTAGGTCTTGCTGTGTTGTCTGTTAGTGGTTAGGGCTCTGGACACTAGCCCATAAGGGTATGGGTTTCAAGAGTGTGATGCTGATGTAGTACCTTTGTGCTCTAATAAATACCTTGGTGCATAAATGAACCTCCAGGTTATGGTTGTAAATTTGCAAAATTTCAACTGAAGAATAAGGTTGCATGGTGTCTGAGTTTAAGTTCTCCATTTTAAGTTGCTTGCACTAATCAGAGCACTAATTACCGGCCAAACTGTAAAGTCTGAAGGAAATGCAAATAGCCATACAGAAAACTCTTAGCTGACTTTTGTGCCTCCTAGAGTTAAGGAATACATAAAATGTTTCCTAAAATAAATTTATACCCTTGGTTTTCATGATCCATACATAAACTGTATGACCTATATTTTTATATTTGCCTTTACATTTTTTATTTAAACTCTGTTAGCTTTTGCAATAGAGTATGCTTAAGGCTCCAGAATGATGTATAAATTGTATTTCTAATACAGGTATTTAAGTTCACTACTTCACTGGTATTTAATGTAGTAAGTTTTATGGAATAGCTTATTTTATAATTCACGTCATCAAGAAACAACACTGTCTGCGGTTTACTTAACCGAAAACATATTGAACATACAGATGCAGCCAGTCAAAACGCAGGTAAATTTTTCCAAACATATGTGATTATGTGATTCACTGGCCAAAGACGATTGATAGGTGGCACTTGTGGTGCGTTAGATGTTAGTGAAACTGTTGGTTCCTTTAATCTGTTTCCCTCCTGTTTATCATTTTTAAATCCACTTAATATGGAACATTAATATAGAATTTTGTAACTAAAGGGACATTTTTGTAGCTATCAATAAAAATAACAGAAGCATAAACTCTCTGAATGTTATAAAATATATTAATCTAGGGATATAAATATATTATACATACCACATATGGCTGGTAGTGGTAGCTAAAAAAAATACACAACAGTAAACATACATAGCAGTATGCTGGCTAGAACAGAGACTACTGCCTCAGGCGATGCAGGGGGCAAGGCGAAAACTGGAAGCCTCGTATATGGGAGGATCCGAATTGCGAGCTTCCTGGGAAAGCGGACAGACAGCTAGAAGGGCAGACTTGAAGCCACTGAGACTGCTGCGCTGAGCAAGGGCTGGCTTGGTGGGCTGGGCGACATCGGAGCAGTGGCTGTGGTGCAGAGTGAAGACTGGAAGCTGGCATGCTGCCACACAGAATCTGCTGGTTAGAAAACAGCGAGTGTCTTGTACGGGAAGAATGGAATTGCAAACTTCCTGGGAAACTAGCTGGATGGCTAGAAGGGCAGATCTGAGGTAGCTGAGACTGCTATGCTGAGCGAAGGCTGGCTATGTACACTGGGCAACGCTGGAGCAGAGGCTGGTGCGCCTAGAGACCCTGGATCTGAAAAGTCCTGCAAGGAGCAAGGACTAGCTTGATGCATCGGGCAATGCCAGGCAGAGGCTGGTGAGACTGGAACTGAAAACTATTACGCAGAACAAGAGCAGAAAAAAATAGAAGAAAAAATGCTAGATCAGCTACAGAGATTAAATTGAATAAATATTATAATCTAACATTCTTTTCAGTTTGAAATGTCTAATGTATTTTTTATAATTATAATCTTATACACCTGTTCTCTAATAATAAAATATAATTATTATGACATTTACTTTAATGTTTTTATTGATTTTATAAATCACAGTATATTAAATATTCACTTTACATTCACGATCACTTAAGCCCACAGCATCCCAGAGGATAGTATCAGATATCAGGGAGAAAGCAATTTGACAGACTGATAAAGCAATTTAGAAGCTTTAAGTATCCAGTCATTGCATTGAAATGAACTAAAGCAGCCATGAGTAAAAAATAAAAAAATATATGTCCTGATCAGCACACTGGAGAAATTATATTGACTAAAAATCATAATTGTAACAAATTATGTAAAGTTTAACTCTCTTCATTTCACTCACTCAACATTGACGATATGAATTTATGTGCCAAAAAAGTTTCTGAACATCATTAATGGCATACACTCTCAATTTTGTCATTTTCAGTGGAACAAAAAGTTTAAATGGAGGGACAATTAAATTATTCTTCTAACCCTAACACAAAACCGGCTTGAAAGGAGTCGTCATTGATATACAATTTTAAAAACATTTTTCAGCTGATTGAACATGTGTATGAAAAAGATACATTTTTAAAGGAAATAAATGTACAGTTGTTTTTTATGAATGGATTTGATTGTTTCAGGCTCATATCTTTTGGACTGTGGAACATTTTAAAATCTAATGATTGGAGGGCCCATTTGAACAACTGCTCAGTTTCAACCCCAGCTAGGGTTTGGGTTAGCATTCCAACAATACCTAGACATTTTTTAACTTCATGGCTGTATTTTGGGGCCCAAGTGAACTTCTGGAAGAGTGATACTTTTCTCCCAACCTTTTCTGATACATTTAACTGCTTACGTTGTATTACACTGTTCCCATATTGTGATTGAAAAATAAGTAAAATTAACAACTTTCAGAAAACCCATTTCACTGGGCATAGTTTCACCATTTTGTCATTTCCAGTAGAACCAGAAAGTTAAATGGAATCAAAACTTTCATCTAACCTTAACCCTAGGCTGGTCTGAGATGCATTGTTATTAGTATAGCAATATTAAAGCATGTTCAGCTGATTATCATTTGCATTAAAAACAATACATTATTAAAGCAGATTAATTTACTATAGTTTTATACATGGATTTGATTGTTTTAGGCTCATAGAACATTATCAAAACTGATGAATGGAGGGATTCAGAACTGCTAAGTTTCAATCCCAGCTAGGGTTAGGGTTAGTATTCCCACAGTATGTAGACATTTATGAACTTCATGGCTGTATTTTGGGTCCCAAGAAAACTTTAGGAAGAGTGATACTTTTCTCCCAACTTCATTTTTTATACATTTCACTGCTTACATTGTATTGCACTGTTCATGAATTGTGATCCAAAAATGTTTCAGACTAAAAGCTTTCTCAATTTTGTCATTTCCAGTGGAATCAGAAGTTTAATTGAAGCCAAAATTGGAGGGTTCTTCTAACTTTAAACCTAAAGCGCCAGAAATGTGTGATTATTGATGTAGCATTTTAAAACCACTATTACACCACTATTGGTAGTATCTGTGACAGCAGGGGTGTTAATTCAGCAGGGGTGTTAATTTCACTCTGGGTTGCACAATATGGCTCATCAAAAGTTAAAAACATCAGTTACATTTAATCTTATAATGTTATGGTTAACGGACATATGCTTCAACTTACTTATCAATAGATAGGGCTGCAGTGTATTAAATGCAGAGCTGAAGTCCACAAACAGCATCCAAGCATAGGCATTGTGGTCCTCTAGGTGTTTTAGAACAAGATGCATTTTGCTGTTGATTGCATCATCGGTGCCCCGCCGGTGTTTATATGCAAACTGATATGGATCCAGCACAGTGTTCACTTCTGAGCACAGCATGGATACCATAACCCTCTCAAAGCATTTCATCACAACATGCATCAGTGCTACCGGCCTGTAATCATTGTTATCTGAGGGACAGGGCTTTTTGGGTATTGGCACGATTATTGCTTTTATCCACAGCGCTGGAACAGAGTGAGAGTCAACTGACTTCTGAAAGATAGGACACCATGCTGCTGTTAATTCCTCTGCGCAGTTTTTTAAAAGAGAGGCAGTGATGCCATGGGGGCCTGTTGCCTTTTTTGCACATATGTGCCTGAAAGATTGTGTGGTCATCTGCGAACTTATTACAAGCCTACCAGCACTACTGTCAGCTGTAATAGTATCTAATATACTGTCACATGCACCAGAGAAGTCCTGTGTCTCAAACCTCAGATAGAAGTCATTCAGCTTGTTTGCTTTAGCCAGCTCATCCATTGTATGGAAGCTGTTTTTTGAAGAATTCATGTTTGTGACTGTTTTAATTGTTTGCCACAACCTCCTGGAGTTCATTGTTTCAAAGTCACTCTCCATTGTCTCCTTGTGTTGATTCCTTGTATTCCTGAGTTTTAGTTTAAGCTCTTTTTGCAGTAATTTCATTTGCACTTGATTCTGGTTTTTAAAAGCAGGTCTTTTGCGGTTGATGCAATCTATCACATCCTTAGTTATATATGGTTTATTATTTGGGTACATTGTAATGTTTTTCTTGGGTATGACACTGTCCACACAGAAATTAATGAAGTCTGTAACAGTCTCTGTTGCCTCATTAACCTCCAGGCTATGAAATATCTCCCAGTCTGTGGAAAGAAAACACCCTTTTAGCATCTCAAAACTATCATCAGTCCATACATTTACAGTCTTAGTAACAGGTTTGCTGCCCTTCAGAGCTGTCTGGTAAGTGGGGATGAAGTGAACAGTATTGTGATCAGAGTTAGACAGAGGTGGTTCTTTTTTATAGGAAGATGATAGGAAGACAATGACAATTTTAATATATCTAATAATGAATGTAGACATTTGATTAAAAAATGCTCCTGAAGAAATGCCTTCCCTGCCTTTATTGTGTTATGAAAACAGTCCTTGGATATCAATTTTAATTTAATTCAATTAAAAATAAAATTGGGAATCAAAAATAGTCAACCATTTCACCCACCTGTGCCATACTCTCAAAGTCTTTTTGTTTGATCTCTGTAGATCATTTAATAAAATTGTCCTCACATTATTACAATGACTATACAATAATAAGGGTGGTAAAATTAATTAATAATTACCTATTTTTCTGTTTTTTGCTTGATTTTGTTTTCCATGTTCAGATTCAGGTACATTAAAAGATATATACAAACAAATTACATTTTTATGTGCTAAACCAGCTTACCAAGATAACTTTTTTCCCTAATGTCACTAAACAGACAGGTTTGATAACATTTGTTTCACTCCACTCCTCTGTATAAATATAAATAAACATCTGATGTTCTTTTGAGGTTAATTTCTTAACATAATGTACATGCTGTAGGCTTACAAAAAAGTTTTGCTTTACCACTTTATTATTTTTTAAATTTCATACTTGTAGCAGCTTTTTTTCTCAATTTATTTTCTATTTCATTTCAGATTGTTACTTTCTTTTTACATTTCTAGTATTTTGTGTTCTGCAAGGCAATGCCATATGCTACTCCCCATGTGAGGTAGATATGGTGCCTCGTACCAAACAGAATGCAGATGCCAGTCTGCAAGCTATCCAGATGTCAAATTAATAATGAAATGTAATGATTAGGTAGCAATATGGGGATCAGGAAAAGCTAGGAGCAACATAAATCATTAAAATGTGCAAGATTTCTGTTTTACATCTCCACCCACTGCTTTCCTCCAGTACATTATTAGTATAAAAACAGCCAAAGCAATTTAAAGTATATTAAACACTGGAAACACAAACTCGTTTTATAATTAAACAACTTTTCGCTTAATTAACAGTAGTTGCTTGACAGTAATAAATGTCATTGCAAAAGGAAAACAGAGCAATCACTATTAAAGTCAAAAGCAAGAATTCCCTCATGAATAACAAATATAGTTAAACTAGAGAAGTTGTAATTTGCCACTGTAAAATGTTTGATAGTAAATCTTTTGCCTTCAAATCCATTTCACCATCATACCCAGGATGACACTAAATCAAACATTAGATCAGCTCTCACCATTTTTAAAATGTTTCAAATGACTCCTAGAACAGCTATGTGCATTAAATCTCAAGCAATCATTAATATGCATGATAGAGACTATCTGTCATGTGTGATCTTGATCTCAGTTGGTTTGTAACCAACAAGTGTTTTCTACACAAAACAATCAGTGTATCGAAATTGTAAGACAACATGAATGCTATGACAAAAAAGCACAAGATTAAATTAAAGTTATTTGTTTGCCATTTTGAGCACTTAATAAAAAGTTATGAAAAACAATAAACCACCGAATCTGCCAATAGAATATTTTTGACTGAATTGTAAATGTGTTTTGACTTGTGTGGTATAGAAACTATGCAGTCAAAACCAGCTTTACATTTTCCTTCAGAAGATGGAATTCTAAGATGCAATTTATTTGGTGCACTAGCTTTAAAAAGCTAAAGCTGAATTCCAAATTATAATTTAGACTTTGACAGTGAGCACACACCATGGTATTAGAAGAATGGGGGTGCCTTTGAACTGCTACTGTATGTCACATGTATCCTCTGTGACCCAATTGACACCACATTCGGATCCAAGAACAAGTTGAATGTAGTATGTTTATTTATAGAATACCTACTGTCCTCAAAAAGAGCAAAATGTGGCACCCACCAGTGTCTCCATAGTCATCATGAATATATGACAATCAACTTGAATATTTAAAAAAACAAAACAAAATGAACTTTTGACCTTTTGTAGTGTAGTGTTTTCTTCATTCTACTCACAACTCAGACAAATAATCCTCAGAGAACAGACAGAAAGACAGAGATTTAAATTATTATCATAACTTTCATTTGTAAAGCACTATTTCCTAAACCAAGGCTACTGTACAGTACATCATGATAAATAAAATCATTAAAAAGAATTAAATAAAAACATACAAAGCAAACTGTAAGTCAATCAGACATAGGCCGCAGTAAAAAAGATGTTTTAAATTTAGATTAGAATTTAGACAGTCTGTGACTAACTGCTACCCAGCATGAGTAGTAAGCCAAGTAAAAAAGAACTCTGTATCATCAGAAAAGGAACAAAATAAGTGGAGGTTAAATTATGGAAACCAGAAACAAGAGCAACAGAAACAGTGTAACCACATTAAACTCAACTCAACCAACCCCTATTACATCACCAAGGTCAGGTTATACACTATAAGCTCCATCACCAGGTCCTTTTGATGGACAGGTGAACCTCCGTTTTAATTGGTGGGTCAACAAGCTGTGTAGCCTGACATAAGATGGTGGAACAGACAGACACAAGACAACATTGTGGGTCCACAACAGGTAACACACAACAAAATACAACAATACATATAATATAAAAATAATATAGCAATAGATACAAAAAATAACTCTATACAAATGTCCAATGGCAGTCCACAAAGACATGCAACAAGACCCTTGCACAACCCTTTGTCACAAAGTAAAATAATCTGCCTCTCAAAGAAATACAGGAATGGAACACTGAGAGAAAAGCACAGTCACCAATAGTCCAACATTAAGTTACAGTGAGCAAAGAACCGGTGTCATCTGAATGATGCCTACGGCAAGGAGTGTATACAAGAAGGAGTTCAGAAAATATAATGCAACCAGATTATTGTAAAGCGTAAATTGTATAATGACGTAAAGCCTTATACGTCAGTAACAATATCTTACATTGAATAGGTGACTTACTTTATTGGAAACCAATGGAGAGATTTGAGAGAAGGAGTAATACTCTGCCAGGGTCTAGTGTGAGTTAGAAGCAGTGTTTTGGAGATATTACAACTTACTGAGAAGAATTCATCGAGGCATTAAAAGTCTTTTTCTTGAATAGACCAGTGGATAATCATGGATAACCCGGTGAGTTGGGTTCATGATGATGATTATGAGTGACTTTGCAATGTTTTGACACCTTGAAATCTTACTAAAGAATGATGAATGAACTCTGCAATAAACAGGCAGAAGTAAAATATTGTGGAGATTTCTTCCTTTGCAAATCACATGCTTTGACCATCCAATAACAAATCCCAAAACAAATTTGGGAGATATATGAGGCTACAAACAAGTGGAAGACATGTGCCCCATCTTGATTGTTTGATAGCTAAACTAATCTTAAATCTACAGTAGTTTAGTAATTTTGTGAAGCAGCTCAGTGTGGGCCTCAAACATCTGGTATGGAAGATTATTCCAGATACCCATAAGCTTTTGTTTAATAAAATATTCAATTCTGTATACTTGGTAGTAAATATTATTTTAGTTTCTATTTGTGAATTCATTTCTTTGTTCACTAGGAGTGTGAGAATATTGCCTTGATTAACCCAATCAATACCCATTATGATTTTATATGCTTGTATCAATCTCTTTAGTTTTCTCTTCTAGACTATAAGCATTTAGTGCCTTTAAACTCTTTATACAGTATACGGAAATCTACTGAGACTAGGAATAATTCTTTTTGTACATTGAACTATTTCTTGGGCTATAATAATAATATCCAATTTGAGTGACTGTATGATCACCAAAATCAAAACATTATTTTCTAAAGGAGGTCAGACTAGTGCATTGTAAAGCTTGCAAATAAAGTCCAAGTCCCTTGATTTAATTTGTTTGCTTTGTATTTCGTTTTTTTTCATTTTCTTGATAAAGACATAGAAGAATTTATATTAAGCACCCAAATCTTCCAGCAGTTCAGAATCCCCAGTGCTATATTTCTTACTGCATCCTGCTTGGATCACTATGCATTTATTAACAACATTTCATTTGTCAAGCGTCTGCCCAATCTAAGACTTTGTCTAAGTCTGTTGGTAATTCTCTTCTGTTTTGGTGTTTAACACACCAGTTAAAATGTATCCTTTTAAGCAGTATCTTAACAGATAATTTGCAAATATAGAAAGTTGATATTGTATAACCCCAGGATAGCTGCTGTAGTTGTGTTATCAGCCTGTCTCAGAATATCACAGTCCTGATTGCCCTTTTCATAAATGCTAGAAATACCAATATTTTGGTTGCTCTCTTGCACTTTATGCCCTTTCTCTGCATTGGGCAATAGAGTACTGTACATCAAATGACAGCTATAATAAGACACTATGCTGCCATTTCAAGGTGCAGAGTCACTCTCAAAAAGTAGTAAAATATATTCACTTGTAATTTTTTAAAATGTTTAAAGTTCAGTAAAACTTTATTATATGACAATGACAGTTATGACTATCCTAAGGGAGCAAAAACATATTTATAAAGGCTACTTGCTATTCTGATGTGAGGCTTATTTATTAAAATATACTGTAAACCTCAAATATAAAGAAATGAAATAAAAAGGCTTTACCCTTGACAATATTACAATACCCTTATATGTCATAAAATATGTATATGAAAAATGTGCTTTAATGTCAACAATATCATCAAACATGTTAGCATTAACTATTAGATTAAGTAGACATTAACCATTGCTGTTGAGAGACATTAAATTAATTTTATCTAGGTCTGTAAAGGGTGCATATGAAATTATGAAGCACTAATTATGAATATTATTCAGTTGTACAGGAAAGAGAAGAGAGGAAAGAAGAAAGAAAAAGCTCAAGTGTTTGACACAGGTACTGTACCTCCACTTAATGAAAGCTAATATTTAACACAGTATTTAAGTTAAGAACACAAGAAAGTTCTAAAGAAGAGTAAGCTATTTGGTCCATCTGACCTGTTAAACAGAGAATCAAGAAGTCACATTGAATCTCATTAAAGTATTGAAGCAGATATATTTTTTACAAACAGCCCCTTGCAAACCTGACTTGTTTACTAACTATACCAGATCATTTGTATAAATTAGGAAAATCAATGGCCCTAATACAGATCATTGCTGTAGTCCACTAATTACATCACCCAATTTGAGTATTCATCTCTCATCCGTACCTTATTTAATAACCAATTCTCAGTCGAAACACACACCTTTCCCTTAATACTTACTATCTGCAATTATTCATAAGGAACTGTATGAAAAGCCTTCTGCATATCTAAATACACCATATCATAAGCCCTATGTGTATCCATTACTGTTGTTACTTATTAAAAGAATTCCAGATGGTTAGACAAGACTTACCTTTTCTTAGCCCATGCTGACTATTTCCTAGGATATTATTTCCATAGAGATAAATCTCTAGTCTAATTCATATAAACTTCCCACTAACTTTATATGTAATGTAAGTCAGGCTTGTTGTTGATAAATATTTGGTTCAGTATTGTCATCTTTCTTATGGATGCTTGTGGAGCAATGCTCTATTCACTAGGTTCTACCTCTGTATTCGATGACTGTTGGAAGAGTTGTGTTCAATTGCTTCTGAATAACATCTTTCATTTTCATAAGTACTATCGGTAAGATACCATCTGGTATTTCTCTTTAACTGGATCCTGTTTTTTATCCTTTCATAAAGTGCTCTCTTTTTCACTACATTAAGATAAAACAATGTAGTCAAATAAAATGCTATTGAAATTCATGGCTAAAATTCCATTCATGACCTCCTGCTGATGAGACAGCTAATCCAAACCTGAAATGTTTGAAAACATTTGAAACAAAACCAAATGTCTGCCATCGCCATGCCAACCTCTATCTACAGTTTTCCTATCCAGCCATAATCGTCCACTCTCAGCTTTTCTCTCAAATGAATCCATCTGCAGTCCTGTATCTTTTTCCAAGCAAGTCTCTCTAGTCTGATCTTCTTAAGTCTTGAAAACAACCTTTTCCCAGACTGCCCTTGGTGCTCCACCCATGCCAGTGACATCACACCTCCCATGGAGCTTCAGTTCAACTGTGCAACCTTGGGTCACTCTCCTCCCCAGCCTCTATATTCATCCTTTCTTTCTCTCACCTCTTCCAGTGCTCTTCAGGAATGAGAAAGAAGGGAGATAAAAAACATTTGGTTTCACGTGAAACTTCTCTGCTTTCAATCTTGCCAGATACAGACTTTTGAGTGCTACAATATGAGGCAAAATCTTCTATTTTCATGAAATCTTTATTCTATAATTACACTCCTGTTTTACATTGTTTGCTTGGCTATTGAGTTCTCAGCCTTGCAGTACCACAAATATCCAAATAATTTCCAGTATCTATTTGACTACTTTGGACAGGAATGCTGGAGTGCTGGAATAAAGGAGGCATCTGCACATAACTATAAAGAGTGCTAGAGTGCTTTGAGAGCCATAAATACATAATCAAGACAACCCTGACTCAATATTAAAGTTTCTGTAGTTAAAAGTCCAGAAATTCTGTAATTGTCACTTTAGACTTTAAAAGCATAATAGTACACAAAAATGAAGCGATAAATCCAGCCACTTTTTCAAGTGCATTTATTGCCTATTAGTGAGTATGGTATGCTGCAATTCTGGAGCAATTTGTTACCTCCTTTTCAAAATCACTATAGACATCTTATATGAACCTGAATAAGCAGATTTTAAAAAATATTAAATTCAAGCAAAAAAACTGCCTCCAGCAAAAGTACACCAATTTAGTCGTTACAAGTACAGTACTTCATGATATAAGAAGCTGTTTAAAATATAAACTGAGCATTTCCTAAAGTCATTAGAGCATTTAATGTGAAATAGTCACATTTAAATTACACATTTTTAATGTAATACCCTGAAGAGGAGTCTAAATATATAGTCACTGTGGTAAAATTACACTCCACATATCTTTTGAAAGTGGACGCTTAGCCTTTCCTGTGCTTGTAATTTTTTGAAGCAGCTGTTTAGACAATGTAACACTAAAACAAAGGATATCTTCAAATGTACACTTAAATGTATACAGTATTCCTCAAAGACAAAACTTTGAATTTTGGAATTTCGTCATACACCTTAAAAAATGGCCTCGTTAAAAAAATGCCAATTTAGATATTTCAATCTACAGAACACCTTTACACCCGAAGAAGGCTCCACAGTCAAAACGTTGTTTTCTTTCTTCTCTTTTGAGCATGGAATAAGCTTATTGTTCCTTTGCAGTATAAATTATACTACAACAGCAACTGGTTCAACTTTAATAAATTGCATGATTTGCAAATTGCTGTTTAACTGTAATAAATTGCATGAAGATCCAAAGGTTCCTCCAACATAGGGTTCATGTTGCTATTACAGTGTACATGTAATTAATATTAAAGAACACTGATATTTGTTCAGAACTGTTTCTTAAATGGTAGCATTATAGATATATAAGATGATTCTCATTGTGATATTACAAAACTGAATCGAAACTACAGTATATTAGAATTTTTTATGCTAAAAAAATGGTAAATTACCTGATGACCTGTAATGGTTGGGGTAAACATTTTAGTAACCGATTTAATACCCACATTTAAAGCCCCTAAAAGACATGGAAATACTGTAGATGCTTGTGAAGGGAGAATGATGTGACTTCCTCTCCAAGAAATCAAAAGAATGTCGACTCCTTCATGGAAGACTGACTGAAATCACCAGAGTCATAAACATGGAATCATTGCAGATGTGCTGTCATGTACGCAAGGTGAATTAAAGACTGCTATCCTCAGTGAAAAGTTTGGGCCCCCAAAATTAAGGAAAAGGGACGACAGACAGTAGATTTCTGTATACTATATCTCACCAGCCCTATAGTTAAGCATGGTGGTGGCAATATTATGCTATCTGGATGCTTCTACAGTCTGAACCCTTTGATGATCAGTGGAAAGACAAGCAATATGAGAGGGCCTAAGCAAATATGCCACAAATTGCAAAAAACTGACGTGCTGCTGGCAAAAGCCTTACCCAAAATTACTTTTGGCTGTAATTTCTGCCAGAGGTGATTGCATTTAAAATTACAGTAGGTTCACAGTTCTGAATACTTATCCTATCAACATTTTTTAGTATTTTTCCTCTTTAGTTTTTGCTGATGTTTACTGTGATTTATTTTACCTTTAGAAGTTTTCAGTTTGAGCACAAAGATTTTGAATATAGTATTTAATTTAAAAATGTCTGTTCGTTATTTTGTAATTTCATGAAGAAAAACATCTTAGAATAGGTCTGAATACTCAAGGCACTCAATAAGAGAGCAACCAATAATTCCAGGTATTTTGTTTGAGACCAGAATTGTTGTGCAGCAACCAAGACTTTGAAAAAGAAGTGATGAAAGCACTGTGAATATCAGACTGGAATATTCTGTCCTTAAAAACTATCCAGTTCATCCAGAGGCAGGAAAGTAGTGAATGCCTGAAAAACTGACAGTCATGATGTAGTATTTAAGGGTCTACTCATATGTATACTCATTATGTGTGTCCCTTAGATGTTAGGAAGTCAACTTAACACTTTATAGGTTTATTGATGAAGTGGTCAATGGTGCCAATTAAAAGACCTTGTATGTCTACTTGACTACAGATCTATGGTGAAGTCAATGCCTATGACCATCTAAGAAAATCAAATTTAGTAAGTTCATGTACCCAAAGGTGTGTTGAGGAAGTACTGGGCATGGTGAAGTCCAGCACTTGACAGGAAGTCACAAAAGGCTATGCTGCCTACAGCAAACAAGGGCATGCGATTTGTAGCTTTTAACCTCATAAAGTTGGAAGTCTGGTCAGATTGATCACATTCTAGGGATGTAAGAATATACAATTCTGTCACATCATGTACTGTACATAACCCGTTGAACACATTTAGCAAAATAACCCATATTCAATTACAAGGTGAAGTGCAGCATTTAATCATCTCCTCACAATAATGACCCCATGATCCAAGATGAAATATCTAATTCCCTGCATTTAATCTTGCAAGACAGTGTAGTCTACAAATTATAACTCATTCAGCAACACCTGCTTAGTACAAGCACACCATAAAGCATGATGCTTACAACCTATGCAAAAACTGTTATTATTTAAAAGCTACCTATTTAAATATAGCTTTCCCATGAGAAGCAGATGCACTTAACTGATTTATTACAAAAACTGTTTCTGTATTGTGATATGAAGAATGAGGATTTTAGCTTTTTTTAAATCAATTCAGTTATATAATTGTTTTACACTTGCTCTGTTTTCTACCACCCCTATTCTCATACTCCATCAGAAAAAAAGAGATATTTTTCAATATCTGAGAAGGGGAATGAATTGTGTCCAGGGTATTGTTATCGATTTTATTTTTAAAATGTATTAACATTTTGACAGAAATAACATAAGCACACTATAATGTAGTAGATAATTAATCTCCAAGGACTCTAAATTTTCATACATTTCCTGAGCTTAATTTATTAAAAAGCAAAGAAACTACAGTATAATGTAATGTAGTATAATGTATAATGAAGTCAAAATGGTCCTTTTCAACAATTGAAGGAATTAATTACAGCTCATACCTTTGCAGCATTGTACTTAGTGAACACAGTCTATTTAAAAGACATCTGTTTACAGTATTAGATTTATTAATATGTTTTAAGACAGACCTTTTAACACTGGACCGATAATGAAGAGAACAGGAAGTGAAGTCTCAGGTTCCCTTGTAAAAAATGAATATATTAAAATGCAAAGGTTTTAAAAAAATGTACCACTGAGAACGATAAGCTGTTTGTTCAAACAACTGAGAGATTTTATAAGATATTTATACAAGTTATTATAAAAAAGTTTGTAGAGACAATATAAAAAAGAAAGCCATGAATGACACATCAGCAATTTTTCCCAGGAAGTTAAATATGCTGTCAAGCCCATGAAAAATGCAAAGCTGCCTGTAGATACAGTGTAACAGCTTCTTTTCAGAAGGAGATGAACTAATTATACACATTTCTACATATTTCATAAAGCAAAGAAAAACAGCTGATTGGGATAATATAACTATGATGAAAAAGAAGATAAGAATTTGATCACATAAGTAGTAATTCCTCATCTGTAATCACAATTTTTCTGCTCATCGTCTTGCAAGCAGAATAAGGAATGAGGAATGAAGCAGAGGTAGCAGTAGTTAACCATAAATTAAAATTAATGAAGAAACCCAAATATAATTATATATTGAGTCAACTTATACCTTTTTTTTAGGGTTTACAATAGAAACTGCAGAAGAAAAATACCATATCAGAAGGTAGAGAGGGACCTCTCTGGCAATACACTAGATTTGAACAAATACTATTGCAGTCAGCTACAGACTAATGAGAGCTATAGCACTTTTTAGAATACTTCAGAGCTTCTCTTAAAATCATAAGTACATTGATGCAAAAACTAATTCATGATACAGAGTTAAGATAAACTAAACAAGAACTTGTAGTAATGTTTCTACATTCATTGCATATGTAATGCTTATAAAATTACTAAGAATGTTTTGGCTTCTTTCTATCCAATATTTCTTTAGTTAGTGCTGCATTGTTTGCTTTCCATTCCTAACAGATGATTGCAATTTGAATTAAGTAGCCAGAGAAGTCTTTCAGATGTCATTATGGTTCAAAAGCATACCTTTACTTTCAAGGTCACTGGGTCAGGTCTGGCCTTTGAGCATAAGCCCACTAGATCATTAAGGAAATATCTCCATGACCACAGTTATCCCTTGAACTTGCACAATGACGTGTCAAACCAGCTTTACTTAATTTAACATTTTGTTGCAGCTGTCTTTGGTGACTTTGTTAGTTAATTAATGTCATTTCATATTTCCATTTGAAAACACAACTGGTAACATACTGTATCAAGAGGTGATGAGAAGAATACAAAGACCATCAAAAATAAAAATACATAATAATAATAATAATAATAATAATACTTTCTTACACTTATATAGCGCTTTTCTGGATACTCCACTCAAAGCACTTTACAGGTAATAGGGACTCCCCTCCACCACCACCAATGTGCAGCATCAACCTGGATGATGCGACGGCAGCCATAGTGCGTCATAACGCTCACCACACACCAGCTATCAGTGGGGAGGAGAGCAGAGTAATGAAGCCAATTCGAGATGGGGATTACTAGGAGGCCATGATTGGGAAAGGCCAATGGGAAATTTGGTCAGTACGCCCACAGGACGCCCACAATCGTGCTCAACATGCTTGAAGAAATTATTTATTCTTTTCCAAGGAGAAATTGCTTTTATAACTTTGAGTTCCCCAAAATATTTAAATATTTTAACTGAAGTACAACTTATAACACATGTATTTTTTTGCATAAGCTGTTGTTTTGTGTACAAATAAAATGGAAACAAACAGAAAACCATGACAAGCCAAATAATTTATCAAATAAAATGAAATGTTGAACCTATTTCTTGTATTCTTATCAAATAATAAACAGTATCCATACAATGAAATATTTGTATTTGTGGTTTACAAAAATAAAACCAGTTTGTAGGACAGCAAATACTTCAGACCACAATGCACAAGGTCCCATGAAGGACACAATTTCTGTCATTAATCTCGTCAACATATTAAAATGCCCCCTACCACTGCCATACAACAGGAATGGGAATGGTTATCAAGGGGCCCACTGCCCAAGACACTTTGCTTACTCCAGTTGTGCTATAAAGCATACTGTGTCACTAGGTGTTTCAAGGAGAAAACATGAGGCAAATGAAAATTTAATATATATGTTAATGAAAGATGCTTGTGCATGATTTACAATACATTGAAAATTTGGTTAGTCATACATCCAGGGACACATTACCATTCAGCACTGAGAGACACTTTGGAGTCAAACACCATATTTTTAGTAAAGTTTTAAACCATATCTTGTAACCTTTCTTTCCAAAAAGAAATTACAGTGTGTAAAACGTAGGATAATTTTATCACTCTTAGATATTATGTTTGAAGAAGGGCATATGTAGGACCTAGTGCAGGGTCCTACTGAAAAACATACAGGTACATCTTATATAAAAATTTAAATTATAAGAGCATTTATTTAGTTTTAATCTAATATTAATTCAGCTCTAATGCAATACCTATTGCTTTAAAATTATTTGGCTCAGGTGCACTTGTATTTCATAATGATTATAGTTTGAACAGCTTAAGCTTTTATAATAAATGCAGTCATCTTAAGCTGGCTTCATGGCTTTGATATTTAGAATTCTGAAGCTTTCTGAAGGTTCAGTTTTTACATTTAGATGCAAATGTAGTATTTTAATACTAACTGGCAGTATGTCTGCTATTTGCAACATAATCACTTTCAAATATAAAGCCATTTATGACTGATTTTTTAGTCATTTTGTTTTTATTAGTCTGTGAATAGCAACAAGCTTAATTGTTTGCAATAAACATCATGTTATCTCTTTTTCACACAGTTCTACTGAATATGCACCACACTGTTTTATTTACCTGTAAATTTGATTTGATCACAAAATACATTATTAGTTATTAAGAATACCTAAGTAATAGGGCAGCTCTTATCCTTAGGGCCCAGAATCAAGCAGGTTTCTTCATTAACATTAAATCATAGACAGCCATCACCTGGAAAAAGTATTAAACTAATGAACTTAAAGCTTAAATAGATAATTTTTCCCTTCCATATAGCCTGAAGTTGTTGATAAATAAAAAAAATACAGATGGATTCCAGACCCTCAAGATGGGATCTGGGAACTATATAATAAATAAAAATAACAAAACAGGATTAGGCCTTTAGTGCATTAATAATATAAATAATGTTATGAACCTGCATCACACAAGAGGATCACAATGTACTGAATTCAACAATGTGAGAGCGTGTAGCACAGGTGGTAGTAGTAAAGACAGGTTGGTACTTTAATTGTCAGCAAGAATAAGGTGGTGAGAAGAACTGAAGATAAAGGTGACCCAAACAGTGAAGATATCATGGATAGTAAAGTATTTGTGTACTGGGTGTCATGTAGTTTTACAGCAACATATTTATTTAGAAATGTTCACCTCCCTGGTAAAACAACATTACACTACACACTAGTTTCACTGTGGCTGGGTTTTTACACAGTTAACAGCTATATACAGTAGAGTACTTTTTATTGCAACCAGAAACATCTGATCTTTTTCTACTTTTCACACAATCACAATACTAGCAATAATACATGTGTAGTGGTTTGATGGGTTTACTGAGACAATTATCAATTGTAGCAGTAATCATGAGGTTGTTCGTTGGGGCTTTTAGAAAATCAATCGTCAGAACAACTAACAACGCACACACACGGGTTCAATACACGAGATACATTTATTAATATGAACTGTGCACCAAACATATACTAGTCTGCCTGGATACGAGCGGCAGACCTTACTGTGAGGGTTATCAATATACAAGGTATATTATCTCGAAGAGATGCAAACACAAAGAGATACACAACAGAGAATATATGTCAATATATATCGTTCGGTTACCAAATCGCTAATCAGTGTTATTACCCACTGTTACTCTAAACTCGGAAGTAAATACATTACTCATGAATTAAATTGATAACAACTTGTGTTGAGGTACAATTAAATTCTCGAGACGCAATGTAGAACAAGGGGTTTACTTATCCACTGTGTTTGGATTTGGAATTTCCCGGCACGAACACCAAACCAGCTGACAGGCTCTGTTGCAGCCTCTGTTGCAGCGGTTGTCCAATGGGCGTTGTGTCGGCGTCCTCTGGCTACCGGCCAACCAGTCGAGGTGCAGCTCGGAGTAGGACGGGCGGAGGAATCTGACTGCGGCGCGCAGGGCAGTCGTTGCTCCGAGGGGATCTACCAGCAGTCCGGCTGGCTAGTAGAAAGTCTCTATGCACAGAGTGTGACCGCGAGTCCTCACAAGTCACTCTTTTGCCCGGGAAGAAGCTGGTTCGTTCCCGGTCCAGCGCTGCTTCTGAATAAGCTATTCAGGTTGTCGACGAGGGTCCAACTGTAGGCTGCCGTTGATCAAGCGGAGCATTCACGTTGGTAGAATTCTGAATACGTACGGGATCCTCGGCCTCGCCCTTAGAACAAAGTCCAAGTCCTTTTGCAGACAACAGCAGTTGTCACGTGATTGTCTCTGAGGATGCGCGAAAATGGCCAAGGAGAGCCCAGAACTGAGCTTGCGCTCCCTTTTTGATCAAGACCCAGATGTGTGCTGATTGGTTGAGAGTTTGGCGGGCATTGGAGACCCACGTGGTATTACCACGCCCTGCCAGTCCCTGATTGGTTGGTCAAGGTGAGATATAAGTCACTTACTCTTGACACTTAGGAATGCAGTCCAGATGTCCATTCGGCACTCCCTAGACTGATAGGCGCCAGTGGATGACCATTGATCATGATAGCCAGGCTTAGCTAATTGCATCCCCGTCTGGGAGCTTGCTTCTTATCAAAAGAAAAACATCTTAAATCAGCTTGCATGAATTCTTTCTCTGTGGCTGCACCACAGAGATGGAGAGTGAGATGGGGCCTCCTTTAGGAGCATACCAACGCTTAATTCTGTCTTATTAACAAGCATTGCCGCTACACATGTATTTCATTCTGTTCGCCAAGGCCACAAGAAAACAGTGAAATACATTGTGAACAGACAAATGTACCTTAAAAAAAAACTGAAGGTGAGAGAAAAGTATCACCATTCCTAATGTTTACTTGGGCCCCCAAACACAGCAATGAAGCTCAGAAATGTTTAATTTCTGTGGGAATGCTAACCCTATCTAGCGTTGAAACAGAATAATTGGTCTCTAAACCCCTCCTTTCGTCAGATATGAAAATGGGCCTTAATCCAAAAATTATAAGCATAAAACAGTAAAAGCCATTTTAATTATAAAACAAAAACTGTTGTAAACTCATCTGCTCCAATGATGTGTCTTTTTAATGCAAATGCCAAATCAGCTGAAAAATGCTGTTAAAAAGGGTAGATCAATGAACACATACTTCAGGCTGGTTTAGGGTTAGGATTAGAAGAACCATACAGTTTTTACTACATTTAAATCTCTGATTTCACTGTAAATGACATTTTTGGATCACAATTCTTGGACAGTGCAATACAAATGTATAAGGAAAAAAAAGTTGGAAGAAAAAGTATCATTCTAAATTATACAACAGACCCAAAATACATCCATGATGTTCAAAAATGTCTAAGTCATTCATCAGATTTAAAATCATTCATCAAATTTGAAAATGTCCTCAATCCAAAAATATAAACCTGAAACAATCAAAGCCATTCATAAAGAATTATTGTAAATTTATTCTATTCAATCATGTATTGAAGTTTATACAAATGTCACGCCCTCTACGTCTAGAGGGTGCTCCTACTCTGTCCTGTTACTAGTTCCTCTGTGCTTTTCTTGTCCTTCCGGTGTGTCTTTGTGTGGGGTTATATATTTCCGGGTCACCCTTTCCTCCCCGCCAAGCATTGAGGGTTCTGATGTCTTAAGATCCACATAGCACCAGGTCGTCTCCTCCGTGGCCTTAGGGCATAGGTTTCTACCCGACATCGTCTAACACCCTGAGCCCGGGCTAAGCTCCGTGTTGCCCCTTTTGCCGCTACGCATAGGGCCTTTATTGCTCTCCTCGCCATTCCACGGCATGCCCTTCCGACATCTGTGACAGAATGCTGAGCTATACGTTGATACCCTACGAGCAGCATTTTTTCTATTTTTGTTGTCCTGCATCGCTTTGCGCCCTTTTTTTCAGTTCTTCTATTCTAGTCGCGGGATGCTACTCCCGACATATGACCCTGTGAGTGGGTCATTCAGCCAAAGCGTGTGGTGTTTTTCTTTTTTTGGTTCCCGGGTTTTTTTTGTTGTTACTTTTTTTTACTCTTGGTGTTTGGTTTCCTCACTTCCTGGTTTCCGCATTCTCTGGTCTCCTGACCCCTGTTTCCCTGGACTCTTGGTTCCTATCTAATCTGAGTCTTTCTCGTGTGATTTGTTGCTCTGGTCTCCCAGGTTTATTTTTGTTGTCTGTGCTTTTGTATGTGTTTTTTGTCTCGCTTCCCTGGAGCCCTGCTTGGCCCCCCTTCCTCTACTCAATAAAGGTTTTTACCTTGGAGGAGCGGGGAGCTCTCAGCTGTGGACTCCCGGAGGTTTCCTTTCAGTTAAATGAGGTTTTTTCTCCCCCTGGTGCTGTGCAGCTCATTAACTTTTTGGGTGTCAGGAGCCGCCCTTGAAGGGTTAGGGTTAGGGTTAGACGTAGAGGGTGTAAATCTCTAAGTCGTTCGTCAGATTTGAAAATGGTCCTCAATCCAAAAATATGAACCTGAAACAATCAAAGCCATTCATAAAGAATTATTGAAATTTATTTCATTCAATAATGAATTGAAGAATATGCAAATGTCACGCCCTCTATGTCTAGAGGGCGCTCCTACTCTGTCCTGTTCCTAGTTCCCCTGTGCTTGCCTTGTCCTTCTGGTGTGTCTTTGTGTAGGGCTATATATTTCCGGGTCACCCTTTCCTCCTCGCTCAGCATTGAGGGTTCAGATGTCTTAAGACCCACATAGCACCAGGTCGTCTCTTCCGCGGCCTGAGGGCATAGGTTTCTACCCAACATCGTTTAACCCCCTGAGCCTGGGCTGACCTCCGTGTTGCCCCTTTTGCCGCTATGCATAGGGCCTTTATTGCTCTCCTGGCCATTCCACTGCATGCCTTTCCGACATCAGGACAGCAAATCGTCAATCAGCTGAAAAATGATGTTAAAATGGTAAATCAACGACAAAGCATTTCAGACTGGTTTAAAGTTAGGGTTAGAAGAAACATCCAATTGTCCCTCCGTTTAAAGTCTTGGTTCTACTGGAAAAGAGAAAATTGAGAACATATGCAAGAAAAAATAGGTTTTCTTAAATCTTTAATTTGGATCTTTTTGGATTTCAATTTGTGAACAGTGCAACTCTTCCTCTTCTTCACGTGGGACCCAAAATAAAGCCATTAAATAAAAAAATGTGTAAGTACTGTGGGAATGCTAACCCTAACCCTAGCTGAGGTGGAAACTGAGCAGTTGTGTACTGTAAATTGTCTCTGAAGTCCCCCATTAGTCAGATTTGAAAATGGTTGACAATGAAATTGTTTTTTTTAATTTAGGGTTAGGGCTTGAAGAACCATCCTATTCTGACTTCTTTTAATCTTCTGGTTCTACTGGAAATGATAAAATTGCAAGAGTTTTCCCAATGAAATGAGTTTTCATTTCACTTGGGCCAAAAATACAGCCATGAAGTTAAAAACTTTGTACATGTATGTAATGTGGGAATGCTACGTTTACACCTACAGTAGCTGGGGTTGAAACTGAGCAGTTCTGCAATCAGTCTCTGCAGCTCTCCATGCATCAGATTTGAAAATGTTCCCCAGTCTAAAACATATGATCCCAAAACAATCAAATCCGTTTATAAAAATCATTGAAAATGCATCTGCTTCAATAATGCATCTATTTAATCCAAATGTTCAATTAGTGGAAAATGCTTTCAAAAAGTAGTTGTGTTTAATATCTAATCCAAAGAATGGGACCTCTTACAGCATACTGTAGGGACTTGGTAAAAGGGACCCTTTTGACCCGCAACCAGTGACATACTGGTCCATAAATACCACTTGCAGCAACAGTCTGGTTTTCCTGGCCAGTCTCTTATCACAGTGCTTAAGTTCTGCAATAAGGCAGTAATGTGGTGGCACCATTTTTATTGCTAACCTTTAAAAATATATTGAAGTTGTTATTAGCAGTTTTGATAAGCAGAGGTATTGACATTTCATGTTTAAAAAGGTTTTTAGTGAGCATGCATTACCTTTCTCAACTGTTTCATCGATCCACATGTTACTGTGGTTTGCTGTGAAAGGGGCTGATTTCCAGGAGCATACCTCTCTTACAGTTTCCTTTCTGCAATATACTGTATAATGTGCTTCCAACAGCGTGTCGAAGCATCCTGCATAGTTGCAGTCCCAGTGATGTTTAAAAACTTCAGTTTGTTTGGAGAGCACTGTACAACAGAGCAAACATTTTTGTCTTTGTATGAAATTTAAGGTCATAAGGGTACCCTGCTTTTAAATAGCTATGAATACTATGAAAACTGCCCTTTTGATGATAGTACCCAGGGAAAATAAAACTAAAAGTGGAAAAAAATATACAGTAATGCCAGATTTTTAGACATTTTAACTATAAAAAGAGTTCCATGTTTCTTTTCCTGTTATCTACAGTATCTTAAATAATTTGAGAGGAGCTTATACTTTTTAACCATAATATGCCATATTTATGATATATCACATATAAATACTATATTTTTTAAAAATCACAATTGAATAATCTTTTTATGCTGCTGATTTCATATATAATATAATACAATAAATATTTCATTTTTACTTGCATGTCACTGATGTTACAAAAAAAATCAGCCATAATTGTATGACTTGGTTCTTGATGTTTATTGAATAATACTTCACCTCTCAAGTTACCAAAGAACAAAAGCTGCGATTCCCCTTGTGTCTGAACCAGAAACATATAATTAAATTACATTTCTAAAGACCTTTTGTCAGACAATTGATGATTTATTGAATAACCAAACAAATGTAGAAATGTTTTTCGCATCCATTGAAGGCCAATGTAGAAATATTGATTACCTGACTAAGATTCCATCACTGTTTCAAAAGTTGTAATTGCTTACCTATAATTTTCATAAACGTCTGCTGATTTAAAGGGCTAAATATAGTCTTACTTACAATTAATTAATCTGACTGTATTGGCAGGTGAGAAGAAAAATAACACTTGAGGTGTGTTTCCATAGATACTCTGTCAATGACAGCTTCTTCAAGGCAGAATGAAGGTACCAGAAACTGTGCTCTCCGAAAAATAGTTACAGTATATGTACCATTGTACTACTGTATATAATTAGTTTTTTTTATTTTGGTCATCTACTCTCCTTTAAACTTATTATGATAGGATTCTTTTTAATACTAAAAACTACAAAAATCTACTAGTTACAAAACAAAGTTGGCTCCTCTTATTTTCATGTGTTGATAGGGTTATTGATTGATTTATTTTATTTGTAATTGGAACTTGGTTGACAGGTGAAACTCTGCTGACATACAGCATTATTTCAGAATAAAAATATCCATGTCCTCACACATTGTCTGGAATATAAAATTGCAGTGTTTAAAATTTTCATGATTTTAAAAAAAGTATCTAAAACCCAGGTGGTATTGAATACCATTCTCTGAATTAGGACGCACATACAGTATCAGTTAAAAAGTAATAATTACGTTTTGAAAAGAAGGGTGTTACTAGAAAAACACTTCAAAGGTAAAATTGAGTATTAGAAAGACAGTGCTAAGACCAGTTTCTCTAGCAAGCAAAATGATTAAAGTTACATACAAAAACACCCCACTAATCAGGGAATATCAAGTATGGTAACAACAGACTTAGCCAGGTTCGTCATTGAATGAAAGAAAGATCCCAACACTTTTCTACTTAACAACAAAGTCAAAAATGAAATGCTGTTTTTTTATAAAATAAAACTTTATTCGACACATAACTGCTCTCTAGCAGCAGGCTTTTTTAATCTTCATGAAGATGTGAAGAAGCAGAAAAGATGCAATGGATAATAGGGGATTACGAAAATAGTGAATTGCCGAAAAATACCAGATTAACCGAGGACGTATTCCACTTTCTTCATAAACATTTTCTGCATTAAATTCTTTATGTTGGTCACTTGCTGTGGTTATTTTGGGGATGTGTTGAGGTGCTCATTTTAATGACATTTCCCATGAACACTTGCAAGGTTCAAATGAAAAATAAACCACACGTAATGGAACAAACATAAGTTATGTAAGTACTTATAAACCTCCAAGGGTGTGTGAGATCTTCAGGTTCCAAGAAAGCTTACACATACTGTACATCAGAAATTGTAACAGTAAATTGTTACTAGTTTGTACTTGAAGACTTTTAGAAACAAATCAAACAAAATAATTTAAGTCACACACGGACTCTAAATACCCAATACAATTTATTGATACAACCAAAATATGCATAATAAAAAGCAACATAATAGAAATGAAAAAGATCTGATCATTCACTCAGTGATTACAAAGGTTATTAACTTCAGAGCTAAAATACACATCAACAATAATGTTTTATAGACTAGCTCATGGGTTCTAACAATCTCATACTGTATAACTAAATTACATTTACATTCTCAGACGGAAGAAGCTGAAGACAAGTAAATATACATTTGCTATTATGAACTAAACATCAAACATGTTTGTAATAATAATTCTTGATAATTATGTGATTAATGAAATTTAATACTCAAAGATCCGTGGTCCAGACACCCTTGATGAGTCTATCTGGGTTTCTGTCGCAGAGTCTTGGTGCTGCTCAGGGTCCCAATCCAGGTGAGAAAGAGTTTTTGTCTTGCTTTGTTAAGCAGCTTCCACTGACCTCAGGCAGCTCTGCCAAAGTAGCACCCTGCTGACTTCGGTCTTTAAAACAGTCTGTGCACACTTTGTCTTCTTGAGGTTCACAACATAGACAAAAGGAGGAACTCAGTTTGTTTTGTGCTATTGATTTGTTCAGAATATTCTGAAAGTTGACAGAATAAAACAGGCCAACTGTCTAATTTCATTGATCAGTCAAAAATAACAGTGGATTTGCGAACACAAGAGTTCTTCTGTTTCAGAAAGAATATCTTTCCCAGTATATGTTCTCTTGGCCTGGCTTCTTGGAGAAAAGTCCTGACTTGGACTGTTTGCAAGTGGTTATAAAAGTCAGTTTGCCTATTTAGAAAGAGATTGAGAGTGCCAGTGGTTAACCAAGGAAACAAAGCCCGGTGCCTCACCATTTGAATCAAAATTGTAATAGGTTTGAATAACTGAACAGAATTTAATTTAACACAATTTCTGATTTGTAGTCAGTAAGTGTAATAAACATGCATTTAATGCTCACAACCCACATGCTTTATTTATTTTGTTACACTGAAAAGCAGGGCTCACCTTTTATGCAAGGACAAACCTGTAGCTAGGAAAGGTGAGAATCCTGCCATGAGGAAAGTAAAGAAAGAATTTTACCAACTGTGTTGAAGTGGTTTCTCTCTCAGCGTCTATTTCAGCATAACATTTCTGATGTAACACAGGAGTGTCTCATTCCTTGATGGTTGCATTGTACTGGCACCCTTTTATAATTCTTGATGCATAAAGAAACACACACCAAAAGCTCTTAAATCTTAAATTTAAAGCCAGCTATGCAGCTTTGGAACAGTTTACAGCCATGTTTATGGTCTTTATAATGCCACTGTATGTAATGGAAAATAAAAATAATTGTCAATAAAATGACCACTAGGCCAGCTAGAGATGCAGTACCTTTTGTTTGGTTTTTGGTACAGTAGCAGCTAGTGACAAGGACATTTTTTTCTGAATCTCAGTAATTATTACATTGTGTTTTACACAGATGTACTAATCGGGTTCCAATCATGCTGCCCTGCCCCAGTCTGGGAACAATGAAAAAATGGAAAAACAGAAATTGTGAGAAAGACATTAACCAGAGAAAATGCACTGGATTGTTAAAAAATGTAAAGACAAATAAAACTTAAAAAACTACTGAAAAAAGAAGAAAGAAAACACAATGTTTTGGCCGTGGAGCCTTCTTCAGGTGTGAGAAAGACAAGGCAGTAAGCAAAGGTAATGTAGCGGGAAAACAAAGGCTGGGAGAGAGGAGGAGTGAGAGGCGGGAGCAGGGGACAGAAAGAGAGGCCAATCAAGAGGTGTGAAGTCAGAATAGGTGTAGAGAGGTGTGAAATGAAACCCCCAATGAATGGAGAAAATTTGGAGAGATCTTTAATCTTAACAGCCCTAACATGTTCTCTGAAGCGGTCTCCGAGTCTCCTTCCCGTTTCTCCAATGTAGATGGCTGGGCATTTACTGCAAGAGATACTGTACAGTAAATTAGGTTGCTAGAGGTACAAGATGCCATCTGGGTGATCTGGAATTGTTCTGAGGGGCCTTGAATGAGTGTAGTGTTAGATGTGTACTTGCAGGTGATACAGCGAGCTCTGTTTCAAAGGAAAGTGCCTGGTGTGGATGGTTGCTGAGGGCGGTCAAGGAAGCTGTGAACAAGAAGGTTGTGCAGATTAGGTTGTCGGCGATATGAGATGATGGGGCGGTCAGAAAAGAGGGCCCCAATGGAGGGACCATCTACATTGGAGAAACAGGAAGGAGACTCGGAGACCGCTTCAGAGAACATGTTAGGGCTGTTAAGATTAAAGATCTCTCCCAGACCATTGTTTCCCATTTAATCTCTGACGGCCATGACCACTCTAATCTCTCCATCTGTGTTCACAAAGATGGTTTTCCGAACTCATACATCAGAAAGACTACAGAAACCAAAATTATCCTGCAGCTAGGATCACACCTCCCCCCTTCTCTTAACGACAGACTACTTTGCTTCTAAATTTTCTCCATTCATTGAAGGTTTCATTTCACACCTGTCTACACCTATTCTGACTTCACACCTCTTGATTGGCCTCTCTTTCTGTCCCCTGCTCCCACCTCTCGCTCCTCCTTTCTCCCAACCTTTGTTCTCCCGCTACATTACCTTTTCTTACTGCCTTGTCTTTCTCACACCTGAAGAAGGCTCCACGGCCAAAACATTGTGTTTTCTTTCTTCTTTTTTTCAGCATAGAATAAACCTATTACTTGTTCCTTTGCAGCCACCTTAAAAAACTACTGTTAAGGAGACACATCCTGTTCACTCATATAATAATGTCACATACTCTTTTGTTGTAGTGTTGTAAAGGGCTAATGGGCAAAAAAAATTCCCAAGTTGGTTATCAAGTTAAAGTGTTGGTTCAAACTGTAAATGGAGTCATTTAGTCCAGATATACAGTAGCAGTTTGTGTCTGGGTCATGTAACATGCTTGTGGTAAGGATTGTTTGGGTATCCTTTGGCTATGACATACTGTACTTTGTTTGCGGCTCAAAGGTACAGTAGCTCCTGTGATTTGCTAGGCATGTCTAAAAGTATTGTCGCTAGGAAGAATCAGCCCTCCTGTTAATGATAGCTCTTTCAGTTAATGGTAGGTGCTTTGCAGCTAAATGAAAGCCATGAAATACGGTGGTGGCTCTAAAAAGCACGGCAATAATGAACGTGTTGGAACAAAGATAACTACAAAAGAAGCTAAAGGTTTTTAACAAGCAGCTAACACAAAACACATTTTGCTAAAGGAGTGTTAAAACGAGTACATTTGTTTAAGGTTCAATGATAATATTTCAAGTTTTACAGCAGGCAGAATTTACATACACAGAGGTAAAATATATCATTCATTTAACACAGTAGCTGCAACACACACAGAGCAGTTATGTAATTATTTCCATGTATCTCTTGAAGGTGAGGCATATCTTCTGGAAAGCAGTGCATCAGTAGAAATACATTGGTTACAAATTACTTTGCATTTGAGTAAATATTCTCTAAATACATGGCAGTGTGTTTTATGTGTATACAATAAAATGGTTATTCATTACACTGGATTAATGTGACTAAAGAAAACTTACAATAAAACTTATATTTACAATATTATACAGGGAGGTCTACAGCATTCCTTTATCTTTCCAGCTGGGATCACAAATAAAAAGACCTGGTTAATGTTATGTCCTATTTAAATGTTTTAAATTATGTATGTATTTAATAAATATAAAAATGTGACACACTTAAGGGGCGTACAGTACACTTTTTATATAGTTTTTATATAGTGATACACTTTTTATATAGTCAAAATCTTTAGAACACAAGTCTGAATGAGATATCAATTTAGATTTATTGTAAACATTTTGATCGTGATGTCATTTTATAATTTCTTCCAAGTGACCAAGAAGGACATTAAAAGCTCGCATGGTTTATGAATCATTCAGGTGGACATTATGTGTCCACTATTACCTCAAACACAAGCATGCAAACTGCATGATAGAAACTATAAGGGAAGTTAGGCGCAAACCACAGTTATGTTCTTCCAAATCATCTCAAAAGCAGCAATGAGATTAGCAATGTTACTCAATGTTGTTTGAGGCTAATGCATGTGTCTATGCAACTAGTCTCATAGATGTCCAGTTTTATTAAGATTTGATTCTGCTGGGCTCCTGAGTGGATCAAACAGCTAAGACACCCATTCAGAATGCAGTTTCATTGTTGAAAATCACAGGTTTTGAAAATTACATTTCAATTATAAAACAAACAATAAAACAAGACAATGTTGGAATTTTATTTTGAAATAAATATTATTTGAACTGGTGATTATGTTACTTAAAGAAGACCATTTTTTCCCAAGATAATGTTGCTATGTGAAGGACTTCATTCCGGGAGCATTCTGGGATTGTTACTTCATTTGTATCATACACCCACTTTAATATACTTACTCATTCCTTTCTGTTATGTTGTGGGTATTGCATTATCTTTCTCCATCTGATTTTGGTCTCAATTCTCTCAGCTTTCAGCTTTATAATAGAACCATCTCTTCTAGCCGAGCCATTACTTTCCTATGCTATCTTCTTGTTGTCCTGCCTGTCTTTTTATTACCTTAGGGGATCCAGCATAGTGTAACCTATAGTTGGAGCAGAAGCTCCAACATTCTTGTTCTGTTATGTGGAATTTCAGCACTAATGTCTTCATTCATTGTTTGATCATAGAAATTAATATTCTTCATTGCCATATAAAAAGTACAAGGAAATTGTATTTGTAATGAATTGTATAATTAAAATTTATTGTAAATGTTGACACTATATTAATGGTAATAGGTTTATTCCATGCTGAAAAGAGAAGAAAAACACAACGTTTCGGCCATAGAGCCTTCTTCAGGTGTGGGAAGATGATGTGGAGCTGTCAGCCGTAGAAATTCCTTAGCCTCTTTGATGTTGTTGTCGGAAAGGATAATCTGTTTCTTGAGGGGGAAAATTGTAGAAAGCATTAGTTTCCTAGAAAATTGTGTTAGAGGTCTTTGAGTGTTACTCTGGGTGGTATCAGAGTCAAAAGAAAAGGTATTAAATTTCAGGTGAAATTCTTTAGGAATGATATTATGTCGATGACATCTGTAAAGGAATAGAAGGTTGTTAGAAAGCCTGGTCTTGGAGCAGATAGCTGTGAAGAGACAGAATGCTGGTTTAGTGAGAGAGGGGGGAAAGTGGCCCAGGGAGGAAGAAAAGTTATTACAAAGAGATCTAGAAAAAGATTTGGAGAAAGGCATAGTGGGTCGCAGCAGGTGAAGGCTGTAGTAGTTCAGGTGGGTAGATGTGTCAGCATGCGTAGGCTGCAAAGGAGCAAGTAATAGGTTTATTTCATGCTGAAAAATGAAGAAAGAAAACACAACGTTTTGGCCATGGAGCCTTCTTCAGGTGCCTTATTCTTTCGGCTCCACCTGAACTACTATATTAATAGTGCTTTGTGGATCTTTTCCATGGATCCATATGTTCATTTGTGTTTATATCTTTTTTGTTTGTATCTCTTTCTTATCTGCATCTACATACTTGGAGTATTTTAGAATCAAGAGCATCATCAATGAGATTGATCAATGTCAGATTGTCTTACAATCCTGCTACACCACAGTCACCTGCAGTTGAGGACTGCTGTAGGTCTGGCAGGCTGAAATCCAAGTGCAGGGCTTTGTCCTTTTCCATGTAATTCCGAAAACAGCCCAGAGAGGTGATACGCAGGTGGCAAACTAGTTGTGAAGGGTTGTCCCGCGACATAGCCGATGGGCCAACTGGAAGTGGGCTGCCAAGGGCATCAGACTGACTGGCTGAGAGGAACAGGACTGCCTGGGTAATACAGCAAATGGGTTCTGTACACTGACCAGTGCTGGAATGGGTGGAATGCTGATCACCAAAAAGCTCACAGTAGCTCAATGTCAGAACACTGTTCTAACAGTGAATCAAGCCTTAAATGTGATGGTTTAATGGCAGCTTGATTAGAAGATTTGCTGCTTGATTGATAGGTAGTCAGATGTACAGACAAGTGGCCTGATCTCATCTTCACAGGCTTGGTTGGAAGGCAGGTACTCTTGGGAATGCTGTGGTTGTGGTAGTGAGCTGTTCCCAAGCCAGGTTTGACATACCCCACATCAAACTCGACTTTCAATCATCAATAGATGTGATGAACCATAAGTGCTGAAATCAGTTTTGTTATTACTGTTAATGAGTTATTACTGATAG
This sequence comes from Atractosteus spatula, assembly GCF_055471065.1. Taxonomy (NCBI): domain Eukaryota; kingdom Metazoa; phylum Chordata; class Actinopteri; order Semionotiformes; family Lepisosteidae; genus Atractosteus; species Atractosteus spatula. The sequence continues at coordinate 33,665,548 of NC_142717.1, read as the reverse complement.
TTTCCAGCAAATGACTGTAAAGAGATTACTCTAGACTAGAACTTATTCAAGAAATTGTATTTCTGTACTGCTGTATCACCTTTGAACATCTAATATTGGATTGCACCTTTGTCTGCAGCTTATTATGTATCTTTGTGTCCTGGAACATCAATCTTATGGTGATTTGTTAGTGGTCAGTGCTTACATCAGACCTTACATACTGTAGAATGATCATACATCATTTAACAATCTCCACCAGTGGTTTACTATTTGATAAATTAGGTTGGTGTCTTTCCAATTTGAGGACTTCTGAGTATCTGTGTAAATATGTCTGTGTGAGAATACAGTGCTTCCAATGTCAAGGTTGTTATTTACACAGGAACTGACAAGTAATCAAATCATGTTCCACTTTTCTATGTCAGTATTAGCAGGAGCCACATTAGCATACAGGTTATCCATTACCAAAAGAATATGATCTTCAGGGGCATTTGATCCAACAAGTTTATAGCTGTTCTATCTATCTTTTTTTTCATATTTGGCATCATTTGTTAGAACATGGCATTGTATCATGGGGTAGTTTACAGTAAATGGAGTAAAAGCACACCTGCACTGTAGGAGTCTTTGCCATACGATAATTATTACTTCCAAAGTTACAAGATGATAAGGTCTGAACAGTGGTTCTTCATCACATTGATGACTTGATTTGATGGGTGATTTTAACAATCCATGATTCTAATCATACTGTATACATGAATCATACAGTACATCATACTGTTGTTTTTTGGATAATAAAGTTTGTGATCAAGCAACTGACTTCCCCCTGTGGAATTTCATCCATCACAGTCAAAAACTGACCTATGAGAAATATACGTTTCTTCTGAAATTTGCATCCCTATTGCAGTATTCTGTATCTTAAGTGATTTTCTTCAGCTAGCATTGTTAACAGCATGTGTAACCCTGCTCTTTATGCTAGTTTATTTGAAGTGACTAGCCAACGATATGGTCACAAGCATCCCACTTCATAGCAGTGAAGAACATGATTTTACAACAGTTACAGAAGAAAAATGAAAGTGGCAAGAACCTGGGAGACGTGTAGTCCTACAGTATATGCTGCTCTTTGTTCATTGTTTGGGTATTGAATCAGATAAACATTTCCACTTGATCAAATAATATGCATCTTGTATATACTATTAATTTGCTTTCTAATTTCAACTTGATTCCAACATTTCAGGCAAAATATTAACAGCAACAATCATCACCCCACAGGATTGTAACATTAGACTCATCATTGCAGTCAATACATGTGGTTAAGAACTGGGACTGGAAGAATGCATCTTTTAGGTAACTTGTAATATCATGAATGACAAGAACACAATGAAACTGTCACTGCAAAACTAATTGTAAAACATTCTTTGAGAAAAACAAATACTGAACAACAGGAATTAAATCACAAAATTTTAAATAACACAGAAGCAATTTTACTAATGAACCCCTCATATCTGCAGACAAGAAGTAGGAGAACCTGCTGTTTAAGAGATGAGCCTCATTAATCTCATTTGCTTTTTTAGTGCAGGACCTCTAGTGAACATTATTACAAATGACACTGAAATATGGGTTTGACTTGGGTTCTTTCAACAACACCTCCCACAATGTTCCAGCATGCTGAATCACAGCAGCTTAGAAACCATAGTATCCATAGTCCATATGTACAGTATCATGGAAGTTAGAGCACATTCATAATTCAGATTAATCCCTTTAGGACTCATATTATAAAATAGATAAAATATTACTGGAACGGAGATTAAGTGAATTTTCATGTATGTCAAAATAACAGTTTGTTCTGTGCTTTGTAGTGTGAACAGCATTTGTTGAAGGACTTCTACTGAAACTTATTTCTATTTGCTTCAGTTGCATCACACTGATTTGACAGGATACTAAAACTTGTCATTAGAGTCTGAATCACAGCATAGATTTGTTAGGAAAATCTGTAATCAATCTCATAGGATCAATTGTGTAGTCTGTTATGATTTGAACTTCATTAAGTTGAACACACAGACAGACACTACATCACCTTAGGATAACCTCTAATGTTATTGTGTCATATGCAAATCTGTATTAAATCTCAGACTGAAGTGCAAATTCGTAAAAGGTGCAATGCATCTCAAGACATGCACTGTACCTATCAACCTGGTAGAGTATAAAACTAAGAGCCTAATAAAGACATACATATATATTAACTTTTATGCTTTATATTGTAACATAAAGGGTATTTTTTTGCTTCCACTTTTATCTCAAAGAAATACTTGCTTATTTAGTACACTAGGATCTGTTTCTAATACTCATTTGTTGGTTTCATAGTCTATATTCTGTAATTAAAAAGTGTAATTGTCTGAATTCTGCATATTTAAATGTAAGCCATACAAAAGTATGAAGCTTAAATCACACATTGCAAACAAGGGCTTCATATGTTACATCTGGCTTTATAGTATTTAGTCTAAATTAAATATGTATAAAAATGAATAATAAAATCTTACAGTTTAGTTTTAATAGGCTTAACAATGCATGAAACCTGTGCTTTGATTGCTAATCGGTGTAAATAAAGGACACAATGTAATAGGTTGTACCTGGTTATAATTTTTAATGAGACTTTATTAAAGTATTCAGACTAATAATGTAATAAATGTATACCATACTTATGTATTTTATGATACTTGATCCCTGAATTCATTAATGTAAAAATCCTTAAATTAATTAAATTTAATCATATCTGCAACTTGTATTCTCTTTTTAAATTTTGAACTGTTTTCTCCAAAAAATACAGTATGTTCTTGAGTACTTCTTGCTTTCCATTCAGGCTTTAGGCAATATGTTTTAATAATGAACTCATTCTTTGTGAAAACTTAAAACCTTGCCAGTAATGCTTTTTTCACATGTTGAATTCTGCTGGTTTAATCTAAGGTTCATTACAGCCAGGGAATCGAGTACTGGGAACCGGAACATAACTTCCCTGTGGCGTTGAATTGCTTTTCCAAAGGCTCTTCTTGCTGGACTCTAGGGAAGCCACAGAGATAAGCAGATCCAAAATGCAGTTTTGTCAGATAATTTTATTGGATATATTTTTTACTATATGAAAATCACAAATAAATAAAAAAAAAATAATACAAGTTAATGACATGCAGGGTATAAAACTTAACCTGGTTAAGTTTTGCAGGAAAAACAGCTTCTTAAATTATTAGATTTTTGTTTGTAAATCTTTGTGACATTTTCTCTCTCAACTATCCAGGTTTTTCAGATTACACACTGCAGAATGCTCTACAGTAGAAGCTAAACATACAGTATGCCTGAACAGAATTTTTTTTCCAAGATTTTAACATGGTGTAGCAAAACGAAGAATACCTTCAAGTGAATATTTCAGCTAAAATAGTATGGAGGTCCAAGATACTGTAGTATCTTTTCATAAATCTGAGTGAGAATTATTCTCTTATGACAATTATTTAATTCTTTCAGTAGAATATCTGCTACATTTATTTAGTATGTGTTCTAGCTTTCCAAAGCTAATAATATAAAATAATGTATGCTGTTTTCTGTTTCTGAATATTGAATAAGAACATCCAAATCAATATTATGTGCTTTGGGTGCTCTGTGGTTCTAGGATGGGATGTGGGTTGTAGCAAACACACAGAAAAAATAGCTTTCTAATAATGGATAGATACAGTAGATGTTATTGCTGTTGTAATTTATTATAGTGTATGAATTTATTCTGGACCTCACTGAAGCACACACCAAGTTCTATTTACCAATTTATTTCATTGTCAAGAGTTAAAAGTCTTTAGGTTTTTCACTGGAGCACATGAAGAAAGATACAAAGGCGTCTAGAGAACTGTGTTACTTGCAAGTTTTTCATTTTTTGTATTTACGTCTGATGCTGGTTGCAGCTCTGCACAGTGGTAACTGGAATGAAACGGTTGCTTTTCATCTAGACATCCATTCTGTTGTTCTAGGCAAAGGTTCCCCCTAACATGTGTCTCTGCTTCTCAGATTGTTCATGACAGTATTATGTGTCTCCTCTGTGTGCTTATTCTTAAAGGAATGGTCGAAATTGAATTTGAAGATATACACTGTGAGTATTCATTTCAGTACAAGACTGCATTACCCTTTCTCAGCTTTATTTTAAAAAGGAATTAAATTACTTGGTTCACTATCTAGCAATGGAAAAGAACACTCGATAAGGCCAAAGCTGGAACATTTTCTCAAAGGGATAAGAAATAAATTTTTCTATAGAAAATTACAGTACAATGGTAATAGATTACACCCTTTCAGAGTATAATGCATTAGGGATTAAATACAGTGTTACAAAATACCTACAGTATTTGTGTAACAGGAAGCATACCGGGCATCAAAACAATGTCTCACTCTATAAATGCATGAATGTACTGTATTTAGAAAAATAAAGTATATAGATTTTAGATATGATTTAAATGTTTTGATGTCATTTTGATTAATCAACCATCAATGAGTGACCGTGATAAACCCATATGACATTGACTATTCCATAAGCACAAAATTACCTCATTAGATAGAGAGATGATTGGACACAGATGGTTTAACCTATTCAATGTTAAGCCTAGTGACAATCAAAAAAGATAAACACAGAAATGGATTGACATACCCTGCTTATCAAAAAAACATTGCTTTATTGCCACTGTTAATTTAGAGGCTAAACTAATTCAACTACTTTATGTAAAGCGAGTCTTTTGCTGTGGAGCCAAGTTTATTTTAGAAATGAATCATGGTCTCATGTAGACCATCTTGATGAATGTCAGGAGACTGACACAGGCATGCAGAATGGTATGTTATTTGAAGGTCTGGCAAGAGTGCCTAGTCACTACAGAATGCCATCTGTAGAGACTGATGGCAACATGATTTCACAGCAATACACTGAACAGGACCTGGGCACATCCTGACTAAGGAAATAGAAACTTGGTTTGACCTTAAGGTCATGGCTGACAGAATCCCCCCAAAAAAGATACAGTATATAAGGAGCAACATACCATTGATGTAGAGGTTTAATGACAGGGCCTGAGGTACACAAAAGTTAAAGATAGTGATTGATCAAGATGATTAAGTTATCCAAGGTTTTGGCGGAACACTGATTTAGGGTTTGATTGATAGAGGCTGCGACTCCACAATGGGCTGTAGAAGATGGTACGCCAGCCTAAAAGGAGTAACTTGAAGCTGTGGTTAGCTCAGCATGGAAATGGTGTGGGAATCTATAATGACTAACAACTTGCTGATACTTTCTCATGAATGAATGAAATGGCTCACTAAGAAAAGACAAGGGAGTAATAACTAATGAGACTTATCATGGAATCCAGTTTTAATAGGGAATTTATGCACCCTGGCCTCTGTGCTCCTTTTGTTCCAAACAGGCTCCATGTGGAACTCCCAAAATAGTAATTGAAGAGATGATCATTGAGGGCAAGTAGAAGTTTGGTATACTTGAGAGTGTTACGGGCACACCCAGACCTCGTTAATTACCAATTAACATTCTGCACACAACTCTCTAATTAAACCCTCATCAACCCAATATTCACTTCTCGGTATTGAAGAGCCTGCTGTTTTCCTGAGCTCTCCTTCTTCCTGAAAACCTTCCGTGAATAAGCCCTTCTACTACTCTGGATCCTGACGCTGCTTGCTTCACTGACTTTGACTTTGTCTAGCCCCTTTGGATTTGTTTGCCCTAGTCCATGGAACTGACCTGCACAGTTCTTCCTGGCGCTCTGTAGCAGAGAGGGACCTACACTGCACTTACAGTAATTAGATGCCACTGGGGTAGGACAGAGGAGGGATTCTGTCTCTGAGGCTGCCTTGGCTGCAGAAAGCCATATTTGGAGAATTAGGAAGTGAGGTCGATCTCAGGCAAGATCAAATACAGACTGCAAGAGTCTCTGGTAAGACCAAATGCCGAGTGTGAGGAAAGATACATGCAAAGCGTGATCAGGAGGAGAAAGGAAGAAAGCAGAGATAAGAAATTTGTCCTCCAGAACTTCTGTTTACGAACTCCAGGTGTTAGATGAGCTGGGATGCAAGCAAAGCTGGAAGCAAAGAACAGAATTCCACAGGGTAGCTCTGTAAGCTAGTACAAAATATTTAATTTTCCTTATTTTAGCCACGTGGGTTTGTTGCATTACTAACAAGCTTCTTTTGATGCTCATTTTTAATACAGTGAGCCTATTTGATGCTTACCAAATACAGTACAGGTAAACATATATACTGTTAACTGATTATTGATTCAACCTCAGCAGAATGACTCTCTAACTCTAGCTTTTTCTGACATTTTTCTCCTATTAGGGGAAAAGCTAGTGAAACATTTTCTGCATACATTTTATTCTTAAGCATTCATTTTTATGGCAAAGATTTTTATGTATTTTATTAGTTAGGGATAATGATCTCCATTCCTCATGGAGAAAATAAAAAAGTACCAATAGTCATAAAAGAGGTTTTCTTTCATTAATAGAGCAAGCTGTACCATAAGCTGTACCACACAGGAAGACATGACCATAGAACCTGATTAATTTATATTTTATTAAACACAGAAATGAGCAGTTAAAAGTATATTCATTTGTGGCTATGTTACTTCCTAAAGCTTTGGAGTATGCTTTCCAGAATTAAAGGTGAAGTTAAAAAAGGCAAAGGTGACAGTACTATTAGTAGCTGAAATTTGGGCAACCTGATTTCTCAGGCAAGTTATCTATTTTAAAGTGATATACATACACGGTATTATTACATACGTTTCTGTGATCTGGATAAGGTCATCAGTAATAGTTCTCTGTCTTGTAGATTTTAAGGTTCCCTTGGCTGTCTTATGGGGGGAAAAGACAAAGCTGTTAACCAGATGTCTTTTCTAAATTTCAGTACAGGGCAATGAAACTCAGCCCCCAATAATTCTTAATCATTAAATTTCCTTTTCCATGTTCCCTGTTCGCAAGGTCATCAAGTGTGGATTGGATAAGGTTCTGTTAAGCATGGTAGAAACAACTTGGGAACTTTATGCATTCATTGTTAAAATTATATATACTGTATATACAGAGAAAGCAAAAATGGAAAATCTTTTCTCACAGAGTGATTTGTGGAGAGCAAGAATGGGAATTTGAAGGTCACATTGCATTTTTCCTTGTTTCATTAACTATGAAAGGGAATGGAATATGAATAATCTTTTAAAGAATATCTACACTTCCAAGTGCATAAAAGCAATTTTCAGTTAACATATTAAGATCTGAGAAATAGTCAATGATGCTTCAGAACTAAAAAACGGACAGAAAAATTAAGAGAAATGTGATTTCTTTGCTAGAGGCAAAATTAAATTAGCATAGGAGACTATTTATGCTGTTTCCTAGTTTAATGAATTATTTTCAAGGCATACATAAGCAGACATATTTCAAATGGCCTCAGAGCACATATCCTACAGTTGTATTTTTCTATTTTAGTCCTGCATTATGGTTAATAGTTTATTTGATGCCAGTGACAAAAAATACATTAAATTAAAGTATCTAATCTAGTGGTTTCCCTAAAGAAGCCAAGGTACTGTACTGACCTCGATAGACATCAACAGAATTGACGTTCTTATTGCCTTTGGGATTTTGAATACTCTGAATGTATTTGGTAACTTTACATAGGACTGATTTCAGTGTATCAGTATTTTTTGTAATTGGGTGAATAAAATTGTGTAAAATGTTCAAAATTATATTTAGTGCACAATTTGTATAATTTTAACATAACGTCCTTTGATATAAACACTACACTGCTGAATACATATCCTCATATTATGCTGGCCATTTTATTTGTTTCCTCACTTTGTCTAGAAGACTAAAACTATATGTCAATATAAACAACTGGTTTTTGTTTTCATAAATAGGTTCTTCAAGCTCAAGGCTTTTTTTAAATCCTAAATTTCATCGTATTTTGATGTATCTTTTACTACTGTACTGCATGTGATAGTCTGCAAAAATTAAATATTATCTACTAGATGTGTGCTCAGTCTTGATTTCTTGCAAAATCTTTTCAAATTTCTTTGTCAGCTTCAAATAGTTTTTGATAATCTTCATATTTGTGTATCATCTGCAAAATTGACTAGTTTACTTGAACTTCCACCCATCCCTCAAGTATACAATTAACATATTTTCCACTACTCTCCCTTTTCTGTATATAAACCTGTCCATTAATCATCCACAACTCTCTACTTCTCTCTATTAGAAACCCACAGATTCACACAGCTATCTCCTGTACAGCTTATTTCACCCCACACATAAAAAAAATTATCTCCCTTTTTTACAGTTCCTCATGCTCCGACAGCTTTGCAGTGACGGCATGGACTTCCAAAACCAAGCCATCAAAATGTACTCTTTTTTCATTAACAGAGGATATCCCACCCATGTTATTGACAGGGCCCTATCCAGAGCCAATCACCCTTGGATCATCAACTCAATTAGGAACTCCCAACCTCACAACCTCATTTCATTGGTGCTTCCCTAAAACCATAACACGCTTTCTATCCCTGGGACAATTAATGATAATTTCCCCAATTTATAGGATGATTGCTCCACTGGTACCCTTTTTTTCTGACCAACCCATTATCTCATATTGCCGACCACCTAATCTGCATAACCTTCTTGTTCACAGCTCCCTTGACCACCCTCAGCAATCATCCACACCAGGCACTTTCCCCTGCAACAGAACTTGCTGCATCACCTGTACATGTAGTATGTGTATATATCCAATACAATGCGCATTCAAGGCCTCTCTGGATTTCTGAATCACTCACATCGTATCTTGTACCTTCAGAAACCTTACTTAATGTATATTTTGCATTAAATGCCCAGGTATCTCATACTGCTCTCTCTGTCTACATTCTCAAAGAGGGGTTTTGGAACTCCTATTGTAGAAAGACATCCGAAACCAAAATTATCCTGAAACTGGGATCTTTCTTCTGTATGTCATACTAACATGCTTCAAGAAAACTACCATAGTGACGCTGCCCAGAAAAAAACAAGATAACATGCCTGAATGACTACCGTGCAGTGGCACATATTACTGTAGCTATGACGTACATGGAAGGACTAGTAATGACGTCAGTTGCACTATTCTGGTCTTGTCACTTTTGATATCAAACAGGTCATCTCTCTGGTCCTACACATTGTACTTGAACTCTTTGACAGACAGGACACCCATGTCAGGATTTTATTTATTGATTAGTGCTTGGCCTTCAACACAATAGCTTTCTCCAAGCTGGTTTCGAAGTTTAAAGATCTGGGTCTGCATAACTCCATCTGCAGCTGGATACTGGATTTCCTAATGGGCAGACCGCAGGTGGTAACGATATACAACAAAACCTCATCCACGTTAACTCTGAACACTGGAGCCCCTCAAGATTACTACCTCTGTCCCATTCTGTACTTACTATTCACATATGATTGTTCAGTCAAATACAATAACATCTATATCAAATCTGCTTATGGCAACACAGTAATTGGTCTGACGAGTCTGCATACAGGTATGAGGTGGTAGATCTGACACAGTGGTGTTGTGAGAACAACCTAACCCTGAATGTCAAAGAAACAAAAGAACTCATTCTGGACTTCAGAAGACATATAGAGTGTCACACTTTAATCAGCATTGATGGAGCACCAGTAGAAATTGTTAGTTGTTTCAGATTTCTGGGGTAGCTGATCTCTAACCCTCAGATCTCGCCTGGACCCACAATACTGAAGCCATTCTGAAATAGGCACAAGTGAGTGTCCACTTTCTGAGGCATCTGAGATAATGCAGGATGAGTAAGCGGATACTCTTGAGTTTTTATCATTGCACCATAGAGAGTTTCCCGACCGGTAACTTTATTGTATTGTATGGCAATTCAGGACAGCCATTCAGAATGCCGTGGCACCTGCAAAAAAAAACAACTAATAGAATCTGACTTACCATCAATTGATGAAATCTATATCAAATGTTTCTGAAAAAAAACCTGCTCCATAATACAGAAACATAACCAACATAAACTGTTCTCACCTCTATGGTCTGGCAAGCGATAACACAACATTAAAACATAGACCGCCAGGTTCAGAAAGAGTTCTTATCCCCAACTGGTACAAGTCCTGAATAACTAATAGCTACAGTAAATGCAAACTGACTGACTGGCTGCTAGACACCAACACAGACTACGTTGAATGTTGAATTTTACACTGTATACTATACATTTTTGTTAACTATAGTATGTTGTAAAATATATATTGGATGTTGTATTGTATTCTGGAAGATACAGTCTTTGCACTACTCACCTACTGCCGTATTTATGTTGTCTTTATATATTTGTAGATGAGAGAACAAATGTACAAATAATTTCAATGTACTTGTTACAAATAACAAATATTGAACTTAAACTAATTGAAATAAGACTTTCTGGTCTATAATATACATTATTGTTGCTTTCTTTACATATAGATACTTATATAAATTTTAGCAAATGTCAAAGTGAATGGATATTACCACTGTCATGAGAGACTGCTGGAGTTTTGTTAGTAATCTATGCATAACATCTCTTTCTTTCTTAAGTATAGTTTATTAAATACCATTGGGCCCTAGAGATGTTTTTTTCTAAGTAGTTCTAGTACATCAATCAATTCTACTTTTTATATGCAAATATTATTTAATATTGTGCTTTGTCTGTCCCTAGACTGAGGCATGTTGTCAGTTTCTTCCCCAGTAAACAATGGTTTGAAATATTAATTTAATGAATCAGCCATTTCTTTTCATTGTCATTCTGGGCATTTTCCATTATTATTCCTGGGGCAATTAGTCCTATGCCTATTGTTTGCTGTTGTAATTCTGAAAAAATATAATTAAGTAATGTTTTCTTTGTCTTTCTAATATCCAGTTTTACCTGTGTTTTAACTTCATTATATTTATTTTTGTTAACTGGACTATGTTTTTTTATTATTTTATTAAATGATTGTATATTCCTAGTTAATTTACAAACTATTTGGGCCACTGCTTTTCTGACTTTAATTTATTTGTGAGATAAATGTATTTTGTGCTTCAACCACACTATCACATTCAACTACAATATCTACTGCCCTCCATGTTCTAACACATTTTGGGTTATTCTATACATTTATTTTATATTTATTGTATAATTATTTATTGTATTTATCTTATCCAATTATAGCTCTTTATGTTACTAAATATAATATGTATATTGCTTCTTGTTTTTATGTGTCTATAATGCTGCTGTCACAACTGATGAAAATCAAATTATTTAGTTTATATGAAGCAATGTATATTTTACCTCACCAAGATTTGCTTTTCTTGCTATATTTTATCATCTAAAATATGTTTGGCTACATATTAACCCTCTGGATGTATAAATATTTTTCTCCCATTACACAGGTGTAGAAATTCACCTCTGTTTTAAGAATCACACTGTTTTATTTATCTAAAATAACTGGTAGAAACTTAAAAACCACAGAAAGACTAAATGTATTGGACTATAGGTTGTGAAAGACATGAGGCAGGTTTGTGGGAAAGGGTGATGTTTTGATAGATTTTGAGCTGTAGCTTCACAGAGCAATGCTTAAAGGTGGGGCCTGACTGAGGTCATGCTACTAAAATACTCATGGCTTTATAGTCCATGAAAACTGTAGATCTACTGCCGTTCTAGTAGCTCAGCTCAAAGGAATGGACAAAGTCTGTCCTAAAAAACAGCTGGTATTAATCCATTTGAACAAAACTGTGTCAAAATAATCTCACAGACACGCATCCTTATGAAACATGTTTTCTCCCTAACAGTTGTTTGACCATGAATTATACTGGTGATGTTTATCCAGAAGATAAGAAACCACTATCACCCTGTCACTTCTTTGCATGAAGTTCAGCATCAGTTTAAAAGGAAGTTTAGATATATGAAGCAGCGGTTTCAAGCAATAAATTAACAGCATCCGGCATGAATGTACTAAAAATGGTGAAGGAAGAGCAGATTTGTGACACTGTGAAGGTGGCACAAAAAACTAATTATGCTATTTAAATTTTACTTCTGATGTACAGTATATAGAGAGAGCTGTATTATGTTGACTTGAGAAAAGTACAACAATATGTTGTAGTAGGCCTGGATTTTCCTTGTGTTTTCATAGAATAGTAAAAATACACTAACATGTATGTGGTGGTCACTAGTTTGTCAAATAAAATTAAATGAATTGCCAAAGTATAATACTCAGTTTTCTATTTGAGTCCATTAGAAAAAAAGGAGGACTTGGATTAGGTGTTTGTGCTTGGAGGAAATCTTGGGTCATATATTAGCACTCTGTTCTCATAAAAACATTTTATAAAAATAAACCTATCAAGAGTCACTATTTAAACTGTATCTCCAACTACCAATAAAGCATAGTATTTGTGTCAATTCTAAGGCAAAGATTGAAGCCTGCTAACAATAAGAAATCATAAATTGCTATGAAACAAATTTAAGGTGAATTTTATCTATTACAGGTAATTCTTTTTAATTAAGTGTATGTGCTCAGGATTGTTTTTTTCTTATTTTCTCAAACAATGCCTCCAATTGTAAAAATACCTACAGTATGACTATATCAAAATCTTATTTCTGTTACATGCCTGTGGACCCACAATATTGAAATATTTGTTTTCTTCACTATGTGTGCTATTGAAAAACCTGTCTGTGATTTGTCAAATGCCTGTATTATTTAAATTCATTCTTATTGAATGTCCTGCACGGCAATGTTGAATATTACTTAATATTTATTGTCATGTTTCTCACTCTGCACTCTAAAACAAGTTATATTACACTTTTTGTCCTGTTAAACATTCTGATATAGTAACATTCTTCAGTTTGTATTTGGACCACACTGTATATTTTGTATCTTACAATACTGCTTTGGAAAAAATATACTGTATTCGCTGATTTAGCTCAAGTATGCTTACAACAAAGATTTACACAATATCAAGTAGATAGATTTGAAAGTCAGTTAAGTCCCAGTGGATATAATTCCTCATTACCAGTCAACCTTTGCTTAGAGCTCTTTTTTTCAGAAGCCACATCAGTGACAGGCAGGGGGTATTCAGGTCAGGAATGAGGAGGTCTAGCGGAGTTATGAGAAGAAGACCTCCTGGTGCCTATTGGACCTGTGACAGACAGTGACTCATGTCATTGAACTTCTTCTTTCCTTGCTATTAAATAAGCAAGAGATGCAGGTAAAAACAGGGCTTGTTTTGATCCTTTAACAAGGTGATATGGTTCCCTATGACTCTTGGTAGCATTTAATTCTCCACATCTGGGAGTCCAGCCTTTTGGCATAGCATAAATAACTGCTTTCTGAGGAAATGCTGTGTGGTTTGGAGCTGGGAAGTGCCTGTGAGATGGATATTGAATCCTGGCAGGGGGAAAAGCTGTACACGGCACATAAAAATAAAAAAAAAATATTAGAAGTACAGTATAGATTAAATGAAAAGCGTAAGTTTACCTTGTTTATTAGCACCACTGAAGAGTCATCTTCTAAAACAATTTATCTTGTGAATGACAGGCCTCCTTGACAATAAGGGACAAATGAGATGGGCCTTTTTCCTACAGAACTTAAGGTTTATTCAATATTTCCATATATCTTTAAACTTTTACATCATGGCAGACAAATGGTGCCTACTGTATACTCTTAAACAAAAGTAGACATGGAATGTTTTGTGATAACATAAATGATAATCAAATGAAAGATCATATTTCTTATTAGGTATCTTACACTATTTTATGTTTTAATATGGATATTTTGTTGAAGTGACATTGTATCCTAAAAGATGAACAACACAATGAGGTAAAAGAAAGCACTGTTTTAGTGCTTTAGCAATGTGACCTAGACTATTGATTTATGAGCTATTGTGGTGCTCCAATGCAAAAGGGAATGGTGGTAATTAAGTTACTATCTGCTCATACTAAAATAGTGCTGAGTTGCCACAAAAAAGGAACCTCTACTTTTCCTCTCTCGCTGTGAATTCAGATGCAGGGGATGACCTCTGACCGTTTTCAGCTTTTTCCAGCTGCAGCTGTTATTTTTCTCTCTCTGTGCCTTTAGGTGTTGATAGACTGTGAAAGATTCATTAATTTTTACTCTCTGAGTACCATGCTTCTTTTCAAGCTTGTAATGAAGCAATTTATACTCCAGGCTAGTCTTGAAAAGAAGTACTTATTAAGGTCATTCTCAGAAAACGATGTGCTCAAGAGATCACAGGGTATAACTTGGCTGCATTTTTTAATTTGTACATAAACACATATTTTATGTTAATGAGTGTTAATTTTGCTTAAATGTTAAGAATGTCGGGACATTGTATTGCTACTAATGTCACCAATTAATTCCTTATCTCTGAAGAGAGCAGGATCTTTGTCCTTATAGGGTGCTCACTTTGTTTATTATGGTTCATTGTATTCTGTATTCTCAATGTTAGAACTTGTAATTCATCATGCATCCTAGTGCTGGCAAGATTACACAGTCTGTATATGCAGTACTGATACAGCATGACCAATATTCCAACCACATAGAGACAGCAATATGTGATTTCCAATAATTAATAACTTCTCTTTAATAGATAATGAAATAGTGGAATTCATGGAGTTTTTTGTTGTTACATGCCAGAAATTGTAAATCTCACATTTGTTCTCTAACCAGTAACTCACTATCATATCTCTGCATTATTTACTGACTAACAGATAATGTAAAATACATTTTTATCTTATGAACTTCAAAGTATTCAGAAAACAGATTATAATTTCATGTGATCGTTATGTCTTTAATTGTAACATGTATTAGTAACACATGTTATGATTTTCTTTTTGTAAAGATGTGGTGCTCTCAAAATGTATTGGAAATGTGAAGTATGAAGTAAGGTGCGTTACTATGAATTGTAATTACAGTCCTCACTTTGTAATACAATATTACAACTGAATGGAAAACGAAACTCAATAAATAGCATAGTACACAAAATGGGTATACTAAAATAAACAATTTGGAATATATTGAAGAAGAAAGACACAGACCATGGGTAAAAATGACCAATCAGCCAAAATCGGGTGAGGCCATACACTTATAGCTGATAACAGAAAAATCATCAGAGCTGTCAAGGGAAATTCCAAAACAACTGTCAGTCAAGTTATCAACAGCTTCCAGAGTACTGAATGAAGGTATCAAAATCCATAGTTCTCAGAAGACTGAGTAAGGTGAATTATATAAAATAGTCAACCATTAGAAATAAGAACAAAAAAGTCAGATTAGAATTTTCAACAAAGCAGAAGTACAAGGATGAGCCAGGAGAGTTCTGGAACAAAGTTTCAGGGACCAAGATAAACCTTTTCTAAGATAATGGAAAAGCTAACATGTTGAGAAAGAAACTGCACATGCTCCAAGGAACATCACCTCATCTGTGAAGCATCTTAGAGGTAATGTTATGGCCTGGGAATGCACAGCCACCTCTGGAACTGGTTAACTTGTTTTCATTGATGATGTAACAAATGATGGCAGCAGCAAAAATAATTTTGAATTTTACTGAAACATTTTGTCTGCTTATTTACAACAAAATGTTTCCATACTTATTGGATGGCAAATCACCATGCATTCATGACAATGATCCAAAACATATGGCCAGTGCAGCTAAGGAGTGCATCAGGACAAAAAAAAATCTTAGATTGGCCAAGTCAGTCTCCAGATTTGAATACAAATCTAGCTTGCATTTTACATACTGAAGAGTAAAAAATAAGTCAGATCATCAAAGAAATGTAGCTACAGCAAAGACTTGGCAAAATCTTTCTCTCAAATGATTGAGTTTGGTTAGGTAAGTGAGTCAAAGACTTCATGCACTTTTACATCAAAAAGGATAAACAACTAAATACTGCCCTGTAAAAGTGGATATTTATTGAAAGTGAATACATGTCCCAATACACATGGTCACTTGAAATAAGTGGGTTGCAATAAAAGTATGGTGTTGTCTAATATGATAAAAATGTATGGATGGAAAATACAAAATAAGGTTTATATTATATTTTACTTACCATTTACATCATATTAATAACATGATCACAGACACAAATTGCACAGATTTCTTTGCATTTGTTGTATTTATACCACTTTCGTCACCAAACATTTAACATGAATCACTTTTCCTCATCATGTACTGTAAGTAATCAGCTTACACAGGTTTGGAACTATACTGTACATAAGTATACTAATAATTTGATGAAGACAACAGACATACAGATGCAGCCATTCAAAGTGTGCGTCACAGACACGTACCGCAGGTGACGTCGCTCAGTATGACGCAAGATGACGCGTGGCACCGCAGTAAGTGATTGGTTGACCGACAGGGGCACTCGTGGTCCGTTGGTCTGTCGTAGAAAGACTTACAGTAAAAACGTCTTTGCTGTGCCCGTTGTAGATATTGAATTTACCAATGAAGGGAAATCTTAGTAGCTGAGCATAAAAAGAATAGGAGCATACTGTAACGCGTGTGAAGGCCATAAACGATATTAATTTTGGAACATAAACATACAGTATATAGCTGGTCTTGGTACTTTAAAGAAAAAAATACACACCAGTATTCCATTTCTCCCTAAACATTTTAAGCTTTGAAGTCTTTAACTAACGTGATACCGGAGTCAACAAGCATACTTTTAGAATTTGATTAAAAGGGAATATAATATGGAATCGCGTATCTAAGGAATTTAATAATGGTATTCGTGTGCTGCGACAGGGCTGTGTAGGGCTGTTTCGCCTGCCTGTTCATGCGAGCTGTGTTGTAGCCGACTGGTCTAGGTGCGTGCCTAGCAACTGGTAGGTTGTGTGTTCAAATCCAGCTGGTACCGGACTTTTCTTTTAACAAACATTTCTTCGAAAAAATAGAATAGCGATATTATGGACAATCAATTGACTTTTATATTTCAAAATATCGCAACATGATCGATATTTGCGATATTTTGAACATATCTTCCCTTCTGACAGCGGTTCCTCCTTCTATTGTGTGTGTGTGTGCAACAGAGTAAATTTTTATAGAGAAATGGAGGCTGGACAGTATGCGTTACAATATAAACATTTATATTGATTTAAATCGTGTTCTGATTTAAATCGCAAACGCGTGTTTAATTATGTGTTTTTTAATCATAATCAGGCTAATGCATTTCTACATTTTCTGTATGAACCAGCTTAGAGGTTCATACAGAAAGACAGCTTGTGTTTAAATTGAGTGTAAGGTAATTTATGCTTCTAAAGTCATGGTCAGCATTTATTATCGTACTGTGCTGTAAACTTTTTCTGTGCCTAGTCACATTATTTTATAGCGTTTTTATTGCGTTATTAAATCTGGTGGCGCTGTGTGTTACAGTAGTTTCGTGACTCCCATGTCACATGGTCTGTGATTAAATCCCATAGAACTATGACTTTATTTTTTAACAAACATTTCTTTGAAAAAAATGAAACGTTTCCCTTGGTCAGAGATTAAATAAAACCTCACTCGCACCAAACAAATTTATATTTCTAAATATCACAAAATACGTTCATTGTCTTCCAATCGAGTCGAGTTGACATTGGAAGCCTGCCACACCCGGACTCTTAAACCAACGCATTAGCACGTCAAAGCCCATCGAGGGTATTGAGCCAGTATTGGCTTTAGTATTTCCCCCCTCTCCCCTCAATTCAATTCAATTCAAGGTGTTTTATTTGCATGACAGATGGGTACAAGCAGTGTTGGGTATGTATATTGTAACGCTTACGGCAGACAGGCACTGTGTAAGAGCCGGCGCACCAGAGCAGCGCACCGAGGGAGCGTCTGCATTTCTAACTTAGTTTTTAAAATTAGTCAAGCAATATGAAGCATCCCCTTTTACTTTGTGCCTGAGCATAAAAAGAATAGGAGCATACTGCAACGCGTGTGAAGTCCATAAACGATATTAATTTTGGAACTTAAACATACAGTATATGGCTGGTATCGGTACTTTAAAGAAAACATACACACCAGTATTCCATTTCTCCCTAAACATTTTAAGCATCGAAGTCTTTAACTACCGCGATACCGGAGTCAACAAGCATACTTTTAGAATTTGATTAAAAGGGAATATAATATGGAATCGCGTATCTCAAGAAATTAATAACGATATAATTATATTCATGTTGCAAAAGAACTGCAACGGACATAAAAACTCCCTTGCTTTTAATAGAGCGTTCCATAATTTCTAACTACGAAAATGCCAGGTGAAAGGATTTGTAAACATATTTTGTTAAAGCAAGTCAGTTTTTTCCGCAACACATAAAAGACATTTTTCCAAGAAAGTTTAGCCTTTGTCACTAATGAAACCACTAAATAAAGACATAAATATAGAAATCTTAAGATTTGTTTTATTTAATGTTGGTAGCAGGATGAACTGTCAGAGTGTATATTTTGTCGCAGAGTTGCTGCAAGATGTTAACAGTGAAAAAGGTATTTAGAAATGAGTTATTTCAAGATGAAAATTTTCAGAATAATTGCAAATCTAGCAGGATAGAGAAAGCACAGAAAACTGGCAGTTAGATTGATCAGATTAGTATGAAAAGTCATTTAGCAAAGGGAATTAGAAGAGTGACAAACTAGTATACTTTAGATCTTTTTTTTCTGAACCAGGGACAATCTGATCATGTTTCCCTATAACAATAATAAAAAACTTTATTTGATATATCACCATTAAAGGTGGCATCTCAAAGCAATACAGTAGATGTAAAAACAGATAAAAGGACCACAGATTACAAAGTAAATGCATATAAGAAAGACAAGCAGGTAGAGGTGCTACCAAAATTAGAAAATGAAGCAGATACAGACACTAAGTCTTCTGAAAAGAAAGGTTCTGAGGTTAGATTTAAACTGGCCCTGGTGTGTGTGTGTTTGTGTCTGTCCTGTGATGGACTGGCGCTATGTCCAGGGTGTATTCTGCCTTGTGTCCGTCGCTTCATTCATGTGCATCCAACACACAGTTCAACGCTAGCAACTACACAAAATCTAAAATATGAGCTCTACTTGCCACTTACAGTACCAACAGTACCAGCTAACTTTAGTAGTGACATTTTCATGGATCTTTTTAACAATAAAATTTACAACATCAGACTTCAGACACAATTAAACAGGCCTCAAAAAAGTCTGGTACAAACATTTTCAGCATGGAATAAACCGTTACTTTAATGGTATAAACCTTAAATGGATTCATATTCTCAATAAGATTTGGTGCTCAGTAACATGACTTAGAAAATGACAGAAGACATACGTATCATGCTTATCCTTCTATTTTTCATAATCGTAAACTCCTTAAGGCAGTTACATTTTCTCTGTTCTGACCTGGAGTTACAGAGAAATTTAAATTCTAATAAGAGATTTGTAATGAGGAAAGTCATACCAATCACTCATACAGTACCAGGATTTGCAATTACAATACAAATACTTTCTTTCTGTATGTGTTTATTTTGCAGTTTGAGTCTATGGCATTCCTTTGGGGGTCTATACTCCAAGGCATGACTTTTTTATGTATAAACATCAGTATTTACTGCTATTAATTACTGTACGATTTATAGTTGAAATCTGAGCCTAGATATAAAGTTAAAATCTCGACAAAGCAATGTAGGAAATACAGAGAAAATAAATCCTTTCTGACATCTAAAATCAGTTTCGATCAAGGTCTCTAAAACGAACAAGAAAAAGAAGATTTTCGGAGGGCAATTACGCTGTGTTTATATAGAATAAGTGATTTATGAGCAATCTAATTTCTTGTTCGTTTAAAACAGTGAAATGTCAGCTGTAAAAGATCGCACCAGAAACAGCACTCTCTCTGCCTGTCATAGACGTTCAGGAAAGGCTGAATGAAGTCATGTCAAGTACAATAATTCGGAGATCAATAATACCAGTTGTAGGACAGTACATAAGGAGGATAAGGATTTTGAAGTTGACTCGAAATCTGATAGGTAACCAGTGCAAGGACTTGAAAACAGGTGTAATGCATCCCTGATAGGATTCTTGCTGTCATATTGTGAACATATTGAAGATTGCTCAGTGTGGATTTAATTTCCCCAGTGAACAGGATGTGCATTTATTAATTCTAGAAAAAAAGCCTTTCTTGATTTCTCTAGTTCTTAGTTTCTCTAGTTCCCTTTAAAATAAACTATTATTCCACAATGCAGAGTATTACATGGCCAGTATTTACACATGATATTTGTGATTTAAAGAAATTAACACAAGCAGCTTTTGGAGATTTAAGTGTTGGCTGAGTTATTGCAGGATAAAAGACTAGAGATGTTGGCAAGAAGAAGATAGTTTGGGGAAAGCTGAGGAATACACTTATAACAAGAACACTTCCTAATGGGGTTAGGCATACTTTTGATGAAGATGATGAAGTTAACAGACTATATGTTTACATAGATACTGAAATAAGGATTGTATTTTAGATTATGTGTAGTTGCTGGCATTGAACTGTGTGTTGGATGCACATGAATTGAAGGAATGGGCAAACATAGCTGATGCGGATCCACAGAGCCAGCATATTAAGATGTTTATAATTAGAGGCAATTTGTTTAAATAACTAGGTATGGATACTGATGTGCAAGAGAGGTGGAAAGGCTGTTTCCTTAAGCCAGCAGTATAAAATATTTTATTCTCAGTGAGATGCTGCCATTTCATAGTGGGTTTCTAACACTGTGTATAGTTCCATCCACACAGTGCCTTTACTTCCATTTCTAATCTCTTTATCCAGTACAGAGGATTTGGAGCCTATCCCAGTAAGCAACGGACACAAGGCAGAATACACCCTGGACATAGCGCCAGTCCATCACAGGACAGACAGACACAAACACACACAGACCAGGGCCAGGTTTCCCATAAACTAATTAACTTACCAGTATGTTTTGGAGTGCGAGAGGGAGTCATATCACACATATGGAGAAAAACCATGTAACCCAGAGAGAACATGTAAACCCCACACACACAGGATAGCAGGAATTGAACCTAGGACCCCAGTGCTGCAAGATAGCAATGCTAACCACTTTGCCACCATTATAAATGGATGGATATCTTAGTTATCTTTCTAGTTCACAGGTTTGCATGCATAATTTAATTTTGAAAGCCACTGAGACATCAGGTACTACTGTTGTATTTATGAAAAAGAAACAAAACAAAAAACATACTAACAACTGTGCCATCCTACTCCTTAGCTAATACATTTTATTATTCATAAACAGTTAACATTGTTAGCAAAATATTTTGAATTATATTTAACCCTATTTTTTCTTTAGTTTTGTATTTAACTTATTATATGATAGTCAGACTTAATGTATATTTGAACAATGAAAATATATTTTTACAAGATTTTACATTAAGCACTTAAAATTAATATGGTTAATAATAGTAAACTGTAACATGCTGTAACAAGATCGGTTAAACAGCGAAGAAAATGCTTTCAGAGAAAATGTTTCAGGTGTGAAGAACATAGATCTCCAATGCAATTTCAACCAAACCTGTTCCCACACACCCTGCCCCCACTACCATTAGAATATACACAAAGCACTCAAATCTTTCGAGCTAATGATCAGGTGACCCGAGAGAGAGCGAGAGAAACACCAAGGGGTGCGGAACCAGGGAACTATTTACATGGAAAACGGGCGATCTCCCCAGACTGTCCGCCCGTTTCACTGTTACCTGGATACCTCTTTATTTAGAACTCACTAACACTGATTTTTAGTTTAGAAGGATTCAAGTAGGGTTTTAGATGAAAGGCAGCGACCTTAATCAAGCCCAAATCACAATTGAACCCATTCAGAGCCTACATTACATTTTAGCGTTTCATTCTGAGCAGAAGACCCTCACACCTGAAGAAGGGGGAGGTGTTTTTCGCTGGAAATCTCGCCTGCTTCTACTTTACAACCGGAGTGCTGGCTGTGACGAATTAAACCGGTATTACAGGTTTCAATCACAGACCATGTGACATGGGAGTCAGGAAACTAACACCGCGCCACCGGATTTGATAACGCTATAAAAACGCTATAAAATAATGTGACTTGGCACAGAACAAGTTTACAGCACAGTACAAAAATGCTGACCATGACTTTAGAAGCATAAATTGCCTTACACTCAATTTAAACACAAGCTGTCTTTAGCCCTCTAAGCTGGTTCATACAGAAATGTAGAGATCCAGGCTCAGAACACACAGCTTCATTAGCGAATACATATGCAGGACAACTAGAGAAGACGTTTTACAGAGGATGGATTTTTAGAAACATCCCATCAGTGACATCACTGAAGTCAACTCCTAGGTACTGTAACTGTCGTGTGGATAGTTTCACAAGAATCAGACAAAGGTTTAAGCATCGCTTGTTCTAGATAAAACTGCAAAAAAAAAACAACCACCCATAATGTACTTCTTTGCGGCTCTGTTTGCCCAAATCATATATTCACAACGTGAAATCTAGAACATAGTATTACGTAACCAAAATCCGCAATATGGAAACAGAACCTGTGTAATTGTTGATAGATGATGTACTCGTAACATTTTTTCAAGACGAACTACAACATTTAAAAAATGACTTGTATGTACTTGATATCTCTAATCAATCCACGGGTCCCAGCACGAAACGAAACTAAAACGCATACCGTTTCGCGCTTCTTATTAGTTGCTCAAAAGTAATTTGACCGTATGAAATGCATAATATAAACCTAGAAACATATACTTGAGTAGTACTTAAGCACTGTAGTATCTGTGTTAAGACATCAGGATGTCTTCTATCTTCTTCAGGATGAATAAAGTGGGCCTATTTATCTATCAATCATATTTAAATAACTAGTGTTCTGTACCGTGGTACCCCTAAAAGTACCACACTTGTACCATACAACAGTAGTACCTGATGTCTCAGTGGCTTTCAAAATTAAATTATGCAATAAATAACCACATGTAAGACTCTGATGCTTAAAATGTTTAGGGAGAAAGTGGAATACTGGTGTGTATTTTTTCTTTAAACTACCAATACCAGCCATATACAGTCTGTAACGTAGGGATTTCTATACGTCTTTATTTAGTGTTTACATTAGTGACAAAGGCTAAACGTTTAGCTTCAGTAACGTGTACATATCTCCCCTTTTTATAAAACGACATGGTTGAAAACTGTTCCAGAGCCACTGTTGTTTCATCAGTGAAAAGTACATCATGAAATGCCTCTCCCTGTTCAATCCACTGGAAAAAAGAAAAGGAGCATAAAGCTTCTGATGGTCATAAACGATATTCATTTAGGAGCAGCATCAGAGGTATGTTTTTAACTGCACTGCATTGGAGAGAATACCGTAGTGTGTTTTTTTTTACTCCCTGGCGGAAACTGGCTTCCAGAAGAATCAGTATGGCTCAGAGATTAAATAAAACTTCACTCGCACCAAACAAATGTATATTTCTAAATATCACAACATGATCGAATTTAAGTCATTTTAATAACAATGAATAGTCACCTATGCGTTACAATATAAACATTTATATTGATTTAAATCGCGTTTAAATCACCTTTATTTAAAACCCATAAATAAAGCTGATACTGTTTAGACTTCCAATTATTTAAAACTGTATTAAAGCAGCACGATACACAATGCAACGTAAATCGCTATCTTTGTCTTCTGTGTAATAATGTTCACCTCTCTGTCCAGCAAATTTACAGGTTAAAAACAATACTGTTAGGCTGGGAAAACGATTTTTCTCCCCCCCCCCTCAAAAACCCAGTAAGTACAGTACTTACTAGTTAAAGGCTAGGCTCCCGACTACGGCGAAAGGAACCCTTCTTTCATTAGAATACAATGAACATATTTTAGCCCTGAATGAATAAATGGCAAACATGGTTTACATAAAAGACATTTTTCCAAGAAAGTTTAGCCTTTGTCACTAATGAAACCACTAAATAAAGACATAAATATAAAAATCTTAAGATTTTTAAAATGCATGACTTTGCTAAAATTTATTTGAAAATAAAAACAATTACAACCGCCAGGGGAGAGAGAGAACAGGGGAGGGATGTTGGTTTTGCATAAGGGGCGGGGCTATGGAAATTAGGTCTGTTTGGGAATGTGTAGTTACATGTTCTGGCTGTTTGTGAATTATCGTTGTTGAGTATGGAGTGTTGAGGTATTGATTTTGTGTAATGCTTTATGTTGAAAATTGAGGTGGATTTTGTTTATGATAAACAGGATAAACTGGGATGGGAGGAAGGTTTGGTTTTGCATAAGGGGCGGGATTATGATAATTGGAGGACTTTGCGAAAGTCAAAATGGTTTGATATATTTGATTTTGTATTGTGGTTGTTATCTATGTTTTTGGTTGGTATTATGTTTATATGGTTGTTTTTGTTGGTTGGTTGTTATTATGGTTATTAATAATACGATCTATAGTTGAAATCTGAGCCTAAATAAAAAGAAAAAGCAAGTGATTAGGTTTATGAGCAATCTAATTACTTATTCGTTTAAAACGCTATATAAAATAAAGTTTATTATTAATTTGCTGCACAGAGCGGTGAATATTATTATGCATAAGACAAAGATAACGATCCTGATCAGTTTAGAAATCTGTGTACGCTGTAAGGTTTTTACTTCTTAAACTTTTAAAATACACGTTTTGAATAGAAAGAAATCCTCTTCCTGTTACAGTATGTATAGCAAACTAGCACGTCTTTTTTCTCCAATCAGAGGGGTGTCAGATGGTGTCAGCCAATCACCATTCTGCGTTGGGTAGCAACGGGTGACTGTTCTCAGGCGGAAGATGTAAACAGCTTAATGTTCGTGTTAAATAATTTTTTAAAATTCAATTAAACGGGCACAGTTAAGACATTAAATATACATATACATACTGTATACAGTACAGTTTGCATACGGTAATATGTTACGCGATTAAAAAATAAATAAATAAAACTGGAAGGTCCAGCTGGATTCGAGCACACACCCGGCCCGTTGGCAGGCACGCACCTAGACCAGTCGGCTACAGTCAGCTCGCATGAGCAGGGAGGCGAAACAGCCCTACACAGCCCTGCCGCAGTACACGGATATAATCATACCGTTATTAAATTCTTGAGATACGCGATTCCATATTATATTCCCTTTTAATCAAATTCTAAAAGTATGCTTGTTGACTCCGGTATCACGTTAGTTAAAGACTTCGAAGCTTACAATGTTTAGGGAGAAATGGAATACCGGTGTGTATTTTTCCTTGTGATATTTTAAGCTCTAGTTGAATGATAGGTGTCGCATTTTAAATCATTTTCGTAGTTAGAAATTATGAAACGCCCTGTTAAAAGCAAGGAAGTTTTTATGCCCGTTGAAGTAAAACAAAATGCCTGACAAAGTATGGCTTGGACAGATTTCAAGTGCTTGTACAAATGTGCTAAAGAAATTATACTTTGAGTATACAGCTTGTCCAAAGTCATCCATTATTAATACTATTAGTAATATCTTCGGTAAAGGCTTTGATGCATAAATATTTCTGATAAAGGTAGGTTGTGTACTTTTGTCCAACTGAGCAATCTTGCTTTCATAAAATATACCAACATTTTAATGACTGAAGATTAACATGCTGTAATACACTGTTCAAAATTAAAGGCTCAAATGCTGTACATGAGAGGTTAAGCTCCCCCTGGCGGTTTTACAAGGTGACGCCGGATAGTTTCCGGCAGAGCGTCAAATGACGCGCGATTAATCACGTCACACTGCGTGATGCCGCGACACGCCCACCGGGGTATGCCGCAAAATAACGCACGCATTTTGAATGGCTGCATCTGTACTGTAATGTCATCATTTATAGAGGTTAATAGACAAATTGGGATTATGAGACTATTGCACTAGCAATATGGAAGAATGGACTTTGATCCACACAGGTCTCATTTTCTCAGTCTGCATGATCAGTGTAATAAGGAGAACTTCATCCTCTATACTCATAGCATCTGCTGATGGCATCACTATTTCAAAATTCTGAAAGATAGCAAAGGGTTTTATTTTCTTCTTAAAAAAGCAAATATGTAGAAATTAAAGTACTTCTGAAGGGAATGCTACAATTTGTAAAATATTTTCATTTTAGTATTATTGGCATTATGGCATCATATAGTCTTCTGACAGATAAACATTATTATGTGACGAAAATTGGAGTTCTGCTTCATACCAGCTGGTATGAAAGCCGCACCAACATAAACAGCTGCAATGATTTCAACATTCACCCACAACCAAGCCCATTTAAAATTTGCACCTGAAAAATGTCTACAATGTGTTATGCCCACAATGGTTCAGAAGTACACTTCTTCAAAAGCTGTTTGACCAGTGAACTTCAAACTTTCTATCAGTCTAATTCCCTCTTAGTTTTCTTGTAGTTCACTTACACTGTTAAACTACTTACAATACTGGGACTTTCAGCTTTCAGAGATGTACTTGGAAGCTTTCAGTTTTTTTTTTAGCTTTTTGAGCCAAATTTCAAGTTTCTTCTACCAAAGGTATGATGATATTGCTGCAATATTGTCTTTGGCTTTGTAAAGACCATAGCAAATCTTAAAAAAACTGAATGCATAATTCTACTCTTCTAATAGCATTGCTGTCAACCAACATCGACCAAATAAAAAAGTTCAGTATTCTCACCTTCAAACATTTTTATTACATTACATCAAATGTAATTGCCATAAGTTGTACAGGAAAAACAAATTCAACATCATGGTAATTCATTCCATGTTTTCAATCATTTGATCAATCAATCAATGTATCAATCAATCATTTT
The DNA here is from genome assembly GCF_055471065.1 of Atractosteus spatula. NCBI lineage: Eukaryota > Metazoa > Chordata > Actinopteri > Semionotiformes > Lepisosteidae > Atractosteus > Atractosteus spatula. Next base: position 33,638,754 of record NC_142717.1, on the reverse strand, counting down.
TATTGATAATGTCATAATTTAAATTCACAACACCATTTCATTCCCTGCAACTCAGGGTATTTTACAAGTTAAACAAAAACTTCAGATACAAAATAGGAAGGGAGCAAAGCATCAAAATAGAAGAATATCATTTTTAAAAGATAAAAGCAAGTCTTTAGTTGTAATTTGAAATATTTATAGATTAAGAGTGTTTATTTATACAGGCAAAGAATTTCACAGTTAATGTGCATAGAATGAAAAAGCTCAGTCACTTATATTCTTTAAACTGCTGACCAAGATCTGCTGATCATACTTTCTAAAAAAAGACAGTTTAAGACTGAAAAGGGTCTCTTTAAATACAGTGGTATTGTTTGTAATGTTAATAATACCACTATAACTATAAAGTTATAGTTTTATGTAATGTTTTATAAGTTATTATTAAGACTTAAATCCACTCTGTCTTTTAAAGTTATCCAGTTCAGTGATTGTAACAAGGTCTGCTGATCTTTTAGGAATGTCGCTTTACTTTGGTAATCATTTCAAGTGAATGTCTATCCTGAAGCAATGGAGAACAATATAAAATAAATACACAGTACAGTAGGTCATATGTAAAATAAGATATTGAGGATCATAAAAACTATGACTTACTATTTTCCTTTATTATTTTAAAATATAATTATTTATTTATCTGTTCTTAACAGTTAAAAATGTGTACATGAATGCATTAGTCATACTTACAGTATAGGGGCCGCTGTCCATATATCGTATGATACTGAGCAGGGCAAATTTTAATAACACTACATCTGAAGTAGTCAGAAAAAATGAATAAATGTAAAGTCCGCATGCATTCTTTACATCTAAACAGTAAAGTTCAATGTGTTGCTGTAAACAATGGTTTTCTTCTTGTCTGAATGCCTATCATGTGTATCTTTTAATATTTGGTGACCTTTTACTCATGACCTAAAGATTTAGAGAATTAAAAAGTCCCTTCCATTATGACAATAACGCAAGTGAGAACTGAATGGATTTTAGTATGGTCTTGAAAAGGGTTTTGTTAGTTGGCTGGTGTGTGTATACCACAGAACTGTTCTGTTTTGTTCTCCTTGTAAATTTTGTTCTTTTGACTAAAAAGTCAGTGTTTTTAAAATAGAATAACAGAGCTGAAAAGAAAGGATCTGCTGTTGCTCAGCAGCTCTGTACATATGAACTGTAGTATTCATTAGCATGTGACATACCAAGGACTGATATTGGGAAACAATGTGTCCTTGGTTCTTTTGTAGGATACAAGCTCATTTAAAGATTATAAGGGTAATTATTGAACTTATTTGAATTCAGTGACATTATTTTCATTAAATCTTCAATGAGTCCCTTTGAAATATATATTTCTGTTAGAAATATTTTACTTACAGCATACAAGCAAGTTACAGTACATACATTCATCTTATGAATTTCCAGTTTCGTGTTACTGTGTTTAATTAAAAATAGAAAGGTATATACAAATTGATGTGTAAACATTGAATTGATTAGTCTCAACAGGATTTAGTTTACAATCTGTTAAGTGCATGAGATCTAGCATCATATTCTTTTCAATTAATCTAAATGGAAATGGAGTATAAATAATAATTATGACATTAATTTAAAAAGTACAGTATATATGTACCTATTTATTGCTAAACTTAATCATTTTAAAACAGCAAAAAGCAGATTTATGAAAATACCTCAGGTTATGAAAACAAACCATTGCCAACTAAAATTGAAAATTGTAAACCAAAACAACTTACTGTATAAGTTATTGCAAGCACTGTTTAGAATTGTTTTCATAGGGAATAAGGTTTTAGATACAGTACAGATACGCTGATGTCTGATAATCACAGAACACAGAAGGTATTGGCAGATCAATCAACACTGGCATATCCATACCTGCCTCAGGATGCCAAACATACATACTGTACAGGTACACGTGTAAATAAATAAAATAGATTTTACTGGAAAGAAAATGCAGTGATAGTTTTCTCTTTTTTTGCAGTTGATGTCTTATTCTTTAAGTGCTTGTATTTCAGAATCCCTTAGCAGTCCACTCTTGAATAGAAATAATACAGATCAAACATGATAATATAGTCTAACAAGATAATTGCTGAATTAAGATCAATTAAATGAAACAAAGGCAAATTTGATTTTCTCTTGGTTGTATTGTTAGCCTTTATTTCACAATTCATTTCCATGTCTGCCTTTTGCAGTTACATTATAATACCTGCAGTATTAAAAATATATTTCTTTAATAAAAATGTTATGGGAGAAATTAATTTCTTAAAGCATACTGTATGTGTACAGTATATACTGTATGTACTGTAGTATTATGACTTTTTTGGAGAGTATACTGTATGTTATGATTCATTTTGTTGCAGTGTTCGTCCAATTCTCTGCAATAAAAATAGTACAAATAACAATCAATAAAGTGTTTATATCTAACAAAGTGTTTTTCCTACAGGAAAAACATATTCAGTCCTCTATTGTACTTAAGTAATGGTTTGTGTTTACTTTAGAATCTTTCTGCAAATGCAGCTATCAATTACTGTAGGTTTCAACCAGCTTCACCACTGTGATTCTAGAGAGCTGAGCATACACCAACTGCGCTCACCTGACCAACTATTTCCTTCTCAGTAGTGCTTAGTCAATTTTACACAAACTCTGGAACACTAGTCTGTAGCATGCAGGGGTGACAACATGTAAGCCAACTGCCATTCTCCAGGCTGAAATAAACATTTTGCATTTTAGTGAAGACTTTAAGCATTTAACCAATTATTTAGCCCTCAGCTATTCTAGCTTAATCAAAACCTTGACCCATATATAACTTACAAATTAATGGAAATCAGACACTTTTTTTCTTGTCAAAGTTATAATTCATTCTAGATTTTTAGCACAATAATGTGTAAATTTGATTTTTTTTTCCATTTTGCTTGAATCATCAACTTAATAAAGATTATAAACATATATTATACATCATATTTGTATAACATCTAACAAATGATGCCTTTAAATATTACAAACATATTACATTGCCCAAGGAAAGATTGTGTTTTCAGTACTTTTCTATCATTAAGTATCTGACTTTGGGTGGCATGATGGTGCAGTGGTTAGCATTTCTGTCTCTCAGCACTGGGATCCTCGGTTCAACTCCAGACCCAGCATGCTATCTGTGTGGAGTTTTATGTTCTCCCCATGCTCACATGTGTTTTTGTTTTGTGTTCTGGTTTCCTTCCACAGTCCAAGGGCATGCTGGTACAGTTGGTTATTTGGCCTTATGGGAAAATTGTCTGTGTGTTTCCGTGTGTGCCCTGTGATGGACTGGCATCTCGTCCAGGGTGTATTCTGCCTTGCTCCTGTTGCTTGCTGGGATAGGCTAGGGCTCCCTTACAATCCTTTATCGGATAGAGTGATTAGAAAATGATGGATGGAAGTATCTGACTTGTATTGCGTCATATGTTTAATTGTTTGAAAGGCATTTGGCTTGTTAGAGTGATATACCTACAGTATTAACAGATCACTACAAACAAGAGCCTTTGATTTATGTTTGATGTTGAGTCTGTTGCTAATTTATTTTGTGGCTTTGAATATGGAGTTTAAAAAACACAAATCAGTTTTTGATAGTTTTTTCCATTTTTTACATCCAGTTTACTTTCAGATACAGTTTTCCTTCCAAAAAAACACACAAAAACACAAAAAATCTCTGTCTCAAAAAAGGTGATTTTAATGGCTTCCATTAAAAAGCTTCCATTTTAGTTGCAAAGTCTGTTGCACTTCTATTGCTGTGCCACAATAACTAAAGGAGAATTTATTTGCCAACAATCCCTGCTGAGCTGGAATTAAATGAGTAGTAAAACTAATATCTTCTGCTGCTGGCTTCACTTTGAACCATGGTATTTAGTGAACATCTTAGGAAACATTTGCTCTCACTTTGTTTCAATTGTTCTATTTTTCCAAAATAAATCTGTAATTGTTGCAGGACTATACAAAGCTTTTTCTTTCACAAACATGGTGACCTTGCCATGGGCCTAGAAAGCCTTGCAACTCTTTGAATCAGGTTTTCTTTCATTTGTGTAGATGCCCTGGAGTGAAAGCAAGTGTGTGAAGTCTCTTGGTAGTCTTCACATACATTAACAAAGATCTGGCTTAGGAGAACAGAAAAAAAAGATTAAAGATTTCAGGAAAGGGCATGGGTTAAAAACGTGGTAGAAAGCAAATAATTTCAACTAGAATGCCATCTTCTGTTGTTTTTTATCTTTTGTGCTACAAATATAATTTAAAGTGTCAGGCAGTTGAAAAAACAGGGATTCAACCTTTTCAATTTTTTTACAGTTTAATTTCTAGTGTTCTGGCACCAAGTACATGTTTCTAGTCTAAAGGCTAAGGAGAAGCAAACAAAGTTTTTTTTTTCAAACTTATTTTTCAAATTATAAGTGTAACCTAAAATCTGTATTTAAATGTCAGGGGAAATATATACCAGACATACCGCACAGAAGCAGACAAAATTATTGCCTCATTTTAAATTGAAATGTTTGGTTATTTTGGAGACACATCTACAACTAATGTATTGGGCACATGCACTTCAGAGTATACTGTACTGTATGTGGAGTCTGTATGTTCTTTCCAGGTTTAGTTGGCGTTCTTTCACCTCATAAACACTGTGGCCTGTGATGGACTGGCATCCAAACCAGGCGAGAGGACCTATGTGCCCTCAGTCTCACTTTCTGTCCTGTGCTTCCATGATACTGTATGTTGTGACTTGCCCTGATCCTCACTAACAAGCAGCCTTTCTATAATGATAAGGATGACTAAGAAGATTTGTGCAGAACAGCTTTGTTTAAAATTATAAGGTGAAATATTAATGGAAAAAACATATTAGAGAGAAAAATCTGTTACAAGAAAACCTTGTCAAACTTAGTTTTATATAAAAGCATAGTTAAAAATAAACTTAACAATAACACTGATGGGTCATATTATTTTAAACAATTTGTATTGACTTGTTATCATTTCTATATTTCCAACATTATTTGTGTAAAAGAATGTTTGTATTGAGAAGAATTTCCATATATAAAAGTATATTTTTTCTACTGTTTATGAGCTTCAGATTTATGGAAATAATCAACCTAAATGTGTTGTGGACAAGCCTTAAAGGAAGATTGACTGTTGTCTTTCTTTGTTTTAAAGTGAATGATTTTAAAGTGAATGAATATGATTTGCTTCCTACTCTGTAGGAATATTAACAGCTAGTGAAGAAATTTATAATATACTGTTTTTGTGGGCAAAAATTAAACAATCTGAGAGAAATTGCCCAATCTAACAAAAACGACTACCAGTTCTTACATTAAAATACAGATGTTTGAAATGTATATAGTCTTTGCAGCCAAAAAATATTAATTTAATGTTCCTTCCAATGTAATATTATTATTATTTTTCCCATGTTTCCTCATGTTTCATTAGTTTTAACTGTGTACACCCATAAACATGATAAACACATTGTACACTTCTGAGAGATCATATTATTAAAATGCTGATAAAGATTGATGCAGTCTGTGAACTTTAATTCTATGTTTTGGATCCTTAGGGATTTCTATAAAATACTGTCAGTGTCATTCTGCTTGTGTCATCTACCCTACAGAAAATGTATTTTTATTGATTGTGTTACATTGAGCAACATATGCATACTTTATTTTCCTTGACACTTCTATAACATACCACTCAGTACTTTTTAGCTATTTAGTTAACTATTTATATATTAAAAATTGTGTATGTTATCTGCCCTTTCCCCTTATTGTATTTCTTTATTCTTCCTACATTATTTTAAGTGGTCTTGCAATATGTAGTATATAGAAGGATCCATAAAGAATAACTATAAAATGCATTTTATAATTACATGGTGCATTTTTAAATGTATTAGGAACTGCTATCATAATCACATCCCAAATTTGTCACAAAATAAAAAGATAAAAAGCAAAAATACATTATTGGTACAAATAGTTTTAGATGGAATGGTCTAATACTTTCTCACTTAAAATGTTTGTTTCATGCAATGATTTTCTTTTGGCCAATAAATTATGTGAATTATGATTACAAACAACAGAAAGTCATGCCAAACGCATAGAATACATAATATTGCATGGAAATGTTCTTGAATCTGTCTCTGGGTGCACTGCACAGTACAGAATGGCAATGCATAAAATTGAAAAGCATTTCCTTTACCTTTACCTTCATATAACTGGCTTGAATGTATAATCTGCACAAACAAGCTGGGCCATTTCAATGAGAAAGATTTTTTCAGTGTTGTAAGATTAAACTTAAATGAAAGTTCAGATGAAAACTGATACCAAAAGTTTCAAACTTTCAAACTATTAGAGGAAGTTTTCTATAGGAGGTGATGCTTTCATCAGACATCTAGAATTCATCATGTCATAAGCTTTTAGTTGTTTTCATAAGGTTCATGGACTACATTCTCAGTCATCAAATTGAGAATTGTGAACTTTTTTTGTAGTGAAAAAACAATCTAGATAAGACAAAGCATTTTTATTAGTGTTTCTACTCATAGCACTTTTGAGTGTCAGTATAAAAGATGCCAAAGATGATGTTACACATTTCCATCCTGTGCAGATAAGGGTGGATGTGTATTCTTTTCTACTGAGTGTATCTCGTAGAAACAGATACAGGTACAAAGAATCAAAAATTGTTTTGGCCAGCGACCAAGACAGCCAATCGCTTCTAACAACAGTGATCTCATTCCTATTAAGTCTAGTTTGTTCCATTCAAAATCCAATATCTAAACTGTCAGTAATGCTTTCCCAGACAGTGTAGCAGTGTACTGCAGACTCACATACAGTATTAAATTTAAGCATGATGTGATATGTATATTTATTCAGGTGGCCAAAGGATGACTTTGTATAAAACCTGTGGGTGCCCTCACATGATTGTATGTAAATGAAATGCATTTTCATCTCATTGGTGTTCTGTTTTTTTTCTGAAGAATGGGAAAAAATAGGTCCTTTAATGACAGCATTTTCTGTAGACAATAAATTTTGATCTCTTCACTTGAAAGTATATTGATTTTAAACTACTAATATTTTTCTCTAAAATATTTTAAGATAGGAACTCTTGGAATTTAGTTCCTTCTTAGTACTAAGACAAGACTAGTACTAGTCTTGTAGCAAGACACTAAAACATTTAAAAAAATAACAGCTCAAAGATAATTTAATAATTAAACACAATTGTATTGAAATATTTTATAGTTTCTGATTGAACCTTCAAAGCTGACAAGAAAACATTACTTTTTTGCAAGCAGGTTCATGTATAACAAATGTTTATTTGAATCCGAATTATCCTAAAGAGTCATTTAAAAGCAAACAAATGCAGGCAAACTGTACAGTACATTTGCAAAAGCAAGGAAAACTGAATAAATACTCTTTCTATTATTCTTTTGTTATGTACACACTGCTTGGCAGAGTCCAGAAACATTAAAGGTTATGCAATTTTGAATATATTTTTTCAGGATACAAGTTGGTATAAAAGTTTAGATCTGTCAGATGTGAAGAAATGCTAATGACATTGTAGTGCTTTCAACAAATGGAATGTATCTCCTTTTTCTAAACTGGGATACATTACAATGACATTACAGCAGTGTTAATTAACTGAAATCTGTTATTATCAGGGGAACTTGTTACATACCTGAAATATTAATAAGATTGAATATTGAACTACAGTACATAGGTCAATGCGCTTGCTTTTTTATTAATAATAGAATAATTACTTAATATAATCTGTATATACTGTGTACTGAAGTGGTTCAGACACACAAATTAGAATTATTGTGCCCTGTAATATATGAGGCACCTTTAAACTGGATATAAAAACCTTTTACAGTAGAGCAATCATATTTTGTCTATTGAATATAAGGACTTTTTCTGGCAATACACAAAAAGATTGCAATGATTAGAAATGAGGGACAAAATACAGATGGCATGATTTTGTTACAGGCCTACATTTTATGGGCTTTATTTTTCTTCTCGATTTTATGTATTTTTTCTGTTCTGTTTTAAAGGTCAAAAAACAAATAAAAATAATTTCAATCTGGGACATACATGTGCAGAACACAACATCTTAAATTGATTTGGGAAATATGTATTACTCTGCATTGAACTTTATTTCATATAAAAAATGTGTGAATATTCAATAGGGTTTCAGGCACAGGCACAAGGGAATTTCAATGCTTTACAGCTTTAAGAAAAAGCTCTCTTCAATCTCTTCTGTTCCTTGTTGTGTGCAGAGAGATTGTGTCTCACCAAAATGATGGATTCAGAAATAATGAAATGTATACATATGTTTTAAATTCTATGCCAGGTGCAGGTCAGAGGGAGCTGAGTTCAGTAGCTTCCAACTCTTACTTATAAACACAGCGTAACATGTCTAGTCACAACTATGGAGTTACAGTACTTGCACTGCTGTCAATACAGTGTGTAAGGTGTGGCCCGTTTCATTGGGACAAGATGAGAGCTAGAGCCTTGAGTCTGGGATTGTCAATACCTTCCACATTGCAACTGAAGTACTTTAGCTCACACTTGCCAAAATCAATAACTAACAATACATTCTTAGAATTTGCTATGCATTTTACCATGAACGTGTTTACTAAAAAGTGACTTGTCAGTATTATATAAATAATGTTCCTGAAGGTACTGTTACCACTTTTATCCATAAAAGTTTTATCATTGTCAGTCTAGTTTATCTGATCTAATTAACTGGCATATCTATTTCATATACAGAAATTGATATTGTTAGGACAAAAATGTCTTGTACAAGGAAATCTAAACAGCAGGCAAGCACACTACAGGCCCAGAATATACTGTAGTACAGTATACAGTATGCAGTATATACAATGCAGCATGAAACAGCCATTTACAGTACTTATTTCCAATACTACATATGTGTACTTCCCGTTAACATCAATAGTGGTCTTCTACAGAAACATTTTTAATTAAGAATGCTGTAGAAATGTGTGTGCTGTTTAACTTACAGTATAAACATGAAAATTGTAAAATAGCATTAATTTCCTGTGCTACTGAATGGAGTGATGCCAATCTGCTATAACTAAAAATTGATATTAAGATAGTTTGGTACTGTATATGAAGATACAAATTAACATATGTCCACAAGTTCTGATTGCTCAGTTAGATTAAATTGCCTGTTAAATAAGATTCAAAAAGAAGTGCCACACCTTTTAATTAAAAATGATCATTTACAGTTAATCTGTGATTAGCAGGGGCTGCATCTCATCGAAGGTTTATCATGACTTGCGCCTGTTGCTTGCAGGGATAGACCTGTTCCCTCATGACCATGTACTGCATAGGATAAAGAGGTTAGCAAATGGATGGTAGACACAAACATAAGCACAGACACTCACACACTCACACCAGGGCCAGTTTCCCCAGATGCCATTTAATTTAGATGCCAGTATGTCTTTGGACTGTGGGAGGAAACTGGGGCACCCAGCGAAAACGTAGAGAGCATACACTACAAACCACATTCATTTACTGTAGCACACCTGGTCCAGAATCGTACCTAGAGCACCAGAGCCGCATGGTAGTACTGCCAACTACTGCACCACTGTGCTACTCATTTAAAAATATATATTTTCAAAATACTGTATATTTTCTTTTGTTAGTAATAAAAAACTTTGGTACAGTAAACAATCTTTTCCTCATGACTTTGGTTTAATATTACAGAAGCAGGTGATTGATTACAAAAAGACTAAATGTCTAAAATGTAGATATTAATTCATTACACAAAGAATGGCTAATGTTCTAAATTATTGTTTAACACAGGTGTTCACAAAGGAAGAAATTAATAACAGGTCAGAAGACAATTCAATTTAGATTTAAATGATCTCAGCATAGCAGAGGACTAGGAAAACCAAAACAAATTGCCAGGGTCAGATGGCATATTCCCACCTGTTTTAAAAGAAATTATTTTATGTCATGATTAATTTATTCATAGCCTACAAATTATGATTTGAAAATTTTTAATTGAATTTTAGGGCAGGTGATGAGCCCACTGAATGTAAAATTGGTAATGTAATACCCAATAAAAAAGGTGACAAAAATTACAAACAGTCAGTCTCACCTCAATGACGTAAAGTAAAAATAACACCCAAATTGCAAATTGCATTTAAATGAATATTACATTCTAGAAGATAGACAGCATTGGTTTAGTAGAGGTAAATCTTATCAAATTTTGCTTGCTTTGAAACTAGTGACTACAGCAATTGTTACTTTAAGGAAAATGTCTTGACAAGTTTGCATTTTCAGAAAATGTTTGATAGCAGATACTCAGAGTTGAGTGAGGTCATTAAATAGTATTTATCATCAGTATGTTCAATAACATCACTCAATCTTACACGAATATACATGTATTAAGTAAACTTGTTTAAATAACAAGAAATGAGGAAGCTACAAAAAACTTTTCAGAAGTTCAAGTCATACCAGATACATGACTCGCCGGAGGGCATAAGTGTTTCGGGTTTTTGTTGCACTTGGATTCTCAGTTACAGTATAAAGTTAGTTTAAATATTTAAATAGCTGCGTTACTGTAATACTTCAATACTTCTCTGAGGTGATTAATACATTACTGTACCTTTAATCAAGTGAATGTAATAAACTGTGATTAACCTTAAGATAAAATACCATCTATTTCTAATTTACTAAAGGTAATTGTTTAATTGACTACTCAGGTTGGAGCAAAAACCAAAAGACAAAAGGCCCTTCAGGAACTGTTTGAAATCCTTGTGACTAGACAGATATTTTTTTAATCAAATTTAGCTTGGATAAGTGCAAGGAATTTTACACATTTTGCAAGTATATGCATTTTAATGAACTCGGCTTTGATGAAATTATTAAATGTTGATGATAATTATAAAATAAATTATCTTTAAAGAGACTAAGGAGCTTATGATGATTTATTACTTTTATGATCTATATGTGGTAAGGCTTCAGGTTCTAACACCAACTTACCTTGTAAGCAAATTTTATAATTACCTGTAGTCAGGAAATGCCAGCTGGTAGGACTTACAGATATTTACAGCACTTACAGTTTTCTTTGTTCTCCAGCACAGTAAGGTAACAAAATAACATATCAGGCAGCACACTTTATAAGACAAACAAATATTTACAAAAATACACACACATACTGTAGTTCATAACTATTTTGTAAGGATATTTACGAAAACTGTGAGTATTTCCACAGAAACATATAATTTACCCAGTAACTGAGACACAAATACTATGTAGATTAAAGAGGGAATCTGTATCTTATTGCATAAATATCCTACTTAGGACTAAAGTACTCCCGAATACAGATGGTAAATGAATGGGAACCTTTATCCCTATTCCAAGCACGGCATCACTAAACAAGTGAGAGATTTCTTTTAGTTGGCTTCTTTATTGCTCAAATTACCTGGACATATTCTGTACTTCATTCTGTCAAAGGAAGAGCCCTCTCATAGTACTGTTATGATTTTCCTGTCTTTTTCTCCATCTGTTTTCTTCCTTTATTTATTGGAGTACATATGAAAAAAGTATATCTTTTTATATAAATGTAAGAACTATCTCTTCATTAAAAAAATAAAAATAGACTCATTCCTTATGAAAACAAAAAGTCATATTATATATGATGTCATCAGTTGTGTTTTGTCATATATAGTACAACTTTGAGAATAAATCCTGAATCTGTTATGAATGGTAATCTGTATTCTCTTTACCTTGATATATTGAGCAGGTTGAGGGCCAATTTGTTCAGTTGTATAGTACATAATTTATTTCTTACATCCTACTGAGTCAGCTATGAGATTTTATTTGGAATGAAATTACCTTCTGCATCAGACATTTGCAAGTTGTCTAGATGCTTCATATTTCATAGGGCTGAAATGTCATTATAAGGCAATTCTACAAGCAGACTAAGAATTGTAAAGATGTAGAATTATCTTACTTTGTAGCTCAAACTCCAGTGAAAAATACTCTAATTCTCAAAGATACAGTACATATACAAATATAATTCAAAAGTTCTTTGGTTCTATAAAATTCAATAATTATTTTTAGTATTTCTCTCTTTATACTTATTGAACAGTTTATAAATGCATCTGACTTCTAGCTAAAAGGATGAAACTGGACATTTTAAATCAGATAGCAAACAATGAAAAAATATCATATTTTATCTTATTGTATTACCCATACATCTGATAAATATTCAGGTAAGGAAAGTTAAACGTTATCACTTGATACAAAATCATAGTGTATACTAAGATATTTACATAATCTGGATCAGGTACTACAAATTATTAAAGCTTTGATCATCCACCATCAACTTGGATGGTCATGTCATCTGTATGTCTGATTCCAGGCTCGGAAATAGGTTGTCATCTCCTTGCTTAGCTATGGCTTTTGCAAAACAGATAGTCAGAAGAAACATTTCAAAGATACGGAATATTTCTTGAAGAAATGCCACGTCAGTATCAGCTACTTACAGATTATGGCTCTGGACTGAAAAATATTAAAGAAGAATATCTGGGAAGGTGCCTAGCAATTTGAGACCCAAAGATGTCAGAGAGGGAAAGCAAAGCAAGAGCATCAGGAGGACATGATATGACCATATTCTGAAGGATATGATCTAATATCTTGTGAGAGAACACTGTGAGACTGAGCGTGTGTGTGTGGAGCCCTGTGGAGCCTTATCAGTCAATGTCAGGTTCAAGAGACAACCAAAGGATCATTAATCATCTGGTTATGCTTTCATATATGACAGAGCTGGGTATGCAGACTGTAGCTGAAATCCTTAAAAAATTCCAAAAAGAAATTTATAGAAATTGTACTGTAGGTGTCATAAGGATGTGATGGTCTGCACTGCTGCTTCACAGCTTTATGTTACCCATTATGTAGAAAATGTAAGTTTTTGCTTTGTTCACATGGCTTTTCACGAAGCAGTCTAGTTTCGTCTCACATTCCAAAGATGTGTTTGTAATTAGTGTCTAGAAATTGTCCCTGTGTACTTGTGTGTTTGTACCATAAGATGATCTGGCATCCCATCCAGGGTGTAAACTTGCCTTTGACTCTATGTTTCAGAATTAGGATCTGAGCTACAGTATATAAGCAATGGCTCATATCTGTTATGAATGCCTATAAATAATTAACTTTTATGTGATACTTGAAAATAAAAACGGGATTATATCATGGAGTCTTTTTAAGTTTTTATAAAGGTATTATTAGTAACAAATTCACAAGGCATGCACAAGACAGAGGAAACTTTTTTATTTTAATGTGCATTTACAGTACTTTCTTTTGTGATTAGTTATCTCTCACTGTAGACCAAATGGTTTGCCCCCCAAACACTGTGGAAATGTATCAGGTGTGCTATGGAATCAGTAGAGATCATTTTTAAAAGGTAAATCTTCATGTACTGTAAATCTTTCATGCATTGAGCTTCATGTAAATCTTTCCAGCATTAACCTATATAATAATACTCATTTTAAAAAGCTAACATTTCCTGTTGAATTTCTAGTCACAATAGCAAAGTCAAATAACTTACATTGATTTTTTATTAATGTGTCAGTTCAAAATAAGTATTTTTTAGTATTATATTAGAGCTGATTATTTTAATATCATTTTGTATACCCTCAAACTCTTGAATATTAGTGTGCCACAAAATGAAAATGTTCGGAAAGCACTACTTTACTGCATTAAAATCCTCTATAACTTAGTCTCCACCTTCCATCTTCTTTTAATTCCTACAGCCATCAAATGTGACATGATCTAGTTAGTAACATTACAGAACACTCAATGCCGTACTTAGCAACTAATAAATTTATGCTTTGGTCCTTATTGTCTGTCTAGAAACAAAGCTAAAATGACCAGCACCTTGTGAGATGCTAAAGGTTTTTATTACCATTTACTGTAAACAAGGACTGTATTAGAAATTGCCAGGAGTCCACAGTTCTGGATATACTATTTTTGTGTAAGTACTCAAAAGAATAGAATTTCTTGAGTCTCCTGTGGATACATTTGGACACAATAAAGTGCTTGATGTTCTCACTTTGAATATCCTTACTTCCTTTACTGCAGATCAGCTTCACAGCTTGCTGTAAAATAATTTAGATTCCCCTGGAAAAATGCCCCATGCTGATTTCCATACTTTCTTCAGTGTCTAAAAGTGTACTGCAAAAGAAGAAAGATTTGATTAATAAAAACAGCACTGCTAGTTCATGGAAACTCAGCATGTAGCAGCGCTGAACCTCTGTCTGGCCTGCAGCATCAAAATGCAGACAAGGAAGAGATAGAATGCTTCTGTTCTGTTTATTATCACCTTGTGTGCTTTTAACCTGCTTTATCACATTTTAATTTTTGAATTATGAACGAATGCCTTGTATCTTAGGATATCTTCTTATTTTGAAATATTTTAAGTACTTTTGATAATCATCTCTAATATCCCCAGGCAATATCTTTAATAAATTGGATAAAGATCTGAAAGATTGTACTACTGTATGTGCAATCTGAAAAAGAATACACTGGACAACCTGTTTGCTTTTCTGTTCTGGTATAGTATGTGGTCCTGTACATACAGTACTTGTGGTAGAAAGTACTGTATGGGGAAAACAGTTGGTCTCTCTGGAAATTTGATTATGGAATTGGGTAAAATCATTCTGGATTTATAAACACTCTTATCCCTCGGAGAAGAGAAGAGAAGACAAAGGAAACAGTGGAAGGTAAGAATACTGTACATTGACTGCGGGCTTTGGGGAAACTCCATGAAACCATCTTCTGCTAAGAAAAAGGACAGTTTTGCTTCCTGTAGGTAATCAGGGCCTAAATGTTATCATTTCAAAAGTTACAGTGTAATATTAATTACACTAATTAATGAAGTGTATAATAATAGTCTGTGGCAATATTGTTTTCCGGTTCATGCCTGTTTCCTTTTTTTCAAATTTAGAGAAAATGGATAAATTATACTTCAAGGTAAAGTATACCAAAGAGTTCAATTTTAATTTTACTCCAAAATATCTCATTAATTACATCTCTTGTTTTCTTAAGTACAATTTGTTGGATACTATCTGTCCCTGGAAATATACTTAAATGCATCTAGTACCTGAAACAGTTCTGCCTGTTTTATGCTTGTCCTATATAATATAGGAAGTATGTTGTGTAATTCTTTCTTTTAGAACAGCTGAGTGGAATACTCATTTAGTACTATACATCAGTCATTTCCCCTTCATTTTCTATAAATTTTCTGTTGTTGCACTAGATAGATTTCCCTTCATCCTTTGTAGCTGGGATATCCAACTTACTTGCTTTGGTGGGCCAGATTTAATTAAAAATACCTCAAGAGGGTTATACATATCAATAAATTATTAAAATACTAGACACTACAATTAAATAGTATTAATTTGTCGTGTTTGGCATTTTTGGTGTTTACCTTAGAACAAAATACTCTACCTGCCTTTAAACTGCAATTAGCAGTCAATGCGTCTTTGCTAGATGACAAACTAGTAAAATGTACATATTACCTTCTGTGTATGATATGCCTTTTAACAGTAATGACTGTTATTTAAAATACTGTAGAAGTGATAATTCTACACTATGAAAATGCTACATTTTTAAGATTTCTCTCATGAAGTGTGTGTTGTAATACCTTTATCACTGTACAGATGTTTTTGCTTTAAAAAATATACTTCCTTTCAAGTATCCATTTCCATTTTGATTGCTCTTATTTAGTGATTTTTATAATTGAACATTCTCATTTACAGTATAACATCAGTATTGAAAACGTGTTGCCAGAGCTTTCAGTGTTACAAAACCAAAGAAAAAATATATAAAAGAAAAGAAATTAATTCCATCCATCTATCCATTTTCTAACCTCTTCATCCAATTCACTGATGTGGCACAGAAGACTGGCTCAACAAGCAACAAGCACACGATAAGATATACCCTGGATGGGATACCAGTCCATCTCAGGGCATACACAGATAGGAACACACACACATCAGGGCCAGTTTTCCCAGAATCAAATTAACTTGCCAATATGTCTGTGGAGTGTGGGAGGAAACCGGAGCGTCTATCCGAAACTCACACGGACATGAGGATAATATGCCAAATTTACTTTATGCAGATAGTAGAATTGATCCCAGGGCTCCAGCGCTGCAAGGTAGCAATGCTAACCACAGTGCTACTGTGGCACAAATTTTTTAAGTGACAAAAAAGCTTTGAAAAAGGAGAACAATTAAAAGAAATTTGAATTGCCTTCAACTTAACTGCACTCTACATATGTTTAGTTGTTGGAGCTCCCCTTATATCCATTACTGAACTTTAAGATAGTCTCCCTTGAGTTTCCTAACCCAACCATCATGAACACAATGCAAACTCTATTTAATAATGTAAATGTGTACACATGCATGTGTAATACGCACCCATGTGTGGCTATTTACAAGAGATAGATGATTTTGACAGCAATTGGTGCCAGATCTGCTGTTTATACATTCCCCTCAAGGACACACAGGTCACAGAGTTAGTTTCTTGTTTACTTTAGACAACTCTAAGTAAAGCACTGCTGCTGCTGTTAATGGTGTTGGAGAACCAACATTATTATCATTCCAATCACTCCTATCAGTACCAATCAGTCAATGTTCATTAGATAAATGAGGCATCAAGAGGCTTTGCCAATGTCCTCTCTTCTTGTCTTACAATTGAAAACCATATTTTTAAATTTTAAATATACATTACATGGCAATTTAACTATTGAAACAATTTGTGTTCAGCTAAAAACTCTGATAAGTACAGCAACACTAATAACATCAGACTTATCATGTGATGTACTGTATACTGAGTACAAGACCAAACAATACAGCAACTAACTAACTTAGTTATCATATACCATATGTCAGATTCTGTATGCCTTCACTGGCCTTTTGATATTAATTCTAAAGTGCTCCATTTACACTAGGCATCATTGTAAATGTACTTTAATCTCAAATATTAATATTTATGATTTGGAGACTTGAAAGTGATTACCTCATTTTGATGTATATATGTGTAGATGGATAGCAATATATTAGTGTTCTAATAGGTTAAATAAACACTTTTTTAATCAATGGAGATTTGTGTGAAAATTCCTGCAATGGTGGGAATAATACCTGCCTATAATTACTATTTAACACTGTACAAGAGTAAAAGGTCTAATATATTCAGTTTGTTTAGTCCTTGAAACAAGCAAAATGAAAAAAATCAAAACAGGGCAAAAGTGAGCAGCTTATTCAGCATAATAAATGTGTTTTTGCAGGTACCATCTTTTTCCCTTAGGTGAATTGCGTCCCTGAATGGGGGTGCCCTTTAAACATTGTTTTTGAGGTGAATAAGATAGAGATACATACAGTATATATGATATATAAAATATACAGTAGATGCTGTAGATCTCATACAGTAGAAGCATGCTTTAGTCTTGAAAGTTTTACACTGTACAATCAAATTTAGTGTATCTGAATGTATAGATATTGAATACTAAGCAATTAGATGTTTTCAAGATTTACAGAAAGAATTAAATATTATTTATCATAACTGTGTTGAAAAGGTATCCTGTAGTACTGTCAAAAATAGGTAATTGCTTTGGATGCAGAATGTGGAAACAGGTGTGGGAAATGCAAAGCTATTTAGAAAATAAACTAATCCAATTTCTGTGTTAAAAGTACAAGAAACAAGAGTCTTCTCATATTTAATTAAAAAATTCAAAATTTTGGCTCTTACCTTTTGACATTTCTGAAGTTTGGACTTTTTTAAAGAATAACTATTTCAACCCAGAATTCTCTTCTAATCTTATTGCATCATGGAAAAAATAAGAAAGGGGAAAGATGATGTTCATGTTAACATAAAGAAAGATCAGGCTTCTGATGCCTCTGTTATGTTGGAATTAACTCATATTGCAACTGATAATAAGGAAATCCTAGAGCCCAATGAACTTCACATTGTGCAATACAACCCATTTAAAAAGGATTCCAATAATAAAGTATTCTTGTGAGCAATATTTTCATGCATCTACTCATGCTTATTAGTTAGAACAAGAAGGTTCCACTCTCAATAATGTCTTGAAGGAATGTAGCTGACTCCTTTTCTTCACAAGTACAGTATAAGAAAATAAAAGTTTTAAAATACATAAACTGAAACATAATTTATTGGATACCAAATTTGCAAGCAAAATGTATCTATTTAACAAGATTACATTCATGTAGAGATCCCGTTAGTGTATCTTTACCGGGGATCTGTGGCACAATAATAAAGAGAAATTGCATTAGAAGCACCCTCGCTTGGTATTGGTGCAGAACCAAGCCATTTATATTCATTTCCAGGTAAATTCAATTTAAACGCACCTTTTTTCTTCAAACCTACTTAGAAAGGTTAATGGGTTTCTGCAAGAGCCCCAGTCATTGTAATCACCACAATCAGTCCATGGCTGGCTGTGATTGGATACCTCCTTTTAATACACTCCTTCTCTTTCGCTTCTCAGCTACCAACCAACATGGATGAATTAAGACTTACAGTATATGAGAATATCTGTCTGTTAAACAAACCACATTAATGTAGTACTCACACACGTCATACATGTCACAAGTAAATAAATGTGACTTCCACATTCAGACATTAAAGATAAGATGAGATCACTTTATTGGCCATATACAATTTCTTGTATTAGGTATTTTTCTTTTCGCATACCCCTTGCTCTCCATGAGACACACAGCCAGGGAATGAAGCTTGGGGTCAGAGCGTAGGGTCAGCCATTTATACAGCGCTCCTGGATCTGTTGGGGTTAAGGGCCTTGCTCCAGGGCCCAACATAGTAGGATTCCTCTGCTGGCTGCAGGATACGAACCAGCAACCTTCCAGCCACAGGTGCAGATCCTTAGCCACAAAGCCACCGCAACTGAAAGAACTGGGCTGACAACAAGCATTGACGATATAAAAAATAATACATTGAAGTTGTTTATACATGTGTGTGAATATGTGAACCACAGTTTTTTTAAAAAACACATTTAGCTTAAAGTAAATTCTGAGTTAAAGAAAGAAATAACACTTAATCCTTAGTTAGGAGTAATAAAGGTTAATACACACTAGATTTACATCAGTGGCTATTATAAATTCATATGGACTTATAGTCCCCTAAAGGAAAATATCAAATTTAATTAAAATACAGTTTTGTTTTTATTAGACAAACTATGTATTTACACAGATGTGAAAGGCTTAGAAATCTGTTCAGGAAGCCACACTTATTGTCTTATTAATTTTATTTAGCCTTTTTCTAATAATATTGCTTCTCCCTTCTGTTTTTCTAAAATAAGATCTTGTGGGTATCTGTTGCATTAAAGTATGGATACAGACAAAATAATTTGATAAAACAATGTATTTCATGAAAGCTGATGCAGAAGGTTTCAAAAGATATTTTTGTACTTTACTGAAGACATGTCAAATTTTCATTGTTTGCAAAGCTCATCGTTGCCCTCTACAGGGAATTAAATCCAAAACCTCAAAACTCAAAAAGTTTTACCTAAAGCCATATTCTAACAAGATTGCAGCAGTCTGCCTACTTGCAATTAGCAAGACAACTAATACTGTGATCATTAATTCAAATGAGGCAAATGATCTTAATCTAAATTATCTGCATTCCTATTAAAAAAGTAACCTGTCCATTTCTTAATGTGTGAGAAGAACAGTAATGTATGTCTGCCTTATGTAATGAAGCTACTTTGAGCCTGTGCTGTCCCTGTATGATATTTCCAAGGACGCAAATTAAACACAGAAAAGTTTGTGGACCACAGCTTGGGGAAGAGGTGTGCAAATTGTGGACATCTGCACATTTGCTTGATTGGCAACCATTTGAGTTGTACATAGTGCCAAAAAGAAGGGCTACAGTCCAATACCAAGCTGGATATTTCATTGTGGTACAGAAATATACTGTATATACAGTAGTATATTTAATCACAACATAAAAGCAAAGTTTACGTTGCCCTCATCAATACTGGCTTAAATAACACTTTAACCAGTCTATCATTTGGTATTCAAATCAGTAAAATGGGTTCTTGTGATTTAAAAATGACAATTTCACTACTCATACCAAATCTCTCTGTATGTCCAATGTTGAGATAAGATAAGATAAGATATGTTGTCCCCTGAGGTAAATTTTTTGTGGACACACAGCACTTCTTTACATTTAAATATAATACACACACCCCAAAAAAATTGCACATCACTCTATTGCACATGTATAACACATAATAGCATATAACATTTATAACACATTACAAAACATTTTGCACAGAAGTGGATTGTAAAGGCCAAAAATGGTGTTTATCCTTGCCATTTGCATTGACAGCTTTAATGGATAGTGGAACAAAGGAATGTCTGTATCTGTTTGACTTACATTTGTGAACCCTAAAACATTTGCCAGAAGGAAGAAGTTGGTATTCAGAACTGAGGATGTGGGAAGGATCTGATATAATTTTTTCTGCCTGTTTGATTATGGCTTTTTCAAAGATTGCCTACAGGGAGGGGTGCAGTTTCACTCCCATGACCTTCAAAGCTGTTTGGATCTCAATTGAACTGATAAATTACCAAACCACATTGTTATATCATATCTGATAATGCTCTTGATTACAGTATGGTAAAAGAATAGCATTATTTCCTGTCGAACTCCAAACAGTCTCCGCAAGAAATATAAGCACTGCTGAACAGCAAATACTCTCAAAATGAGTAATCCAGCACAGGTTACTGTCCATGTGTACTCCTAAGTATTTATATGAATCAAACTGAGTGATAAGTTCGTTGTGGATTACTAGATGTGAGTTATCACCAACTGCTCTGGGATAAAAAATTATTTCTATTGTTTATTAACATTCAAAATTAGCCTATCGTTGTCACACCATTGCACAAACCTTTGGATTTCTGACATGTACACAGATTAACTGCTTCCTCTATGCATTTGGTTAAGAACAGCTGCATCATCTGAGAATCTGAAAACAAATTTGCTTTGACTACTGCTCATACAATCATTTGTATAAAGTGTGAACAGAACTGGTGAGTTCACACAGCCCTGAGGGGCACCTGTGCTAAAAGATCGTGACTCCGAAAGAGTTTTATTGACCCTGACATACAGTACTGTGTATGGTTTGTTAAAAATGGGTGATGCCATCTTATAATGTTATGGTTAACAGACATTTGCTTCAACTCAAACTAAAAGTTAAAAAGTTCCTCTATACAGTATATGACCCTTTGCAATGTGTCAATACACTTCTCACAGAACAAGGTGGTGGGTTTTCTGTTAAAAATGTCTTAATTTTCCAATGTCATTAGTCAAATATACAGTATTTGTGTTGAAATCTGTGATCTTGGTGGTACTTGAAAGTCTGTGAGGACTTAGTCCAGATGCAGAATGCTGAGCCAGTATTGTGTGACTGTTATAATGAAAACAAGACCCCTGTTCTCATCCTTAGCAACTTATCAGGTAGGAATGGAAAATGATCATGCAAGCTAATGATCCATCATTTCAGTTAGTTCAATGTTTTACTTTCCATTTGAGTATTCATGTATTTAACATTTTCTTAAATTCTGTGCTATAATGACATGCAAATTACTGCCATTACCTTTATTTTCAAGAAATGCTTTAAGAACTGGAGTACCTCAATGGTGCTGTCCACTGGACATTGTGCACACCCTGCCTGTAAGTTGCTCTGGTCTGAAGTGAGGCTCAAATGAAAACAGCATGATACAATAAATTGCTACATTTTTTAACGTCAATACTGTAAAGTTGGTGTGTCATTCAAATTATGAGAAAAAAAGATCTGTAACAAGAATGTAAATATCTGTCTCTGGGTATGTAATTTCCTTTGAAACTGATTTTCAGGGAATAGATTTAAAATCAAACTAATGTAAAATGAGAAGTTGCAAAAGTTAGCTTCTATGATTTTTGCTCTTTGTTTTATGAATTTGCCTTTTTTTCAAGGATTATCCTGAGTGCCAGAGGGGTGTCACATGTAGTGTAAGATTAACCACTGTACATAGTCAGTCACATGCTCTTAACAGTTCAGTGTTCAGCCTTAATTCCATTAAGAACCCAAAAAGAGTGACTAATTTTCCATAGTTTCTTTGTTCTGTACTTTCCTAGCTAGCACAATCTTTCAATGCTTTTTGTCTCCCACTGAGATTTACACTTACAGTAAGGAATTTTTTAAGAAAGAATAGGAAGTAGCAATTTGAGTTCTGAATTACATATTGAAAGCACCATTTAATTCTTTAATACTTTTTATTCATCCACGTTAGTTTATTATGAATGAAAGGTCCTTATATATATCATAACAGTTTAAACCAGTTCAGTATTAAATTGTTCCTCAAAAATGCTGACTCACATAACTATAGCTGAAATGAAGTAAGAGTGTATAATTTCAGATACCATACAGTATATCTGTATAAAGCTGAAAGATACGGTAAATGAGTTTTTTTTAAATCATATTTTGATTCATGATGAGTTACAAATGTAAAAGTGTAACGGTTTCCTTACACTGACACTAAAGAAAATCTAGTGTTGTCTTTGAATTGACCAAATTAGCAAGATGGACTTGGTGGCTTTCATATGTAATCATTCTGTGTTGCACATCATGAGTCGGAACCATGTTTTGGATTCATTTTGAATGTGATTTTTTACTTTTATATTTTGTATTTGGCTGTCTATTTTGTAACTGAATAATTTGTCATAAAAATCAAATGGATGGGACAAATTAGTCAGTAAACAGAAAATATAGCACACTAAGTACACTAAGAATCCTCTGCCACCAGACATACTGGAATTGATTGATTGCCTTGATTTATTATTTAAAAGTACCCATAAGTTTTAAAAATAAAGAAACATTACCTTTAAATATCAGTTAGGATTACTGTCCTAAGATTTTCTGGTTTGTGTAATCATTCTATGCAATTGTTTCTGATTATTTGTATATCTAAATGTGCTTCATTTTAATAGTGTTTTATTAAGTAAAATGCTCCAATCCTAAAAACAGATTCAGATTGACAATCCATTTTAAATAGCACATCTTAGCATTAAAGCTTAGAACTCTATGTTCATGAAATTAAATCTCATTTTCACAGAAACTGCTTTGTATCCATCCATGCATTTGTAGTCCATTTTACCTGAGGAGATCAACAGTACTTTATATCTATCTTAATAAACTTATTTGAGGAACTTTATAATGTGGTCTATATCATATGTCTCTGTTCCATAATTTGCAGAGTATAGGACTGATGAACAGGCATCAACATGAATAATAGCCATTAAAAATACAAAATCTCCATTATAATAAAAATAGATACATTCCAGTTTATGGGAAGTTTACTTTGTGTTTGGATGAATTTTCAAGAAATCAAAAATGATACTGTAGTTGAAATGTCTTTTCTAGTAAGCATCAGTTCATTAGATAAGCTGTTTAAAAGCTCTTTTCAAGTTATATTAGAATAAATGTTTTTATATTAATGTAAGTCTGTAGCAATCAGTTACGTTTTTACAAACTCTGTCATATTAAAATATGTATCTCTGATGTGTAAGCAACACCAACAACTAAGCAAATAAGACACAACCCAGTGTTATCTGGCCTGGCCTCACTGCTATGGCTATGCAAAAGGTGATTCTTATGCATGGAAGAGTTGTGACAAATTGTTCAAGTCCCTTTTCACTCATACAATAAGTGAAATAATAAGAGCAATTTATAATGTTTGCCATTTAACTCTACTTCTTTATTTTTCTTGTACCATATACTAACAATACGCAAAAGTACTCTGCTGTACATTGGTAAAGCCTTCGATTCTTCACATTTAGCACAGGCAATCTTATGAAAGAATTCTTTAACTGTTAAACTATAATGCTGTATCTTTAAAATAAAGCAAATGACAGTGTGAGTTTAAGGATTTACAAACTATTTAATACACAGTGTGTAGTATTATTTCTTATATTTCGAGGAGCATGTACAGTATTCACACCAGATGGAATTTATCCAAAGTGTGTTATAATGGAAGAAGCATTAAACATTGTTTTAGATACTTACCTGAGCAGCTTAGTTATAAGTAAAAGTACTGGGTGACAGCATCATTTTGCATTGCTTTATAAACACTGCACACATCACTGCATTATGCATACTGTATAGAGCATTATGGGATTCCTTTGTCATAAAGATGAACATTTTACCCACTATCACTGACAGAAGAGATGGTTTCATGCTAATTCTCAAGTGTATTCATCCTGTGTCCTTCTATTATTGAACTGCAGTTAATTTGTAAGATTATGAAGATTCTGAGCCTAGCAGTGTTTACTTTGTTAACAGCAGGATAATGTTATTACTGTAAGAAATGTCTATGTAAAAAGTAAACTTATTAAAGGTATCTATATCTAACATATTGATGAACTTGTTAGTTTCTTTCATTACTATTTATTTTGTCTTAAATGTTATCAATTTGAGAGTGCACTGGGTCAGTCATAGAAACTCAGCAGTTTACTGTATATGTTTAGAATGTGTTGAGGACAAGCCATTTGCAAAAAGGACCTGTGTATTACATGATGAAAAAACATTCAAGAAACATACAGAGTCCAATTTCCACTTGTAAAACTAAAGGGAATATGTTTTCATAGCTACTTGAGGCCAATAACACTTGAACGCTCTCAGGTCTTCTTAAGTTACAGGTATAAGAAAACAAATCTGAACAAGGAGCATCTCTCTCTGTCAATGGATGGAAACACTGGACACTATCACATGCTTAACTACATCCCAGCTATAAAAATAGAGCTGCAGGGTGGAAAGGAATCTTTAGTTAATATAGGGGGAAATTTAGAAATGTTGAGCCTCGTGTACTGTTCAGAGGAAGATGTCTTGGTGCTCTAGGTGCCAGCTTGATCCAGAGGCAAAAAGACTGCTAAAGGAGCCTGAGGAAATAAAGAATACTAGTACTCTTCTATCCCTGCAATTGAACAATTTAATCAATTAAGCAAGGATCTCACACCTACTTAGCTGTTGATTGCAATTACTTAGTTCATTTTTGGTTTGAAGTTTGAACCTGATATGTGAAGAAGTTCCCTGTAATCATGGGGTCAAGCAGAAAACCTAGTGAATCTAGGTGTACTTCATAAACATTCTGTTCTCAATTATATCTTAGTTTCAATAGGATTGTTGTTGTCTTTTAATTCATATTTAACCAAGTCAGTGTGTGAAGGTATTAATGAATATTAAGATGTGTTTTAATTATTTTATTATTAAATCCCTCACATTCAGTTTACTTTAATTAATTCAGACATCAACTTGAAGTACACTACGTAAACATTATTAGTCACTTGTGTCTTTATTATTCATGTCAAATTATACATTTCAGAAAACATTATATTTAAATTAATAAAAATGCTTATTTCTATACCCTATACTTTTGACTTCTCCCAGTATTTAAATAACATTTTTTGATTTTAATAACAAATCAACATAAGCAATGATATCAATGGGTCTGGCGCTTAAAATTAATTTAAGCAGAGGCATAAAGCATTCTGGCTCTGGCACACAGATAATTAGTAGGACAAATGAGAACACAGAGGAAACAGATGGTTTAATTGTTCTTTTTAATTTACAAAATCAATGCCGAATGGCACATTGGTAATTTTATGAACATTCAGTAAAAAGGTCTGTTACAAAGCTACCAACCATTGCTTTGTGGTCATAACTCTTAAAAAGACTTCAGTGGATCTTAAATGCACTTTAAAATGTAACAATCAATGAACACAGCCAAAGAACTGAATATATATTATTGTTTTTGTTTTAATTTAGATTCATTTAAATACACATTCCATTATTTATCTCCTGTGCTTCTCATAGATGCATAGTGCATCTTCTTGGTGAACTTGCCATTTGAAATGTGAAACTGAAAAGAAGGAATTTTCTGTTCATTTTCCCTGGTCACTATACTGTAGTTATTATGAAAATAAATCTAAATCTATTATTCTTTCTATTCTCAGTTTGCATCCAATGTACCCTATAAGAATGCTATTTTTATTTTACATTACATTATGTAGAAAGAATGTACTGTATAGATAAAGATTTTTTTTATTTATACCACACTTATTCAAAGTTCAGTTTCCCTATCTGCAAAGTCCATCTTAATAACACTCTTCATCATGAACTTGTGATAATCAATTCCATTTTTAATCAATTGAACAGAGGAAGCTGAGTTAAATAATTAATCAGTTGGTTGTTAGAAGACCTTGACCGAATAAATCAGAAAGACAGGCTGTTGATTATAATCTCAGAGCATTCTGAAAGCAGTCCAGTTTCTCACTTCAGCAAACATTTTGCCTTTCCTGTATCTGACAATTGAAAATCATTTGTCACCTCAATTGATAACACATTTCCATGCCAACTTAGTAAGAAGCAGTACTTTATAGGAACTTATTTATTTTTTAAACCAATTTCATCTGACTGAAATTTTTCCCCTCTAATAATTCGCAATGACAGTTCATTTCTATTAATGTTACAATACTTACTGAAAAGTAAAATCAAATGATTGAAAGGCACACTTACTTCACATCAGAAAATGTGCACTGACCATTACCTCCAGTAATGTATTGTTTAACACTCTCTGATCATGTTAACTGTTCATTTCCAGGCTAACATTACTAGATCTATTATAGCCTTCCTATTTCTTTTACAGAGGCTTTGGCAAAGATGATATATATAACCCATTGATGATAATACTTGAGAACTTCTGTGGTTATGATTTGATGGTTATGTGTTCATACAGGGTTACAGTGCATTAATGTTTTTCAAATACTAATCATCCATCTTTTAGCTGAGAAGAAAATAAATGGAAGACTGTTGTAGTCAGAATTCCTCTCTTGCATTAAGTAAAAGCCCAGAAGAAAATGTATGAAATTACTCAAACCTTTAAGTGTATTGTTTTGTTTTTTATTGTGAATATTCAAAGTAATACTGTATGAGTACTTGACATACTAGAGACAGGTTCTAGTCTATGGGGTAGAAGTCATAGATTTCAAATTGCATGCATGTTACTGTATGTAGATTTCTCAGGATTTCTCTTTGAACCTATAATCTAAATTATTCTGAATGCTAAATGCATTGCCCTGAAACAAATTATTAATCCACAATACACATGTAATTACTAGATAAATATTTACCAACTACATTTTCTAATATTTCACCCAGCAGCAAACTTTAATTTGTTACATATTCTTTATTACTACAGTTTATTATTATTTTAATTTTATTTCCATCATTATACAGGGCCAGTAATTGCATTACTACACTGTATATATATTTTAGTGATGCAAATGGGAGATTCCTTATTTACTAGTTTATTTTCATAACTTGTAAAATGACAAATTGTTTAAGTGAATTGACAGTGGTGATTCCAAACATACTGTATTGACATCCCCATCTTCCATTTTTCTTGTTCCAGTGTTTTTTAATTTCACATGTACAGTACTATAGATAAGTATTGTATTTGGGATGAGAAAAAAATCAAAAATACTTTTCCAGTTTTAAAAGGTAAAAGAGGGTAAAAGGTTTTGTTTTTCCCCATAATGACCCATTTTTCCTTATTAGAATGTGGTAACAGAATTAGTGAATGCTCAGATAGAGAAGCAATTTACCATACTGTAAAGTGTCTAATACAGAATAAAACCTGTGAAACTCCTTTTCACACTTAACCAATTTAAAAAAGTGTGTGCAAAACCATGACGAGCCCTGTAAGAACAGTCAAGAATATATTTTTTACTCTGTTGTCCTTAATAGATATTAGCTTAAACATAACTTTAAGTAATTGATTTTGTAAGTAATATATTGTAAATTACAGCTTGTCTGCAAGGGCAGTGGTTACACATATAAGTCATTAAAATGATGCCTCTTTATATTAAAGCACAAAAAAGAAGACTGTTAGCATGGTTTGTAGCACAGATTGGATTTCTAATGTTTCAGACAGCATAAATTCACTTAGGCATTTTATTCTTTCCAAAGATGCCGTTGCAAGCATTATTTACTTATATTATGCATTTACATGTGCTGTAACTAATACAGTATAATAATACTGCAATATACTGTAGGTATTTATTATTTATTGTACAGCCAATGATCTCTGCTGTTATGCTGTGTAGCTCAGCCTATTACTTGGATGTAATACAGAAACTAATTGAGAGGCCCAGCTGTCTGCCCTTGTACAACTAAGTGCCCTCTTCCTTCAAACTTTACAAAGGCCTTGGGTTCTTCCTTTTACCACCCTCACAGGCAGAGGAACTTAACAGTGAAACGTCTGCTACTTACAGTAGTAACATGCACTTCAAGACTTTAAATTCTCTGTTGAAGGTTCTAGGTTTTAGAGCTTTCAGTTTCATTGAAAGAAAACTAATCGTGGTAATACAATCTATAGTTCATAGCTGTTCACAACTTTTAACAAATTGGTTTACAGATTTCAATGATATTAAATTCACAAACTACACACTGATTACCATAATCACATTTACCATAAAATGCATAGTTTATTTTAAATATATGGCTAAGAAAGTTCTGTGAATTAATGTAACTTACAAAGAGGTCAACTGGGAAAAAAAGGCTTCATGAATAAAGATGAAAGGCTAGCAAATATTTAATTAATCCACAATATACATTACTTGTATGAATGTATAAAAGAACCATACACAGAAATGATGGATATGAGTAGGATTTTAATTTCCATTTAGATGGCTAAAACAGTTTGAAAATAAATAGATACTGTACTTTTGAAGAGATGTTTAGTATAGTTCATGAGCAGATTCAAGTATATAACATACTCATAAAGGCTTTCTTTTAGTACACATTTTTTATAAAGAATCTAAACATATCTTAAATGATTAGTTTCATTGAAGAATATAGAAACATTTAATTAGGTTTTGTTTTTAACATATAAAAATGTTGTTTTTTAATGATATTATATTCAAAGCAATTACTTTCATAAATGTAAAAATAAACTTAAGACAGAGTTGTAATATCTAGTAGACTAATCATTCAATCATAACAATAAAGCAATACAAATTAATATATTTGTAATCTAATTTACAATGCAGAAAGCTTAATGTTTTATTAAAACAGAAGCAGCACTGAAAGAAATATGCAAAAGCATTAACTTTATATTTTCTAACATCATAAATATTTAATATATTTAACATGAGCTCATTCTTTTTTTACTGGTATGTTAAACCATAAGCATTACAGGCTATGTCTTACAACACTGTTCTTTAAAGGTTATGACTATGCTGATGATTATACTATTCATCATTATGTGACTCTTCAATTGTTCTATAGATGTAAGAAAAACTCTGTTATGTGAGTATTAATATAATACATTTTCTCTCAATTGCAAATCAATGTAAATGTCTAAATATCTTGCACCTGAACTGTGATGTTGATTGGTCTAAACTGGTTTTGTTTTTTACTGATTTGTTGTTGTTTACTGTAATAACCAAATATTAAAGCTACTGTATGAATAGTACTATTGTTATTATAAAGTCAGTAAATCGTTCTACAGTGATAGTAATTGTGCTGTAATTGTCAGGGCCAAAGGTGCAGTAGGGTGCCCAAAAATGATAACAAAGATGTAAACAAGAAAGGAAAATTGAAAAAGTGGGCCAGGTGTGGACCACAGAAGAGGCATGAGCAAGAAAGAGAATAAATGTGTACAGATGGTGGCCCAGGAGGGACAATTGTGCTCAAGCTTGGCAGAGGCATGAAGACATCAGGATGGACAGAGAAAAAGAAGGGAGGGAAGCATGACAACCTCAGTCAGCAGGTCATTTTCCTACAAGAAAAGGTCAGCTTCCTATGGCTGGCTTGGAGCAGACACATACTTGACATAGACAGAGGTTACATTTTTAGAACTATCCAAATTAAAGTATTACAAACATTGCAAGTAGACTGCTGTAGCTGGATAGGGATAGTGGAGACGGGTGTGACAAGACTGCCATGAGATACTGTATACAAGAAGGTCAGGGAGACCAAGAAGCCAGGTACAGCGGGAACAATAGCAGATTGGAGCTGGAGTTGTTGTTAGTGTTGAGTTCCGGGAAATACAATTTGGCTTCTGAATCGAGAAGGAGTTTGCCAAGTCTGTAGGTTTGTTTTCCTTGAGCAGGTGGAAGAAGAAGGAAAACATAGAAAGTTGCATGTCTGTCTGCAGTAAGGTCTGTTTACAGTGAGTCTGAATGTCAGATGATATCATGAATAAAGTGATGTTTATACAGTAAATTTATTTAGTAATAAACATGGTATTTACAAGTAGGTATAGGTAGGTGAGCTGGAGTTGGAGAGATCGATGTTTGACCTTCTCCCAACCTTTTATTAAAAAACTTAATTAACATACAAATATTCATCTTGGCCACATGGTTACCTCCATGCATGATGTGCTGGATTTCAGGGACTAAACAAAAGCACTGACTTCCCCCATATATGCTTTTCTGTTAGAGGATTTAATAACTGTTATTAGGAACAAAACATCGGTCAAAAGCACCAGTCATGGAAATTGATTCATTTAAATTCCCTTCAGTGTATTTTCTTCATATTTCTTGCCTCCTCGTAGACTCTTACATTAATCATGTCCTTACTCCCTTACGTATGTGCAGTCTATTGAATGCAATACAATCTTTTTGGGAGTGTCTAGATGTACTGTAGATAGGTTTTTTGGAAGATTTTTAGGTTTCATCTTTTTTGTCCAGTATTATAAAAAGGATATTACTTGCTCTCAGTTAGTAATCTTGCTAAATGATAACTCTGATCTTGGCCTCATGCAGCAGCAAAAATTGATTTGGTTGGCTGGTTCTACTGTATCTAAAAAGAGATGATCTCCGCTGGAATTATTGGATCCTGTCCTATCTTTACATTTTTCATATTGAACTCTAATACACTGCTCTATGATGCAGGGGGGGAGGGTTGGGGGGGGATGGGATGATGGGGGGTATGAGCTTTGGTTTGGAGTGTTGTTTTGTGGTCAATTTATGGCACTACTAATGTACCAGTCTGACTTTACTTTTAGAAAGCCTTTGGTAGAAACATACAGTATAAGAGGGTACTATCAATGAGTGGGAGGATGAGAAGAAGAAGGGATGTGGGGGGAGAAAGTAATATTGTTTTGGGAAAACTTTACATGAAATTAAGATTGGCTCACGAAATACAAAGAAAAACTGCACACAACATTCAGTAAAGGGTAATTATATCTCATATTATAATGGACTGTCTATCTTACAAGATGAACAAAAAGCTGACACACATGATAACAAATTCAAACTGTCACTGTAATGAATTATGAAAAGAAGGATTATTTCCTGTTAACTTTAATCTCATTAGGAATGGGTAGGCTACTGATCTCCACTTTAAGATATTAGAAGCTTTGATCTTTCGGTAGTAATCTAGATTTTTAGACTTACTGTAGCTATGTATTGATGAATGTACTGAAGCATACTGAAAATACCTCATTTCGAATTTTCAATGAACACTGTGATTTGTGATATCCACATTGAATTGGATAAACATGACAAAGAAAAAAAATGAACCAATGTAAACACTTTTGTGGCTCAAAGAAATCAAGTGTTCCTCTCTGTCTTATACATTTAATAATTTATTTTGTATACAGTAGATAGTTTCTCTTATAATATATTGAGATTATTCTAGAATACTATTGGATTTTTACCTGTCCCAGCAAGCAACAGGTACAAGGCAGGATACACCCTGAAGATGACACCAGTCCACCACAGGGTACACATAGACGCACACATTCATAGCGGGGTTGATTTTCACATAAGCCAATTAACCTGACAGTATGTCTTTGGACTGTGTGAGGAAACTGGAGCACCAGGAGGAAACCCATGAAAACACAGGGAGCACATACTGTACTATCCCCAAGTGGATAGCAGCACCCCAAGTAATTGAACCCAGGACCCCAGCACTGTGATGTCATCACCCTCAAAACTCATTGTTCTCAATAAAATATGTACAGCAAGTAAGGAAAGACAATATCTAATACTGACATCTTTTTGGACCATATACAGTAATGTAAATTTTAAGTAATTTAGTAATAAAAATTAAATTATCTCTTTTTTCCCAAACATAGTTTTACCTCAGATCTAATGACAACATTTCCCTTATTTATCATGTTGTCATTTGTTTGTTTCACTCATTACTACAGGAATTCATATCCATATAAATCAGTATAAAGACCATTTTATTCTACAATAATAAACCATAGAATGCTTAAAAATAAATGGTTTAATTGCTGGAATATTACATACTGGATTGTCACTACAACAGACACCTCACACAGCAAATTGCAGAACAGTGCATGAAAACATGCAGCATCAACATTTAGAAAAAATCCTTGACAAGAATGAAAGACATTTGATTTGAGAACAGGTCAATTTTTAGAACCTAGTGCAGGTAAAAGTCAATATCTGGATAAATACTGTAGTATGATGGTGATTTGTATTAAGCCCACTGTTCTTAATTTACTATATATTATTTTGTGTTAGGAACAGGTGGCTTCAGTACCATGGTTCAACAGCAAACTACTTTAATTTGTCAGTCCTGGTCTTGTGGACCCACTGATTATCATGTGCTTACCCAAACTATCTCTATCTGTTTTAGAGCTGACAACAATTGAAGAGGTTTAAATAGGTCACTTATTAGTTCAATTAAAATTTGAATTAAATATCCAGGAACTCAGCTGGAATGAAAATTAGTCGACAGTGTCCTCAGGATCAGGACTGAGAAATTGCTTTAGATCATTGTGTTTGGATTCCTTTAATTTCTTTTATCACAACTGTCTGTAGGCATTTTACAATTTTGATGATACAGTGAATACATTTGTTGTCTCTATTGTTTTCTATTTTAGGTTAATGCTTGTATTCGGGTCAGCCTTTAAATTTAGAATGATATAACAATTCAAACTGGGAAGTCATGGCATATACAGTATACGAACAGCCGTTGTTACATTACTGACTTATGAATTTCAAGTGCCTCTTCATATTAGTATTCCTGTAGGTTGAAGCTAGTGCAGTTCTGAAAGCATCAAAATTCATATAATCTATTACTGCTCCCACAGAAGAAATTGGGTCTGGATAATGATGGAGTTATTGTATAATAAAGCAGGCAAGCAACAGAATTATATAAAGTGTGTTCAATGATTGTTTTTAAGTGACATCATTGGAAGGGCTGACATGCTCTAAAAAACAAAGCCAAAAACTAGGTCAGACTCCTGATGCTATTCAGTCTTTTAACTCCCTTGATGGCCTACTATAGTTTGAATTTAATGTTAGACTGAATGATGTCTGAAACATTGCTTTTGTTACACAACCACACTATTGATTGCTGACAGCACACTTTTATTTTGCTATGATTTTCCTGCAGAACTTTTTGTCCCTGCAGAGCTGTCATGAGATACAATGCTGAAGGGCAGAAAGTTTTGCTTGTGGATGCTTTGTTTCTTTGGGCAGAGACAGAATCTTTCAAAATGCTTGTTTTTTTTATCTTATGCAACATTTCTATAGAAAATGTAATGAATCTACTGTGCAACGATTCCTGTAAGCACGCTTCTGTTCTGTTAACTTAAAGTAATAATTTTATTAACATTTACCAACAACAAGAAGTGTTTTTGACTTAACACAAGATTAATGCTTAAAATTATAATCTTTCCAGTGGATCCATCTGTTGCCGGTTTACAGACTGTTGTTTCACAGTAGAGAATAAGAATAAAGGATATCAGGGTTTCACGTAACCCTTTGTCATTCTGTGGATAATGCTGTACAGAATATCACAGTTTCATCACAAAATCATAGTACTGGAACTATTACTTATGGTGTGTACATTATATTTACATACCTCTGCTAAAAATAATGCTTAATTCTTCCTGTTTTGTCTCATTACTTTATAAAGAGTAGGGGTGTAACCCCGGCATCCTGGCCAAATTTCTCATTGGCCCTTATCAATCATGGCCTCCTAATAATCCTCCTCTATGAATTGGCTTCATTACTCTGCTCTCCTCCCCACTGATAGCTGATGTGTGGTGAGCGTTCTTGCGCACTATGGCTGCCGTCGCATCATCCAGGTGGATGCTGCACATTGGTATAGGTGGATGGGGGTCCCCATTACCTGTAAAGCACTTTGAGTGGAGTGTCCATAAAAGTGCTATATAAGTGTAAATAATAATAATAATTATTATTACTATTATAAGCAAATTGTCATTAATTCCAATGCGTAAAAACATTACAAAACAAATACAAAACAAGAACAACATTTCCTTCTCCAAATAAAATCTACTTACACACACATCACCCTATCAGTGACTTCAATTATTTGCACATTTTAACTAAACATAATTTACAATTCTTATATTGCATTTCCACATTCCAAGTACTGCATTCTCAAACAGATGTTTTTGCAAGGTGTCGTAATACAGCGCTTGTGTCAATCTTTTTTCTATTTTCTTGGGTATCTTTGAAGTATTTAAAAAGACTCCAGGTCTGCATTGAGTAGAATCGTGGACAGAATCTAAAGACAAATGAGTTAATGAAAGTGATTTTGCCATTGGAAGTCAATGGATAAATTTGGAAACAGACAAAATTTAACTTTTAGATATCAGCAACATATATAGATTTGTAACCTGTTATTTAGAAGTAAAAAAGTAGAATGATTTTGAGGTATTTGTATTATACTCGCCCAGCCATTCCATAGTAGAGTGAGGCTACATCCATCTCTGAAACCCAGAGGGGCATGTCAAGTCTCATTGGCTGGCTGCCATGCCTCCACTCTGCCCTGATTGCCGTGGAGAGCAGAGCACCTGCAGAGCAGCTGGCTTTCACTGAGAGCTTTCAATGTAGCAGGTGCTCTGAGGGTATTTGAACCCTGTTCAGCCACTCCTCAGCGATCATGTACAAATGTCTTCACTCCACTCCTGTGGCCCATTGGAACCTTTCTTGTTCCTGGTTTCCAGTTCCCTCAAGCCTCCATCTGGAAGCTCTACCCACAGCTGTGCTAACTGGAATATTCAAGGGCTGAGAGAGAAGCTTTCAGATATCCCCGAACCGGAGTTTCCTGCCCAGCCTGGCAGGTTGGATTTCTTCCCTCTGTGGCTAAGTATCTGTGCAGGTGGCTATAAGGTTGCCATATAAATAGCTGACCCTGCGCTCTGACCCCAAGCTTCTCTCTGTGTGTCTCATGGAGAACAAGTTGGGGTATGCGAAAAGACAAATTCCTAGTACAAGAAATTGTTTATGGCCAATAAAGTGATCTTATCTTATCAGTACACTGTCACGATCTCTCACCACCTGTAGTGAGACTTACAGTAGAAGTTGTTGCACTACATTCTGTACTGGCTCTTGAAGGTCCTGGAAGCTTAATGACTGATTTAATCTAATCATGTGACTGTGATGTTTTTGCAAGTCCAAGCACTGCTGTCCAAGTCAAACTGCTGAGGCAAGAACATACAGTAGCTACAAGAAACAGCAGGGCCAAAAGAGATTGTACATAAAAGTTCTGCCCACACCTTCCATGGAAAAGAGAGAAGATTTGTAAATGCTCCCAACTGTGATTTCACCTAATCACCAAAATTATATACTGGGACATTTCTTGACAGAGCTGTATATAAAAACACACAGTATTTAGTGTATTTGTAAAACACAAAGTTATAAGTATAGGCCAGCGGACTTTTCAAGATTCTCCCAAATCAAGTCTGAACTTTCGGCCAGATTCCCAGGTTCCAAGACTATGTGCACATCCTCTGGATGAAACAAACTGCAATGAAGTTCTTCCCATTTCCTGCATCACCGGGAAGACCTCTTGGCAGAACTTCAAATGGACAGCAACAAAAATCAGCTGTTCCTCTCTTCACAGGACTTTCATATCGCATCAAGATCCAATTTTCTGACTATAATCATGGGCTTTGGTATGAAATATTTAATAATTACTTTATATTTCCTGGGTTTTTAACTTGAAAAAGTCTAGTTAAAATCATGAGTTGACTCATATTGAGAATCTACGGAAAAAATTGAAAAGTACTGTCTATAAGTGATTCTCAGTCAACTTGAGAGGCCTTAAACAAATCTACAAAAAACAATGGGCAAACATTGTTAATACATTCACGGATCTGAATACTTACAGTATATAGACAACAAATTTTATTTTTTTATTTTAAGTTTTGGCGGACATTTACTGTAACTTATCTTACACTTAGAAATTTTCAGTTTGAGCTTTCATGTTCTGAAAATATTAAATTTAAAACCATGTACAGTATATGCATCATTTTGTACTTTCACAGAATGGGACGTCTTTGGAAGGATACGAGAAAATTTGCTGGTATTATACTGCTATTTCTCTTTTACTGGTTTAATTCTCTTGTTTTCTTATTATATTAATAAATGTGTGTGTTGTATTCTTTGAGTCCATGTGTACATATCACTAATTATTTTGTTTGACTCACAATAGGAATAAACGTACTCTGTGAATTAACTGGTTTAATTTCTAATTGTCTAA
The DNA here is from genome assembly GCF_055471065.1 of Atractosteus spatula. NCBI lineage: Eukaryota > Metazoa > Chordata > Actinopteri > Semionotiformes > Lepisosteidae > Atractosteus > Atractosteus spatula. The sequence continues at coordinate 33,602,139 of NC_142717.1, read as the reverse complement.
ATTTAAACCATCAGATTGCTAAACTTATTCAAATAATCTTCTAGTTCAACTCAAATTATTGTTTTCATGTGTTTAAATGTAAAGGAATCAAGCCCCTTAGCCTATACTGTACTTACCTAGCTCCATTTAACCTTTTTATGGACTGATACAGTACCATACATCCTGTTCTCTAATCAGTGGTCAAAACTCCTGTCTTAGTTGTCTGCTGAAAGATCCTGGTTAATAGTTTATGAATAACATTGATGTGTACTTATTTTATTGAGTCCAACTGGAATAACACAACACACTTTCTTGAAAAACGAAAAGATTCATCATCTAAGTTCTAATAAAACTTGAAACCTTGCAACTCCGGAATGGTGCTAAAAGTTTTCTGCCTTTTATTTCTGCTTATGTGGAAGAGAAAAGAGGTGAAATGTGTATCACTGTACAACATTTTCAGAGGAGATTAAAATCCTAGGGAGGAGAGAGAGAAAAATAAGCTGTCAAGAGTCTAAGCCTCCATGTCTGTCTGATTTGACCTCAAATACTTATTGTTTAGAGTGCATGAAGCCACATTGAGTGGCCTGATGACCTTAAGCTCTTTAGAGACTTGACCTTGAAACTAGCTTGAATCTTCAGAAAACAGAAGACTGCAGGATTGGTGCATCTTCTCTCTCAGGGAAAAAAAAACATCAAAAAGGACTGCATTTTTTGTCATGTTTGAAAGGCCTTGTATAGTAACAATACAAGGAAGAATGGGCCCGCAAAACTACCATTTTCTCTTGCAGTAGCATTTTTAGCCAGTTGGTAGAAAAAAATAGTTCAATAAAGAAACAGTCAGCTTGTTTTCCCATATACAATGGTAAAATAGTATATGTGTTTTTCCATTGTATATAAGTATATTAATGGTATATGTGTTCTTAAACTTAATGATGGCTGTTTTTAATCTTTAATTTGGAGATTTACAAAAATATGTAAGGAGCAAATTCAGAAGTTCAATTGGCCATCATTATGTTTCAGGGCCAAATAAGAAAGAAAGTTTATGAACAGCATAAAAACCTGTTTCCCAAACAGTAGGGAAAATTAACAAAAATACAAATATTAGTATGACAACTGACGTTTAAGCCTCTTCAGGACCTTTCTAATATCAGCAAGTGATTTGCAATTAATTCGTGGTGTTTACAACTAAAGGTGGAGAGATAGACAAGCTCATGAATCAAGCAATCAAATGCTCCTTTCACTATGTAATTAGGAGACTGCTCTTCCTGGGGTTCTGTGTTCAGCAAACCCCTACCCACCCTATCCTCATCTTCCTTGCAACCACACATTGGCTCATCTCACATAGATCATCTCTCTTATTATGTTGTCTACATGTCCAACTTGTCAAACCTCTAGCAAAGTGGTTTCATTGCTAGAAAGCAAGTGGTTTTTTGTTCACAGCCCCCTTGACTGCCCTCAGCAACCATTCACACCAGGCACTTTCCCTTGCAACAGAGCTCGCTGTATCACCTGCAAGTACACATCTAACACCACACTCATTCAAGGCCCCTCAGGACAATTCCGGATCTCTCAGATGGCATCTTGTACCTCCAGCAATCGTATTGACTGTATCTCTTGCAGTAAATGCCCAGCCATCTACATTGGAGAAACAGGAAGGAGACTTGGAGACCGCTTCAGAGAACATGTTAGGGCTGTGAAGATTAAAGATCTCTTCAAGCCCATTGTTTCTCATTTCACCTCTGACCACGACCACTCTAATCTCTCCGTCTGTGTTCTCAAAGACGGTTTTCCAAACGCATACATCAGAAAGACTGCAGAAACCAAAATTATCCTACAGCTAGGTTCACACCTTCCCCCTTCTCTTAACAACAGACTACTTTTCTTCTAAATTCTCTCTATTCATTGAAGGTTTCATTTCACACCTCCCTACACCTATACTGACTTCATAGCTTTTGATTGGCCTCTCTTTCTGTCCCCTGCTCCCGCCTCTCGCTCCTCCTCTCTTCCACCTTTTGTTCTCCCGCTACATTACCTTTTCTTACTGCCTTGTCTTTCTCACACCTGAAGAAGGCTCCACGGCCAAAACATTGTGTTTTCTTTCTTCTTTTTTACAGCATGGAATAAACCTATTACTTGTTCCTTTGAAGCCTACGCATGCTGACACAGCTACCCACCTGAACTACTAAGTGGACACTTAGACAACTGTAATTATCAGAATCCTCATTTAAAGTATTTTATATTTTCATATTAAATATGAAGATTTTGGATACAATACCTGCATTCTTTTATGATGAAAAGGGAAATAGTTGTGCATAATTAATGATTCTCACATAAAGCAAAGAAGACACTAATTCACAATTAAAATATTATATTTCTTATTTAGCAGAGATTTGTGGTCAGAATAAAAGCAGTGACATCTTCCAAACATAAGGAGACCAAAGATGAAAACCCTTTCATCATCACTATTAACAAAAATAGGATTCACAACATCAATTCCTAAAAGACAAGAAGTCTTTAAAGGCATGGCATTATAAAATATACTGCTAACAATGCTTAGAAAATTAAACTTAAAGCAACATTTTACAACAATTCAAAACTATCTAAAACTGTATCAGAACAAACTAGGAACCATTCTAAACATTTGTCACTTTCTTTTTAACATGACAGAAATGCTTTATCGATTTTGCTCGGGGCAAGAAAGAATGAAATGCAGGACATTGTTTTATTGATTGTGAAATCTGATAACATTTAAACGTTGTTTTTGTTGAGGGATAACATCTACGGTATCTGAAATCCAATTCAATTTGGTATTCGAAATACAGTATATTTAACTGCTCAAGTGGAAAATAGGGAATGAAGAGAAGCGTGCAAACCACCGATTATGTATTCTTGAATGTGAAGCAGAATGACCCTTTATAGCTGACAGTGTTGCTCTCTTCTTGTGAAGTGTCAAAGCTATTTGTGTAAACTGTAAACATAAAATAATACTGAGCTCACACCCACACCCGTTTGAAAGCCTGAAGTCAAATTATTCAGACCGTGACAGCACTGGACCTTTCCAGATTACAAATGGGTGTGTTTTCATGGAAAGTCTGGAAGGGGACTGAAGTGACATCAGTGAATGAGTCTTCACTCCTTCATTTAGTGCTAACTTTCTGTAAGGTACTGTGGTGCTTGAAGCATCTCAAAAGATGGGTGGCGTGTCTGATCTTTTTTTTCCTTCCTACAGCCCTCTGCAATGTGCAGCAATCTTTTCAGTCAGAGAAAACGTAAAGGAACAATTGGCAATTCCAAACTGGGTAGGTGTAAAATCCAAAGTACAAAAATAAAATGATGGTTTGTATTCATAAAGGCAATTCCTTTCCTTAAGAATCACTGCTTCAATCGATGGCCCCGCAAAAGCTCAAAAAGATGTACTGTACGTACTGCATTAAACAAATCTATCTTCACAATGTACACAGAACACACAACTTTACAGTACAGACACTGAATTAGTCTCAGTTTCCTAAATTCATCAGTCTTACTATTTTACACCATGTGACCCATACTCATACCTCACATGATTTCCAAATCTCTTGTCAGTAACTTAAGAAATGATAAAATAATGTTATAATGATTATTCATTTCTAATATATTTTTATACATATTAATCTGTAGACTGTCTTGTAAAAGTATCCTACCCCTCCTATTGATGTTGCATTAAGATGAATAACAAACATATATCAACACATTTTCTATCGAGTCCAGTTTAGGTTCATTTGAGAGCCTTTCCTGGCAAGCAATGAATGCAAGGCAGGAAAGATCTTGGAAGGGACACCAGTTCCTCACAAGACACACACTGACAGAGACACACACACTAACACCAGGGCCAATTAACCTACCTTTATGTCTTTGGAATGTGTGAGGAAATTGGAACACCTGGGTAAAACCCACAATAATAAGACAATAAATGTCTTTCATCCATAATATGTTCAATCCAAGCACTCAAGTTGTCATACATCATTTGTAATTTAACATAATGGAACATCACTGGAAGGGGGTGAATACTTTTGCAGGGATCTATATGTAGATCTCAGCCTACATCTGTATTATCATTACAGTATATTGTATAAATAATCGAATCTGTAAATAGTTAAACAATGACTTTGGGACTGGTGACCACACAGTTAACCAAATTCAGTAGTTTATGTAAGACCTGTTTTTTGGCTATAATGACAGAGCTGGTTTGTCAATATATGCCTAAAGCAATTCTACAAACAACTAAACAAATCTGTCTGCAACATACACCATAAGCTGCTTAGTTAGAATTGTGGGAGCGCATGTTATGCTTACCAGTGCTTATTCACACATATCTGTATGCCACTGAAGTGCTGTTTAGACCAGAGATCCTCTTACCACAAAGAAACTGTTGATACATGCTTAAGACTTTTGCATTCAGGCTCAGCTTGCTAATCTGCTGCCTGCAGAACAAACAGCATTGGCTTTAAATAGGACCCAGTGAAGTAATCCCATTCGGATTTTCCTGGCCTAGAGCCACATTACTGCAGCCTTTGCTTCTCTTTTTTGTGGACAACACGGATGTTAATATTTTGCATGCAACTGGCAGCTTTTGTATTAATATTTTCCACTAAGTCTTTGAAGAGAAATGGCTATACAGAATAGATGCAGTATAAATCTCAAAACTAAGAAGAATGCACCATAAAATCAGTTTTTATTCATTGGCCAATTTGAATCATTCATTTTCATGAAGCAAAAATTTTACATAGCTTTTTTTAACTCTGGTGAAGTAGTCAATTCTTAATTAAACTATTTTAGCATCAAAATCTGAAATGCTTTTTTATCACAGCGTATCTTAGTTTGGGTTTACTAAGCATCAGGATTTTAAAACTAAAACTTTTTAACTGAAACATTTTATTTTGCTTCTTCTTACTTAATAACAAAAGGTTTCCACACCTCTTATTTCCAAATTACTGGTGACAATGTTGAATCATAAGTCCCTCCTCTTAAGGGTCCTCTGGCTCTTCTTTGTTTGTGCTGATTTTTGCACTTGCCTCCTGTTCTAGCCCCTCCCTATAAAAGCCAGATGCTCCTACCAATCAGGGCTCTGCATTGGAAGAAGGACACCTGGAAGCCCACCTACCAGCGGGTCCAGGAATGGCCCGACGGCATAGGCTTTGCAATGGCGTCCTGACCATCAGGGTCTGGGGCTTGGAGCTCCTGGCCCCGTTACCCCTTTTCATTTCCCCGACCCTTCACAGGATCCCGCTCCGGCTTTTAACTTTTGTCTCGGCTGTCATGGCAGGATTACCCGGCTCTGAACTTTTGCTCACCCTGGATTTCGCTACAGACTCCCTTTGGACTTGTTTGCCTTGACCACGCCCCCCCCCCCCCCCCCCGAGCACCAGTGCACCGTTGACACCCCCCCCCGTGCGTTTACCAGCCATGTTCCTAGTCCTCTTTTCCCCGTGTTTGTTGCACTCCCTTCTGGATTCTATTGTCTGCATAGGGTCCTGAAAAACACTTCGTGACAGACAATGCATCACTGCAGTTACAGTACTTCTTTATAAATATTTATGTGGGAATGAATAAGAATTAGTCATAAAAACTCAGAATTGATTAAATATTCCAAAAATATTGGTTGTGAAGACAAGGATTATTGACATGATTTTTAAACAGTACTTTAAAGAAACAAAACAATACAGTATAATATGTCCATTTGACATATTTTGACATGTCAAAATATGATGCTATTAGGAAGCTCTTGTCCCTTAAATTGGAAGTACCATAGGCATTCTTAATTCATAATTGAGGATATTTTATTACATTGCTTACTTTTAGAAAATGAGATACTCTGTGATTTTGGGTTATTATTAGTCCAATCATATTTTTTGTCTTTCGAAAATTCCATATTACAGAGTCCCAAAAATTACACCAAGTAACATCAAAAGATTTTGTCAGAAAATAATTATACAGATATGGTAGTCAAAAGGCTGATAAAAGTGGGTGATATTATTTTGTTGTCTTCTATCACATTGATAGAGAGAAACAGTTTGGATCATACAGTAGTCATTCTTGACATACAAATCCAAACAAGAGCATCTGCTAATTTAAAAACATCTATAATGTAGCTGAAAATCAAGTTTGAAATTCAATTTCTATTTACAATATCACTTTTTTGGAAGCATAGACAATATATACAGTATATAGATATAAATTTAAGTACAGTGAATAAGTGATGTTAAAACAAATAAAACAGCAGAGTATTGTACTGTGCACAATGTTGAAAAGATGTACAGAAGTTTAAATGATCAGTATGCTTCCAAGATTTCAAGTCTCACCTTAAATGCAGTAGTACTTTAAGGGGCTTGACATATGTGGATGATACTGGTACTCTAAAACATCTCTGCTCTATTGATTTAATCATCCTTGGGCAAAGTAAATGCCTTTGCAGAGAAACTACAGCTGCACAAAGTTGTACCCTCAGTAATTATCAGGAGATTCAAATACCTGGAAGCTGCTTGAATTTGCATAAATCCTCTTGTGAATGAAATAAAGAATGAAAATACATTCTATAGAGAAAAAAAATGAAGTATTTTTTAAGTGGACTGCTTGAAATATGCATAGCATGCATTGTTAAACTGATGGAGGGCTTTGGTCAATTGATTTAACAAAGCAGAGTATTTATGCCATGAATACATTTTTATGATTATTTGAACACTATCATTTTTAAAGCTCTAATTTGAGCTGCATTTGCATTGGGTACAAGTTGATAGACTTTCAAGTATTCCTAAGACATGCACAGTTCTTTTTTTAACTGGAATCATCTGATATTTTTTTAACATAATTGTAGTTTTGTAATCAAACAGATCTTACAGCTATGACCTTTGCATCAGCTTGAACAAGATAAAGACTGTGGGCACTTTTTAGAGCCAAACACTATTTTCACTCTGAAGGGAAAAGAATAGAGACACAATATTTAGGCTGTGGAGCCTTCTGAGGAACCTGTGGAAAGATCCATTACTGAAATATTGTGTCTATTTTCTTTTCCTTTCAGAATGTAATAAACCTTTACCTGTTCCTTTGCAGCATACACATACTGATGCACCTATGGTACTGTATGAACTTGAACTATTTTCACACTGCAAATACAGCAAGTCAGTGTCAACAGCAAGGTTATTATCAGTGTGAGAAGAAATGTGGCTCTTCCTGGCAACTCTGCAAATTCACAAACAGAAATCTTTTTTTTTTATAACTTTTAGATTTAATGACTCTAAGAGTGAAAATGTCAGTTGATTTCTCTTACTATCATCCTGACTGTTGTACATAGTAATATGAATGCTGTTATTACAAGTGCTTATGTAATCTCAAGTTCCATCTCAAGTTCAAGTTTATTGTCATTATACTCATATACAGGTACATGGTATAACGAAATGTTATTTAGCTAGCTCTCAGATGGTAAGAAGTACAAAAAAAACAACAACAATATAATTGTATAAGAAAAGAAAGACAGAGACAACAGGCAATCTGCAAAACAACAACAGGTAACAGGTAATGTGCAAAAAACATCAGAAACATAAAAAACATCAAAATCATACATAAACAGAATGAAATAAAGGATAGAAAATTATGGAGGGTGAGCTTCTTGACATGTGAGGTAGAGGTAGATTTCAACGTGTGTTTGAGTTTTGATAAAGAGAGAAGGCACTGTGAGGTTTCAGATCGTAGGTGAGAGAGGCTGAGAGTTTAATAGTTTGATAGTGTGGGGGTAAGAACTTTCTCTGAGTCTGGTAGTCCGGGCCCGAATGCTCCGGTACCGTTTTCCAGATAGTAGAGGGTTGAAGAAACTAGAATAAATGCTTTTAACAATTTATCTCCTAAAGCTCAAGCTGCATTTTCTTTGCATGTCAGCAGGAAATGCATAGCAACTGCTGTCCGTTCATGATTTCACATGACGTCTATGCGGAACTTGTAACATCCTGAGTTCTGGCAAAGTGCCATATAAGGATGTCTTTTCTGTTAGACCAGCATAAGAATGGAAAGGACTGAGTCGACAGTTAGCAAGTCATATAATGTACTGTATGTGCTAATACTTTGTTTGTTACACTGTATAAAAAGACTAACTTTATAACCGTTCGGAGAGACTGGCTTTGTTAAGCTACTCTCCCGCTTGCAAGCGTAATAAACAGCTCTTCTTTCACCAACACCCGGACTCTGACATTTTTGTGTTTCTACAGGGTCAAACAGTCTGTAGCTGGGGTGTGTGGGGTCTTTGATGCTGCTTAGAGCTTTCCTCAAGCACCATCTGTCAGAAATGTCCTGGATGGATGGGAGAGCAACCCCAGTGATGGACTGATACATGGGGAATTGGAGTCACATAAATAAAAGCCAATAAAATTGACTTAAAACACATTTCATATTAACTCCCAACATTATATATCACTCTGTTATTAAAAAATGGAAACTAGAGTATTGCAATTATTAAAAAAAAATATTTGTTAGTTTCTTCTCTTTCAATTGTACAGTATTTTGCCATGTTTTTTAGAAACAGTCTCCATCATATTATGCTAAACAAAATAACAACCAAAAAACTGTTTTCTCTAAGTCTTAACCAATTTTTCTTCCATGGATACTTGTGATAGATTAAAACATTGATACAGTATAACACACATTATTATCTACAACACAAGCTAGCCCTTGCATTTAGACCTTCTGTGTTCCAAAACTACCCTGAGTTGTAATCTCAAAGATGAACCAAATCTTAACACAAACATAATTAATGTTCCAAAGGACTTTAATAATGCCCTCAGAGAAATTTCTTTTACTGCCAGTCTCTTCAGTGCAAAAAAAAATATTTTCAGATTTCAGTCCATAAAGAGTAGGGCCATATTACTGGAGCTACTACACTGTACGCCCTGTAAGAAGGTGGAACTCACTCAAAGAATGCTTTTGTCTTCAGTTCCAGAGACAGACAAGATGGCTAAGCTGATGATCTAGGCCTGTCATTTCACCTACTAACTTACAGATGCAGCCATTCAAAATGAGCGGGGTACACTGCTGTAAAACGCGGTGGTCGTGTCGCATCATAACACAGCATAACGCGTTACACCGTATAATACCGCAGTTATGATAATAGTATCCAGAATCACCGCCAGGTGGAGCTAATAAAGCTTAACCTCTCATGTACAGCATTTGAGCTGTCACCAGAAAACCTGTCACTGCTGAAGGACAATCTTTTTCCAATTAAGAATTTAAATTGTATACTCTTTAGACTTTTAATATTTTTAAACTGTGTATTACAGCATGTTAATCATTAAACATTAAAAAGTCGGTATATTTTATAAAAGCAAGATTGCTCAGTTGGACAAAAGTACACACCCTACCACCTTTATCGTAAATCTTTTAATTATGCAGAAATAATTTATGCATCAAAGTCTTTATGGAAGATATTACTAATAGTATTAATAATGAATGACCTTGGACAGGCTGTAAGCTCAAACTATTACCGTGGTCCACTTTCTTTGTAACCGTCTTTGTAAAAGAAAATACTTTATTTTTTCATTGACAAAAAGTAACACCACAGCATTTCGTTGATCCAATCACATATTCGTTTCCAATCATACAAAGTAAGTTTTGAGAATCTCCGATTCACCATGCCTTTCATATGTTGATTCAGTACAAAAACAGGTTTCGATGGTTAATAACCACTTTTTATGCGCAAAAAACGGGTGATCTTTCTTTGTATGCGCTGTAAGTTTTTTTCTTCTTAATTAAACGTTTTAAATATACGAATTTCATAAAAACAACACACGTTTCGAACAGAAAGAATCATATTCTGTTCTCTTCCTGGTATGTAGAACAGATCAGCAGGTCTTTTTTTCCCCAATTGCTTTTTTCCACTGTATTTATCATATTGGCTAGGTAATGTCCTCTCTCTGCTAGCTAATGTTACTTGTTGCTGTGTTTCTGCATTGCGTAGAAGCACACATATATATAGAAAGTGCATTATACTACTATTTGAGCTACAGTACATGGATATAATTATATTGTTATAAATTTCTTTAGATACACGATTCCATATTATATTAAAATTCTAAAAGTATGCTTTTGTTTACTCTGATAACGAGCGTATTCGCAGAAAAGGTTAAAATATTAGAACTTTTCACAAAGTATATAAACTTAATATGGTCAGAAGGAGCACGTAAAAAAAATCAACATCATAATTCTAGAAGGAAAATCATTTATTTAAATGTTAAACAACATGCAATTACTTTAGTATACACGTATGCTTCCAACACATAGAGTATGACTTCACCATCAGATGGTATACAGTAGATTAAAATACAGTATCAAATATAAAAAAAATATACATGATGAACGATAAATATATACAGTACCTTTTTAAGTCAGTTCATGTATTAGGACATTTTAATCCAGCAGCACTGGGAAGGTGTTATTATAAGAAAGTAAAGCAGCTAACCATCAGGCCCTCTAAATGTGAGATTGGACTATAGGATTTGCCCCTAACTTCAGACGTTTTTCTTGGATATTGCAATCACCTACTGTAATCCCAAGCTCATTTAGGAACTGTGGACTGTGTTTGAGTGATGCTACAGATCCTATCCACAGCTGATTTTCCATCTTGAAATTCTGTGTACTGCAATTATGGATTTACTGTATATTTAGAAATATAAAATCACAATTTATGACATCTTCTACAGTTCAAGATGCTTTGAATTTTGCATTAGACCTAAAAAAAAGGAAAAAAATAGTACCAAGTTCATTGTTTATGGGCAAGCAGTGAACAACAGCATGCCAGTTTTTTTTCATCTGTTAAAATCCTTTTCTTGTTTAGCTTTCTCATGTCAAGATTCCTTATGTGTTTTACTGCAGCTTTTCCATTCTTAATTTATGTCCTTTAAACCTATGGTATTTCACTATTTTGGGGGGAAAGTACAGATGGTAGATCATTAACTGAAAGTGATCCCAGGATTTATACTGTATATTTAGTGCTTTATAAAAAGGTGGAAAAATCTTAGAGTTTTTTTTTACAGATGCATTGAGTCTTCACCACAATTGTTCTAAGTATGCCTTTACGTGCAGGAAAAACATTACAGTATGCCTGCATTTTTCATCACAGGTTTCCGATGTCACTAGAGCTTGAATGCATCCCTGCTCAGATAACATTACACAGCAGAGCTGGCCCATATTCTCCACAGGCTGATGGACAGATCTTATTTCCAATGTGCATTTTTATCAAGCTGAATACAAGCCTAATCTGACTTACCATGTGAGTTGACACATGGTTGACTGTCTCATTCCATGCTTATCATTATTTTCTTTTTTTTTTTGACATGTGGAACTGTACTTATGAGATATGTTTTGGCTAAATTGGAAGAAGCAAAATAAAGCTTATTAAGATATTTGAAAAAGGTACGTGGGCCCTACTGTAACAGCCAAATTTAACCCCTACATCCCTGCTACCATAACCCATATTTCAGCATACAGATGGCATCTGGAGTCAAAGAACAATGCGTAAAATGAATTGATTTGAAAAGGTTTGCTTGAGCAGTTTTGATATGGTGCATGGCAGGCCCCTTACACGGCATTGTTCCTAAACATATAGGCTCTTTTTAGAAAGTGTCTGGCCCTAGAACTCCCCTGTCAAAAACACAAAAAGCAAAGCCGTGTGGTGGAGAGCTTCACTGAAAAGGGATGATGAATAGCGAAATGGTCTGCAATATGCAGCCTAGCAGGGCAAACAGTAGGCCCATTCTTCCTGAAGAACAAGTGATGTTTTGGGAAGCAATCCTCCCTGTAGACAGCAAGAAAGGCCCCCAGGAAGGGGGCAGCAGCCTGTAGTTGAGAAAAAAAAGAAAAGAAACAGACGTAGAGTAGAAATGTACTGCTTTATATAAGGAGTTTTAGGGGTTCTTCATGAAGTAGATTAGCGTGCTAGAAGCTGGCCTGGTGGAGGTATGAGTAAGCCAAACAATTTTTTTTTCTTTTTTGCCATGTGCTTTATCAATGACTCCAGACATGTCTAACTGTACAAATATTTTAGTAAAAGATATAGGAATCTCTTTGTAATTAATTAACCCAGAATCTTCTGTAAAGGCATTTTGTTTTTATTTATTACTACCCTGTATCTATTTGAAATATTCTTTAGTGTTTTCTAAAAAGCTCTGTTGTCTTCAGTTAAATACATTATAAAAGTGTTTTGTGTTTCCTCTGCTGCACATAAAAACATCTACAGTATTAAGCAGAGTCATTAATACCAATTTCAAATTTTATTTACATGTTTGTTTAATATAGAATTTTCAAAACTTTTAAATATTGTCCAAAACCCATAACAATACCACTTAATATTGACATCTGTTGGTGGTACTGCAGGAAGAAATGAAAAGTTCTCCATTCTCATATTACATGCTTGGGGCCTGCCGCAGCATGTTAGCAATCTAAAGTAATGTACACATTTCTTTTAATTCTGAATCATTTTGAGTCTAGCCAATTATATACATATATAAAACAACCTAAATAACATATAATATCTTTCTAAATATATATAAGTTAGACTGAATAACACAAGCCAATGTGTTGCTGAATTCCCTCTGAAATTTAGGTCGAAAATCCACATTTTCAATTTTCCATTTGCTGTGATCAAATCAAATTTGGAGGACCATGTGTACTGTAAATGTGCACATTGGTGTTTGTGAGGTATTAAGAGGTGCCACTGTATAGTGAGAAAATGGGGATATGAAAAAGAAGGAACATGCAAAAATAAGTGTCATGTCAAACGCAACAATTGGTACAAATTATAGATTTCTGGGAATTACTGTAGGTAGAACATTTACTACTTAAGCTAAATCGGTATGTAATATTTTAATTTCAAATGGAACTATTATTAATCTTCAGTTTTAAGGTTAATACTAGGCTGCCATGTTTGCTATTGTTAGTTGAGGGTCCTACCTGTTTCATTAACACAAAAACTTGAATTGCATGGCATACAGTATTCTCAGTATAATTTTAAGAGACATCACATAAGAAACTTGGCATTCTTGTGCCAAAGTTTGGGGCAGCATATACTGTATCAATCATTTACTTCCATAGATCTAATTTTACACTGCCCATCAAGCATAACAAACCTGTTGGCTACAGACAGAGCTATCACCTACGCAAGAACACATACTGACATTGCAACAGCAGAGTTTTAACATGCTTTGATATCTTACACAACTTTTTTGTGGTTTTAGGAACAGCTCACCCTAGTGACCAAATAATGACAGTACAAGTTATAACATTTTTGAAGACCAGACAAAACAGGAAAAATGCATGTTTTCTCTGAAAGATGTATTTCTGGCTAGAGACTGAAAGGAGGAATTTGTGTCCCTATGGCTACAACAAAAACATGGAACTTCTTTGGTAAAGATGAAAACTTCCAGAAGGTAATATATAATGGCCTGAAGTCTCTTAAAGCCATGTTAGAGGTGGTCCAAAGGCTTAATTGGTGGATTTTTTAGAACTTTTAAGCCTGGAGTTTTTCGAGGTTTCCAAAGAATGGAGATAAGCTTATTTATTTCATCAAAGTCAATGAGTAAACTGAGATTATGATCCAACATTGAGCTTGAGGTGGAAAAAGATAGAACCTTCCGTATCTTCAGTGAGAAGAAAACCATCAAGCCATTAATAACTAAATTAATAAGTAATTAATAAGAAAATAAGTTAAGGGAAGAATGACTGCTGCCATATTGATCAAAGCCTGAATACTCAGTATCAGTAAGATAGGATGCAGAATGTACAGTACATACTGTAGATCCCTAGGCCTGTGCCAAAGGAAGGTGAAGATGAGATACCACCCTAGAGTGAGCCCAGAAAGAGGACTGATGTTGAAGAGAGGTAGCCCTTAATTGAGCCAGAAGAAGATGATGATAGGGATCCAAACTCTGTCTGATTGGCTAAAAGGGGGATTTAGTTCAGGTGGGTAGCTGCGTCAGCATGCGTAGGCTGCAAAGGAACAAGTAATAAGTTTATTCCATGCTGAAAAAAAGAAGAAAGAGAACACAACGTTTCGGCCATGAAGCCTTCTTCAGGTGTGCACAATTGAAGCAATTCAGCCTTTCATGCTGAGATTATTCAACAGAGAGCAGGGTCTTCTTTGTTGAAGACCTGTGTTATTGTGTCTATGCAACTGTTATTTCCCAAATTTTTAATCCAGTGTCATTTCTTATTTGCCTGTTCTTTTACTACAGAACAGGAAAACCTCTTTAGTTTTAATCTCCATGACAATATTCATTTAAAAATCTCTACCTTTCTGGCATGGATTTTGACTTGCACTTGCAACTTAGTGTGTGCTTTTTGTTTGCTTTGATCGCCTTTCATTTTACCTGTTTGTTCTTAATTGTTTAATTGAAACCTTCAGACTACTGTTTTCTGGATTTTTTTTGCTTATATTTGAGGTAAATGTTCTAGTGCTTTAGTCTGAAATGTAACCTTCTCTTCATTTAATACATTTCCATGTATAATTCTTTCAAAATTTACTATGATGAAATTGTGAATCATAATTTCAACCTCTACCTGCAGAGTTTTAAAATACATTACAATGAAAAAATAAGGTAATTTTATTATTCGTCCTAATTTTATTCTCTTGAAATAATTTTAACAATTCATATGTAACTGAGTAAACAGTATCCTAAAAGCTCAATTTAGTATACAATTTGCCATAAGCAATTTTTACAAGGTCTCAGTTAGCACCTGTTCCTTGGTTTTTACTTTCTAAAACCAATATATTTTCCCAGAATTTCCAATACAACTTTGGGGCTCTACTTTTTTACTCTTTTTCTGTCTAAGATAAAAAAAAATTGTTTCCAGGACAAAAACTGATCGTATCCTGTGAGTTTAGTAATGTAATTCTACACAAGATATGTTTGTTAACAACACTTTCTGAATTTTTAATCTATTTTGCCAAGAGAAAGCAGAGTGGGCTTCATGCAGAACAGCCGGTGTTTCCTGTTTATCCCATTAATACACTGTTCTTTCAATCGTTTACTTTCCTGATTCATAAAACCATCATTAAGAATGAGTGACAGTCCTTTTTTACCAGACTTTCTGTCACAGACGTCCAAAGGGACTAACCGTGGGGTGCAGGAGAGCGGAAAAAGACCCATATGCATAGCGGCGAGACGGGAAAAAGGCCCAGGCTCATAGTGCAAAGAGTTCAGGAATGCCGTATAGAAACCTATGCCCTCAGGGAGTGGACGTGGGGCGCCCTGGTGCTAGGCGGGTCTCAGGACATCCGAACGTCAATGCTGAGCGAGGACAGAGTGCAAGACCCGGAAATATATAGCCCAAGGGAAAGAGAGGGACAGGAAGGACAGCAGACCAGAAACTAGGGACAGGACAGAGAAGGAGCGCCCTCTGGCTGCAGAGGGTGTGACACTTTCTTCCATGACAGATAAACACTGTCAGTAAGGAATAAGCAATGACAAACTGAACGTACATTAACTGTTTGGCTACATAATAAACATCTAAATAAAATATGAAATGCACAACTTTGAATATGTATTTCACATGTTCAGTTATGCTGCCTTCCTCGTCTCCCTTATCCCTTTCTCAAATTAACTTTATTTTATTTACCCTTATATTCCTGCTCTCTCTCTTATTCCCCCACACACCTACTGTATAGAAGACTCCACAGCTGAAACATTTTTTCTTCTTCTTTCTTTTTACTTTTTGGTGTCAAACTAATCTCCTCTTGCTCCTTTGAAGCTTGCATTGTGACCACAGTTTTCCCAAACTTGAAAATGTTATGTTGGAAATACAGTATATGCAGTGATTATGTATTCATGATACGATTATAGTCATTCAAACTTCTTTGATGCTAGAGGAACAGATTCCTTCATGAAGCTAAGAATAAAGATGGCAAATTCTAGCCCTGAGCATAATCCTTGAACATGTGGTGCAAATGCAAATGTTCATTATGTATAATTATTTGAAGTTGGATTCAATAGTTTACTGTGCAAAGAAACTTTTCTGAAGAGTTTGAAATTCATGATCTAAAACAATGCACAGTTGTAGACACTAGTTACAGTATTATTTCTTCACTTCAAAGTGAATGGGAATGTGCTAAATGAGTGGATAAACACTCAAAATACTCCTAAAAATGGAAGAGGCTCAGAGAGTGCTGACAAGAAATGCCTGTAAGAGCTTTTGTTTTTCAAAGCAACACAGCATTCTCAGAAATATCTACAATAGCAATTCCTATGAAGGAAAACTGGCTTGATTTGACATCAGTTTGATACCTGCAGAGATACATTTACATTCTACTGTACAGTAGAATCTAGAATGATGTAACAAAAACTTTCTTGAAGGTAAAACTATTTCTTGATTTTTTCCCAGGATTTAAGAAAATTAATGAACACGTTGTAGAGAAATGTTTTTATATATTTCAACTCTCAGATAATAACAATCCCTACAAAAGTATAGTATGGGCAAGAATGACCAGTTGCTTTTTAGACATCTCTCTGAGACCCAGTGCATAAGTAGTTCTTTAAAATTCCAAGCAATATAGCTGACCTTTCAGTAGGTACTGTACACATCTGTTTGAGTCATGAGAATATCATCACTGAATGATATTCTTACTAACCTTCATAATAAGTCTAAAGCATTAACACTAAAAGTAAATCCTGCAACAAGTTAAAATATCAATATTTGGAATTTAATTTAAATCATTATTACACATTATACCATTAAATATTATTGGTTACTGACTACATCAAACCATTCTAACAAGCCTAAAATATAAATACACTGTATTTAGGAAGTGATATACAGTGTAAGGCTGTACATGTATACAGTTTCACTTTTTAATTGGTATTATAATGATAATAATTATAATTATCACACAAAATAAAGCATTCTTCAATGGAGAATTTTAAACATTCTGCATTTTATCACATGTTGAGTGATTAAAGTTCTCCTCCTTTTAACAACAATCTGGAGTTGCATCAAGAATAATTGAAAACTACTTTGCATTTTGTATCTCATTTACTATTGTTGTTTGTACAAATTTTTCACATAGTGTAGGTCAATGACCTCATTTTGTATTCCTCTAAAAAGATAATGAACCTGCAAGTGTTTTTGGCTCTATTGTGTTTCATGAACATGCTTAACATGTTCAGATAACAGTGGGTCATTCTTACTAAGAAGCTCAATGATACTAAGAACGTGTCCATTTTCAGGGTCACCTTTACATTGTTTAGTGCCAAAGAAAACTAACCTTTTTTCCACAAATATACATGCAGTATTTTTTTCCAGTTATCACTCTGTTTAATTCATTGAGATGTAAATTATGCTGGATTTGTTAGCTGGTCCTGCTCTACTAGTAGATTGCCTTCTAACATTATTATGATATTAATTTTCATGGAAGATAGTTGATCTTTTAACTTGCTCCAATCTCTGGTGATGTTCCTGCCTGATGGATCAAACAATACTGAATAATTTGCATTGCTACAGATAAAAATGAAGCAGGGTATACAGTACTTTTCCACACTTCAGCAGAGCCAGTCCCTTTTGCAGAGATCACCATCTTGTCACGATTATAGTCCCTCCTCCTTAAGGGGACTCCGGCTCTTCCTTGTTTGCCTCATTCCCCGCGCCTGTCCCCTGTTCCCAGTCCACCTTAAAAACCAGGCACTGACGTTAATCCTGGTTCTGCATCTGATCTCCGTATCGTGCGAGTCCAGGACCTGGAAGCGCCTGCTCCCGTTAAGGTTTTATTCTCTGTTCCCGCTCCTCTTCCGCTGGTTCCAACCTGGTTCCTGTTTTTAATCCCTTGTTGGATGGATCACCTGGTCATGGACTTTTGCCCTGTTTTGGTTTCTCCTTTGGACTCGTCAATGGATTGTTTGCCTCGGACTCACCCCCCTGGACACCTGCGCACTTTGGACACGCCCCCCCCTCGTATTCATTCCCGAATCCTGCATGACTTTTTCCTAGTGTTTCCTCACTCCATCCTGGATTGTGTCGTCCGCATAGGGTCTGGAAAGAACTGTTCATTACACATCTAGGAGAGAGTAAGAAAAGCATGATTTTCAGCATCTTTTGGAATCTTACTAAAATCCATGCTCGCACACATGTTTTTCATTCTTGTTGGCTGGCAGCAAACTTCCACTTGAAATGAAATGATTTATTTAGTACATACATTGTAATGCTAATCTGGAAATTAACAAATTATCAAACATAAATCAATTAATTACTATACAACTAAAAACCAAATAAATTGTTAGGCTTGAAAATTATGGGGGGAGTCAGTTTACCGTTTACTACCGGTGACATATTAAGCCAATTTCCGTCTGGAATTTCCTCCCCCTTAAACATTTGTTATATCTCTGCAGCAGAACATAGCAGGAGCCTGGTTCAGGTCTTAAATTGAAGCTAACCCCCTTGGCTTTGAGTGTGAATAGTCAAATGTCTTATATTTCTTAATGTGTCCACTCAGCAGACAAACATATGAAAAAAAAACCCAAAAAACAGCTTGCGAACATGTTTTTTTGGCCTTCAGAGGTCAGATTTTTCAACTATATGCATGTCAAAGGCCTGGGAATGACTTGAAAACCTTGTTCTAGGTGACTACTAGCTTGGATAAAAATCTGGGACAAATTGATCAATTAGAAAAAATTCTACATCATGTTTTGTGAAGACTGGACCTGGAATTAAATGTCACGCCTATAATAAAAAATCATAAAAATATTGAAAATAATAAGAATAAAAACCATTGCAATTGCTATAAAAACCTTTAGACACTGCTAGAGAGCCTTTATCTGCTGTTATGCAATGAAAAAAAACCTCAGAGTTGCCTTCTGGTGTGGAAAAAAAGGAGCACTGATAAGAAACTGATAAAAAACTGATTGATTACCCCTTCTGAGTCAATGATTGACAGCTAAAAATGCAGCCTGAAGCTTCTAGAGGAAGTCTCACCCCCTAAGGGCTCTGAATGGCTGAAAATACAATGAATGACAGCGGTTTTTACCAATTAAATCGCCTTATTTCTGGCGGCCGTTCTTCAAACATTTACTACGTAATCAATAACGTTTACTAGTCTCTAGCTCTTGAGATAAACTAGTCTGGGTTATTTTGGATATATATCATGCTCCAGAATAAGGTAAAAACATGGGATATATATATATATATTTGCTGGTTTTTGCTTTTGCGGTTTTGTTGGTAAAAATGTATGATATTGACATGCTGTGCTTGCCGGGTTGCCGTGTGTTTTTATTGGGATTCTGCTAGTTCATTAATTTATTGGTTTATTGCATAATAGTGTCATGTCTGTGGAAACAAACTTTATGGTTTTGTTGTGGTGATATTGGAGAATACGTGCATGTGAGAAAATTTGTGGAGCGGTTTCAAACAAACGTTGTTTATCTCGCATTTATCTTAAAAATAAAAAGTGTCATCTGGGGAGACAGGAGTGCCCCTCAGTGACCGCGATCCACACTAACAGGTTAAAAAATAATCAAATACATTTTTTTTTCAAAATCTGGCACCCCTCTTCTGTGTTAGACCAGGGCCAAATAGTCATGCTGTCCGCTCTTTGATAGGCCCCAACTCAAACTACTTAATATATTGCGACATTAAATTACTTATGCTAAAAATTGATGCTCTCTGTAAAATATCTGCATGGTATTTCACAGAGAATCAGTTAGAGCGCCAGAAGTAGTACTTTGAAGAAATAGTTCATATGTTATTACCTAATATTCATAATAAAAACAGCATTGAGCATTGTAATCAGTGATACTGTATTATATCACCAGACATTTTGTTACTAATACACAGCTAGTCAAACAGCTTTTTTCCATTACTGATACCAGTAATTCTGAGGTTTCTCCTTAAAAATAATCAGTAGAGAGTTTTGCATTATATTTGAGACAGAGTAACTGTGTACTTATGAATTAACTGAATGGGTAATTTATGAAATTATGTCACAAAACAACCTAATTAGTAGAGAGTGAAAAATACAAATATATATTAACTAAAGCAAAAAAAAGTACAAATAACCTAAACATCTAAACTAATACATTGTATTTCAAGCTTACTACAAACACAGTGAGTTAAAAAGAAAATAAGATTAGCACATAGATGAGTTGAAAATCAATTAAACAAATTTAATGCAAAATGTTATGCTGTATGGTATATGCTCACATGTTTTGGCAAGGGCTAGTTTTTCAGTATAATAATGACCCTGAGCACAGAGGCAGATTAAATTACGTAAACTGGAAAGGAAAGAAACTTTGGAAACTGATTTATCTATTTAGGTGGGACATTTTGATAAGCAAAACACATTTGCTGCAAATTATGTTCCATTTAATATTTTGTTGAGAATGTAAATACATTATAAATGTTTTTGTATTTGTGGTGATTTCTTCATTTTCTTCAGGATGGCCCAGATATACTGAGAATTTTAAATTCTAATCCTACTGGAATTATACAATATATTTTCAGTTTATCTTCATCAACAGGAGACAGTAACACTTTCTTCATTAACTGATACAGCTTATAACTAAAGAATTGTAAAAACAAATTAAAGTAAAGCTCCTTTTTGTTGAACACTTGCTCTTTATCATTTATATGACTGGTATATTTTATGTTCTTGTTACCATGTTTCATGCACAGTGAACAATGACTGACGGGTATAACTACACATTTGCATTACATAGTGCAGTTTAATTAAAAGAAACAATGAAAATGAACCTGTTAGAAAAATTCCGTAGCAACAGATGTTCAATAAATCTCAGGTCTCCAACTTTAATCCTAGAGAGCCCTAATCAAATCAGTTTTACTGTATACTATGTGTCACTTATTTCTAATGATAGGTAACACCAGCAAGTTATGAATTAAGCAATTTATTTGTTCCAATAAGAAAACTCTGGTTTGTGAGGTACTGTACTTATATTTAGATCAAAAGCAATCTTTGTATTAAACTTAGAAAAAAAAATATTTTATTGAGTACCACGCAATCGTTTTAAGACTTTAGAAATTGGTAATTTAATGGTGACCAAAAACCTCAAATTTAGAAGGTAATGTTCCTGGGCTCTCCGGGAGCAGATTTAGTCTTCTGGATTAAAACACTTGGAACAGCACATGGTCTTGTATTGGATAAAGCAGTTAGGAAGAATGGATCTACCTCATACATTTTGGAGGATACATTTATTTCAGTTGTGGCCATTTTTTGGCATTTTTTTCCAAAATAAAAAATAAAAATAACATAAAAATAATTATTCTCTCCACATTACTGATAGCCCCCTCTAATGTTCTCCAAAAATACCTTAAAAATCATACCAATACAGTATAATAATGATCTGACTGCATCAGCAGCAGAAAAAGCAGCACTCCATGCCTCCATTGCATTCCCCTCCAATGACCCTTCACAGAAAAAAGCTCAGTTACGGCTGTTATGAAAGACCAAGATTAATGTCACCACTCAACAAGAGCATCAGCTGAGAGCAAATGATATTCAGTATTTACCATTTGTTTTCATAAAAACCTTTTCAGTGTTCATACACTCTAAGAAGACAATAAATAGCTGTGAGAATTGTATTCATCCTTGAGCATCAAATTTTTCTTATTTATTTTGAATTCTAACTTTGTTGTGTATTGAACTGTGTTCAATGTTCCTTTTAATTCTTAACTGGTTCATCCAATTTTGATTTTTCTGCACTGCCTGGCCAAGCACAAAACAAACTAAGCAAGTGAAACCACAGATATGCCACTTTAGGTTTTACAAACCAGTCCCTAGAAAATACCGGTTTGTTTAAAAATATATGGATGAACATTTTAAATTGTTTAGATGTATCAAACAACATGTGTGTTGTGTGAAACAGGGGAGTACATTCACTGTCTTGCTGGGACCTGAGTAAAAATGTGCATGCCTGTTGGTGGCCTACAATCCTGTCTGACTTTTCAACCATCTCTGTCCTCATCACTGCCCACATACTATATTAACCTAATTCTTAAACCAATAGTCTACACCTTTCAGCACACAGTTAAATCTGAGAAAGTGTGAAGTGGGTGCTTAAATGAGAATATCATCAAACAACCTTATGTTCTAAAAACATCAAATGTGCAAATATTGTGCTCTCCTTGTATGATTCTAACGTTCCCTTTAAAATTTTGTTAGGAAGCATCCATTACTATGCCAGAAGACAGTTATTGGGTACATGGGGTATGCTTGAATGTGGAAAAGGAGCTATCTTCCCCCATTTTTAGCTTTCACCTGTGAACAGTTTATATACATAAATACATTTTATTTACATACATTTAGGATTGTGCAATTCAACATGTTAAAATTTAAAATTACATGCCATGTATTTATTTAATTCCTTATTGTGATACAGATCTATTAAAACTACTAATAAAAATACCATATCAGTGTAAAATTTAAACTAATAATATATGGATACAAAAGTTGTATAAAAATAGGGTTATAATAAAACATCCTAATGTTTTATTATATTGTTTGTATTTGAATCCAATTAATCTAAAATGTTTTTTCTTTTCTTTCAAATCTGTTTCATAATAAAAGTAAATAGATAATATAACTCTCCAAATCAGCATAATTACAGAATTACTAGGTGCAAAACTCCCTGCTTTCTGCAAGATTAATTGTAAATACAAATACAAAATGGCCTAAAGAGACTGAAAGCAATTTTGCATTATTTTTGAAAGGATGATGTAATGCAAAGACGCATCCTTAGAAAAAAAACATGTAAAATGCTGAACAAATTGGATGATGTAATCTCTTTACTGCAGCAGAAGGAATGCAAGTAAAATAAATTAATATGTATATCAAAATGATTTAATAAAATAAACAATTAAATGCATGACTGAATTCTGCATAAAGTTCATTGTATTTTACCTTGATTAAACTGCTGAAAAGGGCCATAAACAAGACCACGGTAAGGATCAAGCATGATGCAATTAGAGTTTTGAAAGCAAACAATTCTTTTGCGGTTTATTTTTTTTTAAACTGCTGTCCTCAAAAGGTAATTATTACTTTTGATGAATATACTAAAATTTGCATTTCACTACCTTTTAAAAAACTAAAAGCCAATCCCTATCTTCCTTTCACTGTTGAGAAAAGAGGCACTTGTTCAATGTAGTATTTGCCATCTGCCACGAGCCCGTGCTTTGCATACTAAAAAAAAAATAATTTAAGGCATATTCAAAATAGTTAATGTGGGAGCCTCATTGTTAGCAAAGGAATACTATAGCCTTATCAGTTGCTTTAAACAGCTATTTATCATTTCTAAAGGGCAATTATTTTGAATCCATTAAATCTGAATTCATGGCCCCCCTTCTTGCCCTAACCTCCTTCCATACTGCATTTTAAATAGGGATCTGTATTTAAATGAAGGAATACATTATTGCAAGTCATTAAAGTATAGCAAACATATAGTTTGTTCATTTTGTAGTCTCCTTTTTCAACAGAGAAAGTTAAGCTGCTGCTACAGTACATAAGCTCTTTAATAATTGCTAGATAGAAAAAATAATACATTCTATATAATGCAGCTTCAGGTTTCTGGTGATAATGAAATATCCTTATCTATTGTTATAGTCCAGGAACTTGTTTATTAGTACAATACAACAGAGTAATAATAAAAAACATTTAATAAAAAAAAATCCTATACAGATCATGTGGTTCTCTGTGGATGTGTTAGTTTTTAATTAAATAGACAATAGCATTTAATAATATGGTAATAGCAAAGTGAATCAAGTGGAAACAGAATACTTTTCAGGTGAAGTATCTGTTTTGGGGTCTCTTTTTTACAACATTGTTACACTGTGAATCCTTCTATTCACACTTATATTTAATATTCAGCAATTCACAAGCCATTTACTTATGACTAATGGGGAGAATCTGCCATTAGGTTCATGGCTTTAGGTTCCCACACCCCAAGTGTAAAAAAATATCCTTATATTTTAGAATTTTAGCCACCCCAATTTTAGAATACATCCAGAACAGCGCAGATTGCACAGCAAACCCTGGCAGTAAAAACCCTACCAGACAGAAAGGGGACAGATCTTCTGTGTCTTTCAATACATATTTCCTTCAGTCTCCTTGAGAGAAGGCAGTCATAAGCAGAACTGGTGTCAGTGGAAGTGCTGTTACTAAAATGCAAAAATAAACCATAAGATTAATTGTATTTTAATGATGTTTTCTAATGATAAAGTTAGAATAGTTTCCAGCTCTTGATGCTCAACTCACTAAGCACTACATATACTGATACACATATGCAAAAATTACATCCAGACAAAAAGAGAATGTGGCTGTGCTCATAAACACATTCTTATTATGGAGGAGGCCAGTCATCATGAGTGGTTCACTTCAAATTGTTTCACAATTCCTCTCTCACGTTTTATTACTAATGAAGGAAAGTGAATTTCTATGGCCCAATGTAGGAGACAGCCATAGGGCTATGAATTCGGGTTGAAGCTATAGACATTGCTGTTGTATCCTTGAGCAAGGTATTATGCCTTAATTAGTGCAGTCCACCACATTGTGTGAAAGGATACTAACACTGCTGGGAGTTATCTGTCAAACTAGCATCCCAAACAAGGTTAAGACATACTGTACACTCTCAATTTACTTAATACCGGGGAAATCGGTAAGAGTTTCAGGGTGACATGCCTCTAGACTTAAGTATGGACTTAGTATATTAGTATATTTATTAGTCAGAAAATTAATTAATCTAAAACATAGGAAAAGATAAGGGAAAATTATAAAATTATACATATTCAACAAACATTTTACTTTAAAAACAAAATATCAGTACGTAACAATTAAAATTATGTTTTGCAAAATATGGTTCATACTATTGAAAGTTTTAAACTGTAAACTCTACAACAGTTAGTTTAGAATCAAATTAAAAACCTTTCTTGTCTTACCGTGTGTGTGCTTCATTGTTATTGAAGTGGGGTGACAGAATACACTTAGAGTTTTACTTTGCTCTAGACCCACTTGAAGGGTGACAGCCTGGCCTAATGGTTAAGGTGGCCCAACCCCTCAAGAGAGAGATGAAACAAAGGGGCACTGCACTTGAAGTTGAGATGGGAAAGTGGAGGGTTGCTTAGCAAAGAATGTTGGGAAAATAATATCTGAAATCTCTTATTATTGAAATCTTCCTAATCACAGTCAACCATGTACTGTATAGGCACCATTGAGAGCACTAGCCCTTTCGGATTTTAATAATGTAACATCCACCAGCTATCCTTTGAGACTGTGAGCTATTCTACTTGCTCTTGTTGGTAAATTTTCGAAGGCAGAAATACCCATTTTCTAATTTCATGACCAAAATTTAACCCTGTATCATAAGGTACATTGAAAATGTTTAAAATTGCTTTACATCCAACTGATAAAGACAATAAACATCTTTGTTCTCTGGTATGTTGTAGATAATACTGAGTTGTTTTTTCTTTTTTAATCATGCATTACGGGCAACTTTTTTTCCTTTGATCAACAGATCCAGAAACACCAATTCTGATTATTCTGAGTAAATAATAATTCTTCATTTAAATGTATTAAATGCATTTATTTAAGCAATTTTCTGTGCTTAGATACATTATTTGGATTTTTAATCCAGTTTGCACATTAAAATATTCCAGCAATGAGTTACTTTCATTTAATTTCACCATCAGTCAAGACCAGTAATAAAATTAAGGTCTCGCTAATTTAAACACAAAAATTCTAATTGAATTCTATTGCAAATCAACATGGATACTAAAGTGTAGTCTTGTTAAAACTCAATTATGCTTTCAGCTAGCTAGATGAGATCACTGCAAGAGGAAATTGATTGTAATGGATATAACGTGACTTCATTTTCTTAAGCTGCAATCCCATGTCCTCAATTGAGGCTGGACAGTCCATAGAATTTTTTTCTCTGATAGTTAGACCATGTCATGGTGGAGCAGTGGTGGGGCCCTGGGTTCAATTCTGAATCTGGGGTGCTATCTGCATCTGTGGATTTCCTCCAGGTGCTCCATTTTTCTCCCAGAGTACACAGGCATAGTAGTGGGATAATTGGGTTCTTGGAAAATTGGCTCTGGTGTGAGTGTGTCTGTATCTTTGTGTGCTCTGTGATGGATTGCCATCACATCCGAGTTGTAACCTGCCTTGCACCCATTTCTTGCCAAAATAGGCTCCAGATCCCTCATGACCCTGAATTGGAAACAGTTATTGGGAAATGGATCAATGATTATACTTCAAAACCTCAAATGTCTTTAGTATTGGCTATGAATGTGCTTTGGAAGATTAATTAAATATAAGAGTCTGAATATAACCTGAATGTCAGTCTAGAAGTTAATATTTAAACTTTTTAAACCTTTTACAATTTAAAAGATCATTATAATCTTCAATCTACTATGCAAAGCTGTCACGCCTGACATCCCTCCCTAGAGGGCGCTCCACTACTCCCGTTATTGTTCCTGTGATTGTTGCCAAGCTCCCCAGGTGTACCCCCTTATGTGTATTATTTAAAGACTAGCTTCTCCAGTCCTCGGGGATCATCATTAGGATAAGGATGTCGCAAGTCCCGCCTGGCACCAGGAAACCCTATGTCCGTCTCCTGAAAGCACAGGCCTCATTCCCGACACCTCCCGCTTCCTGAGCCTGGGGGTCTGGAGGATCTCGCCCCGTCACCCTTGGACCTTCATGTTTTGTATGTTCGTGTTTTCCCCCTTTTTTAGGATTTTAGCCTTGTCACGTCCCAGGATGGATTACTTTCCGCTGGACTCCCAGACTGTACCCTGACCTGCCTTTGGACCTGTTTGGATAGGGATGTCATTCTTTGTCTCCCCTGTTCACTGTCTCATGGACTGTCACTATTATTTTGTGCACTATTAAACCCCTGTGTGTTTCCTTTTACCACGTCTTCCGTTTTCTCCAGCTCTTACCGCATCGCATAGGGTCTACTACAAGACCTGACACGGATCTCGGTCCGTGTCCGTAACAAAAGCCTTGCAAAGGTTTCACTGTTTGTTGCTTTAATGTTTGCAGTTATGATACTTTGAAAAAGCAATTAATATTTGTTAATTACACAACCTACTCCAGATATTCAAAGCAAGAAAAAAGAAAAAAGAAAAGGATAAAAAAGAAAAATGTAAAAGTTGTTTACATAAGTATTAAAACTCTTGGCTGTGGCAAACCTAAATTGATTTAGGTGGACAAAATTACCTTAATGAGCAACATAATTAGTTGAATGGGCTCTATCTGTATGTGATAAAAGTGGTTTACTTTATTTCAGGATAAATAGACCAATCTCTGTAAGGGCCCTGATTCAAGTATTGAATTACAAGCAAAGATTAAATCAAGAATGCCAAGGAGCTTTTTAGAAAAACTCGTGGATAAGGTTGTAGAAAGGCACAGATCAGGAAATGGGTATAAAAACCGTTTGAAAGACCTTAATATTTCTTTGAGCATGATGAAGTTGATCATTCATAAGAAAGCCCCCAAACACTTCCTACATCAGGCTGTCTTTCAATCTGAGAAGTTGGATAAGGAGTAAACTGGTTAGGAATGCCACCATGAAGCCAACCGTGACTTTGAAAGTCTTTCAGGTTAAGTGACTGAGATGGGAGAAAATACCCTTGGTTCAACAATATCCTGGTCACTCCATTAAGGGGAATTACTCTATATAGAATTGAGAAAAAAATAACAAACAGAAAGTACATCATACTAGAAAAAATGGTTTTGTGGTAAGACAAGACAAAATAGATTTTTTTTGTCTAAATGCAGTGTGTTGCATTTTAGTACATCTTTACTGTAAAACTTGGTGGAGGCAGCACTACTGTATGTTCCAATTCTTCTTCTCAAGAGCAGGGGACTGGGAGTCTTATTGTACATCAGTATTCCCAGATTGATGGGAGTATCAGTGGAGAAAAGTAGTGGCAGATCTCAAAGGAAGCCCTAAAACTGAATTTAAAATTCACCTTTCAGTTGGACAATGATCCAAAAGCAAGAGGCCAAAGCTACAATGGAGTAGCTTAAGAATAAGTGAATTTCCTTGAGTGGCACAGTCTATATCCAAACTTGAATAATATTGAGAATCTGTAGAAAGACTTTTAAAACTGCTGTCCAGAAGTGATCCACAAGTAACTTCAGATAGCTTGAGCAAATCTGCAAAGAAGAACATGCAAAAAATGTGTCAAGCCAGTGTAGGAACAAGTATTTCATTTAGTGTTAACTGATATTAAGTATTTCTAAGAATCTTTGTTTGCCAGGACCAAATAGCCTGTTGCCTGTCACAGGAATGTAGCCAAAGATACCCCTCTCTGTGGTCTCAGCCAAAGGATGGTCTTGAGGTCTTTTGGATAAGGATTTTTCCCAAGACAGTCCAGACCCAGTGTCAATTCTCAGGCCACGGTCAATCATCCAACAAGTTGGCCAACCAATCATTGACCTGCAGGGTGTGGGAACCCATTCCACCTAGTGACTTTTTGTATAATCATCAACCGTATTATTGGTGCATCACTTCTAACTTTGCCTCCTCTCTCTGGCGAACCAACATGGTTGACTGACAGCAGAACCAAGTGCCTGCCACACTTGTTTCCCAAAGGGCTAAGTTGGAGGCTGAGCCCATACGTAAAGACCAGCTAGCTACCACTGTGCATCTGCTTGATCACCAGAGCAATGTGGGTGGACTTTCGTCAACATGCCTGAATACACCATTATTCAGAAGTAGCCGCTATGCCAGGAGCAAAACTAGTTTCTCCCCTTTTTGCATGACTCGCCCTGACTAAGTAGTCACCAACCCTATGCCCAGACTTCCAGTTCAGCTCAATGCTAATCAGACAATCCATTTGAAAAAATCAACTATCAGTGCAAGAAGAATCTCACAGTTTCCCTGATACCTTGAGCTGCCTCAGGACTGGAGTGGCACAGATGGAGACAGACCCAGTCAGCTTTTCCCCCATCCTTCTTTGAGGGAGTTACAAATCCATAGTTTTTAATAAATATGTCAATATTCACTTTCTCGAGAATAAAATATTTATATTAACATCTTAATATCAATGTTATTAATTTAAGTAGCAATAGTTAGTTACGAGTGACTGAATTTTGATTTAGTTAATGTAGTATCCTTGTTTTTATGTATCTCTTCTATATACTCGCTATAAGCTTGATATTTTGAATTTATGTACACAATTTTTTATGTATCAATAAATGTATTCCCTGTGTTGTGAATCCTTGCAGAGACTTGTTTTTCTGATGATTGATTACTAATAGCCAAAGTAAACTCACAAAAGTTACTGCTACAACTAAAAATTGTGCCAGTTATTTCACAAACCCCCTACACCACTGTGCAAAGCTTGTAGACTAACCTCAAAAACCTGTGGCTGTAATTTCTAACAGTAGTTCAACAGATTATTGACTTACTTATGCGATCTACATTTTTCTGTAGTTAAGAATAAAACTGGGAATGTTTCAAAAGAATAAAATCTTTCTAAAGTGTTGACTTATTTTAAAATACTCTACTCTAATTTTCTACTTATACAGTACTTATTTATTATATAGTGCATAGACTGTAAAACAAATGAGTTAAACAAATAGAAAATTCAGATAAACTCTGTTTTCCTCTCCTAATTAAAAATACTTTATTATTTTGTAACATTTAGATAATTCCTGACATTTTAATAAAAAAATCAGGGGACAGTAAATATTTTTCTTATAATATCTTACAAAACAAAGTATTTAAAAACAAATTACAATTGCAAGAAAAGAAAGCAACAAATCCCAAACAGCATACAAGAAATATTTAACAGCACATCAGTCAACTACAAGACTCCCCTATTAAAAACAGAAATGACTTGCATTCAACTTCTGGAAAAGAAGGCTCATCAGCCAAGTCAAGGAAGAAGAAAATTATTCATGTGTAAAATATCCTCCCACAAATTACATATCACCCTGTCAATAACTTTTCATCAATTCAAACGTTTTAAATTAGTGAACCATTCTACAATAGGTACTGTAACCTCAAGCTGTATCTTGAATAATACCAACAGTTTGAATACAGATAAAACATTTGCAGTTAGACTCACATTTTTGTTTGCTTGGATAACTTCATGAAAAGCCTTTTTGGTCAGACCCAAAAGGAAATTTGCTAGTTTTGTCAGTTTATCCCAAAGTTAAAAAAGTGTATGGAAAAATGTTAAACCCATATTAACATTAACATTCACCTTCATACTATATTTTTATATTTCTGGTTTATTGTAAAAGTCAATAAATTTTCTGAATTGAAGTCTGCCATTAAATGCATGTAGAAAGGCAAGGTTCCTAACATAGATGTTATCCCACCTGAGTAAAGTATTAGATATTTGGAATGCCGTTATGAAATTAAAAGGGACTCATTTCTCAGAGATCAGAAAATGGTACTGATATCACTGTTAAGTAAAGGACAACGGTCTTCTCTGTTCAAGCTACAGTATAGTCCTCTACCTGTCATTAATATTGATCTCAACTTATATGTTGAAGTGTGTGCTACAAGACTCAAGTCACACATTGGTTAAATTAATAAATTGTGACTATACAGGTTTTAGTAGAGGAAGATTATGTTTTAATAACTGTAATTGTACACTTTAGAAATATATTTTTCTAAGTTCACATAATAGGAGGCAATATAATTTGTTTTACACGTCTGTTTCATAACAGCCATTTGACTGGCCTAACCCTGTGGTTGTGCTTTCTTCTCTTTTGATGTGGAGAAGTCCTTTGATACCATGTGAATGAAATTACCTCTGGTTGGTTTTAGAGAATTTTGGATCTGGCCCTAGATTTATTAATATGGTGGACATCATGTACAATTGTCCTGTGGCCTAAATTATCACTGGTAATATTCAGTCTGAACCCTTTCCTTTAGAAAGAGGGATGCCTTTTCTCATCTTGTTATTTGCTTTGACTTTGAAACCTCTGGCACATGGATAACAGACAAAGTACAGTACTGTACATATATTACTCAAATTGAGATAATTGACTTAAGCATTTCTAAATACACTGAAGAGGTCAGTTTATACAGTATGTTTCCAACATTGCATAATCTATTCCTTATTTTTTTTAATTACTTAATACTTTTGGAAAGATGTAAGGCTCAAAAATAACTGGAGTAAGTAAATAAACTCTGTTCCCCATGACCTCTGTTGACAAAAATTGACATTGGCTCCTATTATGTGCATTCAAAAAATATATATTTCTAAAGTGCACAATTAAAGTTATCCATAATAAATATAGGTGTAATTTTAATTTTCCAATGCATAGGGTCAATCCTGATTTTTTACAATTGTCTCAAGATTGATTACAAAATTAAACGTTCTACCTACTACATAATCATATCCGGAAATATGAAATACGAAACACTGTTAGTAATTGTGATGTGAAAAAGTTACAAAATTTTCTTTAGAGAATAGGTTAAACAATCAGCAATAGTTAAATGAGTAAGCAGTGAAAAGGACAGTATCAATAGTAGATAAGATAATATATCAATATAATAAGATAATAAACAATATAAGTTCCAAGAAAAATAAGCAGTAAAAAACAAAGTCCAGGATGAGCAAGTCAGGCAACTAAACTGCAAACAACAAAAGGAAAAAGTAACTCCACAGCACTCAGCATGAGCAATTATTGATAGCATTTACATCTCATTCAATCCCAGAGATGTCCAATGGTGAAAGTTGAAGAGTTGTCCTGTGTCAAATCAAAGTGATATCGATTGGTTGGGTGAGGAGCCCAACCTCCTGAGCTTCTTTTAAAATTTTAAAAAGATGGGTTTGACCTTTGCAGACAGCCTTGAGTGTAATGGGGTGGCAGTCCCTAAGCTACCAGCCTCTACCTGACCTATGGAAAACCTTTTCGTTTCTGAACAGTTGTATTGCTGTAAACCTGAAAGAGGAGCAGTTTGTTTTCACCATGCAGAAGCATGGAAACAGACTTCAGTTGCCATAATATAACTACCTGTCACTGTATCTAAGTAAATTGAAAATCTATGTGTAAGACCGACTTTAACCGTTATATTGTTGTGTACTCTCTGTGCCTTTTAAATCTGACGGCCCTCCAAGGAGAGGATCCGGTTTGGCAGCTTACATATGGTATTACAAATCTAACGGTATTAGACCTTCTGCTTTGATTCAGTTAGGCCTAACAGATTACAGATTATTACAGGGGAATCCAAAGGAAATTAATTATAAGGTACTATAAGAAACCTTCCTCACTAATATGTCTGAGACATCAAACAATTATGAACATTTCCATAATTATTGCAGATGACTGGTCCAAATATTTTAAACATATTTTACAATACAGACTTAAACTCTACAGAACTGCAGCAAAATAATTCAGCTGGAATTGTTAACTATACATTCAGAAGATCTCATCTACAGTAGCTGTTTCCTGTATAGAGCTGGGGTATTGGCTTCACTAACATGACTGGACTTCTTGTTCCAGATGTCTACTTCTCATTGTGTAAAAAAAAAAGGAATTCTGCAACGATACCATGCATGGCTCAGCAACAAGAAGAGATAATTGTTCTAGGAATATTATAGGTAGAAATTTTACAATGAGAAGTTGTTAGGGCTTTACGAGTCCATTTATCCTAGATCACTATACTTTACTGATACTGACAAGAAGCACCTGTAATTGCTCTAGGTCTGGTCACCCATGTGTAATTACTAGATGACAGGATCATCAGTTCTGGAAAAACTGAAAGGATTGCTTCTGCACGTCACCAAGTATGGCTGCTACCATAATTGAGCATCACGGCTCCCATAACCCTTATTATAGTCATCAGGCACTGATATAATGAGAACATCATGGCTAAATGCCACCAGGTTTTATGACTGCAGTTTGCATATCAATGTAGGCAGTAACTCCCTGCATGTTGTCAAAGATTGGTGTTTTCAGACTAATCCTGGTTCTGTGTCTCATATGGTAATGGCAGAGATTGTGTATACAGAAGGAACAATAAAGTATTCACTAAGGTCTGTGAAAGAGCGCAATATTGTTTAGTAGCAGCAAGATAATGATGTTGGGAGCATTAATGCCAATTTGTTGCTGTTGATGATAATCTCATAGTACAGAGTTATTGTGACCGACGTCTTGGCTCTGTCCTTTGTTTAGGCATCAGCAACATAAATGTAATTTCTTCATCTTTCAATAGGATAATCCCTCCCCCACATTAAGAGTCAGTTGATCTTGTTTGTTGTATCCCCAGGATTGTAATCAAATGAAGCATTTGTGTAGTGAATAGAGATGTGTACATTAGCATTAAACACTGCCGAAAAATGCTGCTGATCTGGCATTTAGTTTACATATTGACATGAAGAACATCCTTGCGCTCTGTGTCCATGTGGTTTTCAAGATTGTGTTTGATTTAAGGGCCCTAGATTCACTCAATATTTACCACATATGCAGAGGTGACCTGTCCTCACCTTGTAGGCCATGCCACTGTGACTTTCAAAATTACATTTCAGAAACATATTTACAAGTGACAAAATGATGTTATGGTTAAAGCTTATAAAATACCTCTAGTGTACATAGTGTTTATCTTGGAGTACTGTTTTATTATTAATCAGAGATCATAAAATGAGAAAATGTACAGTACATGTCTTTAATGGCTCATCGTATCCAGACTTAGATTGACTGCAAATACCTTCTTACAGTAGATGAATGTGTATTTCAGAGGTATAAAGGTAGGGGCTGTAAACAGAGCTTTAAACCTGTTTTGAACTTACTCACACATGTCTGACAAAGTATGCTCTGAACAGAGAGAGTGCTGCAAGCTATTCAGATATAATACTTTTCAATCGTAGATTCGTGGGCTACATTTTGACACCCAAAGAATTAAGTTGGTTTGGTAAGGCTTTGGATAGGTTATCTCTCCTTCCAGCTTGACTGCTCATCCTCTGAATCCAATTGTGGACTTGCAGGCAGGTGTATAATTTCAATGGTATATTACAGTTTAAAACACATTCGGAGAGATTCATCAGTTTCTGCACAAAGCATAGCCAAAAGCAGCAGGGTGCTATTTGCTTTACAGACCTGAAACTTCCACAGCAGGGCTGGTCAATAAGCTTTACCTCCATTCCACTGGAATGACATTAGCTAAAACTCATTTCATACATTTAAGAGGTTATTGGTGCATCATCCTCTTGCAGTACTTCTTAAGTTACAGAATTGTACAGTAACTTCAAGCACATTTTGAAATACAAAATAATCTGACATTTTACAATTTTTTTTATTGGATTTCAAAATAATTTCCTTCTTTATTTCAGAGCATAATGACACATCATTCATGGCAACAGACAAATGTTTATAAAATTCTTAAACTGCAATGTCATTTTTTTTTCAGTATCCCATTTGTTTTCTTATCATTTCTGATAAAGGCATATACATGGCAATGATTCATCCCAGATGTGTTATTTTTTTCTGAAAGTGTTTAGTTATTTTTTAGTTACTTTATTAATTATTGTTTTAAACATTACATTAAGGGGCAGCATAGTAACTCAGGGTGAGCATGACGCCTCACAGAGCTGGAGCCCTGGGTTCAATTCCTGGGGTACTATTGGGATGGCATTTATGTTCTCAACCTTGTGTTCATGTGGATTTCCTATGGGTGTTCTGGTTTCCTCCCACAATTTAAAGACCTACTGTACATGTGGGTTAATTGGCACCTGTAAAATTGATCCTGGTGTGAGTGTGTTTGTGTCTGTATATACCCAACAATGGACTGGCATCACTTCCAAGGTGTATTCTCCTTTGCACCCATCGCTTGCTGGGTTAGGCTCCCTCCTCCATCATGAACCTGTACTGGATAAAGCGGTTTAGAAAATTGATGGATGACACCAATGCGTTTGTGTAATTCAGTTCATTCATAGAAGAGAAACAGTATTGATTAAATAGATGGATAAATGGGTGGGCAGATAAATAAGTAGCCTCCACATTTGTTCAATTAATTCCATCGTTTTTATCTAAACTACAACACTGTTGTTAATTTAAAAAAAAAAGCAAATTCCTTTTAGGTATGATTTTAACTTTTGAGCCAGTATTCAGAATTCAGACTTTGTAGGATGGTACTACAGCTATCTACTTGTAAGCATATCCAACTATTCTGTTGCAAATTACTGGATCTGGTTCAATTGGTCCCCCAGAATGGGGCTGAGGGGGAGGGTTAAGATTATAGAACATGTGTAACTGTAGGCTTTCTATGCACTCTTGATTGATGTCTCTGTGTTGCTTGCAATTCTTTTCAATGTAAATAAGTTGTTTGGTGTAATTTCACCTGAGAAATTAGGACCTATACATGAGAGGAAATGTATTACTTCTCTGTGTTTGTGGATTGTGGATTCTGACAGCTCTCTGATCTGACTGCTGAGTTCATGATAGCTGAACTGCGCTGTTTGAATGGGTTTCATCTTACTAAAAGAGGGAAAAACCCATTTTTCTAATGTTTATTTCACTACCAGAAGAAAACACAGTTTGAGTCCTAGTCACTTTATAAAGAATTGTTAATATCATATGTACCCAAATATAAGCCACACCCTTTTTTCAAATTTCAGGGTGATACAATTGGCCTGTGGCTTATATTTGAAATATCTGAAGTAAAAACAATTCAGAAATTGATCTGGTTGTCGACATATTTACCACCAGAATGCTGGACAGTGTTGAACTGTTTTCACATAATATCATGGACCACCTTTTCGCTTGGTTTCCAGTGTGTTGTTGAAAACAAGTAATAAAAAGACTTTTATATTGATTTTGAGTTATCCAAAATGAACAAGAGAACAAGAGATCACAGTACACTTTTGCGTTTAAGAAGGAGGTGATACAGTATAGTGTACTGAATAGCATGGGAATCGTCAGGCTTAAAGGCAGTCTGGAGTGGATTCATGGTTACAACAGTGGTGTTGTACTAATCATTTTGCTTTAGGCTAGGTGACAATGCATATCAGTTTGCTTTAATCTCATCTATCAGAAAATTACTTGTATTTGAAATCCCTTCCCCCCCACCCATTTTTTCCCAAATACAAGGGACTTTGCTGTATTATTTGCATTTTGTTTTTAAAACACCCCTCCGATTTCCTTTATTTAAAACCAGGATAACATTTTTATTTCAATTCTTTCTATTCAGAAAGGTATCTTGTACTATGTAAAGTTCTTTTTCAACTTCTTCAGCTCACATTCAGTAATGGCTGATATTCTGGTAAATAAAGTAGTCTTGTGGTCTAATATTTGGCTTAATCAGATGTCTTACAATTTCTCAAGGCCACATTATCATTCACAGTGCCAGTGAAATATGAATAATACCAGAAACCAAACTACATAGAGTATTGCCACAACCCAAAAAAAATAATGCATGAAGAATCAGATTGATATAGTATGGTTATTAATACACCTATAACCTCTAGATCCATCTACTTCAGAGTCAGTGGTGGTATGAATTTCTATTCCATTGGGTTCAAAATGCAGTTTCTGTTCCTTTTTTATTTTAAAGTTGAAGACATGTCCAATTTAAAAACCACAGCACTATGCAATGTCTGAGTAAATGTATGCAAAGGCTGTTACAGCAGACAGACCTGTCAAATTAAATCAACCTGTAAATACATTAAATAGATTCAATTTGTTATTTAGACGCCATTCAGACGTTATCGGAAAACTTCTTACTCTCTGAGACATTCAGCTTAATTAAAAGATTTCTCTAAGTCGGGAGCTGTTTGTTCTTAAATATCTGCTGTCCATAATCTATTCTATTCTAGACTGGCCTGGGTCCCAAAGTCATCTGCAATATAAATCCATGCTCTCAGAGAGATACAAAATGATTTAGAGCAAAGCAAATGTTCTCTAACCCAGGAAAATATAGTGATGAAAATAAAGATTTTATAATTTGTAGAAATGTTATATACGTCTGTAGCTTTTTTGAAGGCCATAAAGATGCCACCTCACATTCATCTGTGGCCACTCATTTCTTCATCGACAACCAATAAGGATAATTTATTTTTTGTTTAATTAATGCATACTGTGGTTTGAGGATTACAGTAGTTTGTTCATTTAAAATAGGAAGACACAGATGCTGTTCAAATAATCACATATGCCTTACCTCTGTTACACAAAGATAAAATTATTGTAATTTTTGGCGTTTCACGTGCTTTCTGCTGAAGGCTTTTAAATCCCTTCCAAATTGTTTTTAGTAACTTTTAGTGCATGCTGTTTTAGTCACTATGCCCATTTACGTATTTGAACTTTAGCCTTCAGATAACACACAACAACGATTTAGAACAGTTTTAAGCTGTGCTAATGCTAAGCACTTTTTATCTTAAGTGCCATGGGGGAGATTATATGTACATTTGTAGTCTGGTGTGGTTTCTAGTATTCTAGTATCTACAAAGGATGGGTGTTGCCAAACATTTGGCCTTGGCTGTGTTTGTTAAATCTAAAACCATGTCTAATCGATTTGTCCTTGAGGTCTTTACATTAAAATAAAAATGCTTAAATGCTTAAAGCTTTACTCTTGTACTGTCCTATGAAATTCAAACATTCAACAATTGATAAACACCTAGATGTAATTAACCCAGTTTGGGAAATAAGCAGGCATATAAAAGGACATAGTTCTGTGGATTGTAATGGTTCTATAAGTAATAAATTAAAACAATATCTTCTATCCATCCATTTTCTAACCTCTTTATCCCAATCCAGGGCTGTAGGTACTGTATACAGTATCTTAAAACATTCTATAAAAATATAAAAAAGTGTCTTAGTAATTTTTTTAAGTAAATGTTTAATCGAATGTGTTTATGGCGCATGTATCATTAAACTGTTTTTTCTTCATTTAAGAATTTATTTAAAATCTTCTTATCATTTGTAATAATGACCTGTAAAGTCCTCCATTGAAGTCACAACAGTATCATACCATTTTTCCCATAATCCTTTATGTTTACAATCCTTTACTTTGTTTGAGGACCCAATTGACAATCCCTAGGAAACATGTGAGTATTGAGGATAATAGGTACTGTAGGTTTTATTTTAAATTTAAAAAATGTGCAAAGCTTCCTCCTATTAATTCTGAAACTCAGGGCTTCCCCAAGTATCTGGTTTTCCATTTGCAATGTGTTTCATAAAGAGTTCAATATCACTTTGTAAATATACTCCCCTCCACTACTCACACAATCTTGTCTGTGTCATGTGATAACAATTTTAAATCAATTCTTTGTAAAGTTCTTTACAGCTACAATATATTCTTTTTCTATGAAACCTAAAGACGAGCCCTGAACAGGTTATTATCTTACTTTTATTGTGTATAAGAATTGGTAGCTCCAGACAGAACATTTTAAATCATGAAGCTACCCAGTTTGATAGTTTCTGCAAGGTTATCTTCCCTAAGGCCACTAATCTAAACTGCACGTGTAAGTGAGACTCTGAAATGACAGCAGGCTGAGTAGTACAGGAAATCAGTGTGTGCAATTGACCCAAGCCTATAACCTATTTCAGGAACCTTCTTGCTTTTATCTCTATGGCACTAGGTGATCCAAGATGAAATTTACCAGCAAACATGGCTCATAAATCAACTGCTCACAAATGTGTTTTCCTCTGAAATGAAGACATACTAAAATTGATTAGTCTTGATATAACGATACTGTGTTATGGCAGAGTGAAAAGAAAAAGTTTTATTGCATTCAGAATGTGGTGGAGTGCTGGGAAATGCAAAATTTATGGCAGTGTATTCCGCTTCTGAAGTGTTGTTTCATTGCTGATCTTGTCAGCTCTAATCAACTTTCTAAGAGTCAGTACTGCCCTATGATACGAAGCATGGAAAACATTTTAAATCCTAATTTATTTCATTTATTCTTCTCGACAAAATGATTTGCTATCAAATAAACTCATTTTATTCATCCTGAGGCACATTTCACTTTGATTATTTAGTAGGCAATACAAATAGAATGAATAG
Source organism: Atractosteus spatula (assembly GCF_055471065.1). Lineage (NCBI taxonomy): Eukaryota > Metazoa > Chordata > Actinopteri > Semionotiformes > Lepisosteidae > Atractosteus > Atractosteus spatula. The sequence continues at coordinate 33,563,188 of NC_142717.1, read as the reverse complement.
ACATATTCAGCTTTTCTTTTAATTTTATAAAAAACATTTGAGTATTTTAGAATTAATGTATTTTATTATCAATTTAATGGATACTATTTATCTCTTCATTGACTAGTACAGTAATTTTGATCATGTAAAATGAAGACATTGAAGACCAAGTATTGCAAGAATTTTTAGCAAATCTCACACAGATACAGTATACTGTAGTACCTCTTCAGTACAGGATATGTTGTGCATCCTGAATATTTCTGAATTTAAGTTATTTTGCACCATTTGCTATCTAGGAAAAGGATTTCCTTCCTAAAGGCAGAATGAAGCTATCTTTGCATACAGTAGTGTAGGCTTGTATTTGTTCTTTGAATTTTGTATTTGTCATGCATATGTAATACCAGTAGCTAAGACATTATGCAGACTAAACTTCTCCCAGATGGTAAAATAATAGTTATTTACTGTCACTAGGGGACATTTTGGAAGAATCACATTAAAAATGTACTCTGCTAAAAGTTTATATTATTGGCTACAAACTCCATTTATAGTAAAGTAGTTAGAACTAGAATAGATAAATAAGATATAATAAAGAGTTAATAAACTATTATTAACTGATCTTTATCAAATGGTAATGTCTAATCCCAAAAGTAATGTTTTTCTCATACAGTATATAAAGATATTAATTTTGTTAATAGATTGTTTCAAGTTCAAGTTCAAGTTTATTGTCATTATACTCATATAACGAAATGCTATTGTTAAATGCTATTGCTATTGATATAACGAAATACTATTGTATGCTTTGTTATTGTTATGCATTTAAAACATTAATTATAACTCCTGTGATGCCTCTAGGTGTGTGATAGTGAAAGGACGTTACTTTTCCAGGCAGTTTATCAAAAACTTTAATATTTTTGACAGAAACAGTCAGAACAGAAACCAAGATGCGGTGTGAAAACAGCTTTCATGCAAAAAAAAATTAACCTCATTCTTAAAGAATTAAGAAATATGCCTAGAATTTATTTTGGAAAACTCAAGCATAGGCAAGGATCTTTGCAAAATTGTCTTTTTATTCTTATCAAGACAAACCTGGCATTAAAGTTAAAGTCTTTTAATTTGCAACCACTGCTTGAGTTAAATACTGTAGAAGTTGTTTTTTTTTCCAATTTCTTTTTAAATTTTAACAACACCAGCTATATTTTGATTTCATATCTTTACAATTTGGTATTATAAATTTTTAATCAAATGGCGTCACTAATATACAGTTGCTCACACACAAGCACAAGGGGAATGAGGCACATATTACTCTTATACACCCACTGAGCAGAATTTAAATTTAACCTCTTTATTTGCATTTAGCCTATCCAGCCTTAGAAGTGCATTGTCAATTGTGCACTGATGCTTCTTAAAAATTATTCTTACAGCTGGTGACATAGTTCAAACTCAAATGAACTAATTTTTGAAAATAGGACTTAACTAGTTACCAGTTTCTGATTAAGCCTCACAGAGGTGATGCAATATAATTCTTGCAATACTTGAGGATGTTATCTTTTATATTAAAGTATGATTTTAAGCTTATAACCCTGCATATTTCTTAGGCATTGTGTAGAAACAGCTATGTAATCAAAATCCCAAATACAGCCTAATAAGCAACATACAGTATGGCATACATTTAATAAAATATATTTCTAATACTGTTTGAAGATGACTTTCTTTAAGTCCAGTACAAATAAAGAGTATATAATTACACAATTATATAGATGCAGCATTAGAAGTCACATCTCACATCTGGGAATGTTCAGGATCACATGAAACGGTCAAGCATGAATCCTGGTACCAAGGCAAAATCTTGTTCTATTATCCATTTGAATTTGAAGTAAGAAGTGGTTCATTCCACACTGGAAAGTAGAAAGAACACAACATTTTAGCAATTGATCCTTCTTCATGTGTGAGGAAGAGAATACAACTCCCCCCTAGGAATGGAACTAAAGACCCAAGAGCTGTGATGCAACAGTGCCAACCACCAAGCAACTGTGACTGTGAGGCTATGAAATAGAAAGTAAATTGCAATTCCAAATGAATACAATATTTTAGAAGAAATCTTATATTTTTTTATATTAATATAAACTGTATTACTGTATACATATATATGATAGTTTAGAAGAAAAAGATGGTGGTGTTATTTGAGATTTTGGTGATAAATAAAATTGCTCCTGTCATTCTCTGTGCTACACACAACACATACATATTAAAGAATTTAAATTTTCAATAAAAAATGATTACTTTGATCTCATTTAGACATACCTACATAACACTCAATTTTACAACCACTTTTTAATTATATAGTAAAAATGTGTTTTTTTCTCAGATATCTGTTGTCCAAGATGTCAACATCTGTAAAATGTCTGTTATAGTTTTTGCTACAGTATATCATAACTGATATACAAAAATGTGGTATGCTGAATTCAAATGTAAAGGGAGTAAGAAAAAATGACATGTTTACTGAAGCTTCATATTGCAAATGGAATTTATATTGTTTTTGCTAATGTGTTTTTGGTTTAATGTCTGAACCACTTTTATTTTCTTTAGTGATGTCTTTACCTTCATGATTAGCCTTTTCCTAAAAATATATACACAGTTTCTGTTTAAGATTATACCACATCTTTATTTCTCTGTAGTTCAGAAACATGGGACAAGGGACCTTATCTGTGTTTGTACTATAAGTGACTCAAGGTACACCATGCTGGCAAAACAAACAAACACATTTACAGTATGTATATATTCCCACTGTCTAAAGACAGTGTTAATTGGCTTCTGGGAAAACTGGCCCTGGTGTGAGTGTGTGCACATTTGAGTCTGTGTGTGCCCTGATGCAACATCCAGGGTGGATACTGCCTTGATCCCAGTGAATGCCAGGATCGGCTTTGGCTCCCCCAAAACCCTTTATTGGATAAAGTGGTTAGAATGTGGATGGATAGATGGATGCATTTATTGGAAACAACTGGAAAAAAAACAATTACAATTAAATAAGGTAAATGGATATGCATTTAAAACAGAAAAAAATAAATACCATGAAGTAAAGATTCTTTTAAGTCCAGTTCTAAAGTTTAGCATTATGGGATCAATATGGCTTCAGTAGTAGTACAGTAATAGTACTGTGCTTAAGTTTCCTGAAAGTCATTCATAGTGTCCATATACTGTGTTTATCTTTATATAACTATATGTTAGTATGTTTATATTTTACTTCCTACAGTATACAAATAGTCTCCCTTCCTTGAACAAAGCTTAGACTTCTAAAAATAATGGAACTTTTTATTGTTGACTGTATACTTAAACCAGTAAATGAATAATACATTTTAACTTTACTGTTTAACTGGAGCTCTACCACCTTATAGACTGAATTTAAAGCTACTCTAGGCTGGGCCTGGTCTGGTGCTGTAATGGATCTCAAAGGAAAACCTGCAAGAGGTGATGGACGACCATTAAGTGGCACTTTTCCCTTAGGACCAGGATTTCCAAACCACTGCCACAGTATTGAGATGGGCTACAGTATACAGTATGTGTCATATTTTAGTAATGGCATATGAGGAAGCATAGGTATGTTGCTGGACAAATGATGGTGCAGCCACTAGAAAATAAGGAAAAATATTTATTTGGGGACAGTTCCATAAATTCCACCCAAGCCATCACAGCAGATGCTATTTATCAGGATTTGTTTATAATCAGTACTTGTACTTGGTCAGTAGTCTTTCTTACTCTCTGCAATTCAGATTACACACCCTACTCAGGATCAAAACTCAACTAAATGAATCCCCCCCTGCCCCCAAAAATACACAACTTCACGAGATAAATAAAATTCCATTACAAAAATATGAAAATGACATTATAACAATTTCCACACATTGCATTACAATGTATACATTGCAACAAAAAGTAATCATTACTTTAATAAATGTTGTTCAACATTTCATAAAACATTACCCATGTAAGGGTCTACTCTGATACAATATTCTCACATACAGTACACCCACATGAGACAAGCACCATTAAGACAGCATTAGTTGCTTTGCCTCAGTTTGGGTCCTTATCCCAAGATGGAGGGGACATTTGTACCCGTACTCCACACAAAACACTTATTAGACACATGCAAGTCCAATAAATTAATATTTTAACTAGCCTTCTGGTGTTTCACTTTCTTTTTTTAACAAAGCTGAAGGCTGTTTGTGTACACAGCCCTGCTTCATACTACTGGAGGCTGCTGCACATTTAGGTCTCTAGGTCTTGCAAGGCTTGTCTTTCAAGGCTCTATTTCCACTCAGTTCCCTCTGTGTCATTGGGGTTCTTAGTCTGATTATATACTGTAGTACTCTACACTATACTCGGTTTTCCCACAATCTCCTCTGACACAGTCTTCCACATGTCACCCCCTTCTCAGGGTATATTGCAGCCTTTTGTCTGTTTTCTCTCCTTGTAAATGCAGATATGCTCTTAGCTATTGCCAATAGTAATAATGTTCTGCTACAGCCCAGCCTTCTCACTACTGAGAGTCAGTCTGCATGTTAATAGGAGAACAGACCTTACATATATCTTAAAAGACTTAAAACTGAGGTCTTGCTTGATCTCCTCCTGTGGGAAGTAGCCTGCCTATTCATATACTCTTCCCACAGCTCTATCTCATTAGCTTTCCAACTCCTCTCAGCTGTAATTGCCTAGACAATCTGTGATCTCTCAATTAAAGGCACCACAAATGCTCCCCTTAAGGGGACCACGCCTGGGATGGCACTACACCTTGTTTTAACTTTGTTTAAAAAGCAACTTATTTACCAGTAAATGTGTGTAAATTCTCTTTAGTTTTCAGTCAGAATGTTTCTGTAAAATTGCTCAGATAAGCCTTTAAACCAAGGTCCTTACTATTTGGTCAATTAAGATTCCATAAAACTTTTTTATAAAAGTAAGGATGTGTGACCCCAAGAAAACTTCACTCCAGCCATGCTCAATCTTGCTTATATCAAACCCACTCTTAACTCAATTTGTGAAGCAATTAAATACTAAATGTATGCAATTATTATTTAATATGTTGGATCTTTGAAACAGGTTGACAATATCAGTTTTCATCAGCTGGCAAACAATTGCATGATTATTAAAACATCAACTGTTGTTAGTGGGGTTCTGTGATGGTAAAAGTGTTGGAAAAATTCAGTACTTTTGCATATTTGATTGAATAGAGAAAAAAGAAATAGAGCAATGTGTATTCGTGGCAGGGTGGGCAATGGCTGACTTTTGACAGTGTGGTTACCAAGACAATTATTTCACATAAAACAAACCCCTGTTTCTCTTAATGTTGGCATTTCAGTTAATGAATTTCACATTTTCAGAATTCAGTATGATTCTCTCAATTCCACTTGAACATCTGGTTCCCAAAGGAATGTCACCCATTAAGAAAATGCACTGTGGAACGTTTATTGAGGCATAAAAACTTTGACTCAACCAGCTTGGCTGAAGGCCATACACCTGGCTGTAGGAACGTAGGACCCCCATACAAAGATACAAATGAATGAAGGGGTAGCTGCAAAGGTGGAGATGAGGTTAAGGAGAAATGCAGAAAGACAAATGTAAGCAAGAGACAAAGTCTCATGATGGTGTTTATATTTTTTAGGAAGTGAAATAATTTAGATTTACAGAATGAGTTACTCTGAGGGAGATACAGTACCACAAAAGTTGAGGACATCCTTTCCAAATGGTTTTTAAAAGCTCAATTTTTACTGATTAGTGGATAATGCATTGGATGAAAAAATGACTATTCATCAAAATCAAAATAGGAAGCCAAAATGAATACATGGGAACCACTAACCATTTATTATTAATGTTGACATCATAGACATTGCATAATCAACGTTAGATCAGCCTTTGTTTTTTATATTAATACAGTAGGAATGTTATTTTAAGTAAGATATTGTTGCCACTATATGATCATTGATAATTATATTACAGCGAATGCTATAATCAGTTACTTTGTACAGTACATACAGTACATAATTTTTAGTAAGACCATTTTTCTTGTTCTCCGTTAAATACTCCTTGGTTTCCACAAGGCTGGTTTCCATACAAAATGAAAATCAACATACTTACACTTGCATATGACAAATAAACTGAACTGATTATGCAGTTTATTATATTGGCTTTGAAGTAAAAGTAAAGATGGGAGTTAAATTAAGTCCTTTCTGCTTGAAGATTAGACTTCTAACCAACAGGAGTTTATGGCAGGAAAGGGAGAACTGATAAAGATTCCAGATGCGAGCTAGGAGAGCTAGGAAACTTCCTGGGGACTTAATCCCTGACCATTTGGCCAAAAAAGCTGTAAACTGGCTAAACACGTGACCTCCCCTCTTTACCATAATAACGAGTGACGTCAGAAGCGGAAAGGAAAGGATATATAAACCTAACGTTTGTACCAGCACTTTGAACAATATTTCGGTTTTGTTGTTTCTTGCAGGAAACGAGACTTCGGCTTTATTGTTCCTTGCATGCAATAAACTCATCTGTTTAACTTCATCTCGGGATCCAGAACCTTATTCTTTCTGTTACAACAATTTTGGCGTAGTTGACAGGATGCTTCAGAAGGCGCAGAACTTCCCATCGGCAGGAGAGACGGTCAGCGTGCATTACTACATTACTAAGAGGTAAGGACACCCCTTTTAAAAAAAAGTCCCGACTCTCCTGTCTGACCGATTGGAAAGTCTCTGCTCCCTGCGAGAATCGCCCGAGATGACGGAGTAAACGTGAATTCCTGGATACCTCTGGCCCGGAGAAGACACCGGTGTATGTAATGGGTGGTTTGCTGTAAGCCCAGTTGGTCTGGCAGGCAGTGATCCGCGGTATTGTGCACAGTCGTTCGAAACTGGTGTATGCCTTAATTGCGCGTGGAGTTTTTGAACGGGTTTGGACCTTTACCGTGAATCTCAGGACTGGTGTGGGCCTTTATTGTGCCCAGAGTTCTGAGGCTCAGGATCGGTGTGGGCCTTAATTGCGCCCGGGGTTCTGGAGCTTGAGTGGTGCTTTAATTGCACGTATAATACAGGACTGGTTTGGCCTTAATTGCATGCAGGAGTCTTGAGATGAGCTATGCCTTGATCGTGCACGGATTGGCGTGGCGTGTTTTTTTGTTTTAAAGGAAACGGGAGAAACGTAGATGATATATGTATGTTTCTGGTGTTTTTCTTGCTTGTGAATACATATACACGCACAACAGTAAACACACCTCATAATAAAAGAGCAAAGCACTAAGTAGCAGGATTTAAAGGATGCTGAGATCCGAGAATAGCCCTGATTGAGCTCAGTGCTTAAGTCCACCCCGGGGCAAAAGCAGCAATGCTGGCATTCTGGGGATAGTGAATTACTGATCGAGGAAGGGAGTTTTCGAGGTCTTGTTTCTTCCCTGTGAACAGTGCTGTGTAAATCCTCTCTAAAGACTCTGAGAGGCATTTAGATCTGGAGGTAACAGACGCCTTTAGTTGAATAAGTGCAGGAAGTGCACTCCTGTGGCCTCCTGCCGTCTCCCTATACAGGTTTTCCAAGTGAAAGCATCCCCTACTGTATGAGCTGTTACCTCACACACGACAAAGTAACTCTTAAAGAAATCGAACATGTGTGCTAACTGGTGGTTTGAGAAAGTAGTGTAAGGGTCCGTTTATATATTGGAAAGGTGTAAAGGAGGAAAAATATAAGAAGAAGCTGAGTTTGTCAGAAGGAGTTTGGGGCGAAGATGCTTGTAAAGAAAGCATATGAGTATTGGCAAAAGCACAAGGATGTAGCTGCCACACTGGTGCGCGGCCGGCACCAGTGGTGGCAGATACATGAGAGAAAAAAGAAAGAGAAATTGGAATGTGATTACTAAAAAGTGTGTTTACGGGAGAAAAAAACCCCCGAAAGAAAAGATACTTTACTCGCTACAAAGAGTATGAACAAAAGCTAAAAGAGGCTGTGTAGGAGGATCGAAAGCTGAAAAAATGATACAGACTGTCAGACGGTGTTTGGTCTGAGCAGAACTGTCGGAGAGTGTCTGAGCAGTGGTGAAAAAAATAAAAATAAACAGACGGATAATAAGTGATGTCGAGTTTTTGAGAAGTTACGCTGTTAAAAGGAAAAAAGGATACATGTAGAAGTGAAATAAAATACAGCGCATTATAGTACGAAAAGAAAAATATATTCTTGATCTGTATGTGTGTTTTATGAATTTGTGTGCCAGCATGTACGTATGTGGGTGTGTGTAAAAAACCTCAGTGCGTAACTGAGTTTTGGTATACTAAATGATGGTGCGAGTGTGTTTAGCCAGCTGGACTGGCTAGAGACGTAACTAGAGAGACTTGACAAAAATCATCTTAAAAAAGAGATTGGAAAATATGAGAGCGTCTGAAACCTATAAGTACAGTACAGGTGGACTTAAAAAGGAGTTAGATAAACAGTTTTTGTATTTATATACAATTAGTTGTAATAGGTGAACCAAAAGTTGAATTTATTTAAATGGCTTGAAATCAGATACTGCAGAAAGCGCTTGCAGGATGAAGGAAGCAGGGACCTGCCCTGTGGTTCAACTGACAGGGAAGAACAGTGAAAAATGTATCACCCTTCTAAGAGTCCCAGTCCAGTGCGTAGAAGGGGTTAAACCTAAAGTGTACTGTTAATTGGGTGTCGATTTCTCTTTTGTGGGATACTGGAGCACTACTGTCATGCTTGTCTCACTTCACAGTGTGCTATAGAGTAATGTATATAGGGAGACGGCAGGCGGCCACAGGAGTGCTGAGTACCAGAAAAATTTGAGAAAAAATGTGAAAAGAATGTGGGGTTGTCTGATGGGATGTGGGGCCGTCAGCACACCAGATGCCCTGCATGCTCTCACAGCCCAATGCCATTTTGTAACCAGAAATTCATGCTGGTGGATACCCAGGTGTATGACAAAGATGATCCCGTGGTGCGGACTGCCCTGCCCCTTGGATACTGATCTAGGAGCATACTACACTGGGAAGGTGTGCCAGGTTGTAATCGCCTCACTAGGGGTGAGGTGGAAGTTACATTGCCCCCATCACCCACAGTCTGAAAGACCAACTAAGGAAATATCAACTGAAAGAACACCGTGGGTAGATGCTCTACCTGCGGTCCTGTGCAGTTTGTGGGCTGGAGCAAACGGAACTGTGAGACTGAGCCCATTTAAGATCATCACGGGCAACCAAAGAAACTCCCTGGAGGGCCAAGTTTGGGTAAACGGACTGTTGAATTTATTAACTCTCGATTACAGTATTGTAGGTTTGTTAACTGAAGTGGTGCACAGGGCTCATGAACAGGTGCTGGACGCTTGGGGACCTCCAGTAGAGGTGAGACACGACCGGATACCTGGCGAGTGGGTGTAGGTGAAGAAGAGATACCCTGCCAGACGTTGCAATCCTGCTGGGAGGGACCATATCAAGTGCCACTAACTACTGAGGTCTGCGTTTGGGTCCTGGGGTAGGACTTTATTTATTTGTAGGATTAGGATTGTTTTATATGTATAATTGTAACTATCACTTGTACAAAAACATCAATCACATCTTGTTGAAACCGTGGAACGCACAATGTCATGGTAATGCATGCCTGTACATCTAGAAAGGAAAGATCTGCCCTGACATTGTATGTGTAAAAAATAGGCAGTACTGACGTATGCCATATTTTATAAGAGGGGAATGAAGTAAAAGTAAAGATGGGGGTTAAATTAAGTCCTTTCTTCTTGAAGATTAGACTTCTAAGCAACAGGAGTTTATGGGAGGAAAGGGAGAACTGATAAGGATTCCAGATGCGAGCTAGGAGAGCTAGGAAACTCCCTGGGGACTTAATCCCTGACCATTTGGCCAAAAAAGCTGTAAACTGGCCAAACATGTGACCATCCCCCTTTACCATAATAACGAGTGACGTCAGAAGTGGAAAGGAAAGGATATATAAACCTAAAGTTTGTACCAGCACTTTGAACAATATTTCAGTTTTGTTGTTTCTTGCAGGAAACGAGACTTCGGCTTTATTGTTCCTTGCATGCAATAAACACATCTGTTTAACTTCATCTCGGGATCCAGAACCTCATTCTTTCTGTTGCAACAGCTTGCTTGCATCCAAATATATTCCTACTCAAAATTTATAGCTCACCAGTAATTGCATGACCTTGCACATACATGTTGAAAACACATTATTTTCACAATGTACTGCACTGTAACCAGGGTAACTCACTTTCTGTCTCTCAAGAACTAAAGTGCTTTAGCTTATATAGAGTACTGCAATTAAGTGGGGGGTAATTTAGGGCTAATTTAAAACAGAGCTGGTATAGAAAGTAATCTTCTTCCTGTTTACAAATAAGACTTTTTACAAAAAGTAACACTGCTTTCTATAATATTTGAAATGTACACCATACCTATACCTTTCAACACAATTAAGGTAAAACACTGTAACAATGATAAACCATGTCAGTTATCATTTATTAACTGTTTTTGACAGTCAGACACTTTATATTGGTCATAATATTTCATTATAAACTGAAATGCAGGTGTAATGTTACAAATCATGTATTTATATTACCTTTTCATTTTTTTTGTCATAGTAATGTTGTTTTAACCAAACCTCTACATGTTTCCAACCACATTGTTATCCGTATATAATCTATATGAAAAAAAATGTCCTCATTGTTTTATTTCTTTTTCACTATCCTGTAACATGTAGGGCTTCAGGTACATTCTTTTTAAAATTATTACTCTTGTTCAAAAGTGAACTCCCTGTACTTTTTATTAGATGCAATGAGAGAACTTTTCATTTACACTCCTTACAGGACAAGAAAGCTCAAGTGGATATGTATGTAGAATCTATTCCATTCCATTCTCTCCTAAATTGTGCTGAACAGAAAAGAATATTGTTTGCTGTGAGGATTTTCAAAACCATGGGTAAGATGTATTTTCATTTTGCACCGAGGATAACCAGCTCAAGTATCTATTCAGTCCAACTCCTAGACTCAGGAACTTAAAAAAGGGCCATTATTCTGTCACACTTGTGAGAAGTATAGTACTTGATGTGAAAGTGGTTCCCACCCTGCTGAGAGAGAATTTGTTATAATAGAGATGTTTATATGGTTTTTATCTTTGTTGACAATTCATATGAAAAAAATCCTATGCATATGAGTAAATTGCTCATTGTCACAATGGCATGAATTGTCTTGGTACAGAATGTTAAAATCGAAATAGAAAATGAACTTTAAAAATATTATTAATAGATTACTGTATATATACTGTATGCAGATTATTAATTGTTAGAACTTTCAATAGTACATCTAGGCCCTGGGACATACTGTAGGTTAAACATGTACAACAGAAGAGGGCAGATTCTGTCAATGATCAATGAAATGAAATCAATCATCTGTCAATGAAATCACAGACTATTCTTTTATTTAAAGTAGGCAATATACAGTTAGAGGGTACTGTTTAAAGTGGATAAAATAAATAAAAGTGTAATCTGGTTATTCTGAACAACTATGAACTGTAATGGTATACAGTATATATATAACAAACATTTACAGTACCACTAATTGCAATGCACACCTTTTTTTGGACTTCATATGTTATAGAACTGAAAGCAGAAGCACAGTTCATGAATACCTACAGGGAAATCTCAACATGTAAACTGGAATTCACTGCTGTGCAAGCATTCTGCTCATATTTTCTTAAATCTAGCTTAATACCACCAGAGCCCTCTTAGAAATCTGTTTTGGCCTGTAGAAGCAATTTTATAAATTCCACTACAATGGGAAGATATTTATCAGGGCTTACTTGTAATTCCCTGCAGATGCCTTCTCTATGCAAGCTGACAAATAACTCATCCACAGCGAGAAACTTTTGGTAACATAAAGCAATTTGCCACATTGCCATAGTCAAATGGATGGCAATGTGTTTAATAAATTACTCCAGCAAATTTCTAATCCCAATGGAAAGTTATGTTTTTTTAGTTCAAAATGATAGATCCCTGTCTGTGGTTTTGTTTTGTTTTTCCTGCAATGTGTTTATGAATGAAAGATACACTGGGCATCATACGATAGATACCCTGGACATCAATTAAATGGTATTTTATTTTGGAAATCAAAGATAAGATTTTGAAGTGAAAATAAATTTTCAAGCATTATACAGTAGGGAAAAATAAAAGGTTAATTATTTTTAAACCTGTTACCTGTATTTCGTGGTTCAATCAGGTGAATAATTGTTCATTGAACATGTTTTAATAAAGAGCATCAATATTTCTTGGTCTCATCCTTTGAAACTATTCTGCCCTTTAAGCAGCTTAGTATTTAATTTGGGGGCTGAATGTTGCCATTGCACAAATTAATGAGACCACCACAGAAAAACATCCAATGTGTTGATGTATTTAAATTATCTGATAACAGCAGATAATCTAATATATTATCTGACTTTCTGATTAGACTGCAATGGTAAATAAAGCAGCTTTCTTCCAGCTTCTGCCATCTTCCTTGGCCAGAAATGATGGTTCCTGACCCTGACTGAACAGTGACATAGACGAATTCTTGCAAGTATTTAATGCACAACTGCAGCCTCAGCAATCTAATGCAGGCAAGAAATTGGTTTACACTGCTATGTGCTGAGAACACAGCAAAAACCTAAAAGTAAGAAATGTGCTGTTGAAGATGGACAGATCGTAGGATAGATTTTATGTGTATTGGTGCAGTGTGTGAGAGTGAGTGTGCCACTTTTGAGCCATTGATTAGCCAAAAATTGTTGCCAAACCTGTAGAGCATAACTGTTACCTACAGTACATGTTGCAATACTACATTTAGCGACATACTACATTTCAAAAGAGTTGTAATTAGTACTACATCTTGTAAAAGAGCAGTTGCTTGCATTTCAGCTAGAAGCCATTTTTTGTGCCATCTGCCTGGAAGTTTGCCACCATCTGATAAAACGTTTAGAACCATGGCATTTCTGTGGCTCGTATTTTTGGTTTATCTCACCAACGGTCCTGTTACTACACAGCTCTGAGGAGACTATACTTGCAGTCTCAAACTCTTTCCTAGTGACTGCACCCTTTAGGACCAGACATCCGGATTCCCTTAACTATAAGGAATATATCTTTGAAGAAATGAGAGCCTGTTTGATGTACAATTATAAAATCATCCTGGAGTATTGTTGTTTTCGATCCCTCCCCGGGGAACTCTCAGCAGCCTGCTGAAGAACAAGGGATGTATGTCCCAGCTACCTGCTGAGGAATCAGATTATAATTCTTCATTAACCTATCGGAAACTAGTTCCCATTGTAGCGGCAAGGCTTATTAAAGTACAGGAATTAAGTTTGCTGCTCCCTTGCCAGTCCCTCTCTCCTTCATCTTAGTGGTGCTGGATACAGAGAGGCCATTGCATTTGGTTCACATTTAAGGTGTTTTTCTAGCTGATAGAGTGTCCTGATAAGGAACAACTCCCAAACCTGAGATTCTCCAGCAATTCTAATAAATGGTCATCGCTGGTGCCTTACTGTCTGGGAGATTCCAAGGGAAAGTCATCCCAAGTTCTTTACAACCCTAAGGTCAGAGTGCATTGTTACTCATCATCAGCCAATCGGGAACTGGTAGGGCAGGGTAACCCCACGTGGGTCTCGGATGCCCTGAAACTTTCAACCAATGAACGACCATAGTTCCTCCAGGTAAAACAGGCAGCACAGAGCCCAGAAGGGGCGCCTCCTGGACATTTCTCAGACTCAGCTCCTCCTGGACATCCTCAGACTCAGCTCGGACAACCACGTAATGGCCAGTGTGTCTGAGTATCAGGACTTTACTTTGTTCTAAGAGTCGAGAATGGAGGTTGCCAGCACGTAACCAAAGGATCCACCTGAGGTTAGCCCAGCAGCAAGCCTCACGAACCCACCGCGAATGCTCACCTGGTCAACAAGTGAACTACGGTCAGAACTGTGGACAGCTGAATCTAAGTATTCAGGACTAGCGCTATATCAGGAACGAACCGGTCTTCTTCCTGTCTAAAGAGTGTGACCTGCTTGGACCCGCAGTCACTTTTCTCCTGTGCACAACTCTGCTAGTAAGCCAGAACTAACTAGCTGGTCTTCAGAGAGCCCACTGCCAGCGCGTCGCAGCAGAAATCTCTCCCTCCTTCTCCTTCCCTCTCGTCGAACCAGCACTGCATGGCACCGAGCCAGAGAATGCCGATTGGACACAGCAACAGCTTGCCACTGCTTCTTTGTGTCCACAGGAGATCTGAATCCACACAGATCGAATGAGTATTCAACATTCTGCATTACAGCTCGAGAGTTCAATTGTTACCTCAACGCCAGTTGATATCAATTTAATTCTTATGAGTCATGTACTTGCTTTTGAGTATCTAGTGTAGAAGTTGTAATCCAAGTTCATTTACGAAACGGTCTAAATGAATGATATACTGAATGTATGTCCCTCTTGGTTTGTAACTCTTCGTGATTGAATATATACATTTTGTATTCTGCTAACCCTCATGATAAGATCTGTTATGTTTATATGCACATTTTATGTATTAATAAATGTATTGTCGTGTATTAGTATCCGTGTGTGTGCGTTGCTGAATATCCCGCTGGGTCGGTCTTCTAACAGCCATCAAAGAATCATTTTGTGACTTACTCCTACAATTAATAATTGTCCCAGTAAAGGCACAAAACCCCTACATTTATTGGTGCCTCGTGAGAGGATGCCTACACCACGCAACTGACTCTTGCTAACAACGGACTTATAAACTGCAGCATTCCTAGCTATTCACTCATAAATTTGGAGTATCTGAATGCTGATAGCTGCCTCCCAGTATACAGCTGGACTAAGGTGAACATTTTCACTTCCACAGTTTGCTAAGTTCAAAACTTGTCTCAGAAATCTACCAAAGACTGCAACTCTGATAACAAGAGAAATATCAGTCTCTGTTTCTTCTACATTGAAACTGATTTTGCCCTCCTAGACAATTTGTCATGAAGGAGATCCTAGCCCCTTACCTGATGGCTCTAGGATGATACCTTATGAGAGCTGCTGCTCTGTTACCCTATAGCTAAACACGGGGTTCCAATGTTTAGAATTAAGCCCAGAACGAGGCCACCTTAAATACACATCCCAGAATTTTAGAGAGAGCAGCCTTATGCTCATTCTCTTCTAACTCTACCTTTTCCAAGCCACTCTAGAGGACAGGAATTTATGCTTATCCTCTTCTAGTGTTTCTCAGATCTGGGGAGAGCAGCTACTGTATATGCTCATCCCCTTCTATGGATTTCTCAGAGCCACCCAGCTACTTTGTCCTCTTCCTGTATATCCCCTAATCCACTCACCCTACCTTTCTAAATGAAAACATAATCTCTGGAACATTTAACACTTTCCCTCTGCTGTAGTCAAAACTTTTTCCAGTTTGGACTCAAACCTTTTACAGTGTGCTCCTTCCTGGGAGCCCTGATCACCACATTTCCTCCTGGGAACCTATAAAATATCCCCCCGAGTTCATAACTGGCTGATTTCACCCTTGTAATCAGCCTTGGTTACTTAGCCCCTTCTGGGATAAAGACATCCCCTCCATGATTTATAATCTGTTGTTATTAACCAACCTTTCATTGAGGGGTAGGGAGAGAGAATCTTGTCTGTCTAACAGTACCAGCTCTAGTGCTCTCTTTTTCCTGTTTGGCCAGCACCACACTACCACCTTCTTTACTTTACCAGCTGTCTGACATGGCAGAAACCAAGTCTGCTACTACTTTTACTTCCTACTGTCTCAGTACTTACTGTACCTCTAGCTTTACCTGATGGCATTAGGATATCTTCTCTCAGGGAGCTGTAGTCCCTTTAACCCTAGCTAACAGGCAGGAGTGTTGAACCGATCAGGACTCTGTGGGAAAAAAGTTACTACTTGGTCCTCCTCTGATAGATTTCCTTATACTTGGAGGTTCCCAGCTCCCTTCCCATCCATGCTCTCAGGGTACTTCCTATGTCAGCCTATAATGTTCTCACACCAAGATCCATATACCAACTAGACATCTGGCTACCAGCCTTTCAAGACTACTGTCTCTCTGATGATATTTCTCTTGTTCACTGTTTCTATACTCTTCTTATCTGTGTGATTAATAACCTGCATCTGTACATGCATGCTGTATAGTCTTCTGACCTGTATGACATAATACGTTTGAATGTATAATTTTATTTCTCACATGAAAATGGATGTCTATAAGCTTCAGCTTCAGCTTTTCCCGTTCTTACTAATAATCCTTCTGATTGTTATTTCCTCTAAGTTAATGCAAGGTTCCATTTTTACTTCCTTTCACCCGTGTGTTTTCTTGCAGTCCTTTTCCATTTTTCTAATATTTACTATCTACACTCTGTTTCATTTAATTAAATGAAACTCATTAAAGGAAAGAGTTTCAGAATGCTCTGAGATGTGTTAACTGAAATGTAATTTCACAACCCTGAAGCAAAGTGCTATAAACAGGAGCACTGACTAGTCTAGGCAAAACACAAAAGACAACCGGAAGGAAAAGACTTACTGCTCTTTTTTATAGTTAGAGGAAAATACAGCCAAAACATAAACCAAAACAAAATCCTATATAACTTACTTCTTCACAGCTTAGCTGCTTACTGGAACAAAGCCTCTTTATGAGACACTTCCAGACGTGTGACTTCTCTTACATTTATCTTCTCTTCTCATTTCCACTTGTTGCTTGGTTGGTTAGATACTCCCTTCTCTCACACTCTTTCTTTACTGTCATCTTACAGTAATCAATCAGTCAGAAAGTAAAGAAAAACTTATTGTAGTTCCCATTTGTGTTAATTCATCAAACATTTTGAAACTACTGTATATGACTACAGTTTACAATATAAAACTACAGTTGTGACCTACAAGAAAGGTCATTTTCTTCATAACTTGATAACTGATATTTCTTTTGATGCTCCATATACTGTACATCGTGATATTTTCATCGTTGAGACTTCCTATGTACTATTTATATGGTACCTATCTGTATCAATCCACAAGATAGATTTTAAAGTGCATTGCAAAAAAGAAAAAAAATTAACTGAGAACAAAACAAAGAACCAGTTCTCATAAAACAATTACTTTAAATGAGCTAAAGCTAGATTATAAAAATATTTTTTTAGTCGATTCTTAAAAACAATACATAGAATATTTCAGATTGTGCTCGGTAGTCATCAGAACAGAAGATTACAGACATCTACATGCAACACGGAACACTACACTTTTCCATATACTGTATTTGTAATGTTAAAATGTAAAAGAAAACACTTCTACATTTTGTTGTGTTAAACAAAGGACAGGCATGCCAGGGCTCTATGGTTTCCTGCAGTGGGAATGGCTGATGTTCAATGAACAATGTTCAGCCATATCTAGAGCTACTATAAAAAAATATAGGTACTGTAGATCGCAGAAATGCTCAGTTGACACCAAAGGTAGGGTTAGGGTTAGCCTTCACACATTACTTAGAACATTTTTAAGCTTAGGGCTGGATTTTGGGGCCCAAGTCAGGTTTAGGATGAGTGGTTTGTTGCTCTTATCTGAATTTTTTTTTGGAAACTCACTGGGGCCTTGATGACGCGTTGCACCGCGCAGTAATTGTAACCAAAAACTGAGTCGGTTGTATCAAAAGTTGTAAACAAGCATTATTGAATCCCATTCACTTGCAAGAGCTTTGATCGATGGTCTTGATTGTTTCCCACTCATGCTTTTTGGTTTGTGGAACATATCAAAATCCTAAACCCAGAAACATTTACTGTAGATACGGATTGCGGAAATGCTCAGTTGACACCAAAGGTAGGGTTAGGGTTAGCACTCACACACTACTTAGACAATTTTTAAGCTCAGGGCTGGATTTTTGGGCCAAAGTCAGGTTTAGCACGAATGGTTTGTTGCTCCTATCTGAATTTTTCTGGGGGTGGATACTCACTGGGGCCTTGATGACGCGGTGCATCGCGAGGTAATTGAATCCCAACACTTAGTCGGTCGGAACAAAAGATGTCTGCAAGCATTATTAAATCCAATTCACTTGCAAGAGCTTTGATCGATGGTCTTGATAATTTCCCACACATACTTCTTGGTTTGTGGAACATGTCAAAATCTGATGCCCAGAGACATTCAGATATAGATTGCAGAAATGCTCAGTTGACATCCCAGGCAGGGTTAGGGTTAGCATTCACACACTACGTAAACAATTTTTAAGCTCAGGGCTGGATTTTGGGGCCTAATTCACGTTTAGGACAAGTGGTTTGTTGCTCGTATCTGAATTTTTTCAGGAAGACTCAATCTGCAAATAGTCTCAGACTCTGATGCCTGGACTACAGAGCTCAAAAAGAGTTGAGAATGTCTGGTAAAATTCAGCAATACTGGCTGAGGCACCAGGGAACCCCAAATCATAATTTTTAAAATGTCATATTCATGCAATAGTACATTGTTAATGCTCCCAAGATTTTAAAATTAGTGGTTCTAAAGTATCGTCATTTGTAAAATGGACAGATTTTAACCAGTGTTTATATAAAGATACACAATTAATTGAATGCATGATTGTGTTCAATGGGTTTTGCATTCAGAAATAACAGAACATTTCAGCTGTTGAGCCTTTTTTCTCTTTTTTTCTCTTTTCTCTATTTATGTACCTAAAGAACCAGACCACATTGTTTTTGTCTTCTACTTTTCAACTTGGAATTAACCTACTCACTCCTGTGTATTTATATCTTTGAAAGTTAAATAAATTAATGCTGTTAAAGAAGTTCAGACTGGATTTACAAGTAATTATGCAGCATCAGAATAGCTTGGCTGGAAAGTATCAAACTTCATGCCATTATCCAAAATTAACCTTTTCTACATCTAAAGGAAAATTAATGTTTTTATTCCTACATATAAATGTAAAGGTATAAAGATAAGTTATGAACTATCCTTTTAGAAAATCAAGTGTACCTTAAACCAGATTACCTTTATCACTGAGAAGGCAGAACTATTTAATGTTCCTGAACTCATCCTGTCTGTTTTCATGCACCGTTTCCAAAGTAGGCTATATGAGAACAGAACACTTATTAACCTCTGCCCTTATGATGACAATGTATACTTTCCATCTGTTGAAGACTCATAAAATGGAAATTCTTAATTCGTCATTTCATATTAAACCTCCGTAAGGATTCATAGGTTACTCCCAGTCTAAGAAGCTGTAAAATTTGAATTTGCTAGTTCAGAAAGGCTTCCATCGTATGTGATATTTAAAAATCCCGGGGTCAATGGAACAGGATGATTGAGGTTCCGTCGGTGCCAGATGAAAAGGTCAAAACTTGTGAGTTAAATGTTATTACTTGCAAGTGGGATTCCAGCTGCCTTCACTTTTATTTGAAGTCCCAGATTTTTCCTGGGCTATGAAGGCCCAGCTGGGAGTGACAGGCAGCCTGCTCTGTGAATGATAAGAAAATATGAATGAATTTCACACTGGTAGGCTGTTAATCCATTAGCCCCTAAGAGAAGCGCTTGGACAAGATCAGAAATGACACATTCCTTTTTTATGTGTAACACTGTGAAGGTTTATTTTTAAATACCAAGCAGTCTGTGTGAATGAAAATGACCTAGATTTTCATTTAAAAATATCCAAGTGTGCTTATATGTATTAATTGCTATTCTTGTTTCCAGAAATATACAGTATATACAGTATATAATATTGGGATGAGTCATAATTTACATCTACTTTAAGTGGAAATTCACCTTCATCTATGCATTACCTCTTTGATTCATTTCATAGTACAGCAAAAGAAATTCAGTACAGGCAATACAATAACAAATACTTCAGGGTCTTTCAAGAGCATAAATAGTCTCATTATTAATTGATGTCATTATGGCTGACTTTTACAATGCAAATGAACAGGTTGCTGTTCAGTATATGACACTTGGATTAAATATTACAAGTTTTAGAGAAACAAAAGGAATTGGTTATTAACAGTAACAGAGACATTCTATATCTTTAACATTCATATATGCAGTTACAGTGGAAATATACAGTAGTTCAAGTAGGTAGCTGTGCCAGCATGCGTAGGCTGCAAAAGAACAAGTAAAGGTTTATTCTATGCTGAAAAGAGAAGTAAAGAAACACAGCGTTTCGTTGTGGACCGATTGGCACCCGAAAAAAGCTCTGCAGCCGAAACATTGTGTTTCGTTTCTTCTCTTTTCAGCATGGAATAAACCTTTACTTGTTCCATTAAAATATACGGTAGACCTCTACTGTAACTGTAGATCTACTGACGGGATTTATAGCTGTAAATTAAGCTTGCTAAAAAAATCAGATAAGCACAAAAGTCTAATTGCAGGATCAGAAGTAACATTTGGAAATATATCATACAATGCTTTATTAAACTACACTGGTATTGTAAGTGTAAAAGGACTTTTTTAGCTAACCTAAAAAAATTAAATTGATCTCAAAAGTGTTTCTTAAAATAAACTTCAGTGCATGCCTAGAAGTGTTGATAATGTTTACATTTAATGTCCTGGATGGCATAGGGATAGTGAGGGGATTTACAGCAGTAAATTAATCTTGCTGAAACAAGCTCAATTGTATATTTTCTTGAAATCTCTTATTGAATAATTATGGCTAAGCAATTAACCGTTTTAGACAGGTACTGTATGTTCCTTAGGGATTAGCACCATTTTCATCTGCAAATCCTTTACCAGTCTTCCTGACCTAATTTACTCAAGAAAACCCTCATACATACATACAGTATGCTGTATAAGAAAAGTAGGCTCTTACAGTTGCAACATCTTCTGTAAGTTTTCATGTTGAGTATAGATGGCAAAGACCATTACATTTAAGATAAGATAAGATCTCTTTATAAGCCGTATACAATTTCTTGCATTAGGAATTTGCCTTTTCACATACCCCAGCTTACACTCCATGAGACACACATGTGGGGAGAGAGAAGCTTGGGGTCAGAGCTCAGGGTCAGCCATTTATACAGCACCCCTGGAGCAGTTGGGGTTAAGAGCCATGCTCAGGAGCCCAACAGAGTAGGATTCCTCTGCCAGCCGCGGTATTTGAACCTGCAACCTTCCAGCCACAGGCGCAGATCCTTTTTCTTATTTTCTATTTTACCAGATTTACACATTTTTGGATGTTAACACCCCAGATTACAATTGACAGTGTGCTGACTTGGTCCAACTTGGTCCATATCGATGGCCTGGACACATTGTTGTCTTGGTAATTTAGTCATAATGATTCCTTCCTCTGTTTTTATTTTTGGACTTCACTGCACTAGGTTTGACAGTAATATCACCTCATCACCTGAGCCCAATGAACTCTCTCTCAATACGTATGCAACAATTAAAGTCACTTGATTGCATCATGGCCAATCATGAATGATAAATTATTCAAAACATTGTGAAAAATATTTAATTAATATCCAAAATCTGAATACTTTATCTTCCTAAAAACATACATGCATAGTGTGATTTCTTTTGATGCTCTACATACTGTATATTGTATTACAATTCATGTGTTGTCTGCATGCAGAACTAAAAAACTAGAATTTGATTGTGAATAATTAACATTCAGCTTGCCCTGTCAATTTCATTAACTGACCTAATCCAAATTTAGAAAATGTATTCTTTGGTTGCTTGCTTTATCAATAACTTCTTGAAAACAGCAATGCTTTGTATGCATTTCTTAAATATCCATTTGTGTTTTAGGGCATTATTGCTTATGACAGCTCATCCTTTCTTCAAAGGACCTCTAACCTAGCATGCATAAACATTACCTTTCCTAGTTCTGTCTGAATGCAGCTGTCATTGAGCTTTAATTAGTCAAATCTCCAATTAAAACTGTTCCTTTGGGTAGTTAATGATGTCTGCTGTAATTAGCTGACTGGTGCATTCTGTGTGCCTGATTGATTGGAATACAGTTCCAAAATCATTAAAGATCAATTGTCTTTGAAATTTACTTAAAGTTGGGAAGGCAATTTTCAGCTTTTTTGGGCAATGGATTGGAGGAGTTGTAAAGGAGGTGTATGCATTTAGGGATCATGGAGGAATTCCAATATCTCTGCTCTCTGTCTGTCTGTCTTAGAAGCAGTATTGAATTATTTATTGGTTAAGATAAAAATGCTGCAACCTTGACATATCTAAATTTATCGGTTTATTCACTACTGCAAGTTAAGCTAGTGTATAGGTTTGTGGGGCAGGCAATATTCAAGTGCTGTCAAAAATATTTATATGGTTTATTTTAATTATTTCTTCAATAAATTGCTTTGTCATCATTTAAGTATTTTATATAATCAAAATAGCATGCTATTTAAACATTAAACTCCTTTCTTAAAAAGATTCTAATTTTTTGTAATGAAAGTTCTCAGGGATTTTCATGATCAAAAACATTTTCTAGTGATGTTGAATGGAGCCATATCTTTGCAGTACAGTACAATAGTATCTTATAAAATACAATACAGCTGTGTTAATATGAATTTACAAAGCAAACATAATACTGCCTAGTAAGGAAGGTTTGATTTTATTTTACATAAAACAGAGTAAATGTTATTCCAAGTTAAATGCATCTAGGATGCACTCAATTTCTAACTCAAGCTTCTCATGTACAGGTATGACAAAGAAATACTTTTTATTTATTTTATTTACTAGTATTTTTGAGGAAGTACAATAGTAACCCAGTTGATTAGTTTTTCTAATCCTAACTCTAACAGGAGCATATTCATAACCCTAGAGCTAATGTAAAGTGGTGTTATGGTTAGGGTTACACTTCCTCTTAAATGTTGACTTTATTTAATGTTGCAGCTCTATTTGTTATCGGGAATACAATTATAGGATGAGTGCTTTTCGATTTACTTATTATTGATTATACTTTTTATTATTGATGGTTTTGGATATACCATGCCTAAAGAACTTTCACAGTAAGCCTAGTATCTCCTTTTACCTTTTATAATTAGGCCATTTGAAATACAACGGTTACCAGGTTAAAGTAAAAAAGCTGATGTTTTTTCTAATCCTAACAAGTTTAGGGTTATATTTCCTGTTAAATATAAGCTTTGTTTAAAGCTTTATTTCAGCCCCTGTGCTGAAATAAAGAAAGATAAAAATTTGTTAACAGTTATATTTAAGAATCCTTATCTATAAATTAATCAATATTATTTTGTGTACTTTTATGTTTTTGTCATAAATTGAGTTATGTTATGGCCAAACATGAATCATATAAATATTGATATCAAGTGACCAAGAGATCACAATTTTAACCCACTGCTCTAAAACATTTGGTACAAAGAGCATTTATGGCCTAGCAATCATCCCTCCCAAAAAATTCATATACTGATTCTTTTACAAAAAAAATAAATCCATTCCCTGACAGCCTTTTTGTGTCTTTTTCTTTATTTCCCTAATAGAAGGCATCAGTAAGCAGAATTATTCAGAAGGATGTTTCGTTTAAATGGATAAGAATGGCAAATCTCAATCTTCTAGGCCCAGTGTTCTGGCAAAAGAGATAACAGCTTAAGCAAACAATGAAACCGATGCTATTATGAAAATACAGCTAGAGAATCGTATGGGAATTATGCCTTATTCTTTATTTGTTGCTGAGAAAAGTAATGAAGCAAGTGTAAAATGGAATACAGTTAATACCTACAGTATTAAGCATGAAAGTCAACATTTCCAAAGGAGCCTAAGATTTTCCACTAAATATGCTCAGTGCCTTCCTAACCTAAGTCAAAACAGTGATTTCATCTTAAATAATAGCTCAACAGATAAATGATAAAAAACAGTATAGTGCTAATACATTGTAATAATACACAAATAGGGTGTACATAACACATTTGCTTTGTTTTCTGTTATAATGTAAGCTAAATAAAAATACAACGTATTCTATACATTTTTGGATTTTTATACAAAAATATTGTCTGCTTCTCCCCAA
The DNA here is from genome assembly GCF_055471065.1 of Atractosteus spatula. Taxonomy (NCBI): domain Eukaryota; kingdom Metazoa; phylum Chordata; class Actinopteri; order Semionotiformes; family Lepisosteidae; genus Atractosteus; species Atractosteus spatula. The sequence continues at coordinate 33,539,261 of NC_142717.1, read as the reverse complement.
ACATGGCACAAAAACATAAAGAACTACATACTGTATGCATTGTATTTATACCAATCAATAATATGGAACCAGGTTATGTTCTGTAAGTTAATATTTAATAACATACTGATACTGTACTGTACGTACATTCTTTATTTGTATAAAATAAAATTAAATATTATTAATATTAATAATTCTTATGAACAAACTAACCTGGCACGTGTATAAGTGAGTTCATAGTAGTATAATCATCATAATAGTATAATTTTGATATGCATTTGCACTGTTTTGTATCTGGTTTTGTTTTCCATTAATTTTATCTCAATGTCAAAGATGATCCCTGCAATATGGCAGTTCTTACTTGAATATGGAGAAACAACAAGATTATGCTGGAGACCAAAATATTTTTTATCTGTGAATCATTTGAATCCAGTTAGCAGATCTGAAACCAAAAGTGAATTGATTTTTTGACATCTTTAAAATCTAAATGTACCCCTGCAGAATCTGACCAATGTGTAAACATGAATAATTTATCTTTTTCTACCTATGTGTTTATCTACTATTATAGAAAACACAAGAATGAGAAAAGTGAAATTGACTTTATAGCTTTAAATAAATACTGCTAGGTTGAACTTGAATCCCTTGCACATTTTCAGAGCTTACACACCTGTAATTTGATTGAACACATGTGTTAGAAAGAGCTAATTGCTTTTAAATTACTAACTCTTTTTACATGGTGTAGTACAGCTCTATGAAAACCCCAGACTGAGGTCATATGTCTTTGTTTAGGATGGTCGTCAGACTCCGAATTAGTGCTCCTATTTCTTCCATTTTTCATCTGATACTTCATGGATTTAGGTTCAGCTGAAACTTTGATTCATTACTTTGTGCTCCCAAATTGATTATTGCAATTCTATTATTCCATGGTCTGCTGAGGTTAGCTTTTTTGTCAAAAAAAGTGTTTTAAACAAGGCACGCTCTAGTCTATACTGTCTATCATCTTCAGTCAAAGCTCATTGTTATCTTTTTATCTTTGCTTAGTTCCCTCAAAAGAAAATCTTTATAGAATGTGCGCTCAGTAAGTTTTTTTCTCCTCATTCTTTAAAAGTGTAATTGACAATCAGCCTCTTTCTGTTTTTGTTTTAAATGAAATTACTAATAAAACGTATGGATGTTAACAAAAAAAAACTAGAAATATTTCTGTATGTACAGATGCAGCCATTCAAAACGAGTGAGGTACACCACGGTACCATGCGGTGGGCGTGTCGCATCAGAAGTGTAACGTCATAATATTTTAATTATGCAGAAATATTTTATGCATCAAAGCCTTTACCGAAGATATTACTAATAGTATTAATAATGAATGACCTTGGACAAGCTGTAAAGTCAAAGTATTACGCTGGTCCACATTATTTGTAACCGTCATTTTAAATGAAAAGACTTTATTTTTGCATCGACAAAAAGTAACACCACAGCATTTCGTTGATCTAACTAACAAGGACGGGACATTAGCTAGCCAATATAATAAAGGAATAAATTACTTTTTTTGTTAATTTCTTTAGCACATTTATTTGAACATTTCCATTGATTGTACAAGCACTGAAAAACTGTCCAATCCCTAGTTCGTTGGGCATTTTCTTTTAGTATAACAGACTAACAGACGCTTTTAACAGAGCGTTTCATAATTTCTAACAATGAAAATGATTTAAACTGCGACACTTTTATCATTCAACGAGAGCTCAAAATATCACAAGGATCCTCAAGAGATCAACAAAGACAACAGAATAAGATACGTGTATCAGATAGTGTACATGAGAATCCAAGTTTTTTTTTATCTACGCTAAGTAGTAGTCTATAAAATTTCTAAATCACACAGTGAAGTCAAAATTCCAGGATGTGCCTATATTAGAAAATATATGACTTCTTCGAATGTATGTCAGGCAATCAGACTTCAGGACCGGAATTATCCGTTTTATAATGGGGAATATAGTGTAAAATCCTGGGTTCGGTAAAATGTTTCAGGCATTCATGTGAAGGGCAACAGAGCTTTCATTGGCCAATTATCATTATTATCATCATTATTATTAATAATGATATTAATTTAAGGGTCTAAATATCTAAAAATATGTATCTATATAGCAGGTAGTATCACTGTATTCCACTTTCTTTGTAAACACGGAAAAACAGATTCACAACGCGATGCTGTGTCACTGTGTAAAAAAACAGTTTGAACACCCTATATTGTAATAAGCTGCTGAGCTAAGAATAGGAATGTTCCTGCTGTCAGAGGGGGTGGAAAGTGCCCGCGGTCATTTAATTAGTATTACAATTCGCACTGATTCCCTTGCGAAGATATGGACATAAGAATATTCATGCGTGGTCAAAAAATGGCATTAAGCACTTAAAATTAATATGGTCAATAATAGTAAACTGTAACATGCTGTAACAAGATCTGCTAAACTGAGAAGAAAATGTTTTCAGAGAAAATGTTTCAAGTGTGAAGAACATAGATCTCCAATGCAATTTCAACCAAACCTGTTTCAACACACCCTGCCCCCACTGCCATTAGAATATACACAAAGCACTGAAATCTTTCGAGCTGATGATCAGGTGTTTCCATCAACACCTTCCAGCAGCACTCCCATGCCCAGACGAGAGAGAGACACAAGACAAGCCCGCCAGCCTGAGAGAGAGCAAGAGAGAAAAGAGAGAGTAACATCAAGGGGTGCGGAACCAGGGAACTATTTACATGGAAAACGGGCGATCTCCCCAGACTGTCCACTTGTTTCACTGTTACCTGGATACCTCTTTATCTAGAACTCAATCTCCCCCCTGCCTGTCTGACTTTTTTTAATCCTTCTGTGCCCGGATTGCAGCGGGTAAGATGTTTCCAAGAAAAAAAGAGAAATTAAAAAAAGAGAAATTTCACCAGAGCCTCTTCTCTTCTTGTGTCTAATTTTTAGTTTAGAAGGATTCAAGCAGGATTTTAGATGAAAGGCATCGACCTCAATCAAGCCCAAATCATAACTGAACCCATTCAGAGCCTACATTACATTTTAGCGTTTCATTCTGAGCAGAAGACCCTCACACCTGAAGAAGGCTTGTGTTTTCTCTCTTCCCTTTTAAGCATGTGTACAATGCTGTAATACAGTTTAAAATAATTAAAAGTTTAAACAGTATAAACTAAACTCCATTAATATTAGTATCGAGTGGTTTCAAATAAATACAGCTTTTTAGTATAGATTACACTTTTCTAAAATGTATTTAAAAAATAAAAACGATTACAATCTAATCTTCCACGTTTGATCCCAAAATCCCAAGAAAAATAAATCTAAATGGGGAGAAAGCTATGCTGAAAGTTTATTAAGATACTTAGAAGACAAAGATAACAATTCATGTTGCATTTGTCTGATTGTGAATCAAAAAATACATTTAATTAAACACGCATTTGCGATTTAAATCAAAATGGGGGTAACGGGGACTCTCTCTCTTATTATCAACACTAGTTCAATTGTGGCTCTTAGTTAATAGTAGTTAATAACCACTTTTTATGCGCAAAACACGATTTTTCTTCCTCCTGATCAGTTTAGAAATCTGTGTACGCTGTAAGGTTTTTACTTCCTAATTAAACTTTTAAAATACGCGTTTCGAATAGAAGCGGAATATGCTGTTGTCTTCCTGGTATGTAGAACAGATCAGGAGGTCTTTTTTCCCCAATCAGAGGGCTGTCAGATGGTGTCAGCCAATCACCATTCTGAAGCCGTACCGTAATCTCTGGTATAGGGACACCCCAGAATTCTGTCGCATTTTCATTTTAGGAAATTATGAAACGCTCGGTTAAAAGCAAGGGAGATTGTCCGTTATAGTGGACATAAAAACAAGAGTTTGCTGAGGCGTTATTGGAAACCCAATTTTAACACAAATCGCTGGCATTATATCCTAGAAGACACAGACCGGCAGCAGTGGGAGCGTAAAAGAAAATGCAGACGAACTAGGGATTGGAAAGTTTCCAAGTGCTTGTACAATCGATGGAAATGTTCAAATAAATGTGCAAAAGAAAAAAAAATCATTTATTCCTTTATCATATTGGCTAGCTAATGTCCTCTCTTTGCTAGTTACCTGTGGCTGTGTTTCTGCGTTGCGTAGCAACGAGTGACTATATTCTCAGGCAGAGGAACGTAAACAGCTTAATTTTCATGTTTAAATATTTTTTTTAAATTAAAATTCATTCTATACAGCAATCGCATATTTGGGAACCATTTCAGAAAACTTTGATGCTTAAAATGTTTAGAGAGAAATGGAAGACTGGTGTGTATTTTTTCTTTAAACTACCAAGACCAGCCATATACAGTACAGTTTACATACAGTAATATGTTTATGTTCCTAAATTAATATCGTTTATGACCTTCAGATGCGTTATGCTCCGCTTCTTTTTATGCTCAGCTACTAAAATTTCCCTTTAGTGGTAAAATTTCATATAAATATTCAATACTAAGCGGATTAAAATGTGCACAGTAAAGAGATTAAATGATTAAATCTTTTCACTACTGACCAATGCACCACGAGTACCCCTGTTGGTCATTTTGGCCAGCCAATCACTTACCGCGGTAGACTGTGGTGGCTTGTGGGTAGTTGCGTGCGGTACGGGTTAGCACCATGCATTTTGAATGGCTGCATCTGTAAATCAGCCATCTCTATTCACAGAGAAGGACATTTTTTTTATAGAGCATACAGTTTATTTTCCTATAATTGTTCCTGAATGACCAAGACCATATTTTCACTACCTAAAGGGCAATTAGACAGTTTTCTGTTTCACCTTAATGACATGTCAAAGGTCACAAACAAGGTTACTTTTGACTAGGCTTTTATGGGTTCCTAAGTGTGCTCCCTCCAGAGTAACCACAACTGTATGACTTACCATCATGCTATAACACAGACTTGCACTCGACCTCTAGGAGAGGTCAAATGTCGTGTTTTTGTAACTCACATAGGTATACTATATAAGGAGTTCGGAGAGTTAAGCATTTTCTTTTTATTTGACAGAGGAAAAGGTAAAATATCTGAAATGACCACCACATTATGTGACCAGACAGCTTTATTTACTTGTGGACTATAATTCCCACCGGCTGCTTTGCCTCTTAATTATTTGCAAGCCAAAAACCTTTTACTGTGCATTTTGTAATATCATATACAGGAACAAGTAATAGGTTTATTCCATGCTGAAAAAAAGAAGAAAGAGAACACAACGTTTCGGCCGTGGAGCCTTCTTCAGGTGTGAGAGAGACAGGGCAGTAGGCAAAGGTAAAGTAGCGGGAGAACAAAGGTTGGGAGGGAGGAGGAGTGAGAGGCGGGAGCAGGGGACAGAAAGAGAGGCCAATCAAGAGGTGTGAAGTCAGAATGGGTGCAGAGAGGTGTGAAATGAAACTTCCAATGAATGGAGAAAATTTAAAAGAACATTAGTCTGTCGTTAAGGGAAGGGAGAAGGTGTGATCCTAGCTGCAGAATAATTTTAGTTTCGGTGGTCTTTCTGATGTATGAGTTTGGAAAACCGTCTTTGAGAACACAGACGGAGAGATTAGAGTGGTCGTGGCCGTCAGAGGTGAAATGAGAAACAATGGGCTTGGAGAGATCTTTAATCTTTACAGCCCTGACGTGTTCTCTGAAACGGTCTCCGAGTCTCCTTCCTGTTTCTCCAATGTAGATGGCTGGGCATTTACTGCAAGAGATACAGTAAACAAGGTTGCTGGAGGTACAAGATGCTGTCTGGGTGATCCGGAATTGTCCTGAGGGGCCTTGAATGAGTGTGGTGGTGGCTGTGTATTTGCAGGTGATACAGCGAGCTCTGTTGCAAGGGAAAGTGCCTGGTGTGGATGGTTGTTGAGGGCGGTCAAGGGAGCTGTGAACAAGGAGGTTACGCAGATTAGGTGGTCGGCGATATGAGATAATAGGGCGATCAGAAAAGAGGGCCCCAATGGAGGGATCATCCTGTAGGATGGAAAAGTTGTGGTTAATGGTCCTGGGGATAGGAAGTGTGTTAGGGTGGTAAGGAAGCACCAGAGGAATGCGGTTGTTACGGCGGGAGTTCCTGATCGGGTTGATGGTCCGGGGGGTGTTTTTGGCTCGGGCAAGGGCCCTGTCAATCACACTGCTGGGGTATCCTCTGTTGATGAAAAATGAGTACATTTCGAGGGCTTGGTTCTCGAAGTCGATGTCGTCGCTGCATAATCGTCGTAACCTAAGGAACTGTGAAAAAGGAAGAGAGTTTTTAGTGTGGTTGGGGTGAAATGAGCTGTACAGGAGGTAGCTGTGTGAATCCGTGGGTTTGTAATAAACTGAAGTGGACAGTCGGGGGTAGTTGATAGACAAGTGGATGTCTAGAAACGGAAGAGTAGTGGAAGATATGTTAATCGTATATTTGAGGGACGGGTGGAAGTTGGTGAAATGGTGCAGGAAGAACTCAAGCTGATCGTTGGAGCATGTGGCGGCACCGACGCAGTCATCAATATATCGTTTGTAGAGGTCAGGGACATAGCCAGTGTAGGAAGCGAAGAAGCGTTCTTCTACCCAGCCGACAAAAATGTTGGCGTAGCTGGGTCCCATTCTGGTGCCCATGGCAACTCCACTGACCTGTTGTTAAAAAAGATTATTGAAAGAGAATGCTTTCAGTGTGAGGACCAATTCTGCAAGGCGTACCAGGGTGTGGGTGGGTGGATCAAGCACTGTGCGTTTGTCCAGCATGTGCTTGAGTGCTGTAAGGCCGTCATTATGGGGAATGACGGTGTACAGAGATGTGATGTCCATGGTAAAAATGTAGCATTCGGTACCCTGAAATTGGAAATCATTAAAAAGTTGGAGCGCGTGGTTGGTGTCTTTGATGTATGAGGGAAGATCTTCAACCAGCGGTCTCATGAGGCTGTCGAGAAAGGCTGAGATGTAAGTAGTTGGACAGTTACATGCTGATACGATGGGGCGTCCAGGGGTGTCCGGTTTGTGGATTTTGGGGAGGAGGTAAAATTGAGATACCTGTGGATGTTCCACTGTATATCATATACAGTACTCTATACATATTAAACACATATAATACATTGCGTTAAGTTTATTGCAGTCATATTCTTATTGTAGAAAGCTGTATTGAATAATTGTGAAGACATACAGTATTTTTTAAAGTTTTTTGATAGATACATCATAGCAGTCAAACCATGTAACATACCAACCTGTCCTTACTAAGTCTGAAACTTAGACATGATGCAGTACTCTACACCAGGTTTCAGATACACACTTTCCTTGTTTCTAAGACTTTGAATTTTTGAATTATTGTGTGTCAGGCTTACACCATATGATCACATAATGTGACCATGTGAATCATGAGAACTTTTTATTTGTTTTCATCCAAGGATTTGGAATTCATTATCATTTGAACACATAGTCAAATTTGAAAAATAACAATAAAGTTACAATAACCTTGTTGCTTGACTCCTTAAATAATTTAAATAAGTATTTTTTTACAGAAAGAAATAATTTCAAAAAGATTTGTTTGTTAGAAATATCAAACTTTCACATCCTACAGTATTTTTACATCCAGTATCCATTGATGTTTGACTGTGGATGACTCGCCAAGAAGATACCAATCGGCAAATAAGTGATCCTTCAAATAAACAAAAAATAACTTTTTGAAACCAAGTGAATATAACCTTCTTAAAGCAATTAAGCTAATTTGGTTACATTAATGTGATGTATGTCAAAGATGGATACTGGAGTTTATAACAAGGAGACATAGCAATGCATTAATTAGAAAGTAGCAGGAACTTTTTTCAGAGGACCTAAAGTTGGCTCACCCAGTACTTCTATGTGCAAAGTTTTAGACCTGTGGTCCATACAAAGCCAGTTTGAGTATGGGCCATGTCATTCCTATTAAAAGCACAAATAAATATTTTAGCAGAATAATTTAAGAATCATTAGATTGTTATATACTGTATATATTATATTATTTTATAATATTAGAAGTTTGTATTCCTATTTTAAGACAATCAATCACAAAGACACTTTTTATCTGAAGATGCACTTCCAAACTTCCAAACTGCATCGGTAAGGTTATCAATAAGCCCGCAAAACAAGACCGCAAAAGCAAAAACCAGCAAAAAAAAAATATATATCCCATGTTTTTTTTACTTATTCTGAAGCACGATATGTAACCACAAAAGTCTAGACTTACGCACCTCCAGACTTGACTTTAGAATAGATATTTGAAACAGGTGATCTGATTGGTAAAAAATGCTGTCATTCATTGTATTTTCACCCATTCCGAGCCCTTAGGGGGTGAGACGTCCTCTAGAAGCCTCAGACTGCATTCTACCTGCCTTCTAGGTGTCAATCATTGACTCAGAAGGGGTAATCAGTTTCTTATCTGTGGTCCTTTTTTTCACACCAGAAGGCAACTCTGAGGTTTTTTTTCAATGCCTAACAGCAGAAAAATACTCTCTAGCTGTGTCTAAAGGTTTTATTGCAATTGCAATGGTTTTTATTGTTATTGCTTTCAATAGTTTTAAAGATTTATTTATTATATGCGAAAAAGTTAATTCCAGGTCCAGTCTTCACAAAACATTATGTAGATTTTTTTTTAAATTGACCAATTTGTCCCAAATTTTTTATCCAAGCTAGTAGACAAGGCCTACAAAGCATTTTTATTACCTGACAGGCCTAGAATTGAAAATTCTGACCTCTGAAGTCCAAACCAAAATTTCTGCCTGCTGTTTTTTTTCATATGTTTGTCTGCTGAGTGGACACATTAAGACATGAAAGAAATTTGACTGCTCCCACTAAAAGCCAAGGAGGTTAGCTTCAATTTAAGACCTAAACCAGGCTCCTGCTATGTTCTGCTGCAGAGATATAATCAAATGTTTAAAGGGAGGAAATTCCAGGCGGACATTGGCTAAAGGGGTCTCCGGCAGCAAGAGGTTTTAAAATAAAAAATCTTGGAATATCTTTTGATTTTTAAATTTGTCTTAATTAGCTCAATGGCGATGTGACAGAGCTTAGTGTGAATGACATTAGTACCATGGCAACATTCTTAATGTGCAACAGATCTGTTAATTAACATGCTCACACAGTATTATGGCATTCCTCACAATTAGCTTAACTTGGCTAAACATTTGGAATGTTGCCAGATGCTAAAATTCACACTGACATAGGTGGGTAATCTTATGTTTATGTGTCATCATTTTCAAAACTAGCAATGACGACTGACAAAGTCATTTAGAAGACATTGACCTAGAGGTTACAGCATCACTTTAAGAGGCCAAGCCTCTCCACTGGATTTAAGTATTCTGGTTGTTTTGGGTAACAATATCACATGGCAATGCAAATTCTGAGTGCATTAAGTTTACTGATGCTTTAACTGCTTTCTAAAGTACTGTCCTAAACATCAGGGATCTGAGATGGAATGCTGTCCTTGTGCTACTCTCTCATCCAGTGAGTTCTTTCTAATCTCTTCCCACTTTGCAAGTACTGTACCCTCAGTACAACCTCAGCCTTTACAGCATTCAACTCCTATTTTAATTAGTTAATTTACATGTTTTGGTTTTATTTCTGATAACATGTTGGGATTACAGTAAAATACATTTTATTTTTAAAAATCTTAATGTAAGTATATTACTTCTGTCTTTACTATACATTCTCATTATGCAAATAAAAGTATTCCCAAAATGCTACTGTAACATTTCAGCCGGATTCAGCCACATGGGTAGTGATTTGTCAGAACCTAAGCGAAAGAGACTGGAGAGTGGCAGAAGACCGCAAGGACTCCACTGATAGGAGCATGAGCACTCCAGGATGTAGAGAGAGTGAAAAGTAAAAGGGGGTGATAATGAAATAATTGATTACTGGCTGGAAGAGCTTAATCAGCCCAGGCCAGTCAGTAATGGAAAAGTAGAAAGAAATAGGGAGGTGTGTCAGTCCTTGGAGAAGCCAGGTAACTTCATCTCCGGTGATAAGAGGCTGCTAAACACAGCCCGTTGGTCAGAAAAATAAGTCTCAGGTGCGGAAAGAAACTGAATGGTGAGCCCCCTGAAAAGAGAACCAAATGGGTTTTGAACACAATAATTAACAGTTTCACAAATGGATTCTAAATATACAATTCAAAAGCATGCCTAACAACTAACAAACATAATAGTGTATACTGTATTTATGAGTCGATCAGATGTGATACAAAAGGAATTACAAAGTTCAGAGATAATAACTTGAAATACATTGAAATACATTGACTATAACGTGTTGTGGTCTACCTCATACTGTAGGTTTATCAGTGTCATGTAATTACATCACATTTATTATCAGATATTATTCATCAGATTTCAAGGTGCAAAATCACATTTGGTGATGGACTGAGATGCTATCAATTTGATTCTGGTACCCACCCTGCAGCCCTCTTGTTGCTGGATCTTCCTTTCGTGATGGATAGTGACCTTGGACCTGTGGTTTTGGGAAGGAAACCGACTTCAGACCTGATGAAGTCCATTTGCACCATATATCATTATACTGTTCAGTTTTGATACAGCTTTACAATGCCTCTTATAAAGAGGGGCGTTTTACCACATACCCGTTTCTTATAGAGGAGCACCAAACTGCTTGGTCAAGGCTTTAATAACACTTAATTCTAAGTGTAATAATAGCCTTGTTCCTACACTTGTCATTTGGAGTACTCATTGACAGGAATTTCTAACCTTTCTTTTCTGGTAACATATTGAAACCAAACACAGTTTATCAACAATAGACCATAACCTAATCATGAGTAATGAACTCAACTTTTCTGTTATTCTACTTGGACGATTTACAGTAATGTCCTTTAAACATCTAATGGGAATCTGGAATAGTTCAGATATGTGCTTAGTTCAGGGCTGAGGGGTCTTGCACAGGGGCTCTGCAGGACATTCATATCGGGGTGGTTGTCAAGGAGGACACCCATTGGGGAGTCTCCTGCTGAGACCAGGCAAGCATACCTTGTCAGAGTTGGCTTCTAAGGCACCCCAGAGACCAGGCAGACAGAGATCTGCTGAATCTGGGTCTGAAGCAAGTTCCTGGACTCTTTTCCTCACTCATCAGCTTAGAGGAGCCTTGGATAGCACAGCCACGGGCAGACCACTCAGGCGGAGCCCAGGCGAAGCACTAAAACCAGAAACCAGGAACAGGAAGGGTTCAGCCAGGACACTGCAGGTGGCTCAGGAGTTAAGTGCTGTAAACGTCAATGCTGGCTCGACTGAAGAAAGAGCGTTCAAGGTTTAAATACACAGGAGCACCTGCTGCCATGAGAGTTCTCACTACTGCCAAATCTCACTATTGCCAAATGCTCTGCATATCCTACTGTATCTCTTTGACGATCAGTGCAGCCACTGTGGCAGCAACCATATCAACAGTTACATGCCTGTCCAAGTTTAACAACAGTATTGGGACAGAATCCTATAAGTTAGCATATACAGTACAACCTGGGCAAAGTATGGTGGTATCTAGCTTCTATTGCCTTAAAAAGTGGTCACACTTGGTATTACTAAGTGAATTTCAAGCACCGCCTATTGTTTTATCCTGTTGATGAATTTACAGTACTTGTTATTTCTGTTGTATAAAAAGACAAATAGGGAGCAATTGGCTTGAAGAAATCTTTGATTCTCACAGCTCTAAATTATTTCTTCTAATCAGCTTCCTAGCTCATCAACATAAATTGCTGGACATTTTCTGCATGTGATGCAGTAAATTAGGTTGCTGGATATACATGATGTCCTCTGGGTGATGTGGAACTATTCTGAGAGGCTTTGAATGTCTGCTGTATTGGATAAATACAGAATTTGCAGGTGATGAAGTGGATTCTGTTGGAGGGGAAAGTGCCTGGTGTCGATGTTTGCTGGTGGTTAAGGAAGCTGTGGACAAAAAGCTTGTGAAGCTTAAGAGGCTGGCATAACAGATGATGGGGCAGTCAGGTAAGAGGGTTTCAGAGGAAGGGCCTTCTTGCAGATGAGGAAGTTGTCATTGATGGTCCTGGGAACAGAAAGCGTGTTAGCGTTCTAGGAAAGCACCGAAGGAATGCAGTTGTGAGTCTGGGAATTTTCATTTGGGTTGATCATCCGAGGGTTATTTTTGACATGGGTGAGGGTCCTGTCAATAACATGCATTGGGTATCCCCTATCAATGAAAAAAGAGTGCATTTTTGAGGGCTTTCTTCTGGAAGTCCATATCATCACTACATAATCACTGGTGTCTAAGGAGCAGTGAAAAAGGGATAGTTTTTAGTATGTCTGGGGTGGAAGGAGCTTTAATAGGAGATAACTGTGTGAGTTGATAGGTTTGTAATAAACAGAAGAGAATATTTTTCGTTTTTGGAAGATGGAGGTTTTTTTTAACAGGAAAGGGAAGATTACCTGTAACAGTTCTTCCTTGTAGTAAAATTTCATCAACCTAACATATTAATCTAATACCGTTTAGTAGCTGTTTCATAGCAAGGCATATCTTCAATTCTTTTTACCAAAAAAGAGTATTAGGAAATGCCTGTCTTATTTCTTAGAAAACGGTTATTTTTCTTCTTGATACAATAAATCCCTTTATCAATTTCCTCCTTGGATTATAAGGGCTAATGTTGGAATCCAACCAGTGAAAGAGGCCAAGGGGAAAAGAAACAGTGGTTCCTTAACATACTGTACAGTATGTAGCATACAACAATAATTTGTCCTTTCCTGATAAGCTCATCTGGCATGGACAGTCATTCTTTCCTTTAGTTAATTGAACATGCTAGCATCAAACAGAGATGCTATCTCAAGCATTGCTATTAGTATAAATTCAAAGTTTTTGAAGGAATCATATTACTCATTTCAGTAAAAATACAAATTCATTAACATATTCATTTAAAAAACACTGACTCTTTGTAACAACCATGCAAATAGATTGTGGTCTGGTGTGAAGGCTGCATTGCCAATATACACACAAAATATGATAATAGAAAAGGACCCTGCTTCAGGGAGTAGCACATTGTAACAGCAACCAGCACATGATAACTGCTGACTTGCAGGGCGACTGGCATAATCCTGCTGTAGTACGTACAGTATGTATGTATATGTATTTGCTCTGCTTCTACATGCGTGAATGAGTGTATTTTATACTGTATGACAACGCTACTGGGTCAATTTTTCTACACAGACTATGTACCACTAAATTAATCTTTATTAATGGTTGCTCATTCAACAGAAACTTAATTTCTATTGTTTATATCAAGTGTAGTATGGTAAACTAGAAGTTTTGGCGTCAAGACAGAATGCAGCTACCAATGCCAGAAACCTCTCTGGTGCTTTAGATAGATAGATACTTTATTGATCCTGTGAGGAAAATTGCAGTGCAACAGCAGCTTTACACTGACAACACAGCCACAGTGTAACGAATGATACAATAATAATAATAGTACAATACATACAATACAATCAGTACATTGAGGGGTGCACTAAAAGAGTTACTCACAGTCCGGACACATAAAGAACAAACTAGAACAGAACAGTATGCAGAAAAATCGTATCACACATATGAATATAAATATAGATGTAAATATAGATATAGATATAAATATAAATGTATTGCTTATACATAAATGTATTGCATGGGTTCCTGGCATATATTGCACAAAAAACGGTTGTAAACAGGAAAAGAAAGAGAACAGATGCAGCAGTAGATGTGTAGATGTGTTCAGTCCAAAAACAGGTCACCGTCAATGTTGCCTCTGCCCAGACACAAGGTGGATGCGTTGTACAGTCTGATGGCAGTAGGCAAGAATGACCTCCTGTAGCACTCCCTGTTGCACCTTGGATGAATCAGTCTATTGCTGAACGTGCTCTTCATTTCTACAAGCCTGTCATAGAGGGGATGGGAGATGTTGTCCATGATGGCCTCTAGTTTGGACACCATTCTCCTCTCAGCCACTACCTCCAAGGGGTCCAGGTCAGACCCAATGACAGAGCTTGCTCTCCTGATGAGCTTGTTCAGCCTTTTAGAATCCACTGCTCTAATCCCAGGGCCCCAGCATATCACTGCGTAGAAAATGGCGCTCGCAACCACTGACTGATAGAACATATGTCGCATCTTACTACATACATTGAAGGACCTGAGCCTCCTCAAGAAGTAAAGTCGGCTCTGTCCCTTCTTATAGATGGCCTCGATGTTCTTAGACCATTCCAGTCTATCGTCGATGTGCACTCCCAGGTACTTGTACGAGTCCACCATCTCCACGCCACTCCCATGGATGTAGACAGAAGTAGGTTTGACCTTTTTCCTCCTGAAATCTACCACCAGTTCCTTTTGTCTTTGTTAAGTTCAGTTCCAAGTGGTTCTCCCCACACCACTCCACAAAGCTGCTGACCAGTCCTCTGTTCTCCTCCTCCTGCCCACCCTTGATACATCCCTCAATTGCAGAGTCATCTGAGAACTTCTGCAGGTGGCATGACTTTGAGTTGTACTTAAAGTCCGAAGTATAGAGGGTGAAGAGGAATGGAGAAAGAACTGCCCCCTGAGGAGCCCCTGTGTTACTCACTACCTGTTCAGACACACAGTCCTGAAGTTTCACAGACTGTGGTCTGCCTGTCAGGTAGTCAGTGATCCACGAGGTCATGGAGGCATCGACTTGCATCTCCTCCAGCTTCCTCCTTAGTAGTAAGGGCTGCATGGTATTGAAGGCACTGGAGAAGTCGAAAAACATGATCCTTACAGTGTTGCCAGCCCTGTCCAGGTGTGAGTAGGTGAGTAGGTGTGAGTAATTTCAAGATTCACGTGATTCAAGATTTCTTTATTTGCCATATACAACAAGTGTATTGGAATGCTTACTTGTTCAGCTCTACCCAGTAACATTAGAGAAAGAGAAAAGAAAGAAAACAGACATGGACAATAAATTCAGACAATAGACATTATAATACAGCCAAGACAGGACATTAAAGTGCAGGTGCTAATAAGTGCAGGTGATAATTTGATCTGTATAAGATGCGGACTGCTTGGGGAAGAAACTGTTTTTGAATCTATTTGTGTTCTGATACTGCGATACCTCCTACCATAACCCAGGGGTGAAAACAGATGTGGCCAGGGTAAATTGGGTCCCAAAGTATAGCTGGTGCCTGGTTGTGGCAGCCGTCGAGATATATCCAGTCGATGTAGTGTAGCTCGGTCCCAGTGATTTTCTGCTCTGACCTCACAACCCTCTGTATAGTTTTTCTGTCCTGTACTTTGGCTCCACCATACCACACTGTAATACCACCAGTCAGGATACTCTCAGTTGTATTATGGTAAAAATTGGTGAGTGTTGTCTTGCTCATCTCCCACTTCCTTAACTGTCTCAGGAAGTGAAGGCGCTGGTGGGCTTTATTGAGGATGGCAGCAAAGTTCTCTGACCAGCTCAGTCTCTCAGTGATCTGGAGGTCGAGGAACATGAAGGTGTTGACAGTTTCGATTGGAGCCCCATGAATAATGATGGGTGTGTGACGTCCACAGTGCCTCCTGAAGTCCCACTATAATCTCTTTTGTTTTGTGTGAGGTTGTTGTTGTGGCACCACTTCACTAGCTCTGATACCTCACTCCTGTAGTTTGTTTCATCATCGTTGCTGATAAGACCAATTACTGTGGTGTCATCAGTAAACATCATGATACGGTTGCTGTTAAATCTAGCCACACAGTCATGTGTATTTAGAGAATACAGCCGTGGGCTCAGGCAGTTGCAGATGGAGCTGCTGAGGCCCAGACCCCTGAGGTGACCACCAGCCTGCCTGGCACAATTGTGTTGAAGGCTGAGCTGAAGTCAATAAATAACATCCTGGCATAAGTGTTCCTCTTGTCCAGGTGCTCAAGAGTGGTGTGAAGGGCCAGTTAGACAGCATCGTCCACTGACCTATTATTCTTAAAAGCAAACTGCAGGGGGTCCAGGGAGCCCGGGACAATACTCTTGATGTGTCCCATCCCCAGTTTCTCCATGCACTTCATGACTACTGAGGTGAGTGTCACCGGGCGGTAGTCATTCAGACATGACACCTTGATTGCTTTAGGCAGTGGCACAATAGTAGTCCTCTTGAAGCACAGTGGGACAGTAGATAGGGATAGTGACATGTTAAATATTACAGTGAAGACAGGGGCCAGCTGTGCTCCGTATGCCTTTAAAACACAGGAGGGGATGCCATCAGGGCCGGCAGCCATGTGTGGCTTTCACGTTAATTAGTGTGAAAAACAGAGAAACACGGAGAACAGACAGAATTCATAAATAGATGTGTAGAGTAATGCAGACATTCATAAGAAAACCCACATAACAACACCCCCTTATTGTACACTGTTCAGTGGCAGTATTAGAAGATGACATGATGGTGTTGGTTTCATCTGAAAGGAGCCATATGCTTTGGCTCCCGCCAAGAGATAGATTGCCTTTATTTCTTTAAACAAGCAATCTTGGCACCAACCAACACACATGACAATACCCATACTAGAACTTTACTATTTCACAGGTTGGGATGGTGAATGTTACAGTATGTACATATTATAGTATAATTGTTCACTTTAACATGACATTTGCTCCTGAACATTTTAGTACAGCTTTATTATTGAACTGTACTGGCTTATATACAGTATGTATTCCAGAACTGCTGTATTGATGGAAACAGTGATGGCCTTTTAGTTCATGATAATCAAAAGGGTGTCACCCAGAGTCAGTTTTCTTAGTTAATGCATCTGGAGATTTAACAATTTAAAGAGAAATAAGTATGGGTGTTTTCAATAGGTAAAGTGCATCCATTTGCTCAAGGGTGCAACAGAGAGATTCTTCATAGCCCATTTTGGCTAGCCTTCTTTTTAAATAGGTTAAAGGCATGCCAGTTATGATCAGTTTCATGGTTGGTTTAAACAGTTTGTTGGTTTCATCTCATGGTTAACATCCATGGTCTGTATTACAAGAGTTACAAAAGTTGGCAGGAAAGGGAAGACAGAAGGTTATGCTTGGCGATAGATGTGGACAAGGAGAAGGACTGTTAACTCTCTGTTAACTTGTCTGTAATTACATCTCCTCAACTCTCAGAGGAGTTGGATTGCTCCACGATTATGGAAGGAAAAAAACTGGGAGTAGCACAATTGAGTCTCGTCAAGGTACACTCCATGATTATAAATACCAGTGTTTCGCAAAAGTTAGAAAAGAGGTGAAAGTTCTTGGGTGGGATTGTCAAATGTTTGCAGTAGCTGTTGTAGCTGTGATGGAAAGTAATATCAAACCTATCTGCTGCTGTACTATGGGAACTAAAATGGGCTAATAAGGCCAAACAAGATCAGTTGTGCAAGTTAAGCTTACAATCTAGTTTAATGAAGAGTAAAAGTAATGGTTTTGAAAAACGTCAGGTAATTAGGTCTAGGACTTCAAGACCCCATTGTTGATAAATACAATGCACCTGTAAGGCATAAATCCGCTTGTTGAAAAAGAGGTGGCTGCAAGGGATGCTTGTAGGGTGAAAGAGGATCTCCTTGAGGGTACTAGGAAAGTTCCCCTGAAGAAGAATCACAGTTATTAATAATCCCAGAGGAGGTTATATAGAAAGAAAACAGAAATACAGTCATGGTGAGATGAATAAGAAAGAAACCAAACCATCTTTGGCTATGCTTAAGAGAGGACCGATATATCCTGTTCATGGTCATAGGCTGGATGTCTGGTTTCAGAGGTAGTATGGCTCTATGCCTTCTGCAACAAAACCCCTGGGCAATAAAAAAACAGCTGTAAGTCAGACAAAATGTTCAATACAATTATAGCTGGGAAACTATAAGGTGTGTGTGTTGCACACATTAGTGCATAAAAGTTCTTATGTGTGTGACAAGCAGAGACCCTGGTGCAGGGTGTGATGAATGTACACATTGTACACATTGTTATTTTTTACACTTAAAATATTTAGAGAACAGGTTGCACATGAAACAAGGCCATTTAGCCTATCTATTCATTTGGTTGCTAGTAACAATGTGAAAGAACCTAATTTGTGATAGTTTGATCAAGGGCCTTCCTATAATATACATTATACAGTATATACTCATGTTCATGGATGACTTCTTTAGTTTTTAAACACTTGCAGTTTTCTTCCCTATTTACCAGTTCTGGCAATAAACCTTTTTTTTTACCAAAAATCTGGTAAAAGTGACAAAAACATTATTTAATTTGGGATTTAAATCTTATTTCGCACAAGCTATATTGCTAGTATGTTAAAACACAGTCTGCAGGACTGTAAGAATGCAGAGCTTATAAGAAGTGGATGCCTCCCACTGCACATCTGTAAATCATTAGTTATACAAGCCCAACAACCTCTTTTGCCATGTGCATATTGACATTCCAGCACTGATTACACACCTGTGTTTAGCTACTAAATTTGGTTTAAAACCAAGGTCTCTATATTTACACTTGGGTGGGCTCTAGTGGTCACACCATAGATCTAACATTCTAGTGGGACTGCTGAAGTCAATCCTATCTGCAATGAGCTGCTGCAATAAGTAATCCAAGCATCTCATGCAGTTTCAATAGCATGGCTACTGTAAGTACTGTAGGTTGCTCCACATCCCTAAACTCAATTATGAAAAGTAACCCCATTGTCATAGAAAGGCCTATTACAGCATACTGTGTTCTCAGCTATGAGTTGTGATCAGATCACACATTGTAACATGTACAGTAACATACTGTATGTGACAATGATTTAGAGTTCTATATTTAGAGTTGCCTACCTTTGGATGGTGCAGACACAATGCAGGAGAAAACCACTCTTTTGATGCTGTTCTTTAGTTCATTTAAAGGTCTTTGAAAGGATTTCTTAAGGAGAGGTATCTTTATACCAATGCTGTCTATTCACAGGACTGTGTTAGCCACCTGGGCACCAAGGAGACAACAAACTATTGTTCTTTCAGGATCCTACAGTAGGTGCATAAACTCCTTCTTTCCTGAGACATCTATACATGCTTGTTACATATGGTTATGTACTTAATATGTAATATATAATTGATTTTTGATATTGTAATAATTTGAGCTGAGGGAGGAGAGAGTTCTTTGTATTCAAAGCTCCCACACTTAAGTAACCAATAAGGCCTTGATTACTGTTCAATGTTAAAGTTCTTCTGTTCATACACTCTGGGAGTATGAATTGCTTTTGTTTTATTTGAAATGTTTGCTCACTTTTATTAAAAGTCTGATCAGATCTGCTAACTGTTCAATTGGTGATTAAATTATTTTAATATAGTGGGCTATTTGCTTTTCTTTAGCAGAACATTTTACTATTGTTAATATGTTATCAAAAATGGCAATGGCTTCAAAACCACATCAGACATACTGTAAGAAAACACAAATATAAAAATAAAAGGATTGCATTTGCTTTGTTACAGTAGATTGATATCAGAAACTGTAAATTGTGCGATAGGGTAGGTTTATTTTCTTTCTGACCTCACAGTAGTGGCACTGATCTCCTGATTAATAAGCATGTGACTTTCAACTTAGATAAGCAGATATCAAATACAGAAAACTTAATTACAGGGTCCATCTATGGACAACAAATTTCAATGCTAAATGTGTATTCCTTGGTGGCACAGCAGGTGTCATTCTTGGGATTTTAACATTATCCTAAGTCTGACTCTAGATACTGTAAGTCATTAAATGCCCCAAGCAGTTAATATGAAATATGCTAAATATATCTTATGGACCTTAGTTACTGACACCAGGCCTGTAAACATTTGGAGAATGCTCAATCCAAGCACAGATTGAAAGTACAATACATAAAACAGTGACAACAATTTTCAAAATTATTTAAGATACTTTAGGTAACATTTTCTTTATTTTTACATTCATTTAAGGAGAGCTTCTTGTTTTTCAAATTTTTCATGATTTTTACAAATGCCCTAACTCCAAAATTGACTATGCTGCCTGGACCTGGACCTGCAAGCACAGGACACGACATTACATCCATCATGCTTCATAATTTTCTCAGAAGTACAGTGCAAAAAGTAGCCATGTGAGTTTTGGAACAAAGTTGAATGGACAGATGAGACCAAGAGAAACCATTACCAAAGTTATGTGGAGAAATAAGGAACTGCAGATGAGCTAAAAACCACAAGGCCTGGCCTGGGCATGCATGGACACATCTGGAACTAGCTCACTCATCCTTATTGATGATGTAACCAATGATGGCAGCAGCAAAATGAATTATGAAGTTTTTTTCTCTTTAAGTATGGTGGAAAGAAAAATGCTTCCATATTTATTGGGTGGTGCCTCACCATACAACATGACATTGACCCATAAAATATGACCAATGTAACCAAGGAGAAAAAAAAAGTGGAAAATCTAAGACTGGCCAAGTCAGGCTCGAGAAGCAAATCCAATTAACCTTTTGTTTTACATACTGAATTAAAAAGTCAGACTACTCTAGATTATGCAAGAAATCAAATGATTTCACAGAGAGTTTGCTGACTGCTGGGTCAGTTTCATGCTGTTATTACCTCACAATTCATGGTGTTATTACCTCAAAGGATTAGCCAAGAAAATTCTATGAGTTTTACCCTCTGATCTTTACTTAAATTAAATGAGTCCCGATGATTATGGTGACTACAAATCACCAGGTTGAACAAAAAGTATGATTTTGTTCTTGCATGATCAATTGTATCGAAAAAGTAATTGTAATATTGCATTTACCATTCATGTTCATCTAATGACCACAAATACGTTTTGCTTGACTAACACAAAACTATCAATGCAAAACTAAAAATGAGTAATACTTTTGGAGGGCACTGTATATCACTGCTGAAATTCCTTTGTCAGTAAACTCACTTCATACACTAATATTCTCCTTGGCATGAGACCTATTGCTAAAAACACAGGATCACACTATGGCATAATAAAACTATGACATAGGTACGATAATACCGTGTGCCAGCCTAGCCATGTTCTTGTGAACTGTGAATGTGTTGTAGGCATTTATGGCTATAAAGGATTTTACTACAAGTCCAATCTGATTTTCTATTTACCAAAGGCTAGCACTTCAAGTTAAGAACATCTATTCATTCAAACCCTTTATCTTTAAACAGTAGCATAATTATGTATTCTTTTTTAACTATCTGCAATATTAGATTATCTTTGAGCATTTGAATAATATTTGCATTCAGTAGACAGTAAGTGCTGACACATCTCTGATTAAATTATGCTGGAGTGCCGTCACTGCTTATTAATTAAAATGTGTGCTGGTTTAGATGGCAAAATAGTTGTTGATAGTTATAAATAGTTGAAAGCTCTATGAGTATGTTTTTTCATCTTTTTTCTGTGTCTATTTAAATATCTCATCAGGATGGTGTTTATTATTAACTGAATCTGACACAAATCTACACCCACGTCACACATATGACTCTACTATTACTGATGCATCAAGTGCTCTTCTGGATCTTATAGACTCTACTGATTAGGATTTACAATCCTTTTTTTTACCCTCAAATAATGGGTAGAAAGTATATTTTGGATGAGTAATAATGCTAGTTAACATCTACAATACTATAGTATGTCTGTAAGTAATTGCTAACTTGCTAAACAATGATGGTGATAATTTTGGAATATACTCTAGGATTGTTACATGCATTTTAGACCATTTTATATTTGCACAGGACAACATACAGTGGTAAACTAACTTATTTATTTGAATGTCATACAGTATTCTAAAGAGCAAAATAATCTAGAATTATTTATTTACATATATTATACAGAATTAATTTAACTGATTCTCCAACCACTTATTTTGATTGTTTGAAATATTATACTTCTGTATCAGTATACGGTATATTTTGGTCATAAAACTCCTAAGGTCTATTTCCATTCCATAGGAACAAGCACTTAGACTGGCTTGTTTTTCCATCAGAGCACTTATCTGAAAATGTATAGTATAGGTATATATACTGTATATGTAAGGTGTATATATAGGTGTATGTGTAAAGTATAGGTAAGTACTGTATATTTACACATAGCTACATGTATTAAATTTGTGTGATTCATCTGTCTTGTCAAGGAAGTTTATGTCCTGTATTTTGTACTTTTAATTAATTAACTACAATTCTTTTATTTTAACTCAGCATACAGTTTCATAACTGAACTACAGCATCTTCAGCTCCATCAAAGACTTTTTCTTTTTTCACAGCAGAGGGATTATTGCAACTGAAGCAGTCTTTCTTTTTGTCTCTTTGGGGATTGCACTACTTAGATACACATTTCCTCATGCCTTTTATATTACCAGCTCCTTTAAAGGATTAAAGGAAAGAAAGCACATGAAGAAAACCTGTCAGCTTGAGAAATAAAGTTGAACTACTTATCTGCAGAAACTTTTCAATCATCAAATCAGATTTGTGTTTCATAGTCCTTTGTGAGTGCTCATAATTGACAGAACATCCTTTAAAAAGACACCTGAGTAGCCATGTAATCCCTAAAGAACTATCCTCACTACAAATCTTCTAAGACTTATATTTGTAATTATCTATTCACAGAGAACACTCCCCAGAGAAGTTCAGAGATTTTTTTTAAGTATGTATTTCATATGCCTGTTAGGATAACACAATAAATAACAGCAAAGAAAACATGAATAAAGGAACATTGCTTAACTGATCATAGGAAATATGATTTTTTTGTTGAATTATCTTCTCTTTGTAATATTTCAGTAACTCAGAAAGATGCTGGTATAGAGTATATTGTATAACAATGCTGATAATTAAACTGAAACTTATACCTGTATGTACAGTATATTTTTGTATTTCCTGAGATTGGCCTTTCACAGGTGTGTTACACATTTCAACCTACAAAAATTGTATTTTATCATTGTAAAAAGGAAGAACTTTGCAGTTAGTAAAATACTGACATAATTCAAGAAGTATTCTAAAGGAATAATATACCTTATCGCCTATTTCTGGAAAAAGGCAATAAACACATCTATGGTGTAACTGACCCCATAATGCTGTCTTTTGTGTGGGTGGAGGGGTGACACTGTGGCTAAGGATCTGCACCTGTGGCTGGAAGGTTGCTGGTTCAAATCCCACAGCTGGCAGAGGAATCCTACTCTGTTGGGCCCCTGAGCAAGGCCCTTAACCCCAACTACTCCAGAGGTGCTGTATGATGCCTGACCCTGGACTCTAACCCCAAGCTTCTCTCCTTGTCTGTGTGTCTCATGGAAAGCAAGCGGGGGTTTATGAAAAGAGGAATTCCTAATGCAAGAAATTGTGGCTAATAAACTTTATATGGCTAATAAAGTGATCTTATCTTTGTAGTATACCTTACACCTGCTTCAATTTTTTTTCTGTGGTCAATTCTTTTTTGCTATTCATTTTAATTTCAAGACATTTTCAGTGTCATTGAATAGACACCTGTCAATGTACAGTAGCTGTGTTCAGTTGTTTGGCAAATACTTATTTATCCAGCATACTCCTGCCTACAATTATGATGTCATTATGGCTCTACTACCACCATCAGGACCTTCCATTCAACCTAGTCCTCCTGTTTCTGTTTCTCTTCACATCCCCTCTTCACAGTCTCTGTTTTTCCTGATGTCTACTGTTTGTCTACTGTTCCTGCTCCTTCTTGTTTTCCTCATCCTATTCAATTATTTAATTCTACATTCTCATGAGCTCTATTCTGTTTCTGTCCCTGGCATCCAACATAGCCCAATCACATGTTTTTGGTGCCTTCAGGTCCAGCTTTCTCCCTCTCCACCACCTGATGCCTTTCATTTTGCCACTATACCTGACATTTCATATACACTGTACCTGCTCCTAATGCCAACTCCTTGACCCTGGATCTGTCAGGCATCCTATTTTGTGCTCTGGCATCCTAAGATCAACATTTTACTTTTTGAATTACACCAAATTGGTATCATTATCTTTCTTTGGGGTTACAATTTGAAACAAAAGTTTGTTTTCAAACAGTTTTCTATTATTGATTGATATTTAATTTAAATTTGCCACAACCTTCTCTGCAGCTCATCAAGATATTCTTTAACATTTAATATACTGTCACTGCTTATCAAGAGCATACAACCAAACCAATTCTAATGTGCTGAAGCAAATATTCCTGCAGCTTACTTGATTTTGTGGTATTTTCCTAATGCTTTGGACATTTCTTCCATCTCCGTTTCTGCATTTGTGGTTTTGGGATCTGCTTGTTTCTTTTTGGGGAACTGAGCCTCCTCATCCAGTGGTCATGAAGCTACCCCTTAACCAAGCAAGACATCAAGTGGGTTAAACCACAAAGCTATACTTAAAATATACAATAAACATTCACGAAGCTTCTGATACACTACTTGGATGTTATTACTTGTGAAATAAATAAAGTGAGGATCAAAAGCAATTTATCATTCTAAATCTGCTTGCATGATTTTAGAAAAAAATTATACAGATTTTGGGTACTGATAAAATGTTTTTACTAGATGTTACTAGATGTTACTAGAGTAACTTTGACTTTGAAAGTCAGGTGAAACCCAAGAACAAAAAACACAGAAAGGAACTAACATCAAGATCCAGTGTAACCAAAAGAATTAAGAGGATTATTCAAGAAGAAAATACCTTTGCATCATGGGCAAAGATGTACATCTAGGTCTCAGAAAGCAGAGAACAAGTACATGCGTGTCCAGGCTCTACAGAAATCCCAGAGGAAAACATCTGCAACACGTGTAAAACAGATCACAGATTTACAACTTATATTGCTTCCAGAGATGGCCAGACACACTTTACGACTGTGAATTTCACTGGACACCTTCATATGATCAACTGTATTTACAACATAATAACATGTTAATCAGCGTTACTTACCCGTGTTGTGTCTGTAAATGAAAGAACAAAGGGGAGGGGACAGTCCAAGGTCAAGACAAAGCAGAAACACAGCAGAGTCAAGAATCCAAACAGAGTGAAAGACAGGGAACAATTAATTTACAGAACTAAGGACTTGAAAGGCTAAGCATTAACATTTACTGTATAACAGGGCTCAGAGCTTTGCTAAATCAGCCCTTAAATAGCTTGCTTCACCAGGAGACGGGGAGGCAGTGATTACCCACAGGTGAAGCAAGCTTCCTGTCTGATTGTGTTTCCACAGCAACTGGCCTGACTGACAGGTGGAAGAAACTTCATTGCACCGCTTATGCAAACATTGAGATGAAAGATTGCAGATTATTTCTGTGAAGTCAGAGCAATATAGTAACAAAAAGCATATGTTTATATTGGTAGGTTTTTATTTGTGAAGATTTTTTTTAATTATTTTATACATACAGAACAGTACGAACAATTAGAAAAACACTTTTAGCATGATACAGTAGTTCATTATTCTATACCCAGCAAAGTGGTACACATTGGGATACTGGGTTCAAGATTCAATGTAAAGACTTGATAGGGTATCTTTTTGTATAATAAAATAACAAAGACCATTCTGCTGAGCATAGTTTTTTTCTTATGTTGTTATTTTCTTTTTGTATTTTCTTCATACAGTATAGCTTTTCCATGTTTACATTTCAAAGACTAGTAAGGATACTTTTAAAATTAACATTTACCCCTTTTGGGATTCAAATGAGTTTAGAAAATAATTTATTTAAGAAACTGCAAGTTGTAGCAGAAATATTTTTTTTAATGTACTGCAATTAAAGTATATGCAAGGTTTATATTCCCCATGCATTTGTTTGTACATACAATTGTTTTAGAAAAGGATTTGCAGAGACAAACTCTCTATACTTCACCTTGCAAAACAAATAAATCATTTGAATATATAGCCTATGATTTTCAATTCAAAACACGTTCATCTTGCAACGCATAATGTAAGGTGCCAAAGTCTATCTAGTCAAGAATAGAGGTGAGCCACGATGAATTTAAAATACTTACTGTAGTCTAAATAGAGGCTTATTTCAGCATGATGTGGCAATGAAAAAGAAAACGAAAATCCATTAACATGTGGCTTAGAACATCAATCATTATACAGTACATTCATTGTTGATTGATCCAAATTTACCTTTTCATTTGAATATAATTAATGCAAATGCATTAAATACTTTCATCTTTACATTTTCGGTTTGTTTGTCCTGGTGAGAATCACAGCAGCTGCATGTTAAGTAAGGAGGACTACACAGATTCTAGCTCATCTTTGATTCCCCACCAATATCAGGCCAAGAGATACATCCTCCAGCATGCCCTGGGCAGACCTCAATGTTTCTGCCCAGTAGGAAATGAGTTGTAGACAAAGTGCACTAACTAAATGGTTGGGGGAATCTGCACCAGGTTACCAAACCACCTTAACTGGCTACCTTTAGTTTGAATGTGTGAGGACTCTACTCTAAAGCTTTTCCAGATAGCTAACCTTTTCACCTTGTTACAGACACTAAACCCAGAATCCATGCAATGAAAACTAATAACCATTGCTTGTATTTTTAAGCCTTTCCTTTGACTTGTTACTCAATGCTCATGACCATAGGTAAAGATCGAGTCATGCATCAGCCAGCCAATCAGTACAATCAGTTTCATATGAGAGCTCAGCTGCCACTTCACTACTGTGATACTGTACCTTTGGGTCATAGAGAGTATAATGTCATGAGTTTGCCAAAGATTAAACACACTATTGTGCAGTGAATCAGATGTTAAGTTACATTTAAGGGCTTAAGGCAGGTGTTTCGCCCAAACGAACTGAGAACCATGGTAACGTGCAGAGTGAACTTTAGAGAGTCTATAGGAATTCTGGTAGAAAAAAACTTAGTAGTAATAACTTGAGGTGCCCAGACAAATGAACAGTTCCAACCCTGGTTTCCTTCCATTCCTCTCTGGAACAGACAGAGCTTTCGGTTCAGGGATCAGCCACTCTAGCAAAAGGGTGTCTCCCTGCCAAACGTCCAGTGGGAAAGCAACACCCATTACAGTGCTGAAAATCAGCACCTTCCAGTCTTAGGTCATGCAACTTTTCCCTGAAAAAAAAGATTATTCTCACCAGGTGATAGGAGACCAGCTGGCCTTAATGGAGGAGTTCAACCACCTTGGGGTTTCGTTAATGAGTAATCAAATGTTTCTGGTTATTATTTTGTAAAAGCCATCTGAAATCACATACAAACACTCACCCACAAACAAAGTTTCACATAGTTTTAGCAACAATGATTTAGCAATTTTACATTTTATTTGTTATTGTTTTTTTGTTCTTTCTGCAGTTTGGCAAGACTAGGATTCTGTAATTTCCAGCTCTGCGCTTCTTGGCTTGCTGAGCTGCTATTCCCATCTTCTGTTCAGCAGGAGAGCTACAGGACAAAGTGATTAACTTGGATTCCCATTGTGATTTCTTTTCTTGCCCAGCAAGACATCCTGCAAACTGTGAACTGGCAGACTGTGTGTCCCCCAGTCCTCATTTTGATTTATTTCTAGGCTGAGTGATCAGATACCATAATTGTTTTGTGTATAATCATTTCACACAATGACATTTTAATTG
This sequence comes from Atractosteus spatula, assembly GCF_055471065.1. Classification (NCBI taxonomy): domain Eukaryota; kingdom Metazoa; phylum Chordata; class Actinopteri; order Semionotiformes; family Lepisosteidae; genus Atractosteus; species Atractosteus spatula. The sequence continues at coordinate 33,511,816 of NC_142717.1, read as the reverse complement.
TGTTTGGATTTAAGGATTGGCAGAATAGTCCTGGTCTAAACAACAAACTCAAAAGTAAAGGAGGCCATAGAGAAACATATATGTTATATATATGACATTTTTGAGAAGTTCACATTATGAATTTCATGATACTCAAAGCAATCTTTATATTTTTGAGGCAAGCAGTATAAGAGGTGGTGAAGATTATATTGTCTATTCAAACCACATGGAAAACATCTCATTTAGTAAATATTATTTCCTGAAACATTACCTAAATTAATCAAACTGGACCAATTGTTCTTGTGTTCCAAAATATGGTCTACCATTTAAAAATCCAGTTCTTAAAAAAAAACCCTCAATTTTCAATTTCCTTGTCTTGGTGAGGGTCATGTCTAGGACACAAAAAAATTACCATAGTTTTTTATGTCTTTGAGATGTCAGAATTATATGGAAGCAAACTGGTGATCCCTAGAGCCTAAACTAATATTATTCCATTTTGAGGTCCAGGTTTAAACATTTTAATTATTACTGGGAGCACAACTGTGTCTGGACCACATCCCCCAGAAACTTCTGGGAAAAGGTTTCTGTACTCAGTCATCTTACCAGCTGTTGGACAACAATTGGTCAGATAACCATCTTAAAAGCAGGAAGTGCATAAGCAGGAAGCTCTTGGAAATTGAACGTTTTCAATAATGTGTCTTCTTTAGGCAGATTTTCAATCAGCTGAAAAATTGTGTAAAATTGGTATTTAAATGATCCTGCATTTCAGGCCAGTGTAGGTACAGTATGTATTGGGTTACAATAACCATTAAATGTTGACTCCAGCTATACATCTAGTTATACATTGACAAAAATAAGAGAGTTTACCCAGTAGAAAAGGTTGTCTTATAACTGTTGATCTGACTCTGTTATGGTATACAATAACTGAACACTACAATGTACTACAGTACATACAGAAAGGAGCCAAAACTCTTTAAAAAAAGTTGCATATAGGAGTAAATTATCACTCGTCCTAACGTTCCTTGGGATTCAAAATCCAACAGTGAGCGTAAAAAATGTGCAAGCAGTTTGGGAATGCTAGGCCTAACCCTAGCTGGGGATTCAACAGAGCATTCCTGCAAATCTGTCTCTGAAGATTTGAAAAATCTCCTCAAACCAAAAAGTATGAGTCTAAAACAATCAAAACCATTGGAAAAAGCTCTTGGAAACTGATCATCCTCAATGCTGTGTCTTTTTTAGGCAATTTTTCAGTGAGCTGAAAAATGCTAGAAAAATGGTATGGAAATGATCTTGCATTTCAGGCCAGTGTAGGGTTTCTGTTACAAGAACCATTAAATGTTTACTCCAGTTATAATCTAGTTGCAAGTTGAATGACAAATTTAAGAGAGTTTACCCAGCATAACAGGTTGTCCTATTGTCATTTTTTTATTATGAAAATGTCCAATCATGCTGTACACAAAAAATAAAACACTTATTAAAATACACATAATTATTTATAATATATGTTTGTGTAACTAAACATCCTTTTTTGTCAAATGATTGTGTTCAGTATTTTTGTACTTGTGTGCATGTCTGTCAGTATAAATTAGATAAAAGCTACAAAAGCTGTTAACTAATTGAGAGCTCTTTATGCAAGCTTTACAGAATGTGATGAGAAACATTAACATTCATAGTTAATATATTAAATTGAGATAGATGGGCTCAAGATAGAATTTCAAGTAAACATTTAAGAAAGAATACAATGTTGCAGAATACAGTATATATTGATAAAAAATATATATTTGGTTTATGAAATGGCAGGTTGCCCTTTGAAAGTGACACTTTGTGCACTATTTTAGTGAGTTCATATTTATATAGTTATATATTATAGTGCAATATAGAAATATAGTTATCTAATATACATTAATTCTTTAACATTATTTACAAGAGAAAGTTGTTAAGCTACATGTTTTTAAACATTATATTTCATTCTCTGCACAGAAATCAATACAATCCTCTTATCCAAGCTGTACTGATGTGCATAATGTATTAAAACATGTACACCAAGTTTTAGCTTTTTTAGAGTTTTATTTCAAAGTGATTAAATGTTTTGCATATAAAGTGAAATCTCCTTAGCCGCAAGGGAAATTAGCAGGACAGGATATATTAAAGTTTTAGCTTGGTGTTAGGTCAATAAAACAATTATCCGTTCAAATAATCTTCTATACCTACTACTGGACTTTGAATAAACGTAATTCATCACCAAAAAGAGTCAAAAGTGATTTAAAAAGCACAAAAAGACAATAATAATTTCCATAAATCCCAAATATAAATGCATAAAAATTGAACAACTTCACATATTTATATACATTTTATTTTTAATTTTGTTAAATTTATTTTGCAGCCATGTTATTAACAGACATTTAATATGAGATGAAAGAACATCACTAGAATTCATCTTTGTCCACAGACCAAACCATACATACTGGTGAATAGAGTTTCCTTATACTGTAGTTCTACAAAAGTAATATGTCACCACCCTCTAAGATGACGCAGTAGACAGAAGTTAATGTTTTTTGCCTAAGTGCTTTGCCCCTCTTCCAGAGACTTCCAGTGCTCTGTCTTTGGTAGTAATGTTCAAACATCAAACTCAATTCGTTAGTGAACTGTATTATACTTACACTCAGTCAGCATTGTTTATATTATGGAAATGAATATTAATTACCTCTGGCTGTTTTGCAATGCTATGAAGCAGAACCATCTAAATAGACTCTCAATTCCAATTTTTGCTTATATAATGCCAAAGCCAGCAGTCACAGATAACTGCTTCACTGTTATTAGGGCATAGAATGTTGATGCATTGATACAGCATATGAATTCACATGTTTCATTGCTCAAAGTTACTGTAGTAACTCTGATAACCCATGCTAAGGCCAAAACAGCTGTCTGTGGATGCTGAGTTTTTTTTTTTCATCCAAGATGACTTTTATCTGTACAACAACTTCATATTTACTTCATATGTACTGTATGGGTTATAAATGGTGGCTTAAACCTTCAAATAGGGCTTATGACATGCCTGTGTCTCAGTTTACAATTTCAGGAAAGCAGATTTTGAAGGTATGACACAGAGTTTAAAAAGGTGAAATGGGAGAGGACAAATTAGGTGTCAGTGGACAATAGATAGCAACAGTTTAAATATATTCTGTGGGATTTCTAGGATTTCAGATTAATTACAGATGTATCCTAAGAATGATCCCAAATGGTACAGTAAATCAAATGTAAGGAAAAAAAAGTGGGATGTAAGGCAGGGTTGTGCTCACAGGTGCTGTGCAGGTATCTAATTGAGGGTCTAATTAATGTAGGACACCACTGTCAATCTATATGAGCAAATGAACAAGTAATAGGTTTATTCCATGCTGAAAAAAAGAAGAAAGAGAACACAACGTTTCGGCTGTGGAGCCTTCTTCAGGTGTGAGAGGGACATTGCAGTAGGCAAAGGTAAAGTAGCGGGAGAACAAAGGTTGGGAGGAGGAGTTAGAGGCGGGAGCAGGGGACAGAAAGAGAGGCCAATCAAGAGGTGTGAAGTCAGAATGGGTGCAGAGAGGTGTGAAGTGAAACTTCCAATGAATGGAGAAAATTTAAAAGAACAGTAGTCTGTCATTAAGAGAAGGGAGAATGTGTGATCCTAGCTGCAGAATTATTTTGGTTTCGGTGGTCTTTCTGATGTATGAGTTCGGAAAACCGTCTTTGAGAACACAGACGGAGAGATTAGAGTGGTCGTGGCCGTCAGAGGTGAAATGAGAAACAATGGGCTTGGAGAGATCTTTAATCTTCACAGCCCTGACATGTTCTCTGAAGCGGTCGCCAAGTCTCCTTCCTGTTTCTCCAATGTAGATGGCTGGGCATTTACTGCAAGAGATACAGTAAATAAGGTTGCTGGAGGTACAAGATGCTGTCTGGGTGATCCGGAATTGTCCTGAGGGGCCTTGAATGAGTGTGGTGGTGGATGTGTACTTGCAGGTGATACAGCGAGCTCTGTTGCAAGGGAAAGTGCCTGGTGTGGATGGTTGTTGAGGGTGGTCAAGGGAGCTGTGAACAAGGAGGTTACGCAGATTAGGTGGTCGGCGATATGAGATGATAGGGCGATCAGAAAAGAGGGCCCCAATGGAGGGATCATCCTGTAGGATGGAAAAGTTGTGGTTAATGGTCCTGGGGATAGGAAGTGTGTTAGGGTGGTAAGGCAGCACCAAAGGAATGCGGTTGTTACGGCAGGAGTTCCTGATCGGGTTGATGGTCCAGGGGCTGTTTTTGGCTCGGGCAAGGGCCCTGTCAATCACACCGCTGGGGTATCCTCTGTTGATGAAAAAGGAGTACATTTCGAGGGCTTGGTTCTCGAAGTCGATGTCGTCGCTGCATAATCGTCGTAGCCTAAGGAACTGTGAAAAAGGAAGAGAGTTTTTAGTGTGGTTGGGGTGAAATGAGCTGTACAGGAGGTAACTGTGTGAATCCGTGGGTTTGTAATAAACTGAAGTGGACAGTCGGGGGTAGTTGATGGAAAAGTTGATGTCTAGAAATGGAAGAGTAGTGGAAGATATGTTAACCATATATTTGAGGGACGGGTGGAAGTTGGTGAAATGGTGCAGGAAGAACTCAAGCTGATCGTTGGAGCATGTGGCGGCACCAACGCAGTCATCAATATATCGTTTGTAGAGGTCAGGGACATAGCCAGTGTAGGAAGCGAAGAAGCGTTCTTCTACCCAGCCGACAAAAATATTGGCATAGCAAGGTCCCATTCTGGTGCCCATGGCAACTCCACTGACCTGTTGTTAAAAAAGATTATTGAAAGAGAATGCGTTCAGTGTGAGGACCAATTCTGCAAGGCGTACCAGGGTGTGGGTGGGTGGATCAAGCACTGTGCGTTTGTCCAGCGTGTGCTTGAGGGCTGTAAGGCCGTCATTATGGGGAATGACGGTGTACAGAGATGTGATGTCCATGGTAAAAATGTAGCATTCGGTACCCTGAAATTAGAAATCATTAAAAAGTTGGAGCGCGTGGTTGGTGTCTTTGATGTATGAGGGAAGATCTTCAACCGGCGGTCTCATGAGGCTGTCAAGAAAGGCTGAGATGTAAGTAGTTGGACAGTTACATGCTGATACGATGGGGCGTCCAGGGGTGTCCGGTTTGTGGATTTTGGGGAGGAGGTAAAATTGAGATACCTGCGGATGTTCCATGATGAGCCAGTTCGCCTCCTGGGGGAGCTCATTACTGCTGATAAGAAGAGAAATGGTGGATACCACTTCCTTTTGGTAGTCAGTGGTAGGGTCCTGTTGAAGAGGAAGGTAGGCAGAAGTGTCAGTTAGTTGTCTAGAGAGACAAACCTTCTCTTTCTTAAAGAGAAGCTTTTATTGTGTTAAAGATTGCACCTGATGCCAGAAAGCTCTACAATATGCTTAAACATAAGTTTCCATGTTTTTAAGCATTCTAAAATGATTTTCTTTCTGAAGATCTGTGGTGAAGATCATACAGTATCGTTTTATATAAAGGGAGATGCATCACAGAACACAGAAAGGGTTGTGAAACATGACAAAACAGCTACTCCTTTCCCTTCCATTCACACATTACATGCTGTATTTCATGCAATTAACTGTCACGGATGTCGGAAAGGGCATGCCGTGGAATGACTAGGTGAGCAGTAAAGACCAAACCAATGTGTAGCGGTTAAAGGGCGACAAAGAGGTTAGATCAGGCTCAGGGGGTCGGACGATGTCGTTATAGAAACCTATGCCCTCAGGCCATGGACATGGGGCGAGCTGGTAATAGGCGGGTCTCACTATATCCGTACCCTCAATGCTTAGCCAGGAGCAGAGCAGACACTGGAATTAAATAAGCTACACAACAAGACACACTAGAAAGACATGAATAATCACAGGGAACTAAGAACAGGACAGAAGTAGAGCGCCATCTGGGTGTACAGGGCATGACATGATTTGTCAAACTGATTTGATATTTTGAAGGGATTACCATTGGCAGTATAGCAAGCAGAACAGCAGCTTCATAATTCCAGAGCACTGGTTGTGATTCCAGAAGGGTGTCTGTCTTTGCAGAGTCTAAGTGTTCTCTCAATGCATGTATCAGTTTTTACTTGGGGTTGTCTAGGTTTGGTAGACAATTCTAAATTTTTCCTTTGTGTACAGCCCTGCAATGGACTGGCACCCCCTCCGGGGTGAGGACAGCAGTGTGCTCTTGGTCATTATTTGCATCCCACACTGGCTCTATGTCATATCACTTATGAAATTTTGTATTGTACTTTTACGAAAGGAGGAGAGTTAATTTATGATGCAGTATTAATTGAACTCTGATATTTTACTTTTAGAAAATATACTGTGGAGTAGCTCCACAATACCAAAACAAGAAATGTTCTTATTTCCGGAGGACTGCATTTTTTCAACTTAAAATCATAGATTTCTATTTTATATAATTTACATTTTTATTTTATATTATATAAATACACTCCATTCTAATACACAATATTGTTCAAAAGAATTAATTTTACATGACAAATAAATTAATGAAAAGGATTAAGCTTAATTATAACTTAACTTATTTAACTTAATTCTGATTTAGAAAGCATGTCTTTAGTTGTACAGTACTTTTCAGATTAAACACAATCTGCAAGATGATAAAATTGTAGATCATAATCAATGTAGATGCCCTGATTTCTCATATTAGGTTACTGATAGTCCTACTCATATTAATGAACATGTGGGCTATATATACAGTATAGTGTTAGTTGCTAAACTGAAAAAGAAATACTGTATATAAAATAAGTAGGAAAATAAGTTTACATGTGTTAATCCTCTTCAGAAATGTGTAAAAAACAATTATGAATGAAATGAGTTGTCTATATGCAGGACAAACCTCACCAAATATATATTTGTTTTCTTTGTAAAATACATTGATAAAGGTTACGATACAAACCAGCATCTGAGCTAGATGCCATTTTCCATCTGATTTTTTTATAGAGAAAATAATGGCATAGGCAGTCATGCTTGTCCCATTTAGCAATTGTAATGTAATAGCTTGGTTATACATATAAAGCCAAAGTGAGTAATAAACAGTATCTTTTCTGACACTGTAAATATGAAAAATAACATAAAATACCATATACATTATGACTAGATAACAAATATATTTAGAACTTCTAAATATTAACTTAATTCAGGGGAAAAGGCTAATTGTATACCATAGTTTTTTTTTTGTACTGTAGCTGCTCTTCTCACATAGTAAAACAAACCCTACATTATAGCACTGAGTTAAAACTGGGCAGGTAAATAAGGATGCAGGGTGTACCCAACAGATTTACTGGTTACCAGTATAACAGGTAATCAATTTTTTCACACAACCTATACATATTTTCAGATCTCAGTTTTTCAGGTGAATAAACCTGCCACTGAAATTATGCACAGAATATTTGTATCTTTCATTCGGGTAGGGTATATACTGTTGATAAACAGTAGCATTTTATTTCTCCTTGTAAACCTTTCAATGACAGGTGATTGGAAGAAACACAATAAGTGCTCTAATAGTTCATTGGAAAAGAGACCTCAAAAACTGTCACGTACAGTAGCACTAGGCAACGGAAGACGGAGTAGGACCCTGTGCGTGGCTATTCTGGTAAATGTGGTTCTGTGCCAAATCGTTGTCTTGGACAAAAGCTAGGAGGTCAAAAGCCGGGAAGGTTCAGAGAGTGCAAGGTACAAAAACGGGAGGCGAAGTCCTGGCCGAGGACGAGAGCTTGGGGTCAAAAGGCAGGAAGGTTCCGAGGAGGCGATGTACCAAAACGGGAGGCGAAGTCGTAGTCATGGACATGAGCGAAGAGTCGAAATGCCAAGAGAGAAGATATCTTTAGGAAAAAGCCTGTGAACGTACAAGTACGGAGCTCAGGGAGGAAACCTCAATAGTGAGTGAGGAAAGGAAGACAAGTGAAGGTTTAAGTAGTGATGAGTTAATTTGCGCGTGGGCGTTTAGGGAGAGTAGAGATCATGGAAATGTGGGAGCGCTTGCATGCCTGTGCGATTCGTGAGAAAAACTCATTGAACATGCAGTAGTGCTACCACCAGGAATGGAAATAAATGGTGAACCTCATTAAGGAATACTAGATGGAGCCACCCAAGTGTCTCAAAACCTATTCGAAGAATTAGACCCCTCAACAAATACTAACCACTGATCCCAAAGCACCTGTTTCAAGACAGTTCAATAGTGCATCCTAGCTGATGGTTATTCCTTAGTCACCTAGTCATCATAGATTAAATTTACTGTCAATTTGTTCCTTTGAAAAGACCAGATGAAAAGGTGGAAATGAATGATATAAATGTCTGTATAAGAAAAAAATTAAATTAATATTGGCATTAGTGGGGACAATTAAATGGACAAATAAATGGCAATTAACAGTATTCTTAGTACTTTCATTAATAATTGTATTAATTTGTAGTGATTTCCTAATCAGTATCTGTTTTTGAAACAACAAAAAATTACACCAAAAAATTACATTCTTGGTTAGTACAGTATGTTGTGAGAAAAGGTTAATATTTTTATGACTCCCTTGGATTTTTTTGGTTGACACTCAGCTCTCAATGCTCTTCATTTATTTTTTTCAGTACTGCATTATTTATCAAAAGTTTTGGAAAAAAAATAAATACAAACATGAATAAAATTCATGTTTGTATTTAGAACTTCTCTTGTTTATCTGGACTCTGCATCTGGAGAGGGCATGGTATTAATTTAAAATCTCTAACCTGTACTTTGTTAACTAAATATTTATATACTGTGCCTCAGATAACTCATAGTGAAACTTGAAATCATACTCTATTTCAGTAGTTTGTTTATATCATAATGATTTGATAGATGAAATATGTATGTAATATGTAATAGATATGACTGGCCTAACTGAGGGAATGGCAGCATATCCAAGGGGTAAAACAGCCCAGACCCCCCTACACTACAGTATTGCATGCAATGAGCTAGGGAGTTTACTGCAAGGGTATAGATGGGGAGGAGTGTGGGATGCAAGAGATATGCAAAGGAAAGAGCTGGGTTTGAGATTTATAGACAGTACATAGGCGAGAGGAAGTGTGCAAGATTAGGATTTAACTTTCCCCCCAAACTTCTGTTATAAACTCCATTAATCACTCTCCAGACAGTATAACATGATGCTTGAGAATCTGTTTGCAATTTCCCTTGTTGAGAATACCTCAAACATTTTTTTCATAAACACTTCCTAAATTACACACCACAATACATTTATAGATCGGTTCTTCACCACATTTCACTTTCAGAAGAGAATATACTGTATGATATTGCGTGTGTTTAGTTTGGTGAATACTGTACAGTATATCAAATTTTGACTCATCAGATGAATACTTAATCATAATCCAATATGTTGAACTGCACAAGTTTTCTTGCAAATGTAAAATACTTGTTTCTGTATGCAAAATAAGTATGTAACCTAATTTTAAGAAATTTAGACACGGTTAGAGTGGGTGTATATAGATATATGATTTGGCATCCACAGTTCTTAAGATAAGAACAGCCATAATCTACCAATAACAAACTGTTATATATGGTAGTACTTTATCATTTATCTTTTTAGTTGATTTTATATGAATGTATAAAAATACATTCATTTACTATGTGTTTTTCTGCAGTGTGGTGTAGCGGCGAGGCTTAATAATAAGGCAGAATTAAGTGTTTCTGAGCTTCCCAAATGAGGCCCCATTTCTCTGTTCATCTCTGTGGTGCAGCCACAGAGAAACTATTCATGCAAGATGATTTAAGGTTTCCTAGGACAGCTCCCAAAGGGGGATGCACTTAGCTAAGTCTGGCTATCATGATCAATGGTCATCCACTGGCGCCTATCAGTCTAGGGAGTGCCGGATGGACATCTGGACTGCATTCCTAAGTGTCAGGACTAAGTGACTCATATCTCACCTTGATCAACCAATCAGGGACTGGTAGGGCTGAGTAACCCACGTGGGACTCTGATGCCCATGGAACTTTCAGCCAATCGACGAGCTGAAGTTCCTCCAGGTAAAAACAGGCAACACAGAGAGCCTGTAAGATTCAACAAGATTCAGATTCGGGAGATTCAGTAAGATTCTGGAGAGGATTCTGTGGACTGTTCTAAAGGGAATTCAAAGGAGAATTCCAGGGCAGGACGGCCCAGGAGCAGAAGGCTCCCAAGGGCAGGACATTCTCGCAGCGCGCCTCCTGACCATCCCGAGACTCAGCCCGGACAACCACGGAACGGCCAGTGTGTCCGAGTGCCAGAACTTTCCTTTGTTCTAAGAGTCTAGAGTGGAGGTTGCCAGAGAGTAACCAGCAGCAGGCCTCGTGAACAGGTCAGAACTGTGGACAGCTGAATCACCATTCAGAACTAGCTCTTCATCAGGAACGAACCAGTCCTCTTCCTGACTTGCTGGGACCCACAGTCATCTTTTCTCCTGTGCACAAACTTTGCTAGTTAAAGCCAACACTAACTAGCCGGTCAGTGAGCATCTGCAGCGCACCGTCGCAAGCCGCACAGCACAGCCTGGCACGGAGCCAGAGAGCGCGGATTGGACAGCAACAAGCCTGCAGCTGATTGTTTGTGCCTGCAGGAGATCTGAATCCCCAGAAATTGGATGAGTATTCAACTTCAATGCATTACAGCTCAAGAATTCAATTGTTATCCCAACCAGTTGATATCAATTTAATTCCTAAGAGTTATGTACTTGTTTTGAGTATCTAATGTAGAAGTTGTAACCAAGTTCATTTACGAAACGGTCTTAATGAATGATATACTGAACGTATGTCCTCTTGATGTGTAACACTTCGTAACTGATTGAATATATATCTTTTGTATTCTGATAACCCTCTCGATAAGATCTGTTAGGTTTAAGGCATACTCTATGTATTAATAAATGTATCCTCGTGTATTAGTACCTGTGTGTGTGCGTTGTTTGAGTTATATCGCATGGTTGGATTCTAAAGCCATCAAAAGAATCAACTTTGTGATTTACTGCTACAATTGAAAATTGTCTCAGTAAATGCCCAAACCCTACAGAACTGGTGCCTTCAGAGAGCCACTATGATTACATATTTGGCGTCCCTGAACGGCTATGAAACACTACATTTATGGCGTCCCTGGGTGGGCGTGGCAAGACTGAAATGAGTCAACCAAGCGGAATAATTCATATAAAACGCCGCGGGTTTCATACACGACAATACAGTGTGCTGAAAGCCGAAAGGAAAAAAGTTCCCCTTGCTCTTTAAGCAGTGCTTGATTGTTTTGTGATCTTTTGCAATCTACCGGGTTGATTGCATACTTGATCTTGTGGTTTTCTGTGGTAAAACTGTGATTTCGTGCTTAAAAGTAATACTCTTTAAGTTTAACGATGGTTGCTAAAAGGTCTGAATTCGAGTCGCTATTAAGCACTCTCTCTAGCAGCGACAAGTCTGACCACGATGTCTTCCATATCTCCGTCAGCGGAGAAGCTAGAAGAATAAATCTCCATTCTCTGAGAGAGCTAGCGAAGGACATAGAGAGATTTGACCCCGCAGTGTCAGAGAATAATATCGAGAGTTATATTCAAGACCTCAGGTATAACCTGCAGTTCCTGCCAAACGCCACAGAACAGGAGAAAGTGTTTCTGGTCAGGAAAACTACCAGCAGAGCTGTACATGAGTGGATGGCTAGGCAGATGAAAGAAGTCTGTAATGACTTTGAGCAGCTATGTCAAGCACTTATCGAAGAATACAGTGCGTTTATTGACCCGACTGCCGCGATAGCCGCCGCCCTTAACATTAAGCACGAGAGAGCAGAGTCCCCTCGCGAATATTACGAGAGACTTAGACGAACTTATTTTGCAGGGCGAAATGATGAGGGTTGCGAAGAGAACATACATTTCAAGGGTTTATTCATTGCGAATCTCCACCCATCAGTCAGAAAGATGATCTTAATGCATACAGATGCACAGACCATGAAAGTGACTGATATTAAGAGATTCGTGCAGAAAGCCTGGGAGTATGATGTCCAAAGTCGCTCTGAGCAAAAAGCTGCTAAAGCGACTGTGTTCGCCGTCAGAGCCAGCAGGGTTAATTCCCCCCTGCTCGAAGGAGCACAGGCTCCTGAGCTGGCTAAGCCCCGTTCCAAAGCAGGCACACAGGACCGCACCCAGCGTCCTAAGTGCCATGAGAACACCGGGGGAGGGAAAGGGCTAGAAAAAGCTGAACAAAAGGATTCAGTAGCCACCCGCCTGGCCAGGCTTGAACAAGCTTTATTAGGACAGGGACAACCGCTCCCCAAGGCTGCCGGAAGCGTGAATGAGCTGATACTCTCCACTGGAGGAGGCGGAGACCCGCCCCCTCCCACTCCCTCAGTCTATCTGATTGAGCGGAAGGGTTCCTGCCTGGATGAGGTCGGCCACTCCCAAGCGAGTGCTGACTCCACCCCTGAAGTCACAGAGCAGGCAGTAAAACAGAGAGGAAAAGCAGGAAGCTTTTACCTCAAGGCTGCCATGGGAGATGTCTTACCCAGTGAGACACTGATTGACACTGAGGTTGAAAGGTGTTTGATGTCACACGGCAAGCTCAAACGGGTTGAAAAAGAAAAGGGCATGCGACTCAGAGTGGAACCTTTGGTGGATCACCAGAAAGGCAAAGTGTGGAAACAGGTCAAGGCTCCTAAGCCTTCTGTACAGAAGGAAAGGGGGGCCAAGAGGCAGACTGTGCTCACACAGTGCCCACCGAACACAGAAGCCTATGTGGAGATTCCTTCTGTTCCCTCTGGACAAGAAATAAAAATATTTCCTTGTTCCCCGGATATACAGGGAAGTCGTGTCCCGGCTGAGGTCACAACAACCTCCATGCCACAGGAGCGGTGCTCCAAGCAGCCGCCTGATCCACCAGGCAAAGCACACACCTTTTACATCCCTAAAGAGGAGCAGATCTCCCCATCTGGCGATGAAAAGGAGCTTTCCCTGTGCACCCTGGCACCCAAGAGGGGTCAGGAACACCACCCTGCAGTGGTGGAAGGGATCCAGATGGCAGGAGAGCAGGTTGGTGATGTAGCCCTCACCCTTAGCCCTGGGAGGTCCTCTATTAGTGAGGATCGGCTTGAGCAGCTGTCACAGGGCCACCGCCAGGTGCCCCTGGTGCAACATTCACAGGTTAGACAGGAGGTCCAGCTGGACGCTGAGACTACTGCGTTGTGGACACACCGGATCCCAGATGCCGATTCCCTCTGCTGTGACCCAGGGAACCTGCAGTCAGGTAACATTATTTCTCACAACTACCAGGTAGTGAGTGAGACTGACCTGATTGTTCCTGCCTCAACGGCAGGGTTTCCAACACACCCAGTCCCCCAGAAGGGACAGGGAATGAAAGCCGAGCCGGTTTTCTTACAGCCACCAGCTCAGTCTGTCAGTCTGAGTCTGACCAACAGTGGTTCACCCAGACTGGAGCTGGATGGTCAAGCCACCCGCCTGTCAGTGCAGGACATCGCAAAGAGGGGTGTCAGAATCCCCGCCTGCACTGACATGGGCCTGGTGGGTGATAGCGAGTTCGAAGACAGTGAACTAGCTATCCCAGTGCTGGGGCAGCTCCCTGAACCCCTAGCGAGGGAAGGGGGGAGCGAGCAGGTGTCCTACACCCACGCCCAGCGAACGATTGTAAACATGCCGATAGAGGGATTCCTCAATCAGGAAGTGTGCAGGGTGGACCGGAACAGTGAGAATGGGGTAACAATCTCAGATCACTCAGGTGCTCCAGATGACCACTCAGCCGAGGGTCAGGCATGCTCCACCGCTGCACCACCCCCTGCAGGGTTCCTAGAGCACAGGCATGAACAAATCGAAAAAGCAGATGCCCTGGAAATGGAGGAGCAGCATCAGCAGCTGCGTCAGATCTCCTCAGATTTCCAGGATGTTGGTGCCCAAGATGCCACATGGCATACTGAGAAAGACACCATGTACACGCTGCGCCAGCTTAGAAAGGCGACAGTCACTCAGAAGGAGATGACTGGGATCAGCCACCCGAAAAGACTTTTGGGAGGACTGATCGCTGCCGCCACTGTTGCACGTTTGCTTTTTCTGGTAGGTTTGTGTGCTACTGGCACTCTCACCCTGACTGCCCCAAGAAGGCAGGTGTCAGAGATACCAGAGGGTAGTGACAGACTGTATCGACAGCAGCAAAAGTTGGAAAGCTTAGGGAAAACCCTACAGGCAATTTCCTATGCAACAGGGTTAAACCTTATTCCCCAACCAGTGGACATGATTGTTGGTGTTATACAGTGGGTTTATGCTTGTGTGCAACAGGCCAGAATGTTGACACAAGACCTGTTAAGGGAGCTTAGTGCCACTGTAGCCAGTCTAACCACGGCACAATTCCCAACCCACTTGATTCCACTCTTCTCAGTAGAGGAGTGTGTGACATTAACCCCATCGTTCATAGCTCACCCAGAAGGCAAACCAAGATTGAATTCGGTTCCAAATCTTGAGATGGGTATGGCTACCAAAGCTATCCATTGGCTGTGTCTAAACGATTCACCAATGAAGGGTGTAAAGCTACTAACGAGCAGAGGAAGGTTAATGAACCCCATGAAGAGCAGGTGGGAAGTAAATGGCTGGTCAGCACACCACGTTTAACTGACACTGTGACTTGTGACAGGCATGATGCAGCTACCTAATAAAACAGTTCCTTTAAGTTCCTGAGGAGGCCATAGTACAGCATGGTAACTTAACACTGTACGGTCTAGAACCAGACAACATAAGACCAAACTTGAGGTCATGGATGCCTTCAGGTGCCACACTAAGGAATTGGATAGAAATCCAAGAAACAGTAAGCCCTGAAGAGGTACAGGTAGTTAGTTTGCTTTAATGGAACAAACCTCCAAACCACCCTAGCAGATACCCAACACAGGTGTTGTGGTTTATCGGGGGGCTGGGAACAGGAACTGGTGTTATTGTAACACTGCTGCCGGGTAGCTGGATCATGACTGACAGTGTACTCTGAATGATGTACTCTCACATCAAGATGTACTCCGGGTAGCATGAATGAGTCAAAGGTAGCATGTCAAAAGAAAGGAAGTGACTTCTCCCCAAATATCTACCACAGAGGTATCAGATATTGACAGTGAACTTCCTGATGTGTAATTCCTAGACTTAGACAATGTCTCCTACCGTGTTTATACATACTCCAGATGTTATTCATCCTGTTTGTATCCAATGCTGGTTCCGGTATGAATTCTCGAGGAGTAATGTAGACATTTAAGATTAATGTTCTAATGGCAAGGGACATCACTTAACTCTGTTTTGTTTTGAAGGCAACAACGCCTCAGGACCTCGTGACCTTCAAAAAGGGGGGGTATGTAGCGGCGAGGCTTAATAATAAGGCAGAATTAAGTGTTTCTGAGCTTCCCAAATGAGGCCCCATTTCTCTGTTCATCTCTGTGGTGCAGCCACAGAGAAACTATTCATGCAAGATGATTTAAGGTTTCCTAGGACAGCTCCCAAAGGGGGATGCACTTAGCTAAGTCTGGCTATCATGATCAATGGTCATCCACTGGCGCCTATCAGTCTAGGGAGTGCCGGATGGACATCTGGACTGCATTCCTAAGTGTCAGGACTAAGTGACTCATATCTCACCTTGATCAACCAATCAGGGACTGGTAGGGCTGAGTAACCCACGTGGGACTCTGATGCCCATGGAACTTTCAGCCAATCGACGAGCTGAAGTTCCTCCAGGTAAAAACAGGCAACACAGAGAGCCTGTAAGATTCAACAAGATTCAGATTCGGGAGATTCAGTAAGATTCTGGAGAGGATTCTGTGGACTGTTCTAAAGGGAATTCAAAGGAGAATTCCAGGGCAGGACGGCCCAGGAGCAGAAGGCTCCCAAGGGCAGGACATTCTCGCAGCGCGCCTCCTGACCATCCCGAGACTCAGCCCGGACAACCACGGAACGGCCAGTGTGTCCGAGTGCCAGAACTTTCCTTTGTTCTAAGAGTCTAGAGTGGAGGTTGCCAGAGAGTAACCAGCAGCAGGCCTCGTGAACAGGTCAGAACTGTGGACAGCTGAATCACCATTCAGAACTAGCTCTTCATCAGGAACGAACCAGTCCTCTTCCTGACTTGCTGGGACCCACAGTCATCTTTTCTCCTGTGCACAAACTTTGCTAGTTAAAGCCAACACTAACTAGCCGGTCAGTGAGCATCTGCAGCGCACCGTCGCAAGCCGCACAGCACAGCCTGGCACGGAGCCAGAGAGCGCGGATTGGACAGCAACAAGCCTGCAGCTGATTGTTTGTGCCTGCAGGAGATCTGAATCCCCAGAAATTGGATGAGTATTCAACTTCAATGCATTACAGCTCGAGAATTCAATTGTTATCCCAACCAGTTGATATCAATTTAATTCCTAAGAGTTATGTACTTGTTTTGAGTATCTAATGTAGAAGTTGTAACCAAGTTCATTTACGAAACGGTCTTAATGAATGATATACTGAACGTATGTCCTCTTGATGTGTAACACTTCGTAACTGATTGAATATATATCTTTTGTATTCTGATAACCCTCTCGATAAGATCTGTTAGGTTTAAGGCATACTCTATGTATTAATAAATGTATCCTCGTGTATTAGTACCTGTGTGTGTGCGTTG
Source organism: Atractosteus spatula (assembly GCF_055471065.1). NCBI lineage: Eukaryota > Metazoa > Chordata > Actinopteri > Semionotiformes > Lepisosteidae > Atractosteus > Atractosteus spatula. The sequence continues at coordinate 33,495,169 of NC_142717.1, read as the reverse complement.
TTTGAGTTATATCGCATGGTTGGATTCTAAAGCCATCAAAAGAATCAACTTTGTGATTTACTGCTACAATTGAAAATTGTCTCAGTAAATGCCCAAACCCTACAGAACTGGTGCCTTCAGAGAGCCACTATGATTACATATTTGGCGTCCCTGAACGGCTATGAAACACTACAGTGGAGTATGCAGTGCATATCTGTAAATGTGCTTTTTGCCTTTAAGAGTTAAATAGAAATTAATATTATAATAATGCTGTATGTTGCAGATAATCAAATAACGAATTTAATTTATCTACAGTACATCAGTACAGCACATATACATTAATTTCAGGGTGTAGAACAACTGAACATTAGTATTTTACAGTGCCTTAAATACTGTGCTTATTTTAACACATTATAGTTTTTGTACATTTCTTTATGAATAATGTTTAACTTTTTTGCTGATCAAAACCTTCAGTTCACTTCTGATAGCACCTTTGATGCATTGCCTTCAGTAGAGCCCTTATTCTCACTGAAATGCTTTTAACCTTGAATGTTCACACAAACTTTAATGCAGGCATGTATTGCAAGTGTTCTCACCCCTGACATTTACCAAAGCATGTCTCATCCCTGCATGAATACCCAGTGTTTCTGTTTTCAACAAAATTATCTACAGGATACAAAACTAGGACATACTGTACACATATTTAATGGGGTAAAGCATGTCCCATGGAAATTGATGTAATTTTGTGTCAAATACGCTTGGACAATATAATTTTAAATGGCGTAAATCATTTAAAGCTAATAAATTTGAGAAGTAAACTAGCTTAAAATATCAGAGTATAATAATGTGAAATAATTATTCTTCTTTTATATCTGAAAGGGTATTTCAGTCTTCTCAGAAGATTTCACCATGAGGCATGCTAAGAAACTATTTTTAATGTGACTAGAATCTTGTCAACAATAATATAAGACCACCAAAATAACTGCCGTTGTTATTGTCTTAGTGGAATTTTAATGTCAATATCCAGATCTTTGCTTATAATTAACTTGGTTACTATTCATCCTATTTTAAAGGTTAGTGTTAAACAAAGTATTTTAAAATTTAATGAGCACCTGTTCTATTTCGCAGAGAGAAAAAAGGGCAAAGTGGCGTGAATTCCTTCTGTCCTTGCTAGTTCAAGATCCTAGCATTGACCCCTTTCGTGAAGTGTTTCTCAGCCATGGTCTGTGAGTCCACAGAATGTTCCAGGTTTCCTCAGCTGTAAAGAAGTTAAAAGGTTCCTCTGTTCTTTTGTAGGAGGCTACTGCTTTTCTGTTTTTTGGTGGGGTGGGTGAGGGGGTGGCCCTGTGTTGTGAAGCATTGGTGCATTCAGAAAGACATGAGACTCATTTCCTCCCAGACTGCTTTCCTTCTTCTTACAGGCTGCTGCAGATATTTACGTTTGTGGGAAAGTGGCCTTTCTGAAGGGTAGGTGAAAATTAGTTTGACTCCGTGGGAGCGCTGCACATACAGTAGTTAACTAAGAGGTTTTATATCAGTCTGGAAAGTAACAATAATACAAGGTTAAAAAGGAGAGTGATGTAACATTTAATAGTTGTGATAATCGGTGAACCAGTTTGTGCTGAAAAAGCAAGTCTGTGAAAGAGTAGCTTTAAAAAAGATATGTCTTGAAATCACTGCTTCCACTTACGGATGTAATTGTGGTAATTAAAAATCTTAAGGCATAGCTTAATAAACCATATTCAATGGGTAAAATGCCATTGCAAAAAATGTGCTTAATGCTTTTTTTTCTGCAACTGAAAGGTTACATCCAGTATAAAAAAAACACAGAGGTGCTGTGGTTAGCATTGCTGCCTCATGGTGCTGGGGCCCTGGGTTTAATTCTGGACTTTGGGGTCCTATCTGTGTACATTTTTTTATGTTCTCTCTGCAAAAAAGAACAGGTGCTGATGGTTTTCACCAAGTGCCCCAGATTCTTCCCACAATTCAAAGAAATGCTAGCACAGTAGGTATTTTTCTTCTGGAAAAAGTGTCCCAGGTATGGGGGTGTGCGTGTCTTTGTCTGTGTGTGCCTTGTGATAGACTGGTTTCCTGTCCAGGGTATGTCCTGCCTTGTGCCTGTTGCTTTCTAGGATAAGCTCCAGCTCCTTCTTGACCCTGTATTGAATAAAGCAATTAGAAAACGGATAGATGGGCATATCAAAAATGGATTAGGCCATGGCAAATTTTATATTTAATTTAATATTTAAATAGGATATTTAATATTTAAATAGGAGGAGTACCTAATTTTCAATAGGATAAGACTGGTGAGGATTTAAAGTTACATTGTACGCTGAATTGTCCATTAAGGAAAGAAAAGAACAAGTTAGAAAAGATCACTGGGTATCTAGTGTGAATGAACTTCAATGCATCTGACTTACAGTATTTTAATTTATTTTTTCCTACCCCATCTATTTTGATAATATTATTAACTTTGCCTTTATTTTACAAAGAATGTACACAATGCACTGCCAGTATACTTTTGTTTCCTTTTTCTTTACAGTACCCATGCTGAGCAAACGATTTAAATATAAATAAGTTAAATGTGTGAATAAATAAATGATAAGCAATACAGACTACTAAATCACAGATCTGTACATTGTAGTTTAGGATATTTATGATAAAACTGTTCAGATGTGTATATTAATATACAGTAAGAAATATTACAAACCAGAGGAAGCCGTTCATAACTTGGTCATTCATTTTCTCGTAGCTTAATGAGCCACAAATTCCATAAAACTGCTTCTTTAAGGATCCCACAGAGTCAATTTCATCAATGCTCCTTGCAAATTTGTTACCAATTCTTTGCTTTCATATTTTTGCTGTATTACACAATCATACTTTCTTTAGTCATTGTGTTGTAGGCTAATATGATTCTTCATTACACTATGCAGATAGCCAATGTACAGCAGAGCTTAGTACCCACAGTTTCTTTATAATTGTTTGCACTTATATAGCGACTGTCATCCTAAAGGAACCCAAAGCATTTTATCTGTAGGAGGGACCCACTTCATCCAAGAATGATGCGCAGCACATTCAGTATCTGATTAATGTGTGTCAGTCATTATGCACTAATTCTGGTCCAGATGGGAGAGAGACCTACTAGTCCAACCAACAATAGTAACAGCAGCAGCATGATTTTCTTTAGAAGTCTCCCATTCCAGTATGGACCAGGGGGACATCTCCCCTAAAACAACAGCACTTCACACCGTACTTATCCATCCATTTTCAAAACTGCTTTATCCAGTACTAGTATTGGTGGCCCTGAGCCTATCCTGGGAATTATTGATCGCATGGCATATACACCCTGGAATGGCTGGGATGGGCTGCACACCAATTTTGCAGATGACAACCTACCAGTATGTCTTTGGACTATGGGAGGAAACTGGGATACCTGGAAGAAAACCAAAGGCATACAGAGAGAACATACATTACAAACTCCATGCATTTTTGAATGTAAGATCTACTTTTTCATTTGCCAGTCCAGCACGATCTACCAGAGTGAATTTGAAACTCTGATATAGGAAAAATGGACTGCAGACACATCAGTACAATAACGGTACCCACCACTAAAATGACAGCAAATAAAAGCAAGTGACTCATGCTACAGTGAACAAGTAATGTTCCCCATTTTAGAAAAAGGAATATCCTACCTTAATGTGAGCATTGGCACTGAGAAGCTTACTTGAGAACACTGGTAATTTTTTGGAACGTTTTGACACTGCTGATCATGTCATGTCGATGACATTTTTATTGTGTCCCTGTAGCTCTACATTCAGCTCATTAAACAGTTCAGTCAAGTTTGTGATGAATGCTAAATCCAGAAGCCACTCATCCTCTAATTGGGCATATTCACCATGTTTAGATAACTTGAGAAACTCTTTGATTTCAGGCAACAGCTGTCTGAACCTGCCAAAAAATGTTTGTTTTTTTAAATCTCCAAACAGCAAGTCAGCAGCCTCAGCAAACACTTTTTTTTTTACTTCTCGATCCCTGAATGGCTTTTTGTGTTGAGCCAGGATGTGGCTCACACGGAACGATGCAATGATTGCCGCTTTCCCTCTTGTATTAGGCCTCATGAAAACCGACTGCTGCTAGTTGAGACTTAAAATTTTCTACTTTTCTTTTCCAAAACTCATTTTCAGCAGGAAAGTCTACATCATACGTTTTATATGCAGTTTTGAAATGTTGTTCTATATTTCCCTTTCTAGTGTAGATGCTAGCATTAAAGATTTAAATGCGAAAGTACAAAAAATAATCATGCTCCCATTCCTTGTGGTAATGGTAGGTTTTCGGTCTCTTTGCTTCATCATTTTCACTCAAACGCTACAACTATCAAAAAGGTAATCAAGCTGTTGGCGAATTTGTCACGGCCAGTCTGTTTCGCTCCACTATGCACTGTAGCGAATGTGGGGTTCGTGCGGCAATGGCGCAGAGAACTTTCTTGGGTAGCGCACACAACACTGTTTACGGAGCTCCTGTAGCCTTTTTTTCCAGTGTCAGCCAGCACTCAGGGAAGAGACTTTTACAACCCATTCGATAAGGGTTAAACACACACAAGGACAGTAAAATGTATGACATGCACAGATCTGAATACATTTTTAGGCTATTGAAAAAAGTAAATAAACGTCCCATTTATTTTTTATTTCTTGCGATCGATCGACTGGCAAACACTCTGCGATCGACTGGTAGATCGCGATCAACTGGTTCGGCACCCCTGCTATAAACTATAGTAAATAACTGTACTTCAGGCTTCAAGATGATCATGACAAATGAGCACAGCATGTGTGTTTTATTGCTCCTATGTATATTTATTCATTATCCTTGCAGAAATACTTTGTAACAATTACTTAAAATGCACAATAGAAGCCTAGTATTGGACAGGAAGTCAGTCATAAAAATGATTAGTTTTAGTTTTGAACAATGTGTGATGAGTACAAGAAATAATAAATGTGAAAACCATATTTGTTGGCATAGTTACTGTATGTCATTCCCACTCCAAATAATATAATAATCAAAGGTGTCCTACAGTACAGGCATACAGTAGCTAATAAATATCAGTATACCAGTGCACCTGCTATGAAAACATTGACATTTTGCTGATGATAACTTCATGAATTACTTTCAGTTAAAGGTGATTATTTTCTTTTGAAGTTTAGTTCATAGGGTTCAAACATTAAAAAAAACATTTGAATAGCACAGAGTTTTTTACAGATTATGGTACAGAACATCAAATTCAGACATCAAATATTATGTAGTTCTATAGCATGAATCAGGAATCATTGTATAAAAGAAAAGCTGTTACCATGGGAGATTTTCAGTACTATCTAAAATGGTAGATACCGTATAGTAGTACAATTGCTTGTGTGGCTGTATAAGGGGCAAGGTACCCCTTGCCATTAATAGGCAATACACAAGTACCCTACATTTTCCTCACAGGTACTTCTATATTTTGTTGAGGCTTAGAGAACTAAGTCAAGTTCAGAATACCGGAGAGCACTTTTTCAAAAAGTAGTGATATTTACCTGAGTTCAAAGATTAAACAAATGTATAATTGTGAGTAAGTGTAGTTAATTTTTAAAACCAGACATATTATTGTGTACTGTTTGCACAGTACAGTTCAAGGCAAAGTTCCAGTTTGGTTAATATCCCTTTTGCAGGTTTTGGACAAGTATTGGTGATTTTGTATTCTGTCAGGTGATCGGACGTTTTTTCTGACTGTTTTAATAATAGTTAATAATAGTGTTCAGAGAAATAAAAGACTGAGATCTGAAAGAGCTACAGTAGTTCATATTATTGACATTCTGTGTACTGAAAACAGATCCAGTGTGCTTTAACCAAAGACTCCATCTATCTAATGTAACAGTTATATCCACTGTCCCAGGGATATCACACTTCCTTACACATAATTTGTCAGAATACCTACAAGAGTGAATATCTGTTTGGGGTCTTGTCTTTTTAATGAATCAAGATAGAGTGAGGAAAACAATGGTGAGAAAATTATGAGGAAACTGTGATCATAATATGACATGATTGAAACATATTTTGGAGCTGAGCAGATACCAGAGTCCAAAACAAAGATTTATGATTTAAAAAAAGAAAAATATCAAAGAACATGACAGTGCTGAAGAAAAGCAGATTGAGATGAGAAATCAGTAGAATAGAAGACAGCAATTTAAAGACATTTTACTTGAAACAGAATAGATTCATCACAATAGTAAGTAAATCAAAGTCAAGAAAGCTATGGACCAAATTATTATAATTAATTAATTGCTTACACTTATATAGCGCTTTTCTGGACACTCCACTCAAAGCGCTTTACAGGTAATGGGGACTCCCCTCCACCACCACCAATGTGCAGCATCCACCTGGATGATGCGACGGCAGCCATAGTGCGCCAGAACGCTCACCACACATCAGCTATCAGTGGGGAGGAGAGCAGAGTAATGTAGCCAATTCATAGAGGGGGATTATTAGGAGGGCATGATTGGTAAAGGCCAATGGGAAATTTGGCCAGGACGCCGGGGTTACACCCCTACTCTTTTCGAGAAACGCCCTGGGATTTTTAATGACCATAGAGAGTCAGGACCTCGGTTTTATGTCTCATCCGAAGGACGGATGATTTATTGATGATTTATTGAATAAATCAAGGAAAAAGTACAGTGAAAGAAAAAAATATTATTTAATTGTGATAATTTTTAGCTCTAAATGATTTTTAACATTTATTTAAATTAAATTATAACATATTAATTTTAAAATTATAAGGTGCTTGCCAGCATAGTGCTCACAAAAGCATAAAAAAACATTCTTGAATGACTAATCACATACTAGTTTTAGCTGAGCTTTAGTTGTTTTATGTTTTTATATCATACGGTATATACTGCTATTTGACAAAATGTATACAGTTTGTTTTATTCTACACTTAATCCATTATTATTATGCTTTTTTAAATCTTTTTTATAGATTCTGAGCAATACATTTTAGATTCATCAATCACCTAATTCTAGTGTAAAAATAGCATCAAAACGTTGACAGCCATGTCTGGGACATCAGATGACCTTTAATGGAAGAGTATATGCCACGGATTTTCAAAAAAAGGCATATGCAGATTTTAGATTGTGTAACCTTTTTGAAATCCATGGTGTTGATTTAAATAAAAAAAGATGCAAAGCTTATAAAGGATTATAATAGGATATTCATTGAAGACTTTTATAATATAAGCTAAACATATTTTCAGGTTCAGTTCTTCCCTGGAGAGGTGCATATATTTCTTAATCAGAATTCTTTCCAGATTGGGTAATGAATACAAATTAAAGCTCTTCCCTGGGTGAAATCTTGCGGCAAATCACCCCAAGGAGATCCATTTAATCTCTATACACCTCAGTCTGAGTAATCAAATAACCTGTTAAAGTAGCATGAGTGGACTGCTTGTAGATAGTTGTCCATCAGAAATTCTGTATACAGTACATTGGGGTTGGATAGGAATGTGGGTTAAAACAGGTATGAAACAAATTTCCAGGCAGCTGTAACAGCATTAATTATCCCTGCACATATGTAAATGATTAGATGCTACATTCACAGACTTTCTTTTTTTTCCACAGGAACATAAATAATAATATTGCTTTTTTGACCAATAACCTAATGTCTAAATCTACCTGAAAATTACATATTATTAATTCTGCATCTTGTCTGGTATTATTGCAAACAGTAAATGTACAGCATGAGAAAAAAGGAACATGTGTTAGCCTTATTTAATAAATATTATGCATTCATTTGGAGCATCATCCAACCCAATATTATTATATGGGGATACAATTTGGCCAACATATTCTATGTTAGTAAAATTATACTGTAGTCAACTACAAAAATACTCACAGGAGCTGAAAACATACAGTACACCTTGAGTTCTACTTGCAAAATAAATAACAGTACACTTTGGTATAGGGGGTACACATGATACTTTATAAATGCATAATAAACAGGATGATTAACAGTCAAGTATTAATTAATAAAGTGTTTATACTGTAATAACAATTTTTTGGTAACTAGATGCTCTTTAATATGTTTCAGTCTACTGAAGTATTTACACTCAGTAAACTCAGGTCTGCTAATCTATTATAGGTTACAAAGAATTCATAAATATAATTAGTAATCACTAAGGCCAGGCATTTTGGCTTGGTGATACAGTACATTTGTAACAGGTGACTTAATAAAAGTGAATACAAGTCTGCTCCATTACACAAATCTGAATATCTGACCAGTTTTCATATACATCTTTTAGATTTCTTTCAAATGCACTAGAGACAGCTTTGTGCAATGAGGCTCTGTTACATACACATGCCAGCTTTACATCAATGCAAACCATCTAGTCTTACCTCTATAACCCAAACAGTGAGCACATAACAGACTTCAGTCTGCTCTGCAAATGCATGACAACAGCTCCCTCTACATACAGAACTTCAGATTTTTCCATTTGCATTTTCTCCTCTTGCATACAGTACAGTAAATCACAAAATCTGCCACTTGGATTCAGCTCTTGGGTTAGTTCAGGTCAAAAGCACAGACTGCACTACACTGTTTTCCTCATAAGCGATAATCATATTAGATAAGCACCTTCCTTGAGTTATATGACAAACGTCGATAGATTGAATGTCATTTCCGCTGTATTATTTCCATTGACGAATGTACTGTATGCATAGGACACTATTGGAAAGGAAAAATAGTTTTCCCGTTACATATACAGTACTGTACATGCATCCTAATCACATGAATGAAACAGATACTGTTTTCATAATAAGCTTAAACAGAATATGAAAAAATGAAGATACTGTATTAATTACTTGTTTATAGCCATTTGCTTAAGTTCACTTATCCTTAGAAGTAATTAACTAAGATGGCCTATGAAATTAGTGTACGGTTTATGATTACAGTAATAAAGTCTGAATTTTCATATTTTACAGTATATTTTATCATTTACTATAGAGCAGGATGTGAAACTTCCATAATAAAGACATCTTAAACTGCATCACACACAAAATCAAAGCAGATTTTGAAATTCTTAAACTATTTTCTATTTTACTTTTAGTACTCCTCCTAAGATATTCAAAAAGTAATACAAAATATCAAAAACTGTTGACATGCATCCCAGAGCAAATGTTACTGGAAAAGTGAGAGTAGGGTATAGCAGAGGCAGAAGAACCAAACTTCAATAAATTTCTACAGTACAGTAACCGTTGCCAATAAGCAATACAGTAGGTAAACTGTCCATATTAGAACTGTTTTATTTTTCTTTGCTCTATGTGCTTCAGTTCTTATCAGTTTTCCTTGAACCTGTTTTTTTAGGTTTTAAATCGATTAGTAATCTTACTCTGTTCATGTTTTTTTTAAATATGGTATTGGGTTTTTAGAGATCTACAGTATATCCTGCAGTATACAGTATACAGTATGTATGTATATACTACAGTATACAGTATACTGTATGTTTGATAAATCAGAGCCATTGTATTGTTAGGCAATCAATGAACTGAGTCTTCTTAAGACCTTTTGTAGTAATACTTTTGCAGACCACAGCTTTCTGGAAATTGTTCTGCTATTTTAAATACCTGACATGACTAAGGTGCATGTCATACTTTTACTTTTTTTCTTCTTATTTAAGAATTCTCAAGGACACAATTTGTGAGAATAGCACATAAAATTATATTTTTTCTAGCATTCTTCTAGGAAATAAGATGTGAAACATTGATAAAACAAGCATTTCTATGAAGATAGCACAGACATGCCTGCTTGTATATAAAAATACTTATTCTATTGTCACAAGCTTTAAATGACGTATGGGTGTTCCCCTGAATGCAACAGAATAGGTTTGTATCCCTGTAGCGTGTTATCCAGTTTTTTGAGAAAATGAAGCAAGAGCTGCATTTTGTTATATCTTTCCTTTCCATGTGTTACATTCTTTAACAGCACTGAAATACTGTATTCATCACCTAGATAAGCCACTGCTTGTGTTCATATACTGTAAACAACTTGATGCCAGGCTCATACTGCATAAATCTTCAGTATTGTTTGATGCCATTTTGACAAAGAGGTACAGTATAGAAATCCCTTACACAAAGTAAGGGCTATTGTGACTGTGAATAAATGGATGGATACTAAGGTCTTCATCTGACTTTCGTCTTTTCTTCTTCATTTCAAATGTCATATTAATATAGCCCCTTATTTTGTGCTAAATTTTTAGCCAAGGTTTTAGATATACAGTAATGGCATATTTTTAAACTAAGCAACATAGAACTTATAATGAGTCAAGAAAAGAAAGTTTCTAAAGAGAAACTTTAGAATTCAGTGTCAGTGTCAATAAAGAAAGGAAAGTGGTTGCCTGTGGTTAAATTGTTATTTTTACACTTAAGTTTTTTTAATTAAATTTTTTTTTATGTGTTTACTTTATGTATTTTATACTTGTTGTATTTATGTAGTCTTTGTATTCTCTGTACAGTATGTTAAATTATTTGCCTCAGACAAGGACATCTACTAAGAAAACAATAATAATAGTGGTCTGGTGGGCCGGCAATTTCTTTGAAAAAAGGTCCAACCTGACCTTATACTGTACCTCTGTTCCTCACCATCTATGTGCCTTACTGCCTAAAAATAAACCTTTTTAGGTAAATTCTATGTCATCATTACATGTTATATTGTTCTAAGATTTTACCATCCTACCCTCACTGTAAACCTACTGAACTTTTATTCAACATACTTTAAGTTATATCATATTTACATAAGCCAAAACACCCTGAGCATAAGTTAACATTGCAATGATTGATAAAAAATGTAAATAATAATTATTATACATTATATTGTGAAGATTGATTGCTTACATTTAGTTGTTTCTTGTTCTAATTAAACATGAAATACATTATCTGTTACTTTACTTAAACATATACACAGCATTACATTATGTTTTTAATTCTAAAGGTTGAAAAGCAAAAACATCAATATTTTGTCTCACCAAAGCGGTGTGTGGAATAAACAGTTTAGCTCTAGAAAAAAAAAAGAATAGACATTTTTATATCCCATAGCCTGTGCCATTAAATATACACCTTTATAGTGAAACAAGTGGTGTCCCTTAAAAATGACACTTGTTTCTCTGTATGTTTATTTCCAATACCTCCAGAGTTTAGTTTTTGTAAATCGTTTTTTTAAGAAAATAGCCAGAATGAGAACTTAAACCACAGCCTCCCAATCCAATTACTTGCCTCAGCAGTTTAAAAGAAAATGTGTTTGGCTCAAGGCCTATATGACAAGAAAGTCTATAAATAGTAACATTCTGTAAATTAAAAAAAATACCATTAGACCATGAGTCGATATTGATAATCTATATACTGTATACATTCTATACATTATATACTGTATACTGTATATAAAAATGCAGCAGCTTTCCACTAAATTAGACAATAAAAGAAATTGTACAGTATATTATGCTTAAATATAATTCCCATTATTTACCATTTCTATCAAAATGCAGAAATCCTTTTAAAAATGTCATTTTTGCATTGATTTTACATAAAGTGACTTAAGTCACCCTTTTAATTTTTACAAAGTTCAAAAAGTGTGAGGTTATACTCAATATGGCTAACTCTTATACTAACCTTTCAGAAAGGGCGTGCCAAGAATTAGTTCATCCACTTGTTTGCACAGTCATCACATGGCCATATTCATCTCTCCTAAAGGGCTGAAATGAGCAAACATCTAACTTTGTTTTCTTAGTAACTGCCATTTTGTCCAAAATGTTTGTGTAAATAACTTTACACTTAAGTATAAAAAATGTTATCAACGTAATTATTCATGTTATCAGTGGCTAAAATTGTGAGCTTTCCTCCAAAAACAATAGGCTAGTCCCACTAAACAAAACACATTAAATTTAAACAAATTTAAAGTGAATAGTTTTTTTCTATGACAAAGAGCTTTAATTGGGGAGCATGTTGTAGATACAGATGCAGCCATTCAAAATGCACGGTACAAACCCGCGGTACGGTAAACTACCCACAAGCCACCGCGGGGCACTGCGGTAAGTGATTGGCTGGCCAAAATGACCGACAGGGGCGCTCGTGGTGCATTGGTTGGTAGTGAAAAGATTTAATCATTTAATGTCTTTACTGTGCACGTTTTAATCCGCTTAGTTTTGAATATTTATATGGAATTTTACCACTAAAGGGAAATTTTAGTAGCTGAGCATAAAGAGGAGCATAATACATCTGAAGGTCATAAACGATATTAATTTAGGAACATAAACATTATTGTATGTACGTAAACTGTACTGTGTATGGCTGGTCTTGGTAATTTAAAGAAAAAATACACACCAGTCTTCCATTTCTCCCTAAACATTTTAAGCATGAAAGTTTTATGAAACAGTACCCAAATATGCGATTGCTGTATAGAATGAATTTTAATTTTAAAAAATTATTTAACACGAAAATTAAGCTGTTTACATCTTCCGCCTGAGAGCAGTCACCCGTTGCTACCCAATGCAGAAACACAGCCACTTACTAGCAAAGAGAGGACATTAGCTAGCCAATATGATAAAGAAATAAATGATTATTTTGTTTATTTCTTTTGCACATTTATTTGAACATTTCCATCGAATGTACAAGCACTTGGAAACTGTCCAATCCCTAGTTCATCAGGCATTTTCTTTTACGCTGCGGGCATTCTCCCGGTCTGGCGCCGGTCTTTGTCTTCTAGGATATAATGCCAGCGAACTCTTGTTTTTATGTCCACTATAACAGACAATCTCCTTTGCTTTTAACCGAGCGTTTAATAATTTCCTAAAATGAAAATGATTTACTTTATTTCCCTCACGGGATCAATAAAAGTATCTATCATCTACATAAACTATCGGACAGAATTCTGGGGTCTCCCCATACCAGAGATTATGGTAGGGGTTCAGAATGGTGATTGGCTGACACCATCTGACACTCCTCTGATTGGAGAAAAAAGACGTGCTGGTTTGCTATACATGCTGTACCAGGAAGAGAATTTCTTTCTATTCGAAACGTGTATTTTAAAAGTTTAAGAAGTAAAAACCTTACAGCGTACACAGATTTCTAAACTGATCAGGATCGTTATCTTTGTCTTATGCATAATAATGTTCACCACTCTGTCCAGCAAATTAATAATAAACTTTTTATTATTTTATATAGCGTTTTAAACGAATAAGTAATTAGATTGCTCATAAACCTAATCACTTATTCTACATAAACACAGCGTAATTGCTCTCTGAAAATGCTTTTTCTTTTTATTTAGGCTCAGATTTCAACTATAGATCGTATTATTAATAACCATAATAACGACCAACCAACAAAAACAACCATATAAACATAATACCAACCAAAAACATAGATAACAACCACAATAGAAAATCAAATATATCAAACCATTAAACTCTCTCAAATTCCTCCGATTATCATAATCCCGCCCCTTATGCAAAACAAAACCCTCCTCCCATCCCAGTTTATCCTCTTTATTATAAACAAAATCCACCTCAATTTTCAACATAAAGCATTACACAAAATCAATACCTCAACATGTAACTCCACATTTCCAAATAGACCTCATTTCCATAGCCCCGTCCCTTATGCAAAACCAACATCCCTCCCCTGTTCTCTCTCTCCGCTGGCGTTTGTAATCGTTTTTATTTTTAAAAAAAGTCATGTATTTTAAAAATCTTAAGATTTCTATATGTATGTCTTTGTTTAGTGGTTTCATTAGTGACAAAGGCTAAACTTTCTTGGAAAAATGTCTTTTATGTAAACCATGTTTGCTATTAATTCATTTAGGGCTAGAATATGTTCATTGTCTTCCAATGAAAGAAGGGTTCCTTTCGCCGTAGTCGAGTTGACATTAGAAGCTTGCCACGCCCGGACTGTTACACCAACGCATTAGCATGTTAAAGCGATTTCATTGAGGAGCCTAGCTTTCTTAACTAGTAAGTACTGTACTTACTGGGTTTTTGAGGGGGGGAGGTGTCTTTCGCTGGAAATCTCACCCCCTTCTACTTTGAAAATACCTGTGAAACCGGTTCAATTCGTCACAGCCAGCACTCCCGCAGAGAGGGGGGTTGTACTTGCAGTGTATACAGTACACGTGTTATGCTCTTCGTTAATGTCTAAGCCAGAACACATAATTATATCTCACTTTGTATTTCTTAAAAAAAATCGTTTGCCCAGCCTAACAGTATTGTTGTTATTGTTTTTAACCTGTAAAGCGCTTTGAGGAGCCACCTTTAAAGGCGCCATATACAATAAAGTTCATTATTATTACTATTGTTAATTTGCTGGACAGAGAGGTGAACATTATTACACAGAAGACAGAGATAGCGATTTACGTTGCATTGTGCATTGTGCCTCTGTAATACAGTTTTAAATAATTAAAAGTCTAAACAGTATCAGCTTTATTTATGGGTTTTAAATAAAGGCGATTTAAACGCGATTTAAATCAATATAAATGTTTATATTGTAACGCATAGGTGACTATTCATTGTTATTAAAATGACTTAAATTCGATCATGTTGTGATATTTAGAAATATACATTTGTTTGGTGCGAGTGAAGTTTTATTTAATCTCTGAGCCATACTGATTCTTATGGAAGCCAGTTTCCGCCAGGGAGTAAAAAAAAAACACACTATGGTATTCTCTCCGATGCAGTGCAGTTAAAAACATATCTCTGATGCTGTTCCTAAATGAATATCGTTTATGACCATCAGACGCTTTATGCTCCTTTTCTTTTTTTCAGTGGATTGAACAGGGAGAGGCATTTCATGTTGTACTTTTCACTGATGAAACAACAGTGGCTCTGGAACAGTTTTCAACCATGTCGTTTTATAAAAAGGGGAGATATGTACGCATTACTGAAGCTAAAAGTTTAGCCTTTGTCACTAATGTAACCACTAAATAAAGACATATGGAAATCCCTACGTTACAGACTGTATATGGCTGGTATTGGTAGTTTAAAGAAAAAATACACACCAGTATTCCACTTTCTCCCTAAACATTTTAAGCATCAGAGTCTTACATGTGGTTATTTCAGAAACGTTTGTACGTGCTCCTTCTGACCATGTTACTGTTTACTGTTACTGACCATATTAAGTTTAAGTGCCTGTGGGCACTTTTCCTGTCCGTGGGGGGTGGACCGTCTTTCATTAGAAGGTTAGTCTGTTCTACTCTGAGAATGTAGAGGGGGTGGAAAGTGCCCGCGGTCATTTAATTAGTATTAAAATTCACACTGATTCCCTTGCGAAGATACAGACATAGGAATATTCGTGCGTGGTCAAAAAAATGGCATAAAAACGACAAAGTGAAGGCTGTCAAAACATTCACAATGTACTTTATACACAAAGCAAGTGTTCTCACAACTATAGGAGGTTTTGTGAAAATGCTACAGGTGTGCCAAAATCGTTTTTTTAAAATTCAAGGTGACTTTACTGCGGTTTTCATTTTCAGATTGTGAATCAAAAAGGCATTTAATTAAACACGCGATTGCGATTTTAATCAATTACTGTATTGATTGAAACACACATTCTGTACAGATACAGTACAGTCACATTCTCCTGACGTCCAGTGGTGTAAAACGAATTAGCAGGTGATTGAGATAACAATGCACCGCCCACTGAGTGGAATGTTCTCATTTGTTCTAAATTGTAAAAAGAGGTGATAATTCTTAATAATTCTGTGTCGCATTAACTAACCTCTTCAGTTTATTCCGCCAGACAGTAAATGAATATAATTATATCGTTATTAATTTGTTTAGATATGCAATTCCATATTATATTCCCTGTTAATCAAATTCTAAAAGTATGCATTTGTTAGATAACAAGCGAATTCACAGAAAAGGTTAAAAGACTATCACTTTTCACAAAGTATATAATCCTAATATAAGTCTAAATCCTAATATAAGTCTAAACAGTATCAGCTTTTTTTACGGGTTGCAATTTAAAAAAAAGTCAAAAACCGCACTCAAAATGCAAGTTAGAGCTTTCTGGCAAGAGGAGACACCCAAATTAATAATGTAACATGCCACTGTTTGTGCATGAACAAGGTTATACTGCTGTTTCCTTAGATACGCGATGCCTGTCTGTCCTGGCTGTGCTCTCGCTCTCTCTCTCTCTCTTCTCTCAATTCAATTTAAGGTGCTTTATTAGCATGACAGATGGGTACAATCAGTGTTGGGTATTTACTTTGCTTTGAGATGCCACTTTTAAAGGTGATATATAAAATCAAGGCTTTAACTTGCTTTAACTCCGCAAGTCTGAGTTCTTGTGTCTGTCTTATCCGAACCCTAAAGTATTACAATATGTATCTTTATAGCAGGTGGTGTACAGCTTTTTAGTATAGATTACGCTTTTCTAAAATGTATTTAAAAAATAAAAACGATTACAATCTAATCTTTCCACGTTTGATCCCAAGATCCCAAGAAAAATAAATCTAAACGGGGAGAAAGCTATGCTGAAAGTTTATTAAGATACTTAGAAGACAAAGATATCAATTTATGTTGCATTTGTCTGATTGTGAATAAAAAAACACATATATTTAAACCCGCGTTTGCGATTTAAATCAATATAAATGTTTATATTGTAACGCCTAGGTGACTATTCATTGTTATTAAAATGACTTAAATTCGATCATGTTGTGATATTTAGAAATATAAATTTGTTTGGTGCGAGTGAGGTTTTATTTAATCTCTGACTCAGGGAAACGTTTCATTTTTTCAAAGAAATGTTTGTTAAAAAAAAGTCATGGCTCCAGCAGGATTTGATCACAGACCGTGTGACATGGGAGTCAGGAACCTAACCCACAGCGCCACTGGCAAGGTCATATGCAGAGTGCTGAAAAAGCACTACAGAAACATTATCAACAGACAATGTACAGCGTGTACTATTCTTGTGTTGCGGTACATGAATATAATTATATCGTTATTAATTTCTTTAGATACGCGATTCCATATTATATTCCCTTTTAATCAAATTCTAAAAGTATGCTTGTTGACTCCGGTATCACGTTAGTTAAAGACTTCGATGCTTAAAATGTTTAGGGAGAAATGGAATACTGGTGTGTATGTTTTCTTTAAAGTACCGAGACCAGCCATATACTGTATGTTTAAGTTCCAAAATTAATATCGTCACGCGCGTTACAGTATGCTCCTATTCTTTTTATGCTCAGGTACTAAGATTTCCCTTCAGTGGTAAAATTCCATATAAATATTCAATACTTAAACGGGCACAGTTAAGACATTAAATATACATATACATACTGTATACAGTACAGTTTGCATACAGTAATATGTTTATGTTCCTAAATCAATCTCTTTTATGAGCATGTGAAAGGCATGGTGAATCGATTCTCAAAAATTACTGTACTTTGCATGATTGGAAACAAATGCGTGATTGCGAAATGCTGTGGTGTTACTTTTACAAAGACGGTCAATGAAAAAAGGAATGTGGACCAGGGCAATACTTTGAGTTTACAGCTTGTCCAAGGTCATTCATTATTAATACTATTAGTAATATCTTCGTTAAAGACTTTGATGGCGACAGCTCAAACATGAGAGGTTGAGCTTTATTAGCTCCACCTTGCGGAAATTCTGGATACTATTATTTTACTTGCGGTATTATAGGAGAATTTACGGTAACTCCCTGTAGACTGCGTAAAGCGCACCGCAAAATTGCCCACTCATTTTGAATGGCTGCATCTGTATTTACAGAACAGTCAGGCAAAGTTTTTTATAGTTTATAGCATTATTTCTTCATGGCTTATCAGACTTTTATTGCTGTTAAAAATCTCTTTTTGGCAATAATAATAATGTGTAATAATATTGTACCAATAATAGCATCCATTTTGCACCCCTTCACTAAACAGTAAAAAGTGGGCACCAAATATTTTGCACAAAACATTATTGTTGCTCCTAACTCTATCATAAGGCATAATTTTCTTAAGCTTCACAGAGAAACAATGATGTTAATTAAAACAAGTAAGTTGGAGATGATAAATCCTTAATCTTTGACACTTAAATCAAGACCTAGAGTAAATTTACTGGAAATTTCCAGATCGAACTGTGCTGGCTTTCTAGATAGATAGATAGATACTTTATTGATCCCGTGAGGGAAATTGCAGTGCAACAGCAGCTTAACACACACAACACAGCCACAGTGTAACGAATTATATAATAATAGTACAATACATACAATACAATACAAGAGTTACTCACAGTCCGGACGCACAAGAACAAACTAGAACAGAACAGTACACAGAAAATCGTATCACACTCATATCACACATATGAATATAAATATAGATGTAACTATAGATATAAATATAAATGTATTGCACAGGTCCCTGGCATATATTGCACAAAAAGTGGTTGTAAACGGGAAAAAGAAAAAGAAAAAGAAAGAGAACAGATGAAGCAGTAGATGTGTAGATGCGTTTAGTCCAGAAACAGGTCACTGTCGATGTTGCCTCTGCCAAGACGCAAGGTGGATGCGTTGTACAGTCTTATGGCAGACGGCAAGAATGACCTCCTGTAGCGCTCCCTGTCGCACCGTGGATGAATCAGTCTATTGCTGAACGTGCTCTTCATTCCTGCCAGCCTGTCAAAGAGGGGATGGGAGAAGTTGTCCATGATGGCCTCTAGTTTGGACCTCATTCTCCTCTCAGCCACTACCTCCAAGGAGTCCAGGTCAAACCCAATGACAGAGCTTGCTCTCCTGATGAGCTAGCTAGCAGAGCTTCTGCTGTTGGATTGTACCAGATGGATAAGGGATCAGAGAAAGAAGCAACTAATTGATTGATGAACACATGAACATGACATTGTGATTCTAAGAACTATATTAAATGAATACTAGCATTTATGAAAAATAATTTATCATTCATCTCTATTGTGCTTTTTTCCTCTATTAGTAGTATTGTATATTGACAATCAAGTCCCATTCAAGTTTTTTATAGAGTTCAGAGTGGTCAAACCAAAATTTAGAATAATGCATATCATAATCTCAAGTTACTCAGTGAAACAAAAATAAAATGCAATGTAGATTTTGGGGAATTTCCTTTAAGGATGAGTAAGTACAATACAATATATTTGAAATAATGAATATAGAGTAAAACAAAAAAGTATTTTGCAGAAAAAACATATGAAGACTACTGTACTATTGTATTCCCTTGATAATGAAACAAAACAGAAAATAATCCTATAAAAATCCTATAAAAAACATGCACAAAACAGATGATTAATATTAAACAAATGTAAATATAAACAAAACTACAAAGGTACACCTAGGCCAGATGTTATTGTCTATCCAAGATGAATATTTTTAGTTTTTCATTATCATTTAAAAAGAAAGAATTGATCATGTATTAATCCATCATGCAAAACATTGAAATAAAAGAGTCAAAATTAAAGGTTAAAGCTATGTATGACATTGTTCCACCATATGTACAGTATTTGGAGTGGTTTTCTTTCCATAAGAATTCAGTTTTATCAAAGTGTTTTAAGTTTCTCCTATACATCTCAGAAAAATCATTCGTTTTGTCTCAATGTTGATCAATTCCGATTTGATGCTCCGTTTGATTAGCTATGCACAAATAAGCATTATTAGAGAGATTATGCTTCTTAAAACAGATAACACCTACTTGGCATAAATATCTTATATACAGATGTTTTACTTGTTACATATGACTGTGGCTTTGCTAAATTGCTATAAAAGAACATTTGATTTTCTATGTCTAGTGTCATTTATCCTTTTAGGATTTTGAAACAAAGTTCAAAATACAATTACTCTCTTGTGTTTTACCACTGCTTTCATCTATACTGTAAATTGCTATTACCTAAATGCATTTACAACATGATGACCTGTAACTCTGGTAATCTGTCATGGCCTAGAGACCATATTTTGCATGATTTCATACTACAAACATGCTTTTGTGTAATTATATCTAATATTTGTTACCACCCCAGGCTTTTTCCATATTGTTCCAGTCTTTGGAATAATAAAAAATGGTATGTTAATGTTTTTACGAAACATCTAAGGCACATATTTTTCATTACATAAAATCTTAATGTTTTTACTTGTTGGATTTTCTGTATTGCTATAGAAAATTAAGATTTATTTATATTTTATATTAAAGCCAAATTTTCTAGAAAGTATGTACTGTAATATATCTGATTTTATAGGTGGTATAAATGAGGCCATACTAATTAAAATGTCCCAGGGTTTACTTGATTTACTGTATTTATGTCAGCAACTTTACCACCTTCTAGCAGAATCTCATCAGATATCAGAAGATATCAGCAAAGCTGTGCCTGGTGTTGATGGACCAGCAGGTGATACTTTTCCCTCTGGACTACAATTTCCAAAACCATTGAACCGGTATGATGACATGGGACTATGCTATTGATGGTTCCATCCTTTGGGTAAGATGGATGGATAAATAAAAGTCCCAGATCCTTGGTCATTAAAGATCCCATGGTACTATTTATAAGACTGTGGTTGTTAATCTCTGCCCCATTGGACAACTCATGTTACTGTCTGATCACCATTGCCAATATCTATAGATTTGTGCTAACTAATACATTCTTGAGTGCCTCTCACTGGCATTTTAATACCACATTTTACATAGACATTTCAAAAACAGTTTCACACTACATTGGAGGAGTTTCCTGATTTTATCCAGAATTTGGCTGATAATTCTTGCTTTCTAGGGGACATGGTTAAAGGCTTCAGACTGATATGCAGTACTGTATTTTTATTCTATTTTCCTTAGCATTGAATAAAACCTTGCTTTAGAAAAATCTCTTAAATGTAAACCAAGTCAGTTTTTCTAGAGTATTCTCCACTGTTTCAGAGGCTAATGAGTTCGAAAGATCTAGGCCAAATTTTTATCTTAATAGTAATCAGCACAGTCACTTATTACTGTAGCTTTAAGGCTTCCTTGTTGGCACAGGGGCCTTAATTTCATGCCCTGTACAAATAGATGTGCATTCTTCTTGTTTGACTTTAAATTATGCAGTTCCAAATTTCACTTTTATCAGGAAAGGTGTATGAGGTCTCTTCAATCCTTTCATTTACAGTACCCAGTCCTTCTCATAAGTAAATAAAGGTCACAAACAAGCTGAAACTATTTGACATATCTAGCTGATCTGGTAATTGATACAAACATGTCTTGAAAGAAACTTGGGTATCAGTTTCAACAACATGGCTGGGTAACACTCGTTCGATATTTCCACAAGAGTGAGTAAAGTAATGCCTCCTGTTCTTGGTATTTAAATTTACCAATAATTACCATTTATGTTCTCTGGTTTGTGTTTGTCAACACAATTGTACTGTATATTATTATGTTTTGTAACCCCTTCTTTGGATGAGTACCACATCAGCATTTCTTCAGGATATTAGCACTACCTCTTTCTTGAGGAAATGGCATCTCTTGTTTCTATAATTACAATTTGTAAGATACCATCAGGCTTTGAGTTTAGTATCTAGTATCTTTGTCCTTCTGCTGCCTGAAGCATGTTGTTCACTTCTTACTTAGTAAATACCTTAGCAAAATACTAATTATGTACATTAGTCATTTCTGTTTCATTGAATTCCAAGAAAGTTCCTATTATTGTATAGTTTAATACATACAGTAGATATTTTAAGCTGCCTGTACCATCTGACATCAGTTTCTGACCTGTATTTTTTATATGCAGAATAATTCCAACCAAATACCCATTTAGTCTCTTTTTTAAAAGGCTCACCCTTTAATTATTTTTCTCCACCATTTTCTGCTACCTATATTTCCGCTTCTCATGATGTTAGAATTACTACCGTAGACTAAAGGGTTAAAAGCTGTGTACAGTATTTTTCTAAAACATTTTAATATGAAATAAATACTAATTTCTCCACATTTACCATCAATGAATCCATTATTATTAGTCTAAAAGACTGAACTCAATGCAATCTTGTATGTTTCAATGTATCTTTATGCACAGATTCACTCCATTTAGAATATGCTACTGTACATCTTTGAAAACTTCTATTTATTTATATTGCCATTTATTTGTGCTAGGAAACACAAAAAAAGAAGGGAAACTGAATCAGTGTTCTCCACAATACTCCTGACATGAATGAATGCATGAATGATGCTGCTGACTTCAAGTGATCAATGATGATTTCTGTAGGAGTATTCTTTTACAGATACAGTATCTGTAAATAGTTTCTGAAAGAAACAAGTGCACTTTATAAGCACAAAGATGGTATAGACAAAGTATAAAATGGAAGGATTGGATGTTCTCAGATTTTAATCCAGTCTGAAGACAACTATATTTAAATACTTGAACTCTGGAAATCATGACATCAGTCATGTCATGTTAATACACTGTTCCTTCGTTAATTGCAGCCTGTGGGAACATGAGAAGCTTTTCGTAAGGGGGCTTTAAGGTACGTACTCCTATTTCCACAGCAGACTGTCCTTTTCTCTCTGTGCCTGCTAGTGAAACAACAACCAGTACTCTTTTTTCCCCAGAGCTGGACAGCAACTGAGACAGCTGAATAGCAGCATTGTATTGGATCTTGTGTCATTCAGTCCTTCGAGTGCTTTGCCCAAGAAGAGCACCAGAACACGGCACAAGAGCTGAATGCAAAATGAATGCACTCATTTCATTTGGCAGCTGACAGGGTGCAGCAGTCAGCCTCTCCATTAGGAGATTTTTGGGGGAGAAAAAAAAAAGGTGAGCTCATCATATTTGATTAGGCCTGTCACCATCAGACAGTGGCTGCAATTAGTCCTCGCCAGTCTCATTCAAGCCTCTTTTTTGAGCCGAGCCCAAGTGAAGGGAACACTTGAGCTCTGTTGAATAGGAGCGTGGCAGCTGCTGCACGCTGTGGGGAGTGGTGGGTTGCAGAAGAGAGAGAAGGGGAGGCTGAAGGTTGGACAGTGCTTGATTTTGATAAAGTGTGCCAGACCAATTGTCCTCAGTAATCCTGTTTGTCATGGTAGATATGCAGCAGAGCCTTTGTGGTACAGGCTGACATATGGGCTGGCCTGCTGCTTGCCTATTCAGACAAATATCCTGCACCCCCACTCTAGTTCTCACCCCTGCTCTGTCCCCCCACCACCACTACCCCATACACACACACCAAGCTCCCTATTCCTTCCACAGAACATGCATCCTTCATTTGGCCTAGTTCCCAGAGCCTTGTTTTAAAAAGGAATGAATTGGCCTCTTGCGATTCAGTGTTCAGCTGGATGCTCTTAGAACAAACCAAGCTCTCCCAAATCTACAATCTTGCCAGCTAGCCCTATTTAAAAAAAAAACACTTACATTAGTCACAAAACAGAACAACATAATTACAGAAATAACCTTCATCTACTGCAGGAAGAGTGCTTCAGGAGATTGTTAAGCAGAAAAGCTTCTCAATGATTAGGAGTCCTCTCTTGGAAAAATGAGAGCTGTGCACCAAAATTGAATACTGCCTTCTTCAGGAAATAAAATGGCTATCCACAGATAAATCATAGTTTGTAGTCTTTTAAAATATTTTTTCTTAACTCTACACTGCGTGTGTGCTGTATTTATTGCTCGGATTTTACACCGAAGTGCCTTTGTAATGAACTTAAATTGTAATTTTCTAAATAGTGTACTTAAAATACTATTCTTAGTCTCCCAAAATCTATTAAGTGAACACTGCACAGTTGTAGACCAAATCCTTTCTTTGCACTTGAATATTCATAACTTTTTTTCCTTCATACTGTAAAATGACTTGCTTTAAGCACCAAATGGTGTTTAAGAAAAAATAAGTTTAATTCAATAAGTAATTTGTAACAGTTATGCAGTAATATTTTATCAGTTATACTAGATACTAGAATGTAGCTGTTCCACTCTACATTAAATACCTAAATATAATAACTTGTCGGTAAAAATGTAGATGGGCTCAGAAATGTCATTCCACAGTTTTCTTTAATTATAAAAATAGGGTGGCACAGTGATGCTGTAATAAACATTGCTGCCTTGCAGAGCTGGGCACCTGGGTTCAATTTCTGAACCCAATTTCTGAACCTGCTGTCTGCGAGGAGTATTCTTATCTCCCCATGTTTGCGTGGGTTTCCTCCAGGTTCTACGGTTTCCACAGTCCAAAGACATACTGGTAGATTAATTGGCTTCTGGAAACATTGGCCCTGGTATGAGTGTACAGTACATGTATGCATTGTTTGTATCTATCCTGTAATGGACTGGAGTACCATTCGGGGTATATCCCACCTTGTGCCCCTTGTTTGCTGGGTTAGGCTCTGACATCCCCCACAACCCTATACTGGATGAAGCAGTTAGAAAATATATGGATAGATGTTGCAAATATCTTCAATATCTAAAGATATAAGTGAGAATATTACATTTACTCCTTTCTTATTAAAAAAAACTTTTTTTTCTGTGTTTACTTAAAATCAACATACAGTATAGCATACCATTTTTTAATTTGATACTATCTTTATTGAAGAAGGCACACAAACAAAGTTTGGTTAAACATCTGAATTGAGAATAAAGTTGATAGTTTCTATAATTATCATCAATAAAGAAGTACAGTATTGAAGTACTGATCCAGTACTGAACTAAATAATAAATAAAAGTTTAAATTTAATGAAGACTAAATCTTGATATTCATACTTTGGAAGTTCAAAAATGTTTTCTTGTGCAATATTAAAATGTTTTTGTTATAGACTACCATAGTATGAATAATAGGATTTAACCATTTGTAGCCATGCTGCTTTTACTGTATGTACAGGTACAGGCTAAAAACACAGTGTATAAGTTATGGAGACCAGTAAAAGGACAATGGACAAATTAAAAATAAAATAAATATGTCTTTATAAATAGGGTGATGAATATTAAAAAAACATCATCCTTAAACTTAAATTTCAAATAACTAATCTGGGGAAGTGGTGCTCTCTTCAGTAGCCCAGGTATAACTCTGACTACTGTAAGAAAGTGGCAGGTGGAGACAAGATAACAGTTTTTGTCTTCTAAATATTCCCTAGAATGTCCAGCTGTCCTTGGGCAGCAGACCAATTGGTAGAAGACCATTAGATGGGTAATAGTTAAAATCAATTCAAATCAGGATGTGGTGGTTTTCATGTGGCCCATTGTTTTCTGTTACTTAGGGAGTTACTCTATAATGCATTGCAACAGAGGGAGAAGGAAACAGAATGAAGTAACTGACTGATATGCCCAGAGACATTAGGGCGTTAGTTTTTGGAAGTCTCAGAAACATACTATCTTTTTGAAGCCAGTAAGCAGCTTAGCTGTCTGGCTATGCATTAGAAAAGGACTGAAGAAGTGCAGTTGGGAGCTCAAAGAGAGTGTTTTATAAACTTTTGTTTTAATGTTTTTGGTTTGTTACCCTGCAGTGTAAATAAAGAGCACTTATTTTTTGTGTTTTCCCAGAGACCCCGCTACTGTATATAAATCTTCAACAATAGCACTCTTCCTTCAGGTATGCCATTATATATACTGTATATATTTAAAAGCTGCAATTAGACAATCATATACTGTTTCATCTGAGACACATCAGAGTGTATTGCAGAATCTCGTGGAATGAAATAGAGAGTAGAAGAAGATATTGTAAGTTTTGAAATGGAGTATCAATATCCAGGATTCAAGGATAGGTTTTGTACTAATATAATGTGTCTGACTTCAAATATTATATCCATCAGTACATAGATTCTCTGAAATTAACTGTTTTGAATCTTCTACTTTATAGAAGCCAATATCCATAGTCAGAAAATGTAATATATTTCTGTTCTCTAACAGGTGTTCAGTATGTTTTAATAGGTATATCTATAGAAAACCAGTGGCCTGTGAAACTACATGGAGACTTTGAAAGGGTGGTGGTGACTGGTGGTGGTAGGAGGCAAGAGGGCCAGATAAAAAAAAATAGAAAAAAGAGCACTGACTTGGAAAGTGTTGAGACGACTTGTGCAAGTGAGGGGCATTCAGCACCGAAGCCAAACCCCAGTGATGTCATCTCATAAAGAACAGCCAGAACTGTCACAAGGAACCCCTGCTGCACAGATGTCTCTGGAATAAAGCTGAAACTGATCATTGTTTTTAACCAGTCGCCTCCTCAGACAACCTTTGCATGGTCCACATGTCTGGTTTAGTTCATATTTTTCCAGGGTTCAAAGATTGTGAGATAACCATGTGACACCACCAGACAAATTGTGTACAACACAAGTATACTTGATTTTTCTTTTCTTTTTTTCTCTCTTTTTAACAAAATCTTAAATGCATAGCAGGAAACAAATATTATACCACATGGTAGGCCGATAAAATTATTGGAACAAGCTCCAATGCACAAAATTTAGAACTAGTGTTATTTCTGGGTAGCACATTATGAATCTCAAATAACACATTTTCCTAACTATTACAGTAAAAATTGTAAATACTGTATTTTCTTAACAGGTTACACAGTGACATTTAAAAATATGGAATTTATTCATTTATTTATGTATTCATTTATTATTATGCTTGCAAGATTTTCTGGTTTTAGTTAATGTAGACATAAATACAGCTATGTTAATAATGCAGAAGTGGCAGATTAATTAAATTCTCACAATGTTTTCCACATGGAAAGTTTCCAACAAACAAAAATGTAGTTAGTTTCCTAATAATTCTGTGCTATCAGCACAGTTAACAATGAAGGTTGCACAATGTCATATAGAATAATATATTTCTCTCAATATAGTTTGTGTATATTCCTTAAACAATTAAATACCCATTTGTAGTAGAATAAAAATTATGCTGGAATGAAATAAATCTGGTAATGATATAAAAAGCAAACATTCAGTCAAATTTCCTATTACACTTTGTGTACATTAGCAGACTTACATTTATCACCAGCATGAGGACTAGAGCATTCTTTTCCTTGCTACTTGCAGCCCACAACTCACAGCTTCCCAACTCAAAAATGTGAATTTTGAAGTCTTAGCTTACCTGTGGCTATATTTTCTTCTACAGGTCATTGCTGCTCTGGGGCAACTGTAACCCAAAGTAACCTAACTGAAACCCAGAGTTACTCTAACTCTTGCACCAGACTGCAAGCCTTCTGTGTCATCCTGGCCTTCTTTGAGTCCTAAGGGAAGTTGTGTTCTTTCGGTCTAACCAAGTCATAAACCCATAATCATAAATCATTCTCTCTGTATAAATGTAAACCTAAAAGTTATTCACTAACCAGAACTATTTTTATATATATATCTCCCTTTGGGGAAATAGTTGAACATGTACCTGTATTATTCCTAGGAAAAAGTTTATACCACACTGAAACAGGGCTTCTTTTCCCAGTCAATACTTCATGTAATCTGGGGTATTATAAGCTGTAGGGTTCCCAAACTGCCAAAACCAGCAAGCAGGCTTATGCTCAAGTGATTAATCAGATGCATCTATTACCTACAGTATAAGTGGAATTGTTCCATTTGGGTGCAGTCTCCCTTCCACAGTCAGCAAAGGAGTCCGGATGTCCCTGCAACCTAATCCTCCTCAATCACCTTCCAGAGGACAGAAAATGCAACTGAATGCAACCCACCTGATCCTGTTTATCCAGGGACATTAATCAAAACCCAGTCCTGCACCCCTAACACAGTGGCAGTTGGGGTTTCTACTGCTTTACCAGTTTTATCAGTTTGTAGACATGTCAAACGGCCACTAAATGTGGTGGGAAGAATATCAACTACATTTCATTTTTTTTTTGGAATTTTTAATTTAATTCATTGTATTGTATTCTACTCAGCATTCAAGAGCCATACAATGTAGTAGTTTGATTTGAATTTACTGAAATAATTAGAAATTGTGACATTAAATTGAGAGAGTATATTATGGCTGCTTGGAATCCATCAATCAGAAAAAACAGCAACATGCACACATATTCAGGGTTCCAGAGAACGTTTGAAACTGCAGTACAGAGAAGTAATTTAATTATAGCTGCTGCTTATTGCTTAATTTGTAAGGTGCCAGAACTCAATTTGAATGGCAGAAAGTGGATGTACAAGAGGCAACAGAAATACCTGAGTGAGTAACTATGACAAGTGTATAACATCAATGTAACCACTTTCAATGCATTTTCAAAACACCACTTTTGATAACATTCTAACACAACTTAAAAATATTGTAACTTCATACATTTAAATTAATAATCTGAAATAACATAATCATGTGCTATTGCTTCATTACTACTATACTACTTTAAATATGGCAACTCTGATAGACCTGTCATCGTTAAGGTTTCAGAATCTGTTTGATGTTACACTAGTATATACTTTATAATCAACAAGTACACTGCAGTGAACATGATATAGAAATAGTAATCTCCTAGAAAGCTAGATGGTGTAGAATTGTGCTGCTTTCGGCATTCCCACAGATGTTTCTTGGCTGTATTTTGTAACACTCAAAAACATTGTTTTACATAGCCTGACACTGTAGAATGAATGCCATATGGAAACAATGAATGGCTATGAATTCTGTTGTAATTGCATGGTTTTATTTTTCCTTAGAGGCTGAAATATTTCATGTTTTTCAATGGAGTTTATTAAACACCTTGCCATGCTTCCATTAGGTGGAACTAATTTTTCACAGGCAGTATTTCCATTTTTCTACAGCATCAGATATTTGGTATTAGATTAAATCATAACCCGAAGAAGGCCTCAAGCAAACAGTAAACCTTGAAGGGCAAACACTCTGTTTAATTTATCAAGTTTGCCTTGTGCCATTTTCTGGACAGTAATGACCTTAAGTTTCCATCCTAAAGACAGCTTTTAACATCACAAGTGTAGTACAGTAGCATTCTATAACCCATAATGAATCATTGTGAATAAAGGTCATTTGCATTCTTGGCTTACTATTCTTAGTGATTTACTTGTTCATACTTAATGTACAAAAAAACATCAGACTTGCAAAGAAAATCTGTTTTCAAGAATTGTAAGACTGTCTGAAGCTCTGCACAATGAAGCATAAACTCAAGTTACAACCATGCTGCCTCTTTCTGTGTTCAT
The DNA here is from genome assembly GCF_055471065.1 of Atractosteus spatula. Lineage (NCBI taxonomy): Eukaryota > Metazoa > Chordata > Actinopteri > Semionotiformes > Lepisosteidae > Atractosteus > Atractosteus spatula. The sequence goes on along the minus strand of NC_142717.1, from coordinate 33,466,099 downwards.
GTTTTTGTAGCAGCAAACATAAGAAAGTTTCATTTAGTGTCTGGAAGATATTTCTTGAAATTAAAAATTAGATAATCACCTGTTAAACAGATTAAATGTCTAAGGATATATTTCCCTCATTTTATCTTTTGGCATATAAATGGTATTTTGCTCAAACAAGTCAAATAATAAAAAGTAATCTGAAAAAAGTATTTTCACTGCACATACTGTATGGCCAGACGATTCTGGAGATGACCTACAGTAGCATATAACAATCTATAGGAGCCTCCGAGATGAATTAAAAGACACAATTACCCAGGTCAAAAATGTTTAACTGAAATAATCAATACTGTTGTTTTCCTTGGCCATATTTCAGTCCTGTGCATGGCTATTTAAAACTACCAATACGTTCTCAGGTTGTATTGTCCACCTATGTCCTATTGTGGCATTTGGGTAAATTGAGAGAATTGTTGTGAAAGTAATTTGACTTTCATTAAAATAATTACAATTGTAGAAAATGGAAAACATAACAAAAAAGAAAAGTTTCTGTTATTTTTTTATTTTCTCTTAAAAAATGTCAACTATGGGAGTTAATCAGTATATTATCAATTGATATACAGTATACACACTATTTTCATACAGTGCTTAATTTAATTAATGAAAACCCAGAAGTACTGTAGTTTCGGAGTTAGAATAGTTAACAAATTAAGTTACTTCGTTCATTTTCCACAATTTCACAATCTTTTAATTGTTTTGATTTTTCATATCTTAAGTCTGATTTGTTTCAAAAAACATTTTTTCCAAAGCTCTTGGAGCACAGGATGATCCATATTATCAAGACATCAGTGGTTTGAACCGAGCATATTGTGTGTCAACAGCGTTATAAAGAGTCTAGCTGAGTAGAGGATTCTTGGTTTGACACACAAAAGCTACTACTTGGACTTCCTACTGTAGGTGCCTTTGAATATGCAGTATTGTAAGAGATGCATCATTCCTCTTATCAATCATAAACCACTTGGTGATAACTCCTCTCATTGTTCCTCCAATCAGTAATAACTTTTGTGTGAAGGACTATGGGACATAAAGACTCAAAGAGTGTAATGATAAACAATGGTTGAGTCAAATTAGAAATCAAACAAAGATCTTATTCTGCTGTGCTAGTGCTGGAGTTTGAGCAATGAATGGACAGATTTCATTAACAGCAGCAGCAAACTGGGATTGTATGACTTTGAAATAATGAATATTTTTTTAAAGTTCAGTAATATGCCAGTATTTTGTTCCTGCTATATAATGACAATAAGGGTGTAGAAGGGAATTTCTGCAAAAATTCTCAATTTATTAATGATCTAATTTATTACAATAATAAACATACAAAAACAATATCAATTGTATTTGAACACTATACTGTACTGTATATACTGTACAGTTCTGTATATACTGTACAATTAATACATTCAGTGAGTGCAACCAGCATGTGTGATATCAACATCACAGAGTGATGTAAACTCTTTTACACTCAGTGGTTGAAACTGAGCATACTGTACGAAAACTATAAGAAAACATTTGAGAAGTCAGCTTTAACAATAGGGGTGGATAAATTGTTCCATATCCTCATGATGTTTTCTGTAAAACATGCCTCTTTTTCTCAGTTTTATATATACTAACACTTAGTTTCCACTTTCACAGAGGTGGACAATACCACTCTGGTTTGTGTTTCACTGTTTATTCCATATGGTTTACTGTGTCAGTGCCTTTGAGGATTCTGAATACTTGGATCAGGCTGGGCCGAGCATCTGCTTCACAGATGATGTGGTGTTCTTTGCAACATCTGCAGTTCCTTTCTTTCTCCAAACTTTAATTTTCTATAGTTTTGGTAAAGCCTTATCTTGGTCTCTTCAGTCCATAAAACTTTGTTCCAAAACTCTCCTGGCTCATCTTTGTAATTCTGAGCAATTTCTGAATTATGGTGGATTAGTCATGATCCTATACATGGACATCAGTGAAACTGGCTCACATACAGTATCTTTATTGATTATGCAACTAATGATGACAGATTTAGAATGAATTATGAAGTTTGCATAAACATTTGCTCTGTTTATGTAGAAGATAATTCAAGCTTATTGAATAGTACTTCGCTCTACAGCCTGACAATAACATAAAACATACATATGATGTACTGTACTGTTCATTAGGAGAAAACAGTGGAAAATCTTAGACTGGACAAGTCAGTCTCCAAATGTAAATCAAACTGAGCAGACATTTTACATTCAGAAGACGAAAACATGTTTGAACATCCCAACTATTAGAAAGAATTTACAGTGGCTGCAACAAAGGTTTGGCAACACATCTCAAGTTATTACGTAAAGAGTTTGGTGAGCTCAATGGATCAGACTTAATGTACATTTTTCATATGTAATTTTTAAATTCTGAAATGATATACAGTATAGATATCATCTCCCACAACTTTTAGTCACTTGAAATTACTAGGCTGAACACAATATACAGTATAATCAAATGGTTGTACAGAATGGTGGCACTGTGGCTAAGGATCTGTGCCTGTGGCTGTAAGGCTGTTGGTTCAAATCCTGTGGCTGGTAGAGGAATCCTACTCAGTTGGGCCCCTGAGCAAGGCCCTTAACCCCAATTGCTCCAGGGGTGCTGTACAATGGCTGACCCTGTGCTCTGACCCCAAGCTTCTCTCCCTGTCTGTGTCTCATGGAGAGCAAGCTGGGGTATGTGAAAAGATGAATTCCTAATGCAAGAAATTGTATAGGGCTAATAAAGTGATCTTAAAATTGCCCCAAATTAAACAGATATTATATTGTTTTTATTATTCATTTTCATTCATCATGATCACAAATACAAATGTCCTGACTGGAAAAAATAAAGAACAGTTTTTTGCTGTCTTAATACATTTGAATGGTACTGTATTTTAGATTTTTTTGTGCAGGAATTTATGTAAAAATATGTGTTTTTACATTAGTAAAATCAGCATACAGTACATTATTTCTTTTTAAATAAAATGCAATATAAAATAACTGCATATACTGTAGTCTGTGGATGTGTGTCCCTTTATCCTTGAAAATATTAAACTGATGACCACTTCATATTTTTTTCTTTCTTGTTCACTGCTCTGTTGCCTGTGAAATTCTTTGAAAGATGATTCTGAAGTGCTACTCAAAGACAGTAATGAAGTCAGATACCCAGTTCCCATCATTCTGCTATCTTGCTGTCATGTATAAAAGCTGTTTGTCAGCTGTTGTATCCAGTCAAACTGAGACAAAGGCCCTTTTGATATCTGTGTTCCTTAACCCCTCTTTGCTGAGGCAGATGTTGACGTCCAACAAGGAAAAGGTGTAATTAAATTTTACATTCTGCTCAGCCTGTCCATATTGATAAGCTAATTAAATTTATCTGAGCCCAATCTTCTTTTGCCACCATGGGGTAAATGACTTGCTATTTTAACTTCATGTTGCCAGATGTGAATGGGGACACTGAAATTGTGTCAATTTCCTTTTCCCAAATAAGTCAGAGACAGCTTCAGGGGTGAAAGCAGGCTATTTTCTAGAACCAGATTATTAAGGAGAATGATGCTTCTAAATGGGTTTTTCTTTACCCCAGGTCTTGCTAATCTAATTTCTTTTCCCTTTTATTGGTCCCTTCAGTACATTTTAGAATGACAGATTTACTTTCCTTATCTCTTCCTCTTCATAGTTTCTGTCCACTCAGTACCATCAAGAGAAGGCTCTAACTGAACATCACAAACATATTTAGAGACTAAACATTCCCTTGCTTCTATATGTTTCTCTTTAATTTAAAAGAAAAAAAAACAGTCTTTCAAATTTTAGGGGTATATTCAAACTTGCACATGTAAAATCAAATCAAATGCTTTTCCTAAGGGAAATGCTTTTTAAGAATAATGGTAAACATTATGTTCGTGGTCATTTTAGATTATTAAAGCAGATTAAAAGAGATATAAATATAGATGTAAAATCTGTGATCTTTGAGAAGCACAGAGTTTCTAGTACAGAAAAAAACACCCAAGCACTTACTGTATTTAAATGTGCCACACAATGTCTAAACATATCACACCATGTATAGTTTTGGCTGTGGATATTTTCCACTCTGGCCAAGGTTTAGGCAACACGTTACGCCAGAGGTTTGCTAATAAAAAAATAATTATTTCCCATACATTTTAGACTACTACAGTAAATGAATAGCAATTGTTAACCAACTCAGCAATGGTTCATGTTAGAACTATAGGTTTTAGCACCTGGCTATCACACAAAAAATCATGCTTAGAGCCTCCAAGAATGACAGATGGACATTTAATTATTCTCCATGTGACTCTTTCCCAGTTATCTTATTAGGCTTTAAGAAGTAGACTAATCACTTTCCACAAATAATACCAGCTGAGAGACTGGTAAAGCCTGAGATGAAAACATTTCCATTACAAGATATGTAACTTTTTTATTGAATATATTGTATGGAGTTTGAGCCATCAACTGTGATTAATCTTTTAGAAAAATGGTAAGAAACAAAAGTGCACTACAAAATGAATACATAAGAATAAACTTTTTTATAGTTGAACACTTTCTATGTTGACAATGTTGAACAACATTTACTTTATCAGCTATACTTTGCATTACGAAAGTCAGGCAAAAGCGGTCTATTACACAAGAAATCTATCTGGCAAGTATAGATAATTCTGTAAAGTACTGCAGAATAACATTCTGAAGCATTTTATATAACAGAGGTTTTGTGTAATTTCCAGCAGCTTCAAGAATGACAGGCACAGTACAAATGAAAACCGGATTCAACTGGCTAGTGGGACAGTGGCACATACTGTATGACAACAGTGAAGAGTTGCATTCAGAGAACTGTCTACACTGTACGAAATCTAAGAAAATCTCTTTCAGTAAGTACACCATAGGGGCTTTAAGAGGTAGAATTTTAGAGGCCATAAGTGTCTCTGCAATACTATGATCAAGAGATAGAAATAAATGGTTTATAGGAATTTTGCACCAAAATTATCATGATGTACTACCATACTTTATGCTTGTGCCGCTTCATTTCGAAGTTCATTACATCTGAAAAGGTTATCTACACCTTAGCTAAACTGCTTTGGCTAGCTCACCATTTCTAAATGTTAATCACTCCCCCAAGGAATACTTTAGGTCCCATAAGATGGCTTTTTGTTTCACATTCTCTTTACATTGGGACTAGCACTCAGCTCTCCACAAATAACACATCTAGCTTTGAAATTCTGAAAAGCTTGCATCTGCACTACCTATTACAGAGCTTATTACATCAGCAAATGTGAAAATAGTAGATGCTTATTTTCACAATACAGTGTTAGCCACAAGCATAGAATCCTGGAGAAGTGTAGTGCCTTTATGTTCCTAATGGCCCATAAATCAATGAAGAGGAGGCTTCTTTATTACTACAGTACATTGATTCTTTTTTTACTGCTGTATGATGTAAATGCCTTTTGGATAAACTCAAAGCCCATTACGACTATATTACAGCAGCCAGAACGTGAGTCTATAGGTACAGATACACCTGATACCAATAGCTGTGGTTTGTAATATGTTCACAGGATAAAATATAATTTTATATACATACAGTATACTGTATAAATCAAATTGTCAATAATGATTTCAGGACTGTCGACAGATAGAGTAGCAACCTATCATTAGCTAGCTAAAAAAGACTAAAACTTAAATTTGATAAGAGCTTTATCTACTGTTTTGTACACTGAATATTTTTAATCAAAACTTGAATGGTCAAACCGAACACTAATATTGGTGAAACAATGTCCGCAAAAACAGTAAGAAAAATTACAAATTAAAATATGTTGCTAAATAGTTGCTTTCATTATAAAAGCAGGTTATTGTTGATAACTACAATACTGTATTTGAGTAAAGGTCTCACATTGCACAAAAAGACAGGGAAATTGATAAACATGTATTCTTCAATTGAAATTCATTTAATGACTAAATTTATATAAATGCAGTGCTTTCCAAAACCAATTTGACAACAAAGTCAAATTGTTATTTTTGTGGTACTGTATTAGTTAAGAAATTTATTTGTAATCAAGATATTTATATGAACTGTACAGTAAGTACACAATTATATGCTTTTATTTTATTCTTTATTTATTGATGAAATGTATCATACCATGCATACATTTGATCATATTAGAAAACATAACAACTTAACTTGTGTACAGCTCAGTGATTTCAAGTGACCATAAGTACTGGTACACATTCCCTTTAAAAGTCAGTTTTTGGTTACATACAGGACCTGATTGAGACAATAATTGCATAAAGTCTGCAAACCATTGAGCTCTTTGTGTTATTTTTTAAAATAATTTGCTGCAGCCACCTCGAGTTCTTGTGGTGTTCTGACTTTGAAATGAGTGGTCAAGTGGATTTAAAATTATTATACTGACTTACTGTATGCAGTGTATGTTTTTCTGCTTTATTCTCTTCATTAACTGCTTGTTTGTAATTGTAATTGATCGCCATGATGACTGCCATCTCTAGGGCCTAAAGGATAAAGGGATAAATGTACTGTAAACTGAATACACAATTGATACCAAACTCAATAGTTCAAGTAGGTACTGTAGCTGTGTGCATGTGTACACATGCACCTGTGTGCAGGCTGCAAAGAAACAAGTAAAAGTTTATTCCATGCTGAAAAGAGAAAAAAAGAAACAACGTTTTGGCTGTGGAGTGTTCTTTGGGTGACTAAACTATCAATGCTGTACATCATTGATCCCAAATCTGGTTCTATTGCTTCAGATGGTTTGTGTAAAGATAGCCGAAATAACAGAAACAGTAAATTAGTAAAGATCTCCAAAGCCACATATTTGATTTAGATGATAATAGTAGGAATTTTAATATCTTTCCACAAATACTGTATAAATACAATACTGCTGTGACTAAGAGAATGACAAGGAGTAGCAGGGGCCCTGATTGTCCCCTGTGTGAGAGCTATGGCAACTTGTTACCTGTCACTCACCACCTGCAACTTGTGATTTCTTGGCTACAAATATTTACATTCCTAGTCATGTAGTTTGAATAAAGAGAATATACTGTATTCTTCATGGGATACGGTGTTTTAGCTGACCTGCGACTGGATTTTTTTCTAGTGTTTCGGGGCTGAACTGCTTCAGGTGACTGTAAACCCATGCCAGTTTAATTTTTAGTTTAATCTTTCTATAACCAGTTTCCTCTTTTTGTCCCCCACTGGAATTACCAAGAAAGGTATTTCTCCATCCAGGGCATTTCTCAATTCTTCTTTTCCCCTGGCTGCCAAACAGAAACATCCTTTTCTGATCTCCAGTTCGCAAGGGGTGCTCATTCACCATCAACCCACTAGGATGTGAAACCTCAAACTCCAAACCTTCGCCCAGGTTTGGAGTTCTGTACAACTATAAACCTTCCCCTTTCATGGGAAAGAAAACTCAGCCCTGATTTTATCTCCCCCTCATTCTTCATTTACCTAATTCATAGACTTAACCTGTAATATAACCTGTTTTTTAACATACCGTAAACCCGTATTGTTAATCTACCTTGCTGATCCTGTTTGGCCAGGGATGTTTCTCAATTACTAAACCCAGGTCCCCTGACACAGAAGCAGTCAGGTTTGATGTTGTTTTCCAGTAAACCAAATCTACTTGGTTCAAACGTATTACTTCCTTAATCACCACCTTGGACTTCACAACAAGGAACAAGGAATTTCAGTTCCTTTGAACCATCGGGAACATACTCACAGTCCTAGCCATATAGTTTGAATAAAGAGAATATATTCTTCAGGGGATATGGATATCTTTCAGAAAGTAATGATGGAGTCCTCAACTAAGACAAATGTAGCCCCCTTAACATTAACCTGTGAAGCAATACCCACACACAAAACCTCATTACACTTGTCCTCACTTGTCAAACCTTTCCAGTAACATCCTTTCTATCTACTGTATTCCTAAATTATATTTAAACTCACATATCCCACCACCCAATGATTGGCTTTCTAACCTCTTCATTCATTTACATATTGCAGCCTTCCACATTTTATCACCAGGACTACTATCTCTTCAGTTCCTTTTACTTTTTTACAACCCATTTTTTTTCCATTATCCACATCTTTTTGCTTTGCCTCTATTTCTGCTTTCTCCCTGCTTTCTCCACTTACATCTTTAAGATTAAACTTTTTCATTTTACTTTTCATTTTTCTCCTCCTTGTTCCCTTGCTGACATGGCAAAATGCTGACACTGCTGATTTGAATTTAAGGGAGGTTACAAACACAAGGGTTTGATTTGACCCACCTAGGTCATTTGCTTGCTATTAGTTAATTGATCTAAGGATCTCATCAAGCCGTTTCCTGAAACAAGCCAGTCTATCAGGTTATGACATCAACAATTTTACTCTGTAGCTTGTTCCAGACTTCCTGAATTCTTTATGACCTGTTTTTAGGATTGATTTAAATTTTGAATACCTATGTCTCCTCAAACTCCACGTTAAGCTAGGCTTTGTTTCCACTCTCATCTACATCTATATTCTACTTTGTGAATATATTTCTTTATTGATGATGCCATAAAAACACTGACGCTATCTTCCAGATACATGAAGATGAAAATTAGATGAAAGTTCAAACTTCAAACTTAAACAGTACCAATGCAAAACAAATACTGCAAATGTTCTATACACGTTTAATAATAAGTAATTTGAATATGTTTTGTGGTGTAACATACAATGTGAAGCAAAGCAGGATACACCCTAGACATACTGTACAGGGATATTTTAGAGATGCTAATTAACCTTGACAACATGTCTTTAGATTGCCAGATGAAACCAGAGTAACTGGAAAGAATGTAAACATGTCTATCGCAAATACTGTATGTGTTTCATGTTTACGAACCTCTTTCATATACAGTATCTGCAGTTGGAGTTTTAGTGTTCATCAACAAATTATTGCATTTTACGTTTCATTTTTCAGGTTCTTTTCCTTAATGGTGTACCTGTACATACAAAGTGCATATTTTGCTTCAAAACAAATCTAAATCCAGCTCACATTCTCAGAAAACAATGGAGTTATAAGTTGTGAGCAGACTATTCTTTGAAATATATACCGCCTGGGGGCTCAAAGATAGTCAGGTGGAAACCTCCTATCTTTGAACTTCTGCAAAAGGCTGGTGATAATCTTTTTCTTAGACCACTTTTGTGGTGGTCAGTGTTCCAGCAACCTGAAACAGAGATTGTAAGAAATCTATAATGTTGTCCTTTTCGAAATACTGAAATCAGTGATAAACCTGAACCAAACAGTCCAGAAAATCTTGACAAAGTCTAGAAACTAATTGTCTCTTTTTTTGTTACAGCAGATTTATTGATGCAGAAGTCATCACACATTACATTTAAAAAATACAGTATATACAGTCACTCAAATACAGAAGACACTTTAAATATGTTTGCTGGCAACTATTCCAGTGATAATTGGTGTGCATAGGATTCAAATGATAAATATCATGAATAACTTGTTTAATGAAATATGTGAAAATGCTGTATTTGTAAACTCCTCATGTGCTTAATAATGGGCATCAAGGTTATTTCCCATGGAGTACCTAAAAATATTATTATCTGCCTTGTGCTACCAAAAAAAATCTCTTAATGTGTTTGTAGTTTTTTCTCTTCTGTGTGGTCTTTTGGTGTTCCAATTAGCGTGCCATCAGAAGTGTTATTAGGCACCTCCAAGGATGTTTTCCAAATGTGTTGGGTTTTTAACATCTGTTTTAATCCAGAATTATTATTATGCTCTAATGTGGTGCAATGTATTTTAATTATCTTCTAACAGATGTTAGTTGCTTGTATCTAATTAAAAAAAACAGCCATTTTGGCATAAATGCATTGCATTCATGTTGATGTGCATTTTTACTAACATGTAGTAAGGCATTCAATATGATTTTCTTAACATATGCCCTTATCCAAGGTAACTTACAGTATAATACATGAAATTTATCTGTCCATATACAATACACAATATCTGAACTTTACATGTACAGGTACTGAAACAGGTACATGTACATGCAAACAGCTAACAAGATTAATAAGTCCAGCACAAGCTGGAAGATCAATGCAAACAATGAACCAGGCATAATGAACCAGAGTGACCCATAATAATATACTGTATACAGTATGTAGTGTGGAAATCAAGCAGCAACAAATCCCTGCGTACAGTGAAAAGGAGCGACTAGAAAACAAAAAAAGGCACTATAACACTTAATGTTCCCTGAATTTAGGTGGTGAAATTTTTAACCTTTATTATTTTCTTGCATAGCAATCAGGTGTCAAAACCTGATTTTATTAATATGATAACCTCCCTTTTTAGCAATTGTGTAGCACTCTGATTTGTACAGTAACATTATTTTTAGAGACAACAGATAATAATTACCCATCTCGACCCTATAATGGAGATGTACATCATCTGTTAAGCGCCAGTATGACACTCATAAAGAACTAACACATTATATACCTGTACAGTTGCATGTTGATATACTGTAGCTGCTAGCAGCTTTAAAGCATGTTTAAATTTTCTTATCAGAGTTATTGAATGGTTTTACTAATATAGTATGCTCAGTGACATGACTAAATGAAAAATAAACACTTCAACCACTCATGAATATGAAATGACACTGAAAGCCACTGCGCTATGTAAAGATATTGTGCTTATACTGTACCCACTGATGGTGTACAAGCAAAACATCCAAGACTTTTACTTTATTGTTAGTATAGCCCTGACACTTCTGTTTTTTGTTCTATTTTACTGTTTACATATATAGTAAGGTGCTATAGTAAGGTGTGTGATAATTAAAATATAATCAAGTTTGGAATTTTAAATATAATTTATTTACATTAGTTTTTGCCTATTTATTTCTGTTTACCTTTGCAAGTTGTGATTTTAACTCCATAAAATGGAATGTAAATTGGTCCCGCATATTCCCAGATTATCCTTTTTGATGTATAATTACAGATACACAAACACAATGCTTTAAAAGAAGTGCAGTCAATTAGTTCTGAGTTAATGCAGATTTTTACATGTAGTTTATTCTCAAAATCTGAAAACTGCCTTTGGACATCTTACTGAGGGGAATATGAGCTATTACAAAGGGTAACATTTTCATTGGAATGACTGAAGTAAATTGTCAGTAAAATTTGCTGCATCTTCTTTTCCAATTCACATTTTCCTCTCCTGGCATTTTCTCGAACATACATAATTGTAAAGGCTTACATTTACCAGTAATGTAAATTGTATATTTATGAAGTATAAGACCATTTTGTATATACAGTACTGTACCGTTTTGGGTCTAAACTTCATACTACATATTTAGTTTGTATTTTAAGAACTGCCAAATGTTTTATAGTTTTGAAAAATGTTTATTCTATAATATCTGTGCTATACTGTATGTCATTGCTCTGGTTTTGCCCCCCAAGGAAAGTTTTTAAGCTCTGTGTAAAATAATGAAATAAATGCTTGTTCCTATAGCAAGATCCAAAGCTATATCTTTTTATTCATGTATATTATTCTTAATAATGAGCTCAATCTAAAATAAATAACATTTTTAATGGAAAAATTCACAGTGTAGTAAGAATGGGCTCACTGACTATAAATGAGAAGTTATGTGGTTTCATTTCTTATAGTCACAGGCCTTTACAAAGATGTACTGTTCCTTTTGAGCCCATAAATCAGGATTCTGAAAGGTTCTCCACTGGAAATACATACAGTCTTGGGGACTTTCAGTCCGGTCATGTGGCGAACATGAAAGCATTTTTTCCCTTTAATATCAGTGATTTGTGAGATGCAGTTAATGTTGATTTAGACCTTAGATTACTTTTTCCACTCAAGTGCTGCCCTCAGGGAACAGCAGTGGAGTTTATCACATAGCCTCCAGTGCTACTACATCTTCAAAATACTATTACCAAAGGTAAAGGGTAGAGAAAAAAGTTATTTTTCAGTCAAACCAATTTCAGTTAGATTAAACATAATTGCTTTTACTAACCATGAAATCATTTGGATGATATTTGTGGTAGAGAAGTGGCCTTTTAAAGCTATATGGACACAAGAGTTCAAAGACAAAGCTGCTGACAATTAAAAATAGAATCGCCATCATTTTAGGTAATTAAATTAACTCAGCTCTCTCACTCAAAACTTACAAGAGATACATAAAGACAACATAAGGGCGTCTTACAAAATATTCTCCAAAATACCGTGTGTACAGTACTAGGCAATATGTACTGTATTAAGATCTTTCTTCTTTTCAAGAGGAATCAGTGATTTAAAGCAATAAACTCCCCCTGACCCTAGGCTCACAGGTAACCAGAAAGCCGGTGCTGTCTTTTAACAAGCCTAGGAAACTCACCAGGTTATAACTTCAATCTCACTGATACCCAAAAGCATTCAGTTAGGTCAAGAAACCAGGTGGAAACTGATGTTATAATGGAAACCATTTAAACTTCACAGAGAAGACCCCCTGAAAGAACCTACAGGCTGTGAGGCTTCATGTGTTACCTGCAACACCACCATACCACCCATACCATTTCTTGAACAGAAATGGTATGGGTGAAAAATGCTAATTAGATTTAGTCATCAACAGGGTTCTAATATGAGTATCACAGGTTAATAGCATGTAACAATCTTTGGAAGCAATTTAAGACTTACATCTTGCATCAGGCTGCAGATGCTGTCTTGCGGGAATTTGTCACATTCTTCTGATACAGCCAGGATAGGCATGTGCCAGTCAATTGTTCTTCAACCCCTAAATGCCGCACATCATCCCAGCTCATTCTACAGATGTTCAATGGGGCTCAAATGTGGCAAGTATCCAAGGCATAACTAGGCAATTCTTGAAGAGCCATTGTAACACAGTAGAGTAGACACAAGAAATAGGGTACAAAGGAGCACAGAGGTTGATATAACACGTTAGGGCAAGGTAATGGCGAAATAAAGGATAACACAAACAAACGAAAGTACAAGACAAACACATACCAACGAAGCTGAAGCTATACGAAAACACACACAAAGTGAAACGAACGAAAACAGAGAGAAACAAAGCCATAGCAAAACGAAAGCAAAACAAAGCTGAGCTGAGCAGAACCAAAGTCAAACAAACGGCTCCTCCATTCTGAAAACCTCCAAGTTAAATACTGAATAAACTGAGTTCTGATTGGTTGAGAGTTGATTGTAGATGATATCACAACAGCAATGATGGATGAATTAATGAACCAGTGGGTAGGGAGAACAACCAAAGTCAGGAAGTGTGGAACATAACATCCAAACACACACAGGGACCACACTGGGACGTAACAAATATTTTAACAAACACATTTTGAGATAAAATGTATTTATATTCATTGTGATGCTTCTAGGGACGTACAGATGATGGGTGGTATTTTCATTTGCAAGGATTTTTATAAATCCTTTGACTGCACCAAGATGGCCATGGAAGAAAACTGGCACACAAAATAAAGGCAGATATAATCCCAGGAACAGGGCACAGGGCACTCATTTCCAGACAAAATATACTGTGAGAGGACTGCCGAGTTCCTATGAGAGATCCTCCCCCAAATAGGACACACTTTGACTCAAAGTGGAAGCTCCTGAGGTTGCAGGATTGCAGCACTGTGAATTGATGTTCATTTTGTTTAAACATCTTAGTGAGATACTTAAAAACCAGTGAAGACTGAAATTATATATGGGGTGAAGTAAATGAATTGTTTAAAATGTGTCTGTCCTGTTAAAACCTGAAAGAATGAGAGAGGAAGAACAAAACTGTATGGACTTGAAGGATGAAGTGCACTTGAAATTAAGAAAGGAAAATAAAAGGATGCCAAACACAGAAGTACTGAATAATGTTGGTGGCCTGGAGAAAGTAAGACCATTAATGAAAACTAGGAATTGTGAGCTGGAAGAAAGTTATTATGTTTTTGTTAAATACAGTGATTTATTTTTCTTTTCAGGATACTGACATGTCAGAAACCCCATGTTACCCCTAACATTTAGTTAGGAGATCAAGTGAGATGGATGCTTAACCCACGAACTAGGATTTATTTTAGTTTGTTATTTTATTTTTCTGTATTAATTAAAGCAAGTCATATTACATCTAATTTTTTTCTCAAGATCTACCTTTGTCATGACTCTTTTGATGACTGCACCTCAAATGGCATCACTAAATTAATTTGAAACCAAAAACACAACAAAAGCCTAGCTCTTCTCACTTTTTTAGTTCTGACTTTTTTAGTCTTCTGCTAACTAGCACTGGGTCAGCTAAGTTGCTTACTGGCCCCAACCATAATCTGTCCATACACTGAACTCAAAGTGCTGGTCACTCTCCAGCTCAGTCACCTATGGTGCCTGTTCTGCCTCTCACTGTCCACACTGATAAGCACGTGTTGTCGTCAGACGGCAGGTGTGGCACTTCAGGATGCCTCCTCTTCTTGTTCTAATACAGTCATCTGACTAACTGCCTTTTCCTAAATCGCAAGACATCGGCTTACATTAGGTCACAATATATATACACAATATATAATATACACAATATATAATAATTATATATATATACTATATACTGAACATAAATTAAGTGAATAAAATACATGCACTAAATTGTGATAGCAAATGGCTTGTTTCAGCATGTATAGTAAGCTAAACATTAAATGAAGATAAGAAAAGAAAGCAAATTATCTGACTGTCAGGAATATCAGACAGTCAAAGCTCTATACGTTATGTGTTTGACTGGTTCAGGAAACTCAGTAAGCAAGTTTTTTTTGTCCCGAAGGATCCTAAAAAGGGATTCTTCTAATTAAGTCAGCTTAATGATTTCTGATTAATCTCCACTTATGCTATTTCACCACTCCCAAAGGACACTTTCTTAAATTAAACTACCAGTAATTTGCTTTAGGCATGGCTTGCTGTGAAGAACTTATCTTGAAATGCTTGGAGATATCAATGAACCATTGCCTTGAAAAACCCTATGTATACAGTGTTGATCAGCTACTTGTTTTTAAGAGTATTGATATGCTGGACATACAGTACATTGAGCATACATTTTAATTACAGTCAAGAACCTGACATATCAAATGTAATTGAATTAAATAATTAAAAAGAATGCTTTTTTACTGTGATTAGTTAATATCATTTTACTTTATTATGTGAACAGTGTGATCCAGAATTTACAATACTTTGGGGATGCACTGCAGCTACTGTATTTAATTCACAGTTCTACAGATGCTATAGATTTTGAGAGAACATAGAAGTAAACAATAAAATAGAACATGATACAGTACATTTATGAGGAATAAGGTGAGTAATATGACTTACTCATACAGTTACCCCCTTCCAAAGATGTCCCATTTGGTGAAATTACAAGTGATATAAACACATTTTTAAAGTTGATATTGATTGCATAAGTACTTTGCTATGGTCAAACTAAGTTAGATCAGGTGCACAAAATGACTTTGACAAGTCCCGCAATTAGTTGAAAAGCACCTATCTGTGTGCAATAATAGCATTTTGCATGATTACAGAATAAATAATACTATCTCTATAATGTCTCTTAGTCAGGTATTAAATTTAAGCACAGCTTCAACCACAAACACCAAGGATCTGTCAAAACAATTCAGTGATAAACATGACACAAATTAGGGGAAGGGTATAAAAAAATGCAAAGACACTGATTACCCCTTTGATCAATAAGAAGTTGATGGTGTTTCATGCTACCCAGAAACTGCCTAGATCAGTTTGTACCTCCAAACTGTGCAGCCAAACTGAAGCTAACAGTCACTTTGAAAGAGATGCAGAGTTCAATGCCTGAAAAGGGAGAAAACATCCTTGAGTAAATAATATTCTGGTCACACCACAAAGCTGGCTTGAACAGCTGAAAGGTAAGAAGAAAACCATTACTGAAAAAAAACAAAATATTTAAGTCAGGGGTGTCAATCTAATAGACTTCAAGCTGGATGCCTGAAGACCAACAAGCATGCCTAATCTGGCTTACAAGATGATGAAAATATTTTTTGTATGAAGTTCACTGGCATATCACTCATTGGAGGACTGCATATATAAAATCTTTTTTAAAAGCTGTTTAAGGCTTTTCCAGTTCATATTGTTCAGTGACTTTTGCCTCTGTTGCAAAGGTAAAACTGGATGAGTGATAAGACCACATACACTGTATACTATATTCACTTGTTAACTAGCTTTCCAGGACAACATCATGGCAATATCATAGAGAAGAAGGGTTAATAGTGTTGCACTTTGCAAGAGAAGTGTTTTTTTTTAACGTAACTAAGAAACCTATATGCCTGAAATGCATGCACTAAGCAGCTGTAAAAAAGCAGTACATATCTCTGACATGATACTGTACATAACTAACAATTTTGTTAAATGATAAATTTACAGGTGAACTGCACAAACATAAATTAATTAAATAGGAAATTGCTGCAAGAATGAAGATTGGATGAAAGGTTTGAAAAATCATGCAAAATGAAAAACTCCAGCTAGAAACTTTATATTTAAACAACATTAGGGGGGCAAGATTAGGGTTTGAACTTCCTTTATTTTAAAAACTCTATTTCAAGACCTTACATCTTTAATTGAGATGAAGAATATATTATTTGAATTAATGTGAGGCTACTGTAACTACGCCCTGTGAGATTTCTGGAAAGTGCACAATATGCATAATTTAAAACATCCTTAGTATGTACTTCAGATATATGATTAAGTGGATGAGGATAGATTTTGGCTCCAGTTGGATGCCCAAAGAAGAGCAGAGGTAACAATATGGCACAGTTGGCAAAACACTACAGAGGAAAATATTTTAATAAAATTATTACAGCATAATACCTAAAACACATTCTTGAAATTTGTAAATATATACTTTAAAATACAATTGAATGCTCATAATTTATCTAGATCTTTTATCATAAGTAACATTTTGACATTTTACTTTTTTCTTGGTTGCTTCACACCATCCATTTGTCCTATATTTCAAGACCTTACAGCATATTTTGAAAACAACATACAGTATACTGTAGCAGACCTAGTCCACGTTGTGTTTTTAAACAAAATACCCTAATGGTTAATGGCCTCATGGAAATTGGACGTATTGGATCTACCGGTCACTTCATTTATCAAGAAAGGATATATGGAGCGGAAAGCAGGGAAGAAGATCTGTTGACAAGGAGCAGAGTTCAAGGACAAACTCTGCTGCATCACCCCAGCCTCTGCTCCAGAAAGGCTGACTCTGTCACTTGGCTGAAGATTGCTTACGTTTTCCAGCATGAGAGCTAAAGCAACAGCAGCTTATTTCCTGAATAGGCAGTGGGAAGAGTCATACACTGCCATTGTGATAGGATGCTATTTTTTTCCCGCATGGACTCTTTATCTCTAAAAGCTAGAAGGTGTTTTTCTGCCTAAGCTCGGGACAGTTTATTTTTTCCTCCTCATCCAACTGGAGGAGCCCTTTTTTTGTTATAGTGCTATAGTCCAGGGATGTTTATTTTCTCACCAGCATCCTGTAGGGAGAGCTCCTTTTTTGCCACAGCACAAGGCTATTTATTTTCCCCAGAGTTTGCTGGAAGAGTGCTGTTTTTGACTACTGTAAATTACATTGAATAAAGACCTTATTTTAAATCTGTGTGCGGGGTGTGTCTGTAATCCCAGTCCTGCCTAGTACCTGTGCCCCTATTGTAAACCACCCCATGTGGCATCACAATATATACTGTAAATTAAAAAAAATCCCCAAATGCCTTTCTTTGTACAACAGTTCTGTATGCACAGAAGCATGGTTTAGTAACTTTGTTTTCACAGTCCCTAAAATACAATGTAGTTTAATATAAATAAGATCACAGCCCTGTGAAATGTTGTATAACACTCTGATTGTAAGCAGTATTGTAATAATTGACAGTCTTCTCTTATTCCCTGGTTTGGGCTGGAAGAACCAGTCTTAACACAAGGATACTTGTTACAGTATTCTGGGGCATGTGAAGCCTGTTGAATATTATACCCAAACTTTAACACAGGATTCAATTTTAAAAGTTCAATTTCAAAGCCATCTTTTCTGTTTTAGCACTTTACAGGGCACTTTTGCCCAGGGGCTGTTGTTTTCCTTATGTACTTATATAACCATTATTTATATGCTTTGGGGATCAAGGCATCTAATAGGGGCACCATTACAGAACAGCATGCTGTCCATTTTATATTCTCCTATGGATCCTCTTCATGGAGAGCTCTCCACTGGCTGGCTATAAAGGTTAGGAGGTTGATATTGTGAAATAGACAGAATGCCCCACACTAGAAATAATTGAAGCTACCTCCATTGACTTTTGGAGAAGCCACTAACGGCTTCCTGACAGGTAACAGTGCCCCTCTTGCGAGTTCTCAAAGTGAATGACTAATATCCCCCTCTTGCAAAGGAAAAGAGCCTTTGTGATTAAATATTTATCACAGTGAGAGGCCAGTCATGGGACTAAGTGCATCCAATTAGCAACAACAAAGGGTCAGAAATGACTAGGTCATTATGAATATTTTATTACAGAGCAGTCCATGGTCTAAGCTTTGTCATTTTCTGTTTTAGAGACTCAAGAAAGGGAAGATTTTAAGATGCCAAAGATTATGCAAATAGGATAGATTAATTTATTTATAAATGGATATTGATGATCACTTTGAACAACAATAATACTAATAATACCTGTGGACACTATATTCCCATTTGCATATTACAACCTGGCTAAGAGTCATAAACCAAGAAAGAAAAATGAGCAATCAATACTATTTAAATAACATAACAGAACCTACTGTAACATCATAGGATGGGGCAGTGTTAACAAGTCCTAATATCAAGCAGAAAAAGATTTAATTATACCAGCAAAATGCTCTGAAATATGAGGGTGAATTTTTTCAGCTTGCAAATAAGGACAAATTGATGGTTCTATTTATTGGCAATAACAGCTTGAAATGATTTGCGCCAAAAGTCACTGGATCAGTCTGAAAGAAGTACTACATCTTTATTTGTAGGTTGGCACAGATAAATGTTATAAATTATGGAAGCAGGAAGGTGTTTTCCCAATTAAATATCTGCAAATTAACATAAAGCAGTGAAACATTTGATTACTCTAATATGCAAAGAGGGTCCATCAATCAAAAAATAAAGAATGCAATGAATACTATTATGCATGCTCATGACCATTTTTATGGTAAAATTGCATACAATATTAAATTAGCAAAAAATGGCATTAAAGGCAATTCTGTACACAACATTTTTATTAGAATGGGTGATTTGTAAACGTACATTTGTTTAAAAATACAGCAATACTACAAAAATACAACCTCTCTAGAATAAACTAAACACCAGAAGTGAGGTACTGTGTCACTATATTGTCAATATTGAGCTGTTCCAGGATTAATCTACCATAAAAGAGGGCAGCTTGCCATGATTGATGTGAGATGTAGTAGTTGTTGCTATAGCTTGGGGACTGCTGGTTGTAGTGATGTTGGAAAACATACAGTAATGGTCACCCCCGTAGGCAATTAATAAGAGAATCTTGATATTAAATTCTCTTATAGCATGGCTATCTTGACAGCTGTCTTTTGAAAAAGGTCTGTATAAAGACACCTGAATAGCTTCTCTTGAAATCTTAATGAGTGATGTATACTGATATTTTTGGATATTTTTGGATGAATACTTGTAAACAGTATTGTGTGGCAGTTGTTTTTTATACCAAGCTACAGCATATTCAGCACATACTGTAACATTAAACACTTGATGGTTTTCAGTATTTTAATGTTCTTGTTTAAAACTTTGAAAAATGAATAGAATAAGCTAACTTCATCCGTCAGTAAATTTATTGTATGCCAAATACTTATTAGAGTATAAAGTAACATTTACAATGGTATCTTTGGTGTTAACAGATAATAGATATATAGATAGGAGAATATAATCAGTAATAATCCACAGCCTTAATGAAAGTACTGTATATACTGTAGCTATGTATATAAATAAAATATTTAGCAAATATCTTGAATTTTATCTTGTAAATAAATGTAAGTGAAGCATCCTGTAAATGTATTCAATACTAAAATAATTGTATAGTTGTATAGTTGTGTTTTCAGTTATGGTACAATATAAATAAAGACAAACTCCAAGGAACTAAATGATTATAAAAAACAATCTATTTTAGTTCATAAAATATTTTTCAACACATTTTTCAGTAATATTTAAGATTAAATGTTGACTCTCCATTTTCTCAAAATATTTTAATATTGTGTTTGTCTTTTTGAGGCTTTAATACAGAAGCTGATATATGGAAATTACATTTCAAATGTAAAATTCTTCATTATATCTTGTACAGCTGAATGATCTGAATTTCACAACAGTACCATTGTGTGAGATGGAAAAAAATGAATGATGACCAGATGATGTCTACATCTGTCTAGAAATCAATAATATATGTGAGAACAGGTCAGCAAATCTCAAGAGGAATTATTTTCTGTTCACTCTAAATATGATGCTAGAGTTCCCCTAGCATGGGTGTTAATTGGAAGACTCACAATATGATTAACTCTCACCAACACAGGTTCGGAGACCCAATTTTTCATACATCTTTCTTCATAAATGCAGTGAACCTCTTCTACATAACTTATTGATTTGTTTAATCTATGACGGCAACAGTGTCATAATTTGCTCTTGTGCCTTACTAAAAGCATATTGTTTGATGGTTGTGGATAAAACCTACAGTAGCTGTCAGTCTTTTAAGAGATAAATTCACTTTACCTCCTTTGATATGGTAATTAGCAGCAAATACAGTATCAAATCTTTAAATACAAGATGAGCCGATCTAGCCCATTTATGGATCCAAAGAACACATTCAGCAAATTCTTGAAGGAATTCAAAGTATTGGCTTCAACCACAGGGTACTGTAGCTTGTTCCATACTCCCACAACACAACCCTTTTGATAAAGAAGGAGCTCCTATCCTCAGTTTTAAACTACTTCCATATACTGTCATTTCCACTTGTGACTTGAATTTGGTATTTCACAGTTCATTTTGAAGAGGTCCACTGCTTTGACTTTGTCTGAGGATTTTGAATACTTGCTTCAGGGTCTCTCATAGTCTTCTTTGTTTAAGGCTGAAAAGATTCAGCTCTTCCAGCCTATCAGTGTAAGCGAATATTCATTTAAGTCCCAGAATGCATCTGGCTGCTTATTCAGACCATCAATAATTTTTGTTTTGCACACAAAGAAATATACAAATAATACAAGTAAACATAACATAACATAATAGACATGTACCCATACGTATTCTTTTCACACCACTCCTACAGGAATCCAAACATGTAAACCTGAACTCTTTATATTTTCTCACTCCACAAGTGCATTACTGTACATCCATTTAATTACACATTATCCTTTCAGTGTTGCAAATAATCCACTGACAGCACTTAGCCATAATCCATTACTCATTTATTGATTGAATAATTTGATTGAGGGACTCTAAAATGTTTGATTGAAGGTTGATATTCTTCATGCAAAACATCCAAAGGCACTTGATAAGTAGCCTTTTCCAATTTTGAAATTTGTTTTTACTACATGCATGAAAACCCCTGCACTTCTCAACTTTAAACATCATCTGCCAGGTGTTTTGCCAGTCTTGAATATCATCTGAGTCTTTCTGAATTGTATTTGCTTTTTGGGATCATCTACAAACTTGTCCAGTTTTCTACTTTACAATGGGAATGGGAATCTAGATCATTGATATAAATTAAGAATACCAGTGGCTCCAATACAGATCCCTGTGGAACTCAACTAATTTCACATCTGCATTTAGAACATTTACCCCTTATCTATACTATCTGTATAAACCAGAGGACAAAAAATGTTGAAGACTAATTGCCTTCAAAGTGTAAAACAAGAGGTGTGAAGGGCTGTGGAAAATTCTTCTTAGCCGTGTTGTCAAAGTTGAAGTCTTAGCTTCATTCAAGATATGGCTGGATGATACGAAGTTGGATCCTTGTACTGTATCAGTTGGCTGCTAGCGACTAAACAAGCCAAATGGATCAATGATCTCCTCTCATTTGTATTCTTTCTTGTTAAGACTATTTCTTTCGCTTTGGCAGAACTCTGTATTCGATACTAATCAAATATATTTCATTTCATTTTCATATACTATATTTCATTCATGTCATTCATATGGCAGTTTAAAGTTTGGCAAGAAACATTTTTTCAACATGTTCTTTTTCTTAATTTTAAAACATAGTAGACAACCACTATTGCCAAATGAGGCTGGAAGACTGTCACGCCCAGACAGGCAGCAACTCTCAAACTATGGTAGCCATGAGAGAGTGCAGTTCTTCCCCGTACGAACGCATTCCTCACAGGGCTCCAATTACTACATGTGCCGACTCGCCCCTCCTTCAAAAGAGCCAGGTCCTTTTCTAATTAAACGACCGCCTATGAAACACCTGACCTGGGATGGGAAGATGCTCTGTCATTTGAGTTATCAGTTACCGCTACGCTCTGGTGCATCTTTCATTCTTACAACCTAATTCTAGAATAAACCATGTTCCTAACTCGTAAACCCAAACACCAGTTACCTGAATTTGCTTTGACCCTGTTCTGCTTGAAATTTCCCCATGGCTTATTATCGTGCCTGCATAATCTGCCTTTTTTTTCTCTGTCTGGATCCAGCTACAGTATGCCTCCTGGCTTTCTGTTTTTTTTTCTCTCTGCCATTTTTTCTAATTTTCTTGGCAATCTCCGACAGTTTCCGGAAATTACCAAGCATCTACAGTTGGATTGCATGACTGTCTTTAGATACGGCTGTCAGTCAGAACAAAACGTGTCATAACAGATGGAAATTTATTGTTTTTATTTTATAAAGCTATAAAGAAGAATTAAATGAAATTTAGAAAATATCACTAGCTCGAAATGTCACAGAAATGTTCACGGGCACTGTTACTGAAATGCAGTGAAACATTGAAAATCATGATTGAAAGTCTTTACAACCAGCTGTAAATAGTGGTGACATTAAACAACATTTTAAGTACAGAGCCCCACATTTTTTCAAATGCAGGATGTAATGAGTTTAATAAACTTTCAATTAGAAAACAAATACAGCATTTGATCAGAAATCCTAACTTTTCTTGAAACCTTGAAAGCAAAAACTGAAAAATATAAACAGCAGATGGACAACCATTTGCTAAGGAAATTTGTTTTGAAATAAATATATTGTATTTCAATAATATTCCATAACTTTAACCCCAGATATACTGGACATTGCACATTTATATTTTATTTCATCTTTCTATGTATGAAATTCCTTGGATTGATTAACTTGATTTATTTAGTATTGACGACAAACTTCTAAATCGAACTTAGCAGCTATCTCGTAGAGATACCTTTTTGTCAAGCATTAGTTCAGGTAAATTGTGAGGTTTTATATTAACAGCTACTCTTAACGGTGTGTGTTGGTTTTTCCATTCTACTTCCACCCCATATTTTTTATTGCTATTACAAAGGGCACACGCAGCTCTCATTACAAATCACCTCCATCAGCTCTGTCTCTCAGCCACCCTGGAGAACAGTTGCCTAGGGTGCACCAAGAAACAAAGAAAGAGTCTCAGACTGACAACAGAAAACATTAATGTACTGTTGTTATAGGGTTGTGATGAACGTGATGACAAGCATGCCCAAAATACATGGAGCTTTTTGCATGCCTCTCATCAATTCAGAAACAATGTTTTCAAAGTTTATTTTCACATAAAACAGTCTTAAGTCTTTTTTGTTTTATATGGTTTACAACACACTTGACCTGAGGATTAATAGCATGGATTTGCTTCAGAGGATATAATTCAATTTTTTAGGTGGGTAGCTGCGTCAGCATGCGTAGGCTGCATAGCAACAAGTAATAGGTTTATTCCATGCTGAAAAGAGAAGAAAGAAAACACAACGTTTCGCCGTGGAGCCTTCTTCAGGTGCGAAGAAGGCTCCACGGCAAAACGTTGTGTTTTCTTTCTTCTCTTTTCAACATGGAATAAACCTATTACTTATTCAATTTTTGATTTTATCTGTACAGTATACAGCATACTATTATATACATACTGTAAATATTATTAGATTACACATACTGTAGCTGTGTAAATGGCTTAGATGCCTTAGACACAATCAATAGTTACAAAACTTGTTCTGTAACTATTTATGTACATCAATAGTTTATGCAGAACCTGTGTTTGTGTTTTCTAGTGTCATCATAGCATACTGTAGTGTCATAGTGTCATTATGACCTGAATTGGAAGAAGTGGTTAAAAATGGATGGATCTCTCTGGCTTTCTGTTTGGTGTTCCTTATTGCTAACATTATCTGATCCTCTTTGCATATCCATTAACTAGTGCTACTTTTTGTACTATAAAATAATCTACAGTATATAGATATCTATATAAACAGATATAAAGTAATCTATCACGATTGATAGCTTAAAACTAAGTAGAAACATTCAATTAAAAATCAACATTGACTTTTTCTGCATGCAATATAGAAGGCAAAATAGAGTTAAAGGATAGAACCATCCAAGATATTTAAGACTTCATGCAGTGTATTACTGTATGTCATCATGCCCACCACCAGCAGAAACATTATAAACCTGGTAGTTGAAGGCAAATTCTTCATTCACATGGGCTTCATAAACTTAATAAACTTTCAAGTTGAGTTTGGAATTTGCATTTGGCTGGAATGGGATACCTGGACATTTTGGTTACTTCTTTCAACATATTCAACTATTTTAATGGTGTGTGCACACAGTATATACAGTCAAGTGTATATACTGTATTCATATAAGAAACAGTTACTGTACTTTCTCATAATTATGATAATGGTTATGAAGTTTGTTATTTCTATAAGCTGTGTTTAAAATAAGTACCTTATCACAGTACATCAGGTGACATACACAGACAGTATGATCGCCAAGATCTGAGATCTGTTCTAGAATGCAGCAATGCTGGTGAAAATATTGCTCTTTCCCACGCAGTGTTACACAATGTTTATAAACTCTTCAGAAATACTGTGTGTGTACCCAACTTGTCCAATTGGTGATGGATTGGACCAAGATTTGGCAATAAGTCTTGACTAAACCTTCATAAGTAATGCACACAAGATTCATCTGTAACAATATCAAGTAGACTGTACAGCAATTCAGGCTCACGAGCAAATTCACGGTACTGCAGCTCAGAGGTGCCTGGTGGTAACATGTTGCATTTTCAACTTGTTCTGATATACTATATGTACATTTCATAACAAGGAACTTCATTTTTTAATTTTCATTTTTGGTGCTACTCTGAAAAGAAACATACATAGCATTAAAGGAGTTCTTTAATCATGTTGATTAAAATATTATAAAATTGTGTGCCGTGTGTATATATCTTTCTTTGAGAATGTTTCCGTCTGCCCATCTTCATAATAAGAAAAAGATTTTAAATGATTTTTTTCCAAACATTTTCAAGCAGCATGTGACAAAGTTAAAATAAACACATTCATTACTCCGAAGTAGAAGATTTACAAGTATTTGTTTCTTATTCACCGCTTTGCAGGTATCATTGTGATTTTGTGCTTGCCCCCACAAAGTATATGACAAATGAAATGCCTGTTTAGTAAGTGGTGATACCAGCAGTCAGCTATAACCCGAAGCCCTACACATCTATTATAGAGGTGGAACTAACAGATGCTCGGACACACTTGCGGTAGCTCCAGGGTAGTCTAGTGCAAACTGCACTGCATGGAAGAAAGCAGATGGCTGTTAGTTGTGGAACATTCATTGCTGTGCCCTCAATAAGTGTTTACCTCCGAGGACTATGATTTTTTTTGTTATTTTTGTCTATTCAGACATTACTTTAAGCATAAATATTTATTGTATTCTTTTCAGCTCATGGTATTTTCTTTTGCCAAATGAAAGTAACAGCACGTAGCCAAGGAAAATGTCAAAACTGGTGTGTAGAAAAGCATCTAATTGATATTGTGGATACAGTAGCATGAAGAACTGTGTAGCATGAGGAACTGAATTTGAACCTATCTAGATAAAGTACTTAACTACAGTATGTATTCAACAAAATAACTGCTACTGTATGTTACATGGTGGATGCTACTGTATTTCACATGGATCAGGTAATATAAAGGCTTTAACTTTATATTATTTGTATAACTATAAGTTTATATATAGCTCCTACATAGTAATATAAAGCTCATAGGAATTACCACCTTCAATTTATTTTTTTCTATGTTTTTAATATTTTATTACTAAAATCATCTTGGTATTCTATTGCTTTTTTAAATCCTTTCACTTCATGCTATTCAACCATGAGCCTCATGTATTCAAAAATTCTGTGGAATGATTTAACAACATTAATAAGGTTGCTGCATAGATTTTTAAGATAGTTTTTAAATGAAATAATCTTAGTTGCATTCATGAAACATGCTTTACTCTATGTCTTCCAATTTTTATTCAAATCCAATCATTCCTTTTTATATCAGAGTTTAAATTATTTCAACATACTTTAAGTAACAAATAATTAAAGTTATTAAATATTTACAGCAAGTACCTTTCTAGGCACATTTGTGTATTAGGAAATATTCTTTTTGTTTTATTAAAAAAAGTATCATTATATTTAAACTTGCAGAATTTAAAGGACTTTGCATGCTTGTCCTTGTTAGTAAGGCAGTTCCTGTTGCTCTCACTTGTCTGACAGTTAGTACTTGTGCCCAGTGTGCCTCAAATGCATACCTGAATGTTATGACTAACATGAGAACCAGGTTAATGTGTCAGGTCTTGCCTACAAACAGATCGCTGGGTTCTTTCTGGTCTGGAAATCAGCTCAGTTGCAATTGCAGCAAATACTAAAGGAAATGGCATGAGACAGACAATAGAAAATTCAAAATGTTTTTTTTTTAATTCCTATCTAACCTTAGGAGCAGGCTTTTGAAAAATCTTATTTTATCTGTTGTATTCCACGAATATTACAGTATATAGTATGTGTGCTTTCGTTAGTGTTCAATCACCTTTTACCTGAAACTTCTAAATTTAATCCAAGGATTATTCCAAATCAGTACTTCATAGTTTTTTAAATTATTCTTTTCTAACCCTTTATAATCATAAGTCATTATGATTGTATCACAGGAGTCTGTGAGTACTGCAAAATGGGTTATTCAGGTTTTAGTTTTGATACCCTCTTTTTTCATAAAGATACATTCTTGGTTTAATTTTAAGGTGAATCTAAATGTAGATTCAACCAGTTGAACTGGTTGAAACCTTTTGTGTGGTATTGGACTACATATAGCATCTGTTTACATTTTTGGTTTCTATTTTATTCAGATGCCTACAGCTTACTACATACTACAGTACTGTATGTTATACAATTCTTCCCATTGGGTAGAAGATTGGGTAGGAGGAGTACAGAGGACTGGTCAGCAGCTTGGAGTGGTGTGGGGTGAACCACTTGGAACTGAATGTTACAAAGACAAAGGAACTGGTGGTAGATTTCAGGAGGAAAAAGGTCAAACCTACTCCTGTCTACATCCATGGGAGTGGCGTGGAGATGGTGGACTCGTACAAGTACCTGGGAGTGCACATCGACGATAGACTGGAATGGTCTAAGAACATCGAGGCCATCTATAAGAAGGGACAGAGCCGACTCTACTTCTTGAGGAGGCTCAGGTCCTTCAATGTGTGTAGTAAGATGCTACACATGTTCTATCAGTCGGTGGTAGCGAGTGCCATTTTCTACGCAGTGGCGTGCTGGGGCTCTGGGATTAGAGCAGTAGATTCCAAAAGGCTGAACAAGCTCATCAGGAGAGCAAGCTCTGTCATTGGGTTTGACCTGGACTCCTTGGAGGTAGTGGCTGAGAGGAGAATGATGTCCAAACTAGAGGCCATCATGGACAACTTCTCCCATCCCCTCTATGACAGGCTTGCAGGAATGAAGAGCACGTTCAGCAATAGACTGATTCATCCACGGTGCGACAGGGAGCGCTACAGGAGGTCATTCTTGCCGTCTGCCATAAGACTGTACAATGCATCCACCTTGCGTCTTGGCAGAGGCAACATCGACAGTGACCTGTTTCTGGACTAAACGCATCTACACATCTACTGCTACATCTGTTCTCTTTCTTTTTCTTTTTCTTTTTCCCGTTTACAACCACTTTTTGTGCAATATATGCCAGGGACCTGTGCAATACATTTATATTTATATCTATAGTTACATCTATATTTATATTCATATGTGTGATATGAGTGTGATACGATTTTCTGTGTACTGTTCTGTTCTAGTTTGTTCTTGTGCGTCCGGACTGTGAGTAACTCTTGTATTGTATTGTATGTATTGTACTATTATTATATAATTCGTTACACTGTGGCTGTGTTGTGTGTGTTAAGCTGCTGTTGCACTGCAATTTCCCTCACGGGATCAATAAAGTATCTATCTATCTAGAAGAAGACGATTTGCTTTGGAAGAAACACAAAGAGATCTTTGGAATTTGTCATATGCAGCTGGTCAAAATTTTGATTTAATCCTGCTCTAAGTGTAAATAAAGTCCTTTTTATAAAGCAAAGCCCACTAACATAGTCTCATATTTCTATAATGGATACTGTTCACTAACGGATGTCCCAGCCATCCATAAAGCAGGATAAACTACACTGAAACAAATTAAGTTTCACTAATTTTTATAGTTCTAGAACGGTTTGGGGTGGGTTTCTAGTTCACGAGACTGGTTCAAAGGATTGCTTGAGATGAACAAGTAGAACTCTCCTGCTAGTCTTTAAAAAGGCAGTTTAGATCAAAAGGCAGGTCACTTTACACTCTCTGAATTTATATGTACCATATGCCATTTCTAACCTATAACAGGCAGAAGAGTTTTAAGTTATTAGCTAAATAAGATTGTGTGCCTGTGTCTGCATTACCTACTGTATGTGGTTTAACATATCCTATGAATGTTCTATATTGCTCCATCTGGCTCTGCAATTATAGCTTAGTAAAACACCAACTGCCTCACGCTGTCTAATATCAAAGTAATTCATTACTTTTTATGTCACCTCATCAGGGTAATTTAATTACAATAAGGTATGGTAATCTTTTACAATCAACCTTGGTTTGATTCTGGAGCCTCTTGACAGTGTAGGTATTGTAGTAAAGCTAATCAGTGCTCTTCTTTGACTTTGAGAGTTAATAGTCAAAAGAGAAAGTTGGTAATTATTAAGTAGAAATTGATATACTATCATGTTACTTTCTTTGTATACTTGCTGTCATCTTTGAAATCAGTCCTAAGACTTTTGTACAATGATCTATTTCTTCTTTTGGACTGATGTTATCCATTGCTATGTTTATACAGTATATGTACTGTATGTGTGTAAGTGTTGCATAGCTGATATGCCAGAACACAATCAAATTTATCACTTGCATACCATCTGGCAGATAATTAAACATGCCAGTGAAAATGGTTGCTGAAGTATACAGATTAGTTGAATCCTTCTAAACGAATATATATCTCATAGTCGTGACTTACCTCACACTAAATGTCCATATGAAGCAAGAATGTTGCACTGGGGGGAAGATTAAAGCAATTATTTGTGCATATATATTGTACATTTAATGTGTAAATAATTCTGAACTGAATGCAAAACATTTAACCACAGAATCACCACAGTAACCACTTATGCAGTGATTGGGATTGAACAGCTATGCTGACAGACATTCTGTGAAAGACTATGTTCTATGTTTTTATCTAGAAAAAAAATATTTATTATGTGATTATGTGAAACTATACATATATGTTGTGTGTTATATCACAAATGTTGTGTCAGTATGTATTTAAATATACAGGTATATTTAAATTTGTGTAGTTCAAAAATGTATTGCATTAATTTAAATGTTTAAATATACAGGTATATTTAAATGTGTGTAGTTCAAAAATGTATTGCATTAGTAGAGTACATTGCTTTTTCTACTGCACATATTATAAAAAATATCAAGGCTAATGTTAATCTGAGGAAAGTTGAGAAAAACATGCGTATTAACATCTAATCAAGTAATTTATAGTTTTATATAAATCATTGAAATTTATATAATAGGGTAAAATCTGATGATGATGTGACAGTGCTGTGGTGATGAAAAATGTATGGAAAGTTATATAATAATTTTGAAATATAAAATATGTTTGAATCACTGTTGGATTTTGAAAGTATAAACTGATTTTCAAATCATAATCTTTGAAATCATAATAATAATCTTGTGAATATCTTTGTTTCATTTTTGCCAAGGTGATCTGAAAGTGGTACAACACGCAGACAGCAATTCAAAAATGGCTTTCTTTGCTGGCTACCCTGATCAATCTGTCAGCCAGTTGTTAATACATTTTGATCATGTCATGCCCTCTGCAGCCAGAGGGCGCTCCTTCTCTGTCCTGTCCCTAGTTTCTGGTCTGCTGTCCTTCCTGTCCCTCTCTTTCCCTTGGGCTATATATTTCCGGGTCTTGCACTCTGTCCTCGCTCAGCATTGACGTTCGGATGTCCTGAGACCCGCCTAGCACCAGGGCGCCCCACGTCCGCTCCCTGAGGGCATAGGTTTCTATACAGCATTCCTGAACTCTTTGCACTATGAGCCCGGGCCTTTTTCCCGTCTCGCCGCTACGCATATGGGTCTTTTTCCGCTCTCCTGCTCCCCACGGTTAGTCCCTTTGGACGTCCGTGACAGATCATTCCTGACGGATAATTACAAGGACATATCCTATAGCTCTGCAGGCATGCTTTTATTGTTTTAGTAAAATATCTATATATATATACAATAGATAGGTACATACCGAATATGTAGGCATCTACAGTATGTCTCCATTGGGAGGCTGCTTTTTTACCACTGTGATTGGGGAGCTATAGGCTGTGTTCAATGGGGGAAATGATTTGTAAGAAAATTGTAGTTAAGCAAATATGTTAAAGTCATTTTTAGATATTTATTTTAATAAAACAAGAATACTTTTTGTCAACAGTGGGGTTAAAATGCATGGTATAGTATTACCAGATCCCTAAGGAAAAATACAAAATACCAATCAAGAAACTACCAATAATAACAATAATCCCACAGTATAAGAAGCCTTAGCGTTTATTCATTTGGTGCACTTTAAAGTGTTGTAGTGTTTGTAAGAGCTGGTTGCTTGCTAACAGACATGTAGGAGGTGAAAGACGTGACAGATGGCATACACAGACCATACTGGAAGTGGAGACACTGCCTATCATTTGGGGATAGAAAGGTGTGTAACTCAAATAATGTCCACATTGACCATGCATACACATTGTGTATGCTAGAATGAATAGATCTACAGAAAATAGAGAACTACTATACTGTGTTGAGTTATTATTTTTGTTACTCTGGATGTACCTACTACTTTGCTAATGCATGTATATAAAAGAATTGTTTAAGTGAATTAAATATGTAATACAGAATATATTGTACAATGTAGAATAGTTTTTGCCAGATGCTTGCAGTTGTTTACACATGCCACTGTAGTTCAGGTGGGTAGCTGTGACAGCATGCGTAAGCTGCAAAGGAACAAGTAATAGGTTTATTCCATGCTGAAAAAAAGAAGAAAGAGAACACAACGTTTCGGCCGTGGAGCCTTCTTCAGGTGACAAGTTTGACACCTGACGAAGGCTCCACGGCCGAAACGTTGTGTTCTCTTTCTTCTTTTTTTCAGCATGGAATAAACCTATTACTTGTTCCTACACATGCCACTGGTCTGTTATTTGAAAATAAGTATTTGTCGTCTACTGGCTTATCTAATTACATAAAGGATGATGATGATGGTGATTAGTATTAGTATAACCATTTTCTAACTGCTTTATCCAATACAGGGACACAGGGGAAAAGGAGACACCAATCAAACTACCAGTATGTCTTTGGACAGCTAGGAGAAAACGGGAGCATCAGGATGAAATAAGTACACAAAATACCTCAATGAGCCACACAAATAACTGAGTTGGCTCTGTCTGTGTGTATAAATACTGGTTCTCATGATTTCATAATACAAACATGTCTCTGTAAGACTCCTTAGTCAGATAGTGAATTTCAAGTAAAGATTCAATCACGAAGACCAAGGAGCTTTCAAAACAACTCAGGGATAAAGCTGTAGCTCTAGCAGGCACCAATCAGGTGAAGTGTGTAAAAACATTTCAAGG
This sequence comes from Atractosteus spatula, assembly GCF_055471065.1. NCBI lineage: Eukaryota > Metazoa > Chordata > Actinopteri > Semionotiformes > Lepisosteidae > Atractosteus > Atractosteus spatula. Next base: position 33,433,868 of record NC_142717.1, on the reverse strand, counting down.
ACCCTTTAATATCTCTTTGAGCATGGTGTTGTCAATCATTAAGATGTAGAAGGAACACAGATACTGTCGAGATCAGGCTGTGACTCCAAACTGAGCTGCCAGCAAGGAGGAACCTAGTTAAGTTTCACTGTGAGACCAATAGTGACTTAGAAAGAGTTACAGAGTTCAGTGGCTGCAATGGAATAAAATGTCCATGAAACCACAAAAAGGATTGTATGGAACTAAAAAAAAAACTCAGATCCTGTAAGGAATTTGCAACAAATCCCCTAAGTGATACTGCAAACATGTGGCAAAAGATTTTATGTGAAAACCCAATATACTGTAGTGCATCACTCAGTCAACATTATCCCTACTGTCAAGCATAGTGCTGGCAGCTTAGTTATAGATCTGCTTCTCACCTGATGGGAAACTTGTCAAGATAAGTAAAATACAGGGAAATCCTGGAGGAAAACCCGCTTCAGAATAAAACTGTGACAAAAATTCACTTTTCAGCATTACAATGAACCATAGCACAAGGCCAAAGCTACACTAGATTGGCTTAAGAATAAGAAAGTGAATGTCCTTGAGTGGCTCAGTCAAAATCCTGACTTTAATCCTGTTGAGAATCTGTTAAAAGACTTGAAAACTATGGCCCATAAGCAATCCCCAAGCAATGTGAAAGAGCATATGCAAATCTGCCAAGAACAGTTGAAATTGCAGCACTGCAGTGTGCAATGTTAGTAGAGACTTACTGTAACTTAAAAGACTTGTGGCTGAAAATGATAACAGGTGCTTCCACCAAATATTGAGGTTACTGTATATTGATTTTTCATGTTATATTTTCATTTTTTCAGTTTTTATGACATTTACCATAACTCATCTTACCCATATAAGCTTTTAGTTTGAGCATTCAAGTTTTGAATAAAATATTAAGCTTAAAAAAGTATATGCATTATTTTGTAATTTCAGAAAATGGAACAACTTAGGAAGGGCCTGAATTTTGCAAGACTATAATTATAGTACCTATTCGGTACTGGCGAATAGGGTACTGATTTAAAGTTTAAATCAATTGCTCAGAAAGTGTGTTGTGTTTATTGAAGCTATAGATGTTAGAAATTCTGAAGAGAAGTTAAGGGAAAACACACATCAAAAGAGAATCTACAAGGAATTAAGACAATGCCTTTCTGGAAGCAATTTAAAGGAAGCACTGTGTAGAACTCTGACACTTTTGTGTCTGATGCATATGGTTAATTTCAGAGTATGTGTAATTTTCAAAATCTTTTTTGAATGGTAATGTCATCAGCTTGCAATAAAATTATTAATATATAATTTACATTTTATGCATTTGGTTGATACAATCTCTGTAAATTGGCCAACCTTTGTGTCATAGTCCCAACTTTTGTCCTGTAGTCACAAAACTGGTGTAAAAATCCAAAACAATTTTTGGGGAGGCTTTTTCTGCTATATTTATAATTCAAAGCAGTTTTTGATTTATATCTACTGTTCAAATTGAACAGTTGCACAATGTTAAATTCACTTATACAGTAGTTACAAATTTCAACATGGTGCTGAAAGGAACACATATTACAACTGACCTAACCAAACCTTACTGTAACTCCTCTGAAGATATACAGTAACTACTAAAATGGTTAATAACAGAGCATATTTCATGATTTTTCAAAACAACTGTGTACAATATGATGAAATCATATTTAAACCATTATTTATTGATAGAAAACCAAGATAATGACAATTTTAAAATTGGCTGCTGTTTTGAAAATAAAGAGGATCTGTGAGGTGAGAATTCTAAACATGCAGTGAGATACAGTATTTATTCAAGTGACACAGGGATTGTTTCACAGCCTCTCCAAGAGTATGTTTTTGGATAACGAGTCTTCTGGAGCATGGATGATGCCAGAATTCACTATTTTAAGATTAATTCGGTAATGTCAGAAAGAATACTAACGCATTTCATCAGACCAAAACAACATATTGTATGAGTGAGTATTCTGCAGAAAAACATTTTTTATGTTAGGTAACTTTGAGGGAGCAAGTATTTTTTTTGCACAATACTGTATCTCTTATGAAATATAATGCACTGAAGAAAGCAGTGGAAAATTGACAGGTCTCAATTTCTTTGATGCTATTAAAATATAGGTGATTTTATAATAATCCATAACATGTTCATGTAATACAATTCTGAGGGCTCTGATGTTTTCATACATGAAACTTCAATTTCTGCAGTAGTTTCACTCAGTGTGGATTGGATTACCAGAGAATTTTCTTGAAATGGAACACCACTCCGGTAATGCTCTTAGAAAGATTTGGAAATTAGATAACATACTTGTCCTCCTCTTATTCATCTTCATTGTTATTCAGAATTACAGCGGGGGGGGGGGGGGGGGTTATACAGTATATGACTGATTTGAATTGTTTTACATGAAATATAACCGCTTCATTAAACAGTTCACCTTTTATATTGTACAGTACAGTACATTTTTCTGTGAAGTTTTTAAGGTTGAGTATGGTGCATGCATATTTTTATTTATTGTCTTTTTGTATTTTTATGATCTACATTTTCCTCATTATAATATGCAGCTTAGTTATACAAAGCAAGAAGAGTGGATTTTCAGGTATTGTCTTAATTATACTGTAGGTTAAATTTAAAATACAGTATGTTGTTGCTGAAGTATGCACTGTACTAGGAAAACCAGTTAACTGAAATGTAGAGGCTGAAAATATCCTAACCACAAAAGATACTGTAATACCGTGATACTGTATTGCTTTCTTTTATACATACTAATTTGATGTCCTCCCTAGAAGTCATCTGTCATCCAAACAAATTGTACCTGACATTAGGTGCTAGGGAGTTTGGTATTTTCATGAAAATGCTGGTTGATATTTACAACAAAAAAGAGTCAATACCCCTCCTGTTAACAGTTGAATTGTGTATTATTGTTCCATTATACTGATCAATGATTATAAACAACCCAGGTATGAGCTCAGGTAAGTCTGTGAGTCCCTTGAAGATGAGGATTTTTTACACATGTGACTATTGTAGATCCCTGCAATCTGCCATTAAAATCATTGGTGACATGACCACTTGAATTGAGATGTTACAATATACAATTGCATTCATAAGTCTTAGTAAGTCCACTTTCAGAATGTATCCCTTCACTACAGTTACTTCACTGCTACTATTAGTAACCTGTGCAGGCATTACCTTCGGTTTCTACAGCATTAGGTTTAGGATTAGACATTAATTTTGTACTTTATCAAAAGCTTTCTGAAAATCCAAATATTGTGTATTATGCTACAGTAGATGCTATTAAGTTATCTACCTAGTTGTTGTTTTTTATGTTCAAAGAAATCTAAGCTACTGTAATCTTAGATATGATTGTTCTAAATCCATGATGTACAGTATGGTATCATGGAGCTACATTGTATTATAATAATCAAGATACTGATGTACATTTTTATTAATTTATACAACAATAGCAGTAATCTTCATGCCTGGTGCTGGAGGGCCACAGTACAGATGATCTGTCTTTTATCCTGCCTCAACATATATTGGCTTAATTAAATCAATCAGTCACATAATTGCCCCTAATTACAACTGTTTCCAAATCTCAGCCATGGACAATTTTGAACAGGAGTTCCCAATCCTGGTCCTGAAGGCCCACACTCCTACTACTTTTTATTTCAGCTTAACTTAATTACCCAATGAATGCCTTAGTTGAACTAACAAGCTGGTTGATTGGAATAGTTGCAAGTTATTTTTCTACGTATACTGTACATCTAGTTTTCTTTCTTCTGAGATCATGGGTTTTTTTGTGCTAATGAAATGTAATAGTTAAAAGGCAACCTTAAACAGACGGTCTGTTAATTACCATCTGAGAAAATGCAGCTGTTAGTGGTTATGGTGGTGATGTCTGATATCTTCGATCATCTCTATAAAAACGTGTACTCTCGTGATGTAGGTGTGTAGCTGAGAGGTAGTGAAACTTCCTACACTAAGCTGTCATTCCTCCAGCCTGTGCCACATTTAAGAACTGAAAACAAAGATTTCAAAAAAATATTAAGGCAAATATTAAGGGTTGAATTGATTAACAGAGCTCAGCTGGAATAAAAACCTAGGACTAGGATTGAAATTCCCTTCCATAAAGAAACTTGTGGAGCTCTGGATGTCCCACGCAAATGAAGATCACTAGTCTACATTACATATCCTGCTACTGTTTGTGTCTTTCATGGTTCAACTAAATTGGAGTGCCATATACTTTTAGGTAAGCAAATGGACATTAACTCATAAATACATACTCCTAATATACAGTACCAGCACATTGAGTTTAGAATTGTCTCACTCTAGGTGCTTAGATCCATACTGCTAGACTACACTTCGCATAGTGTAAATACAGCATATCTTGTATGGATAAAAGTTACAAAAGGAAAGACTTGCTGTCTGTGTAAACATTAGTTTAAATACGAAATACCTTATATTTTCAAAGAATTAAATGTTTGTCAGAGACTGTTGTCATACAGTAATTCGATCACTAAAGAGGAGGGAATAAAAGCCCCTGGATGCTGTTTGCTGCTGAAACCTTGCCAGAGCTAATCGGACAGAGCCAGACTATTTGCTGACTGTCAGTTAAAATGGATGTGGTGTCAGCCTCTCTTGTGAATGGATGAAAGCCAGGACCTAAACAAATGATAAACGGGCACCATCAGCCACTGCACTGCAGTGGGCCCAGAAAAAAAGGAGAAGATAAATCTGGCTAAGCTATTGTTAGCTTGTTTTATTGGGTAAAGCAGACTTGTGGTCATGGGACTGTTTTATTTTACCTTAAATATTGACTGTCAATAGGCTTCCATGTAAGGAATTACAGAAATAATTCAAGCTTGATAAGGACTAAAAAGGAACCAGGACAATAAAGGTGCAAGAAAGTGGGGAAAGATGTCAGCATGTTGTCTATGTGACTTGGTTAATAAGTACAGAACTAGGCAACATCCCTTCTCATGAAGTGGAAAACAGCATTGTTTTCTCACATTTCTCACATTGTCTACCTTTAAGGAATATTATTAAGATAAAATAATTTTTATATACTGATCACCTTTCACAAATAGCTTCTCAATTCTTAACTGCCAGTTTATTAAACTGTATTTAATAAAGTTGAACTGTAAAAAATCTCTAGTCATTGCTGTTTCTGCAGTATTTAATTCAGTTTTCCAATTTATGTTGAGCAAATATGTATAAAATACTGTATATGTGACTTGCTTTCCTAAAACCAACTGAAATCTCCATATTACAAATCTTAAAATTATAATAATAAATCTTAAGAGAAGACAATTAAAATTAGGTATTTTCACCATTATTATCTTAATTACCTTTGCATGTATTATCTTAAAATCAGATTTATGTGCAAGAATTATTTTGCCAGAATCAAAAATCATCTTTTGAATTACTTTCAAAGAAATTAGTTTGTTGTGATGGACTAGTGTCATATCCAGGGTGTATCCCAACTTGTACCCCTTGTTTGCTGGATCCCCCATGATCATGTATTGGATATGAGATAAGAAAATGGATGGAAATTAGTTTTGAAAAAGCAGGTAACCTATTAAATGACCACTATAATGCATGGTAACCTATTATTTTCTAATAGAAAAAAATGAAATGCTGGAATAAATTTGTATCTGATCTTTTCTTCTACTGATAACACTTTGATGCTTATTACAAGTTGATAAAACCAAGGCAATATAAGAAACAAGTATAGTAACAGGAGTATATTTAATTGCACAAAAAAAAAGGGTTTTAAGGAATATTTTCTAGAACTGCAGATTGTACAGTGGACAGTTTACAGAGTAAGGTACTGAAAGATGTAATTGAAGTCGTTATTAAACATGAATAAACTACTTAATCAGGCAGCATGGTGACACAGTGGTTAGCATTGCTGGGACGCTGGTTTCACTTTAATACCTGGGTTGCTATATGTATGGAGTTTGTACCTTCTCCCCAAGTTCATGTGAGTTAATTGTTGTGACATTACGTGGGAGCGTGTTGAGTGTGGAGGCGGAGTCCTGGATTAAGGGAGGCACGTTGCCTCAACAACCACATTAATGACAAGCTGCAGCTGTGGGGGCCCTTTAAGACACACTGAACACCTCACGAGAGATGAGGAAACCTCTGCAAGGGAAAAACATTCCACCGGCAGTTCCGGCGACGATTATGATGGGAGCGTAAGGCTGTTGTTTTTCTTTCATTTTCTTTTTCTTTTTGCCTGTTCCGCCATGTATCTCCACTGTGGCAGACTGAACCTTTCCTCCCCTGTCCCGAGGTGTATCTTCCAAGATGGATTGAGTTCTCTTTTTGTTTTTGCCTTCTGCTCCCTGCTCTTCCTGGTTGCCCCCCGTAAGATAGGGTAAGTCCAGACTGGATGTCGCTGTGCAAAGAGGTGCATTTGTTTTTTACCTGTTGATTTTTTTGTTTTTTTTCCCCCTTTTTGTTTTTTTGGGGGGTTTTCACTAGCCTCACACTGGGGCCTCTGCCCTCTCCAAGTTCAATGTAACTAATCTCTAAAGTACTTCAGTATTACATCAGCTATTTTAGATTTTCTTAGCACCTCCAAATAGTGAATGATGGATAAGGTAATTTATTCTTAATCTGTTTAAAGATATACTATGAAAAGGCATAGAACTACAAGTAATTTAGTAACAGTGTTATTTGCATCTGTGAATGTATTTTGTGTTAAACTGATGTATTGGCAGAAGGATGCATTTTCCTCTGACATGTCAAAATCAATCAAAATGACTCTGATATGTTTTAGTAAAGTATTTCTAAAACTAGGCTATCATAAAAAACTAATTTTTGTTTTTTTACTTCTCATTGAAGCCATTTTAGTGGTGGCTGTTGCCACAGTGGGATCTACCGTGTGTAGCCAGTGTTGTGTCCAGTGATACAGTATACAGTAGTTGGATGGGGGGATACACAGCTGAACAAGGTTGTTAGCGAGGGAATAAAATGCTTAAAAGATGAGGAAAGGTGTGTGAAAACAAGAACACATTTGTCGTGTAAAAAGTGAACATTGCAGTAATACAGAAGAAAAAACAGATTGTAGAGGAAGTAGTAAATCCAAATCCATAAAGCTTACAAATATACATTTTCACGTGAGGAAAGAAATTGAATCATTCACACATACTGTACATACTGTACACAGCAGCATACGCTTACAGCTGCAGCTTATTAACTATTCACCTACAGTATAAGAAGGGTGGGAAATAAGCGAGGGGGGACAAAATCAGAGGAGAACCTAAAGGAGGGAAAGAGGTACACCGAGTAGCCAGCTATTCCACTAGTTTATATGAAGAACTATTGGTGTCATACTTATAACAACAGAATGGCTTAAAGATAGGTGATTCAGTGGGTTGTCTACTTGAAGCTCATAGGCTCTCGGTAGAGGGAGTGGTCGAATGTGGAAGGAGAGGGAGGATGGCTCCCTTTGACTGAGCTCAGAGAGGTTAAAGAGCTCAGATCTGTTAGGGCTTAAAGAGACAGTAGACTTCTGAGAGAAGGTGCCCTAGGGGTGTAGGGTCAGGTGCTTGAATATACAGAAGACTGAAACACAAAAGTGTAAAATAGTAGCAGACTCGGTTGTTGCCATCCAATAGTGAGGTAAAAGATAGTTGAGCAGACTTGGCCAAATGAGATCAACTGAAAGAGGCTTAACACTGCTACTGTGAATAGACTAAGGCTCCTTCTCTCTTTTACCCTGCAGGGGCAGTTCAACATCAGTTTTCCTATAAATCCCAGGTAGGATTTATTAAGCCCAAAATGGGAAAAGTACTGTAGCCTTACAAAAGCAAAATGTGGTTAGAAAGGAGACAGTTAAGGATTCAGTTACTAATGAGCATATCCTTGGTTTCTCACTTGGAACTGTAGATAAGTGAAGTCCAGAAAGGACCAGTACAAAACCTTGTATCAAATTGTTTGCATTGTATTGTATTTTTATATTACGCATTATGTTATAAACACAATTCTGAGATACTATCCATGTCACAATTAGATCTGATCGCTGTTGATATGGACTAAATGATAAATCTTCATTTCTTCATCTGTTACCAATATACTATATCTAAACTGGAAGAATGTCTTGATTTTAACTGTGACTCAATTGACAGCTCCATATTACATGAGATTATGAACAGTAAAAGGCTTTATCAAAGATTGTTCCACATACAGTAAATTCAATCTTAGAAATAGTGTTGAAGTACTGTAGAATCCAAATTGCCTTTGAATGTTAGTAGGGCTACCTCAATTTTATTTGCCTTTTCAGACACATTTACTGTACTGTATGTCCCCTTCTCAATGAAGTAATACATACTACCATTCAGAAAGAATGGAGAGATACTAATACTGCCTTCATATCCATAATATTACTAAAAAAGAGTTTGGGACAAGTCCAACACTTTGTTGTAACCTATCACCTGTCTCTTTGATTTGCTTGGATGCCAAGTTATAAGCACCAGGTGGAGACTTTATGATCAAATTAGTACACCACAATTAGACAGGCATTTAAGAGTGTCTTGTATCTCATATTTGCCACATTCTCTACATTATAGTGTACATGCAATTACAGATATTGCTTCCCTTGTACCATTCTTTCATTAGATGCCAAGAATTAGTTTGATTGACTCAAATGTTACTATCCATGGCAGGTTTAAGATCATGTTGTTTTGGAATCAAATTCCATTGATATTTTAACTAGTGTTTCCAGGCAAGTTGAGCACTTAATGTGCTTGCTTTAGAGACCTACAGTATTATTAACATACTATTTACTGTATATAACCATTTTTGTTAACAACTCAACATTGCTTATCACTCTTTGACACAACAATAATGTTATGTAGAAGACAATGTCTGACAGTCATTGATTTATTGATTTATAATGATTTTGTGTTTTGTGTGTGTTTTTTCAGGGTATGCAATTAATTTATCAAATTCAAAATTACAGTCTTTAAATTCTGCACAGTTTAAAACTGCTTTACTTCTGATTTTATTGCTGGTCATGAACCAGCAGATACTGTCCCTTGGCATTGAAATTTACAAGTTAAAAATAGTAACTTGCCATTACAATAAATAACTTTAATTTTTATTATTGTCTTGGACAGTTGGACACTATGTCTCCATGGCTCCATAATAAAAAATAATGTTCTTCCTTGCTTAATTTTCTTTGTTCTATTATTCCTCTTTCTCTCCATTTAGGTTATTAGGACAGGTTGCTTATGAAAATTTCCAAATCCATATGGAAAAGGACGTGACTACTTATCAAACTCTCCAATGTGCTGAATGAAAGATCTATAGAGGGTTAGCTGTGCCACATTTTAAATTTAATTTTTATGTCCTTTTAGGTTTTGTATTTATGGTCTTGTACAGCCCCTATATCCCTGTACATCTGAAATAAAGTATGGTCTCTTCACATACAGTATACAGTACTTAAAGATTCAATTTATTCAAGAGTTCACTTTGACATTGTACATTGTGTTTTAGCCCTCATACGTACAGATTTAATTATAACTTAACAATTTTTAATACTTAATGATGTTATGCAAAAATAGCATTCTTACTCTCTTCTTTTCCATAATTATAAACCAATTTCTCTGCTTTACTTTGGAGTGATAACATTTACATTCTAGCAGAGAGTTGTAATGAGGATCTTCACTTATTCTAGACCTGCAATCTCAATATAAGATACAGTACCTGGATCCTCTTTCTTTTGTTAATTATCTCTATCGTGCAATGTGTGCCTATGACATCCCCTGGGGGACAAGGTTGTCTACACACTCAGTACATCATTTGCTGGACTACAGGGGAAAGACAAAGACTTTGCTTTTCAAAGGCTCGATGCTTTTCAGCTGGAGACTTCATGCAACCCATAGCAGCTGTTGTTATTTGGAACATTGATATGAATGTTATAAATGAAGAAATTGCCATGGACAACATTTGGGAAATTATAAATTCGACTTTGAAAATCCCAGTCATAGAGTAACCAAGTTATTTTTTTTCACAAGGTGTACTTTTACCCTGAGATCTAACATCAAATGCATTTAATATAAGACCCTTATGGACACCTTGTACCCCTATTTGCATGTTTAGACAACATAAATATGCAGTAAAGATTTTGAAATAAACTTGTTCTTTGTCTATTTACAGTATCTAAGCAAGGATATTTGTCATACTTATGCTGTTGGTTTGAAGGAAACATGAGGTTTGAGGGGAGTACCATATAAGGTATAATGAGACTGGCAGGGGGTATTGCTTTGTTACTTTGTATATTTGAATTATATTCCTTTTTGTGGGAAAAAAAAAGTAATACTAGAGAAAAAAAAAGCTCCACTCCTCGAGTTCAGTTGGTAATCCTATCTAGATCATTCAAAACTAAACATTGCTACCTGTTTGCCCCACCTCTCTTATGTGCCTGTTCTGCTCCATATTCATACAGCCTCCCATTTCTGCTCATATCCAGTTCAGTGTCCTTGTCCTGGCTTATTGATCTGTTCTTTGCTATGCTCACTACAGTGGTTTGTCTCTTGCTTTACTCCCCCACCCATCCCCCATACGTTTCAATTTGTCTTCTTTTCTTCCCTTGATGCTGGCAGTAGAAACAACTATCAATGGCTAAATATCAGGAATGCATTGTAAAAACAGAGGAAAATATAAGGATGATAGGAGGTAATTCATCCTGTTACACATCAGCATTTGTCATTGCTCTATTTAGTGAGAGCTTATATTCATTAACATTAAAGTCTGCTGCACTCTACATAATAATTTTCTTAAATGTTACAGTCTATGCAATTTGGATAAATGATGCTGAAATCATATAGGAAAATATATTTTTCAATAAAGAAAACAATTGTGAGCAAATGTCTTTATGTAGTATCTGTGATTTTAATATTTGTAGAATTTTTTGCATCTTTGTTTGCATTAGAGAAAGAGAGGGAGAGGGTTAATTACCCAAAGGGACATCCACAAATGAGGGACTTTCAGGGTGGTTACCAGGTTTGTCCCTAATAACATCCTAAACCAGTCACCAACTGCAATGTTGTGCCCTAAAAAGCTAGAACCCAGTTAATTTTCATGGTTTAGCTCATTGTCTCCTCTTCTCTCACAAACTAAACTGCCAATCTGACATTTCTACTCCACTTTTCTCCAAGATGCCTGGCCAAGAGGGTGAATCAGCATAGAAGTCTGTCCAAGATATGTTGTTTTCTCCTGATCAATGAAATAAGGTGGTTGGACAGACAAAAGTTCAGTGCAACACTAACTTCCCTGCAGAGCTGTCCTCAGAAACACTAGGCAAAGCTTTCTCCTCTCTTCTTTCTGACACTGGGACACTCCCAGCCATCTCAGTCTTCTCTGATACTCTGGCTTAATATCATGTTATATATTTCAAATCTGTTAAAAGTCCAGGAAAGACAATTATTGTGAATTTAAAATTCATCATCTAAAATTTGATGCACATCCTATAGTAAACCCTATAGTAAACTATCCTGGAATGCAAGGGATACACCCTGCATGGGACACCAGTGCATTGAATAGGAGACACACAGATATGGACATACACACATTAAGACCAGGGTCAATTTTACCATTTAATCTTGCCATTTAATCTACCAGTATGTCTTTGGACTGTGGGAAACCCACATGAACACAGGGAGAAGATACAAAGCACCCTAGGTCTGAAATTAAACCCAGGGTCACAGCACTGCAAGGCAGTAATGCTAACCACTGTACCACTGTGCTGCCCCACATAGTAAACCATTTATGTTTAATGCACTTTAATGCAATAGTAAATGGTTACTAATCCACATGCAAGAGTACTGCAGGAATGATGACTGATCTTGAACAAAGAAAACTACTGCAGTAGAACATGACTGGATAGAGTGTTTCTAAAATGACCATAATAAGCATTTATTCAATTGCACAAAATTACCATACCATCCCTACCTTACCATTTTTTTAAATATAAGATGAAAAATGCAATTACGTGAGCTTTATCAGCAACTCCCATGACTAGTCATGTGGCACTTTTCACCATCTGGGGTCTGTGCTACTCCAAAAGTTAATATCACTATGTCAAAAGACATGGTGCTAGCATTCACATTTCATTTGTGTATCTAAAGACACTCAGGTTGATTTGTCTGAGCACTGGTGTATATAAAATGCCACATCTTTTTCTCTAGAGAGCTTTCATAATTATACTCAAACAGTGTAATGTCATCACAAATTGGAAACTGTTAAAATAGTCCAAAAGGGCTATAGGAAAAAGGTGTTGAAAAAGTTTCTTAGGAAAAAATACCACACTCCCTGAATAACTTTATGAGGACAATTGTAGTTATTTGTGTCATTATAAAAGTGTGTTTAAGCTACATTGAAAGGTTGAACCATATACAAGTAAGTGTCACAGGATTGTGTTGGTTCAAATCTGACTTCAGAAAGTGAGATCAGCTTTAGTTTTTACATTACGATACTATACTTTCCCAAAGCAGAGCAGTATTCTAATATACAACAAACAAAATGTTTTTGAAACAAAGTTACCAACAGGTGCACCTGACAATTACTCCTCGTTAATACTATTAGGATTATGTATGGGGAAAAAAACTTATTTTTTAATAATATTGCGCTAAAGGAACTATAGTAAACATTTAAATTGTAGGTTTTGTGATTTTGCTATGTAACTGGATATCAGTGTACATTATTCCAAGATTTACAGATGTGTCAGTACGAATCCTAAATTCCTTCATCTTCTTCTGCTTCTTTGACCCATTAAAACCCATCTAAAAGAATGTGGTCAGTAAAGCAGGTTGTCAAAGATGAAAAAATATATGTCACTTAACCAGTGAATAACAAATAACCAGTTTGTGAAAGATCAATAAAATTTGCTAATGCGTCTTAATATGTAAGGCAAAGTTTACATATGACAGTTCAAATTTATTCAATATGGGAATATATTTCTCAACTATGTCTATGGTGCTATTCCAGAAAAACGGCTGCTTGGCTAAAGTAAATGAATATTAACCTAGTATTAACCTCTGCATTAATGATTCTTAGGGAAGGTAAATGTAATGTTGTGGCATCTATGGAAATTAAATGATAAACTAGTGTTTATCACTTTTCAAGTGGATGCCGTCTTTCTAATGAGCAATCACCTGCAGTGCAACTAAATTGATTATGTTTGCAGACTGTCAACTGAGTCTGTTGTGGATGAGCCGGAAGAAATCAATTTTTAAACAAGGCGAAGAAGTGGTTTTGTGTTTGTACGTATGCCACCATGGGTTCATGATCTATCATGTAGACAAAGTCTAACGATGTGGTTATTATTTGACCAGACATTGCAGGCTATTATCTAGACTGAACACCATTCTGAACTTAATCAAGTCACTTCTCATTGCCATTACATAAAATGTAAAAAGCAAATACCTGTATATTGAGTGTGCTGTTAAAAGACAAAATGGGACTTTGATTGAGATTGCACAAGTCATTATAATACACTGTATCTGTTTATAGTTCTGTAAATAGCTGATTTGCTGGTGTTATTTTCACAAGCAAAAGCTCTCACAATATAGAGATAGTACAGGATGTTTCATTCCATTAAATTTGTTCACGTGCAAAGGTCAAAGAAATATGCTTCATTGTCATACTGCTGAGACACTTGTTTACCCTTGTTTTACTAATAAGTGTGAAACAATCCCCTGGTTAGAACCTATTTACAGTATACAGTATCTCCTAGGATTCAGTATGTGTACTGTATTTTATGTACAATTTTGATTGAGTATTTTGGAAATTTTGGTTGACACATTACAGAAAAAAACACTAAAGTTCAAGAATTGGACCAAAGAAGAGAAACTAGGTGTCTATTTTTCTTTGTATCCCCTATTGTTGGGGATGATGAGTTTGGGGCTGTGTTTTTGTCATCTTTTACATGTTTTTCCATCTATTGTTGTCATCATAACATTTAATATAATCTAATGTAGGTCTTCCGGATGTATTTGAAAAATCTTCCACAAGCAGTATAGATAATGTTTTTCCAATGCTTCTCTGTATGCTGTCTAGGTCTCAGCTCAGTGGAGTAGGATCGAGGTTGTGACAGGTTGATATCCTGACGATGAAACCAATTTTGAATATGGTGTCCCAACCTTAAAACACTCATATCCACTGGCTGAACTTGCACATTTGAGGTGGTGCTGGATCTTTTCATTGATGTCAGTCATCTATATGAGATTACTTACAGATTATGGGTGATGTTGCGTGTTCTCCAGAAACTTCCCTGTAACTGAATTTGCGGAGATGGAGATTGCTCATTGAGGGAGTTTTGAGTTAGGTGTAACCTCAGTTTAATCATTTATTTAACACTGACAGGCAAAAATAACAAAATTCTTTCAGACATGAGTGTATAGAATAAGGGAACTTGGTTCAGAAAATTCAAAATCCTCAGACATTACAAAGACCTTTCAATGGACTAGATTAACTTTAAAGCATAAACCAGAGGATACACATACTGTAAAAACCGTGAAGAGATACATTTAATATGGGTAACATGTGTCACGAACAGTTCTTTCCGGGCCCTATGCAGACAACACGATCCGGAAGGGAGTGAGGAAACGCTAGGAAAAAGCCATGCAGGAGAGGGTATGGAGACAGGGGGCGTGTCCAAGGGGTGCAGGTGTCCAGGGGGAGTGAGTCCGGGGCGAACAATCCATGAGAAAATCCAAATGGGTAGAGTCCAAAGGCCAGGGGATCCATCCAGGAAATAAAACCATGAACCGGGTCGGGACCGGCGGGGCGGGGAACCAGGAACAGAAGGTTAAAAACATAACATTTGCGATCGTGACAACATGAGGATTTTTTTGGAGTCTGGAACAACTAACTAGCTGTGATGCTGAAGCCAACACCATTGTTTTTATCAGGAAATGGAAGGTCAAGATCCTCTGATGAATTTGGCACAAGTAGACAAATTAACTAGAAGGACTTAAAAGCTTTCCTTCTTTTGTGATCCTCCTTGGGTCTCTAAGTTGAATCATTTTGTTCACAATTATTGTAAGCTGACCAGAAATTTCCAGGAGGATTGAGTGAGTTGTTCTTGAATCAAAAGACCTAGATGGCCTAATAGTGCCTTTATATCAACAACAGTGCTAGTGCAAGGTAGGAATGGTAAGTTTAACAATCGTCCTAGCATGGCCCAGAAATAGCATATTGTATACAATTTGTATAAACACGGTAGACAATTACACTTAATTTTTCAGGTTGAATAGTTTAAAGGACAATACTTGACTATCTACAGTATAATACCTACCTTGCTATAGATGACTTCAGAGTTTTTCTCAGGAAGTGCCTAACCACAAACTTTACTGCCATCTCCAATGCAGAACTTCTTTGGTTTGTTTGATAGGGGTTATTTACTGCTTCATGGTCTGTTTTTTTATCCATGCTTAAATGAAGCTGGTGAAATCTTAATTCTATTTAATAAAATGAGATGATTTGCAAAGTTCAGCTCACCATCCAATCCGACATATCTGACAATGTACAGGTGTACTGTTTTGTTTGTGATGCCTTAACCATCCATTTAAAATTCTTGTGGTGATTGTCTGAGTTTTGTTACACACCAAATATTTCATAGAGAAGATATCTCCTGTCCATTCATTAAACTGCAGCTGGGTATCAGAAGACATAGAAATGCTAAAGTGTTCAAAAATTACTTGCACTTTTTAAGTGCTAAATTTATATACAGTAATTGCAAATACTGTAACATACTGCATATGGTTTAGTTAATACTGTGCGTAATATTCCTATACAAAATGTTTTCTTTTTTTAATTCTTTACAAAAGGAAAGCATTGTATTTAGGGAGTTAAAGCACTCTTTGGTAGTGGGTACAGAGCAAGGGACTTTACTTTAAATCCCCTTTTCTTTTGACAAAAACTGTATATATCCTACCACTCTTGCCCCATCTGTCTCTCCTTTTTTCTGTTTGTGTTTATCTACTGGTCTTTTTTCTCTATGTAGATTAAATTGATTCCTTTTCACTTTAACCTCTCATACCTTATCACATAGAAGTTCAAGGGCCTTTTCAACCACTGAAATGAATAAACCACCACGGCCAAACCAGTCCACAAAGATTCCTTTAAGCACCTCTGTGGTGTTCAAACCTAGCGAATCATGACACTGCAATCTCATTAGCAAGGCTCCCCAGAGATGGTGAGGTGATGATATATGGGTTTAAAGCATACTTCATTCTCATTATAGCTGTGACTTGGATGATGACTATGCTGTGCACTGTAAAAAGAGAAGTAATAACAAATGACTTAATGGATTTATTGCCGGTAGAAGAGAATAATTGTCTTTTGTGAAGGACAGCCCTATACTATTCACCAGTTGCCTATAGACCTGAACCAATAGTTATTGACTGCCACACTTGTTTTATTCCTCTTACCTGACAGTATAATTAATAACCAATGACCAGATTGGGTTAATGTAGGTGAAAGTTAAGATAGAGAATAGTCTAATGTGAGTGATAGCATTTGTTATGCTGAGACCTGAAATGTGAAAAAGTGAAGTAATGGATAAGTATCGGGCAATTCTTTTCTAAAACGGCATTTGTATTTGCCTGGGTTGGGAATTACTTCAGAAATAACAAAATCTAATAGGAAACTTTAAAAAAATATATTCATACCACAAATACAGTAAATGATCACTGCTGAAAATAATTACACTTTATATCTTAAAACCAGCATTATGATCTAATAATAAATTACATACATACAACTTTTTTGTCCTTATTGAAGTCTACATTTCAGGGTTATGGATATCTGCAACAGCTGTCCTTTATTTTTTCTTTGTTGCATAATGTTGATCTATGAGAATCTTGATTAGTCTTGCTGATAAATGACCTAATGGATGAAGAGATCTCTTGAGGTATTTTTCCTGACACATCTATAGATTATATTGCACAAAGAATTCATCACCACAGTAATGGAGCTCTAGCTTTTTAACTAACAGGAGGACCAAAAAGTGGGGAAAGTGGTAATTTTAAAGAAACCTACAGGAAAACTCCTCAATTATTTTGCCAGCCTGGCAGGCAGTAAGGGACTTTGGGGACCATTTTGGCTTAGCACATTAAAGAATTCATGAAATGAAACCATACTGGTCAGATACCTTGATATGACTTTCCATGCCTCTAGCCTTCTTCCTGTGTTCATGAAACTAGACCTCTTTCTCTTGACATTGATCTATCCTTGAGACTTTAGCTTCAGGCTTCGAGTCTTAACTTGGGGCTTGGACCATTAAAGAAACAGCTAGATATGAATCTCAAGTAATGGTTTTCTTGTCCTTTTCACATTGGTCTGTAAATTTGGTGGGTGTACAGACCCAACATGTCTGTCTTTTAAAGTAGTAAAGTCAAACGTTGAAAAATAGAAATACATCAGGTAGCTGTACTAACAGATTGCCAACAGCGTTCCCTGGCATTTGATGTTGCCTTCTTCCATATCAATGACAGATGACAGAATCCATTTCTTTTACTCTGATGGGACCACAAAGGCTGCCTCTTTTTCAGAAGGTCATTACTCTTTTTCTTAGTCCATTTACTGTACTGCCACAATAGGTTTTATATTCTGTTTTATAGGGAGCCAAAGTCGGTTTTCTTCTTTCTGGCCTCAATGACTATGGGTCTCCCTCTTTGATAAGAACTGAAGAAGAAATATTTGCAATATGTATGGATCAGAATAGCACAGAAATGATTTTATTATGTCTACTACTTTGATGTTTCTTGTGATTTGCTGGGCCAGCAAATATTCATATGCCATAGGCCTTTTTTATTTATACAGGATTTGCAGGTTTACCAAGTAGTGTTTAACTTGCTCATTTGTATTACCAGAAAAATATTGGTGGCACCAAAATACTTTCCAGTAAAAAAAGAGTTAAAAAAAGAGGCTCTAAATCTTATAAACTGGTATGTTTTTCAACATTAGAAGATTATGTATAAACATCTAAATAATTCATTAGAAATAAGTGACCCAACACCAATGTCAACATTATCACTAGCAATAGAACCATTCAAATGGTTTGGTTATTTGAGTAAGCAATGAAGGACCTTTGGTCAAAAAATATCAGCTGTCAGTGTCTAAGCAATATAGATTTAAGACATGTGGATACTAGTACTGACAGTTCTGCCATTAAGTTTACAGATGAAGTTAAGATAAAAGAATGATTGTTATTATTTTTTATATAATTATTTTGGACAAAAGGATTTTTTAGCACTTTCGCTTACTTAACTTGCGCCCCAAATATTAGTTGTACTTTGTCAATGGTCAGATAACTACACTAACCTCAAATTCACAGTTACTACAGTACATGGGACTGTCTGATGTGCAGGGGGGCTATCTGTCCAGGAACAGCACATACAGTATTACATAGTGTGTACATTATTGGGTGTCAACATTATTACGATCTTGTTTGCTCAGGTGGACTGATTCCTTGCAGTAGTTTATCTTTATACTTACAGCCGTTATATACAGTAACTAGGACTGTAGTTATCGAAGTCTGTGCTTTCTGTCGGTTTTACAACTATTTTTTCTTAATGATTCAGAACCTCGTTTAAATTAATGCACATGGTATTTTGTCGCTCCAGGCAATAATAATCGCAAGAGTGCTGATGGATGTGAAACTGTACTTCATCACTAAATACCAGATTGCTCATCGTTATCTTTTATCATGAAGCACTAATCAGTGGCATGGTTGCGAGATTTCACTTCGGTGGTTGCAACGGCTCCGTTTCAACCGAAATATCACTCAGCCCCCCTCAGAATTTCAGATGCCCCCCTACAGATCTTTCCCCTGGCGCCAGCCCTGCCAGAAACACTCAGCGCAGTTATGGAAGGCCAAACTTCTCTATAAGAGCTCCTCTAGCTAAGGAGCTGAAAGGAAAAGTAATTAGATTTACTTGTGGGAGCAGTCATTGTCTTCTGGATAATAACCTGAACTGGACATTGATCACATCTGAAAAAGGACCTGATTTTTTAATGAAGCCTTCTTGTTTTGAACTTGATTTTTGTAAGCTGATAAAGAGCCCAGTTGTTTAGCATCAGCTAGAAAATATTCGGTAGTTCTACCAAACTTTGCTCTTAAGATCCAAACCTTTCTTGTTGCGTAATATTTGTTTGGCATTTGTTACACTAATAAGAAAATTCAAGGTCATTTTTCCGTTTGGGTTTGCTTGTGTCACAATACTTGAACATTTCAGAATTTTGTTTCATTAGACAGATTTTATTATATGCAGCTTAATTAAATTAAGGTGAGGTGGAAGACAGAGTTGCTTCAAATTCAGCACACAGGTTACAGCAATCTGATGTTTAAGTAAAGATGTTTTAAACTTATTTGTATGTGATAATTAATTGATTTGCCTCACGTTGGTTTTTTCAACAGTGACTCTTGCACAGGAGCTGTCAAATCCAGCCAGATGGAGATCATTCTATCTGAGAGCAGAGCTCCTGGGAGTGATCCACAAGATTAGGTTTGCCAGGTAAAAGAGGGATTGTGACTGCACAAATTAGTACTGTATGTAACACTTCACTGGCACTAAATGTATCATTTGAGAAGAGCAGAACTCTGAAAATTTCTATGTATACAGCCAGTGTTGCATCATCACATGAGCTGCAAAATCATTAAACTATACCTAATCTAATTTTGGGAATGCAGCCACAAGTCTTTTAAATTGTATATAATTGTGGGAATTTAGAATGGTAAAGTCTTGTGACATTTGGGTTGAATTCTCATCAATGTGGGTGCTTTTTCAGAGGAGATGGAGACTGGGATCCAGATACAGTACATAATGTAACTGAGAAAAGACTACAATGACAGTAATGTTTTCTTCAATATTGTATATAGTATTGTTTTTGTACTTCATATTAGAACCAAAGACAGGATTATATGATTGTATCAACTGTACTGTTATGTTGGATAATGCAGTCAAACAAGGCCTTTTAAAGTCTCACACATTGCTGCCCATGTCTCTGAAAGAATATGAACATGATACAGATGAGTGGAGGTCATTTAATGATAACTGCTAAATGTAAGCACATGAAAGCTGTAATATCTTCAATAGCAGCTTTGAAGCGGTTAATACCATATTAAAAATACTCAGTGTTAAGACTACATTTTAGCATTCATTTTCTATTTTTTAGTAAAGGGGTACCTGTTATGCTGTTAACATGACATATCATATCCTAAAACATCTGAAGTGTCATTTTAGTGTGATCTACTGGTTCAGTTATTGGGAGCTTCCCAATTTTCGATGCACATACTGTAAATTCCTTTTCAAAATACTGGATTTCACAGACTTTGTTTAAAATTATGTATCTACAAACTGATTTTTTTTTAAAAGGTTAATTAAGCTGTTCTAGTATCTGCAGTTTAAGAATATCACAGTTCAATTGACTTGAATTTGAGCACTCAGTCTAGCAGCTGTGAGCCCAGACTAAGTGGGGGATGAAGGACAGCAGATAACAGCTTGGTGGGATTCTACTGCCATCTAGTGTAAAGAACAGATAGTGTTTCTTATAATAGTATACTGTATTTCTTACCTCATGTTGATTTTGCAAATCTGTGTAGTGGTCTACACTGGTCTTTGAACTACTAATGCTAAGTAAGCAGGCAAGCTGATACAATGAGACAGACACATGGATATAAGACCAAGAAAGTCTAAATTATCCTAGCAATGGTCTCTGTTACTCTAAAATGTTCCTTCAAGGTTTAGTTGTAGGGGTGGATTGCAAATTGTCTTTTAAAATGTTCCACACCTGCCATTGCTTTTTGAAAATTAGAATATTTTCATTATATAAACTCTGGATAGGAAAAGAAGTCGTGGTGGTTGGGGTATGTTCTCTAATGTTTTGAACTTGGTGGATTGCAGCTAATGAAAAGGCAAAAGCTATACATATATATATATTTGTCATAGATTTTGTGTACTGGAGTACTATTAAACAGAAACAAATTCAACTTTTTCTGAAGGACACTGTAATATAGATGTATTTTATTACAATCCTTAGAACTCTTATAAACCTAAGCAAGGTTTAGTACTGTATCTATTCCTGTGGACTAGCAAAAGCATCATTCAGGGAGCCTTTAAGAGCTCTTTCATACTTGTTTTCTTGGCTCTGTTCTTTATCCTCTTTTTTATCCATGTCTTTTGTGATCCACTTTGTTTTGGAAGGAGCTCACCTTGGATATGAGCAACAAATGTCCATCTCTCTGTGCATGCCTAGTGGTTGCTCTTCTGAAATTGACATGAAAAATATGAAAATGTTTTTTTTCATGGATGAATATTGTGTTCCTATATAGGAAATAATTTATACTTGTCGTACTAAAGGTCTTCATAACTTTTTAAAGTCTTTATCAAATACTGTAAGTGCTGCTTCAAGTGGTGGCAACAATTTTTATGGTTCAGATGAAAGTTATTTGGATGAGGCACTGTTTGTCCAAAGTTTGAGAAATATATGAAGAGAGAAGTACATGTATTGGATATTGCAAAACATAACCAACATAAAGTCCATATCAGTACGATGAACAAAGTTAATGTATAAATGTTTTTTTTCTTTAATCTTGATTTAATCTTAATAATTATTTTTTTATTTTTTCCACATTTCAAAACAATGCAAGCTTCATGTTTTAGTTACAAGGAAGCAGAACTATTTAAAGGCACATCTAATTCTGCCATTACATAATTTGCAACATCCATTAACAGCTGTTTTACCCATTTTAGGCCTCATCATATAAACATGCTTGTTTCAGTGATCAAAGTAAGCTTGCCTCCTGTTTGTGTTGGTTGGCCCTGTACAAGCAGGAAAATACATTTGGTGCATGCTCTTGTCATTGTAGACAGGAAGCAACTTAAAATAATTTTTAGTATTTCTGTATAAAAATACAGGATCTCATTTATCTTTTCTGCTTAATTCGAAACTAGTTTGAGATCTTCTTACAAGTAGAGGAAACCAAAACAAACATTAATGAAATGCAAAAAACACAATTTGGGCCAGGTTTTTCTTGTTCCCCTGTTTTGCAGTACATTCCAATAGTAAGTAGTAACTTGAATACCGACCTTTAAAAAGCTTTGATAACTAAAATGGACTACACTTTGATCCAGGCCTGTATTACAAAGCTAAACATACTTAAGACACACTTAGCTTTGTGATACTGTGGATTCAAATGCATTTTATACAGCATATTTTTCACTGGTTGTGCAACATGTTTTTCTTAGCCTTCTCGTAAATTTAGTTTGCCCCACACAGGCATGCCTAAATAGCAGATTTACGCACATCTAACACAATTACCTATACATCAGCTGCACCTACCCCTTGGGGATAAATAGTTTCAGTCCTATTCTGAGCAAATCTCCATGATAGTGGCATGCATCAGATGCAGTTTAAGTGAGTAAACAACGATTAGGCGCCAGGCCAAATTGTGTGTCCTTTTAAAATGGACAACTAA
Organism: Atractosteus spatula; assembly: GCF_055471065.1. Classification (NCBI taxonomy): domain Eukaryota; kingdom Metazoa; phylum Chordata; class Actinopteri; order Semionotiformes; family Lepisosteidae; genus Atractosteus; species Atractosteus spatula. The sequence goes on along the minus strand of NC_142717.1, from coordinate 33,411,363 downwards.
GCATCCAAATGGTATGTACAAGCTGCAGATTGCACAAAGAAACATCATTATCCACAGCTCCACTAACAGAATCACACATACTGTAGCTTTGTGTACTAACATATTTCATTGTGATGAATGGACAGCTGCACTTTAAATAGAAATGGGCACTTTTTTATATAGAAAACTGTATTAGCATCTTGTTTGTCTTAATTTCAGAGTAATGGTGTACAGAAAAAAAAAAGAAGAAAAAGTACAAAAAAAGTGACAAAATGACAGAAGAAAGCTGAATAGTTTAAAGCGTAAATAGTTTAAATGCCTAGGAGCAGAAGAAGGGACTTATTATCCTGAAAAGAATTGTACTAATCATATAGGTCCTCTCAATTTGTGATAAAAATCCTCATGCTATTTACTGTACTATTCCCTTTGACAGAGAAAAGAATTAAACATAGTGCTATATATTAAATGTGATCAGAGAAGAAATTTCCTGAAAAATGCCAGCATAGTCCATTGCATTCTGAGCATAAAAATAACACCGATTTATACATGTATTATTTTTAAAAATAAAATATTTGGATTTTGGCTATTATTTTTTATTAAATCTTAAACTTTTTTAAAAATTAAAAAAGTAAACAATTACGACTGTAAACTTGAATAATTCTGTAGCACTAAATCACTTCTTTAGTGAAAGACTTAATTGGACACAGTAAGGTGACTAAACCTGTTCACTGTCTAGTCAGTTACGAAAATAAAGGAAAAACACAAAAGGCATTAATGTGGTGCACTTAAGAGAACCACACCTTCATGCCTTTGGCAAGTTGAAGCAAATCTTAGATCGACACACCACCAGTGAAGCAAACTCTTCTTTAGCAATGAGTAAGGGTTTTGTGCATACAGTCTTGATGAACATCAGCAAAGGTATTGACATCATACCTAATGAAGATTAATGTCTAACGGTGATGGCAGAAGTGTTAAGTCACTACAGAACTCATAGAAAATGCTTGATCACATTGATCAATTTAATTTTCTCCCCTTCTTGTGAGCTCATCTTGTGGGTCTCAAGACATCCGAACCATCAATGCTGAGCGAGGAGCAAAGGGTGACCCGGAAATGTATAACCTCACACAAAGACACATCGGAAGGACAAGAAAAAGCACAAGGAAACAAGGAACAGGACAGAGTAGGAGCACCCTCTAGATGTAGAGGGCGTGACAGCTACTCCTTACCCTCTCCTATCTTTTCTGTCTCTTTCTGAGCAGAGTGTATGTGCTAATTATAATATCATTAATACTAACTGTTAATAACTTTCAATATCAAAATAGCATTCATCAGTTAATAAAACACCACCAATCTTTTCACCACCACCCAATATGTTGGCCCAATGGATGTTATTGTACTGGGATGGTGCGGTGACTGTCTGCCTGAATACTGAAATGTCCAGCCTTCCAGGGCAATGCCTCATACAGTAGATCATGTTTTCTGTATTGTCTTGCTTGGTCTTCTAAATGTTGCAGCAAATCATTTCATTCCCCAGGCAGCTTCTCTGAGTCACAGACAAACAACCTTCAATAATGTACTGCAAATAGCATTCATGTGATATTGCATTAACTGTTTTGGTATTAATAATTTGGTATTACTAATTTGTCTGATAACCACACATACAGTAGCTGTGGTACTTTGAGTATTCAGCGTGCCTCCTGGCAGTTTTAGAGAGTAGTGCAGTCCTGCATCAGGTTATTCTAAAAAATAAAAAAAGTGATTTCATACAGAGTTTGGTGCCACCACTGTCATGCCCTCTGGGGGCGCTCCTTCTCTGTCCTGTCTCTCATTTCCGGTTTTCTGCTGTCCTTCCGGTGTTTCTCTCTCTCTGGGGCTATATATTTCCGGGTCTTTCATTCTGCCTTCGCTTAGCATTGACGTTCGGATGTCCTGAAACCCACCTAGCACCAGGTCGCCCCACGTCCGCTACCTGAGGCCATAGGTTTCTATACGGCATTCCCTGAACAGCTGAGCCCGGGCTAACCCCCGTCTCGCCGCTACGCATAGGGTCTTTTCGCTCTCCTGCCATTCCACGGTTCATCCTTTTCGACATCCGTGACAACCACAGTGCCTACCATGGTGTACCTACTGACACCTTGCACATTCTAGATGACCGCATCTGTACAGTACATTACTTTGGATTTATCTGGCTTTTAATTTCAGACCTAATCAAAACTTCATCAGAATCTTTCTGGAAACCTACAGTAAATATACAGCATAATTTCATATAGGTTAATTTTATTTCCTATCCTTGATTCTTGTTTTATTAGATATTATATTTAAAAACAACCCTCTGTTTCTGTGTTAATGTTGGCTGTCACTTAAAATATGTTTTCTACTTATTCTTCTAACTTAGAGCTTAAGCTATACTGTAGTTTCCAAAACTTTACCTATAACAGCAAAACTGGTTAATACAGTATATACTATAGTATCCCCTTTTAGGTATGCCACCCTTTCTATAAATTTGGTATTACAGTATATCTGCACTTCCTCAACCTGTGAGTACTGCTCCTATTCAAAGTGAGAACTAAAATATCCTAGCTATAACGGGCGCCGGTCCAGGCTCCCGTGATGCGTAGTTCAGGATCCTATGCAGATGGTATAATCCAGAAGTAAGTGGAGAAAGACATCAGGGAAAGGTACAACAGGATTAGGACGGGTTGACAGACAGGGGGGCGTGACGATGGTGATCCGGTGCTAGGGGGGCATGGAGAAGGGAAACGAGTCCAAAGAGTCCTAGGGGGAATCCGGGGCGCAGTCCTAGGAACCAGGAGATCCATCCGAGAAGAGACAAACAAGGTTAAAATCAGGAACAGGGAATAAAACCAGGGTAATGAGGCCAGGCGCTCCGAGCACCGGTCTTAGATGGTCAGGACGCCGTGATGAAGCCTATGCCGTTGGGTCTCTCCTGGACCCTCTGGTACTGTAGGTGGGCTTCCAGGCGTCCATCTTCCAATGCTGAGCAAGGCATAGCGGGAGCTCCAGGCTTAGATATAACGGACAAACAGGGGGCAGGTGCATGTAATGAACTACAATATGAAAGGGTCGGAGCGCCCTTAAGAGAAAGGATGAGGATTGTGGCACTAGCTTATGATTTATGAATAACACCCTTCATTTACTTGTTGACTGGGAAAGTGTCCTTTAAATATAACTGGCCTAAAGTTTCAATGTATGAAACTGCACATAACAAACAAACATTGTTTAAACTTAACCCCTGCTGTGTTTTTGCAATGTGTCTGTCAAACCCATCCAGTCGTTTTCTAATAGCTTCTAATAAAGGGTCATGGGAGAGTCTGAGCCTATCCCAGCATCATTCAAACCCTTTCATTCAATACATTCCAGTCTTCTTTAGTCCATGAGCCTTAAAGACTAAAGCATTTTGAGAAATTATAATGTAATCTTTCCATTTAGTGTTCTCCATAGATTGCAAGCTTCATTTATGAATAATGAAAAGGCAATTAACTGCTTGAATTATTTCTCTCTTTTGAATTTCTACATATTTGTTTTAATCTATAATAAACAAAATAGGATGAATCTGTAAAAGAACAGAAAACATTAAGTACTCTAGGTTTTTATTGTTAGCATTTTGTTTGTGTGTGTTTTCTGAAGTCTTAATGTAGTCTAAAGCAATAAAAGCTTACTCCTTTGCTAGTATTGACAAGCTAGTGCAGCATATCTCCATAAATGAAAAGCATCATTTAAGTACAGAAGTTCAATTTATTTTTAAAGACAGGAAAAAATCAAAAGTATGTTTTATAAAAAGAATAAAATCCATTGCCGACTTAGTAATTGCATTGAAAAAATAAATCAGCAAACTCATTGAAAGGTTTCATTGTTACTAATAGAGAAATATACATCAGGTTGCTTTTAAAAATAAAAAAAAATGATCAAATTGTGTTTTTATGCATAAACATTAACATGTTTCTTTTTTATTGTGCATAAAATGCATGGCTTGAGCTTTTTGGCTCAACATATGAACTTACTTTAATGAAAGAAAAGGAAAGAAAATCAATTATTGGTGTTACAAAGGTGGTAAATGTGAATGTTATATCTATCCTTTATGTGATAGAAATATGGTATATAAAGTAGTGTAATAACACATAATTGATGAATTGATGGAGCAGTGACAAGAATTGTTTTCAAGGGCACTTTAACTGGTGGAGTCATCATGGTGAACCTTTATTTTAGTCACAACATGGAATTTTAAACGTGCTGTAGATGGGAGATCTGTAACTTTATAGGGCTTACATTATCCATAAATACTGTACAGTATATTCTTATTAAACGTCCTTGAATTTTCCAAGTCAAAGTAATTTTTCTCATTCAGTGAGTACACAAAAGAAGTCAACTGGTAATTTTAGTGCCATATAGACATTAGTGAATGTTTCTAACTGTACTGTATATATAGACCTGTATATAGAGTTTTAAAATCGACACAACATAATTAATCAATTACATAACCAATGTACTGTAATTACATGTGTTACAGTATATAACCCCTAACCAATGTTTTTTTTCTAAACTTTTCAAAACAAACTAAATCCAATAGGTCTCATAGCATTCTTGAATTTTATTTATAATTCCGAAAGGTTATATTATCTTAAAATGTTATTCAAATAAAAAAAATAGCAAATTAGCAAAAATTCTTAAGTTCCAATTATTCCTGAATCATATACTACTGTATATTTATTAATAATAAAGTGTTTTGTTATTTCATAAAAACCTGTTTAAGGATTAGCTATGAAAATTAGTTACTAAATTAAGTTTGCAGTACTTCCAGTATGTCATGTGAATGTGTGGAAAACCTGAATATCAAGTATAAATTAGATGTTTTATTTAATAAAGAACACTAGGGCACTACAGTATATCACTTGTGTCAGGCATGTTCAGCACTCCAGAATAATTTTGCAAAATGGCAACTCAGAACCCAACCTCTTACCCTGTAATGGCAGGAATCAAAATTCTCTTTTCCTTTGGAAAACTTAGATGTCGCAGTAAAATTATATAGACATTTAAAGGCAAGAAAGAAAAAATATCAGTAGATGATAAGTGAACATGAAGGGGAAATTACATTCTATCTCATTAGCTGTAATATTTTCATGTGAACTCCCTGAAATATTAAATCTATTAAATATTTATTCTAATTTACTGTGACTCCTAGCAGAAGAAGAAACCTGTAACTGAGCCTACCAGTGGAGAAACTAGAAAGTTAGCAGAAAAAATGGATTAAGTCTACAGTATTTGAATACGAGTATGAGTATGTGAATACTGATGTAATACTTTAACTGCACTTTTTAAAAACTTGCATTTTTTAAAAGATTTAATCTGTGGTATAAGAGAATCAGTAAAATAGCAAAAGCCTTCAAAATGACAATGCAGTATACCAAAAGGAATAAGATAACTTGAAATTGATGATAAATTGGTGATCTTTTGTTATGAGAATGCACTTCATTAAGCTCCCTTTTAACTGTTAAAATAAAGCAAACCCAGCCTTGATTTCTCAAAGTACTCCAAGCCTTATAGAAATTGGTAAATTTGTAAGCTTATTGGGTTGGAACCTTGGAAGCAATGTGCATCTTAATACTATTTACGTTTTTTTACAGAACACACAGATTGCACAGAGCTGTCTACCTTGATGCAGAGGATGTTAGGTCTGTACCTTTGATGACCTTATCCCTATACTGCACTGTCTCCAGGAAGGACTGTGCTTTAAACAGATCATCTAAAACAGGATAGCCCATGTTTAGATTACAGCTCAGTTACAGAGCCTCGTGCTGCACCCAAAGTAAGCAACAGATGAACTTACAGTAAATGCCCACACTTGGAGAGGAAATATAATGACTTTTGCGATGCCACCACACTGCCACTTGTGGGCTGACAGTGTATTGGAGCTAGTGCGGATACGGTGACATCATCGCCTCCACTGCGTGTAGCTGCCTGGGCGGAGGAAGGTCTCCTTTAGCTCATGCGGCTGGTTCCCTGTTGTGTTACGCTGGAGACCTGGGTTTGCGCCCCAGTTGCTGCGGGACGGAATGGGGTGGCGGAGGGCACGAGACCGTGCGAAACCGCGACGGTCACAACAGCACCATAAATATGGATGAACTTTTCAGAATGTCCCACATGTACTGGAAAGGGATTAGCCCCAAGCCCAGATGAGAGAGGAGGACCATAGCCCATGTCCTCAGTATGTCTAAAAAGGGGCTGGTACATGACCAAGCAGCGAGGGAGAGAGGTAGGGGATCTTGGCCTTAGAATGGTCAGTATTTGGTAAGCCATTTAATCTCCCTAATTATGGGGATTATATGTAGGAGGCTGGTAGGTAATGGCAAAATGGAGATCCTTGCCTCAACTACTTAATAACTGTGATAAATATTCTACTGCCCATAATCACCTCACCAGTGAGTTGACAATTTAGGACGGGATAGCAATCCAGGATAGTGAGGCTTCCTATGTCTATCAACTTCCATCATTTAAGGTATTTCCACCGAGATGTGCTGCATTAGTAGATAAAGAAACTGCTTGAGAAGCCGTCAAATTAAGAAGTGAACAAGTTCTTGAATGTTGAAGCCTGTACTTTAATATTATGAATGAGGCCGTCGGTGTTTTGTGTTTATTTACAGTATGCTGGTAGGCATCTTAGCTTTCTGACGTGCTAGAAAGCAAAAAGTACAAAGTGAGCTAGTGCTTCAGAGGAGCTGTCTCTGTGTGTGTCTGCGAACCAGGATCCGTCTATTTAAGATATTGCTACCACAATGTCTTTAGTATGTGAACAATTCTGCATCCTTTATAGATGTTTTCGTAAAAGTATCCATGTAATCACATTTTTCGTAATTTCTGCTGCTATGTATTAGTTCTTCAATTTTTGGTATTTAATAAAGTGTTAAATAGCAGGTGGAAAGCAGATGGCATAGGAAGAAGTAATTATCCTCATATCCCCATCTGAGATCTGTTACAAAAGAACAAAGCCAAACTACAGTATATCAAAATTTCTTTGAATTTCGTTAATCATATTTGATTTGAAACTTTTTGAAGTCACATCTCATTTTGATGAAAAAATATGATTAATAAATGCTTTTAAAAAGAGGTTATACAATATAAAACATGGAATATGCCTGCACATTATAGACATTAGGGTAGAGCACAGAGAACAGTGGTCAGAATTGCTGTCTTGCAGACCTTGGGCCCTAGGTTCAGTTCCTCTGGGTACTCTGGTTTCTTTCCACAGTCCAGAGACATGAGGCTGGCAGGGTGTTTGGTTCTGTAACAAATTGGCCCTAATGTGAATGTGTCTGTGTGTGCCCCCTGAAATATGAGGGGGCACACACCAAAATGAGGGACTGGCATACCATCCAGGGTGTATCGTGCCTTGAGCCTAGTGATTCTAAGGATAGGCTCTGGGCAATCATAACCCTGAATTGGATAAGTGGTTATTAAATTTTGATGTGATTATAGGCATTTCTTGTCATATTGGAGTTGATTTTTTTTAATTGTTTATTTAGAAATCAGAACAGCTTAGCTGCTGACTGCCTTTTTCGATTGTTGGATTTTTTTTTTATTCTAGACTTACCAGTTAGGCACCCTTTGACCTCTCAGCTCACAATTACCGTACATTCTTCCATAAGTTTTACATGGCATTCCATTAAAGTTGTTAAGCCTTAAACTGACAATGTAGCTCACAAATTGTTTTTATTCACAGTACAGAATATACTGTACAGTATAGGACATATACATGTATCAAACACACACAGTACATGTACTGTATCAAACAGGGTGTTCACACCTATTACTGTATGTAGCTGCCTTTTACTGTATGTACAGTATAAGCTTAATATTGTGTTATTTCTTATTATTTTGTTTTTTATTTAAGTTTTGTGTTATGTTTTCAGATTTATTGTGCTATCCTTAATTTAATCTTACTAATTAATTTAATTTTACTGTAATTTAATAATAATCTAATAAGAAGAAACTTTATTTTATATAGCGCCTTTAAAGGTGGCTTCTCAAAGCACTTAATGTTATATCATCTAAGTTATACACCTGTAATGTACTGTGCTGTTAACCTTTTAATTCACTGTGTGTTTCAAATATACTGTACTGTAGACACCATTTTTTTTCTGAAACAATAATGGCTCATTCATTTCTTTTCTTTTTTGTTTTAATTAAGTGTGGGTTGGAGGCAAGATTTTTTTTCTTAAGCCTTTTGTTTTCCCATATTTTCAAATACTGTACCTTAAATTAGTTTAATAAAATAAAACAGATAAGTATAAATTGTGTACAAAAAGCACAGAAATAGATCAAGTCACTCTAATGGAAGCTTTTACTTTCTCTGTCCAAAAAACATATTGACATTAAATACTTCAAACCATGTGCAATATTGTAATCCATTACTGAAGCACAGGCAAACTCCAGATAATTGATCATGCTGTTGGTTTAAAGGTTAAGTAACGCTCTGCATTCATTCCAAGATCATTTTCTATTTGTCCACCCAAAGGTTTTTATAACTGTAATTAAGGGGAAAACATTTTTCTTTACTGCAGAAATCCATTTGCATGAATGCTACACACACCTGACATGTTAACCTTAATATACATAAAATGAGAAACATGATGGGTATTTAAAGTACTGTAGGTGAAGTGTAAGTGTGGATTCAGAATGTTTAAGGTTTAATTTAATGTTTTCAAAGGTTTCTTTGTAAAATAACATTTTTGTTAAAAAATCTGTGTACATTCAAATATTTTCTCGGTTCTAGTTTCACAGTCATTAGGATGAGCTTAAAGCCTGTTTCAAGCACTATGAATTTAAAAGGATGATGCATAAGATGATTCTGAAAATCTGTTGATTAAAAATGGTGTAAGCTCTTGTTTTGAAATGATGTTATGTTCTTACATTTTAAAATTTGAATTGTTTATTTTTCTAATTTTTTGGGTATAAACAGTAGCCATTCTGTAGCTGTACATTCTTGTTCAATGCAATTGGAAAGAGCTTACCAATACAAATTGCACAGAAAATAATAAATGACAAATATTCATTGCAAATACTTCAGTTGCAGGTGGATGTTGATGGTTGGATAACATCCATTTGCATGAGTCACTTCTGCTTCCAAGAATGGTTTATTTACTGTCAAGTGTAATGTATCCACTTTGTTGAGTTTTCACACACACCTTAATAGCTGCAGTAAAGTGATTACTAAATTCTTCGGATCCTGTCCCCTCTGTCTTACCCATTGGCTACAACAACATGCCTGGGTAACTTGTTCCACATCCCTTTGGGAAACGTAGTGCTTCCTGGGCTCAGTGTTTTAAATGCATTTCCACATAGTGCCCATTTGTGTCTTCTGGTTTGTGTTTCACTGTTCGTTGTGAAGAAATCTGCTCAGCAGGCTTTATACAGTACAGTACTTGTATCAGGTTCCCCCTTAGTCTTCTTTATTCAGGATGAAAATATTTCAGTTTCTTCAGTCTTTCAGTGTAGGACATTCCCCTAAACCTCAGAAATATCAGGTTACTATTCTCTGGATTCTTTCCAGAGCAGCAATATCTTTCCTACGGTATAACATGGTGGCAAAATCAGGATCTAAATTCTGTTATGAAATACTGTAACTTCTGTCGTCTTCTGCTAATTTGGCAACACATACAGTATCTGTTTTTTATGCAGCGATTAATTCTTTGCCATGATTGCCTGTGAATTTCTAAATACACTTCAAGGTATTAAATGTAACATAAAATCCTTCATGGGTCAGCACCAACCTACTTTTAAGAACTTATTGTATATATACAAATTCATTTAGATCTGAGCGCACAAACCAACATGTGGTACACAGTCTCCATTTAAAGTCAGCTGGACACTGGGCCTCTATTTATGCCCCCTATTTATGGAACTCATTCCTAATTCATTTCTGAAATTGGGACACTAATATATTTTAAAAGCAAATTGAAAACAGATTTTTGGATGCAATTTTTATAATTTTCACTGTGCTTATGTTTACACATGCCTTGGTTTAATTTGTAAAAACACTCTGGGATGCCTAGCCATGAAGATCGTTATGCAAGAAAAAAATGTATGTATTGCAATGTATAGTATTTTAAAAGGCTATTTCAGGCTTTGCTATTTGAGATTAATAAAGCTCCATTAGCAGCTCTTCGTATACCCCCTTAAGGTGTCTGAGATTTCTGTGTGTAGCAAAGGAACAGTACAATCTATGATTTTTTTCCCATTTCCAATTTGAAAAGCCCTGAAGCAGAAATAAAATCTTCCGAAGATTAGACTCATGGTTTGTTATTAAATCTAATGCAGTATAAGGCTATTTATGATTTTATCCACTATAGTCCTTCAAAAAATGAAAGCCAAATCCAATAGTATTGCAATTATACAATTAAACATTTTTCACCTTCTTATATATTTTAAATGCCACTTCGTCTCCATTTAAATAAATTCAACTTTACCTTCACTTGTGCATATTCTTATGTACCAGTGTTCTCGTTTGTCAGCAAGTGTAAATGTCATGGCAACATTCCACCTGTCACTCATATCCTGCAGCTTGCGGTTCTCCTATTATGCAAATTTTCATTAGGCAATTTAGGGTATGCTAAATTTCAGTTCTTATGTAAGAGAATTGTTAGTGAATGCTTTGTTGCATAAGAACATAAGTACAGTTTGAAACAGGAAGAGGCCATTCCTAGACCATCTGGTAGTAGTTAATTATTCTAAGTCTCTCTTGTATCTGTTTCTAGAAAGAAGCCAAGGTATCAGTTCTGCCTTCAATGATTTTAAATACTTTCATCAGGTCCCTCCTTGTTTTTCTGTGTCTAAAAAAGTTTAGTTCCTTCAGCCTGTCAGTAATCAAAATTGACTTAAGCTCCAGAATATATTTATAATATATACAGTATATATACTTTACTGCTATATTCATAGCAGTTACAGTATATCTTTGGTATCATGTAGTGCATAAACCAAAATTGTATACAGTATTCTAAATGCTGTTTTATTAGTGCACTGAACAATTTGAAAATAAAATGTATTGATTTAAATCCTACACTTTTAACCATACAGTATATCCTAACAGTTTTTTACCTATTTTTGACATTTGCAATCATATGTTTTGTTGCTCATCTTGCCTTGCAACTCGAATCAATGCATGGACATCATGGTCGAGGATTATGAACTTTCATCTACAGTTGCCCCTTGTAGATGATGGCATGGAAGTCTGAGGGAATGACAACATCACCATAGCCACCATTCGTTGTGAAACATCAGCAAGTTGAGCTCCTAGTCTCAAGAGAGACTGATTCATCCACGGTGCGACAGGGAACGCTACGGGAGGTCATTCTTGCCTTCTGCCATAAGACTGTACAATGCATCCACCTTGCGTCTGGGCAGAGGCAACATTGACAGTGACCTGTTTCTGGACTAAACACATCTACACATCTATTGCTACATCTGCTCTCTTTCTTTTCACATTCACAACCGTTTTTTGTGTAATATATGCCAGGGATCCGTGCAATACATTTATATTTATATCTGTTTATATCTACATTACATCTATATTTATATTCATATGTGTGATACGATTTTTCTGCATACTGTTCTGTTCTAGTTTGTTCTTTGTGTGTCCGGACTGTGAGTAACTCTTTTAGTGCACCTCTCACTGTACTGATTGTATTGTATGTATTGTACTATTATTATTATTGTATCATTCGTCACACTGTGGCTGTGTTGTCTGTGTAAAGCTGCTGTTGCACTGCAGTTTCCCTCACGGGATCAATAAAGTATCTATCTATCTGCCAAACATGCCCCAACAATATTCCCCTCTCTCAAAGTCACTGAGATCTCCTCTTCTAGTTATGGAAGCCAAATTAATGGGCAAGTGGGCCTGCCCAGCATTTTTATACACAACCCTAAGCATGATGGGATGTTCATTGTTTGATTAACTCAGGAGCCACTTCTATGAGGAAGCATCTGCTTTCAGTACACTTTGTACCCCTCAGTTACTCAAGCGTTCCCTTTATTTTAGCAGTACATGAACTGTGTACCATGCTTACAAATCAAATGATGTAAACATATCTGTGGAAATAATTAGGTAATACAAAAATAAGGTGAAACTTCCACTTTTTATCTATGGATCTCCATAACAATCAACCATAACAGTTTATCACCTGCATATGTGGTTATATTGTATATACAGTATGTGGTTAATTTGCTCTAAATTCAAGCAGGTCAAATTAATTTTGAACATGACATCACAGAAGGACCTGGATTATCTAGCCCCCACTTAACATACACATTTAGGACAGAGAGGAAAGGTTCTTAATGTTGCTCAACATAAATTTATTGCTGTGAGCCACAGGACTAATTGTGTACAACCCGATGCATCTATTTAGTGGCAGATTTATTTCGGTCCATGTTGTATTGATTTATTTGTAACATTTACTGTTATTCTTGCCATCAAAATCCAGTGCACTTTGATTTCCGTATTGATTTTTGTAGTCAGAGGAAATTATCAGGGCACTGTCAGAATCTGACCTTTCATAAATGTGACTTTGGCTCATTACACAATACTGTTTCATCACAAAGCACGGCTCTCAATTCTCCAGTTGACTGTCAAGTATAATTAGATTTGTTTATTTCCAATGATTTCTCGTATAATAATTACAGATGATTCAATGTCAAGGTGAATGATATTCTTAGTTATTCTATTCCAGCTACAGTGTGTGAGCAATGTTTCAAAGCTAACACTTAAGACACACATTTAAACTTTTATTTAGGTGCAATATACTGTATCTTAGTATGTTTTAATTATGTATGACTTGAATCTCTTATACTGTAGCACTTTCAGTATATGTTTTGCTTATTTATTCTAGCAAGTGCTAAATATTTAAATGATTTAACTAACTGAACATACAATATAAATGTGTCTTACGTACTGTATGTCTACAATACATACAATTCTGTATGCACCATGTAATGTATTTTAGATACTATAAAAATTGTGGCATACTGTATAAAATAACTTTACAGTTATACAGTTTTATCTTTACAGCGCTACAGGAAGTTGAATGTATGGCTTTTCAAGAGCAGCTTGCCAATCGGTTCAAGGTGTGTCTGTGGTTATTTCATGTACAGTACATTAACTTTGCTGGTCATTATTTACTTTCCAGGATGATTAAAGATAAAGGGTGTGAGGCTCTATAGTATACCGTATCGATATATTGGGGTAAGAGGATGAACACTGTTGAAAGTATACATCAACATGAAGAGGAAGCATTTTTAGATGCTTAGAATGTTTTTCATTTTATACAAACAGTTGTTAATAATAACTATTACACAATGTTTCCTTATTCATCTGTTACTGTTATTTATACCGGGATACATACTGTATGGGGATTCAAAGTGATTAAACTGAAAAACAAAAAGGACTGGTTCTAATAAGTAGGGTAGAGCAAGAATTTTTGTAACTAGAACAGTCAAAAATCTTTTCATATAATGTTATATTTATTTTTTTATTTAAAAATTCCACAAATTTCCTAAGAATATAAAAAATCTTAGAGAAGTCAGTGCTACATTTTACACGTAGTTCTGCACAAGGATGTACAGCCTTCTGTCAGGCTCCTAAAGGTTTAAATTAAATAGTTTGAAATGTTAGGGGCATTAAGAAAGAGTTTTATTACAAATACTGTATAAATACTGTAACTCATCACAAATGTGAGTTCCATTTGATAACTAGTTAATAAGTAGAACCGTGCAGTTCATTTAATATTTCCAAAAAAAAACTTAATCATTCTTTGGATTATTTAATGACAAATATGTAAATATGCATCATCTGGAAGGAGAAGTGCAATGAAATTCATCCCACCCACATGAAAATGATAAAGCAGGAATTTTGTAGAGTAGCATAAAATTCCTTGAGAAATTTGGAACAGAAATTCCCTCAAAATTTTTTGACATACTATACTAGAGGTTTTTGTTGTTTGGCTTTTTGGGGATTTAATTGTCTGCTCTATGTTTTATCTTGAAAAGGTCCAGCAGAAAAGAAAATTGTGTGTAAATTGCATCTAAGTCTATCCAGATGGAAAATGTAAAGCACGCAGTAAACGTTAATGAATCAAATAAGTCACCAGTAATCCCAATAAGACTTTATTTTAATGAGAGTTTATTAATCAAAATGAAGAAACATACAGAATTTTAAAACCTTGGTGTGCTAATGCTGCTATTCACTGTATGCATATACAGCCTGTGGTCATCTGTTCAACTGCAGCTGCTACATGTAAAAAACACATAAAAACTTTATTGTTCACCAGATGTCCCTCTAAACATTGGGTGAATTTGGGTCACATTAAGTTCAGTATTATTTTAAAAATGCTTGTGCCTTTTTATTAATACCGTATATGACATTTGATGGTCTTAACACATAAATAATATACCATTGTCACATACATATTTTTGACAAAGTTGATTTCTCCTAAACATGAGGAACATTTTTACATTTTACAAGAAAACATGCTAAGCTAATGAATTTTATTTATTTATAATTTTTGATTATCTAAAATCACTTTTTGTTCAATTGTTCTGCTTTTCGTTTAAAAATTATTTGTGAAAATACACTTGTTGTCAAATGTAAAAATGTCTGAACATGGTCATTTCTGTATGAATGGCACTAGGCAATGTTTGAATGGTCCCTTTACAAAACATAGCGGTTACCTTTTTATGAAAAGTAACAGTCAGTTTCTTGCAAAACTTTCGTTTCTGTGGAAATAAATCTTCTTTGTTATTATTTATGACTATGTTATGTTCACTAGTTCTTCACTATACAGTAGGTGTAAAATACTGTCAAAGATGACAGGAATCCTATCTGAAAAAAACATCTATTTTTTATTAAAAATGAACCAATTAAAGAATGGTCCTTGTCAAGACTTTCAACTCAATAGTAAATCTGCATTTCAAACTCAGCCTAACAGTATAAAAGTAAAGCCTTTTCCAAGACTAATCATTTTATTTGGAATATTAAGAATGGCATTACATTTTCTTTATTATTCTGAGGATGGAACCATATGAAGTCATACAAAGGAGCTGTATATAAATTACTGATGTCTTCTATCACCTTGCACACCTTCATATATATTTCAGTCTGTGGAGAATTGTTGATACTCTGACATGTATTCACAGAGTGATTCCTAATAGCTGGAGTTTGATAGTGATGATGACCTGGAGATCAAGAGGAATGTATATCCTATCATCTCAACTCAAACATAACTGGAGCCTTATCTCTGATGACTATAAGGTTATTTTCTCTATCCTGTGATAAAAAGACTTGACTGATGCCAGTTCCTTTCAAAGAAATATTTGTCCTAGAACTATGAAGTTTTGAGCTACATCTCACAGTCTTTTATCAGGAGACATCTATTAAAACTTTTTGCAACACGTACGTATCAAGCAATTTGGATCAGAGAGGATCTTTTAGAACTTTTTATTACTTGTAAAAGCTGAATTATTATTACCTTTGCCATCCTATATTTAATTATAAAATTATATAAATTATGGGAAATCATTAATTACAACAAATCATTTATGTGTTTTCTGTACATTTATAAAGCATGATTATGGTTTACTGAAGAGAAAAACAAAAATGGATTTTTACTATACTACTGTCAACAACAGTACATTGCTTTACATTTACAGCTTTACATTGGGTTCTGTAGCAATACACTGCTTATCTTGTGGTGTAAAAACTTTTATTTAAAAAGGTATTTCTAAAACATACACATACTGTAAAAATATTCTGCTGTACAGAATTGTACTATTTACAGTCAAAATTATTGGCACCCTTGATAAAGATGAACAAAAAAGGCTGTACAAAATAGCTTTTTTATCTAAAAACCCTTTGGAATCATCTATATGCCTGCATTAATTGTTCGTAAAGTGTGATCTGATCTTCATTTAAGATGTAATAATAGATAAACACAATCTGATTAAACACACCAATCAGCAAATCACCAAACAATTGTACTTTTTAATGTCTATATTGAACACCTTGTTTAAACAATCACTGTCTATGCTGGAAAGAAGTATGTGAACCTCTAGGATAATGACCTCTATTAAAGGGGGTAATTGGAGTCAGGAGTTTCAATCAATGAGATGGCATTCAGGTGTGAGGTTGAGGCACTCTACCCTATAAAAAAATCTTCACAAAGAGTCTGCTCTTCATAACACAGATTTGTTGTAATGAAATATGACCCAATATCAAAAGATGTTTCAGGGGACCTCAGAAGAAGGTTTGTGGATGATCATAAAGCTTGAAAGGGTTACAAAAGCATTTCTAAATACGTAGGCCTCCATCAATCCACAGTCAGGCAGATAGTATACAAATGGAAGAAATTCAGTAACATTGCTACTCTACCTAGAAAAGGTTGTCAAACAAAAATAAATGTAAGCGCAAGCCATACAATGCTCAAGGAGGTGACAAGGAACCCTAGGGTAATAGCTAAGGATCTGCAGGCATCACTTGTACTGGCTGTGTTCTTGAGTCCATAGTTAAAAAAATACTGAACAAGAGAGGTGTGCATAGTAGGTTACCATGGAGAAAACCATTGCTTTCCAAAAACACATTTCCGTCCATCTCAAGTTTGCCAAAGACTACCTGGATGTTTCACAACACTAGGGAACAAATAACACAAAAGTGGAACTTTTTAAATACAGAATGTAATGTTATGTTTGGAGGAAAACAAACACTGCATACCAACATGAAAACCTCCCAACTATGAATAATAGTGGAGGGAACATTGTGGTTTAGGGTTGTATTGCAATCATTGAGGAAACAATGAATTCCCAATTGTATCAGCAAATTCTACAAGAGAATGTCAGGGTGTCTGTCTGTGATCTGAAGCTTAATAGAAGTTGGATAATGACAATGATCCTAAACACAGGAGTAAATCTACTACAGAAAGGCTTAATCAGTGGAAATTTCACATTTTGGAATGGCCAAGTCAAGTACTGACCTTAACCCAATTGAAATCCTGTGCCATGGCCAAAAATATCAATGAATTGAAACAGTTCCTTAAAGAGGAGTGGGCCAAAGTACACCGAACCAATGTGCAGGACTGATCAGCAGCTACAGGAAATGTTTGGTTGAGGTCATTGCTGCTAAAGGAGGTTCCATCAGTTACTAAATCTAAAGGTCCACATACTTTTTCCAGCATAGACAGTGGATGTTTAAACAAGGTGTTCCACATTAACTTGAAAACTGTCACGACCGACAGCCAGCAGAGATCAACCCACAAGAGAACTAATCAGCACCAGCAGTGGGTTAATAATAACAGGATGCTGCATGTGTTAATCCACCAGCACACGCTCTACCGTGCGACACGCAGCGCTATTTAAACCATCCAGTCCCGTTTACCGCTGCTCGGTATTGAGTCTTCTCATAGAGAGCTCTACCTCGCGTTTTCTGAACCTCACTTACTCTGGATACTAAACTCCCCTTTGCCTCTCGACTTTGGACCTTCGATTCGGATTGTTCGCCTCAATTAGTATTTTCTGGATTTAGAACCACCTTTCGCCTTTTGATCACGATCTCGCCTGACATTTTGGATTGTACGCCTGTCTCGACATCTACTTACTATCACGGACGTCCAAAGGGACTAACCGTGGAGAGCAGGAGAGCGGAAAAAGACCCATATGCGTAGCGGCGAGACGGGAAAAAGGCCCGGGCTCATAGTGCAAAGAGTTCAGGAATGCCGTATAGAAACCTATGCCCTCAGGGAGCGGACGTGGGGCGCCCTGGTGCTAGGCGGGTCTCAGGACATCCGAACGTCAATGCTGAGCGAGGACAGAGTGCAAGACCTGGAAATATATAGCCAAGGGAAAGAGAGGGACCGGAAGGACAGCAGACCGGAAACCAGGGACAGGACAGAGAAGGAGCGCCCTCTGGCTGCAGAGGGCATGACACTTACTCCTGCGTCTCTAGTTTGGTACTAATCATTGATTCCTTGTATGTAAGAGATGTAAGAATTATATATTTAAATTGTCTTCATTATGATAATTATGATGATGTAGACTGATGTAGATTTGTCAACCTTTTTATGGATGGGCACTACATTAGTAATTGAAATGTACTGTAGGATAGAGAAACATTATAAAGTAGACATTAGACAAGGAACATATAACTCAAATAAATTCAAATCAAGAGACAAATGATGAAATTCTGAGAAATTAGAAAAAGGTATAGCAAAGTCTTGAAAAAGCAGTTGTAGCCGTAATTCATGAAAACATGAAAACGTTCGAGCACATTTCAGTAAAAGGACAGACTAGTGTGAAGATTTTAATTTTTGGTGCTGTTTAAGATAAGGGGAGAACACGTCTCACTAATGTAACAGTTACTGTACAATTACACATACATAAAAACTAAAAAATCCTTGAATACATACAGTATTACAATTTAAAGAGGACTCATTCAAATCACACACAAGTGAAAACAAAAATAGTCCGGCTACAATCAGTGTTACAATAAGTGTTACAGTATGGGCAAAAGTGTTAAGAAAAGCTTTTTATCAAAAAGTAAAAAAGAAAATCAAAGCAGAATTGGTCACAAGCATATAGACTTGTACTCCAAAAACAGGAAAATACATTAGGTGACTAGAAAAGCACAGCTTCTTGTTTGATTAATTTAGGTTCACTGTATTTATTTATATTCTAAATAAAAGGGGAATGTACTCCTTCACTCCCGATTTTAATCTGTTGCTCCCTGTGCACACACCCCCCCCCAAAAAAAAAAAAACAAAGACAGGTGTCTAAGGGATTAAACCATATGAGGAAACAGAACAGAAATCCCCAATGCATTTGGATTTGAGTGTAGACAGCAGGTGCAACAAGAGACTCAGAGAACCAAATTCATTTACTTTGTTGTGTTCAGCAGAGATACAGATATTAAGTCTATTCAGACTGTTATGCTGTTGGCAGTGTGCGGTAGTGTAATTAGAAAGCCAGGCCAAAACTGAGGGTGGAGGTTTCAGCACTGTGGCTACCACGGCAACGGTGTGATGCCTAACGCCTGGCTGCTTTTGTTGGCTGGAAACCACAGAGAGCCCAAGAGCCACCTCTTATCATGATGGGATTTCATCTCTAATCCCCAATCTGAGCCGATTCTAATAAATTAGCAATTACCGCTCTGAATAGGCAGGGAGCTACAGCCTGCTCTGCATCTGATCTTACCTTCTTTTTGCTCTCTTCATCTTATTCTTGGGTCAAAGTATTTCTGTTTTGTTTAGGTTTTTTGTCCATTTTTTTGTAAAGAATTCCTTTCCAATAACACGCACATGGATACTGATTGCATTGTACACAGGTGCATGCCATCATTGTTGAAATATTAGTTTCTCAGAAACTGTTGTAGAACACAGAATCTGAGGAATTCTTTTTTTTTTGTTACCCTTGAAATCCAACTATTTTATGGCAGGGGTCTGGGTCTGCAATTTTCTATGTAATGGGTAAACAAAAAGCAAACCTATCTCTACCCTAACCAAAATAAAATAAAAACTGCAAAATTGAACCAACAACACCACCTATAGAACTCAATACATCATTACCTTAGATCAGGAAAACTGTGTACCCTGTATATGCCATCCAAATGCAAAAAATGTAACAATATGCATTGGAGAAAAGGGTAACAATAGCAGAGCCAGACAAGCACAACACATTTAAAAATATCAAACATATGATGGAAACTTGGGCACAACTTGCAATATATTTTAGAAGGTATTATCTCTCTTCCACACAAATCACAGGAGAAGAAATGAATCTACACTGGACAGAAGGAGACAGGGGCAAAGCAGAGAAAAACTGCATCACAAAATCAAATAGAATATTCCCATTTTAATAAAACAAATGCAATTTCAGTAGAATAAGATGAAATTGGAGCTTGGCCTAGAAAATATTGCGAGACAGGGAGTTCACCACTTGTTTCTCTTGGAATTCCTTTGGAGGCACCATGAGAAAAGAAGCTACTTTAAACAACAACCTACAGTAGCACTAACCCTAATTTAGTCAAAAATGAAACTCTTCCGGGTTATGAGTTCTTTTCACCTCTTTCTGGGTTCATGGAACAGTATATCTCCCACCATTATCCCTTACCCTTATACTGACCCTAACCCAAACCCTAACTTAATCGAAATGAATCTATTTCATTAGCTCCTCTTTTAATCTCTTTCTCTGCCATCCTTTGCAATCTTAATTTAATGGGACTATTCAAGATATGTAGATCTTCTATTCATCCGTACTATTCATATCTCTCTGTCATCCTCCCTAAACCTAACCGTATCCCCAATACTAACTTAATAGACCATGACTATTCCACTTTTTGAGTTCTTCTCATCACCTCTTTCTTGATTAAGACATACTGTATCTCTCTTCCATCCTCTCTAACCCTAACCCTTGGGCCTTAGAAAATATTTCACCATAAGAAAGCTTACATCTGCCTTGTTCCTGTTGCTTGCCAAGATAGGCTTCTGTTCCTCCACATCCCTGTATAGGATAAAGCTAGATAGAAATGGATAGATAAAAGAAAACACATTTTACTTCATTTTTTTTTTTGATTTTCCCATTGGGTAATACAATTTGTATTACATGTTGTCTGACATTTTTTACTCTGTTTAAGGTTGTAGAACTGTCGGTTGTATCAATTTGCCTGCAGAGATCCTTGTAAACTCTTTCTCTGGTTCAGGAGCTGTAACATAAAATGTGTTTCTTTATAGTTTTATACAAATTATAAAGAATATTATTTATAATTATCTTTATAATTAACTTGTGTCACTTGTATTTCACCAGTGTTTTAAAAATCTATGTGTCCCACAAAAGCGTTTTAATTTTTGTAAAGCCCAGTGACTTTCACACTGTGGATGTCTGATATCTTAACCTTTTCATTTTTTTAAAACTGTGTGCTGGAACTCATTCTAAACATAAATACTTGACCTATGTTTAGAAGTTTAAATTTAGGCTGTAGAACACACTTGGGAACAAATTGGGAATCTGTTTTGAATTTGAGTTTTTCTTATAACACTCTATTTCTAGCTACTGTACTATGTTAACTTTAAAGTAAAATTTTAAGAGTGTTTCAGCTCAGGTAAAAATGAAATCTAATCAGAATGTAGAGCTCTGAAGCCTACATCAAGCTTTGAAATACAATATAAAATAAATCATCCTTAAAAATTAAATTATATATTCAGCAATAGAGTTCATTTGTCCCATAGTATCTGTTTACAAGGAAGGACTACACCTGCTCTACTGCCACGTAATAGTACCCATTCCTTAGTTGCAGCTCCTTATATTTCTCTCAGCCTATCCTTTAATTCCCTGAAATAGTCATACCAACCACCAGGCAATATTGCACATTACCTTCCACGCTAAATGACAGAGGAGAGGAGCTAGTATAACTGTTTCAAGAAAATTCAAAGGACTTTTTGTACAAATAGTGTATTTGTGTTTTACACGCTGACAAACAAGCAAGCAAAGGAAATGTATGACCTTTTAGAAAATGTGTTTTAAAAATAATGAAAGCATAGAAACACAGTATTTTTGACGTAAAACAGTTACAGGTACATCTTTTCAGCCCCTCTCCCTCTTTTATGCAAGATCCAACAAATCTGCCTTTTAAGTGAAAAAAGGCTGACAATCTATATGTACATGTATGTACTATATATGTTTTTTTGGGTTTTCTGTGGACAGATTTAGTGAGTTGTCATCACTGCCATGATGTATGAGTACTGTATATTTTGTTTTCTGCTTCTTTTAATTTCTAAGAATCTTTGCTGTTTCCTGCATGTTTAAATATCAAGTTCTGTGAATTACACAATGTTTTACATGTAATTCTGAACATTATTTAGGTAAGCATTGAGCCTCCTATTAATCTGAAACACCTGCATTTCACCTGCACAGTCACTTTTTAAAACAAGAACAGACCAAAATAGGGAAATGTGGTATATGTAGATGCATTGAAATGCATTAACAAGATCACCCAATTGCTTTATCACTATGTGTAACACTAAATGGCCTTGCCTTTGAATATTGAACTGTTTCTTTTTTAGACTTTATTTTAAACAACTTAGTCATTTGAATCAAAAGCTTCACCAAAAAGAAACATCAAAGATCTAAAAAGGATCAGAAGAGCGCCCTTTCGGTCTGTCTCTGAAATCCATACAGCTCTTACAGTGTCATACACAGGGTTTCTGAATATTTAAATAATGAGACTACAGACTACAGTAAAATAAGCCCTGTATATACAACAAAGCTGTATTTTGAATAAATATCAGTTTAGACACACATCATTAAATGTCCTGAAAATGTTGCATTCAGCTGTGCTACTTATAATGCATTATTAAAAACAATATAACTTCAGACATTAAAAGATTATTATTATTTCATCCTAACCAGTTAATCATCCACAGGCCTCAGAAATATATGGAAATTATCTCTATGTGATTAACTGTTTCTGTCCTTATAACTAATTTTCCACCAGGGATGTAAGACCTATTACATTCCACTTCTATACATCAGCCTACAGTAGTGACAGATGAACATTCAGAAATATCATTAGAAATTTTGAAATTAAAATGAGGTAAAGTATTAACCTGATTGCTTTGTTTCCTGGAGGTTTTTTTTTTGTCTGTTATTAAATGATTACAGGACCATTAGAAACACTCTCAAAGGTTCTTATAACCTGATTTCTGAAGGACAAATAAAATAGACAGCCTTTGGATACAACTGGATTATATTATTAGGGACCAATATATTTTACGTTTATTAACATGCAAAATCGTCCTTTGAATGCACACCACATGATAATCATTTTTATTGAACGACAAGCATTTCCTTAGAAAAGCACCACAATATTGCATTTTCAGTCTTAGGTTTAATCATTGTGCCATTTTGTGCTCAGTAATGGCAGATATTGTTTTTTTATGCAGAAGACCCCAGTTGGTTGGAGTCATTCTTATTTTATTTTTTATGAATTAATAACATCAACTTGGCTATTAAAATAAATGATAGTTAATCATTTTATTCCCAGTAAATATTGAAAGAAGGTCTATTTTCCTTTTAAAATAAAGTGACTCAGATACAGTACAAAGCTTTTTTACTGTTTGTAATTGTTTTAAAGTATGTAAATCCTTGGAAAACTAATTTTAATTCATTCTATATTCATGCAGTATTGACATGACTATAATATGTAGCTTTAATACATAGTGAATCTATCGGTTTGACATTTTCTGTCTTAATCAGCATTTATGGAGTGGTTGTTAGTACTACTGCCTTGCAGTGACTCGTTTGATTTCAGTCACAGGATACTGTCTGTGTGGCATTTTTTATGGTCTCCTCATGGTTAAATTTTACTAGATGCTCAGCCATCCTTCAACCTCCCAAAAACATGAAGTCAGTTGATTGGCTACTTTAAATGGATCATTTCATGAGGGAAGGAGCAGGGAACCCTAACCAAACTTGCATTGTTTGAAATGGCTTTGGTGAAATTCTGCCATCTCAAGTACAGTATGTATTTGAACAATACAGTATGATCTGAATTATAATTATACCAGAACTGAATGAGCTTACTTGTCTTTTTATGGTCCCTTACAATTATTCAGACCTGGAGGTATACAATCTAATTTTAGGTGTTTAAAATCCCTGTTTGGAAGCACCCTAAAAATATACATTTTTTAGCTTCTTATAACATGAAATACCAGGTGTTGCCAC
The DNA here is from genome assembly GCF_055471065.1 of Atractosteus spatula. NCBI lineage: Eukaryota > Metazoa > Chordata > Actinopteri > Semionotiformes > Lepisosteidae > Atractosteus > Atractosteus spatula. The sequence continues at coordinate 33,387,621 of NC_142717.1, read as the reverse complement.
AGTATTTTTGTCTATTTTAAAGTACAGTGATTGGATGAAGTCAACGTTCTTCAATGCATAAATTTCCACAATATTAGAATATAAGGAAGTTTACAAATGAGAGATGTCCATTTGGCACATCTAGACCATTTGGGAGCTAATGGCGAATTGATCAAAGGATCTCATCCAGGCATTTATTGAATGAAGCCAGAATATCTAACATGGTAAACAAATGCCTCATGTATTTAGTTTTAAATGCACTTTCACTTACTGTAGTTTTCACTTTCCATTCTGGCTCTCTGGTGCTTTAGTGTTCATTCTGAAGAAGCCCACTGGGTTGACTTTGTCAGTGCCTTTAAGGATTTTGACTACTTTTATCAGGTCGCTTCATAATCCTGTCTGCTCAAGACTACCATGTACATCTGCATGGTGCCTGCATGCAAATCCCTGCACTTATCTGCATTAAGTATTATGTGCCATGTCACCATTTGAATTGCATAAGATATTTTATGGATTAGTTATTTTAATGCCACTTGAGGACGGAATGCAGAGGGGCAGAGCTTCTCCCTGAGAAGTGTGTGTCCCTGAGTGACCACAGCTGCAGAAAGTAGGTTTGTAGCTGATGAGCTACAGCTGTGGGCCGGCATTACAAATCCAGACAGCAACCTTCCCTGCAGAGAGAGCGAGACAGAGAAATCAGTCTGATCCAGTCTCAGAACTGAGAAGAAGTAAGAGTGTCTCCTGAGTAGTCTGTCTGTGTAGTGAGTAGATGAATCTACCTGGCACAGGTGGAATGAGGCAATAGATCTGGCTGAGCAGGGGCAGGTGGGATGCTGGTGTGTGTGTTTTTATGTGTGCAAAGGCACGGCGGTGAGACCTAGTTTTACTGGTGTCACACAATATTTGTGATGTCATATACCAATATAATTTATGTACATATGAAAATAACCACAATTTCTAACAAGTTCTACCAAAGCCAGTTTGTAGACTCTTATGTTATGCCACAGATACCATAACAACTATTACAGAAAATGTAATAACTCCTAAGTGCTCATTGAAAAATGGTTTTACAGAATGTTTCATGTAATTTAAATAAAATAGTTTTCTTAACTTTAAATGGTGTTATCCTGCAATCATGTAAGTGTAAAAAAATATTATTGCAACATGTTTCAGTTTCCAGTCTGTTTTATAAAGGTTAGTGTACAGTTAATTTCTGTTTTAAATCTTAAAGGAGTTCCAGTAATACAGAATGCCACGTCATCCCATCTTCTTACTTGAAATGTACTTTAAAGATATCGGTTTTGATTGGGAACCTGAGCAAACGGATTCAAGAAGTACTTAGTAAAACTGAAGAGTAAAGGAATAGACAACACCAATTATTTAATTTACCAATACATCAGTACATTCAAATATTATAAATGAATACAACATTATTATAATAAAATTGGGTGGTAAGAAAAATAGTTTTGGTTTGCAGAGAAAAAAACCTTTCTGGTTACTTCTCGTGAAGTACAGTAAGATGTTTTTTTTTCCTATGTTAAACCTATGAATTAGAGAATTGCCACTAGGTGGAGATCTTGCAAGCCAGAATTTCCACAGTAACCAAAGGCACAGTATTTCACTGGTAATAATAATAAAGTAGATGAAGAAGAAATAGTAGTATTAGCATGTGCACCATAATGCATAGTTGCAGTTTTCTGAAAGGAGATAACTGCTGGTTGCTCATTTCATTTTTGTGCATATAAATTTCAGGCGATTGAACATGCAAAAAAATGTCAGATAGTATTTAAGATTATGTTGTACATTGGTAGTAGAATGATCACTGAAGGCAGATGGTTAACGGTTTTTAATTTAAAAGTGATGGTGCATGTTAGTCTGTGCTTAGTACTGATGATCATTGCAAGCTTAAACTGAAAAAAACGTGCTTGCACTTGATTGACTTGGATCACTTTGATTTTCATTTTATGTGCTTTCTTTATTCATAGCTTTATTATTACTTATTACTTATTATTACTTACATTTTTTAGCATTGTATACATCAATTTTCAGCATTATATAGACTAAGGAACACCGTAGAAGTTATATTAATGCTCCCAGACTTTTGTTTTACAAAGTTTTATTTTTTGTAATTAGAGTACACATCATGCCTGTTAAAGTGACATGATCTTTTAAGGATGGAAATTTAAATATAATCTCCAGTTGCTGAAACCAAAGCAATACAATAAAAGGCACAGAAATTACAATGATGAATCAGACAGAATTAATGTAGAGTTTGAAAGAGTAGATGTTAATGAGGTAGTCAGAGATGAATGAATGACTATTATTGATATCTGTAATTATATGCCACATTTTATATGCTATGATTTTATATTCAAAGCAAAAGCAACACAGATATTCATGTAACTCAATATTTCATACAATATTATATAATTTTATATTTCATGTTTTTACAGGGCACACACAGACACAAACGCACTCACATAGGGGCCAGTTTTAGAGAAATAACTACCTGTATGTCTTTGGACTTTAGAAAGAAACCAAAGCACCAATACAAATTCTACACAGATCCTACCCTAGGAATTAAGCTCAGGGCCCCAACACTGCAACACAGCAATGCGAAACACTGTGCTACTGTGTTGCCCCAAAATTGCATAATCTAAATTATAATTATTATATGTACAGTAATATATATAAAATACTGTATATTTAAAAAATTACCCATAAAAGTGTAGTTTAACAAATATGTAAACATTATATGTTGCAAAGGAACAAATAATAGGTTTATTCCATACTGAAAAGAGAAGAAAGAAAGTGTTTAAGATCTTTCTAGCTGATGCAGCTACCCACCTGAACATTATATGTTTCCCAGTTCCACACAACAAATATAATATTCCATTTCCACACAGCCTATATTCAGGATTCCAGTACCGGCTCCTTAGCATGGAGGTGGAGAAATCAGACCAGGGGTGGTCTGCTGGCCCTGTGGCTAAGGATCTGCGCCTGTGGCTGGAAGGTTGCCGGTTCATATCCCGTGGCTGGCAGAGGAATCCTACTCTGTTGGGCCCCTGAGCAAGGCCCTTAACCCCAACTGCTCCAGGGGTGCTGTATAAGTGGCTGACCCTGAGCTCTGACCCCAAGCTTCTCTCCCTGTCTGTGTGTCTCATGGAGAGCAAGTTGGGGGATGCAAAAAGACAGATTCCTAATACAAGAAATTGTATATGGCCAATAAAGTGATCTGTCTTTCTCTATCTCTGGAATATAAAATAGCATGTGATTTAATTAAATATAGTATATTCAACAATTTATCACCAGTCAATGCAAGGAAGTCAGTGTTTGAGTCCTTGTAAGGATTCTTACAGCAGTGCATTGCACAGGTTATAGCTAATCTTGAGATACCAGATAAAAGAACATTACAATAGTCCAGTCTTGATGTTACAAGAGCATGTGTTTACTGAGCAATGAGATGACAGAAAGTATTTAGTCTTAGTAATATTTCTGAGGTGATAATCTTGATTTTATATTGATGTTTTATCAAATATAATCTCTTATCAAAGACGATACCTGCTGTTTGTTGATCACTTCAGACTTCAAATTACAGGTTAAAACTTTTAAATATAGTGCTGTCTGATCAATATGTTGCCCAGGTGGAATTAGCAAGACTGCATTTTCAAGAAATATTTATATTTCCATAATTTAATAATAGCAACACAAATAAATTGTAAGTAGCACCATACAACACAGCCGTATTACACCTGCATAGAAATTAAGTTTATACAGTGTTCACAAATAATCTGACCGAAGGATAACATACTGTATATAAGGGATAAGGGATACTGAAGCTCTTATGAAAAGAGAATCTTATCAAGACAATTTGAGAAGAGAACGAACTATTGCTATTTCCAGAGAACTACTAATAATATCAAGAACATTTCAGTGCCAAGAAAAAAAGTTTATGCATTTTTTAAGCAATTTCTTGCTTTTACATGTTATGTTCCTGTTGGTCATGTCATGTCATTTGAAAAAATCGCTTTATACCATACCGTGTCACGGGAAGCCGGAGCATACCCAGCAAGCAACAAGCACAAGGCAGGGTTCCTGTTGGTGCTCAAAATAAATACATGCCCCCTTGATATACATTATTGAGTAACTATTAAGTTTTGGCTTAGTCTGGATTAAACCTGTGATATCAAATGTTATGACATATTCTGTAGTTTGAGTGTTGTTCTTTACCATTTAAGCCATTCAGGAGACATTATTAATCATACTCCTTTTGTGAAAAAGTGACTACTCTAAGTCTCAGTCTTTTATGCAATTACACATAGTTCTGAATTCAATTACATTTATTTCTTTCTTATCCTGGTTTGTTTTCAATTTGTAATATGTTTTTTGAGAACGCTAAGTTACTCTTTTGAGTTATGAATGCCTCCTCAAAGTCTTTGTTGTCTCAAGCCAAAGGTGTTTATACTTTATTTTAACCATACCTACTTACTGTATTATTTGGAAAGGTACGATATGTATTAAAGAACTTATGTCAATTTCAAGAAATACACATGCTATGCTCATGTCATCATTACAATTGTAATATGATTCTCAATTCCATTAACTGTGGGCATTCCTGGTCCACCTACTTCAGCTTTTTAGTTTATAACAAATTGGAATAACAAGTATTTTCTATAATACCCACATGAATAAAGCACTCAACCAGATAAATGACCATGTAAATTTTAATGTACATGTTGACAGTGTAGCTTAACATCTAATCTGTAAACTGACTCATGCTGATTAATCATACTGTGTCTAAATGTGTTCTCCGCTAAATGTATACATCAGAGATTCAAGCCTCCCACAGATCCGTACATATGAAGTTAGACAAGCATATACATTTCTTCAGTCCTCAGGGATGCACTACCATTAAGCATGGTGGTTTCTTATTTGCCTTTGTATTTTCCAAGAGGGTTTTAATGATGCTTAGCTTGGTCCATGCATAAAAAATGACATATTTCCAACAATAATACAACTGTTTTAAGACGTGTCTACTCAGTTATTGAGAAAATGATGGATTTCTCAAAATGCTGAATGCTAAATCTTTCTAAATGCTGAAACCACTACAAAATAAAACCTGAGGGAAAACAAGAACCAAAGAGCAAGCTTTTCAAAATCATATGCACTTTGATAATTTAAGATTGATTAAATAATTGAGAATTTTTATTTTAATGAAAATCAGTTTGAAAGGTAGTCTTTGGAACTGAAGGCTTCTGCTTGTCCATAATCCAATGATCCTACGCAAAAGGATGGCATGGTGGCGTAGTGCTGCCTCTCAGCTCTGGGACCATGATTTAATTCCAGACCTGGGGTGCTATCTGTGTGGAATTTGTTTCTCCCTGTGTTCATGTGGGTTTCCTTCGGATGCTCTGGAATTCACCCACAGCCCCAAAACATACTGGTATGTTAACGGGCTTTTGAGACAATTGCGTCTGTGTTTGTGTCTGTCTGCCGTGTGATGGACTGGTGTCCTGTCCAGAGTGTACCCTTGCTTGCTAGATAGGGTCCATCTCCCCCACAGCCCTGAATTAGAAAATGGATGGATGGATCCTATCCATGCTTCATTTTAAATTCAAAGTACCCAGAATAATCCAGACTGTGACATCAGTTCTGTTGAAAAGAATGTAAAAAAGGTTACAAGCAAGACAATGCCATTTGGCTTTTCCAGCTCATTTGGATGCTAACAGTTAAGTGATCCAAGGATCTTATCCAGGGGATAACTGAAAGAAGCAGGCTATCAGCCTGTGATATTATGGATATTTCAATGAAGATTTAACAATTTAATAAAGAATACAGTATATATTATTCATATCTTTTACAGAGATTGTCCTGACTTCCTGACTTTCCATTAGCTGAATAAGATGTTTTGAAATTATATATATTTATACAGTTTGTGTAGGATGTTTTTATTGAAGAGATATTGAAGGCAAAAGTTTGTCAACAGAATGCAAATGAGGTACTGTAAGTACAATCCTTTACTTATTACGTATTTTATTTTGTTGAGTTTTTGAGCTTCAGTTAAAGTATGCAGAATTAACAACACATTTTAATTATACTGTAGACTCCTGAGACCTCCTAACTGAAATAAAATAATATTGCCTTTTATTCCTCTTACAGTGGCCACAAGTTACCACAAAGAGCTCTCTTCTTCTCTTCACTTACCATAAATTTTCAATAGAGTTATCTTCTAACACCAAGTTTCTTATGAAATGATTAATTAATCTGTTTTTAGTGTTATTTTAGTAATATATCTTCTCCACAAGAAACAGACTGAATCTCATGAATAAAAATCACAAAGGCTAATTGTACATATTTTAATAAATTATTAATGAAAAAGTCTATGTTGATTTTCATGAGTAAATAAATGTGATAACATTTTACAGAATTTAATATAATTTAATTGAATTTGACGTTTCAAAATGTTTCTGATTTTCATTTGACATCTTATCATGATAGTACTATTGATGGAAACAACATTGAATTTTCCTACCTTAATCACAGAATGTTTTTAAAGAACAAAGAAAGGAGGCATAATTAATTGCAGAAATTCTAATTCTCTGTTTTTTGATTTAGTGTTGCATAACAGGTATTAATGTAAGAAACTTTTTGTATGTGAAACCAACTTTCACTAAGAAGGTGATTTCTGACTGCTGCTACACCATGAGCACCAGGTTAAATATTCTGACCCCACCCCCTATTTATTTTGATATGATGGAAAGTCTCATTTTAAACCAGAGATACGTCAGGATATACAGTATAACCCAACACAACATAATGGGACAAGAGACAAGATATATTGCTTCTTGGATCCACAACAGGTAATACACAATTACAATTACAATAATATCCCATATACCAGAGAAATCATCTGAGCACAGTCCTTTGTCACTGAATAATCCTTGAAATTTGAAATTCCTTTCTCTGAAATTTTTTTCCAGTATTTTGGTTAAATTCTAAGTATTGTATGATGAGATAACAAATATAAAAGGATAATTTATGTTTTAGTGTTGGGCATTAACTCTCCTGGTTGAGTTCTTATGTAAGGTCAAGACTGTTAAAACCCCACTCACTTGCAAAGAATGAACCAGGAGAGTTCATCCCCAATGATTTTTCATTTCATGTGGCATGAATCTCAGATTGTAACTCTGCAAGAGTTACTGTCTGACCAAAACTGACCTAAGCATCTTTGGGTGGGCTATTCCAGTCCCTTCCACAATTAGAGGCAGAAGTGGAGAGAATTGGTGTGGATATTGCAAAGGTTGTTGGTTCAAATATTTGATGAGGCATTGCTATACCCTTGCTCAAGGTACTTTTCCTAGCTATATAAATGGGTACAAATATAAGTTGTTTTGGATAAAGAAAATAAGTCAATATAAAAACATTATTCTACAATTATTATGTTTGAGTGGGAAAAAAACATGTCACACTCACAAACAAATATATCAAATTTCTACCTGACCTCACACATTATCTAGGGTGCATGAAATATTCTGGGCTTGCAGCATTTGGCCCTTCTTCTGAGGAGGCAGCTTCTGGCTGATGCATCTCCAGCTGCACATGGTGAATAATATTTCAGATCTGCCTAAAATGGAACAAAATGTTGTGCCAACTACAACAGACAGGGCATGACATAATTAGCAATGAAGCAAACATATTTTTGTGGGTAAGCTTTACTCTGTGAGGATCTGAGACCTCCCACTTAAAGTCCAGAAATTAGTCAGATTGATTATCCATCTCCACAAGCATACCAGGGTGCTTTCTCTTTACACAGAAAAATCAAGCATCAAGAAAAATAAAGAAATGTCAAACCCTTGCACAGTTTTCACATTTTGTTGCTCCAAAGCTTGCAGTAATGATAATTTGAAGTATCAATAAATATTTATTCAGAAGAAAATAAACAGATCACCAAGATGGTGTCACATCCAGTATACCTAGAGGGCGCTCTACTTCTGTCCCGTTCCTAGTTCCCTGTGATTATTCATGTCTTTCTGGTGTGTCTTGTGTAGCCTATTAACTTGTTTCTGCTCTGCTCCTCGCTCAGCATTGACGTTCGGATGTCCTGAGATCCGCCTAGCACCAGGTCGCTCCTGATTAAGGTTCTGTAATCAGGCACTGAATTTCAGAAAGCATTCAACCATGAAAACCAAAACAACTCAGGGAGGAAGCTGTATAAAGGCACAGTTCAGGAGAAGGGAGGGAATTATCTTAATATTTCTATGAACAAAACAAAGTTGATAATTAAGAAGTGGAAGATACCTAGGCAGGCTAGACCAGGCTGTATCTCCAAACTAAGCAACTTGGCAAGGAGGAAACTGGTTAGGAATGATTCCGTGAGGCCATCAGTGACTTTGAAAGAGTTATAGAGTTACTGTATACTGTATATCTCAGCGGCTGAGATAGGAAAAAAATGTCCATACTGTAGGTCAACAATATCCTGATCAATTCTCAAAGAGGGTTTTAATGGAACTAAAATAAAAAACACCTCAGATCCTACTGTCGGGTTTGCAGTATAAAACACCTAAGTGATACTGGAAATGTGGTGAAAGATTTTGTGGACTTACAATATAATTTTGCAACATTTATTATAAATGCAAAGTGTTAAATCTGACACAAACCTAACAAATCTGTTAAATCTGACACAAACCTAACAAGGTCTGGTCAGCACAATCCCTACTATAAAACATGATGATGGCAGCAATACATTACAGATCTTCTTATCAGCAGAGATTGGGATGCTTATCAAGATGGGTGGGAATATACTGTAGATGGTACAAACTACTGACAATTCTTTTGATTTGGACACTACATTCAGTGCCGTTCAGAGTTATATATACCCCAGTTAAATGAGACCAAAAAAACATCCTATAACAAACCAATACATAAAGTGGATGATGTGTTTCTCTCTTATTATAGTTATCTTACTCATATTCCTGTTTTTGTCAATTGCCTTCTATTTTGTTATGTGCTTTTGATAATGAAGTACATTATACCAGTAACCTTCAAATTCGTAATAATGGACACTAGTCATATTCCAAGGTGTGGAGGTCAATGAACATTAAGCTGCAGGCTTAGGAGTGCCCTCTGGCCTTAAACATTGTAGCTGCTACATGCTGTATGTCTTCTGTGTGTTACATCTTTTTATATACCAGGGAAATGAGAAATCCTCAGAGGCCTTTCTATACTTCCAGTTCATTTCTGAAGAACAGACTCTTCTTTATTTGGGTTTCATTTTTGTTGGATTTAATTTTATGTAATTAATAATTTGAATCAGGCAAATACTAAATACAGTATGAATATTTAAAGGCTGTTATAATTCATTTTCTTTAAAATGACTGGTTATCTGTTAATCACACAATGCATATGAAACAAAAAATCGTTCCACCGTATCATAATAATGTTTTTTTGCATAAATTTCCTAAAGCACCCCTTTAATACCATACTCTAATAAACATCAGAGTTAATAGGGTTAAGTGTAGCAGCTCATTACTCTTTTAAATAAGTTAACAGATGAAAAACCACCCAGCAATGTAATGAAGTATGTTTTTATCAGTCTTTACAGGAAGTTTCATTATCCGAGTATCATTCTGCATATAGAAAGAACTTCCTGAAGGTGACCTTTTGATGACTGTAACCATGGAAACCATTCTCTCTTCTGTGTGGCACAGCTTGTACACACAGAAAAATTACAGACATGCTGTTTCAGAAACACCATACTGCCTGAAGTGCTATAAATGATCCATGCTATGAATGAACATAACTCAAGCATATAAGACGTTCCACCAGCTTTCTTGTTGTTGATTGATTGGCTGATTTATCAAAAGATATTGTCTTTCAGAAAATGTCTGAAATTTGAACATATAATTAATATTCTGTAGTTTATGTTTTCTCCTTTTTTAAAATGTAGGTTATGTTCTAGAAACCAATGGCTGTGATGACAATAAAATTGCATCATTATGGGTTTTTAGCAATGTTCCATAGCATATACACATATTTGTTTTTTACTTACTCTAAGCAATACTAAATCAAATAATAAATACTTTAATAAAGCACATATAGTGTATGCTCACAGAAGTGAAGCATGTATGAACATTTTCTGTTTAAGAACATAAACTTAGCTGTTACCTGCTGTTGTTTTGGACATTATCTGTTCTAATTTGCACATTACCAGTTGTTCTTTTCTTGCAAAATTGTATTGTTATTTGCACTACTTACCATCTGAGAGCTAGCTAAACAGCATTTCATTATACCATATACCGTACCTGTGTATGAGTATAATGACAATAAACATGAATGTGAATAAGGATTAATTTGCATTATTCTTCGAATAGCTCCTTAGACTAAGTCTTCCATCTCTTATGGGGAGGTCAGTGCATTTTTAATACTGTATAGCAAGCCGGGTAATAATGAAATGTGGATAAAAGGTCAACAGATGTAAGCTACATTTTATTTATGATCAGAGATCATAAATAAAATGCATCAGAGAACATTGCCCAGTAAAAATGTCATTTTTTCTATTCCTTTTTCAAATTATTTTTCTGTGATTTGAAGAAAACAGGGACATCATGTGATACTGTATACACAAACTCTTATTCAAAATGTAAGATTCCTGGATTTACAGTATAATGTTGTTAAAGTTTCTGTAAAGCAGTAAATTTTAATTTTAAAATTGTTATTGTTACAAGTCTGTGCCTCTAATCCATATGGTTCAATATAGAAAAGGGTATACAAGAGATAAAAAAGCAGGTACCCATGGTAATATCATATTATTTTACAATTTGAATACTTTTAGTAACCTGGCAGATATTTTCATTTTAATAAACGTGTACTCAGTTTGAGCCCATTTTCAATTATTGTGCACTGCAAAACTCTATCCACATTGTTGTTACCAAGGTTACATGCTAGCAATTATTATTAAGTATTCTTTTAATTTGTATGCACAGTTGATAAAAGAGATCCTGTCAAGGTAAAAAAGAAGCATATAACCCTTAAAGCCCCTGTAAATTGCAACAGATAAGAAAAGCTACAATTTAATAATCTTAATAAGATCTCCAAGGCTTTTTTGCAAATACAGTAATCATTAGAGCTGAGTGCTTTATAACCCTATCCCTGTATTGGCTTTTAGTAGCAATCATAATGCAGCATAGGAGGAAAGGACATGCACAGTTTAGCCTCTAGAACATTTTGTTCTGCAATTTTTCAGTTAATATACTCCTAAATCAGTCTGCACATGCTGATGCAAATCTTTTTTTTTTTAATTCCCATGCAGTATAATATTTTGCTTAAGGACATATTGTGATGGGCGCAGCATGTCATAGTGGTCTCAGCTTCAAGCAGTCAGGGAAAGACTTTGTACTGCAGTCCATATTAATGCTTAAATGTAGACATCTTGAGCTAAAAAAAATAAACAATGATGAAGTTTTAGTTATTTATAATAATCCTGAAGCTGAAGGCTAAGATTCAAGAAACCAGTCAAATCCATTCCTTATACAGGAGTCTATTACAGACAGTTTCTTGTTTTCTTCAATGAGTATACACGCTATTGCCATACTTTCTGCTTTCATTTCTGAGTTACACCAAACCTCTGTTTTCAAGTATTTTTAACACCAGTATACACAAATGTAGAATTCTGGTATCGTTTCATGTCAGGTGGATTGTTTTGATTTAAGGATTTAATGATAATTATATAGGAGATCATTAGAAGGTCATTGCACTCCTTCCAAAACTAATATTCCTTATTAGCATTATAATAATAAAAAATGCCTTGCATCCTTGTATATGTCATAGACATTAGTTTTGAATGCTGCTGCATTGAAAATTGATAGCTATAAAGTTAGCTTTAAATATAACCGTGACATTTAGCGGCAGACTGATAGACGAAGGCCGTGCATTTGCAGACAACTTGACACTAGAGACTACAAAACAACCTATAATTCCGATAAAATTGATCTAATAATTTGTTCATTGCTTAGATTATTGGTGAACAATAATAATGTTTGGGTGCATTGCCATATTGGTTAAATTAGTATTTTGCTTGATATATGAGGGGTATGCATGGGGCTTTTAGTGGTCATTGTATGTTTTATTATTTGCAGATCTGTAGGACAGCCTAGAGATTGGGATCAACAACTAATACATGTCAGACAAAGTTTTGTAACCAATTTATTGTCTTTTTTTGGTTTATTGATTAAAAACTGATTCTAATATCTGACATTATCTGTTGTCCAACATAATGTACATCATAAGATCACATACAGTACTATCACAGTCTTTTTCTTCTTTTTCCATTCAATAGGAAACTTGTTAAAGTTCTGCTCTACTTAAGAGGATTAATGTTACAATATGATTACACGTATCTACTGTATGTGTCATACTACTATTATATTGTATATATATTCATCTGAAATGTGAATAAATTGATCACCAGTTAACAAACTCATAAAATTAATGCTTTTTCAGCTATATCTATGCCATTGATGAACTAGGGTTTTCACTGTAATAAAAGATTTCTCTTCTTGGAGAATGGAGACAGAACTCCATTCATTGGCCTTGGTCTATGCCTCATGATCCAACCATTCTGCCTCCTTCTGATGGGATTGACAGCATCAATACCAGTCCATTGACTGAGGCAAAACTGAGTGTAGCCATTAAATTAAGAAAAAATGGTAAAGCCCCTAGAATTAACTCTTTGCAGGCAGAGCTGATGAAAGCAGATGCACACGCGGCTCCCAGGGTACGTACAGTGCTCTTCTCTGATATATGGGAAAATAAAGGCGTGCTGGAAAACTGCAGAAGAAAGGGGGACTTCTGTAGCTGTGACAACAAAAAAGCAATTACTCCTTCCCATTCCCAGCAACATTTTCTATAATATTCTCCTCAAATGGATCGCTGATGCTTTCGATAGCAAGTTTGGTCAAGAGCAAGTCGGGAAATCTTAATTAAGCAGAATTACCGAATTATAAAAAGTATGTTGTTTTCTGTTTTTGTAAGAAAAATGTAGAAATCTTATGGTGAGAGTCAATGTTGCATCTGGAAGTGCACTATCGTATAATGTGATGAATAGTTTAATGAGGTGGACTGTATGATAAAATAAGAGTCATTGAATTGAAAATAATGGCAGTACAATTTGTTCAATCTAGTATCACATAATGTTCTGGGGTTGCTAATTTTACATACTGTAAGTATAATTTTAGCATGATATAAGTACCAAGAGTTTATGTTTCATTCAGTTTAAGAATAATCTATCAAGAAAAGAATACATTCAAGTCTTTGTGAATCTTAGTCTTTAAATATTGTTTAGGGTTTCTTAATTATATACTAACACAGAAGCAAGGTGTATGAATAGAATACATAAATAGACATCGGTCATAGGAAGCAGCAAAATTATGCCTGCAACTCTTCAGCCATTTATATTTAACTCATATTACAGTATATTTCAATTACATACAGTACAAAGCAAAGATTTTTGTCAAAGAACATGACAAGGAAGTTTATGTTTTATTTTTGTTTGAAAAATATCTGCATAAAAATTAATGAAATCATGATAAAAATTTCAACTCATGAATACATGTATTAAAGTAGAAGGGAAGTTAGAAGGGGGCAGCATGGTGGAGCAGGGGTTAGCATCTCTAGGGCCTTGGGTTCAATTCCAGACCATTGGTGCTAGACCAGTGGGTTCTCCGGTTTTCTCCCACAGTCCAAAGACAAGCTGGTAGTATCACAGAAGCCAGTCCCAGCTCCCGTGAAAGGCATAGTAAAGACGCTCTGTGGACGGTATAATCTGGAAGTGGCTGGAGAAGGACAAAAGGGAAGCCAAAGCAAGGAATGAACGGGAGGACGAACAGGGGACGGTGACGGCAGTGATCTAGTCCATAGGGATGTCCAAAAAGGGGAATCAGGGTGCAGTCCAATGTATAGGTACAGTGAGATCCATCCAGACGAACTCAGGGTAAAGGAATCCAGGAACATGGAAGGTAAAACCATAACGGAGCAAGGTGCTCTGAGCCCCGGACTCAGATGGTCAGAGCGCCTGGGGAAAAGGCTTTGCCCTTGGGCTTCTCCTGAGCCCGGTGGATAGGCGGACCTTCAGAGGTCTGTCTTCCAATACTGAGCACAGAATAGAGGAGATGCCAGGCTTAAATAATAAAAAAGGTAACAAGACACAGGTGTAGCAATACAAAAGGGTAGGAGCGCCCTCTAGAGGAAGGAAGATGATCGTGACAGGTAGGTTAAATGGTTTCTTGGAAAATTGGCTCAAGGTGTGAGTGTGTGAGTGTCTGTGTTTGTGTGTCTGCTCTATGATGGACTTCCATCTCATACGGAGTGTGCCCTGCCTTGCAGCCATTGCTTGATGGCTTAGGCTCCAACTCCCCCACTACCTTGAAATGGCAGAAGCAGTTAGAAATTGGATAGATGGATGGAAGGTGGGAGAAACCAAATAATATCACAAAGGAAGTTATATGGGGGGCAATGGCCAAGAGAAAACCAAAGAGAAAAACAAAATAAATGATTAGGTAATTAAGTGCTTATACCTAAAAGCTAAGAGTATTAGAAACAAATTAGATTAAATTGAAGCTACCACATTAACAGACAATTATGATATTATTGGAATCACAGAAAAATGGCTAACTGAAAAATGATGGAGATGAATGAATAATCATATTAGTGGATGCACACTGTTTCAGAGAGATAGAGGAAAGACAGAACTGTAGAGCTGTAACATTATATTTCATAAAGCACATTAAGGCTCAGGATCTAAATCTAGGGGAATCAACATTCTCTGAATTTATATGGGTCAGACTCATTCAAAACCATTCCAAAGTGTTAAGAATATTCTATAGACCATCAAATACAGATGTTGATTATTCCAACACTGTATAATTAAATTAAGATGTGCAAAGTTTTATAGGTTTTTATATTTAACTTTCCTCACATTGACTGGAAAAGATCTATAGGAATGTCAGCAGTAAAAACTGAAATGGTAGACATGATTAATGATTGTTTTATAAAACATTTTGTAGGACCACCTGGAAATGCTAGTTAAAGTCTTGTCCTTTCAAACAATCAAGACAGAGTGAGGCAAATGTGAGGCTAACAGCAGAGACAAATGCATAATATACAGTATATACAAAATGGGAAACACTAAGTAATATGATTACGTTGACACATTTACATCTTCTATACAATGTGAGGAAACATTCCTTTATAAAATGTTAGGATACTGTTTACTGTATATACTTTAAATCGTAGCATTATAATCAAGTGATATTATGTTGAAATTGAATAATGCACTAAAAGGACTCATTTAGAAAGTTGTGGAATCTGCCTGGGAACAGCAACCAGATAGTGTTCATTCTGGAGCTTAAAGGAAAAACAAATCATGTTGAAACAGGATAAGATACAATATATTAATCAATTAAAAACTGATTTCAGGTATAACCAAAACAGCCCTACAGTATATAACACATAATAGGTTTTCCTATCTCAATTCCAAGATAAGGGGCTAACATCCTCTGCATCTCAGTTCAAGTTGAATCAAACAAGTCTTTATTTGATTTACACACTTGCAGTACAATGGCAAAATATTAATTTACAGAACACCTACAGTAGAACACTCCTTAAGAAATGAATTGGGCATCTTATAACCATGAGGTTATGCTCCTGAGCAAAGATCACACCTGTTTGAGTGGTTAATATTCACATCTTCTTAATGTATTGCAACTGCTTGCTCTTAAAAAGCAACAAGATATTTTTTAAGTTACAGTATACTGTAGGTTTCACTGATCAAAATTAGCTGTGTCACACCAATGAGCCCTGATGGGGGTGAAACAACTACTGTATCTCTGACTGATAACTTTAGGTGCAGAACGTGAAATTGGTCTCTTCTTATTATGTTATAATATACTCTCTAGTTATGCTCTCTAGCTTTGTGAAACAGATAGAATTAATTAATATTCACATTCAGATAATTCTTAGTGGCTGCTTCTCTAAAAAGCTGCACTCTGAAAGGTGCTCCATCTAAGATATGTATGTACATAGTGTATAATTATATATTATGAAAGCAAAGACAATCTGCTCAAAAGACTACCTGTTAATCAAAAATCAATGCATTTTGGAAAATGTGCTGCCTATGAAACTTCACTAGTTTTTGCTTAAATTGAATCATGGCAACAAAAACACACAGTTCTCAAAGAACTCAATTTTAATTATTTTTTTGGAAATTAAAGACCGTTGACTAAAAACAAAATACAAATGATAAGATCGTATCATGTTTACCATTCCTAGCTGGGCATGTTTCGTGTTACACTTTTGTTTGGTGAACAGCCTTGTGCTGTTTCTATGGTAACCATCATGAAAGATGTAATTGTCTTCACTCAGCCATGAGGAGAAACACCTTGAGAGAAAATTATAATAGAAATAGAAAATAAATAGAAAAAAAACATTTATATCGAGAAATCAATGTAACTAATTATAAATATGGTTAAATTTGGAAATTTCAACATGGCAGAAGCAATGGTGTGATGAAATGTTAGCAATGTTGAAGCAATTCTTTGTTAAACCCGAATGAAGTGGAAACTATAACTACTGCTTTTTAACGAAAACTTAAAAAAAATGGAAATAGAAATAATTATGATATTCTAGCTCTAAAGTTTGGGTAAGATATTTAGTATATGATATTGAAATATCATTAGGTGTGTAGGTTCTGAGGATTACTTTTTCTGGCTACAGCCAGTCGAATTGTTGCAAGAAATAAAATGTTTTGAAAAATATGCCAGATATTCTTGGCTGAGCTCTCTTTGTATTTCAATTGAAGACTTCATGGGGCATGTTTTTATCAGCTGTTTGAAGAACTGTCAAGAACTGTCAACATTAAGATAGGTTGCCATTGTATTGGATGGATAAAGTCCTAATGTGGAGAAACAACATACTGTACTGTATGGGAAAAACAAATAGAACATAATAAGCATTAGAGGAAAGAGTGAGAGAGGATGCTCAGAAAGGAAGTCGCTTCACAGTATTTCCTGTCAACGCTCTTCCACCTGCACTCTGGAAAAGACTATTAACTTTCTGTCTGTTTCCATCACTGTATCTAAACAATAAAAGAACATATCTGTTCAAGTTCCTTTCTTCTGCTATTTACATATTGTACATATTGCTCCTGAAATATTGCATTAGTAAGAGGGTGGGATCTTTGACACTGACATTGGAGAGTTCTGTCTAGGCCTGCTTGAGACCAGAGAACTCAAGACTTGAATTTATCTTTTTTACATATCAAAATCATATTCACAATGACATTTATGATAGTGACAGTACTTTTTCTTAGGCTTGCATATATTGATACATATATATTATATTGTTCAGAATTACTTTTAATTTAGGTTTTCTAAAATGAGTTAACATATTTTTTAAATTGGTTTTTCAACAGGATTGCAGTATTTTCCATTTAAATTCAGTTTTTATGCAAATGTATCAACTGTTAAGACAACAAAAAGTAAAATATAAAATCAAACAAATGAAAACACAACTCAGTGCATAAAATCTGCTCTGCATAATTGATGCCAAAATCTTCCGAGACTTGGAACAGTGCAGAATTCTGCCTGAAGAATTAACAAGTCTAATTAAAAAGTCACTCCTTTGAGGGACTGTTAAATGCACATAAGGAGCTTGTAATGGTTGTATTTTTAAATATCCATTAACTAGGAGTCAAAGGTGACACGTGTGTATCACAGAGCAGAAAAGCCCTTCAGACTGAACTCACTAGGGCTCAATTGAATTTGCTGTGAGGAATATTCAGCCATTTGATTTATCAGAACATGAAAAACTTAGGCTCCCCCACAGTCCCCTAAATACCAAAGTTAGCAAAAATAATGAAAACCATGGTCCATATTAACCTTTCCTCAAAGATCAGGCTCCATGGAGACCCATGCAAGACATTTATAAATGATGGCTGTTAAACAGTGGTTATGTGATAATTTCACTTCATTTGTCTGTCTTTGTCACCTGTGTACTTTCTTTAGCATTGGCTTGTCAGTTAATGTACAAGTCACTATTGTTAAAGAAAAATGACTTGTGTCTATTAAATGTGCCATGGAGACATGGTTCAGGAAATTGACTCATATTGGGTTAAATTCCCAATTTGGCTAAAATAATAGGTTCACCTTTTCAGTAGTAAGAGAAACCATTCATCTGAAAACTGTTTTCTTCATTAGCCACATACAATCCAGAAAACAATACAAATTTGCTGTTTTTATTATCCTATTATTTATCTAATAGTCTAGGATAACTTCTTTTACCCTAAGTTAGTGATAACAACAACTTTTATTTATAAAGGGCCTTTCCAAACCCAAGGACACTGTACATCTTGAATAAAGAAAAAGACAAGAAAAATACATTAAGGGTAAATGGAAAAAAAAGTGATGGCAACAGTGTTGATCTGGCACAGCAGGAAAAGCAGATTTAAAAAATGGTATTAGTAAATGTACGTACTGTACTGTATAATAATCTATTTCAGAATCTGTTCCTGTGAACTCTGTAACTGTGAATGGAACAGATATTGAAACATTTGCACTATTATTGATTTAAATTAATTTGGACTACCAATACAGAGGCAAGGTACTGTATTTAAAGGTTCAACAAAGGTTGTATTTTTTAAGGAAATTAAGGAATTTTAATGTACAGCAGAAAGCACAATGTTGACAGTTTTTATTCAGAGCATTTTAACCTATTGTATCCAGAGCTGAGGAGGTACCTTGCAGAACAAAAACAAGTTAAACAAGGTGATCGGGACTGGTGACAACATTACCGGCACATTCTTGGATTCAATAACATACAGTACCTAACAGAGCGACTTGTTATTAGTGTGGAACATAAAATCTTACTTGACCCCTCTCATCCTTTTTTTTAGAATATACTCTCCTGCCCTCTGGAAGCAGTTACCAGATCCCCTGTATGAAGACTAAACAAGTATTTATTTAATTTATACCTAAAAGCATTCAATTGTTCAACAATGAAAAGAGATTGGATATAGGGATATTCTTCTTATTGTTGTTTAAGACACTTTACCAGATAATTGTATGCTTTCAATCTTATGATACTGGATTCAGGTCTGACTGAGCAATGTTGGTAAATGTTGTTTTGTATCATAGTATTATACTATTGCTCTATTGCATTATTGTCATATACGGTTTGTTATGACCTCTTGATGTGCAAGACAAATCCCCTTAGAAGTTATAAAGGTTAAGCCAATAATTTAATTGCTTTCTTAACATGTTTGATATACATTTAATTAATCTAAGTAATAGTATTTATTATGAGTTTTGAATGATGTATATATTTAATTAGACCGATTAATGAGTTACTGTAACTGATGGTATATTAAATGTACACAATGAACCTTGTATTTTTATTTCTTTTTAATCTTAATATCTTGGTAACTCTCACATAAACAATCTGCCATTCTTATCTAGGCATTGTATTTTAAATCCATGTGCCGATAGCTTCTTATTCTGTTGATTGATTCCTAATAGCTCTGGTCTGGTATTCTTCTCTGGTATTCCGAAAAAGTCCTATGGAATGGATTTATCAATATCTTTCAAGACTGAAGGAACACTTAAATCAAGTTCCTTCTTTTAAAATGTCTTTTTTTTTCTTTGCGGAAGACTTTCTGGAATAGACCTTAACAGGATAATGATCCAAAGCCAGAGTAATGAACACTGGTTTCCAAAAGAAAATTGTTTAAAATGTATGTACTGTAACTCTAAAATGTAAACAGTATGTGTTTCATTTTGAACTTACAGTATGTTTCCAAAGTTTCATGGCCAGAAAACATATTTGTCTCTTTTATGCTGTCAATACCTGAAGCATTTCTTGCCTTTTTTTTAATAAATAAAAACCATTCCTTCAGATGACTTTGATGCTTCCTTATTATTTAAAACAAAAATGACTGTCAGTGTATTGCAATATGACAAGCCACAGCAACACTCTTTAAAAAAAAGAAATAGCTCAAAATTTGCAGAAAGCTCTGAAAGCCCACTAAAATTATCTATTTCTTTTTCATATTTTATAACATAAAGTTTACTTTTGGGTAATTCCATGAGTACATTTAATCGTACTAGAACAAATAATTATCCTGTGTTCAACTTGGTAATTTCAAGTGGCCATAAGTACTTATTTGGACATGTTCACTTTAAGACAAATTCAGAGACAAATTCAAGTCAATATTTGGTTGCATATTCCTTTGAGCCAATAACTGCATATAATCCTTGATCTGTTGAGCTCACCTGAGATGCTTTGTTGCAGCCACCTTCAGTTCTTGACTATTCTTAGGTTATTTTGATTCTTTTCTTCTGCATGTGAGAGAAATGTTCACTTTCCATTTCCCTGATGAATTCCCTGGCTCCACTGGCCATTTGTTTGTGTTGTGTGAACACTATTTTACATTCTGGAGTGCTATTTTGCAAAAATTGAAAAATATGAAATTATGCTAGCCACAGAATGTACCTGTGAATCAGAAGTCATTTGTCAAAGTCTCTCCTCTGCTCTGGCATAAAGATCAGATTACACATAAGCACTCATTTTAGAAATACCATTTTATCCCACTCTAAGACTGTCAGCAAATCCCACACTTAATATTCTCTAACCTACTCAATTATAAGCTAATTATCAAAACTAATCTGTGGTTAGTCTAAAAGAAAAGGATAAAAATCATATTTGAAGAGAAGATAAATCTGTCATTTTTCCATGGTAATTGCATCGCCACTGAACAAAGACCAGTACAAAATGCATATTCTATGCCAGTGCAGCATACAGTGTAAAATGAGTGTTAAGCTGCCATGAAAAAAGATACAGTATGTTCTGGGCTTCCCATCAAACAGAACAGGTCTCTTGGCTTAGTGGGTTTGGTGAATGCTCTACACCAGGAGTCTTTGTGTTTCTGATCTAAGTATCTATTTCTTTCATTACAGCAGACTATTCAGTTTCTTAAATGAGTTCTTAATTAAATCATAAACTTGATTAGTTGGACCTTTCCTACTGTTTTCAGTGCTGAAACTACTGGAAAATTTAGGTTACATGACATCTGAAACATTTTAGAAGTTAAGAAAGAAAAGATCTAATGACTCAAGTTATTAGATTTACCTGGGCCAGCATGATATAAAAGTAGTTTCTTGAGTCAAGAGGATCAAGATTAAGAAGATGTGTTCAGTTTTTATCTACTAAAGTCAATTTAGCTTTAGCTATAAAAACTGTGGATACAGTATTAAATTTCAGTATCATATACTGTATCAGAGAGATGCCATACCAGAAGTTAAAAAGAAAACCTTATTATGAGAAGAACAATCCTACTTTAAAGTCCCCAATGGGTGTTTGGCCTGTATGTTCTATTATGAATAGAATATCTATGGACTATTAAAATATACTTAACATAACAGAACCATTTAGGAGTAAATTCTGTCTTATTTATTGTTGATTGGCACAGACCCAAATAGTTTTTGAAAGCAAAACCTACTAGATAGAAACATTTTTAACTACTTCAGAGGTAATGAAAAACATATAAAGGAAATATTTTAAATTAAAACATAAGGAATGTATGTTTTAAAATACATACTGTACACCCAGCTAATGCTTGACTCTTCTTTGAAGGAATGCAGAAAGTTTGGGAGCTATGAGTCACTCTATGAGTCATTTTCAATTGTCAGAACTGTAACCTGTGTACAGCTCTCAGATGACTATGAAAACATTTATATTCTTTGCTGCATGACACACTGAATGATTTGTTAAATGAATGAAATATTTATGAAACACCTATTGAGAAGTTATGCTCACAAGGATATTCCAGGCTTCACCCTCTGAAATATGATCATGAATGTATATACAGTATATATTAGAGAATTAGCAGGTCACTTCAAGTATATTAACCTAAATATGTAATATAATAATTAACATAACATATGCTTTTTTATTTATCCACAAAGTGATTTTATTTACTCTTGTGGTCTGCAATATCTGCAAGCCATATCCTTTATAGATTTCAACATACTGGTTGTGTTTTACCTTGATTGTATTTTTAAACATTACTTCAATGTTTAACAAGAAGAGAAAACCTTTTCATATCATAAAATCAATATGAATACACCATTTGCAAATGCAGTTAATTGATGCTTCAGTCTTTTTCAAATCAAAGTTCTTGCATCTGTATCCTTATGTTAAGTCACTACCATGTGTATCCCGTTTCATCAATACTCCCCCACTGCCTAAATCCACTATAGTCAGTGTGAGTGACTAATACTAGCCTCACAGACTACGTCAATAGGACAGATCTAAAAATAGCATATCCTTCAGGAATGTGATTTGAAAGAAAATGATATTGCAAATGAATTTGTTTTCATAAGGTTATTGTCTCATTATGTGGAGTACTTTTGTCTTAATATACATTACATCATTGTGCTTTTAAAAAATCACTAAAAGCATAGCAATATTTGAAAACAAATCTCTGAGGAAGCCTTCAGACTTGGAAAGTTCAACGAAACCAGGTAAGAGTAAAATGCTATACTAAAACAGCAGTACTGTGGCTAATAATGACATAATGCATTTATGTAGAATTCCATTCCTTTTTTCACCATTATGTTTTTCTCTTCCACAACTTGCTGTTGTCGTCATCTGTACTAGACTCTTAACTCTTTCTCTGAACATTAACACTGCATTATGTTAGCTAAATTCCTCGGTTCTGCACTTTGTCTGTTCAAGTCTCTCCTTGCATAGTCCTCACCTTCCCATCCTTGGCTCTCCTCTGTGATCCACTTGAGAAGAACTAAACTGTGCTCAGTTAAAAGTTTGAAACTGTCCTTTGTCTTGGATCTTGATTGCTCTTGTCTTTCATTTTGCAAAATGTTCCTGTAACGATCATTCACTGTTCTACCAATATTTCCTAATAACCTCTTGTATACAATCTCCTCACTTCTCAAACTCCCTCTCCAGCTTCCACATTCTTTTTTCTTGTCCAAAAACTTTATTTCATTTTTCATCTCTAAAATCTCAAAAATCCACTAGCTGTTCAACACTTCCCCTCTCTCACTCATTACCCCCTTCCCACAGCCTACTCAGTCCCTACTTCTCCTGTGTGCCTGTAATGGAGCAGCCATGTTTCTCCTGGTATTTGACGTTACACTGCAGATGTGCAACTTGGAGACCCTTCCAAGAGAAAAAATGTGTAGGCATTTTCAGGAGGTGATAAAACTTAGCAATATTTGTAGCAGCTGTGTTCAATTAGCATTCTCTCTATAATAAGGTTAGCACAAACAGTTGTAAATGTCTGCTCATATACAGTAGTTGTGGTGTCAAGCTAGTTCAAGGTTATTGTTAGACCAGTGAAAGAAGGTTAGAATTTCCCATTTGGTTGCAGGCAGAAGGGGGTTGGCTCTCCAGTAGTTCAAAAAGGTTTCCTTATAGTTAGTGGATAAAAAACAAGGTTACAAGGGAATCTGTTTCTATAAGGCAAAAATGCATTACGGACCAAATCAAGGTGGGATGGTTTTCACACTAGGGTTGGTCTAGCCTCAGCCCTGGCTTTTTAATTTCCCAGAAATATTATTAAAGGTTAAAATATGTAGGGTGCAGTGACCCTGCTTTAAAGACTTGATGTGCATAGGTCCTCCACGCCATACTACAAGGACAGGGGGACCTACAGTACAACAATCTTCTCAACCACCATCTCCCCACCCCCTTGGCTGGTTCTTCCTCCAGTTTTTACAAGTTTGTTAAATCACTTCAGCTGCTTCAGGTTATGCTAGCTTCATTGGCAAGTTAATTTAAAATTTTTACCTATTCATATCTTTATGATTGTTCCTTCTGCTTACACTTAATAATTTTTATGCTATAAATCATTCAGAATAAGGGGGATTGCCCTTAAGAAGTCTCTTATATTGCCGGAAATTTCAGACTTTGAATTCTCTGAAGAGAATGCGCTTTTAGCTTTCTTTAATAAGCAGTTCTAGTTCTTTATGCTAATGCTTATGATTTAGGCTTATGCTGTATAGTTACCTTCCAAGAGCCGCTTTGTTCAACAGAAGTTTCTAACTAAAATCATGTTGCTTCATATGCTTAAACAGCCCTAGTTTTGGTATGGCACAATTACTGTAGATCAATCATGCATACTGTTCTTTATCAAGAAAATGCTGTATTAGGGAACATTTGTTGCAGAAGATATTCTTCTTTCATATGTATCTTATTACCCACCTAGTACTCTGTTTCCATAATTACTCCCAATACTGGATTGAATGATATACATACTGCATATTCACACTGATTTTTCTATTTAAATTGTATGGTTAGCCCCCAATTAGACATGCAAATGTCTATACTGCATGTATATGTGTATGCATATCATTGTACAGTATTGTTAAAATATGTATTTGTTAGCCTTAATTAAAAATTGTTTTCCATTCTTTTTAGAATTATTTCCACAGTGTTTCTGGTGCAGGCCACCTTTACAAAATGAGAAATGTGACCCATTTTGTTGCTTTAAAGCTTGCAGTAATGACACTGTAGCAATCAGTAGCAATTAATATTTGTTATATACACAATGTATTCCACACATTCAAAGCAAAAAGCAAAGAGAAAAGTAAAGATATAACTAATGTCAAAGAAAAATGAAAATCCATGATTGCAAAAGTATTCAAACCCTATAGTGTGGCAAATGCAAACCTAAAATAATTTAGGTGTATAAAATTACCTTAGCCAGACACACAATTAGATGAGTGGTTTCTGTGTATAACAACATTGTATACATTATTTCACATATTATTGCCATGTTTTCAGAATTAAACCAACTGTCTCTGTAAGATCCCTCAGTCAGATAGTGAATTTCAAATTTTAAGCAAAGACTGAACGATGAAGACCAAGGAACCTTCAAAAAGGCATAAAGTCAGGCATAAAGTTGTCTAAAGGAATGGCTCAGGAGACAGGTACAGTATTAAAAGATCATTATAGGGTATTCCAAAAGACCCTTAATATCTCTTTAAGCATGAAGTGGTTGATCCTTAAAAAGTGGAAGGTGCTCAGACACTGCCTAGATCAGGCCATCCCTACAAAATGAACAGCCAGGCAAGGAAGAACCTGATGAGTGACACCGCTGTGACACCAATGGCAAATCTGAAATAATTATAGAGTTCAATGGCTGAGATGGGAGAAAATATAAATGGCTCAACAATATCCCACTTACTCCACCAAAGGGCCTATATGCAACTAAGCAAAAAAATATCTCACATCCCACACCAAATTTGCAAGAAAAGCACCTGAATGATACTGCAAACATTGTGGCAGAAGAATTTGTGGGCAGACAAGACATCTACATCAAATTGTTTAAATACAAACAGTTACATGTGACAATGAAAACAGCAAAAAGCATTAGTCTGTCAACACCAACCCTAATGGACAAGATTGGTGGTGGCAGCATTAATCTGCCTCTAATCAGCAAGGATGGCTAAGAGCCTTGTCAAGACCGATGGGAACATAGGAGGAGCAAAGTACTTACAGTACAAATCTTAGAAGAAAACCAGTTTCAGACCTAAAACTGGGACCTTTTCAGCAGAATAATGCTGATTATCAGATTAGCACAAGGTCAGAGCTATCCTGAAGCAGTTAAAGAATTAGAAAGTGTCCTTGAGTGGCTCAAAATTCTGACTTGACTCATACTGAAAATATGTGCAAGGACTTAGAAATTGCTATCTATCAGTGATTGCCAAGCAACTCGCATTAGCCTGAGTTGATGTGCAATGTTGGAAGAGACTTGCTCAAAAGACTTACAGCTGTTATCACAGACAAAAGTGCCTCCCCCAAATACTGATTTTAAGGGTAAGAATATTTATGCTTTTGCTGACATTTACTGTAACATATGTTACCCTTGGAAGTCTTCAGTTTAAGCATTCCATTTTTAATAATATATTAAGGATAAAAATGTGCGTGGATCATTTTGTATTTTCACAAAATGGGACATTATAGGGAGAGTCACAAAGTTTGTAAAGCAATGTAAATGGGTTGTTTTTTTTTGTTTTTGGGAAAAAAAAGTTTTCATACTCTGTTCATAAATTGCACAATCTAATTAAGAATAAATAAACATAGACATAAACTAGACACTCTAGCTCAGTGGACAGAGTAATGTACCTATTCATGTTTACTTTTCTTGTTGTCTAAAGGTAGGATTCTTGTAATGCCAAGAAAATTAATTTAAAAAGACATGGGAGTTAATTTTGTTTTGATCCTTTTTTAATGTTTATTTAGTGAGTTTATATATAGCTGGCCACACAGGTTATTGGTTGCACTATGGCTATTTTAAAAGCAGTTACCCACAGGCTAGATTCAGAATGGGTTAGATTGAGGCTATGTTATCATTGATACGTTTGAGTTTCCAATGTTGTTGTTTTTTTTTTAGAAAAATTGTTATTCTTTAAATTAATTTTCAGAATCTGAAGAACTATAAAAGCGAGGATTTTATAAAAAAAAACGTGAATATTGAATTCTTAATTTGTAATGAATTACCCAGGGTGTAATTTCAAGGCGATTTCAAAGTCATCACAGATGGCAGAGAAAAAAACGCAATGTGGAGATTGTTTTGTAATTAATACGCCCTCGACGTGCCAAAGAGTTGTTCCTAAGCGCTAAACTTCACCGTCAACTCACTGTTGATTCACACCCACGATGAGCTGGCAGTATCGCTTTGCGCCTGCGCAACCGGGTCTTGCAAGTGAGTGAGTGTAAATCATAGATTCTCTATGAGGGGAAGCGCAGAGTGATGGGACCCAAGTGAGGGAGGAACACCGAGATATCACTCTCCGGGCTGGTAATGACAGGTATTTTTCGTCTGAAATTAAAATTAATGTAGATAAGCTTAAGATACTATCGTAAAGCGACACTTTTCTTGACTTATCTTTGCAGTGGCTTTATTTTCCAAAAAGCTTTCGATATTTTGTGGAACGCTTTCTATACAGGGGAATGTTTGCATTCGCGTGTAATTCGGTTGTATAATAAACGTACGATCCGGATTACATAAATGTCAGGAGACTGGACAAAGGCATTGCTTACTGCAACTGAAAAGGTTACGTTTTTCATTAACACTTAAGGGGATTATTTGTACGATGTTGGCGTTGTATGTGTCAGTCTGAAGCAACGTGTTAAATATACAGTCTTGCACTTATGTGTAAGCTACAGTACGTCCTTGTCGCTTCGCAGTAGACTACCTTAGTATTGACCATTATCTTGGGATAAGCAATGCTTTGGCGTCACCGATTACGTCCAGAAAATAGTAAAGACGTTTCAGGACCATGGAGAGCGTTCTGTAAAGAAGCTGTGCAGAAACATACTGTTCGAGCTGTTTACTAAATCTTTTTTTAAATTCATGTAATTGTCTAAGACGTTTGACGAAAACACTGTTCTGACATTGACATTTACAGTATTTAATTTCAATTAAAGGTCATATGTGTGTTAATCGCTCTGCATTTTTTTAATCACATGATATCTTCTGGTTTAGTTTATACAGGTGTGCCTGAACATATTAGTGTTTTGTTTTTGCTAGAATAAACTGAATAATTTGTACTGTCACAAGCATACTTTGCAATGAAAGTTTATGTGTTGCTTTTTTTAAAAAACCTATAATTTCATTCCAAACCTTTGGTGCACTGTGAAACATTGTTCTTTGTTTATGGAATGTATTTTATCAAAAAGGGAAAAAAACTAAAAGGTGCAAGTGCTTTCATTAATAAATTACATTTTCTGTAAACTACAAGATCTGACATGATTGATTTTGTTTAGTCTTGTTTATTATAGTGGTATTTGATTTCTTATGGTATCTGGCAAAAGCAGTTTGAGTGTCTTAGATTATCATAATTCCAAAGATAAAATTCACTTGTTGCATCTATGTCTATCCTTTTGAAGACATGATTTGATTACCAGTAGTGGGTCTGCAGACCTAGCAGAGTGTATCATTGTGTAATAGCTTTTCAAGTCTTTTCTGCACTGCCTCAGTGTCACAGGGAAGTAGTGACTAAGATGGATTGATTTATTACTGTGCATATTTTTGTTGTTTAGTAAGCACATGCCAATTAAATTATAAAACAGTGCAGTGGTGTTTTGGGGATGTTATTGCTCATGGTACAGTAGCTATACATAAAAAATATGTAAGATGTAATTTCTTTGCATCTTTCTTTTCTCATAAGCTATCATGTTGCTTCCATATTGTAATGTCAAAGTTATATTGTATATCTACATATATATTACCTTTACTTAAACTCCCAATCCTATTAAAGTTGTATAGCCAGAAACTGGAAATGATGGAAGATATTGAGGACATTTTATTAAATTATTCCATTTCAAAGTCAAAATCGAAAGTTGAAGTGGAGAACCTAGAATACTACGTATAGATTGCTGTGTGAAATTACAAAATGGAGTTGTAGTCATTGATTCACTGATATCCTTTAAGAAAAATCCTTAAAATTGAAGCATCTAGGTGTGGCTCTAGAAACAATAACACTCAAGCAAACCTGTAAGACATTGTTTCCTCTTCTTTTTAAACCCTCTTTTGCTTTTTGTATCTCTTTTTGGAATTCAGTCAAAGAACAGCTGTAATTTCTTGAATAATTGATTGCTAGGTCTCAAGGAAGGTGCTAAATGCCGTAAACATAATTAAATTTGATCGAAGAAAAGTTGAACTGCTGTGAGTAATGTTTTAGGCACTTGACAGTGAACTACAAATGCCTAATATGGATGCACTTTTACTTTACAATATGGTTTTAGATAATTTAAGGAGTGGGCAATTGCTATTTGTGATCTTGTAATTAAAAGAAAACACTTTTTTATAATATTGCATGGTTATATTATAATATTGAGAAATATTATGTCTCAGTAAAATATGATATACTGTATACTGTATATAAGTGTTTTGTTCCACAGCATGTTTTTTTTTTCTTGCTGAGTACTTCTAGAGAAATTGTTTAGCTCACCATTAATTATATTGTAATACCTCCATATTTGGAGCTAAATGTTATATTAGCGCAATAAAGGGAATAACATTTATTCTATATGGAACCAAACAATATATTATTGAACTTTTCATTAAACAGTATATTGATGTGCCATTCTCTGTTGCTCAGAATCATTGGAAAGAAACCTTGACTTTATCCAGTGAAATAAGGCCAGCCTTATCATGAATGTTTAAGATCTTGTCTTTGTCAGCTCTTGTAGTCTTACACATTGTTAATTAAGGAAGACATGGTTGTGATTATTATAAAGATTATTTTAAAACTCTGTGCAGAGGAGTAGTGAAGGTTATTCGAGGATCTTCTCAGCATGCCTGGGAAACTGTGATTTTCTTATTCCATGTACGTTCCAGATGTGAAGGATGAGTTCTTGCTCAGAGATCTGTGGGTCCGAGCATGCTGAGCAAGCACAGAGTGCAGCAGAAAGTCATTATCAGCGCTATGGAGTCCGTTCTTACTTACACCAGTTCTATGAGGACTGCACAGCCTCCATCTGGGAACGTGATGAAGATTTTCAGATTCAGAGATCGCCAAGTCGGTGGAGCTCTGTTCTCTGGAAGGTAGGGAGTCCTCTCACCTGAATTCATTTTACTTGTATGGATTATGAAAATAAACATAATTAGTTAGATTTGGTTAAATTACTTTTCATTGAGTTTTATACAAACATATTTGTCTTTCCTTTTTTTTCCATTTTTTGTAACCTAAAAAAATTATCAAAGAAACTCCAAGGAAAAAAGGAAAGTTCCCCCACTGTTATATTAGAATACTGCACAAAGTCACAAGATAACAAGAATTTGCTTTATATCCTTTCAGCAGTATTCTACGACAGATAGGTCCACTAGAGTGGAACATAGAAATGGTATGAACTACAACTTTGAGAGTCTATTCATTATCAGAAAATTATTATTCCCAGGACAGGTTGCAGTAACCTATAGTAGATCATTTCCTGTAAGCACAGGGAACAAGGCAGGACAAAACACTACATGCCCTCAATTGCAGGGCACACACACACATGAGAACACAGTGACAATGTAGAGATAGAAATTAACCTACTGTAGTTAACATGTCTCTGGAAGGTGAAAGGAAACCAGAGCACTTGGATAAAACAAACACAGGGAGAACATACAAACTCAACACAAAAGGTGTTCAGTCTATAATCAAACTGAGGACCCAACATCTGCAAGGGAACAGTGCTAAACTTCATGTCACTGTGCCACCTGAAAAGTCATTGATGATATGTAAGTGAATCCCTATTTTGGAAATCAAATGGGTTGAAAGCACTGTACAGTACATACAGTAGATGTTTTTGAACCTGGTTCTGAAGAGCTGAAGGATTTTCTATTGTTTTCCCAAATGAATATCTCAATTAGATCAATCAATTGTTGAATTACTAAATGCTAGCGTGCTCATCCACCATTTGTTACTGCTTATAAAAATTACAGAACTGTAGCTCTCCAAGACCAGGTCAGACCTGTTATCCTCATTTAATGACTGAATTTCATTCTGCAGTCATGTTTTCTTCTTTCAGGTTGGACTCATGTCTGGAACCCTAGTCCTCATAATTGGCCTGATAGTGATTGCTGTTGGCTATGTCACCTCACCAAAAATGGAGGCCTTTGGGGAAGATGACCTGCTTTTTGTGGATAGTCATGCAATGCGGTTTAATCATGCTCTCGACATATGCAAGATTGCTGGTGCCATTTTGTTTTGCATAGGAGGAATCATGATGGTAATATGTCTTTTGATGTCTGCTTTTGCCAAAAGTTATTCAAAGGAAGAAAGGTACCTACAACAAAAATTCAAAGAAAGAATAGCTGAATTGCAGGCTACTGTTCATCCAATTACAAAAGCACCTACTCCTGGAGAGAGTAAGATTCCTGTCACATTGTCTAAAGTGCAAAATGTTCAACCTACTTCTGAAACCTGATGTTATATACAGTATCTCAATTACATCCCAAGGTGTTTCTTTTAAGGTCAGCTAATGTGATTTCACCTAAATAGACACATAGGGAAGAAAAACAATTACAGTATGTTAATAATAATTAGTCCTAAAGCGGCATGGTGGTGCTGTGGTTAGAATTGCAGCACTGGGACCCTGGCTTCAATTCTGGACCTGGGGTGCTATCTGCATGAAGCTTGTATGTTTACCCCCTGTTCACATGGGATTCCTCTGAGTGCTCCTGTTTCCTCCCACAGTCCAAAGACATACTGATAGGTTAATTGGCTTTTGGGAAAATCAGCCCTGTTGTGTTTGTGTCTATGTGTGCCTTGCCGTGGACTAGCATCCCATCCAGGGATGTATCCCACCTTCCACCCACGGGGATAGGCTCCGGCTCCCCCATGACCCTGCATTGGATATAGCAGTTAGAAAATGGATGAAGTATAATTAGTCCTATTTACAATGCATTTTTATTTTGAATTTTAATCAAAATCAAAATGTGGTATTCTCTGAATGAAACAAAACAGTTATAGATGATGTCTGTGTAGGTTTCTGTAGATAATAATGATATTTTTTTTATTTATACTTCAAGTTGAACAGCTATTCTTAAAGTACAGTAAAAATGGAGGAAACAGCAGATGTATGGAAACTTTATGTGTGATGACAGATTGGTTAATCTATCCCTATTTACATTATACAGTATATTGAACATGTTCAACTATTTTAGATAGATACTGTACTTTATCTTTAGAAGTGATATACAGTATTAGATATATTTATATTAGTAAGAAAACTAACCTCACAAGTATATTTAACATAATATAAGACATCATATTCTCATTTATTTTTTCTAAGAGAGTATGATAAACACAATGTTTTCAGAAAATCAGTTTAACTGTGTCAATGTCTGTGAACACTATTTAAATGCCTACATGTTATATTTCACAATAAGATTCTAAAATATCCTTTTTGTCATTTGGAATCATCGGTTATTTTTGGTTTTACTTGCTTCCATACATTTGCTGGCTAATGAAAATGATAAACTGAGTGCTTATTCATGAATATTATCATTTAGCCAATTGGCTATGCCTAACGTCAGGATACACATAGTTGCAAAGGATATTAGCTTTTGAAAATGCAATTTATTTGCAATTATTTGTTTGACTACAATGCAGTCCAATATAAAAGAAAAGTACATTTTTCCTTTCAAACTACATTATTTGGAAGTAGTACGTTTGCAATACATAGGATCAGTTTTGTAAATCAACTACTATTTTTTGATTAGGTGTTGAAGAAACTAACTAACAAAAAATGTTTCAGCAAAATGTTTGCATTATGATAATTACCTTAAGCTTTGTTCATCCAAGTTCATTTAAAAAAAATAGTATTTATGTATGATCATGTATGATTTTTATGTTTTTATTTTTTTATTCCAGATGCATTAATTAACATACATTCAGTGATGTGACAAAGGTCATACATGAATCCAAAGGTTTGTTTAGCATTTTGCCATTTATTCAAGAGGACTCTTATTATGTAATCATGTGAGTTGACCTTATAACTGAACACAGTTTCCCATACATCTTTCTCCTTAATATTTTTATAGCAGTTAGAGGCCTTCTCATATGTGACCAGTACTGTCCAACATGCCTTTTTTGTCAGAGGCATACAAGTTGAAATATGCTTTAATCTTTTTCAACCCTGGGCCCTTGTGTTAATATAAAATAACATTGAAGTTTAAACCTCATGAAAATCAAGAGTTATCCTTATCACAACCAATAAAATATAAATGTATGGTATTATATTTAGAGAGTAAGGTTCAAGTAATAGAATTATTTTACTTCACACTTGTGGCTCAATACAGTTTTGTCTATTTTTGAATGGATTTAATAAAGAAGAAATAAAGATCTGGTCAATTTAAAGTGTCAATATTTTTACATATTTTTAGTGTTTTGTTGTAAATAATATTTGCTGTGAATATATTTCAGTTGTTCAGTCACTGTCCTTGAGGACCACAGGACTTGTAGTTTGTGTACCATTAACTAATTTTTAAGTTATGCCATATTTAATCATGCCAATAAATCCGTAGGAATTAATTCCTCAATGACTGTATTTAGAAATTACTAGAATCAGAAAATAACAGAAACGAGTTTGGTAATGAGCTACACTTCCTAATACTCTCTAAGACAAGGTTTTTCTTTTTCTTTTATGAATAAGTACTTTCTTAACATTCATTAGAGCTACACCATTTACTGGAACTATTGTAAATTCTTCACTGTCATTTAGAACCATTAAAATGTCAATAATAATTTCTAATACAAATATCCACCATGAGTCAGTTAAAATACATTTGAATAACAATAGCCATCTCTGCTTGAAGAAATTTGGAAAGCCAATGAAGCATCCCAAATCATTGTTAATATCTTAAACAACCTTCTAGGTGAGTTACACAGACATTTATTAATGAAAAAAGGAAGACGAAGTACTAATAACATACAGTATATTCATAAGGGCACACATTAGTCTGGAGATTTTAAAATTGGTTTACTTTTATTTCTGTGAAATGGTGAATCTCACAAAAATAAATAAAATAATTTAATAATACTTGTAACTCATAATTTTCTTGGAATATTCAATCACTACATTTAGGAAAAGAGACTTTGACAATTACTTTATATTGAATTGGATATTATTGTTTGGACATTTATTAATATGATACTTTCCATTTATAAATAGTTACAAACGAAAGGAGGTCATTGGCCTATCTTTCCCATCTATCCCATTTGGTAAATAGTAACAAATTGATCCAAAGATAATCCATCTTCTTGGCTGCTCTTAAGAAATGCCTGAATCATCCAGCCAGTTCTTAAGAGTAACCAGGGCAATGGCTTCAATAACATATCTACCTTGTTCCATAGTTCCGCAACACTTTGGGTAAAGAAGTGGTTTCTGTTCTCAGTTTTAAATGTACTTACCTGTACTTTTCACTTGTGTCCTATGAGTCAGATTTCACTGTTCATTCAGAAGAAATCTGCAGGTTTTGACTTTGTTGATGCCTTTGAGGATTTTGAATACTTGTATCATGTCTTTTCTGTTCAAGACTGAAAAGGTTCTGTTCCTTTAGCCTGTTTGTGTAGGACATTCCCTTGAGAATGTACAGTATGTGGTTGCTCAGCTCGGGACTGATTCCTAAACAACAGTGTATTTTTTTTATTTGATGATCAAAATTCTGTACAAAATTATACATTCCTTCTGGTGGATTATAGCATTTTAACATAACCCATTGATTTAAATTCTACAATCCTAATATTTTAACTTATCTTAAGATTTTGTTTGCATTTTAGTCTTGAGGATATAAATAATGTGTCACCATAAACAATGAACTTAAAGTAACCTCTTCTCAATGTTTTCTATTTTGTATTTGTAGTATATGTTTTGATATGTACATACAAAACCCTGCATTTGTCTACATTAAACACCCCCTTTTTAATTTTATTTGCTGTCATTTGCAAACTTAATATGTTTAATTATTATACTGAATCACTGCTATACATTAGGAATAGTATTGGTACCAGTAGAGAACCCTGTGGAGCTCTATTAGCTCAATCTGAACTGAGCTTTCACCTCTTATCTGTACTCTTTATTGTGTATATTTTATAACCATTTCTCAATTCTGACATTTGCATTTCCCTGAATTCCTAGAGCCTGTAATTTAAGTATTATCTTTTATGAGGAATTTTTCCAAAATAACCACATCATATTTTGTGTTTCCATTACTATTGTTACTTGTTCAAATAACTCTAATAAGCTGTTTAGGCAGTACCTATGTTTTCTAAAGCTGTGTTGACTACCCCCAATATCTGTTTTCCATACCGTACGAAATATTGTTTCCATAATCGTACATGTACAGTAACTCAAACTTATTGGTGTATGATTACTTATTTCAGGTTTGTCACCCTTCTTATAGATGGAAAATACACTAGCAATTCTTCAGTACATGGTTAATATCCCTGCCTTTAGTGACTATTGGAAGAGTTGCAGTACTGTACGTCAATGGCTTCTGACTAATATCTTCCAGTTCCTTGAGTGTAATTGGTAAAATACCTTTGGGCCCTGGGGACGTATTAATCTTGAGTGCTTCTTCTTTTTTGCTAAATTAAAATGTTGGTTATTGTTCATTCAGGTTATAGAAACCACACATGACCAAAGATTCTCAAATGTGGCTGATAAAGCTACAGCATAATAAAACTATTATACATGGAAATTATGCACCAGAAAAGAACGATTTATAGGTTGGCCCTCTTCCAAGTCTTGTTTGCAAACAAATCCATTGTGATAATTCTTCCACGTTAATGACTTACAAGGTTTTTAAAATGCCTGGAGAGTAGAATTTAGGATTTGGCAAAGTGCATAACTTCATTTCAGTTAAAGACTAATGACAAAAGACAATGTAATTTAATATGTGAGTCCATAGTGTCACATTACAACAGAAAATACAATTAACAGACATTAAATAACAGAAAAACTAGGTTATTTTAAAATTTAATGTATTAATAATATACTTTATTTTTTCAGGTAGATGCTTTTCAACAAACTCAAGTGTTATGCAATAGTGCACACCATATACACATACATTAAAAGAAAGCTCAGTGAAGCTCAGTAAATTAACCCAATAAAAATAAATTAAAACTAAATTATACATTAAAGGATAAAGTGAAAAGATAAGACTTTGAGGCAGTCGTAAATCTGTCAATCTGTTGCTAATTTATTTGGACAGTGAATTTAATATGTTGCTGCCCAAGAGTACAATATATTGCCTTTAAATGTGTAGTGCCTTGTTTTTGGTAGAGTAACAATGTATGGATTATAGTACCTTAGATTAAGTCTTGGACATTACCCATGCAATAAGTCTTTAAAACAAACTGGATGCATACAATATTCGTAAATATGCGTAAATATTAGATCCTTAAACACCACTCTAAAATTCATTGGGACCCAATGTAATTTACACAGGATGTAAGTGAGGTGCTGATGTAGCTTAGTTTTAGCCAACACAAGAGCTACAGAATTATGGGCATACTGAAGCCAGTTAGTAGCTTATAAGATGTTCTAATAATCAAGGCATTTCAACAGCCAAATTCTGATTAAATAAAGGCATACAGTATATTGACATTTCCCGTATGTCGTTGAGTTGTCGTGTGCATTTTGACGCAACAAGGAATTTTTCTTCAGCCGGCTTGTTGCACTGCCTGTCACTGAAAGTCCCTTCTCCTTTCGCAAATGGGCTTGGGACCGTCTATGGTCGTGGACAACCATTTACGCACTGGCAGGATCGGCTGAAAGACGACATGCGCCTCGCAAAAGTCACCCGCCGAGACGCCGCAGCGTACGAAGTGGAAAAATCGGTGCAAACAAGCAGACCCCACATAAGTGGGAAAAATGCGAAGAAGAAGAGAGATACAGTATATTGATATTACATCATCAGTGAAAGGACCTTCATTGTTAATGCTATCAGCGCTATGCAAATGGTAAAGGACACCCTCATGAAATTCCTAACAGAGTTTTGAAAGATAATAGAGTGTCAAAAGTAACACCAGTGTTTAAGCTTCTGTCCAGGGTTTAACTGCAGTACCATGAATAGCAGCACTGAAGCACCTAATTTTGCAAAGCTCATAACAGGAGCTTTTGAACACAATTCCCTGTCTTGTCAAAGTTTAGTTTAAGAAAGTTTTGTTGTATTTACAGTATATCTTAATATGAGACAGGCACCTACTGTATAAAGTGAAGAAACCCTATTTGGTCTACAAGTAAATAGCTGTGTAATCACCATAGAAGAGAAAATCAAACTATTGACCAAATAGCATCAAATAAACATGTACTGTAGCAATATGTACTGTAAATAATAAACGGTTAAAGTCACAACAACTGATTTAAAAAGAAAGCATTGATTAAATGGCTTCTGGTAACCACATAGGAACTAGTGTAACTAAGAGAAGTACATGTGATAGTACCAGTGCCTATTCCTAGATACTTTTCGATGTGCATCAGAGGAATGCTAATTGACAGTATCAAACAATACACGTAAGCCCAGAAAAAAGAGAATATTAAGTGATCTGGGGTTAGAAAACATCAACAAATCATAACCTTAACAAGTGCTATCACAGCACTGTGTCTTTGTCTAAACACAAACTGGATATGTTCACAGAGTTCATTAGATGCAAGGAGAGATTGTAATTGAGTTGCCACTACCAATTCCAGAATTGTAGTGATAAGAGGCAATTTGCAAATAGGATAGTAGTTGCCAAGTACTTGAGGAGCCAGGCCAGTTTGTCTTTTAAAGGCGAAAGGACAAGGTTGTTCAAAGCAGATTTGAAGACTACAGGTACAAGACCAGATACTGTATCAGTAATGTATTGATAAGGAAAGTAACAGATAATCACCACAACAAAGAGATGCAAATGTTAGTATATGCAAAAATGAGAACTGTAACAATACTTTAGTGGCATTACTATGAAAGACTCAGCATTAATAATAATAATAATAAACTTTATTTTATATAGCACCTTTAAAGGTGGCTTCTCAAAACGCTTTACAGGATGACAATAACAATAAATAAGAGAATACAACAATAAATAAGAAGAATACACAAGATAAAACACAATTACAATACTGTATATAGAGGAGACCATGGATGGTGGTACTAAGAAGAGCAGAGGGGTGAAGAATGGAACCAGTTAAGTAAAGGCTTTTCTGAATAAGATGGTTTTGAGTCTGGATTTGAAGGAGTTTAGAGAAGGTGACTCTCTGATATCCTTGGGCAGAGAGTTCCAGAGCTTGGGGGCATAACAGGTACATTGGGGGCATTAATAGTACAAAATCTTTACATTGTACAGAGAGGAATGTCAAATTACTGGACCTAATAACTTACAGTATGCACATCTTCTAGTATTGACAGCTTTTGGGTAACATACCCATGTCTTTTTGGGATATACCCATGATGTGTCATCAAGCAAAGCCAAATCCTAATAAACATTGGAATATGCTGTACTGTATCTTAGAAAATGTATTGGGTAAGATCGCCTGAGGATTGTGATAAAAATTCAATATTGTACTCCTTCTTTTGAAGATAATTTAATAAAATTATGACAAATGCAATGAAAAAATCTTCAACCACTGTTTAAAGGGGGTTCTGGTTGATGAATGCACGGCCTGTTTGATTGATCATCCAGGTCAACGGGGTCACACATGCCTGGTTGTCGGGTGCACAGATGTGTCGTTTGCTGCGTTAGAAATTTATAAGTCTCTCAATTTAGCCCGAATTTTATCGGCTGTTCTGTACATTGCCAGGGGCCTGGGTGCCTATACTATTACAAATGATACTGAGCGGAGTATAAAGCACTTGCTGAGAAACATAATTGACGACCGATCCCCATACGAGTATCTACGCTCCTTACTTGAACATGTAGATGGAAAAATAGTAGACGTGACTTTTGATTCATTGCAAAAGAAACATTATACTTATTTTTACAGAAGCGAAAAAAGATCTATGTAAAAGAGCTGATTTTTCCATGTATGTTGTTTAGCCTAGAAGAAGTACTATTTGCCAATAAAAGATAAAGACAAGGTTGAGATGAAAATGTGTATGTTGTTCTCAGGCTGTTGTATTTATAAAACTGTGGAAAAATCATTTTTAGAAAAGTGAATCTCACAGTGAAATCCATGTGTCTGGAAAGGGCAAACATTCAAAGAAAATCAGGTTTCTGCTCGAAGTGATGTTGAAAGACTAATATGTGGCAGTCTTTGCTCTGGTCCAAAATTTTCAAACCAATGCCCATGTACAATGACCAGACCACACTGAGCTGTATATGTAGTATGTGTGCTATTGTACTTTGAGACTATTGAAAAAGTTCACATAAATAAAACAGGATAAAAAAATTGCAGTTCTGACACCAACTTGCTATGGAAACAAACAATAAAGATTTTGGTCAGTTATTTAAAAGTGTTACATAACAGAAAGCTCAGTCCTAAAATTAGAAAAGAGATGTATTATTTATATTTTATAAATAATAATAAATAACACAAAACATTATACAATATACAATAGTTACACAATGCACAGATGTTTGCAATTCAATAACCTTCAGAGCCCTACCTTCTATAGATGTAGAAAATCTAGAATTCCACCTTTATAATCTAAAAATTAAAAAAAAAACAACAATCTAATAATCCGTAGAAAAAAACTGTATACTAATGAAACAGATCCTAGCCAGGACTAAATTTTCCTTACTAAGCAGAGGGCTCACCAATGAATGGGAACCAATTTCCCTTTTCTAAACAAAGGTATTGCTAAAGTAGAACGTGTGGTTTAATCCTGTAGATTCCACAATAAAGGAAATCTGAATTTCTAAATATATAAGTTAGTAAGATGTCTTATATAATAAAGAACAGTCTGGAATTCTTTTAGCATCCAGATTACCTGGAATTGGACAGGTTTCAAATCTACAGGTAATTTCCAAAAGGCACTTACTTACATTTTTGACAAAGGGGAAGATGACGGATGATGCTGATTCCTTCTTCCTGTGTTTATGCTGTGGTCCATTCCTATGGAGGCAGCTTGTGTTTCTGTAACGGATGTTGGAAGGTACGAATCGTGGAATGGCAGGAGAGCGAAAAAAGACCCTATGCATAGTGGCAGGCTGGGGGTTAGCCTTGACTCGGCTGTTCAGGAAATGCTGTATACTGTAGAAACCTATACCCTCAGGCCACAGATATGGGGCAACCTGGTGCTAGGCGGGTCTCAGGACATCCGAACCTCAATGCTGAGCGAGGAGGAAAGCGTGACCTGGAAATATAAAGCCCCAAACAGAGACACACCGGAAGGACAAGCAAAGCACAGGAAACTAGGGACAGGACAGAGTAGGAGCGCCCTCTAGCTGTAGGGGGCGTGACAGTTTCCTTTCTTTTTTTTTCAGCATGGAATAAATCTGTTACCTGTTCCTTTGCAGCCTACGCATGCTGACGCAGCTACCTCCTTGAACTACTATTGAATATGTATTTTAATATGGTTGATTTAATGATTTAACAGTGACTTTGTTTAGTTTGAGTAAATTATTAGGACTTATTTTGATCATCTGTATTTTCTTTAGTAGTTCTATCTTTAAAGACCCAGTGACATCTCTGTAAATCAAGCAAAACAATTGTCCTGAACCTTCACCATAAGGTAAATTAACTGGGAGCTATCAGTGTTGCTAAATGCATCTGTTCACATTTACTGTAACAATATGAACAATTAATAAATGTGTTTAAATGTAATTTTATTTAGGTAAAAAGTGGACCCCATAACATAACGCACCACTATTTAGATTCATGGGGAATTGTTATTTTTATTATTTTTCAGGAACTCAATCGAGAACTACTTTTATTTTATTTTAGTGCTTTAATTATTTTATTTTAGATATTTTAGAAGATAGCTTAATATATTTATTTAGTAAGGTTGAAACCATGGGAGATTAATGGTGGCTAGAGGAAAACTAAGACAAAGATTGCCCTAATGCTTGTGTATCTCTTATGAAAAGCTATGCTGACATTCAACTGGATACACACATTGTATTATCTGGAACACTGCCAAATTGCCTGTTGCTGACTGTGTCCAATTACATTAAAGTGAATACATTAAGAAGTGGCTATCCTGAGGCATGTCAAACCAAAAACTTACAAATAAAGAGCACATAAATTGAAAACTGTATATCAGTTACTTTCATAATGCTGGACATACTGAACTCTCTATCAAGTGATTTGCTCGTTGTTGCAGGCCTTGCCACTCACACTGTGTTATCTCTTAATGACATTGCAGTCCCATTCAACAGCTGTAATACAGTACAGTAGGTCTCCTTTCATTCTGCTCATTCCCAAATGCATCACACATGATGTGCTATCAGCACCTGACATGCTTCCTCCCAACCTTCCTACCTTTCAACCTTATGCTTTCTAACACTTTCTCAAAATTGGACATTCTACCTACCATGCATTTGGCCCCAACAATACCACCCGTCTTCTCATCTCTTCCCTTTGCCATATTGGACCTTAACCCCATCACCTAATTTCTCTTTTGCATCCCTTCCTCAATGTCAGTCAGCCTACCCACCAGGCCTCTGGTGCAAGCAATATCTCCAGTCTTCTCCTCTTTCTTTTCCTGCTGCTTCCTTCCCTTTCCCCTTTAAAAGCAGTCGACTGCATCTCCCACGAACTTCAGACATCCACTTTTCTTCATAGGGTCCTTGCCTGGCTCCAGCTCTGCCCACCCTATCCTTCCTCCCTTCCTCACACTAAATACTTGCTCTAGGGACCTACCCTGAACATACAGTACAAAAGCGATCTGTGGAGATATGAGGTGTCAGTGATGAAAAATATGACTCAGTCTAAATGTATCTCAAAATAACTTGAGTTTTTATTTGCCGCATTTAACTTACAGCCTTTCACTTGTGGAAGTGTTATCGTCTTACTCAGAAGCTGTGCTAGAGTGAGTCATAGATCTCAAACTACTGTATAATAAGATGA
Organism: Atractosteus spatula; assembly: GCF_055471065.1. NCBI lineage: Eukaryota > Metazoa > Chordata > Actinopteri > Semionotiformes > Lepisosteidae > Atractosteus > Atractosteus spatula. The sequence continues at coordinate 33,346,083 of NC_142717.1, read as the reverse complement.
AGTGCATTTCAAGATGCTGTAGACAAAGAATATTTGGGTGACAGTAATTTAATAAATTATTAATACAAATATTCCTGTAGATGGTTACATAAATTACACTTATACAGTATGTTTGTTTATATAGTTTTGCGCTTTGTTTTCAACCAGCTCAAAGAAATAGACAAATCCTGTCCTAAGCTCAAAAAGGTAATGGTCCAATCTGTGTGGAATTTGTATGTTCCCCCATGTTCACATGGGTTTCCTCTGGGTGTGCTGGTTTCCTCACACAGTCCAAAACACGCCGGCAGGTTGATTGACTTCTGGTAAAATTGGCCCTAGGGGTGAGAGTATGCGTGTCTGTGTTTGTATGTGAATGTCTGCCCTCCGACTGACGGGTGTCCAGTCAGGATGTAACCTAACTTACACCCATTGCTTGCTGGGACAGACCCTAGCTCTCCTGCGACCCTGAATTGGATGAAGCAGTTAGAAAATGAGTGGATGGAAGTTTTATAGTGGACAAATGATTAGCACTGAAGTATGTCTTCAGACAGTGAGGATGTCTCCCTCAAGGGCACAAATTGGTGAATATTAAGAATTTGTATTTATTAGATTTGAATTAAATAAAAACCCATGACAAAACAACTCATCCACCAATGTTTTATTATAAGCACTTTATTTGCTAAATCACAATTTATTCACTTCATTATGTATATGTATTATACAGTGCCTTGCGAAAGTATTCGGCCCCCTTGAACTTTTCAACCTTTTGCCACATTTCAGGCTTCAAACATAAAGATATAAATTTTTTTTTTTATGTGAAGAATCACCAACAAGTGGGACACAATTGTGAAGTGGAACGAAATCTATTGGATTTTTGAAACTTTTTTAACTAATAAAAAAATGAAAAGTGGGGCGTGCAAAAGTATTCGGCCCCCTTGCGTTAATACTTTGTAGAGCCACCTTTTGCTGCGATTACAGCTGCAAGTCGCTTGGGGTATGTCTCTATCAGTTTTGCACATCGAGAGACTGAAATTCTTGCCCATTCTTCCTTGCAAAACAGCTCGAGCTCAGTGAGGTTGGATGGAGAGCGTTTGTGAACAGCAGTTTTCAGCTCTTTCCACAGATTCTCGATTGGATTCAGGTCTGGACTTGGACTTGGCCATTCAAACACCTGGATACGTTTATTTGTGAACCATTCCTTTGTAGATTTTGCTGTATGTTTGGGATCATTGTCTTGTTGGAAGATAAATCTCCGTCCCAGTTTCAGGTCTTTTGCAGACTCCAACAGGTTTTCATCCAGAATGGTCCTGTATTTGGCTGCATCCATCTTCCCCTCAATTTTAACCATCTTCCCTGTCCCTGCTGAAGAAAAGCAGGCCCAAACCATGATGCTGCCACCACCATGTTTGACAGTGGGGATGGTGTGTTGAGGGTGATGAGCTGTGTTGCTTTTACGCCAAACATATCGTTTTGCATTGTGGCCAAAAAGTTCGATTTTGGTTTCATCTGACCAGAGCACCTTCTTCCACATGTTTGGGGTGTCTCCCAGGTGGCTTGTGGCAAACTTTAGACGAGACTTTTTATGGATATCTTTGAGAAATGGCTTTCTTCTTGCCACTCTTCCATAAAGGCCAGATTTGTGCAGTGTAAGACTGATTGTTGTCCTATGGACAGACTCTCCCACCTCAGCTGTAGTTCTCTGCAGTTCATCCAGAGTGATCATGGGCCTCTTGGCTGCATCTCTGATCAGTCTTCTCCTTGTCTGAGCTGAAAGTTTAGAGGGACGGCCAGGTCTTGGTAGATTTGCAGTGGTCTGATACTCCTTCCATTTCAAGATGATCGCTTGCACAGTGCTCCTTGGGATGTTTGAAGCTTGGGAAATCTTTTTGTATCCAAATCCGGCTTTAAACTTCTCCACAACAGTATTACGGACCTGCCTGGTGTGTTCCTTGGTCTTCATGATGCTCTCTGCGCTTTCAACAGAACCTTGAGACTATCACAGAGCAGGTGCATTTATACAGAGACTTGATTACACACAGGTGGATTCTATTTATCACCATCAGTCATTTAGGACAACATTGGATCATTCAGAGATCCTCGCTGAACTTCTGGAGTGAGTTTGCTGCACTGAAAGTAAAGGGGCCGAATACTTTTGCACGCCCCACTTTTCATTTTTTTATTAGTTAAAAAAGTTTCAAAAATCCAATAGATTTCGTTCCACTTCACAATTGTGTCCCACTTGTTGGTGATTCTTCACATAAAATAAAAAATTTATATCTTTATGTTTGAAGCCTGAAATGTGGCAAAAGGTTGAAAAGTTCAAGGGGGCCGAATACTTTCGCAAGGCACTGTAAGTATCATATACTGTATATAGCTTATATATTCATTGTTGTTGCATACAGTAGTTGTCTTATAATTACAAAACAATGAGAGTTTAAAGCAGTGGAAATCTGCATTTTATCATTCCTATTTTATTAAATAATGTTGCCATATTTCACACAATTAACATTCAGTAATAATATTGAGCAAACTATCAAAACAGAATATTAATATATTTATTCCTAGGTCAGCAAAAATAAAATGCATGCAGGTTTCCCTTTAGCATATATTCTGTATCTATGACCTATAACAAAATAATACAGTTTGAAGAAAACTGTGCAATTAAAGTGAACACACAATTACAAAAAGTAGCTCCCTAGCCAGAATTAGATGTTCAGCTTATAATTTAAAATACCTCCAAAAACATGACAGGCTTTGCAGTTTGTAAGGCTGAATCCATGTAAAAAAGGGGCTAACAAGATTTGGATACAGTACTTTACCGATAGTCTACAGGTACTGTAGCTGTTCATACATTAGTGCCAATAACCCAGTCAGTGTTTGTGGCTTGATTTGTGTCTCTCCATTCCAATAACTTACACTTTCTGTCATTTTAAACTCTGATTAACAAAGAACATTTGCTAAAAACACCTGCAAGGTGTACATACTCACAAATATTTATGTTTTTATATCTTTTATATCTTATATTTTGCACATTAATACAAATAATTAAAAGGGAATAACAAAATAACATTAAGTTCAAAAATACTTTATTACTCTATTTTTCTACAATTAGTTTAAAATTATTAACATCTTAATGTCAAAAATATAATATTTCAAAACAGCAGCACAATGTATGCCTTTGCCTAGACAATTTTTCAAATATTTTTCAAAGATTATTAAAGGGAATTGAAAATTATTTTTCTACTTACCAATATTTATATTAAAAGGTAAAAGTAGTGCATATTATAATTATACAAAATCATTTTTCTTAGGTTCTAATTGTGATAAATAATTAAGCTTAATAGAGTTTCTGAGTTCAAATGCAGCTGGTATTCTCATTTCTCTGAGTACATATATTCTAACATATAGTAATGTCTTTAAAGCACAACAAAATCTTTGTACTTAAATATAATATCCACTATGCAGTTTGTTGTTAAGTTTTTTTTCATGTAAAATCGTTATCCTTTTATTAACATACTCTCATTTTTCAGCAAATTTTTGATTGCTTTCAGATTTTGTTTTTCTGTAATGAATCTAAAACTTACTCAAACATCTGTGTATGTATCCACTCTTTATGAAACATGTCTGTACTTTCATGGTTTCTTCCATATGACCTTTCATTAAGGGTGAAAACTCTAATGGAGGTGATTGAATTAGTAGAGTACTACAGAGATCTGTATTAGGATCACTGCTCCTCCTAATTTATATCTGTAATCCAGATTCTGGCATACTTAGCAAACTAAGCAAGATCACAGAATATACCCAATTTAGGATAAGCAAACACTTTGTAGAAGCTACACGGGAAATTCAAAAAGACTGGGCATATACTGTACAGGCACCCAGCCGATGTCATTGAAGGAGGACAAGTGCAGAGCATTAGATACAGGTTGCAAAAGGAAAATATAAATTAATATAGGAAATGATGAGTTTCAAGAAGTTGTCTGTGTTAAAAGTTTAGGTTTCTTTCACATAATTATTTTTAAATGATGTTTGTCTTCTAGCTAATGTGAAATAACAAAAAAACAATACTTAGAGAATGTCCAGATATAAAGTTAAAAGAATTTAATTTAAATCTGGGATTTTTATGTTATAATTTCATGATTCACTAATGTAACATCAGATACAAATATTGTCATATATACTGTGGTTTTGTGATTATTGGTGACCAAATATTTTTGTATACTTGCACCAATTTAATCTTTTCTCACCATTATGAAAGATATTGTCCTCCAGAAAAAAAGTGACCTTTTACATACAAAGAACTGAATCTTTTTAGTTTTCAACAGAGAAGACTACAAGGAACATGATTCAAGTATTCAAAATCATCAAGGGCACTGACAAAGTCAATATATTGCACTTCTTCAAAGCCTAAGCTAAAACATGCATCAGAGGACACAAGTGGAAACAAAACAAAAGTGAATTTAAGACTCAGAACAAAAGGCACTTTTTACACAAGGTAGGAGTCTGGAAGAAACTACCTAGCTATTATAATGTAGCTTCTTTCAATAAGTAGCTGGATGAGATCCTTTGATCACTTAGCTACTGTACTAGCAACCAATAAGCTAGATGGGAACAAATGGAATCTAATTTGTAATCTTTCTTATGTTCTAAGTACATTCTTCTTACGCACTGCCTCTTTATTCATCATTTTCCTCTTCCCCTTCCTCATTCCCTCCTTCTAGTTTATCCACTGACTCCTTTAGACTTTTCTTTTCTTCTTCCTCCATTCCTCCATTGTCATCCTGAGGTGGTCCTGGCTCTTCTTCTTGTTTTGCTTCCTCCCCTTCTGCTGTGTTTGCCTCTGGCTGTTCCTCTGGTTCATCTGCTTTCTGGTTTTCTTCCACCTCTTCTTCATTTTGTGATTCTTCTTTACTAAGTTCTTCCTTGGTTTGGGGTTCATGGTTCTCTTCTTCCTCATCTTCCCCATTCTCAGCTGGTGTCACCTCAGGTTCTGTATCATTTTCTTCCTCTTTTCTGGTCTCTTCCTCCTCTTTTCCATCTTCTCCATGAGGAGGCTCCTCTGTTACTTCTTGTGATTCCTCTGATTCCGTGCTGATCTCTTCATTTGCAGGATCAGTATTGTTGTTGGTTTGTTCAGTGGTTGAATCTTCTATTAGATTTTCAGCTGCATCTTCTCCACTATTAGGTAAGTCTTCTGTAGATTCCACCTTAGGAGAGTCTTCTTCATCCACTGCTTCTGCCTGCTCATATAAGAAAAACAATTACATCTGTTTTTAATTTTGATTTTATTTTAACAGATTTCTGAAGTTTTGCTGTACTTTAAACTATTTTGGCCTGCATGTTTCTTAATCGTTCTGAGAAGTAAACAATGTCTCACCACTCAGAAATAACTCAGAAGTAAACAATCAACATTTTCATTTATAATTGAGGTCAAGAAAAGATTTTCTTAGTATATTAATATTTGTTGTCACCTCCTTCATTGTTATTTACAGTACAAATATATTATTTATTTGTGGGTACAGTATGCATTGAAAATGTTGAAAATCATGAAGACCTGAAGGACTTTAGTTAGTTACTAAATACACACTATAATGTCAGATGCAGTAAATACTGTATACTGTATATACAGTATGTAATAGATTTTAGGTTTTTGAAGAAAGTACAGTAAAAGAAAACTACTGTATGAAAGTAGTGCAGTGCATTTTTTGGTATTTCACATTTGATATCAAATAAAAAGTAACAAATATACAAATATAGTTTTGAAAACTGTATGAAATCCAGGAACATGTATTTAAATAACATAGAATAATTAAAAATTGCACTTTTAACATTTACTAAGAGTAGGAAATGGGAAACCCTTCTTCAACTCAACCCTTATTCAAACCCTTATTTAAGATCTGTTTTCAAACATACAGTACAGTAAATCACATATTCTAAAGTTGGTATGTCTCCCATACAAAGTATAACTGGCCTGTCAAAGAAAGCAATGGAATTCTTTACCAGTAATAACAAATTGAGAACACTGGCCTTCAAAATAATGAAAGAAGACTACTTGACAGTCTATAATTAAGCATTTGCTGTGAAAAATGATAAGACAAGTGGATATATTTGTAAATGGTTTTGTTTCTTTAGGTTCAAATTCAGAGAAAAGAGGATGTTGAGCTGCAATAACTTAAAAGACCTGCAAATAATCTGTAATCATACATTTTGATGATAATCAGTTACAATGAAACTTACTAGTGTTTTAGATGTAATACTTGGTCTTACTTATTTTGTTAGAGAAATGTGATAAGATAGTTAACACTATGTACACTAACAACTGTGATTGTCAACTTAACTATTATCTAGCTGGGCTCACAAGTTCTATTTACACCAGCATACACAACGTGAAAGCTCAGTGCTTCTGATTCAATAAATAATTTTCACAATACAGGCTGACAGGAGGTAAACATAAAACATTTTTGAATAAAAAACCAAGGCCAAAGAATAACAATGTACCAAAGGAAATAATTTTCATTGTACAGTATAAGCATTCATGCAAATAACAAAATAAGTCATTTTTTAATTAAAATTCTTACTTTAGCTTGATAGAAACACTTGGCAGTAGTTACATGTCAAAGGAACTACAGAATTATATTAGTGAGCCATCAAACACAATAATTGTTGAAGTTCATTTCAGGGGTGAGACTGTAAACAGCCTGCTTTTATACATCAGGTTTAGTTACAGACTTGACCTTTGCCATATGTATCTTGTTAAAAGATAAAGAATAGCACATATTCAACTAGAAGCAAAAAAGGTGAAACGCTATCTTATTTATTGGGCTCACAATTTAACATTTCTTATGATCCCTGGAAAATTATACATTCTGGAACAATTTGTCAGCCCATACTGATGCAGAATAAGAGTGCATTCATACAGGAGAATGAAGCAGGTTCTATGAGTTTACATTAAAAGGCAATGGGAATAATGGGGTAAAAGTCTTTCGATGCTGTTGTTGAAGAACTTAGAAACTTCAACAATCAATTTCAATTTCTTCAATCTCAATTGTAGTAATGGCCTTATGTGTAAGAACATTTTTGATGATGATGCAACACAATGTTTATTATGAAACAGTAAATTTCTTCAGATAGACAATTGGCAATAAAAGAAATTCCCAACACCACCTGCTCCTCATCTGTGTGAATGAGTCTTTATAATTTAATAGACATGCTATAGGGTGAAAAACTTATTCATATCACCATTTAACACATTAGTACTATTGAAGGAAAATGGACATTTTAATTATAAATATGCAGATTACTGCAACTATGTAAATTTGAGTGTAGTACTTAAAACATATTATTTATTCACATATTTATTATACTGAACTGATTTGGAATGTACATACTATAACATACTGTACTGGGAGCTCGACAGTATCTTACAGGAGACTTGGCACTGACTAGTGCAGCAGACTAGTGCAGTCTGTTATTGACGTCACAGCAAGCTCACAAACCCCTGACAGGTCCCAGGTGTCATTGTTGCACCACATGTTGAGAAGAACCCCTACTAACTGATACCTACCCATCCCCAGTGGGGCTTGGACAAACATGTTCCATCATTTAAGGAATCCTGGTCACATTTGGCTAATGACTTAAGATGCAGAATATTACTGCATATTTGTTTCAACAGCACAGATAAATCAATTAAAAACACAGCAGCTGCAGTCTGTAGATTAAACCAGCAAATCAGGGCTAAAGAATTCAAATAGCATTCTAAGCACCTACACTGTTTGAGATCTTTGCATATTTAGAGATCTTTCAAAACAGTAAATCAGTAATTTTGTATTTTTTTTTACAAAGGTCAATAGGGATATTACAGATAGGGAGCACAAAACTTTTGAGAATATATTTAGGTACACCACATACTGTAGGTTCAGTATAGCAATGCATTTCAAATAAAACAGAATAAAAATACTAAAGAATGAAAATGAAAAATATTCATGATTGGAAGTCATTGCTGAATACTTCTACAGGAGTTCAGACTAATGTCTCTTACAAATTTGGTTTCAGGTTTATTTTTGCAGTTGTTAACTACAGACATTCACAGTGTGTGCTTCATTGTAGCATATTTTAATTAGACGCAGATAATTATAATTTACCAGCAGGAAGTGTACAGTTTGCACTCATTTGCCAAAACACAGTCGAGCATCCTTGAGAGACATTTTTATGATAGTTATCGAAAGATCTTGAAATTTGTTTTGCAGATTTCTTGTCCCACAAGAAAACACAAGTGTTTTGATGCTCTATGGAGAACCTAAATTAAGTAATAGGCCTAATGTATGGAAACATATTAGTTTTTTTTCCTTGTGAAGTGTATGTCATCATAAATGCTAGCTAACAATTACATATAATATTCCAATTCAAATTATATGAGAGAATGAATAACACTGTTCAAAAATGACTAAATACATTTTTCCGCACAAAATGTTAGTGATATTTTATGACTGACTTTAAATACTTAGACATTTTATGTTTTTTATGCTAGATCAAAAGTAAAACAGACTTCTTTTTCAGTAATACTGTACTGTATTATTAAAAAATACAGCAATCACACTTTCTCCATTCCATGGAGACATACCATAATTACACTTATGCTTGTTTCATGTTCAGGAGCATTGGGTCTGTCAAGCTATAGTCTGATTCCACTTATATTTCTTTATGAAAGAAAACCAAAGCACTTCAAATAGATACTTTGAGGGTACATGTACATGTCTTACTTTAAGATCAGGCAATCAAAAGGTTCTTTAATACTTCTTTAGTACTTTAATTTATACATGTGTACCCTGGAAGACTGTTCTGTTTCTAGATAATTATTACCATTACAGAAAATAAGGCAAAATACATAAATCAATTAAAAATTCAGCAAATGGTGTCAGTAGATTAAAGAAAATTACCTGTGAGACTTGCTTTTATGAACATAAAACTTAAATGAACAAAAACAATTGTATGACAAGTTTATGTCTCCAGACAAATACTCATCAATTATTTGTCTTTAACTTAAAAATGAATGACCTCCTGTATACATTTCAAATCAGTGCTTACCTCTTTATTTCTTTGTTCATGCAGTGCTATTTATGTATTATTAGTGCTACTTATTTATTCTTACCAGTCACAATTTCTTAGGGAAGGTAGAAGAAAGGACAATTCACTTTGAAAACTATATAAAAACATGTTAAGAGTGAAAATGGGAGACAGTGCTAAATGGCAGCACCAGTCTACCTTCTATTTATAAATTTCAGACTGCCTCCACTTCCTCTACATGTGGTGCTAAAATGGCTTTTTATTGGATGAATCACATTTTTTTTTTCAGGCTTCAGTCTGCCTCGATTAGAACGTACCTTCCACATGTCCACAACTGATTGACTGAGAGGATGAAAGATGCCAGTTTTGGAGATTTCTATGTTTGTTAGAGGTTATAATTAATGCTGAGATTTATACATTTAGACACATAAGTGAAAAGAAAGAGCCAGAGTTCTGGATTTACAGTATTTCAATAGAAAAATCTTCAATTTTATTCTAGTTGCTAAATGTTTAAATCTAGAAAATTACTTTATTTTGAGTATTATCAAGACAGCTGTGTTGTCATCACTAGGGGAACAGAAAATTGTGTTGTACTGTAGATTGACTGCTGAAAATTCATTTAGTTTTTTTTATTATTTTCAGTGTAAGTTCATTATTAGCACAGATAAAGAGCAGCTTCAGTGATTTTTAAAACCAAAATCATGCTTTGCAACAACATGTTAAGTTAAAAGATTATGTGAATGCTGAAGTAAAAATGAAAATACTGTATCAAAATCGCCAATACTGGGCCAAAATGAAGACATACTAAATGAATGGGCATGGACACAGACAATGGACAATTATCAGTAAGGAGAAATAGGGTTATTCTAAGATGGCTCATTGATATACAGTAGCATCTTTTCCTGGGTTGACAAGTGTTCAGTTCCAAAAGCTACAATGAAACAAAACATTATGCAAAGGTGAAAGCCGGGAGCTCACAGAGGTAGCTGAGTATTATGGTGAGATGCTGGTCACAGACATTTAAGAGTCTATTGTGTTTACAGGAATGTCTGAAATGGTTTGGAACAACTAGATTTCTACCATTTCAACCAAAGCGCTGGGAGAGCTGAAAAACAAAATAAAAAACAGTCCACTCTTTCACTTGAGGGCTGTAATTATCACTGTTTGCTATGTCAATGAAGTGGGAAAATACAAGACACAGAATTTTTCAATTGTGGACAATCCAGTTCTTTAGACTACTCGCTGATACACAAGCCTGGATAGCCGGCAATTAAGTGAGCTACTAAATTCAATCATGTTTATAGCAAAGAACTATACATTTCTGGAGGAAGCAATACATTGCTTAACACGGGCGTATGCACATTCCTTTAAAGCAGTCTGTAATAAAATCAGATAGAAGATTTCTTCTATTTATATATACTGTATGGTGGCAAACGTTTTAGTTTTACTGGATTACTTCAAATCTCACAGTCTTGACCAAACACCATGTACTAACTGTACAGTATAAGATGATGTGCTTAATTGCCAACATCAGAGCCATTCAACATCATCTAGTATAGATGTTTCATGTGCATTAAGAGGCTAAAGTTTAAAAAGTATTAAAGAACATAATTAAAAACCTGGCAGTTCTCTCACACAAGAAACCTTACTGAAACAAGCCCTTGCTAATATCATCAGGTCACTGACCATTTGCAATAGAGATGGAGATGACAACAGAGGTGGAAAAGGAGTGAAGTGCAGATCGTATTTAATTTTAAATAGAGTGTAATTTATTGTTTTTATTTTCTTAAGTTTTAAAACATTGGTGTATCCAATTTCAATACATTTCACTATCCGTTTTGCAAATAGAATTTAAATGTTGTTGTTTATTTCTGGACAGTTCAAACTTGGATGTGATCTACTTTGTAAAAGATTAAAACGTGTATGAGGGTATATTTTTTTCTCAAAGATGGTTAAATAGAAAACAAGAGAGAACACAATGGTACTATTTAATTATATTTCAATGTTATCTAAAAAGCAAGAGAGACAGAAGATGGATAGTCAAATAGAAAGATGGAGGAGGGATAAACGGAAAGAGTAGGTCATACACACCCACAACGACCCACCAAGTCCTGTCAAGCCTTGTCTACACCTGTGAAGTACTGTTAAGTACTGTGATGCCCTTTTCATTCCAGTGGACTGGAAGGAAAGTCCAGTGAAGTAGACATCTCTACAGTACATCTCTCAGGGAAAAAAACAGAAAAAATAACACCTCAGAGAAAAGGAAATGCAGGGAGAGAGTGATCAGATATCTATAGCTTTCTCCCAAACTAGTAAAGCTGTAATATCATCAAACTTCTGAACTGTTGAATGACATTTATGTAGTTATACATGCCAACAATAGGCAAGGGAAAAAATGTTATGGATTCTTTAGAAAACAAGCCATTGATTAAGGCTCTGCTTCAATGCACTAATTCCACCCTCTGCTTTTCATGTAATTTTGTCTCCCCTACCTCAGAGTTTCCTTCCTTATTCCATCCATTTAAATTTTTACCTGAATAATTAATTTTGGTCTGTTTTTATTAAGTTTGTGGTGATTTTTATCTGTGTAAAATAAACTTTACTAGATGACATGGTTGTATGTTTTCAGTGAAAATTCTAAGTGGTTATAATAATAGATAATAATAAAAGCTCTACTGGGGGTATAAAAGTAAATGGTAGATGCTCATAAAATAAATACACTGTAATACCTGTATGTGTTTACTACTGTATGTCTAAGACTTTTGCAGAGTAGCATACTGTACTATAGAGAATGTGAGTCATTCAATTCCTTCTGACATGTTTTTTCTAAAGCTGTTGTTTTTCAAAGTAATTAGTGCAAGAAGTAACATAACTTCTTGCAACTAAGTAACTAAATTTAGAAATCTACAGTAAAACTAACTTTTAACAATAACTGTTCATATTTTTATCACTGTATTTTGTATTATTCTACCTTATACACTATTTGATTTGTATTAATAAAAGCTGTTACATCTGGAAGCAATCATGAGTTTGAACACACACACCACTTTATGGTAATAAGTGAATTAGTTTTACTATAGTGAACAAGTAGACTTGTTATATGTGCTACCATATTATTCACCTTTAAAATGCCCAACTTAAATTTCATAATATAAAATGAATTATAAGACCTGTGAAGAGACTGCACAAATAGCTAGAAATATTGCTTACTATGCTTGTGTGTGCATTTTGATTTACTCACCACAAATATATATATATTTTAAAATTAGGTTACTTAAGGTTATTAAAGATAAAGTGCCATCCAAATGTATTGGGACAGTCTAAACCATCATTTTCACTCAATTTCTCATAAAAATGTTCCTGTCAAAAAAAAACTGCCAGCGAAATCACTTATGACCTCCAAGTGATGTTTTCAAAATCCACTGTTTACAGAAGACTGAAGCAGAGAATTACAATATCTAAATTCCAAAATGTAATCCTCTCATAAGCGCCATGAATGAAAAATCCAAATAAGGAATTGCTCTAAGGTACAACTATGGAGAGTTGTAACAAAGTTTTATGGACAGGAGAGGACAATATACAGTACACCTTTATCAAGAGAAAAGGTACACAGCTTAAAGTGTGGAGAAAGAAGAGAACTGCAAAAGCTCCAAAGAAAATCATGTCACCTGTGAAATATGGTGGAGGTAATGTCACATATACTGTAGCTGGATCTGGAGCTCCCTTTATTGATAATGTAATTAAGAGTAGAATGAATTCTAACATTTATAGAAACACTTTGGCTGCTTATGTAGAAGAAAATGTTTTTGTTCTTTTTGTGTGGTACAGTACTTCACCATGAGGCATACAGTAACAAGAAGCCAAAACATGTGGCAAATACAATGAATACAATGATAAAGACACTCTCCAGAAGAAAATAATGGAAACATTTAAAATGATCAAATCAATCTTTAGATTTAAATATAATTGAGAATGCAGTTTACATACTGAAAAAAAAATAATTCAGAGCACTGCAAGAATAGTCAAGATCTTAAAATGGCTTCTTGGTAAAGCATCTCAAATAGCTACACAAAGAGTTTGGGGAGCTTAATGGGAACTTATTCAGTTATTGCCTCAAAGGAATATGTAACCAAATACCAACCTTAACACTCTAAATTATGCTTAAAATCAATGTCTCCCAAAATGTATGCTCGCTTGAACTTACAGGGTTGAACATGATGTTTTTATTCTGATTTTATCACATTTATGGATGAATCAACCCCAATTAAATTGATTAAATTGCGTTATACATATCTTTCAGACTAATCTCAATATCATAAATAAGAATTGCACAAACTTGCTTACTGTCTCAATACTTGGAGGGCACTGAATTATATTTATTATTTATTTTTTTATCAATTTGGTAATTCATAATGTAAACATTTTATTATGAAACAAGTAAATGTTTATTCTATGCTGAAATGAAAGATGTTTTGGCTGTGGAGTTTTCTTCAGATTAAACCTATACTGTATATATTCTTTTACTTTTCTAAAAGCAGTAGTACTATTTTAAAACATTCATTCTATCTTTATTATTTTTTATTAAAATGTTTTCATTTTCGCATTAGCCCACAAAAAGTCACAAGACCTTTAAGTTACAAAGCTCAATTATTAATAAAGGTATATTTATTTACCATTAAATGTTACTCTTTTGTTAACTGACTGCAATGTAAGGAAATCAGGACCATTGCTGCTGGTCAGTTTTAATCACAGTGCTTGTCTAAGCCTGACAAGTCTGAAGAAAAAGAAACTAAAAAAACAGAATAATTTAAACATGTGTCAGGTGAATGTACTGTATTAAGTGACTGTAATGATGCTACACTGTCCTGAGGAGTGCAGCAGTCGCAGAAAAGCTACTGCAAAACTGAAAGTACTGCACTGAGAGTGGAGGCAAGGTGGAAATCAGTCCATAACAAAAGGTAAATCCAGGAGATGTAGTCTAAAGAGCAAGCAGCCCCGAAGCCAAGTAGACATGGAATGAGAACAATTGCGGAGCAAGGTTGTGAGTGCAAGCATGGGTCTGTGTATAATGAAGCAAAGCTAGGAAGCAAGCTAGAAAATAAGAAAACAACCAAGTGCAGCTAGGAATAAGCAAGAGACACAAGCAAAAAAACCTGATGACTGAGTAACAAACTGGGGCTGAGGCAGAACTAAAATACCTGATGTTAACAAGGTATTGTAAGTACCTGTTAATTAGGAACAGGTGGTACAGATAAATGCCCATACCATGGGTAGGTATTTTAATCTGCTTGGAGACACAGCTGGTTGCTGTAGTAACATGGGAGTGTGAGCCTGGGTTTGCATGAGTATTATAGTAATACAGTATTGTTACCTACAATATTAAAATCAACTTAGCATTTACAACCTAGAGTTTTTATGCTTCCAAACCATTGGATAGAGGGCAATATGAACTGTAACTGTCCTTTTTTTCTTTCCAAATTTCAAACTGCTTCTTTTTGAAAATGCTTGAGACAAACAACTCTAAATTTGACGTTCCTGGGATAACAGAATTCTACTTTATAAAAAAAATGCTTTTGTCTAAACAAAATTAGAAACTTAGCATGATTGTTTTCCAGAAAAGATTTCAAATCTTTTTCAAGAAAATTAAAATCAAGTTTACAAATCAGCTATTGCTGCAGTAATGGTCTCAGTCAACAAACCAAAATATATCAAAATACTTCCCAAACTTCATCTGTTTAGCCAATCAACTCTAAACATGGGAAAAACATGTCCTTGCAATAAATATTGTAATATGTCTCTTAACTAAGGACATAGAAATAGTAGCAACATTATATTATGCCTGAGAAGATTTTTTTTATGGTCGAGTTAGAATACTTGAATCTCACTATAATCTTCGACATATACAGTATTCTTTTACATGATACTTTCATTTTCAATTACTCAAAGGATTAGTAGTAGCTATAAACAGAAAATGTTGGGCTAGTAGATACTATATAATATTGTATGAATTATTCTGCAACTGAAGTCTAGCAGCAAAAGTACAAAAAATTTACTGTATATACAGTTAAAGTATTACCAACTTTTAGCAACAAATATTTCTTTACCATATGCTTTCTCCTGTTTGTATTATGCAATATACTGTATATATGACATTCAATAAGAAATATTTGAAGGAATATAAGACTTTGTAATGAATAAAGCCAACCTGCTCAAGGGGTAACTCTGTTTTTAAACCATCATCTTCAAGCTCTAAATCTTCTCTGTTGTCTCCCCAAGTCTTCAGCTCTCCATCTTCTGCACAGGACAACAAAGAAAAACATATTACATATAGTAGAGTAATACTGACACTGTGTGGTGGACATGTGGAAGACTGCCAAAAAGCCTAATAAAGAAATGCACTTAAAACACACACACAGTTACAAAGCTTTTGAGGGAATGAGAAGAATATGAACCTAACAAATCCATGAAGTGTTATACAATATATATATACAGAAAGAGAGAGCTGTTAAACAGGTCATTATATTTTATCATATAACATGCAGTTCATTACATATTTACATTAATACTCTAAAGATTGGTTTGCGATCACTGTTTGCTTGCACATATCTTTATGCATACGTATGCATATGTGCTTTAGCTGTACTGTACATCCACAGTTGGCTTATTTGATTTCTATAGTAAACGCACAAAGGAAATACTTTAATATTCCCTTAAGTACTTATACTTAAGTTTGTGAATATCAATCAGCATTGCCATTGTGCACTGCCTATGATGGAAAATGATATATTGTCATAAAAGATCGTATGCAATGTAGCGGTGTAATGCCTAGCTATGCTTGCTTTGGAGAGCTTGAACGCTGGGTTCAATTCCAGACCTGGGGTGCTATCTGTTTGGAGGCTGTATGTTCTCCCTGTGTTTGCATGGGCTCTATGGATGGGTGCATTGTCATCCTGGCAGACACGCCATTAGCCAGGATGGAACCGCTGTAAAATGGGGTGAAATGATCACTCAGTACCATTAAGTAGGACCTGGCATTGACCTTGCCTTCTAAGAAAATGGTTGCACCCAAAACATCCCAGGAAACAATGCCCTACAACATTACAGAACATTACCAGAACCTTTCTGTCATGATCGTCATCCCTCCTCTAGAGGGCTCTCTGACCCTTTTGTGTTTTTCATTATTACGTTCACCTGCCCCCTGTTCCGTCCTTTATTTAAACACGGTGCTCTGGAAGTTTGGGGCTCTGCATTGGAAGATGGATGCCCGGATGCCCGCCTAGCTTCAAGTTACCCTAAGTCCGTGGCTTGAAGACATAGGCTTCCGATCGGCGACCTGACCAAGCTCAGTCTAGGGCTCGGGGCGCCTGGCCTCGTCACTCCATTTTTAACCTGCATGTTCCTGTTCGAGTTCCCCCTTCCCAGGGACTTTAATCGTCCTTGTCTTGGATGGACCTCCCAGCTTTGGATTATAGACTGTGCACCAGTTTCCCCTTTTGGACTTCCTTGGACTTGTTTGTCAGCGTTCCCCCCTTGCACCTGGATTCCCTGTCGGCACCTCCCCCTGTTCCTCATCCCTTCCATTCCTCTCCTAAGCGTGTTTTCCCATAGCCCCTTTTCCAGTCACTTCCGGATTATATCGTCTGCACAGGGTCCTAAACTGCATTGTAACACTTTCACTGTTGGACGCAAGCACTTAGGACTGTAAAGTTCTATTTGGTTGGCTTTGCACATGCACTCATACATTTGTCATGTTGAAGAATGTTTTTCTGACCATATTACATTTCTCCATAGCTTAGTAGTTCATTCCCTGTGCTCTTTTCACCATCAGACTCACAAATGTGCGTAGGTAGGTGTGTTAAACAGTTTGTGCACTGCCATCACAATATGCTATTCCTCTCTGTGGAGTTCTTAGCAGACAGTTTTTGATTAAACTGGATGCTTGTGCCCCAGGTTGAAATTTGCAGTCAATTTATCTGTAGTTGTCTTGCACTGTGAATTAATATAGGGATAAATACTAGAGTATGTTCTTCTACCCACTGTTGCCCTTTGCTAATAATGTGTCTTCCTTAGAGTTCCATGCTGACATCACTTTATTAACCATTGCTCATGAAACATCAGCAAGTTGAGCTTTTTAAAGCTCAGTGAAGTGCCTTCCAAACTCGTGCCAACAATCACCCCTCTCTTAGTCACTGAGGTCTCCTCTTGCAGCCATAGTAATTATAGGCATCTAGACCTGTCCAGCATCTTTTATACATGGCCCTTAGCATGCTTTGATGTTATTTGCTTGATTTTTGCATAAGCCATTGTTTGGAAGCCTTTGCTTTCAATACACTTGGTGTCCTTCATTTATCAAGGAGTTTCCACTTCTTGTCCATTTCCTGTATATAAGAAGTATTTCATAACAAGCAATTCTAAATCAGGTATGTGTTGTGTAACAAAGTGGGTAATGAAGAAAATGTAGCATTTTATGCAGAAGACACAACTTCATTGGCCTCCTAATTGGTTCCTCCAGTAATGACACTCGATCGTGCATAGGTTAAGCTATGAGTCCAGGTCATGCCACTAGCTGACTGTGACTGGGATTTTTCAAGTGTTGCAGGTATATAATTGACTGAGTGCTGCTGAAGGCAGGGTGGGATTAGTCATGTAGTTTGCTCATTCAAAGTGACAATTCTGGCCTCTCGAGTGCCTGTAGCTTGTGGTCAGGTCTGTATGGCCTCTCCTCCGATTGGCACTGAGCCTTTAGGACTAAGGGGTGTTGTCTGTGATGTGTTAACCAATAAATGGCTCATAGAGGAGTCTGCCTACTGTATACTTCATCATTCTTTCCTGTTTTGGGGTGCATTGTTTGTAGTGTGAAAAACACATAATTGGCAATTCCAGCATCCTTGTTTTCGCATGAGGGGTTAAACAAAAATATATGTCGACAGTAAATGTGTAACAAAATATTTTAAAAGACTTCAGCAACACAAAAATGTAAATACACTCACAGTGTTTCCTCAACTTAAGTCACTGTTTAAAATAATGAAAATCATCAATGCAAAGCCCCTTTTAAACAACACATTTTCATTGTGGTCTGAAAACTGTATGTACAGTAGTATCTCATGGTCCATACTATTTGTCCAGATTGAGCCAGAAGAAGACAAATTTTATAATATTCCCTGAAACTCAACTTTAATTTCACGCATTTAGTTTGAAGCCATTGTGGTAATTGCAGTTTCATCAGCTGCTAAAATAAGAAAGAAAAATGCAATCTCCATCAGTTTTAATGATACTAAAGATTTCAACCAATAGCCCTGTTCAAAACCTTCTTAATGTTGACAGTCTTCTTAAATATTTCCTACACTTAAATAAAAATGGTACAAATAAAATAGACAGTTAATATACATTCTATGGCAAGACAGGCTTTAGCAATGTCAGTATTTTAGTTTTATCATCAAAATCCTATTGTATGCTCTGATAAACAAGAAAATTACATGAATGCTTTAAATAGTTAATGAGTTATAAATTCAAATAACAAGTGAGAAATCAATACATTTTAAATAATTAACCAGAGGAATTAATGTGTCTCACATAAGTTCTCTTTCCTTCAATATTAACTATAAAAAAATTATTGCAGCACAGATTATAACATTTTACCAAGGCATTTAATGCATTTCAAATGCAAAACTGATTGAAGTTTAGCAGCAGAGATGAAAAACCATGGCAATAATGGCCTTCTTTGAATATTTTATGGAAATCGGTTGCATTTATTAACTGTAGTCCAAAGCACTGTGTGTAAGCAAGAAAGTTAATGCGACTATAAACATTTTTAATGTGATTTACCACAGAGCCTGCCTCATAAAAATGCTAAATCAAATTAAACACAAAATTTAAAAATCTTTAGCTCATTAAATCCAACAGATTACTGTAGGCATTGAAGATGACTGGGTACTTTGTGCCTGCTTCTCTAAAAGACAATTTTCAAAGACACTGATGTCTGTGTTGTCATAGAATGTCCCATTTACATTGCAAAGTCATTATCTGTTCAGCAGAAATGCAATATCTTTTATATGTCAGTTGCCCATGAAAATCGCTGGAGATGTACACATCCTTGGTATTAAACATGCTGGTCTGGCATCAGACATCACGCTTTTAATATTTTGAGACTTTTACTTCAGACTTCAGAAATAATATTTTATCCTGGTAGTTTACTGGATGTCTTTTCTTAAAGTATCAAAAGACATCACCATCTGGTTTGATAAATTAACAGCTCCAGACTCATTTGTTTCCACATTCTACTAAATGTCACCTGCTATGTCAGTTTTGTCTGGACTATAGTTTTCGTTTTTCTAACTGTGAAACCATAACACAATAACATTCTTTTTTACAGTTGTTGTGTAAAATAAATGGAATGGATATTTTCTATTCAGCATCAGTTTTGAATTTATAGAATCATCTGAATTATTTTAATTCTGTCATTATTTTTTTTATATTTAAATAGAAATTGGTGAATTAAATACAGTACAACAACCAAAGAGTTACTTCATGCTTTCCATTGCTTATTAACTTCCAACTTCCCCATGCTGAAAAACACTAAAGCAGACTTTAGTACTAATTCATACAGGATATATAAATGTGTTCCCAGTGTTTACAGATTTCACGGCTCGATTTATTGTCATAGACAAAGTTTCATGTAAGATGAATCTTTAAGCTCTCAAACGAGTACCGGAACAAATTCTTTGGTACCTCTGAATTTCTGAGCTGCATCTGGAGTCAATGTTGAACAGCTTTAAATGTAGGGTTTATATTTCACTATACATTTTTTCCTTTCCGAACTTCCATTATGCTTTTTACAAAAACTACTGTACTCTGCTACACAGTTTTACTTTTAAAATAATAAACAATTACAATGCCTTGCAAAAGTTTTTGGACGCTTCCTATGGAGTCCATTTTTGTGAAATTGGACAAAATTAAAAGGTAAACACTTCAATGCCTCTTGATCTCTTAGTAAAAAGTGTGAAATGAATACTTAGAAATGCCAAGGTACTATACCTTTTGTCAAAACAATGATAAATAGCCATATTCCAGTTCAGAAATACATTTAGATAATATTTTGAACCTTAATGGAAATCTCCTGTCACCTATATATTGCTTCAGCTACAACATTATTAAACAATGTCGGCACAAAAGCAAAAATTTGCTCATTCAGACCAGCAGACTGTGACAGAGAGACATATTAATGTTGCATACAATATCAGTTTGATATTGCACCACTAACTCTTTTCTTGATATCTGTTTATTGTGTTCATTTTACACAGTAAGATGAAGAATTACATTACAATAATATCTGCATTTTTATATTCCAGCTACTTTCTGTAACTTATGTGAAAATGTTTAATTGAATCTGATGTCATCTGTTTAAATATAAAATATTGGAAACCCTTTCCATTCCTTACAGTATTACCAACATTCCAATTTAACATGGATCCAAAAAGTCCTTTGGATTTATCAGAAAAAAAATTATATTTCACCTTAAGAATACTCATTACGGATTAGTTGGATTTAATATGAAAAAAAAATATCTGAGCTATGTATCCTTTATTTACTGATATATATTTTTAAAAACTGTTATTCACATTTTCTATTTGAATTTGTGTTATTGGGAAAGGTAGTATACAGTACTTCTACTTCTTTTAGGATTTTACTGATTACTTTTGAGTACAGGGATAATTCAGAGAACAGGGAAATTCAGTAAATCATTTGATAACTTAAATTTCAATATAAACTCTACACTGAAGAAAAGGTATGTAATGCGAGATAAATGCTATACTGTGCTGTAGCAATGATAAAATTCTATACTTAGTGATTTGTTTGATCGGAAACATATTAAATCAAGTGTTCTAATCAGGTCACTCATACTCTGTAAATTATTCTGCTAAAGTTTCTTCTGGAAATGCTGCTCTGATTTTTCACATAAGGGTTTGACACTTTGTGTCACAATGTAAGCATTCTGAAAAATCAGCATACTAAATGTAGAATGGCATTGAAGCCAACATATTGTAAATCTAGAATGTTGTATGTGTCGAAAGCTTGTTTACATCCCTAATCACACTGAACATTATTTCATTTTAATATCTTAGTGTGCTTTTGTGGCTAATGTGCCTGCTATATAATGCATTTTCTGCATTAGTATAATATAACTGTATATATATATCTTTTTTTGTGTTGAAAAAGGAAAATTCCATGGACTAATGAAGTAATCATTCAAGCACAGATTACAGTATATTAACTAAAATAAAATTTAGTCACACAATAAAATGATTATGTTTCTTATAATGTCAAATTTTGCTCAAAGGCCATACATTGCATGGCCAACAATTACACACAGTAAGAGTGTTTATATATTCCTGTATTGCAATTAATACAATGTAATTAATTAGCTCCTTCATGTTGATGTGAGTTGACCACAGCAAAAGAGCCCAAAATTCTGATTCCATTAGCACACTTGGATTGAAAGATTGCTGGACTCCAAACTAAAGTGAAGTGCTTGAATTGCCACTTCAGTCTCAAAGCCAACCTTCTCCATAGTCCGGAGCTCTGATGAGGTGACAATGCCACTTTAGTAATCAGACCCATCACTCCAACAATCTTCTTAATTGTGCTCTGGTCATTTAGAGTTTCAGCCTTCAGTGCTCTCATTACCTCACCCTATTCAAGTGCATTAAGAGAGAAAATGGTCATAATTTGCACACATACAACTAGATATGCCTTTACTATTCACAGAGGGATTTCAAATGTATGCACTGAAGATACAGCTCTTAGCACTGTTTTAATCCAATAAGCCATCTTCATATGAAAACAAAACACACACTGGGAAATACAGAAACATAAATATAAGAATAAGTGAAACACACATTTTTGTTGCTTTATTAGAAACCACATCCTCCTATAGGTCTACCAAAAAAGTTCCAATTATCTGTTTGTGTGTGTTTTTGTTTTGCTATTTTACACCACAGGAATCATAATGGAGACATGCTGATTATCAAATTCCCAAAGGCAACATCTTCTTTTATGAGAAGCAAGAGTGTCATTTAATCTTCTCATTTCCTTATAAAACTGGCTTTCACCTTACTGATAGAAAGATTAACTGTTGGGACATTAATCACTGCCTTTCAGTCCCATACCCATTAGCAAATAAAAATCTTAACCATTTCAAAGGCATGTATGTGTAAAGTATCTGGGACTGACTTGAACATACATTAGGATTGCTATTATAAGGTTTTTAACACCACAAAAATATATATAACTTTCAGTGATTTTCACATTTATCCCAAATTCTAATACTAAATTTACTGAAATATCTAAAGTAAAATATTGGTAAATATTGTAAATAATGAAACTGATGCGATGATAATTTTTTTTTCACCTTACATTAAAAACAAATCCTTGATGAACAAGCCTACCAATATTATTATACACTGCTTTTGCAATTTACTGTGTCACAACGAGGTAGAATTAAGAATTTTTTTTTCTATTATGTTTCATGATTCAAAGTCTTTTTAAAAAGATTGATGTCTTTAGAGCTGTTGAAACCTTGTACACTGTGACACATTTTGTAACGCTATTTTTGTTCCAGCAGCAATTACAAATGAACATTACTGTGCATTAAACAAATACAAAGAACTGTATAATGAATAAACATACAGGAAACAACTCTTTTAATATATTGATTTCTTTAATTTCATTATAAATAAAGCCGTCAAAATTAGATATCATTGGTGATTACTGATAGTAGTAGTTATAAATCAGATTATATTTGTTGTTGTTGTTATTTATTAGTAGTATTTAAGTAATAGTAGTAGCAGAAAATGTCCATTATTTAGATGTAATATTCCACACCAAACTCAAAAAGTAGGAGGAGCTATCCAGTACAGTACTATGCAATTAAGAATGCTTAAAAAAATAAAAAACACACTTATTATCAAACTTCACAATGATGTTAACAGAATTATCCTTAGGAAGTAAAATAATGACAGGATTCACTGTAGCACTCTGACATGTTATTTCTGTAATACACTAATGAGATTTTAGAACAATCATTTGATATTTATATAATGACTCCAGTCTTGGGTCTTGCTGCTTGAAGGGATATACATCACTATTTTATTTTTCTTATTGCCATTTCAGAGTTATTTTCCTACAAATTTAAATAATGTTAAGCCTTCAAGCATATAAATTGTACATGTTAACAATGCAAACCTCTGTTATAATTAAACAAATCCAGAAAACAAAGTATAACAGTCCTGAACTGAACACAACAATATATTTGTATGATTGTCCTATTCAAATTCAATTTTCTTTTCACTTTTCAAATCATTATTTGAATTAAATAGTGAATATGTTACTTATAATTTATGGAAATGTGCATGATGGTTTTGTTTCTTAGTGCTAACAGTGCTTCATGAAGAACTGTCCAAACTGTGCTAGTGAAAACCTTATGGAAGAGCAGCAGTAATGCTCTAAGGATATCTCTTTGTAGTGATGATGCTCAAGTGTCAGGTGAGACAGACACATTTGCATATTTTTCATTCAACATAGTACCCAAAAGTACATGTTTTGCAAAAGCAACACAGGAAAATGAACACATGGGGAAACTGGCAAGCAACAAAATGTTACTTTGTTGTTGAGAAAGGACTTACAGAACTGGCAAGATCAAAGATTCATAATTCTATTCTTTACTAGCTGTCAAAGCATAAAAAAGACCGATTCAAAATGCAGTTAAACAGCACTACCGGTTATTACTTTCTACCACACTGATTTCAGTCACCATTTTTTTCAGTCTATGAAAGCAACGTATTTGTTGCATTTCATAAATTATTAATAGCATTTCATAATTGATTGTCCAATTTATTTACTTTTATTTTAAGTTTTTGGTAAAAGCAAGATTAAACGTTTTTGTCATAAAATACATTATGAAACAAAAAGCTATAGAATGCAGGATTTATTGAAATGAGATACATAAGACAACAGCTTGATTTAACACAATTGATGAGTCATTAAAACTCTGAACTCATCTTTCAAAACATCCAAATCCACAATGTATCCATGAGTAAATCCACCTATATAAATATAGTAGGGAGCAGATTCTCTTGGGTTTTGCTTAGGATGGACTACCATCTCTTACAGAGAAATTCCTGTACTCTCAGTTGACTTAATGCTACAGGAAATAGAGTGAGCTCTAGTTCTAAGAGGATTTTGGTTCATCCTAGCAAATTAATGTGCATCCTTGCTCTGGAGTAAGGAATAATACAAATAAGAAAGAAATAAACTCAGGGGCAGGAAGCTTTTGTCATTGGGTAAAGTATACTAAGTACTGTTTTTAAACATATATATATATATTTGAAATTATTGTAGAAGACTTTCATTCTTTACATTTACAATTTGGAATTCCTTACAGTTTTATGCATGTAGATTTCATTATACATGTCCTAACACAGACAATATGTTTTGGTTATTGTTTGCTCTAAGGTATACAATTTGCAACCCTGCAAATTGTTACTTAATGACAAATAAATGAAAAATATTGATAAAGATTTTTCAGTAAAATTAAAAAATGTCTTTGTGCTTTACTTTTTAAATATGCATACAACATTTAATGTGTGCAATTAAAAGAAATATTTTGTTACAGTTCATCTGTGTAAAAATGAGCACACTGAAAAAGAGTGTTCTGGCATTGAAATTTATGTAACATGTTCAGCTTTCAATGTGAAGCAACCACTGTGAACAGCACCTACTGTACAGTATGCAATATATATTTATAATGCTTAATTGTACAAAATTTAAACAGCGGTGGTGAAGCACATCAGGTTTTATGAAGGGAGCAATTTACTTTCTTTTGACAGATATTAATTACATTAAAGATTAGAAGTGTAACAGCTGCAATGGAAAAAAAAACAGAACTGTAAGTGTCTAGAAAGTCAAGGAATAAAATTAAAAGAAATATTTAAGATAGATGACAGAAAATATTCCCTAAGCACACCATTCTGCCTGAGACTTTGATGTTTCTTTCTCAATACAGTATATCGTAGTGAGAAAATGAAAATGGCAAACCGAAGCTGTTTTCACTGGATTTGGTGTGTTATTCGTCTTAGCAGACATTATAGAACTGCTATATGTTTATGTACACTCACTCTCTGGGACCTAGTAAGGCATCATAAGGAAGTCTTCAGTCTGCTCTGAACCGGGGTGGCATCCTCAGAGGCAAAACCAAGCAATGACAAATGTGTCCTGTCTGGATTTTCATACATTTTAAACCTTAATAGATAGCCTGAAAGGAGAACTAATCCGTCTTTTGTTACTGTTGCATCATGTCAGTGTTACTTTCTATTTAGTTTTAATGATGCAACATTTGTTGTAACAGAAAAAAAGTTATTTTTATCTTGTTTGTGCACAAAAGGTTTGGTTATCTAGAAGCTAAACATTTTATCAAGAACATTACTAAGGCTAATTATGATATCTTTTTCTTATTTAAATTGTTTACATGGTGCGGGGGTTAACTTTGCTGCATCTGAGCACTGAGGCTCTGCGTTTAATGTTGGACCTGGGTGCTATCGGCAAAGAGTTTGTATGGTTCCCCAGTTTCCTCCCCCAGTCCAAAGACATACTGGTAGGTAAATTGGCTTCTGGGAAAACTGTCCTGGTGTGAGTTTGTACCGTGTTTTCTACCGTGATGTGCACCCGTTGCTTGCCTCCAGCTCCCCTGACCATGAATAAGATGAATCAGTTAAAAAAAATAATGGTTGGATAAATTCCTTACATTTTAACGGATACTTAGGTTTTCCACCTCGAAGGTCTATAATAAAAAGCTGTAATTTTAATTAACAAATTAAAAAGGGCTTTTGTAAATTTAAACAGTTCAAATGAACATTGTCTAATACATCTGAAATCTTAACAAATGTCTTTTTTACCCACATTACTCATTCATAAAATGTGAGTATCAAATGTAGTAATCATCATTATTCTATTGTAATGCAACACGGTATTAAAATCTGAATGTTCAAACCAAACACCTCTAAAGGTAAGAGAGGTTACAGCACCATTTAAAGGTGCATGTCTCTTTGGATAACTACCAACTTTATATAGTACACCTGAGAGGTTCAATTTTTTGCCCATTGTTCTCGACAGATTAAGTTGCTTGTGATTGACAGTTGTTTTGAAGTCTTTCCACAGATTCTCAATACAGGTTTTCCTCTAGTATTTGTTTGTACTTTGCTCTGTCCATTTTATTTAATTCTAACAAGCTTTCCAGTCTATCCTGAGGAGAATCTCCACAGCATGATGCTGCTATCACCATGCTTGACTGTAGGGATGGTGTTGATTGGAGGATGAGCTGTGTTGGGTCTGAGCCAAACGTAATACTTGGCATTAAGAACAAAATGTGACAGTGTTGTCTCATCTATCCATATCACCTTTTCACACATTTTTCCAAAACCACTGAGGTGCTTTGTTGTAAACTCAATGTGGGATATGAGATGAATTACTTTCTAGTAATGGCTTCTTTCTTGCCACTCTAAGTTTTGCGAAGCATTCTGGATATTGTTGACTGATGCACATTTTTGCCTATTTCAGCCATTGAACTACTGTATGGAGCTCTTTGAAAATTTTCTTTGGCCTCACACTTCCCTATTTTTCCTTCTTGTCCGGTTCCTCAGTTTAGAGGGACAGCCTGATCCAGGCAGTGTTTGGAAGGAACAATACACCTTCCATATTTCAATGATTGTGCTCAAAGGGATATTTATAGACTTCAGTATTTTTGTGCCCTGCTCTTTATATGTGCTTTTCAGTTATTTCCTTAGACTTTGTGGTCAGACCTTTTCTAGAAATTCACTACTTGACAAAAGAACCCCACCAAGAATGGTGTTTTTATTCCAAAATCATGACGACCACTATTACTGCACACAGAGGCCACTCAACTGTGTGACTCTGTTACGAACCCAAGTGTCAAGGGGTAAAGTGGTGTAACATTTAGGATAGTTTTTGGATGCAGGTGGGTTCTGGTGAGGGACTAGGAAGCGTGATAACAAATGTTGGTGCAAAAGTGATTATTTTAAGGTGAATAAGTGACTGGCATGTAATAGGACACAAGAACACACAGTGAAAAGGAACTAGAGTGGTGCCAAAGAAAAGAAAACAAACAAAATGGAACTGGCTAAGAAAGTGAGGGAAGCTGGCCTAACTACAAAAGAAAACCTGAAACACACGGTCTTCAGCGTCTTCAAACGCCCTAGCTAACCTTCACTGAATACCCAAAACCATACAAGACAAACGGCACTCACCTAACCCATACTAACTAGTGTGACTAATACAAAAATCAACTACGTGTGTGGAATGTACCCAACAACCTAAACTAACACTATACACAAAAGTTCACACAATTACACAAGTGAGCTATGAATACAAACAAGAGTAGACTGTAACTGTTGCATATTAAACTGAGTTCAGGATACTTTGTCAACCCAAAGCCACCAAACCAAGCTGTGTGGTTTTCTGTGGAAAATCTCTTGATAATGCCTTCTTTTTGCAAAATTTTGAGTTGTTCACACTGAATTTTTACACTGTTTAATCTGTTTGATCATTTAGCTTACATATTAATTTGGAGGCCTTTTGAGTTATACAGAGCACTATTATAATTAAAAAGAAACTGTGGTTTAACACTTATCAGAGCTCAATCTTTTTGAAGACATACAGTAAAATAAGGATGTTGCTCTCTTGACATGGAGAAAGGTCTGATTTGCGAAACACGACTGAGAAAGGCCTTCAATAGGCTATTTAAACATTATTATAGAATTACTGATAGCCACAAGGAAGAATTTTGCAGTGTGTAAAAACCGTCAACACTGATTTCATACATCCTGCATCTGTCTTGTAACTTAGATCTTTTAAGGGTTTTATCTCAACGGTGCAGTTTTCAAATGCTATGCAGAAAGGGGAGGGGGTATCCAAAAAACTGATGATTTGAAAACGTAACTTAGATTATCTTCTAGATTTTAATTTGGTTAACATGCACAACACCTTAATCCCTTTTATTGGATGAGGGAAAGATTTGCTACACTTAGTTAACATTTCTGATGCATGTAAATAGCTGGAAATTCTATCCTGCTAAGAAGAAAATGAGGCCAAATGTAAATGAATTTTGCAGATGTCCATTTTAGGTGCCAGTTCTCTCCTGCTTAGCTCTTGTTAACACTAGATGAGACTGTCTTTTGCATTTACAGGATGACAGGCAATCACTCTTTATGTTCCTGATAGTATTGTTTATTTTATGTTACACATTTTGGTTTTTACCAAGGTCACAATAACAGACAAGACAGAAGATTTATTCTGCACCTCATAATACCAACTGATACCAGCTGGAAGAATAATTTAAATAAATCTGGCTGGGTCATTTCTTTATTAATTCTGAATTCATTACTTCCTGCTATGCTACTCATCAGATGCAAAAAACCTCTGGAGAACAGGTTTTGGGTGGTTTAAACAGCATATACCTTAGCACTCACTTAAACTTTAATACGTACTCAATAATACCCTAGTAAATAAAATACATTACCTTCTTAAAACATGATTCATTCTATTTTATATATACTATTATGATAGTGGTCACAAAACATTAAATGAAAATGAGAGAAAATATAACATTGTTTAACTCAATTCATTTATCGTTGTATCATTAAAGAGTAGCCTTTGTCTTCATAATTTCTTTGTACTTTCCAAGTACAAAGCATGCAACGGAGCACACTTAAGAAAGGCAAGCAAGCCGATCAAAGATTTCAAGGTATTTTTTGTACTGGTGGAAATTCTTTACTACAGGGTCTGCAAAGTCTTTTCTAAAACTCTTATAACCAAAACACAAGAAGTAAACATTAATATAGTGTTAATAACATAGTAGTTATTGACCTGTGCTAATCATAAATTGTATGGTTATAAATCAGGAATGTGTTATTTTTACACATTTATTAATGGCAACCTAAGTGTTAATAACCCTGTTTGTATAGTGCATTTTGTACATCTGTATAAAATCAATCTCACAACACCAAGAGTATGAAGTTGCAAACTCAACTAATTGTTTATTCACCAATGCAAATGTGAAAAATCACTTTGCATGAAGAGGATCTAAGGTATAGTTGCATATACTGAACCTGGAAATTAGCCCTATAGCATTTAAGGTTTTGACTTTCTTACTTATATGACTATTGTAGGAAGATGGTTCATTTTCTGTTGACATTTCCTTTTATTTTTGCATGTTGCGTATAAAATTCTGTATTTAAGGCATGGTTAATATGGGACTATAAAAGAGCATTCAGTATTAATTTACATACATATATATGCGAATCTTGGTCAATTAAAAATACACAGTACATAGCACAATCTCAAGTCAGCAATAATTAATTACAGAATATAAGCAGTGGTGCTAAATGTTTGATCAGAGAAAGTATGAGCCTAGATATATTCCACCACCAAGGGAAATTAGTATCTCTCTATCAGCCACCTGGGTGCTTCCTGTGCCTGCTGCATATTGATAGAATAACGTGAACTGATGCCTTTCTTCATATAAGGAAAATGTTCTTCAAATTTTTAAATGATTTTGTGACAATGGCACTGAATGAGCTCAGATACAATTTACCATTCTCTTTGGTGGTCTATTTTATAGGAATGCCTAAGCACATTCAGCTATACCAATTAACATGTGCATCTGATTGCTTTATGGCTTACTAATTAGCCAAAGTGATTTCCCTGTTTCCTGTTACCTAGGCTAATACTACCATCTTGTGGTCAAATGAAATACTATATTATGTAAGTTTTCCTGCATTACATCATACAGTAGGCTTCTTAAATTAACATACAGGAACATGCAGTGTGTAGAAGAGCAATGACGGTCATGCACATTCAAAAGACAACAAAGGGGAAAGGGAGGTGGAACGACCAAATTACATTTACTGCAGCAAATTCAGGATAAAATTAATTGGTCGTGCTCCTTTGGTACAGAAAGTTAAACAAATTGAAACATTAACAATTTTCATGGATGATGTGGTGATGTGATCGATACTTCCATTTTACATATGAGAAAGCAATGTTGGATGTATCCAATGCCCAAGAAAAGCTATAGAAACAAAAAAGACTACCTTAATTGATAAGATAAGCTATCAAGATATGCTAAGCTATCTTAGTCCTACTAAGATATCCACAGATAGACCTTCTGAAACCATTAGACTAGTTCGGAAACTATAAATCTTTATTTACAGATGAACGTTAGAAGGCTTTATTGCATGTTAAAATTTTTTTGAACATTAAAGGTCATTAATGCTGATAAAAGCATTGCACGAATCATGTATAGTGTGCATTGTTTATAAACAGAAAAATGCACATTATAAAGAGATGAGAATTTTATAGCCTACACTTTAGAGTGGCTGACAAGTACTTGAGAACAATATTACACCTCTCAGAACACATGCCTGCTTTAACTTGTTTGTTTCCCAAATGTTTTTTACCATGGCAGTATCCACTACTTCAAACCTGATTTCCAGTGTTCATAGAATCAATCAACGAAGAATACTGCAAGTCACAATCATGAATTTAAAGCTAATTTCCTATTTTAAATGATTTCCAACATATTAGGAACACATAATCCTTTTAAAAAAACAAGTTTTTATGATTTTTTTGTAAAAGAATAGGACATATTCAAACCTTGGACTTTTTGAGAATGATGTGAATCATTAAAGCTTCTCTTGTTTAAATGATAAACTATTCTAGTCTGAATTTATTCTTCTGTAACACATTTAATACATAATCAAATGTACAGTAGATGACTTATGCTTTTATATAAAAAGCTAAATCTCAAATTTGCATTCATTTTATCAGTTGCTCAGAATGTCACTTAGTCTTTCTTTTCTACAATCACTAACACATTTCTGACATGCTATTTTCTGTCAGTTTTTAAAACATTTGAAAGATCTGGTCACATTTGAGGAGGTCTGGTACTGTACATCAGTAATGCTGTGTGTGAGACATACGATGATGAACTGATTGTCAATATGTTGCACCTGCTGTAGTGGAGTGTATTCATAAGCTGCATATGTCAAAATGTGGGAGGCCATGTCAGAGGGGTGATACATGTTCGTGTTATGCAGCAGGGCTGCAAAACTTTTCTAGTTTTTTAAGGACATGTTCAGCTGTCAACTGTGAACTTTACATTGTTGCCAATCTCACAAAAAATTTGGCCTTTTGCCAAAAACACCAATAAATGTTTTGACATTTTGTGGTCTTTACAATGACTCTTAATAATTGTTAATTAAGTCATTTAATTAATTAAGAGTTAATATGGTTAACAATTACTTCATAATCATAACAAATACCAAATAATGAGACTTTTCAAAGATCCCAGCAAGGTACAGAATGTTCAGATTTCTCCTGTAATAGTTTTATTATTATTTATTATAATAATAGAGGAAAGAAATGTTTGCAATTCTAAATGGACAGAAGAGATATACCTGGCTTTCTTACCATTGTCCTGGGAACTCAGTGACATGATGAGGCCATTCTTTTTTCGTCTGAGCTTCATGCCTTTACCTTGAGAGAACTGCTCCTTGTTTGCTCTGGCCGGTGGAGAGGTCAGAGCATCCCCTGTGTCACTGCAACCAGCAGCTGATTTATCCTGATGTTCACCACCCTGGTAAGGAGATTTGTCACTGATCAGATAAATTGGGTCAGGGATGAGAAATTCAAAGAATAACGAGTCCTGCAAGAACATTTTCAACACACCTGAATAAATATTTAACAATAAAAATATACAGTATAAATGATCTAAATAAAGCTATAGAAATCTGGATAATTAATGAATTAAGATAAGAAAGGGAGAATTAAAAGTAAATGTGTGCTGGAAAATGTATCAACTATATTTCACAATTATGAAAATGCAAAGCTGTACTTGCTCTGCTGGTGTTTTACAACTTATGTTTCAAACCAATCCTCTACGTCAGCAGTGGCAGAGCTCTCATACAACTTGACAGTTCATGCTGAGTCTTCTTTTCTTATGAGTTTTCCAGTAATATTCTCCAGGTTTCCCTGCAAATTGTCCACCAAGGATTTTTGTCTGCAGAATCTCATAAACAATATTACTACACAAACGTTATCCAGATTTAATTTGGCAACTAGAGGACACTACACTTCCATTTTCAACAATGACATCAAGTATAAATATTTTTTAAGAAATTACTAATAAGACAATTCAGGATAAATGTATAGCAGTTTTATAAAATAAGGATCTCTTCAGAAACTGTTCTTTTGGTTAATTTATTTCAATACAGTATGTCTGTCCCTGGTAGGTGTATGTGTTGAGATCTGGACTTTCAGTCTGTTTCTAGTGATGGGGATAAGGTGAAGAGTTGCATCCGTATAAGAGCTGCAAAGCAACAAGCAAAGGTAAAAGTTCATGTTGAAAAGTAAAAAGAAAAGTCTAAATACAAAGAATGTGTTTCTTTGTACCCCCATTTCTGGTTTGCTAACCAAGTGCACTCAAATTTTCTGATCAAGAATAATATACAGAATATTTGTAGGTGTTTGATGTTAAGAAAATGCTTAAATTCATATGAAACATAAGGTTTTGTTAATTTTAACAGCTATCAAAAATCATTTTGTATTGTTATTTATTATATATATTACTTACATTTTCATTATGTTTCCTAAATCGGAAAATGGGGGGAAGTGAAGCTGCTTTGGACCTAAAAGTTAAAGAACCAGTTACAATTTGCCTCTATACAGTCATGCCACTAAAAAAAATAAATTCACATTTACGTACTGTAAGTCTCACAAGCAATGATTCTCTATATGCACGAAATGTCTGTAAAGAAAATCTTCAGTTTTGCAGGCAAAGTATGACCCAATATATAGCGTGTTTTACTCTGTTCTGTCAAATACAAATTCACACTTATTAATTCACTTGAGAATGCTAATTAGTTTTTTCAATAGCACTAGAGAATATAAGATCTGATTTTCACAGCAGATTGTTCATCTAATCCATATAGTTCAGTGGCAATATTTTGTTTAAGTTGCTACTTACTTTCGGATCAAGGCTGAAGCTGTGTGAATAACACTTACCCGATAAATCTTCTCATTGCCACTGGTTTTGTGAAAATAAGTTCACTGTAGGGAAGTTTTTTAAGCCTTTCACGCCCAACTGCGACATAAAACTGTCCATTTTCTAGTTCCTTTCCATCACTGATGAGTCCCCCATCCAAAGTGTACAGGCTGACAAAGAAATGAAGAATACATTTTTCTTGCCATTCTAAAAAGTTCAAGTTCTTGATGTTTTTCTATAATTGTGCATAATTTACTATTCGCTGCACTTAGTCATACTGTCAAATAACACAGAGATGGACTATAAAACTGTGCTTTTACTGTAACTGTTACTGTAGCTTCCTCCTGTCTTTCTCTTGTGAGGACATAATCCTAAAACAGTTGTGGGAATTATTTGTTAAGTGATTGATGTTTTATCAGATTAAACTTTATAAATATATTATACTGTATTACTACAATAGTACATTAGAATTGTATTGTATATTATAATTATATGTTACTATAAATATGGTATTACTAAGACCTTGCAGTACAGTGTTAAAGAAATTTCAAAATGCTATACCTGCGCACACCTCCTAGAATTCGCAATCCCATTTTCTCTGTGATCATCTCAAGCACGTGATCAAATTGTCCCAGTACTCGACGAGGTATTAAAAGCCTGACAGCTGGATTTAACACATCTCCATTGGCAACCACACTGAAATAATATTTTAGAAATGTCAGCTATAGCTACTGTATATATTTAATATTTCACTCTTTAAATACACTTCTATATAAAATATAGGCCTTACTTAAATACTTACAAAATTGCACATGGTTCTTTAATAGGTTTCAGAAATCTTGCAGATACAATTATCCTACTATGGGCCACTGGTTTTATCTGTGAATATATCAGAGGGTGCAGACAAAAAGTTACAGAAGATAGAATTACAGAATTAGAAAGATTCACATTATAATCTTCCTCACTAAATAATTTTCAAAAATAGAAAAATATGAAAATAACTGTTTTAAAATAATACAGATTACCGTGTTATTATAGCTAAAATTACAGAAATGTTGGTAAGCATATTACTGGGATAAAATACATTTATATTATCCTTTCTAATAGTAAATCAAATTTTCATTTAGTAGATATTCATGATATTGATGGTTTATTTCAAATAGGAGATTAATTTGAATAAAGAAATTCATTTTTTTGTTGTCTAATATCATTACCATTGATAGAGCAGAAAGCTATTGGCTTTTCATTGATTTCCCTCAAAAGGGAATTTCATTGATTTCTTTTTACAAATTGTATTTGTATAGAAATTTGCTGAAAGGACAATTAATCATATAATGCTTTTTTATTTTTTAATATATTTATAGCTATTTTTCTAGTAATTTGTTTTATTTTCAAACATAAACGGTTTAGAGTCATCATCTGAAGACAGCCCAGATTAATTTATTTACTGTATATGAGCATATAACTATTAGCAAAAGGTACATTAGGTACTGTATCTATGATAATTAAAGTGTTCCCTTTTTTCCCACCAACAAGGCAGATATCAGTATATTGCTGAAATTTGAGATTACCGTGAATAACATTGGTGTATACAGATGAGATTAACAGGAGTATGTGATTAAAGGAGTATACAGTAACTTGCTGTTGTTTGTTGGATATTTTTCATTCAGTTTTGTATGTTTTCTCAATTTTAAGTATAAATAAATCAGCTGTTGATCCTGGAATTTCTGCCTGTTTGTCCTTAGTGGACTGAAGTGGATTTTCTTCCTTTTTTGCCTCCTCAGGAGCCACAATTTGTGTAAGCAGGTAGGCAGTCAGAAGTATTTCTTTTTATTTTCTCTAATATTACTATAATACTGTATGATTAAACTAATAAATCAGCATAAGATGTAAATTAATCAATTCTCTCACATTTTCCACAATCTCTGCTAAAAAAATTAGTTAACTTTAACTAAATACTTAATCCCTTTTCTTTGCTCTGGGCTAAAAATCTTCAGTAATTTATGTGTATTTAACAAACAGAAAAAGAAACAATTGCAATATGAAACAATTGCAGCGTGCGGTTTGCAGGATGATTGGCTTTCAGGACAGAGATGTCTATGGAGAGTTAATCGGTGAACACTGTCAGCTGGTTGAGCATCTCAAGTTCAAGATCCTTGGGCTCGAGACCCACCTTGCTTACCTACTGCAACTCAGCTTTAATGGAGTTGCTGAAATAAGTTGGAATGCCCTATAGGGAGATTGTGTGCATTCTACAAGCTTGGGGACAAGAGCCTTCACACCAGGGGACGAGATAGGTGTAGACAGAGAGAAGCTGCAGGGAAGAACATCACATGTTCAACCACTTCTAGGCCTTAGCGAAGACCGGATCTGGACACTTACAGCCTGGAGGAAACGGTGAGGCCTGATGGGCCCCAGGGCATCCAGGAGCCCACCCCAATAGGAAGGAGGCAGTGGTAGTGGGGAATTCATGGATTAGACCTACAGACCCTAGTGTGCACAAGCACACTAGGGAGTACATGTTGCATGCATAACACATGAATGCTTTTGAGCCACAGGAAAATTCACATGAAAGGCATCTGGGTATTTATGTAAGCTTCTTCTATGTCCTCACCAAATCAATGTGGGAAAGCCATTAACTAAAAGCAGAATGCTTAGATATTTAGCTACAGTAAATGTGTGTCCAGGGGACATCCTATATGGACAGTTTAAGGGAACTAAAACTCTTTAGTGTAAAACAAAGGAGCCTGAGAAGAGATTAGATCCAGATTTACAAAAAACTTAAGGGGAATAGATAGGTTTAACCCAGGAGATTGTTATATACTCAGTGACAAATCAAGAAAAAAAAACAGTAATCCACACCTTCCCAACCCCCTTGTGCATAATACTTCTAATTACAAAATAAATTCTTTCTTTTATTCAAACATGAAACAAACCATGTGAAAGGTAAGAGTCAGAAGTAAGAGGCTTCAGAACAATTCTTTAACTGAGGAAAGGTTTGGTCTTTTCTGTAAAAAATAACAGTTGGGAAGTCCCATCTACAGTATGCCATCACCTCCTCATAAAGCCAGCTGTATATCCTAGCAACCACTACTGAAACAGACAGTGAGCCCACAGGTCAGAGTAAAGAATTCTAGAGACAAAATTTCAAGAGCTTCTCTAATTGAACCAATCAACATATACTGTACAAGAGGATGTGAAACAGAAAACAGTCCTCATAAATAGATTGCTTGTTAATGCTTCATTGGTAAGAAATTAATCCAAGCCAATTACCCAGGAAACCATGACCTGGGATATGTGCTTAGCAATTTATATTTTAGAAAGATAATAAAACTTTTGGCATGTTGCTCAAGACTTCTTTTAGAACATAATACTGTACATTAATTTAGTATTGGTTTTCTTAATGCTGTCTGATTTTTTAAAACTTATTTTTGTTTGATTTCTGTTATTTTTAATGCACTCCACCTTAGCAAGAGCATTAAAATAATGCTCCAGTCAACAGGAGTGGTGTGGGCATGAAAGTGTACTCTTCAGTGAAATATGCCTATGTGATCAAGGAGATTATGGGTTGCATCTGAATAATTCATATTCTTGCATGGGCTGCCAACAAGGTGATCCTCCTAAGACAAGAGAGAACGACTTGTATTTCAGCTAAACATTACACCTTGCTTAACTCGGCATCTCTTGTTTTTTTATGGCATATGAGAAAGCTTGATGTAACACACCACCTGTTTTGATCATTTTTATAGCCTTTCCTGGAAATCTTAACGTAATTGTAACGTATAAGAAAAGCAGAAATAGATTGTGTGTACCCACTCTGCATGCACAAAATTTTCAATTTAATTTATTATATTTTATATATGATTTTTCAATTCAATTATATATCATTTTTAATATAATTTATGTAATTTCAATGTAATTTGTTTTATATTGACACACTAAGTAAAATCCAAGTCAACCTCATACCAGTAGGTTTATGTAAGAAGAATAGTCATCCTGTATATAAGCTTTTTGTCTGACATTCAAACTCCACCATACTCTGTTTGGGCAATTACCCATAGAAATAAGGGCCATGATAAGGAACGTTCGTCATGATTTTTTGGTTCTTCTTCTCTGTATATTATTTTGAGTTCATGAATAATGCAATGAAAACAAAAGAAATGTTTGATTAAACATTTGGTGTTCCCAGGCCAGCTGAGAGATATAATCCCTCCAGCATGTCTTGGGTCAACACCAGGTACAGTACTGTATATCACCCTGCAACTCACAACTGGCAACCCACTGAAGTTAAGCAGGTGTGAGCCTGGCCAGTATCTGGATGGGAGGCCTTCTGGGAAAGGTAAGGTGTCTGCTGGAAGAGGATTAGTTGGGCCAGTAGGGGTTGCTCACCCTTCAGTCTGTGCCGGGGATACTATACTGCAAATAGGCTCTGTCTTACATAAAACTGAGGTCCTGACTCTCTGTGGTCATTACAAATCCCAAGGTGCTTCTTGAATAGAACAGGTGTGTTCCCCATCCCCATTCATCACTGTGTTCTCCTCCCCACTGACAGCTGGCACTATGGCTGTTGTTGCATCAGGGTGCTGCACACTGGTGGTGGTGGAAGGGGATTCTCCATTACCTGTAAAGCTCTTTGTGTGGAGTGTCCAGAAAAGCATTATACTGTATAACTGTAAGGAATTATTATTAACTATTTATTATATTTTGGTTTTAATGTGCTTGTATTTGAGGGATGATCACTTGACCAATGGACAATTTAGTCAGTGCTCCCCAATGTCCCAAGAGATTATTCCACCTGTGCACCTGTGTATGATGGAGGGGTGCTAGTCTGTCAAGTGTTTAGAGGTCCATATTTTTACCTTACAACCAGTGATTGGTGAGAGCTGGGGCTTGTTCTCCTCCTAAACTTTCATTATAAACTGAGAGCAAAGCTAAGTAAATAAGCTTTGTCTAATCAAGCTCAGTCTTCTACTGAATCCGATATTGTAGATAAGTACTGCTTTACTTACTCTCTTTATATACTGTATGTGTTTTTGTATATTTTATCTAATGATTTTAACTTAAGACAACATGCAAAAAGTATTTTAATTTAATATTATTTTTTTATGCTGTCAAAAGTAATATTTATAGAATCTTTGCATCAGTGTCTTAATTAGCCATTAAAATCCCTCCTTCATCTCAGTAGTACCTCTTCACTTACAAGGTTTCTAGGATACTTACTACCAAACACAGTATAAATTCCCAGATCAAGTGCACCTCAGGTCAGAGATTCAGCACAAACGTTTTTAACAAAACTGTTTTTTATAATGTAAACTCTTAAGACCCAGTGAAATTCAGCTATTATGCTTTCTTAACTATTTAATATCTATATTCCCCACATTTATTTTATTTCTTTGACCCTATGGAATTCATTTGTACAATCCCAAAGATCTTATCTACTGTAAGAGTATATGTTCAACAACACTGAATTATGCCCCTCAATCTTGTGCTCAACCACAGCAAACATTTCCATGCCAAACAGGAGATTGGGCAGTCCAACCTGGACATACAGGAACTAGGTAGTGATTGCTTTCCCAGTGGCTGGCCAGGGTATGTCACTGTGTGTATGGTGTTCATTCTCTGGATGTTACAAACGTTTTTCTATTTCTATTTGAGAGCAAATAATAACATACTACATGCCTAATATCACATGCCTTAGAGTATGTCTCTTTTAATTTTTCACTATCCAAACTCAGTCTGAGGGATTCAGTGTCGAACTGCCTATTACAAATGAACATAATTTTAAAAGGTGGTACATCAGTCATAAGCCATTCAGGTTATGTCTCCCTTCTGTTTACACTGCTTCTTTTGCTTAAATGCTGCTGATTGCTCACTGTCAGTCAAGCAGCTGAATATGATATTCTGTGAAAACACAGAACAATGAATAGTGAGCTTCACTACAGTATGTATGTGAATGCATGTCTCTAAGAAAAATAAAATATGTGGATTTTGAGTTAAATTAAATGTTTTGGCATCATGTTGTTT
This sequence comes from Atractosteus spatula, assembly GCF_055471065.1. Lineage (NCBI taxonomy): Eukaryota > Metazoa > Chordata > Actinopteri > Semionotiformes > Lepisosteidae > Atractosteus > Atractosteus spatula. Next base: position 33,306,905 of record NC_142717.1, on the reverse strand, counting down.
AATTGATCATTGCCGATGAGTGTATCAAGTCAAGAACTATATCACCTCATTAGTCAGAATGCAGACTGGGCACAATCAATGAAGTGATTTAGCCTATTGAATGACAAGTCTGGTGAAAATCAAGAATGAAAAACACAGATAGGAACAAACAGGCTCCATCTATCAAGAGAACAATGTCTTTGTGCCATAAGTATGTTGGATGTTGAACTACAGTACATCAGCGAAGTGTTACTTACTCTTCAGGGTATTCACAACCAGTATTTATTAACCTGGTAAGATATAACAGACAATATAATACAGTACATCAATGCTATGGGAGTGATGCGTGATGAGAATATGATAGCTATCTTTTGGATATTTTACACTTGGGCCCAATTGAACATTGGTATTGATTGGTATGATTTAGAATGTATATTATGAGACATCTAGAGCTAACTTGTGACTCGTGAATGCTCATCCTGGCTTTATGAGAGGAATGGGACAGAATTCAACATGACAGGATTTACTGTATAACCTCACATTCAATATTGTGTTGTTTATCAACATTTGTTGTTTTCTTCAGTCTGTCAGTGCCCCCATCCATCTTTGGTAAGGCCCAGAAGTGGTTGGACACAGCTGGCCTATGACTTTCATATTAAATAACCAATTGATTGGCACTGTTGATGATCAAATGTTAATCAGCATAATGAATTAACCATTGTCACTTCTGTTCAATTTAATTTCAGTTGAAAACATGAAGTGGTGGGTAGCTCTGCTGTCTTTCAGCTTTTGGTTCCAGGGTTTAGTGCTGCCTGAGGCATCTTTAAAGTCATCATGTCTTCTTCTTCGCCACAAAAGTTTTCTATAGGTGCTCTGGCTTCCTCCAACAGTCCAAAGACATGCTGTCTAGGTTAACTGGATTCTCTAAATTGTTCCACTAATGCAGTGCAAGTCAATATATGTGTATGTGCACCCTTCCAGAGTGTATGCTTTGCACACATTCTCTGCCAGTTCAGTCTCTGGCAAACCACAACCCTGTATTGGACTAAGATTTTTTTGAAAATGGATGGAAGGAAAAAGTCAGTATATATTTTTGTATATATTTTGTATATATACAATATATTCTGTATATATATTTTTTTTTGCAAATGGTTGGTAATGATGAATAAGTTTTTGTTATGATAAGCATATTATTCTTTTTTAAGCATTTGTTTGATTAATACAGTAGCAGCTCAGTCTACCAACTGGTTGACCATTCTTCTTTACTACTGTACAAATCATTAATTTCATCTTTGTACTTCAGTTCTAACACATAAAGTTATTGTAACGCATACGGCCTCCATTGCTTGTGAGAGCCGGCTTACCAGAGCGGTGACGTCACCGCCCTTCCCTGTGAATAGCAGGGACCGCAGCCGCTGGGCTAAGGGAAGATTTCCCTTTGGCTCAAGTGGCTGGGTCCCTGTTGAGTGACGCTGGAGTCCCGGGTTCGAGTCCCAGACGGTGGGGGGCCGACCTGAGGCAGCAGTGGCAAGGGCGCATACCCACGTGAACCCCAAAGTGTTACATTATATTTAACTACCCAACATTAAAGTGCTTATTTTAATTTTGAGGTTTTTATTCACTCACATATCCGAATTACTTTATTGGAAAATATCAGTGTTCCCTTCCATTTTTTAGGTTAATATAGCACAGGGGAGCTATTTCAGCCAATATATTTCACTGAAAGTAGTACACCTCCACATTTGATATCAGTAAAGCGTATTGATCAGGCTTGACACATTGATCAGCTTATTGATCAGGCTGTAATTGACGCCACGGCAAGGTGCTGAGACAAATGACTTGGGTTAATGTTAAACATTTTCCTTGTGTAACATCTCACTAGGAAATACCTTATTCTGGTTAAAGTTTGATATAAAAATAATAAAGATAAATCCAAACAGCCATTTCCTTTTGTACAAAACTGAATACTTTATCTTAATGACATACTGATGGAGTATTAGCATTAGAGAGATAGAATATTTATTTCAGATAAACAGTACATACAGTATGTACACCGCACAGGGCAGGGCTGAGGTCAGCTATAGAAGAAGTTTATTATGTGACTTGTACAACACTAACAATTCCTAATTTCTTCATAGTATTCTATAAAAAAGATTATGTAATACTGTAATTAACATAGCAAAATATAAATTCAAGCATGATATTAACACAAACTATTGCAGGATGCAGTACATGTAATTGGATAAGTAGCAAGAAAATGAATACATTTGCGTGAATGATTAAACTAGAATACTGTATATCACTTAAATTCATAAATATTTTTTATATTGGTGGTAATAGCAATGTTATAACATGGAGACTACTTTGCCTTACCAGTCCTGTTGTATTTTGAAGATTTTTTTTCTTTTTGGCTCCAATCTGCAAATAACTGAAAAATTTAAAAGGGGAAAGATTCAATGAATAAAACAAGTATACTGTAAAGGAAGGTTAAGTAAAACGTGGTGTGCTGCTGCAGCACATACAAAAGATTACAACACAATTGTGTAAACTGGTTGTTGCTTAATTTGATCACATTTTAGAGAGAAGCTGATGGTGACTTATATAGAGTTGCTTGCTTTCTACAGTATGTGAAGACCCAATTATAAATACTGTACTGTATATTCATAACCTTTAACAGCAAAATAAATGCATAAGTTATTCATAATTGAATATGAATACATATATTTATAACATATAACAAAAGCATCCTTTGTGTTTCTTTGGTGTTCTTAATAGGAAATCAATTATACACTTTAAAAAAATATACGTGTTGCTTGGTGAGTGATTAAAATTAACTTTCTGCATGCTACCAACTTTTTCTGGGAAAGGCTAGGCTAAAAATACAGTGTTCCAAGATTATCAGAATTAATGGTCTCCAAAGGAAATGTAAATGTTCTCCAAAATCAAGATTCTTGTAGCTCTATGCTAAAGGACAATTGTTTACATAGAACCAGTGTTAATTTTGATGAAAGAGTCAGCGTCATAACAACCCAGGCAAAAGAAAGGTGAAAGATGAGGTGGCTTTAAGTGGTCTTGGTGGAGCAACAATTTCCAAACTAATTCTGAAGAATGTTGACAAGGGACATGGTGCTGTCCTTCAGATGAGACATTATACCAAGGTCTTGACTAACTGGTCATTAAAGATCCCTTTTGGCCCTGGATATTAAGAGTAGTGGGTTTTAACCACAGTGTCCTGGTTATATTCAGATTTGGGCTTGCACAATCTGGCCTGCCTAAACTCCCCCCTTTAACTCAAGGCAAAGTACTGTAGCAAAGGAGTTTTTCTTCCTGATCTAATGTACAGTGTATAGTGTGGCTGCTGCAGTACAATGGAGTGTCCCAGATGGGTACTATACTTCAGCAGGTGGATGAAGTGTGCCTGTTCCTATATGTGAAACACTATGAGATCTTTTGGGATTAAAATTGACATATAATGACAAAGTATTATAATGTTTTATTTCTGTTCATTAGAAATGTTGTTGCATTGCAGAACATAAAAATAAAGTATTTAATCAATCAACGTTCTGTGTATTGGGAACTTTCTAAATATCAAAAATATTATTTTCACTAAGAAAAATGTTATAGCCTACATCACTGATTAAGAAATGCTGTTCACAGTCACAAAACTGAAAAGCTGAAAAGGACAAAAAATACTTTAGAGAGCACATTAAATTTGAAGATGTACTGCAGTTGGATCTTGTTACAAATGAATAACTAATTGTAAGACAATCTTACAATCTAGAATTTATAACCAGGAAAGTTATAATCATAAATAATTAATCTCGTTTGTAAAAAAATCTTTAAGAGCTATAGTAAAACTACAAAATTATCATCTATTACTAATAACAGTTGGTAAGACTTCTATAGCCCTTTTGGAATATCATTATTGACGAAAAGTACAATTAATAAGTGTTACTTACTCAATTTTCTTGAACTTTTCTCTTCCAGCTGCTACATACTGCTGTCCGCTCTGCAGGTGTTCCAATGAGGTCAGCCGGTGTCCTCCTTTCGGGGTGTAAATGTTCCTGACAGCACCGAAAGGAGCTTGAACCCCACCAGTCACTTCTTTCAAAAATGTCTCGAAAGTGGACACTCTTTTCTCGTTTATTACCAGACGTCTACCTTCAAAATACGGGTCTCCATTTCGATACATAACTACGTTCTTCACCACAGGCTGAGAGAGAAAACTGGGTTTGTCTGAACTCATGGTTATGCAAGAAAATATTTGTTTCAAGATTTATAGTTATAATAATATTTTAATTCAATTAAACGTAAAAGTTTTAATATTTTATAGCTATTTTGTTATTTCTGAATGAACAAAGAAAATGCGATTTGAATCGGATTTAGCAAAATTCCATCAGGAAAAAGAAGCTTCTGTACGTATATTATGTAGGATAAAAAGCCCTAACCCTTGTGCTTAAGGAAGGAAAAAACGCAACAAAAAGTGAACACATTACGCCGCTAGCAAGTTAACGCAAACGTGCAGATGTGCAAAATTAATAGCAAAATAAATCCATACAGTACAGTCTAAAAAAAATTCACAGATAGTAACAGCACCAATGCAGCTCTGTCGTCCCCTTTGAACTGCCCTGTTTTGCAAAATCTCTTTCAGAATGGATTTGTGCTTTAGTGAAGGAAAAGGGTTTCCTTAGATTGGAAACCCTTGTTCCAAATGCGCCTATGTGAGTTCTAATGGCAGTGTACATACAGTACAGTAGGACCTAGCGCTCTACATGCTGTAGCCCGAGAGTATCCTGGGAAACTTTTGTGCTATTTTCAGCCGTTTCTATAGAAACGACTCAAGCAATCCTTGAGACGCTTGCAGAATGTGTTTGATTAACCGATCCATTAAGATTTTCCCTAATTTATTTTTTAGGTTCCTTTTCGGTTCTGCAACACTCGTCCTTAACAATGATGCTTAAACGGTATTGAGTATGTAAGATGCCTCTTATGTGCGGAGTGTAGCTGTAGTTCTTCGAAATCGGTACTGCTTTTCGTAAAAGTTTGAAAACTCTCATTACAGTCACAGTCAGCGTTTTAATTAAATAGCTGGGGACCGAAAGGCAGTCACACTGGTGATCTGTTGCTACCCGATAGATAAGACTATGTGTCTGAAAATGAAAACATGTTTGTTTGCATTATACAGTATAACAAACAGGGTTCGTCGGTAAATAAAATGCCATTAAAGCAAAAATCTATAGCAAACAACATTTTCTATTTAACCAACGGTCATTATTCCAATAACTTGCATTTCGACATAAAAATAAGGGATTCAGTCTGTTTCAATACTGGTATCAGTGATCATAATTATTGTTTTATATACAGAGCATAAGAAGGAGCATCACTTATAAGCACGACAAATTCGAAGTTTTTTTTATTTTAAAAAGAAAGTATTTTTGTAGCATAAGCACCAACATTTTATTGAAGTTACATGATATAGGTAAGCATTATGTTGATTCACATTTGTAACCAACAGGTCTGTTCAACGTTAGTCGCAGGCTAGTAGTAGTACAGTACGTGGCAATCATGGGAAGCAATTTAAGCTGTGTATTTCTGATGCATGGTGTGCACCAGGTTTCAAATGCTTTCTTGTGATTCTGACCCATTCTTTTCATATAGCCTGGATAAGCAGTGTCTTCATCACTGGACTAAGACATTAGATACCATATATCATCCTAACTCATTGCAGAAATGTTCGATAAAGGCTTGTATCAGGACGAGTACAGCTCCCACATCTTTTTTAATAACGTGCTTTAAAATATCTTGTGGTAGAAGTGTAGGATAGTACAGTATGTTTGAGAAACACAGTTAACTTACTCTTGAGTTATGACAAGCTGTATTCAGATTTCTTATTATACAGAAGCCAAAGATTATCTAAATTTAGGGCTACTCAACCTGATGTCCTTCAAGTATTCCACTGGGGAATTTGGTAAACCCTAGATATTTGGTGTTTGAATTGATAATTAGCATGATCCATATACTTGTTTTGATACTAAATGAGCTCTGGATAATCTATGGTAATGGATGCCTTAGATTGAACTACTTGCTTGTTTAGACTGTGTTTACCTGTTTCAGTCTTGCTTACAAAAATAGCATACTTCAGGCATATTGTTCCCTACGTCAATACAGAACTTTATGCAATGTTTTCTTAGCTTAAAAGGAGACTTTCTTATTTCTGTCTGAACAAATCATATGTGATCAATTAGACAGACTGGGAAAGACAGTGTATTGAATAAATCACAGAAAGTTTTTATTTTCCCTTTGCAGACCTTCAATTAATTATATTTCACATACTTTTATATATATACTGTATATATTTCAGCAAATTAAAACTTGTGCAGTGTTGATAAGAATTTACAGATCCCACTCAGCTTTTTTAAGAGTGAAAGGTAGATTTAAAAAAATGCCTTAAAAGTGAAAATTGAATGAATTAACTTGTGATTAAATACTATGCTGGAATAACCAAATGACAGGGATCCCCTAGGACCAATCTCTTCTGCAGCTGTTATACTGGTGCCATTACACTGGAGTTGGGTAGACAACCCTGGTTCTCGAGTGTCACTGCAGGTTTTGGAGGCACCCTTCAATTAGCACCTGATTAACACTTAGAAAACACAGGTGACTTGAATTCTTATCCACATAATTGGTTCATTTACATCATTGAGTTCTGAGATAGAATGAAACCCAGAAACAAACATGGTGTTCAAGAACCATTGTTGCCTACCCCTGTGCTGGAGCTTCCAGTTAGCACCTACAGTACCCCCAGCAGCACTAGAGGTTAGGAGAATTTGCATTCGCATTTAGGCAGTGAACTGTCAGAATTCGATTGATATCTTTCATCATCTACATTATGAAAAAAGTGTAAAAGAAACTATAAGATAAAATCCTCAGATTAGCTGCCGGCAACCGAACAAGACCAAATGGCCTTTGAAACCTTTCTTGTATTTTATCAACGAAGGGAAACCCTTTTTAAGTGTCTAGCTAAGATCAGTAGAAGGCAGTACCGATCTCAATAACAGTGGTTGATTTTGATTAATAGATGGCTGCACAGTTTTGACTAGATATGTAGTCTAGTGCTGAGCACAGCATTATTTTTAATGATGCTATTGCCCACTATTTCCCACCACACCTATTTTCTGATCCTGCATTATCTTGATTTGATCACTAGAGGGCTGCAGTGGTTTGTTGAGATAGCCGTTTAGCTTAAATCCAGCAGTCCCCCATTGTATCATACAATGCGAGTTAAATATATTGTACATTGGGAAAACAGCATGAATTGTTGTGACTGTGCAAAGAAACCTTGTGTGTGATGTTCATATATAGTACTGCATATGCCCTTACCAACCACAGCCTCCTAATAATCCCTATCTATGGATTAGCTTCATTCTCTCTGCTCTCCTCCCCACTGAGAGCTGATGTGAGATGAGCATTCTGGCGCACTATGGCTGCCGTCGCATCATCCAGGTGGATGCTGCACATTGGTGGTGGTGGAGGGGAGTCCCCATTACCTGTAAAGCGCTTTGAGTAGTGTGTCCAGAAAAGCGCTATAGAAGTGTAAGCAATTATTTATTATTATTATTATAATATGTTTGACCCTACAGTTTATAACAGGTTATCGTACAGACAATAAAAACATTGTTAAAACTGTATTTTTTTCTTTATCTTTTAAAAAGGGTTAAAAAAATGCTCAATATGCATTTGATTATTTTGCATTTTGACAATATTTCTGAATGATCCCCCAACCCCCTTATAAAATGAATAATGTTTTCAAAGCAAACCTTCACCTGAACACAATGAAAAGAAAACAAACATCACAAATTTACTGATAAAAAAGGAAATGCCATTTAAAAGTTTAAACATCCTTAGACCTCTAACCATGACTATCCTCACAATACTAAATACCACATCTTTTGTTGAAAAACTATTTTAACACTGCTGCCTCACAGTGCTGGGGCCTGGGGTTTTATTAAGGACTTTGGGTGCTAGCTGTGTGGAGTTGTACGTTCTCTTGTGTTCACGTGAGTTTTCTCCAGGTGCTCTGGTTTCCTCCCACATTCCAAAAACATACCGATAGGTTAATTGGTTTCTGGGAAAATTGTCCCTGGTGCAAATGTGGGGTCCGGGATCATGTGCACGTTGTTTGCTGGGATAGGCTCAGACTCAGCTGTGACCCTGAATTAGATGAAGCACTTAAAATAAAATGAGAGGATGGATGTTAATGTTGTATTAGTACTGAATTCAGTTAGCTTTTGTGAGTCATGTGTTGTTTCATATACATAGTACTAATTATTTACAGTACACATTGGCTTACATTACTACTCTTCAGTGTAACTTCAAGTTTGAGAATACAGCAACGTTTAATGGCAATTGTAGTCATTAAACATATACTGTAACTGGTTTAATGTAAGTGATGAAATTAAAAGTTTTCTTCCCCAATACAACTAGAAATTATGGCCAGAATTAAAAATGTGTACTCAAAAGAGAAAAGTCTGGAACAAGAGTTCATTGTTGTAACATTGCAAATGGGAAGAGCTGTCAAAATTATAAGGAAATAGATAAAACGATTCGTCTGTGCATAAATTACTTTAAACAGATTGAAAAAACACGGGAAACAAAAGCTGGTTTCGTGTACTGTACTGTAAATCCTCCCACTCCTACACTCACACAACCAAACTACTTAACATTCCAACCATATAAAACGTATTAACCTAGCAACGATAGTTACGAAGCACGTGACATGACACTAATAAGATCACAACATGAAAATGCGGGACCTCATACGTCATTTAAGAAAAAAAATCCTTGTATCCATGATTGAGGTAAGTAAGCGGATTTCTGGAGTGTTACAAATACATTGGGACATAAACAGAAAGAAGGGCCATATCTGTTCACGGACTAGTTTGGTGAGAATTCGTAGCGTCTATACTGTATATTTAAATAAGAAAGGTTAAATACTCACGAAAGGTGCAAGCATAGTATAATTTAACCAGTAAAAAGTCGTGGTAAACAAAGAGCGTAAAGAAGTCTTAACAACGTGCTCCAAACGTCTATATTATTAGAAATATATTGGAGCTTGCGCCAATCTTTAAGTCAACACAGGGAGTAGTGTTTGCACAGAGCAACTTCCCCAATCATTTCCAAAATCAAAATATTTTTTGTATTTTACAATGTATCTTTCCGACCATGATATGTTTAACTTAATCGTAGCCGCCAAAATCGCAAAGCCACACGGCAGTAAACAAAGCTGAGGTTGTTACGAATTCAATAGAAAGCATCTGTCGTCATTTGCATAACATGTCGTCATTTTAAGTTGGAAATTACGTAACCCAGGTACCGCTTGTATTAAAACACTTGTCAAAGTAATTAAAGTATGTGCTGCATGGCTTCAGTGTTTTACCATAGATTTGAAGGTTGACTATTTTACTATTTTAGTTCAGAAAATGAAGTTCTTTGATAAAAATAATCCCCTCTTTGCTTATTCAATATGCAGTACATATTACCATAAATATACCAAGACTACTTCAAGTGTGTCTTGCTATTATTCTGCATTCCTAGCTTCACCGACCAAAATTAAAGGTAAAAAATAAATTATTGTATTAAGTATGCCTTCCCCTAACTGCTTTTAATTGGTTTAAGTATTAAGAACATATTTGAAGTATTATGACCTTTTAAATTGTATAATTCATAAAATATCTATTAATCTTACATTAATTGGGACAGTTATTAAAAGTTTAATATTTTGGAAAAGCTGAACATGTATTTAAATTAAAAAATGTATACAGTAATATATACATGTACATGTTTCTAAAAATTAGAATCCCATTTTATTTGTGCAATAAGACAATCCAGAGTGGCAGTACAGAATAATCACACTCCTAGGGACAAATAAAGTTATCTTATACATAATAGCGAGCATTGGTCACATTTTGACTATTGTGTTGACTCTTTGGGTGCTTACTTCTCATCCTTTTTTCTTTGTTTCAAAACAATTGATAACTGAGGGGTAGGAGCCCCAGTCCAGACACAAGGAGAAGTAATTATACTTGTCGCTAAAGCAACAGATAGAGATAGAGCCATACAGTTCAGTAAGTAACGCTACCATATTTATATAAAGTCACTGTTGCAAATTGGTAACACCATCACAATGCTGTCCTTTGTCCTATTTTCCAAAACTACTATAAAGGACGTGATTGCTGATCTCTTTTTAATTAAAGCTATGGTGTTAATTATAGAAAAAGTATTTAACTTTCCATTTTTATTTAGAAAATGTGTACAAGTCATTTGAGTTCTATCGAGCAAGTCAGTGAGTACTGCAAGTTAGAGGTAATGGATCTGACGCCACAGGTGGTGAGACTCCACAAAGCACTACAGAACAGCAAAGCAGAAACCCACTATGTCAGAAGCCAGCTTGCCTCTCTTAAAAGTCTAGTGAGAAAGTAGGTAATGTAATAATTTCAGTGATTCATTTTGATTCATTTTCTTATGTTTTTTTAGATCAGCCTATGACTTATGTTATTTGATTTCTGTTCAACTTTTGTATCAGTGTGTACAGATGGGCATGTTATTAAAGCATGTACAACAAACATATCCTAACCTTGCATGTTAACTTTTAATCCTTCACTAATTAGTCAAAAGCCTAACCCTTACTCCATATTGCTGAGTGAAATTTGAGACTTTTCCATAATTTTTAAAGATGTAGAGCACATTTCCTGTTTTAAAAATCGGGTTAATTACTTTTTAATAATAATTACATTTTTTCTTTGTCTTGATTCAATAATTTTCTCATTTAATTATGGAGCAATATATTTACATATTACAGTAAGCTAAAAGTGAAACAGAGGATCAGCAAGGCTACCTTAATATCACATCACCCTCATGAATGCTCCTGTTAAATGCTACAGAAGGGAGAGGATGCTGTGGAAGACATACTGTACTCCCATCAGTGTTGTATATTATGACTACACAATGTGGGGATTTTGCCTTCAGAAAGTTTACACCAGGCTATGGTCTACATACCTGTATATTGAAATCAGTGGCCTGAAAGAAAATCATACAAGATGGTAGACAGCTTACCATTAATTTTCAGTTTAAACATTATATAAGTTAATTTTAATAAACTTATTCAATAAGACTTATACAGTTACAATAGTGTAAAAGGACTATTAGTACAAAATTCACTTACTAAGAAGGTCTCACTCCCCACAAAAATCTTATCTAGATCTATTACATTCAAATACTGGACATATGTGAGTTTAGTGAAAACTCAAAAGATAAAATAATCAGTTAATGGTGAAAAAGAAAAATCCTCACACAAGTTAAATTAAACACACTTTTGAGAAAAAAGCATTAAAAATCAGACGTTCTGACTTTTAAAGGTTATATTTTTTAACAGTGTTGGATGGGTCCACTTTAATGCAGGAGGTGGGACTGCACCTTGGTTTCCTGATTACTTAAATTACAGGCAGGATTGAATTCCACTCCATGGAAATCATTGTTTTCTTTGGGTATCAAGGGTTAAGCATGAATTCCGTTTCAATGTCTCTTTTAATGCTCGTGTGCAGTAATTTTATTAACTTTTTGAATGCAAAGTTTCTATTTTGTCATCTATGCAAGTGATATTATTTGTGCTTTCCACTAGAGGGCACAATAAAATGCAGGATGAAAAACATAAAGATGCAGGTGATGCAGGTTTTATTAATTAGTTGCAAATTATTATTGTGTGTCTGGTCTCCCAGACAGACAATATTGACAGTTTTGTGTCAATCAGTAAAGTGTAAATCAGTAAAGTGGGTTATGTTAACTTACAGAAAGAAACTTTATAGAACAAACTCTGAAATACAATTTACAATACTAAAACCTGAAACACCTTAAATTCTTAAAGCATCTTAAATTGTGTGCCCTATAGCATACTACAGTATATGCAGCCTAAGAACAGAACAGGTTACACTTTGATCTGGCAACTAGAACAGATATCGTTTCTTATGGCAGAGAATACTTTGATAAAAACCTTTAATTTTCCTAACCAGAAAGTAATATAGTTTTATATCATGTTCTAGGGCTTGGTGGGGAGATGTTGTTGCTGCTGCACGTGTTGGTAGAATAATAGGTAATTGTGAGTATAATTTAGAGTGAAATGACAAAAGAAAAATATTATCTAGTAAAGAAGGCTATACACATAATAAACAGACATCTCGCAATAAATAGGGTTATATGTAAACCTGTAGAATAAATAGAACAGGGCTTTCTTGACTTATTGGAAACTGGGCTGTACTGGGCAGTCACTAAGTATCCTAGTTTATGTTGTTATTGGAAACAGAAATGTAGTTTACTTGTGTCTCTAAAGAACTGGGAAGATGTACTGTATAATGTTTTATGAATATATCACTTCTTCTTTCTTACAAATACATAAAGAATAACAGCCAGTGTTGATATTCAATATACATTCTGTGACAATACACATATTAGACATAATTTTAAAAAGTCTAAATCTGTAAGTTTGAAAGCTTTTTTTAGAATTACCAATTTACAGAATTGGTCCTTTTACTTCTCACCAAGGTAAAAAGTGCATATTTACATACAGTATCTGGACTTTTAGTGTATGGGTATGTGATTTCTGAAGAATCTAAAAATGATGTTAGGATGGCAGATAAGTCAGAAAGAGTGCTGACTTGAAAACCATAGAGTATTTCCAATAACATTAGGACTTTTAAGATGATTTTGTAAGACTGCATTTTCTTTCATATCCATTCCTTATCTATAGGTGCAGCACCACCTAATGTGACAGTTGAAGAAGATGAAAGCAAGAGAAAATATTTGTGTGTACTAATACAGGTACTGGACCCCTTCACAATTCAACAATAGCAAGGCATCCAGGTCCTAAGGTAGCAAAGCAAGCCCAAACCATTACCCAACTAACACCATGTTTGATGGTTGATATGAGGTTCTTCTGGTCAAAGGCCGTGGTATTGTTATTGGACTGATATCACGTTTTGTATTATGGCCAAACAACTCCACTTTTGGCTCATTTGTCCCAAGCATATTGTTCCAGAAGTCTTGTTTTTCATTCAGGTTCTGCTTTGAAAACCTATGCCACTCAGCAATGTTGTTATATTGCATGCAGACTGATTTTTTAAATAAATAATAACAGAGCAGACTTTTTGTGTTTTATTAGTCAAATGCAGATAGTTTTATCTACTATTAGGACTAGGTGGAGGTCTATTATGTGAAAATATAACATCTTAAGGAATACTTTCGTTCGTTTTCTGCTCCATATTTTGTACAAAGCCTAACCTTTTGTGAATAGCAATTTTGAAGGTAAAGTTCATTAATACCTTATGGCAGATTATGGTATTACCTTGTAAAAGGCATTTTGCAATTAGGTAAGCTATTGGTTAAGCCATTCAACAGTCTCATGGGCTTTTTAATGGTATGATTCAGGCATTGTCTCTCTGATGCAAGTACAAAATTCCAATTTAAAATGATTTTTAATTTCAAAGGTAATTTGTTTGTTCTGTGAATGTTATTTTCAAAGCAAATTGGCAGGACACTGACTCTTGTAAGCATCAGATTTCAAGTTCCAAAGGACATCATGTGTAACCTGTCACTAAAACAGCATCTTACCAGTTAGTGCTTTAGAACAAGAAAAGCGCATTGTGAATCCCCAGATTCTGAGATTAGACCTATAAAGTATAACATTAATTTACCACACCAGTACACTTTACTACAGATAGCTTGAGTAATTCTTTCAGTATATGTATTTGCTACCTATCGTGGTAAATAATAGTCTAAGACAAGATAGTGAAAGAGACCTTTCATAATAGGTCAAATGAAGAATATATGCTCAATCTTTTGAATTATATTGATGTACAGTATATACGTTTAGTTGTGAAAAGGAACTAGCACAGTTTGGTACAGAGCTGTACCTACAGTACACTTCAAAACCACTCTCTGGAGTTTGCATTATTAACAAAATATTTAAAGAATCACATATTTTATGAGCAATAAATATCGTAACATGGAACATCCTTACAAGAAAGAATCATTGCTTGCTTTAAAAAAGATCTTCCTACTTTTCAGTGTATGCTTTTAGGCTCTACTTTTGTCACAAGACATGAAATTATATATAATTGCTGTTGTTTATTGGTTATAGTAATGACTGCTTTTACTTTCTGTTCTTCTGGAGTCCAAAGTGCTACATAATTGGGCCTCCCTGACAACACAGGCATTGAGAAAGGAAGATTCAAAGGTGCAAGACCTGGTTCAACACCTGTCAACACTGAAGCTAGAGGAAAGGTATACACAGAGTAAAACAATGTTTTTAAAGTAATTTCTCCTATGTTATACACAACCTTAGATCTTTTGCATCTTTAACTTTATTTATTCAATTCAATCTTTAAAAATTATGCCAATAACACAACCTTGAATTTTATTGTAGACATTATTTCCACATTGTGCAACACAAAGATATTATAGATATAGATATAGAGAAACACAAAGACAACACAAAGTGCAAAAGTCACAGTAAAAATGTTAAAATAACATTACAGTGACAATTGAGAAATTTTAGAACTTGAGTGTGTTTTGATATGTTTTATTAAAACAAGAACATTAGCCAAGATGGACACCAGCTGGGAATGCCAAAAACAACATGAACTGTAATTATTTAACTGAAAGCGCTGGGGTTTACACAGGGTGAGATACTGTACAAGCTGTGCACAACATAGGGGTCAATGGCAGAATATTGTTACAACCGTACTGGTATGTCCCACATGGGACCAGGGGATTAAAAATAAAAGTCATTCCATTAACTTATTGTATATAGAAAACTACTGTAAGTGTAGTGCGTCAAAGTGTTCATGAAGAAACTTTGATCAAATCTCATAGTCTGATGACTCAAGATATTTAACTTTTAAATTTAGATATTTAAATTTCCATGAAGAAGAATGAAGAGGTTCAGTAACAAAATAAAACTCACATTGGAAGAAATGGGGTTTTCTGGAGTTATTAATATAAGTTAATTTTAATAGTTTAGTTGGTGCCCACTGGATTTAAAACACCATATAGTTTCAGTAGTTTTGTCTTGGCTTTTCCTCTGTGAATTTTGAAATAGACTAGAATACAAATAACTGTGATTTGTTTAAAATTCAACCAATTTTTGATGTTGAATAGTTTAGTAATTTCTGTACTTACTAAAACTTATGAAAAACTTACTCAAACCATTTAATCTTAAGTTGCTAAAGTTATAAAGGAACTATTTTAGCTTTAAAAAAAGCTTATTAGAAAAACACACCATATTTTGGATAAGCTTTTTCCTTCTGGAACACTAGTTCTTATATATTGGGGCTTTACAGATATATTTTAAAGTTTATTTATGCGTATAGCTGATTGAAGAGACGTGTGATCAAAATGTTACAACAAATGACATAAAAAGGTGAGAAAAAAGTGGAAATCACCACATTAATGTAAAAAAATTGTAAAAATGATCTAGCTTTTTAAACTAAATATTTGTGTGTACTTTATATATTTGTTAAGTGTGCTCAGGTGTCAATGTTAAATCCACTTTGAACTGTTACATTTGTAATGATATACTTTTTATGGCATTCTCTGGTGTTCCATATTTTCCTGGTCTCATAATGAAACGTGTCGATTCAGACTCATGCTACCTATCTTGAAAAGAACAAGCCAATTACTCCTTGCAATGCACCTGCTATCTTTCCTTTTCCATTGATTAAATGGCATCTTAAGTACTTATTTTTACAGCTGAGCAAAATTAGTTTTGTTGGAAGCAAAAGTGTTACAGCTTTTTAAAACTAATATAAGTTGGAATCAGAATTACAAACCTGGAGAATATAGAATGGAAGTATGTAATCAATATTTTTAGTTATTGTTGTTACATTTAGTCCATTTTTATCACATACGGATGTGATGTTTTAAAAAAATACAAGTATTCAGACTGATTCTTTATGAAATCTAAATATGTTCTGAGCTAAATCCCCATTCTGTAATCTCAGCCTCTTGTAATTATACTCCAAAATGGTGTAGGCTTTATATTAGAGGATGTTTTGGATTACTGAAGTGCATTTGAGACAGTGCTTTAAAAAGACTCTTTTCAAATGTTGTTTAAGTTTCAGGTGTTCAATATACCTGAATGTGCACCATGACTTTGTTTTAAAGAATAAATTTAATTTGCCTTATAAAATGATCAAAGCATTACAAATTACACACCTAACAAATGAAGAAGTGTTTTTCCAGCTGTTGCAAATGATTTAAAGTTATCACTGCCAATTTAAAATATTTTACATCATATGGTGATTTCATATACACATTGCTTCATAGTTATAATCTTCATTTACCATTATGTGGAAATTTTCATACGTAGACATGAACTAATTTTCATGCTATTTAATTAATTTACAGTCTCTTAAGTATCTCCTGAATTAAATACCACCCAGAGTTCAGGCCCTATAGTTAAATCCAAACTTTGTAGCCAGGATATTGCTGTGGCATTTGCAATGCTGCTTTAGCCCCACAAGGATTGAGGAGTTTGATTTCACATATTGTAAAACTGTCTTTGAACAGGCACCAGTTAATACTAGATTTAGCTCTTTTGTTTATTTAATAAAATCAGTCTGAAAAGCTCGGTGGGTTCACTGTATGAAACCAACTAAGGTTGGAATGGAATGCAGTGACAAGTCTATAAAGTTGTTTAATATCTAGCGATTTGAAAGTAGGAGTAAAAAAGTAATGTTCTCTGTTTATTTGATTAAATTAATCTATTTAATTGGTTATTCCAGAAGAGAATGTATTAATAAAGATTTCATGCATTAACTTCTTACTAGTCTTACTAACTACTTAAATCTGAATTAAAAAAAAAACATTTTGCACTGGAAAGATAAGTGTACTATTGTCAGTGCCCTATTGTAAAAGGTAAAATGTTAAATGTTAAATACACAAACTTTGGAATTGTACTGTCACAAGACTTGTTTTCAATTTTCTCAGTACTGTTTGATGTATTTAAAATAAATGCCAAATGTGAAAACTTGGGTCATTTCCTTGTTGTGTGGTAGTAAATCAATGTTTCCAATCTCTGCTATGCAATGATTTAGAAACCACCACTAACCACATGTTTAGTATGCCACAATGATCTTTAAGTGCAAATCCATTTATTTCTTTGTGCTGCATATCAATGACTGAAACAACATTCACATCTGACAAGTAAACAGAATAGACATCTTATATTACAGGTTTTCTGACAAATGCATCTGTTCTGAAAGAAAAGGTCATCATAACATGGAATAGTACTTTTCTGTTTTTCACTTTGATATTTCAAAATTCGGAGGAAAAAGCCCTGCCATTGCCTTCTTTAGCTTTATGATTGCCAGAATGAGATGTGATGGTAAAATATTGGTAACACTTATTGAACCACTCTAGAGTTGCCTAAACACAATGACCAATTTGACTGAGAATTACTGAGCACCGTTATGATCCTTCGGTGTTTAGTGGAGATATTTAGTGCACAGTTCTGGCATTCATAAAACCACAAAAATACAGTAAGAAGAATAGAATAATAAATAAACTGTTACATTGTGAATAGATTGTTCTTTCTTCTGTGAAGGAACATGTTCTTGGACATGTTATCTATTTCATTTTTTTGAAATTTCTGTTAGTCTAAGGCAAATATATTTGTGTTAATCCTGCAATAATAATAATAAAATGTAGTAAATACGATTTCTCCCAGACATGCTCACTTATACATAAAATGAAATGCTACTCAGAATGCTCAAGGTTTAATGTGGAATGACTTAAAGAACATGCAGCGTTACACTGCAAGATGACGCCCAACACCTTTTTATTTTTCCAATAATCTGATGCAGAACTCCACTGCTTTGTAAAACCGCCAGGAGGCGCAGTGAATGCTTAACATGCCATGTGTCTAACATACTGTACAGTAAAGTATTAACCCATTAGTGCTTTTCTGAGATAGTCATACTGTACAGTAACACTAACAGAATTTTTTTCACTAATACAGTATACAAAATTAATTGAATTTGTGTATAAATAGTAATTAGAAAATATACTTTTATTTTAAATGGTAAACTATACATAGTGGCTTTAAAAACATATCACATTCAAAAGCAAAAGAGGTTAGTAGTTCTGAATGACTCAAAGAAGTACAGTCACACATTTTAACCTTGTCAATGTGAAGCATTGGCTGTTTAGTGGATGAATGTCACATGAAACGCCAGGGTTCAAATCCTGGCCAATGCACCTGTCCGTGGGGATAATCTGTCTCCAATAATACAAATTAAATTTGTATACTATATTAACATTTTTATTAATTTTATTTATCACAGTATGATAATATTAAATTATTAGTAGATTAGATGATCTCCAGAAAGTACCATACTAACTAAACCGCAACTTAGTATGCAGCTGCATACTAATTCGGGAAGTTCATTGCAATTGACCCTGTGTGTTCAAGTTTTGTTTGAGGGGTTTATGGTCTCTGTTGCCTGATAACAGGCTGATGGAGGCCTGTAATAGAGTGTGTGTGCTACCTTAATGTCTCATTGCCCACGTGAACCATTCCATAAATGCTACACTATAAATTTAACATGTTTAAACTGTGTAAACATTTTTATTAGGAGAACTAATAAACTTGGTAAAGCTTTGGTTAGGCATTTGGTTAGGTTTTGGGTGATCTGCCCCAACCCTATTTTTCCCATAAGCCCTGTTATTTTTATTGTGCAATTTTGCATAACGCACAGTTTTATAGGAAAGCATCAATCGCGTTAAAGCAGAGACACCTGTATTTGTGATTTTTTCACAAATTTTATGTTAATATGGTAATATCTATCACCTGATTGCGTATTTAGAAAACTTAGCTTTTGTTTTTGCACAATCATCAGTTCATACTGACAAATTTACTGTTCAGCAGGTATTTACTGTATGTGAAATACCTGCTCATGAACATATCAAGCAGAATACTACTATCTCGGAGTAGGTTACAATTATTGTTGTATGCATCGTGTGTGAGTGCTGGATTCTTTGATTAAATAATTCTGTATACCATGTAGACACAAACACACAGAAAATAGTGGTTGAAGATACGTTCATGCATGTTAAAGCGTTTGTCCTAGGATGATTTATTGTACTTGATTTGTAAAGCACAAACTGAAAAAGCAATAATTAATTTACTTTGAGATTCTGCTGCTAGAGTACATGACGGTCACATAAACTATAACTCCTACTACAGTGTGTCCTGTCTCACATCTTTTTCACATTTCATCTGTCGCATAGCTCCATGAAGTTGAATGTGCTCCCCCAAGATAAAGCATCTTCTTTTTTGTCTTTTTTCTTGATTGTCGAATCCTAGCTGAACAAAGATGCCATTTGAAAAAGTTCCAGTAAAGTGCAATTAAAACACGGTAAACTAACAAAAAATGAACTTTCACCATACCAAACCTTTAACATTTTAAACATTTTTATAACTCATTTTTTACATTCTTACATGTTACATTTTAAGTGCACATTGAAAAGCAGCTACAGTGCCTTGCCCTCCCATCTATACAGGACATTTATGACAGACTGTGCTTGAGGAAAGCTCTAAGCATCATCAAAGACCCCACATACCCCAGCTACAGACTGTATGACCCTCTACCATCTGGAAAACAGTACCGGAGCATTCGGGCCCAGACTACCAGACTCAGAGACAGTTACCTCTGCACTATCAAACTATTAAACTATTAAACTATTAAACTCCCAGCCTCTCTCACTCTCACCTCACCTCTCACCTACTGTATGATCTGAACCTCACAGTGCCTTCTTTCTTACCAAAAACTCAAACACACATTGAAATCTACCTCTACCTTACATGTCAAAAAGCTCCCCATAATTTCTATCCCTTTATTTAATTCTGTTGATGCATGTTTTCGCACATCTGATGTTGTTTTTGCACATTACCTGTTACCTTTTTGTTGTTTTGCATATTGCCTGTTGTTGTTTTGCACATTGCCTGTTGTTGTTTTTGCACACTGCCTGCTGTCTCTGTCTTTCTTTTGTTATACAATTGTATTGTTGTTGTTGTTTTTTTTCTTCGTACTACTTATCGTCCGAGAGCTAGCTAAATAGCATTTCGTTATACCATATACCTGTATATGAGTATAATGACAATAAACTTGAACTTGAACTTGAAAAGGTATTTGCTCACTGTCTGGTTTTTATTGCTTATTATTATTGCTTATTTATCATAGTGAATGTTATCAGAGTTAAACATGTACAGTATAGTATGAGATAAAAGGGACCCTGAGTGTACAAATTGCACAACATTTTGTTACTTAAGTAACAATTTCCAATAATTTCCAATAAAATTATGGAACATCCTATGCCACATGTGAAAAGTACTGTAATTGCCCATTTTGAACTGGTTGTAGTTATTGATAGGTAACAGCGCTGTAGAGAAATTTTTGGAAACTCCTCCATGCAGAACTGCATCTTCTCAATGACATTTGTGGGTTTTCAAGCATGAACTACTTGTTTGAGGTCCTGCCACAACATCTCATTTGGGTTTAGGATTGGACTTTGACTAGGCCATTCCAAAACTATTTTTTTATTTCAACCATTCTGATGCAGACTCATTTATGTGATCATCATCTTGCTGCATGGCCCAGCTGTTATTCAGGAAGTCACCCTGTGTGTTTTATGGGAATTGGAGTTCCTAACCTAATGCGGCATCAGTGAGCATATTGGAGATATGTATTGGGAACTTGTATTGGAGACATGTCAGATTTCAATTGGACAGTTAATTGCAACTACCAAGGTCACAATGGTTAGATATACAAATGGTTAAATATACAGTCCACATATTAACCTTAAATGCAATTTCTGTTTAAGAACATCTTTAATTTTTTTTTAATATTTAACATACTGTGGCATATAAAAATATACAAAAGTCAATATAGTATATATTATTTAGTATATTTTATTATTGGAGAAAATGTCTCTCTTAGGCCCAAGGGTCAATTAGTATTTTGTGACCTAACCTTTGGCATTTATAGTGCCAAGTATAACACTTCTGTCGTCTTTAAATACATTCTTAAACTAATCATTAATGATATTTGACCACTCCTCCAAGTGTTCTTTCTTTGACTTCTACTATACATGTACTGTATGTGCACTACTAGAGTTTCTGATGACCAATTAAGAGCACTAAGTTTTATTAAGCTCTGTTTTGATCATTAAGGTTGTTGAGGGTACAGTAGATCGTTACATAGTTCATTTGCTACCAAGCTTGAAAAAAACAGGATCCTTTTATTGTCTAAAATACCCTGATATATTTTGGAATTAATGTATCTTCTAGTTCTAATCAGGACAGCAGAACCTTAGAATGTTAAATAACACTGTAAACAAATCCATTTGTGGTTTATCCCACAGGACATTTGTCTCATGTTTCAACTCTGTGTTAATCCTGATATTGATAAGACTGTCCAGAAACTCAATTTGTTTTGTGCTGAACTACATAATGTGGGCCCCTTTGATGTGGGAGATATCTGTTGCTATTTGACAGATTCAGGTCTTTTTCTGTTGCCATTGAACTATGCCAAAGACAACAGATTCATGAGGTGAATATCAGATGGTAGTCTAGGATACATTGTATCCTGATGATGTTTTTTTGAAGATTCTCAGTGCTTGCCCTCTGGTGTGGGTTAGTTTACCAAACCATTTTTTTGGCTGCATGTTTGGTAAAACCTTCTTACTTCCTCTTCTTAATTGGGTAGCAACCATCCAATTAATTATCCTTGTATGTGTTGATGATAGACACCACAAATGATTGTTGAATGTCATATGGTTTATTTTATTGCAGTCACTAAAGCTACTAGTTACCATCAAGGTGCTTTTCTAAAAGTATTCTGTTGATTTTTGAAACTACAGAAATTATTATATTATAAAAACATTATAAGATTAAAGTTCTAGCATTTATTTAAGCATATTAACAGGGTATAAATAAATTTGAACATTTAAGGCTTAGAAATATTTAATTATGTTTAATTGACATATCTATATATACAGCATATATTCATATACTTTAATATATTTTGCACATTTACAGGAAGGTCTGCCAGAATGAACACCCACTTTCTGTTACTGAGCTTTCAGCAAGAACTGCTGATGTGATGGTGAAGAAAAATAGGTTATCTGATTCTTTCCGTCATTCTTTTTCTGCACCTTCCAGACATGGACCCTACGCTTTAAATCTGGTAAATTTACTCAGTTAATTTCCATTTTACAGAAAACATATAATGTTTGAAGTCTAGTTTAGGTGAAGTGTTTTTTTTTATTCAGACCATTTTGTTACCTGTCAAAATATGACTTTCTCTTTTGTAAAAGCCATTTCTTCATTTTAAAAATGAAAAGCTTAATAGTAAGCTATTGATAAATATTGCTAATGCAATGCCTAAGCTATAATTTACATGTACTGAAAATTAATTAAGTAATCAATAATAAAATGTTTTGTCATTTAGAGAAAAGATAGCTCTAGGGTTCAAGCCAGTAGTCCACACAAGAACTGTGTTAGGTGGAAGTCCAAGATGGTGGATGAGAAGATGTTATCAGATGTTATAATAACAGATTTCATATTTATTATCATCCATTTTTAAAGGCCTAGAACAATTTAATATTGTATCAATTAAATAAATAGAGTACTTATTAAATTAAATTATCTTATGATAATTTGAAATATAAATAATCAATATCCTTCAGATTTCAAAGACAAGAGTCTTGCTTAATTGACCAATTGCTTAAAAAAGTGTACCTAATCTTTAAATAATAGGTGGTTAAAGATGACCAATACAAATAACTAGATTAGGACTCTTCTAAGCTTTCTATAAGGCATTCCTTGGGAGTATTTTAAATGACTGTACTGAGAATTACTCAATCAAGCATGACTCATTTTTAAAGTAGCTACTCCTCTAGCTGAAAACCAAACTGAAAATGAAAACATACAGTACAATCAAAACCAATTGTGGTTCATTTAACCCACTTTTATAGGCTAAATGTATTTTGTCAAAGACTTCAATACTACACATTCTTATAATTTGATCATAATAAATGGTGTCAAATATTTATAATAAGTGAAGAAAAGATACTTCCTTAAGCCCGCAGCCTATAGAAATACAAAATGAAACATCAGTATAGTAGATTGAAAGCTAAAGTGTTTTCTGGGTATTAGGTTACAGTTACTGTGTATGCAAACATGTGGTGCTCCGTTCAAAGTCATGCACCTGTCCCGTTAAAGTCAATTTCCATACTCAGAATAATGTATCTATTTCTACTACTGTACATGTCATATTTTATCCATCTCCTGTTATTGAGCTAGAAAGGAATTTAGGAGATGAGCTACAGTGTACCAAAGGCATAGGTATTGGAAGTGCTTGAATATAGAAGCAATACATGATAAATAAACCAATATCAATTGCAAGGAAAAAAAAAATGTTGTTTCTGTAATTCATATTTCCTTGAAGCTTAAAAATAGCTTTACATAAAGAAGCCAAGGGTACAAGGTACAGTAAGGCTACTAAACTAGGGAAAGAAAATTCATGCTGTTTTGTTTGTCAAGGGATTCACTCTTTTGTTTTTATAAATATATTTTTCAGAGGAGCACATACAAGACAGATGTCATGGCACCCAAAATAAATGGTTCTAACAATGCAGTTTATTTGCAGAGAAAACAGAATCATCCAGTTGTTAAATCTAAAAGCTCAGGTACAGTAACTGTCTTTTATTCTGATATCTATGACTTTACAACTGCACTTCTGTCAAATAGAGATTGGGGTAAGGACTGGTAGTGTCACAGTCATGTGGTAGTTGGTTTCTATTAGTAGTGAACAGAGAGTTAAAAAAGAATTCTATAACACCTCTTTCAAGAAAATTAATAAAAAACTTCAGTCATTTCCTAGAGAATAAATGAAAGGTTAAAAACACAAACAGTGCTCAATTGGTGCATTTTAACTCCTGCTGCAGAAACCAGTACTTATCATCATTATATGTCATTACTGGAAGATTGTTGTTGTTTCTGCAGAAGACCGATATTTTTTATTTAAATATGCATTTACCGAGAGCTGTCTAAACGTGCAGTGATGTCTCTGTATGATGGTTCAGGCTTCTGAAAGGCTAAAGGGATTAGGATGAAATAGCTTTGATATTTTATTTGTCTTAAATTGTTCATAATTAGAAACAGTTGCATTTTAAAAAAAAATGCAAAACATTTTCTTGACAGGTTTCAGGATATGTTAAAAGGGTATTTCATTCTTAGAACAGATAATTGTATTTCCAATATATTTCAGCTTTTTCTGAAAAAATTAATACTAACCTATTGGTACTGTATGTACATTGTTATATTTGGAAAGCATGTACAACCTGTTTGACTAAGTTAAAGGTGTAGAAAATTCCCAACTTAGTTTATGGCATCCTTCAATATCCTAGGAATAATCAATTGTGAATGAGCTCATTTCACTATAAACACTTTGAATCAGTCATACTGTACGATACACATAGACAGCCTCTAACAATTGTGATGTAATCAGCTGCTTGTTTATCAAAATGCAAGGCCACAATGCATGCAACAAAGCTGATCATCAGACTGTGGACTGACAGCCACTCTTAATAATAGCAAAATGAACTCACAGGAATCAGGTAAGCTGTGTGTATTAGAGTTGAGTGGCAGGCTGAGAAAAAGCTTTTTAACTTTCAAGTCCTTTCAGATCTGGCTGTGCTCAACTGCTTGAAAGTTCCTGGCCACAGACAGAAAATGTCGTTAAGTAGCCCTGAATATAATACTGAGTTACAAGATTGCAACTTCTAGTTTAGATACCAGGAGTATATATATATATTATTTGTTAGGCCTGTTTTTGTTTACTTACAGTATATTCATTCTTAAACAAGTAAATAAAAAACAATTTTCCCTGTATTCTGACCTACAGTATCTGCTTCCACTGATATGAGATGTGTTTTTGCACAACAGATGTAGCAACTTTTAACCTCTGGTTCATTCCTTAATGCCTTATTTCTGTAATTAATCCTATATTTAACACTCTGGTGAAAACAATTCTCAGGACACAGGAATACTGGAAATCAAATTTTTTTTATATTTCTCAGCTTTTATTGTTTACTTATAATTGATTCAGGGCTTTGGGCTTAACACCCAGTATGTGTCTATCTTGTTTTTGTCTTCTTGGATTACTCAGTATAGTACTCCTTTCACTATTGTTATTTTAGCTATTTTTGCAAGCTCTCCTAATGTC
Organism: Atractosteus spatula; assembly: GCF_055471065.1. Taxonomy (NCBI): domain Eukaryota; kingdom Metazoa; phylum Chordata; class Actinopteri; order Semionotiformes; family Lepisosteidae; genus Atractosteus; species Atractosteus spatula. The sequence continues at coordinate 33,281,589 of NC_142717.1, read as the reverse complement.
TGTTGCACATTGAGGGTTTTATGTAGTCTTTTAAACCTTACGTAAGCCAGCTCTTACACACTTTTTCATTTGTAAGGTTAACTGGAGTTAAAAATATGAATTTAGCTGGAATTGTTGGTATAACTGCTGAACAAATTATATAATTTATAATTATAAACCCAATTCAGTGCTCCAATAGAACAACTAAGGTAGTTGACCTCTCTGTGTTAACTATGTTAAACTATTCCTGTCATTTCTGTGGAAATTAAAGGCTCTTTGGCACTTGTTTTAAGAAAAGGGTTATGATTCTGGTGCCATGATTTAATTTAATTTAGATTACAAATTCCGATCTGCCTAAATCCCTTCTAAAATTAAATAACCCTCCACTATATGCCTCCAAGTAAAAATAAAAGAAACTCCATAGGTAATAGTACACTGCTGTTATGCAATAGCTATAGCAATAGTTCCTGGTGTGATCATTGATGCAAAGCATTTTATTAGATGATGTGCTATGCTTTCTCCATTTACCACTGTGTAGAATTGTCAAAAAACCTACATAATTAGTATTTGTGTTAATATTACTTTAAAAAAAATCTCTCAAAAACAGTGGTGATTTGAAAACAAGATTAAATAAAAAAAACTAACACCAAAATAATAATGCATTTCCTTTCAACATTTGTTGTGAGACATACTGTACAATTGCTGTGACATCCTCTTAAGGAAGATATTGCAATTAATACTTTTAACTTCTAAGTCTTTTGAGCACTGTGCAAGTGGTACAATTCTGGTAAAGTTTTAGACACAAGACTACTTTTAGACACAAGGTGTAAATATTTATTTTACATTACTATAGAAGGGTAAAGATACTGTATACAATTCTCTTTTAAAATTGAGTAAAATACTGTAGGATGAAGCTGTCTGCAGTGATATAATACGTAGTAAACCAGTTTGTTGGGAACAGAAGGTAACTTTATTTCCTTTTATTATTTATAATACCCAGAGGTAACCTGCAAAAACAGGTAAACTATAGTACTTTATATAAACTGTGTACTGCATGTGTATTATATATGAGAGAGACAGCAATATAATTTATATTCATACTTTTCTATTATGGAGATCATGAGCTTATAATCAAACATTTGCCTGTATGATGTTATCCTGAAAATTCAACATCAATTCAGATTAATTATGTAGGGATTTGTTTTAAAATCTAAGGACGCTTGTTTATTTTTATGTCATGAGACATTTATATTCCCTGGTCTTTTGCAGCAAAAATCAATTTAGGATTAAAAAGCTTGCTTTCTTAACCCAGATAATGGGAAAAGCAACAGGTTTTCTAATGTTGCCCTTTTGCACTTTATTATCTTGCTTTGTTATATTTATCAATACATTGTTTGCACAGCCACAGGTTCCCAAGAATTCAAATTATTTCTCAGGGTCAATCCATACATAGTTGTTGAATGTGATCAAATAAATAGATGTTCCATTGTTAAAAAGATAAAATAGTTTTTTAGTGTAGCAAGCAACATGTCTTAAAATGATGAATACCTCTTGAGATTACCAGACTGTTTATACAATGAACATTAGATTTGTATGTCTTCCGTTCTTTTGTATTCATTGTTTACAACACTGGACTGAGAAATGTTTGCTTTTGGGAAGGAGGTAGAAAAACACTGTGTTCAATGGTTTTATGAGCCCTAAGGTGATGGTGGATAGAATTAAAAATATATAGTTTCAGGTTTCAAAGTTTTGGTTCAGGATTTTTGGCACCTGGTAGACTAAATACTATACTTGAACACTGTAAATATTCCTCACTGGTAAAAGATGCTTTTCATTCTTTGACAAAGTACAGTGTTTGTGCTGTTAAGTACAGCAAACAGTAATAATTCAAGAAAAGTATAGTAACAACACACTAGATAGACGAGCATTTCCTATGATACTGGATTTAAAGCAGAAAACATTAATAAATTAGGAGAAAACAGGATAATTAGGAGAAAACAGATCTTATGTTACTGTATTTTGTAATATTTTAATTCTTTATTGAAACTAATTACCATATTTCCAAAAACTTATTATCACAGGGTCTAGCTACTGTAATTAGAAGTAGGCAGTTCATTTTTCTATGGAACATGTGTTTGCGTGCATTCTAGCAATCTGTTATTAAGCAGTTTAACTACTGTAGAATATTGAACACAATGATATTATATCTAAACAATCACAAACTATTTATGAATGCATAAAACATTAAATATGGACAATATGTTATCATTGTAAAAAACAGAATTATTTTATAAATGCATATTTAACATTGTTCTTTATTTTTTAGCTTTACATGAAATATATGGAAAGCGGCAGAAAGACTTTTCAATGCAAATGAATGGCAAGTCTACAAACACTGTTTCGCTTACAAGAGAAAAGAGAAAAAGCACTTTTCTGAAGGTAAAGAAGACAAACATAGATTTCCAAGTGGAAGAAAGTGTGAACAAAAAAAATAAGACCAACCTCAAAGCTGACAAATATTTTGAGCTGAAAGAAAATGCAAAGGAAGTATATGAATCAGAAGATGATGAGCATTACAGAAAAGTAGTATTTTTGCATAGGATGCTTAGTACACCTGACAAGTGATGCTAATAAGAAGAAAAGGAGTCTAACTGTCTTATTGATAATTGAATTTCTGGGCATACAAAACTGAAGTTGGTAATTATAAATGTGAAACCATATGATTTCTGAATGTCTCTGACATCTTTGGGACATCCCTTTTTTGGTAATTAAAATGTTTAAGTGTTTAAAGGTTAAATAGTATTTTTTTTATTAGATACCATAGTTGTGTTAAACAATAAATTAATTATTCTGAGGGAACTATATCTTCTTTAGAAAAAAGCACATCTTCAAACATAAGCTTTCAGATAAGATTGTATACTGTGTATTTTAAGTCCACATTATCCCTGCACATTTTAAGACAGAATGGCATACAAATATAACTGTTATAATTTAATTCCATAATTTTTATAATTTTTTAAAACCACTGACAATTAGGCAAATTATAATTTCAGTTTTTACAACATTAATATTTTTATTTGTGAACATTTTTTTAAACACAATAAAAACGGTATCTATGATACTTATATTTAGTAATACCTTTGGATTTAATTATTCATAACTATGTTGCACTATTATCTATACTTTTAGCTTTAGTACCGTGCCCTAGTTTTAGTATATTAAATATTCATCTTAAGGAAAGCTTCTAACTTGCTCCAGTATTGTTTGGTATGATTTTATAATCATTATTGTAGCAGGCCATCCCAAAAATTGACTGCATTTCCAGCTGAACTGCCACTTGAAGATGACAAAATGCCTGTAACTCCTGTAAACTCACTGTATTTCAATTTGTCAGTTAATTAAATTATTGATTAAATCGCTTATTTATTTAGTGGTGTGTAGCATTTAAAAAGGGTGTGAAAGAACCAGACTGAAAACCTGAAGAGGGTTTAGGTTTTTTTGGGTTAAAAAATTGAAGGGACTCTGCAATAAAGCCTCCTGTAGTTTAGTTTGATGGCCATTGGTACTGACACAATCACTTATACAGTATATATTACATATAGTTCAGGTGGGTAGCTGCGTCAGCATGCATAGGCTGCAAAGGAACAAGTAATAGGTTTATTCCATGCTGAAAAGATAAGAAAGAAAATGCAACATTTTGGCCGTGGAGCCTCACACCTGAAGAAGGCTCCACGGCCAAAACGTGTTTTCTTTCTTCTCTTTTCAGCATGGAATAAACCTATTACTTGTTCCTATATTACATATATTTTAGTTTGTATTTGCATAATATATTAATTGCACACTTCTGTTTTTCCATATTTTTATGCAAATTATATGCATCAAATTTATGCAAAGATTGCAATAAACCATCTGTTTTTTTTGTAACTCTTGTACCAAAAACACCAATTGACAGGTTTTTAATACACAGTAAACAGAACATTAAACATTGTATGAAAAGCACTACTTACAAGGGTACCTGCAGTGTGACACAAATCATTCAACACTATAAGAAACTGCATGTCAAAATACATTAGGTCATTCTACAGTATACTGTAATAATTTTATGATCCAAAATATGTCTGTAATGTTGCACTGTCAATTCCTAATGTCAGTCAGTATTTCTCAGAACAACCTTCTACATTATGGAAGATGTCTTCTTTACCAAGACGCCTGTAACTGATTAATTCTGCACAAGCTCAGTGCAAGATCAATAAATATGCTGAAAGGTCTGTGTTGAAACATCAGCTTTGGGCAGTGTACCAACGCAAAAGCTTAATTTAGGCAGCACACTATACAGTACTGTTCATGGCTCAGAAGTACCACAAAAGGTGATCTTGATTTTTGTTTTCATTATGTGCTCCCTGTGTTCACATGGGTTTCCTCCAGGTGCTGTGGTTTCTTCCCACAGTCTAAAGACATACAGGTGTGAGCATTTGTATCCTTGTGTGCCCTGTGATGGACTGGAGTCCCATGCAGGTTGTACCCTGCTTTGCACCCATAGCTTGCCAGGATGAGCTCTAGCTCCCCCACAACACTGTATTGAATACAACTGTTAGAATATGGATGGATGGATTTACCACATCCACACAAATGAAAAGTAGATTGTTAAGAAACTGTGCTAAGCATTTTAAGATTAATAGTATCTATGAAACATACATTACAGAATTTGTGTTTTCACAATAATACAGTATATCCTAATTTCCTTATGTTGAATGAAACCTTTGTATACTGAAATGTTTAAGCATGCATGATTGATTGGCAACCTTTGATAAACATCAAGCCTCTCAAACTCCAGATAAAATATTTAAATATACAGTATGTGGGGCTGACACTCAGTTCTTGTTTATATTTCACTTAAAAATAAATCATGTTAATAATGCTGTCAAGAACATGGGAAGCATCAGGCTGAAATGACTAAATCTAAAGCCATACATTTAACTTAAACTTTAAACTATATTGCTGGAAGAAAAGATGATATAGTGCCTAAAGCAACAGCAAATAATCTTCCTAATCCTGAATGAGCATACGCCATTTTGTAAAGACATATTAGACTGTTAGTGTACTTAAATATATGTTTAGTCTATTCAAAGGTTTCATCCAGCATGTCTGTATCAGTAATCACACTGAGATTTTATTTCAGTAATTTGTAAGTATTTTTTCATTATGATTCACATACTGTAAATACTTGTAAAAGTATATGCACCTCTCTAGGTAAACGTAAATATACAGTATTTAATAAATTAGGGACAGATGAATCTTGGCTGTGAGTTCAAAATATTGCTACCTAATGGAATGATGTAAGTTTTACCCCATCTCTGTATAGTATGTTCCACAGCAGAGGCATCTTTAGCCTCTGGAAACTGCTCTGAGAAGAGTTTTTTTAAGATAGGTACCGTGTAATGTGGCATTATAAAAAAAGCTTTGGAATATAGTTATTATAAAATGATCCAATATCCTTTGAACTGTAGTCTATATTTGATTTTTGTTTCATACTGCTTTCATTCTATAAACATTTTTGTTAATGCCACATACTGTAAGTGACTTTGCCTTACTTTTTATAATTATATTTTTTATTACGTCTCTCAACTTTTATTATGTGCTGAGATTTTCAGTACCCAACATAAATAGATAGAGATTTCACAAACCAGAATGTAATGCCTTGGGCCAAACATTTGCTCAGTGAAGACTTGTCATCTACAGTAGTATCTATGTTATTGTGTCTCTGTTTTTTGTCTGCTCGATTTAATAGGTTAAACAACCAAAATGCTGACATACTGTAGGTCTATTAGAGTCTTCACTCTGACATTTTCTCATGACCGCCTAAGGAGCTTTGTACTGTTGCTATAGCATTTGTTTATGCTGGAACTAATAACATAATTCATAACATGATGTGGGCTGTACACTCTAAGTACTCCAAAAACATGTTTAATCAGAGTAAATTTTGAAGGATCTTTATTAGCACTCAGAGCTGAATTTAAAAGCTGAAGAATTAGCTAAGGAATATTAAACTTTGCATTTAGGAACTTACAGGATAGAAATGACAACAGTATGTGGCTCTCTGACTCTATTAAGAAGCAGTATGATGTTATTTTTATATCATTAAACAACCAGCAAGTAAACACAATAGTTGGATTAAATGCCTTCTTTTGTTCTGTAATCATAAAATAGTTGATGCACACTAAGCACTTCTAGTATGCCTGCTATTCTAACTTAAAGTTTTCTGCTATTCAGAATTTTTTAATATTAAGCCTTTGTTCTCTCTCTTGTGATATTTTTGTGTCTGATTATCTTGGCATGTGTAGTTTGCAAATATTTCCTTCCAGTATTTTAAAAGGTATTTATTCAAAAATACAAATATATTATTAATAAGTGAACTTTAATAAGTGAACTAATTTAATGCCAAACAAACAACAGATCAATGTGCAGTTCTGGAGAAGCAAAATTATTCATTTTGCTGGAACATAACATACAATGCATATATCTGTATTGAATTTCTATTTTTCATAGGCATTATATATTTATTTTGTATGGTCATTAATATAAAATATTCTGTATATCATTTCAGTATAGCAGCCTATAAATAAGATAAGATCACTTTATTCGCCATATACTGTACAATCTCTCGCATTAGGAATGCTCTCCATCAGACACGGAGAGAGAAGCTTGGGGTCAGTGCAAAGGGTTAGCCATTATACAGCACCACTGAAGCAGTAGGGGTTAAGGGCCTTGCTCAGGGGCCCAACGGAGAAGGATTCCTCTGCCGGCTGCGGGATTTGAACTGGCAACCTTCCAGCCACAGGCGCAGATCCAGTGCTCCACCCAGAAGAAGTTGCTTCAGTTCCTTTTAGTTTCATTTTAAGAGGTTTTAATAATATAATGAATATATTATTACTGAAGGATGTACTATACTATAGTTGAGATACTGTAGAAGCATGATAAAGAATCAGTTACATAAATTGTATTTTTATTTTTATTTATTTAGCCATCGTTTGTGTGTTAACAAGTTGTTATACATCATACAAAACATTTAGTTAAAAAATCAGTTTAACACACAGTCAGCTACTTTAAAACAACTTGACATTTACTCAGTACATACAAACAATGAAGACATTTACAGTATATGTCATCTGACAATCACAGCTCACAACAGAGATGAAAATGTTGAAATGTTACAGTTAACTAGAAAATTGCACTTAGTTGTGTACACACAACAAGTAATATGGATTTACTATTACATTATAGTTAAACATTAATCAAGGGAGTGACTTTACTTTAAAAAATTGGTGTTCAGTCCCCTGTCATACTGAGAAATCAATACATTAGTTCTGAAACGTCATTCTAAAACAACAGCATTCCTTCAATTAAAACATTTTCATTTTAACCTTAAGCATAATATTTTTAGTATTTAATTTAAGTGGCCTTTTAAAGTGGAGATTTTTAAAATTAAAGTTTATTATATTTATTTTGATATAATTTTGATGTAGCTGTTGTGAAAATATGTACTGTATGCTACTATAAGATTGAGGATAAACTTTCAGTTTGTGTTTCATGGCTTTTTTTCTAGAAAACAAATACTGTATATAATTATAGACTAATTTTGATGAGATAGTGTACTGAGTCAATACGGGGATATTTTAGTAAAAAAATAATCACTCACATGATTGTATAGAGCACAATATCAAAGAAAAAATACCATATAAACATTTTTTACAGAATAAAATACAATACAATACAATACAATAGGTGGTATGCAGAATATTACAAAAATAAATGTTCCCCTTTGTTCCAAATCATACAATCATTCTATATATCCTTGGCTACTTAATAAGACTTTCTGGGAAGTGATAAATGAGCACTTTTGTTTAATTTAGTCTCCAAAACAAAGTTTGTTGCCCTAACCTTTGGTGCTGATAACAGGCAAAAAATATCCACTTATTATGAACAGACATAGACACTTGATAAACAAAATTGAGCTACAAATGATTTTATCTTCCTTTCTGCTTAATTTTAAGGATATTTTTTCTTTTGGTTAGACTCAAAATAAAAGGTGATCAAGCAACTATTCTCCTGAATTTAGCAATAATTTAAATCTCATTAGCTATCACACAGCTTTGACAAATAGAGGACATCTGTGAGCTAATAACAATGTTGGTTAAGTTTATGCAAAACAAAAATAATCAGATTATTCAGATCAGATCAGATAGAGTGCTGATTTAATATTAGTTTTGGACACAAGAATCAACAGGGTGTTTAATTAACCCTGTGCACCCCTTTAGGGCAAAAGTCCAGACCATACACTAATTAGCAGTTTGTCAGCTTTATAATCACAAAGCATTTGTTACTGTTGAAAAGAAAGAAAAATGTTTTCTTAAACATAAAGCACAGCTGTGTATTGAGAAAAAAAAGGTAATTTCTGAAGGCTTTTTTATAGGTTATAGAGTTTAATTCAATAATAGTCACATGTCACATGAAACTGCTCTGCCAATATGCCTTCATTTAGAATGGTGCTGTCAGATTGTCTTTCATTTGTGTCTGTAGTTTTATGGACATTATCTGTGTTTGTACAAATTATTCAAAAATCAGATATATACTGTATAGACAAACAGACTAAGACAGTGCTGTGAACAAGTATTTGATTATTTTGTCCAAGTACAAGTAGTATACAATTATCATTATCTTGGCAAATACGGAAAAATCCTACAGTATATGCTTTATACAAAACTAGAAAGCTGGAAAAATAAAATAGTGATAGATTTAGAAAAAACAGAACCAATTGCAATAATCAAACATGAAGAAGTAGCACATAACCTTGTGTGATTTCCTGAACTAATTTCATGAAGAACAACACCCCAATGAATAATGTGATTGAGGATGTTTATTAAGAATTAAGGTATTGTGAAATTTGACTTATTCCACTTGGTTTAGGGCCAGTCGACTAGGCCAAGGCAAGGACCCTCATGCAGAGCGATTAGCTAACCAAGGGGCAGCTGCAAAGATGTGGTGGAGAAGGGATGCTTGCAGCAAAATGTGAAAAGAAGGGCAATGGCTGCTTATTCTGTGTACAGTATATATATACTGTATATAGTTTTGAGAAATGAGCTTGGGAAAGATTATGAATTAGAACAGGGCAAAAGGCTTGGTTATTTTCATCCCTCCCGAACTTCAGCTAAGCTCTTTCATTCTGCTGTGTGGCAGTGACAGCTCATTTAAATAAGATCCTCATTTACATACTGGAAGAACAGCAGCAAAAGAAAAAACAATATTGATATCTTACCTGGCAGTTACTCAATACGGCAGACTTAAAATTGTTAGATATTCCCATACAGCATATGGAGGCTTCTTTATTTGGTCATTTCTATGATTATTCCCTGTTCTTCATGTTTAGTGTTAATTGCAGAGGGAAGAGTATTTTTTAGATCTAATGTTGACTGTTAACATTAGCCACTGTACTACACTTGAGATGCATAATAATGCAGAAATAAAATTAAACAGCAAAACCTAAACAGATGTACTGTATTTAACCACTATTGGTAGTCTAATAAAACCTTTAAGACACTTAGCATGTAAAGAAATATTATGTCTAGATTATAAAATAGGATTATAAAATAAAACATGATCTTTAATATTTAGCCAATGTTTATATTGAATATTTAGAAGGTACAAATATATTTTTCCTTAAATGTCCTGACTTTTTTCTTTGATATGCCATTTGATATGGTTCAAAGTATATAAAAACTACATACAAAAAAATGTTACGTTACCAATGTTTCCTCATGACATTTCCTTTATGCATTTTTGTCAAGATCAGTATGCATCTATAGGCTCAGTTTAAACTCAGATCACAATAAAATACTGGGTTGTGACATAACCCACTGTAACAGTCATTGTATATAGAATTAAGATCGATATTGACATACGTCATAAACATTGTGATCAAAGTCACTTTACAGCTACATTTCCAATTACAGATAAAACATAAACTACTTTTACTGTTTCATTGACACATCCAGGAAGTCACCGTCTTCAATCACAGAGAATTCCTTATTCACCTCCTGTACATAATTAAAAAATGAGACTTCCTTTCTTCCTTGTGAAACTCAGACCATCAGCCAGTGATGAAGCTGTGGAAATAGATATTTAAGAAATACAGAAAACAAAAGTACATCACATTTGATTGACAATTCAAAGGATCTACTGTAGGACCAGATGCATAAAACATTTTGGCAATGTGTTGCTTCATCTTAGACTGTCTTAGGAAAATTAAATTAAGACACAAACATGTTAAACAGTAATTAAACCATCTTAAACCTATACTGGAAGTATTACAATTTTGTGTTACATGCTAACAAAAATTGACTGCAACACTCTAAAGCAAGTTCTGACAACACTATCAGAAATATAAATGAATTAAAAATGCATTGACAGTCATGTAAAGTCCACATATTCTTGCAGTACTTGACTCTGTAATATTTAAGCCATAGTTTTTGGACAAAGTCTTAAAATGGCTGCTTAGTCCTTAGTATACAGATCCTGTTTTTCTTCAATATATGTAAATGCATTTGAGGTGAATTTAAATGGTAAAGGATAATTGATAAAACATAACAAAGATTTGTCAATCACAATTATTTTACATTTTTATAAAATGAAAAACTAAAGGCTTAGGTAAAGTAACTGACAAAACATACTGTGAACTGTCGAACTTCGCCATTTTCCACTAAGTGATGCTCTTTCTCGGGGGTAATTGCATATGCTAATTTCTGAAACAAAAAGCCAGATGTTTCATTAATTTATTGCATAACAAAGTTTCTGCAATACATATAAATAAAAGATGTATAGCATAAAAAGTATGTGCTTGTTTTTTTTGGTGGTAATATCTGTACATCATCATTGTGCATTCTGGTACTTCACAGATCAGTGCATACCAAACATTCTTGGTAAAGCCAAAAAAAGTATCTTTGCATGATAACAGAGTTTTACACTATGTTTGCATGCCATTAGGACTGCCTCTGACTATGACTGAAGCTGGAAAGGCACTTTACTGTGTACTACTGTCATAATTGTTTTCTTTAAGCTTAGTGCTCATAAGTACTGTTTATGATATGTTTATGTTATGTTTATTGAGAACATAAGCCAAACTTTTAAGTGCTAAAATTAACCAAGACCTATAGCAAAAAGAATGTTGTGGTGCCTTCTACTGTTAATCACTTTTCTGGCTCATATGTGGTAGGCAATTATTGTACACGTGTAGTATTTATGTTTGCCACCTCTGTCATTGAGAAAACTAGTATCTAGAATCTTTTAAACTCTTGAGTTCCGAAATCAGTTAATAAAGGCAGAAATGTAGCATATTTGTCTTTACAAATACAGAAATTAATACAACAAATCCATACAACAATTTTTTATGTAGGACATACTACTGTACTTACATACTACTTCCAGGTGGAGTTGAAATTTTAAATTTTAAACTCACTGACCAGTCTTTTGCAAATAAGGATTTTGATACATAACAGCACATCCTAAAATCTTGAGGATTTGCAAGTTAGATGTAAGAGAAATAGATCTGATCTGAATCATCTCAGTAAAACTTCATGGACATTAGTTTGATGTGGTTAGGAATATCCATGCCCTTAAAATCACAAAAAGCTTTATATAATGTAAACAAACTTTTTTTTCTAATATATATTTTAAGAAACAATAATTTTGTAGAATTTAGCTCATATTTTTTTTTCATCTTGTTTAATATAATGATAATTTTACCAGGCTGTTACTTGAGATTAAAAATCACACACACATAATTAAGCAGTAAATACAGTTAATATAGTTTTTCTCAGGCATGTTAAAAATATTACATAAAATGAGAATATTTTAGATATTAAATAAATACAAACCTTGAATAACTGGAATAAGTAAATTTACTTAATTTAAGGATTTTCAGAGTTTATTCACAGACCATGATTCACAGGAAGAACTTTTTTCCTAAACTGTGTATGAACTTTAAGTCTTATAAACTGCATAATAGTTTAAAAAAGACTAGATATACTGTTATTATGGGGATTTACCCAGAATGGCTTTGCACAGACATGGCACGTATTGTAGTTGTGACTCATTTTGCAGAAAAATAGAGGTGTTCAATACAATGTTGTAACAGGTCATAGTTACTGTACATTTAATTATGCCATATGCATAAATCTATATACTGTACATATACATAACTTTTCCTACCCCTTTTTTGGAATAGAAAATACAAACTCCTAATATTACTCAACAAAAGGAAAAACATTTAATTATGTTTATTCCATGCTGAAAAAAGAAGTAAGAAAACACAACGTTTCGGCCGTGGAGCCTTCTTCAGGTTCTTCACACCTGAAGAAGGCTCCACGGCCGAAACGTTGTGTTTTCTTTCTTCTTTTTTCAGCATGGAATAAACCCATTACTTGTTCCTTTGCAGCCTACGCATGCTGACACAGCTACCCACCTGAACTACTTCAATGATGTTTTGCAACTGTTAAATTAGAATACTAAAAATATTAATTTCACTTTCCAATTTATTTAGTCTTATTTTATTTTAAGTGAAAAAAGCAAGTCAATTTAGCATGAAGGTAAGGGTTTTATTTACAGTACATGACCTGAAGTGTTCTATTGTAAATACTGTATAATCAGTTTTAATACCATAAGTACAGTAGGTACCACAAATAAATAATTGTTTCTAAAGATATCCTTAAATTTATGAAAGTGTATCTTTTGTTAAGAAAATCTGTTCTTTATGAAAGTTTCCTAGAAAATTTTTATACTTACATCTCGAAATGTTCCTGGTAGAACACAGAATTTGTAGATGGCATATATAGGTACCATTGTCATAGAGGATATGGCTACACACCAGCCAATCATGTTTGCCCAGACTGGAAACACATATGTTCCATAATAAGGAGGGTTAAATGTTGCAAAGCTGACAACCACCATAAACTAAAAGATAAAACAAAAGGAGAACACCATTCAAAGATGACTACGATTTAAAGAACAAAAGAGAAAGAAACGTCCAGTGTTGGAAATCAGAAAGCATAATTCAAAATGTATATAGTGACTTTTGTAATGTTTTAGATTAAGTTGTATGGATAAAGGTTTAATAGACATTAATTCATAGCACCTATAGATATGCAGTAGTGTTCGTGCTAACCCTAACTGCAATCTTACCCTAACCCTTAAACTAACCCTAAGATCACTACTACTCAATATCTCATCATTCAGGTACCATGTCCTTCCAGGAAGTTGGCCATCATGGTCTTCCACTGGTCTTGGTTTCTGGCTGCACCCAACACTTCATTTGGCATGATGCTCATGTTCTTGTTTGTGCTTTTCAAGTAGATTTCTGTTGGTCTCCGCCTGCTCTTTTTCCCTGCTGTTCTTCCAGTAATGATGATGTTCTCAAGTTCTTCTTTCCTCAGAATGTGCCCCCTCAGAACTGCAGCTGCCTACTGAATATCTGTGGGTGCTTTTATAACATATTTATTATTTATTCCCGTGAACCTCAGTGTTTACACAGTGATGATTAATAATAATACAATTTGATTATGAGCATTTTCAAGAAACTCAAAATGCTGTACAGTAGCACAAATAATGCACAACAGAAGCAAATAGAAAATGAAATAAAACATATAGCAAATTGATTTAGTGAAACTAGGTTCAAGATTATATTCCACACTTAAGGTTTTAGTTGAAATATCTTTACAAGATTTTGACATGTCAACAGTCTCAGAGTCTCCAGTACATTTGGGGAATCAGTTCCATCAAATTGTTGCCTCACACGAGAAGGTTCTACCAACAGCAGATGCAAAAAAGACATTTACCAGTTGGCTTCTGGCAGACAAAAAGGGTCAAATGAACAAAGGGAAGTCTCACTGATCTGTAGATATTTTCCCATGCAATCCAGTAGGCTGCCATAATAAAATATAGGACATTCTATTTAATAACAGAGTATCTCTTAAACCTTTATATATTCAACTTAATCTAAAAAATGATTAGATGCATAATCATCAATTTATGTGATAATTCACATAATCTTGCTTGATGATGTGAATGCTTTTCTCTTGCTTGATTTTCTCATCATCTTGAGAAAAATGAAACTGATGAAACTTGGTATTATAAGGATCAATAAATATGTCTTAAAATTGACAGAGTAAAATAATATTTTTAATTAGTTCAAGGTGTATAGGTGTTAATATTTTTACACAAACCTTTACCATCAATTTGGTGCAAATCCCTCTTTCTACTACTAAGTACAGAAACAGAGCTGATTCACATTGTCAAAAATATTAAGAAGCTCATAAACCCAGGATAAAATGATGATTCTACCTCAAAGAAAGTGGCACGTTTCTGTTCACAGTTATTCACTCAGAGGTCTCATGAAAGTCCAGAGGTTTGTGATTGTGACCAGAACTAAATTTCCCCAAAAATTATAACCAGTCAGAATGTGCTACTTATAGAAGCAGAAAATAAAAAAAGTTTCTGTCTAATTAACTATGTCTATGAAATATTAACACAGTTCTATAAAATAAAAATGGAGAATTTGGAGAATTGTATGCTTGACCAATAAAAATCTCTTAGCACCAGGGGGCAGTATTTAAAATTGTTAATTCTTACTAGATTCTTGGTTAAATGATCTCCAGCAATCTCAAGACAACAAAATAAATATTGTAAGAAAATCTCAAAAGTGGTAAATGTGGGTCAAGCCAACACAGCATTTTTAGCTTGGAAAGTTAAGACATTTTAATGTAAGTGTTAACTAGACATAAGTATCTTAAGTATCTTAGATCATAAAAAGTAATCTACCATCTCTTGCCAGACTGTGTCACATCTATTGCTGCAGATAAATATCTCCCACCATACCTTTTTTTTCTTCTTCCAATCTGAAGATGCTATCTATTAACATAATTACTATGAAGTTCAGAAACAGTTTTTGTTCTATAGCTATATGAACTGTTTAAGGCTAGATCTTTTATAATTTATTTTTTGTACAGTATGTGCAAAATATGTGATGTTTTGCATGAGTATAATATTGAATTGAATGGTAATGTAGTATTAGAGTAAATTCTTAATGCATTCTTGTGGAAATGCAGTCTTGTGGCAAATTAATTATCTTTATTTGCAACCGAAGCTGTAAATAAGTGCACGTTTCTCAACAATAATCAATGGTGTGATGATATTGTCTATGTCATTAGATTAGGTGAACAGGCTTGTATGTGCTTCAGTGTTCCACAGTGTAAATCACAGGAAAAAGTTATTTATTTTAATAGATGTGGAATGTTTCTTGTGGCTGCTCACTGTAGACATGCACTGTAGACTGTAGATTATTGAGAATTTTTATTTAAGAATTAGTTTTTACAATAGTGCAGTATGTTGAAGCAGCAATTACATTTTTTTATATTTTTGGCATTCATTTTGACATATGTTGTGACATCAGTGCTGTGACATACTGTATAAATTATCCTCCTGAGTGATCTGATCCTAAGATACAGTACTGTATATTCTACCAAATTAAAAGATACTGCATTAAATGTTTTATATCACATTACAAAGAAAATATCACTTTCTATGTGTTTGGACTTTTAGCCTTCATGGTTCAATTAAATAAAAACAAACCAAAATATTGACTTACCAATAGGAAGCAAGGACTTACAAACTTCCAGCACAGTCTCCAGTACAAGCCAGGTCGATGACCTATCATTTCCTTTATATCATCACTAAACCGATCAACTCCTTAAATAAAAACAAAGATTTGTGTATTAAATACTGTTACAAGCTACTGTTATCAAAGTCTGGTATCTAGTCCTAAACAGAGAGCCTGGTAACACTGGGTAGAATTCAAGATGTTTACGTACAGAAGCTGTCAGTGTGCTCAGAGACAGATGATCAAAGAGAATCAAACGGTTTCCTCTAGTTTTCTCTTGATTAGAAGTTACAACACAGAGAATCACAGCATAAAAGGTAGGACTAAAAAGGATATAATAGAAAGGAGATAGATACAGAAAGAAGAAATACCCTCATGCTTCTCTTCCTCTTAACTTGTGCTTTGGGAGAAGATATTGTTCTGAAAAGTAGACCAAATTCTGACTAAGTAATATGAACCCTGTAATACAGAGCTTGCTGTCCTGAGGCCGTGATTCCTCTGGCCTCTGAGATGCAGTGTAATTTTTACAGTTAACTTACAGTTTAAGTTTAATGTTGTATGTTCAATGTTGGTGTTGTTTTGCTGTGTTACTATTCACTGTTAATAACTATTTGTCTGATCAAATTTTGACTGAAATCATTACTTCTGCTAGTGCTGTACCAGAGAAAAAGAACTACCAGAATGTGCCCCAAAATTATTAATCGTTTTGGGGTATATCTTTGACATTCAGGTATCAGAGTTTATTTTTATTATTATTTTATTTATTTCATGCTGCCTCCATGTTTTAACTACAGTATGTATGTGGTTTCCAAAGTTTTAATACATTTTTCATATATATATATCAAAATTAAAATTAAAAACCTCAAATACAATAAAAGGACAATAAAATATCCACTTCATAATACCTAGTTTAGCCAGGATAACAAGTATTTTTCGAGTAAGTAAGAGAAATGTGAAGAATGTGATTACGGCATTTCAGTCCATTGCAAAGCAGCAAAGACAAGTTAGTAAAAATGACTGTGTTGATGATATAAGAACACATAAATGTTTACAAACAAGAAAAGGCCTTCTAGCGTAAATGTTTTTTTCAGCAGTCAACTGATCCAAGGATCCAGCTATTTGTTGAAGGAAAGCTTCATCAGCATTTCTTAATAGCTTGTTCCATGCTCCACAATCATTTTGTATAGAAGTGCCTCCTTTTTTGTGAACTTCCACATAGTTTTCACTTGTATTCATTTTTTATTCTGAAGAAGTACATTGGGTTGACTTTGTCAATGCCTTTGAAATTTTTGAATACTTGAATCCAACCTCCTCATTCTGTTTCTCATTTCAAGACTGTGTGAGGTTCAGTAATTTTAGCTTGTCAGTGCAGGTCATTCCTGTTGAATACCCACAAATTTATCTGCTTGCTCTTCTCTGAACTATCAAATATTTTTCTTTATACACTTTCAGCATAACATTTCTTTATTTAAATTCAGCACTTTTTATACATATTTTACACATGCTAGAATTGTTTGCTGTTTTCTGTTGCTTCCCTACATTACTTAAAAGTTGAAAATTATACACCAGCATAAATACCTAAATCTTTTTTATACAGTATGTAGCTTTTTAAAGCTTAGTGTTTCCCATTTTATGTTTGTAGCCAATATTTTTGTCAACTTCATTTAATTCTCTGCATTTGATACATATGAAATACTATCATTGTCTGCTCATTGCTGATCTAAAGCCTTTTGGATTTATTTTGCAGCTTCTGCAGTCTTTGCTAATTCTACTAGTTTGGTATTATCTGCAAAATAGACTAGATTTCTTGCTATGCCAAAATCTAGATTTGTGATATAAATCAGAAAGACCAATGGTCCTGATACAGACTCATGTGGTACCACACCAATTGCTTCACCTTAATTTTTAGCATTTACACCCTTATCCGAATCCTCTGTTTCCTGTCTATTAACCAATTTGTAATCCAAATACAGGTAGTTTTCAATTCATGTTCCTAAAAATATTACCTAATTCAAACTAAAATAAAAACCAGCCTCCATTAAGAATGTATGTAAATACAGAGGGAAGTTTCCTTGTAACCAGAGTTTTTAACTCCTAAATAAAAACAATTACACATTTTGTTTGTTAACAATTATCAATTTCATGTAAAACATGAAGGAAAAGTGATTGTTTTGTGTTGGTTGGTGAACAGGTGTGATGAAGCTTTAATCACATCACCATAGACACAACTGGACTGCCCAACTACCTTTGATGCTTTTAATCTTACTGAACCATTTAAATCCCATGATACAGAACTATACACTTGTAAGCATATGGTTTTAGCTGATTATTTTTACATTTATTAAATTGTATTATTTGTTGAATGCATGTTTGTATCAATTACTCCTGTTGCTTGGTCAAAGCAAGACCTATCTTTTCTAAATCCATGTTGACTGTCCCTTATCATATTTCTATAAAGATGATTCTCTAGTGTATCTAATTAAATGTGTTCATCTCTATTGTGTAATTAATAGAAAGTTGTTGCCACTATTTGGAAAATCCCAGTATAAAAGTGTACAATTATTTGGTTTTGGGACATTGTATTAAGAAATCAAGAATCGAGTGTTTTATAAATGAAATATTTATCCTGCTACAAATCAGAAATGTATTCTGTATACCAGAGGGACTATGCAGTTTTAACCTAGTTTACATATTGTATTCCTTTATTAAGATCACCTGGTTGCATATTTCCCAATCTTCTTCTTCCCCAGAATAAACATTTCAGAAGAATGGATTATGAATACCATTACTGTTAACTAAGATAAGCAAATAAGTCACTCAAGGGCAAGTGCCTAAGGTTTCTTTTAGTTATGATTGAGGTCTTCAAAAGGCCAGTGAAGCCCTGCAGTAATGCTGTATACATCATACAGCTTTGTTTACTCTACTGAAAGACTGCAGCAAAGTGACAGACTGACCTGAAAGCCAAGAGGGCCCAATAGGATTTCCATCAATTGATTTCAAATTTTGAGTTCAGTTAAGTACTGATTTTTAAAAATTTAGTTTTAATTAAATTTTTTGTGCTTATCTTTTCGGATTAAGGTCTTAAACAGGTTATACCAATTTTAAATTTTTGGTTAAAGATATAATAATATTTTTAAAAATACATATTAAACAATTAATACATACTAATACATATACAACTAACTAAGTCACATTTTATTTTACATTTAATTACTGACCCTATATCCTGTAAAACATTTAATTATCATCTGCAGTGTACTGTATAGTGTCCTTGTATCTGTTGTATTTGTCCTTGTATCAATTACAACCAAATATTGAGGTAATATCAAAAGTAGAATTTATTTTGAGCTGAAAAGAAAAAAAAGAAAAAAACAATATCTCCACAGTGGAATACTGTTAAGGTATTTTTCTTCTCCCTACTTCTCAGCTGTGAATTATGAGCTTTGCTTGTTTCATTAAGACAGCTCACATGCTGCCACATTGCCTCACTCTAATCACTAAAAATAATATATTGGCTTTATTTTCCATAACAGCAAATCAATTTGTTTAGTAAACTGAAGGATGATGTTGAAAATGCCACATTATTAATACATAAGCTGGATTAGTCGATAAAATGTGATAGTGCACCTAATCAATATTGAGTATAGAGGCACAAAAGCAGTAACTTGCTCAGAGATTAACAATATGTGATGTAACTATGACATTAATTTCTTTTTTTTAAGTGTAGATAAACTTTGCATTGAAAGCTAAATGAAAAGTGTAAGAAGTACTCATTGGCCTATGTGGCAAGAGAGAACACAATACACAAGCGTAAAGAGTGATGTTGCGCAATAAATTAAAAGCACCAGCACCATAAACATGGTCGTTTTAAACATTTTGTAGTACCCTAAAGACCCTGGCAGGGTTGTCACTAGCCTTAATTAGCAGTAGCCCTATTTTCTTAATAATGGACGCTACAGTGGTACGTTAGCTTTTCTGAGTGTTTTTATTGCCACACTCCAGTTTGTGGAGCTCAAAGACCTTTAGTCTGCAGTCTTCATACAGCTCTCTGACTTAATCATGATGATGCATGCTACTACAGAATATCTTCTGTGTCTTAACTTCTGTTATACTCTAGGGAAACCTTCGGCAGAATGTTCTTTCAGATTAGTTATTGCCGAATGTGTATTAATTATTACTTCCTATACAATTTGTTTGTTTTTCCAGCTAGACATAAGGAATATTCCAAAAGTGACAATATTTTGCCCCCTAAGCTTTTTTTTTTCTTTGGTATTGTACATCCTGAGATAACACCCATGTCAAAATCAAATTTGCTTGCTTATTTCTGCATATTTGTACACATTGGTAAATTCTCACATCCCATGCTGCCATTTTTAATTATTAAACTAAGAATTAGGTGTTATTAAAAGTGTATAATAATATTTCTGTTGCCTTGACCGACAATAAACTTAGTAACTTAGGCCTCTGTATAAAGCTCTTTGATAAGCATGCATGTCCCGAGTCTGGAACACAAACCAGGACCTCAAAAAATTCATTTTGATACCTTTAAAGCACATCACATTTGGAGGATTACCTAGCTTCAAGTCACAATACTTTATTGAAAAGATGACCAATCAATAAGGAAGTGATGCTGATAGCATTACCAATCACCAGACATGTGTGCTGGACTCTAAAAAGGTATTGTAAGGTCATAAACCCTGCTTACGTTCTCTGTTATTAATGCCATACCTGGCCAAAGAACAACCATGTGACAGCAACCACCATTGTCTGAGCCAGGAAACTGAAATTCAGTTTAAGATACCACGGCAAATCTTGTGATTAGCTACCCAAAGATAAATTTACCCTGATCAAAAAAGGAATGAATAGAGTTAGGTGTTTTTGTTTACAGCCTGAATATAAAAAGTATATTTGGTAACAATGCTACATCCTAGAAGGACCCAAGTTCTCCCCAAATGTCTCACCCAACTGCACCAAGTCAATCTGCTGTAAAAGAAAGGTTCAGTGCAATGCTAGCCTTCCCTGGGAGCTATCTTTAGCACAAAGTTAAGCAATTCCTCTCTTTTTCATTTAGTTTCACTTATTTAAATGAACATTTTGTACATGCATTTTGTTCCCTTATCTTTTAAGGCAATTAATGCAAATAAATGGCTAGGGTAAATGCAATTCTGTCAGTAAAATCTGATTATGCTGTAATAAACCACATGTGTGTAATATGCTGTGACTATATTGTAACGAGTTACAGTATGTATGCATAATAGATGTGATGTGTAATGTTTGTGATCTTTATCTTATCTTTCATTAATGCAGCAGTAGTGCTTTGACACTGCAGGTGGAGGCATATTAGACAAACCAAATCAGCTCTCTCTATCTGTGCAGGACCTTTAAACTTTACAAGAAATGTTTGGCCCGCAGTTTTGATGTGTATACTGCTAATTCAGTCTGTTACTGTTAATTCCAGGCATGATTGATGAAGTGGTTCACGTGGAAGTCCTACTAGCCTTTGAGAGTTTAAATGTTGAGTAACTGTATGAGACTGATTTGAATTGTGAGGTAGGCAGTAATGAATGTCATAGTTCATGTATTTTAAGCCTATTACTCTTCTTGGTTTTTCATGCCTGTTTTGATATTGTATTACTATATTGCATAGTTTGAATCCCTGTGGAATGACTGCTTTTCTATTTTGTCCAATTCATTCTTAATAACCATTAAGCCATCTTAGAATTGACTGTTTTAATTTGTAATTGTACCAGAAAATTCAACCAAACTCACTACACAACTTATTAAAACTCTTTTACTAAAAATATAAGCATTTCATTATTATATAACTCATACAAAGTATTGTGTATCTTCTTGGTATATCTAATGTTTCTTAGAAAATGCTACATTTATTAGTGCCCTTTATTTTAAGGAACTTCCTCCAACCCCAGGGTTCCCTTGTATATAATATTTCATAGTTGCAGTGGTATCTACCTAAAATATCAGTGCAGTTTGAGTGGAGACTTGTTGGCTGAGCATTCAGATTTTGAATAAAACATAAAGTTTGAAAAATGTGTATGCATCATTTTGTAATTGGAACACCGTATACTGTAAAAGGTCTGTATATATTTGCAAGGCACTGTATGATGATTCAAAGTACACAAGCTGTAGAATTCTTGAAGCTTGCTTAGTAGATACCACAGGAAGTAAGGCAACACATTCATCTAATCTTAATGAAATAAGAAATAAAGCATATGTCACAGAATGTCAACAGTTGGAGAAGGACCAGGTTGTGATTAGGTTAACATTTAATGGCCAGGATTGTGTCCATGTGTGTGCATGTCTATACATGTCTGTCCATGTGGTTATTTCCTCCCCCAAGGAAGTATTCAGGGGCAGGAAATAATTAAAAGTGATTGAAGATAACACTAGTTGTCCAGACTCAATGCAATCACCACACATTAGGTATTGGCTCATGAAGGCATGTGGGGTTCCTGAGCCAGTTTGGACCAGACCTCAGGCAGAGGGGGAGAGAACTGACACTTCTTAAATCACCCAAATGTCTTCCTGTAAGCAACTGCATACACCTGCCCCTTACTGAGATGGTGACAACCCCCCTCTGAGGGGGACTGGCTAATGAAAAGGACAGAAAGATCTAAGCCTGAACAGATGGATGATCCCTCTTCCTCCCACAAACCCTTTGACACAAGGAGGACAGGGCAACAAAATCTAATTTCTGCAAGACCACAGGAGAGAGCAACAGTTGGTCCAGGAAGCACAGACCAAGAGAGACATTGGCGGTAGTACTAACGTACAGTGTTGGGACTTGGATCTCTTCTTTGTTCTGGGGGCAAGGAACAAAGACACGGGCCAGGAGAGCTGATACTGAGCAGACAGAATGGAACAGAGTGTAGCCTGCAGGAGGACTTCCAATGCAGCCTAGCCATTTCAGAGGCAGAGGAAATTGGGTTGAGCAGCATCCTTCTTCTTTGTGGGTGTTCTTCTCAACAGAGCCACAAAACACAACAGAGACTGCTGCAGACGAATATTTTCTTTTTGTATATATATATTGATGTAATCATGTTGCATTGCATAGTGAAATAAGGAAATAAGGATTTTCTACTGCTCTTTCCTCATTACCTAAATGGACTGCTCGTCCTCTGGAATCAAGTTACTTTTGGCGTCACATATGTTGTGTTTCTGACTAGTGATCAATGTTGAGATCTTTAGAAAATAAGAAGGGCACTGAAACAAAACTAGTGTCTGCTGTTGGTCTGTGAATGGACTGGTGATTCTATGAGATAAGCAGAACCTGGCAGGAGAAAAAGGATCCTACCATCCTTTATAATTGATAGGTGACATACAGTAGTTGTCTACAAAGCAAAGCAAGTCATGTACAAAGAATATTTGCTTATCAATCGCAATGATCCTAAAAAGGAGATACCTCTCTCTGCAGTGATACCTCTTTTTGTAGCAAAAATTCTTATATTTGTAAGAATAGAGCGAATCATTTCATTTCCAAGACAGTAAAACTTTATATGGAGGGATATAATAAGTCTCTCAATAGAATCCTATATTGTGAGCAGTACATTACCAAAAATAAATAAAAAAACACTTGAGCACTATTCCAAAATAGTTGTTGTTTTGTTATGAAATGCCTACTGTAAAATATTTAAAACCACAATTCAAAACATAATAGGTACTTGCTTTTATCATTAGTAAAAATTTAACATTTACTTGTTTCACAATTCTGAGTATTTCGTTCCAGGTAAAAAAAAAGCTCCATGGCTGAAAAAGTGCAGCACACAATTGCTATTATACTTTATATTGAATTGAACTCATTCGCTGTTTGGAAAACTAAAGAAAACCTTACACTATATACTGCCGATATGATATATTGAAATTAATAATAAATCAGCATTGCAGTACATGAAAAAGAAATACTGCCTTACCATAGAACCAGGCAATACCAATAGCCTCAATGAGCACTCCAAAGAGAATTGATGTTCCTGCTGCAAAATGGTCCAGGAGAGTAAACACATAAATACCACCCTGAAAAAGAAATGAGCATTTGACATAGAGCTGATGATACAGCAGGGTCAATGAGTCATCTGCTATTCTACCAACATAGCAGCAATCCTTAGAAGTGGAGTGTCACATCTGATTTCAGTTTATTACTGATGTTTTTTTTACTCTTTTCTTTTTCTTCGGAAACTAGACAATTTATCAAGTGAAACAGGCCTGTGAAGGGTTTTATGACAACTATGTAAAAATGAATATATTGGTATTCACATCTAAATCTGTTATTTGTTCCAAGATCCTTTTTCATTCTTTCTTACCTTCTGGAGCACAGTTTTAATCAATAAGAAATGTGCAAATTATTAATTAATGCTTTTCTCAAATAGTGTGGCACTAAATGCTAGAAACTTTTTTTTTTCTGAAAGTAAGCAATGACATATAAGGAGTATACTAATGTTAATTAATATTCTCATTGCCCTTAATAATGACTGAGCTTTCCAGCATTGCAGAGTAGCAAAACTGTTCAAAGTTTTCTTCATTGAAGTTAACCACCTGACAATATCAGCCTAAAACAGAATGTGAATTGACTGAGCTATCCCTATAATCCATCTATAATGTTCATTTCTTAGACAGATTAGACTTATGTACACATATTGATGATAAATATCAGTCCAATCACATTTATACAGTGTGATTAAAGCTCATTTAGATATTCGAAATAGAAATGTAAAAGTGAAAATCTAACGCTTTCTTGATTAAATAACCTATACTTTTGAAAATTAAACATAACAAGATACAACTTTCTCAGAGTTACAACTAGATTACTTTTAATGCAAAATTGAAAATAGCCTGTGGAAATCGCACTTTGATCTAGATATGAAATTGTAATGCCACCTTCAGAAAAAGTAAAATGTTATGCAGTGTCACAACATTGTCATATCATTATTAGAATATTCACATGTATAGGGAGTAATTTTGGAAATTGCCTTTGTTCCTCAAAAAGATCTTTAACCAATGTGTACACAAACAGTAAGCTGCCTATATTATTGGCTGTTTTGTTTCCTAATAATACAGTAATAGAAGCACCTTTCATAAGAAAGTGTAGTCTTGTTTAGTGAATTCGCTGTTACCTTTTGACTCCCTTTGAAATGGATGACAAATCAGCAACAAGAACTATCAAGACTTAGATACACTTCACTAATAAACCCTGTTCTGTAATTGATGAATCAGCCTGTGTTACAATGATTTTCTTTCACAAGTCTTTAACATTCTACCTCAGTAATTTCACCATAACTGTTATTTGTAGGTCAAGTACAGTAGATAATATTGTAGCATTCTGCTCCCTACTGTACCTCTCAGTGTTAGACTGTTCTGTTACTCTCTGCCCTTTCACCCAAGTAACCTCTCATCCTCCTACTCTATCCTATAGAAGGGGCACACACCTATATTTCTTTCTCTTTCAACTGTATGGCAAACTATTGGAGACTTTGCTCCCCCTTTATGTCTCTATCCCTAGTTCTCTCTCTCCTTATCTCCCCAAGTGAACAGCACACCAAATAAACCTCCTGCCTTTTGAAGCTGCATACAGTACCTGCCTCCTGTCTCATCTGTGTTGCTTTCCCACTACTGAATTGGGTCTTGGGGCCGAATTGCCATAGTATAGAGTTTTAAACACACAAAGTGTTTAAATAATTAAAAAATCATCTGATGTAGGAAAAATATGTAGCTGCACAGGAGAACACACTGGGCTGCGATCACACTTCTGTTGACATCTTTCTCAATAACATCTACACAATGTTATTAAAGAGGAGACAATGTTCTGTTTATACTGTGGAAGCAAAGATTTCAAGGTTAAATAGAGTATATCCATAACTTACATTTGTGACACAAAACAGGGAGATTAGGAAGGTGGTGACTACTATGAAGAGCGTGAAGAGTTCTCGGTGCTTATGCAGAAACTTGAACTCATCTATCAGTCCTGTGATAACAGACTCCATACCACCCATCTAAAAAAAATGGAGACAAGAACTTAGAATTGGATTTAGTCCTAAAGACCATTCTAAATTTAATCCAAAGGGAAGCCAAAGATCTTTTAATTTAGAATGGATCCTCTTCTCTTCATTCTGTATTCAATTTAGGAATATTTAATTTAGTATTCAACCAAAAACTTTGATTGCAAGGCTTAAAAACATTAAAGGTAACTGCTTCATTAGCAAATAAAAAAAATATATTTTTCAATTAAAAAAAACTAATGTAGACCCATATACTAAGATTTTTTTTAAATACATACAGTTGGTAAAATGTTTACTTACAGCACTGTCAATACCTAAGGTCAACAACATTATGAAGAAGATTACTGCCCAGACTGATGACCCTGGTAATGTAGCTATGGCTTCAGGATATATAATGAACACTAGTCCCGGTCCTATACAAACAAACAAACAAACAAACAAACAAACAAACAAAGGTTTCTGTATAAAAGTTATAATATAAAATCAAATATTTTATTAATAAAATAGATATTTTAACAGCCAGTTTTTAGTAATTCATTAATCATGTATTAGAGCACACAATTGGTACATGGGTGAACTACTGTTTTATCAAAACAACAGAAATTACAAATGATTAAAAGATTAAGTTTTTGACTAACATAAAAATAAAAAAATACCCTTTATAAGAATATGCTTTCAAATTTATAAATTTTCTTAAGTATCAAAGTGCTTTTAGTCGAATTAATTTCAGTTTTTCTTATTTCTAAGAAAATATAATAACTTTTCAATTGAAGTATTATTTTTCGTACAAACATGAAAATAAGGCGCAAGAATACTGTAGATCAATCAATCAATTTCATTCTTAAGTAGCTTTTAATACAGAGCATTCCCAAGATACTTTACTAGTTCATTTTTAATTTCCTTTTCATTTAGAAGTGTTTTTTTAGGAATTATACAGTACGTGGTCAGGTAATTGTTCACTGAGCCCGTCACACAGAGACACAGACACCCTAGAAAATGCCTCCCTGGAAAACCCTTGACTTTGAGAGCTTACCATCTGTTGCCACCTCATCCAGAGCAACTTTGTGTTTTTGTGACATGTATCCCAGGAAAGAGAAGATGACAAATCCAGAGAAAAAACTTGTCAGAGAGTTGATTGAGCTGGTAATAATGGCATCTCTGGGAAAAGATAACTTGCATTAAATGTTTGTGATTAGTTTCCTTACCTTTTGCTTTCAAACCTTTGTATATTTACACACAACGTTGCAATACAGCATTGTCAATTTTGTTTATGTCCCTTTATTGATTGATTTGGGGTTTATTTCTGTCCCTGTGTTAATGTAAATCATATTTGTTTGTAACATTTTGTAATTGTCTCAATATTAACTCAAAAACGTATGTGAAATATCCATGAATAGAAGTATGCATGTACATTTGACATACAATAAAAATGACTAAACTGCTATTTAATGATGATACAGTGAGCATCATCTGAAACTTATTTTCCAACATGATTTTCAGTCCAGAGCTTGATTCACTGCATTTATACACACATGTGTAAGTTTACATTATAGCTGAAATCTGTTGTATACACATACAGTATACTGCAGATGTTAATTAAAGGAAATAATTCACATATTCTTTGCTCTATTTGCTTGAGGTTTATTAATCCAGCATTTCAGCACAAAGGGTGCCTGTGTCAGGGCATGAAAACCACACCATGACACATTCTGGCATACTGACAATTATTCAGTTATATACAATATATGTTCCCCATGTGAAAATGAAGTACTGTACATCATATCCCTATTATATAGAATAAATGCTGTATATTCAATACATGTAAGTCATTTAATTAATTTTAATATAGTTCTATGGCATTCACAAACATTTTTAATATAAGATAGAGTTCATAATACAGTATTCTGTTCACTTTACATTGACAAAGTAAATATTAACCCGTTCTCTTTAATATTCTTGTGTAATTGATGATTCATTAGAATGTAAGAACATAAAAAAGGTACATATGAGAGGAGGCCATTTTGCTCATCTAGTCTGTTTGAAAGATAATGTTTAACTGATCCAAGAATCACAGCAGGCTGTTCCCTGAAAGAAGCTAGAGTATTGGCTTCAACAACATGGCTGCATAGCTTGTTCCACTCACCCACAACAGTTTGTTGTAAAGAAGTGCATCCTGTCCTCATTTTTAAATGCATTTTCACTCACTACAAAAGTGAACTGTCTTCATCAGATAAAATAAAAAAAACAGTCCTGACTACATCCTTTATATTGAGAATGACACAACAGAGTGACTGAGAGCCCTTGTCATATGTGGTGTATACTTTATGTACAGTATAATTGAATAATTATGTCACTAGATGATAAAAGTTTCATGTGCCTATAAAGACATATTTTGTGGTGAAATGTTTGTTTATTTAATCCAAAGCAAAAACAGCAAAGAGTGTGCAACTGATCTCCTTTAATGACCTTTGGTGAAATGCCACCAGTCAGCATCTCACTAATTTTGAGATTGTTTTTTAAATAAGCAATTTTTGAAATGCCCATAAGCATTTCTTATAATGACATCTACAAATATGGAATTGTTCTATCATAATTTGAAAATATTCTGTTAAAGAAACTCTTTATGTAAATTTTTTTTACATGAAGAAAAAAAATCTTCATTTAGATATTGTAGCTGGAGTTTCTCCCAAATGTCTTTTCTACAGTAATTTCTTACTTTCAACCTGAGATGGAATTGAATTTAAATTTAAATAATCTTTAATACATGTAAATATCAAGACAAGTGGACAGTGGAACTAGGAAAATGAATAATAATACGCTTTAAAAAATCAGACACTCTGAGGCCAACTGTACTTACTACTTTGTCTTACATGCACTATTTCTACACTCCTCATCTAAAACATGAAATATAAAATATTAATGAAAATGTTTTACATCTAACAATAATTTACCACAATCCTTTTATGAAGTTACTTACTGCAAGATACATAACATATTTTTTGCATTCTAGGTTGGGTCAAGCAAGGTGTCTGCAGGGCTTCAAAGATATTATAATTTAACGGGTTGTGAGATGGCCACCCAATTAAAATCCCAGAATGGGATTATTTCTTACCTATAACAGTTGTTACTGAATTTGTTATAGCTTGAAAACGCTATTAGCACACCAAACCCAACTCCTAAAGAGAAGCAGATCTGAGTGGCAGCGTCTATCCAGACCTGCAAAACAAATGCCCAGGGGCCAACACAAAAGAAGAAGAAAAAAAAGCTGTTATTAGAGATAATTGCAGGAAACTCATTCAGCACAAAGATGAAAGACACTTCTGAATACAGGGTAATTTTGCAAATTGCTGCTGCATGCATGTGCCTAATCTAATTCCCGAATTGCTGCTTTGAGTCATCAGTAGTGAGCGCTCAGGGAAATTGCATTGAATCTCAACCTTACTTATGGCAAATACAATATTTGTACAACTTCATCAGTTGGGAAAAAGGATTTAATGGAAATAAAACCAGCTCCACTTGAAAATATTTTACACTGCATAATAGCCATAGTAAGTGTACCGTTGAACCTGGTTGCCTCCATTTTGTAGAAGAAAAACAATGAACACCATTGCACGGATTTGAGGGTAGTAGAAATGTACAGTATAAGGCAATAATTGTTTATTTTTAACTTTGTGAAAACAGAATTTTTTAGTCAGTGTAGAATAGAGCTATAGCAGAACATGTATACCACATGACATAGTGTTTTACTTGACACATTTTACTTGAGCATTTTACACCTTTACTTTACTTTATAAGCTAATTATGTTGTTACAGTGGGTAAGCACCTTATCTGGGATAGTTTTGCTTTAAAAAGTGTCCCAGTTTCATGTAATATTATATTGTTGAATCCTGTGTTATTTCTAGAAGAGATTTTCAAACCCAGGGGATATAACCTCTTTCATTGGAATAGGAAATTCTTATAACCGTTGAAAGGAAATTAAATTGGTTTCATTGGTGGAACATAAAAAGCAGATTTTGCTATTATTTGGATCTTCAAAGTTTGGTACAATGTGTTTTGTATCTGTAATTGTTGTTACATAGTGAAAAGTTTGGTTTTTGGATTAACATTTACAGTACAAAGAGAATGAAAATGGAAAAAAAAAATAATTTGTACCGTAGTTAATTTATACCTCATATTTTATTTAAATATACATACCTCAAGAATGACCAAAAAACAAAGCTCTGAAGGATGAATGGACAATTTCAAGAATAAAAAAGCATACTACCAAGCCACTTATACACTGTGCAGCTGGGTAAACAGGATAAGGGGACAAACTAAGTACATATACTTTATGGAGAGCAATTAAGGAAATCTGTACTTTCTACCACAATGTTTTCATTTTGTTCAGCTACAAAAGGTGCCTCAGTTGGCTAAGAGTGTTCAATCCCAGCCTCTTTGGATACGAAAGCGGCACAGGACTATGCCTCACCACTTAAGTGGGCCTGTAAAATTTACTAAGTGGGATTTGCCTTTTGTAATTCCTGTAATTATGTTACCTCCGTAGTGGCTTGGGTTTTTTGAAAAGAGAAACTGTGAAAGCAGAACAGACTCACGGAGGCTTCACAAAGGCGGAGGAAATCGACACTCAAGTAAGCTTTAATGCCATCAATGGCTCCAGGGAGGGTAACTCCACGGAGCAGTAACACAGTCAAGACAACATATGGCATGGTAGCAGTGATCCACACAACCTGCAATACAGAAGTCACATCAAGATTTGTACCTTTTAAAGATCACATCATTTAAGCAGTGAATGGTTAAATTTAACATTTTAGAATGGGTTAAATTTGTTTTCTAATTCAAAGTTAGCTTAAATTCAGAATGAATGGTGAAAGGGCTTGTTTTGGGACAATCATACCTACATAAAATTCTCAGATTGTACAGTATGTCTACAGGAAAAAATAGTGATAGTTATAATTTAGAATCAGAGCTGGCTAAGAGTTGCATAAGTGTTCAAACTCAGTGATTTCTATTCAAATACTCCCGGAAACAAAAATAGTTTGTAAAAAAGTATTGTAGTTTTAAAAATATTTATAAAACAAAAAACTATAGATTTATACACTGTACGTGATAAAAAATAACTGTTTTTAGTCTTTAAATTAATTTTTATTCTTTTAATAAGTTTTCTAAATTAATATTCATCTTCAGCTTAACCCCGCACCTTTCCTGAGGTTTTGACTCCTTTCCATAAGCTGAAGTAGAGAATCACAATAACTACAACCAGGCACGATGTCAGCTGCCATCTGGGCAACCCCAAGTCATTTATTCCTTCACTCTCATGAACGTGCAGCACGCCTCGCCTACAAGAACAGAAAGCAATGGGCAATTATGTCTACACAAGCTTTAATTCTGCACGTTGTTTCAAACTAGTACATATCACAGACAATTAAATAACTAAAA
This sequence comes from Atractosteus spatula, assembly GCF_055471065.1. Taxonomy (NCBI): domain Eukaryota; kingdom Metazoa; phylum Chordata; class Actinopteri; order Semionotiformes; family Lepisosteidae; genus Atractosteus; species Atractosteus spatula. The sequence goes on along the minus strand of NC_142717.1, from coordinate 33,250,463 downwards.
ACATAATTTTATCTTTTTATTTCCAGTTAATTTTTAGAATACAATATGAATTTAGAAAAAAGATTGTGAATTCTTAACCACATTTTAATGTTAATGGAAATTGTTGTAATGGGCATTTATCTTTTACTTTTGTTAAAGAATTAAAGATTTTTACTTTTGCATTAGCAGTCTGCATATTCTTTGCTGTCTATGTGATATGCTTGCAGTGTGGAAAAAAACTGCCAGACTATATCATAATAAGAGGCAAGTAGTATGGATTACAATGTACTGTACAGCATCACTTTCTGAAGCAAACTATTCTTATTTAAATGATGTTCCTTACATTAAACACTAAAGCACCTTGAAATACTTTTAAGGCCAATTGCAAAGGCTTTAGAATCATCTACAGGCAAAAAATTCTAAAGCTTTAGGTTTCTATACACATTAAACACTTAACACTGGCTATTCTTCTACATAATCCATAACACAGATAGTTTTTTATGTTGATCATTTATCATTTGGTCTTTATGACTTTTTTATATTTTTATACATATACCATAAGCTTGTAATCTCTTGCTTCTGTAAAATGTTTATCTTTATTTTAAATTTGTTTTTTATATATGTATGTATATAAACATCTGAAATTCATTACATTTTACCACCTGCACCCACACTCCAATCCATAATAACTCTCAAACCATCATTTGCCTTAAATCAGGCAGCAGGTGCAGCAGCCTCGGCATGAAGAGTGAATGCATGCTTCTATTGATGCTTCAATAATTAATATAAATAAAACTCCAAAAAATAATTTTGGCATTCAGGACCATTGACATTTCCAAACAAAAAGGACTGCTTCAGACAGTGAAATACAGTTATACGACATTAATCCTTGTGATGAGGGTGTTTTTTTAAATACATATTCATTGTGACAGAAATAATCAATAAAAATCTCTCTGACATGTGAAAAATTATGATTTGTGCCTCCAAAAGTTCAGTTTAGGTGACATAAAATAAACTTACTCAAAATACTCTGCTGCTGGGGTTGATTTGTGTGTATCATTTAGAGTTGAGCTGTTAAAGGACCAGAGATCAGAACAGTTCACGCTGTTCCAGGTATTGTTGCAGTCCACCCAGGGCAGATTGCCAGTAAAGGAGGAGAAGAGGTAGAACAGAGCCCAAGCGATGATTACATTGTAGTAGAAACCCACATAGAGGGAGATGATGATTACAGTAAAACCAACACCTACAAGAAAAGAAACGAATCATTCTGTTGAAATTGTCAAAATCATCATATTTGGATTCAAAACTGAATTTGAAATAAAAATGTAAATAAAAAATGTCAATCAATTTTACATAAAATATAATTTTAAACAAATATAAAGCTGATAAGCTTATGGCATAGTTTTGTTAAATGTTATGTACTTACTGAATTTTTGTCTTAGCAGTTATAAGATATGTTAGACCTAATTAGGCTCTATGTAACAACTAAACAAAAGAGAGCTAAGGAATAGTTTCATACTTCTGTGTTCAGCATGACCTTTATATCATATCCCATAATTCAATATATGCTAAATTTTATTGCTAAATGTCTGTAAACTTATATGAATCGTGACAGGTGAGCTACTACAGCACCTGAGTGCTTAACCTAATGACGGCCATGGTGTGCTCCAAATTCTTTGTTTTTTCCCTGTAATTTCTTTAACTCATCCTGTCTTTTTTTACTATTTCTTGTGTTCACACATTGTTATTTAAAGTATAAATGTAGGTTTTTTTAGCCATCCAAAACTGTCCTCATAATTTATATAAAGAATACTACACATAAAATCTATGATACAACAATCTTTTTTTTGGCAGTAGTTTGTAACTACTGTAACAACAATGTGCAATTTCAGACACTGAAATAATTGAAAAAAATATATAAGCTGGTTTGCCTTTCTGTTCTCAACATGCTGCATCACTATTTTACATAATTGAATTTGTTTTACTGTCCAGGTGCTGTGAGTCTGTGATTCCCATATAAAGAAAAATTATATTAAGCTTTGAAATGTGAATTCATTGTGCTTGTGCTAATGATTTTTGCCAAAAGGCTCCACACGTGTTTTCTCCTAGCCATCCAACGCATTGATCTCAAAGAAAAAAACATGTTTATCAGTGTAATTACTGTAATTTTCCTGTTGAATGACATCCAATCTAAAAGCTGGGCTTGTGATTAAAATGTCAAAATCTTTAATGTCTCAATGGGCTTTCTCAATAATTGTCATGTCAGTGATTTGGATTGCTGAGTTTCATTCTTTCTTTAACTATTCATCAGCTTAAAAAGTTTGGCCACAGAGCCATCTTTGTTGGTAGCAAATATGAAACACATTTACAAAAAATATAACATAAAAAAGAAATAGCATTGCAGATGCATTCATTTTAATGACCTGGGCATCCTTTTGAACAGTTGTCTGTGAAATACTGACTACAGTATGTAACATTATGAGCTGTTGTGGTTATAGCTGATTAGCCACAACATATCTATGGCTGTCACTCAATATGATGAATTTGCTGTATTTCTCATCAAATGCATTTTTAACATATTATAGTTTATAAACTCATCTAACATAATTTACACATTTAGCCATTTTCCATCAGGATAAGGTGCCTAGAGAGTTTGATACAAACACATATTTATAATATAATTAATAATTCTAATTAATATTTACTTGCATTTACAAAGGATGAGGCCCACTCCATCCTCCACTGAAATGCAGTTCCCCCCTGATTGACATGTGGCAGCCATTATGTGCCAGTAACACCATTATGCATCAGATCCGTTGCAATAAGTGAGAAATTACTTCAACATTTGAATTAAGAAGGAAATTTGAGATTGTACTAGCCCAAGAGGTGGAATTGAAATACAATACTGCGATTAGAAAGCACTCTTACTTTTACAAAAAGTGCTATGACTTTCAATAATGAAGTAGTCAGGAACTTTAATGTCTCATCTGAAGTCTTCATACATGACAGTGTCCTGGTTCCACCCCTGGAGCATGGTTTTGAAATTCTGGTGTAGAGGAAGAATGCTACCTACTAATTCTCCAACACATACAGCAGCAAATTATTTTTTTTTGTTTAGAGGTTGCCCACCCCTGTATTGAAAAGGCCCCACTTGTTTAACATTTGAGGACTGGTAAGATCAACATAGTAATACTGTACATGCTGGTAACATAATAAATATTATGCAAGATATTGTGATGTGGGGGAAGTGGAGAGTGTTTGTAGCACAGAAGTTAAATTATTGACAAATATTAGCCCTGACACCAGCTCATGTGAAAGCAAATTATGAAATTCTGAATGAAAAATAGTAAATCTCCCCCAATTGTCAAGTTGTACCAAACAAGTTTCTTTATTTCTATGTGATCACTTTGATGGTTTTATGGCTTATTTATCTGTGATCAGTTTGATGGTTGAAAGAAAAAAAAATCATAACCAAAAAGACCAAAAGGATTTGTAATATAAAACTAATGCACAAGCTAAAACCTAGAATATTATGGTGTGTGTAGTAGGAGTGAGTTACAGAGCTCAGCTTTCATGAAGCGGGCACAAATCATTACCTTACCAAAGTTAGGCTGCATTCTAAACTAAGTAAGCAGGTCTGTGGCCCCTGTACAATAATTCATTCAAATCCAAAACAAGACAAATTTTAATTGGAGGATATAATATGAAAGTTATAAAAAATTACAAAAAATGATTATATCTCTATACAGTATTTAAGCTAAATATACTGTATATTTAAGCTCTTTGGTATCCACTATTCTTTAGCTTTTACTCTCACATGCATACTGTATAAATTATATGCATTACATAGAAATACATTTGTGTACTTCATTTTATTAAGTCCAGAGTTTGCCAAGAGAGAAAAAACAGTGAGTGTTATTTTAAGTATAATATATCATCAGAAAAGTTTATATTATGCTAAAACATAAAGGGATGTGAAGGTTCTAACAGTCCTATGCCTAATAATAAAAATAATAGTAATTTTATTATCAGCTTTAATTGTATTTTCCTTATTGCTCTTTAATTATTTGAAACACAGTTATTGTACAGTATATGTTGTAGGAGTCAGGCATTCATATTCAGTCAAACAAATCTTAGGGACATTCAATTAGTTTAAAAGTGAAAACAAAACTCACTGAACCATCTTAATAACACATAAACTATAGGTCTGAAAGTATAGTGCTTTATCTGGAAATTTGTAAAATAATGGTTTTGAAATGACAGGAAAGGTTACAATATTTCAGTGCACTTTTACAACACCTCAAGAGAAGTAAATTCATAGCACATTGATGTGTTTTTATGGACCCTGAAAAATAAATCTAAATGAAGAAGGTGGAAAATATGAACAACAGAAGCAATCAGAAAGAGAAATATTGAACCTAAAAGCCTGTGGAAATGTTCTGTTTTGAATGAGGAAGGTCACTTTAGAAATGCTTGTAATGTTTCTGTAGATTTGAAAAGAAAATAGAACATTTAGACTATAGATAATTGCATTCATTTCATGATTTGTTTTCAATTAAGGAAATTTGTGAAATGTCTAATAATTAGTTCAAGGACATTTTATGAAAATGCACCAAAACTAATGTCTAACTAAAACTAAAGACTAATGTAGAAATTGATGCTTATGAAAAGTCATGGATTAACAATGCATAGTGTTAATATTTTGGTTTATAAATTCAATTACTGAACAATGGGTCAAAACAACTTTTAAAACAGGAGGAACATAATTTTCTTTCAAGCTACTTTTTAAGAAACTGAAAGCCTTTTCACACAAATCAGTACAAAACATTAAATATTAAATTCTGTAATAAGCTCATAAAATTGTACAATGTAAAACTCACATTCAATTTAATTTTTCTATACAGTCAAAGTAAATACCTTTGAAAATTGGGCAGATTTTCCAGACACCTGCTGCTCCTTCTCGGTTGTACTGCCCCAAAGCCAGCTCCATATAGAAAAGGGGCATTCCAGCAATAACCATGAAGAAGAGATAAGGGACAAGAAATGCTCCTGAGATAGTAAGAATAACAACAGAATATATTAAAAATTACTGATTGAATCAGAACCAGTAAATGTTGCAATCAGACATTACAAAAAGTGCAACATTTCATTATAGCAGCATTATATACTGTACATAGTAAATACTTTCCTCAGATAGTTTAGTTTTGTTTTTTGAATGTACGTTGTGCTACACATCAGACCAAATAATGCTTTACAAATTCATTGCACTCCACCATGTTTCCATGGAAAGACAAGCCAACTCCGTATTGTTATGTCATGCAAATTAAGTGTAATATGAGGACGTTTTATTTCAACTAATTATATATAGAACCAAATGAAAGGTATTTTGCTGTTTTCACAGAAAAGTGTACTACTGTAGGTTCTATACTGTATACCAATAAACAATTAAAGGAGGGGGGAGAAGAAAGTCAGAGGTCTTGAGTGATACAGTGTTCCACTGTAATTGTTTGAATACCTGTTACCATAAAACAAATGAGATGTGCAAAATCTGTCATGTCATATTAATATTTAAATTCCATTAGTGGAGATATGTGTGTTATCAATGACAATGACAGGTCTTAAGAAAGTGATTTCTGGCACTATTGAGCAAAAATCCAATAAAAACACATATCAAAAAGATATATTTATTGTAAGTGAAGAATGGAACTCCAATCTCAGAGAATTCAATCATCATTAAAAACTGGAATTTTAGAGATTTGTGCTGTGTATAGAGACAAGTGGATGATCTACATCAATAGATAAAATCACTGAGCGTTTTCTAGCATCAAATCCCTGTGCTTCAGTATCCGGTGTAAAATGGAAACCAAATGACAGTATGACATTACCATATGGTTAGTAATCTATTCTTAGCATTCTCTTAGAATCTTCTCTTTACAATGTGCACACAGTAAAGGTCAACTCTTTTAAGTCTTCACAGAATCTGGGCCAAGGGCATAAAGGATCACAACCCACAGTAATATTTTGGCTTCATTTCTATCCCAAGAGATTGAAGAAGGAAAATACGCTGGGGGCTTAATAAAGTTTTGAATTAATTACACGTAGGAGTAGATAAAATAATAAAATTTGTCTATATACACTATATACAGTGTATACTAAATATACACTACACTATCATAAAACAAAATCTGATCAATTTCTTTATTTGACAGATACACCTGCAATTTAAGTATTTGTAGAATTAAAACTGCTAAACTTAACACTGTTCTTTAGTGTGATGAAGGATAATTGTTCTCATCGCTTCATTGTCTGTAGCTAAGTCTAAAAGAAATATCTATGAGATTGTTTGTGTGTGTATAGAATAGGGGGGATGTTTTAAAGTGGACTAATTACAAAGACTTAGACTAGAAAAAATCCAGAACACTCAGTTGCTCCCTGCATTGATTGGGTTATATTAATTGTTCTTTTTCTGATAATACTGTACAATCAAAAATAATAATCATAGAACAGGTTGTTGTTATTACTATAATTACTATTATTATTGTTGCTGGTGGTGGTGCTGCCACTATTCTGATGATTAAGCTAATTTTACGGTATGCCTGTAATAAAATCATCTGTGATGAGCTGTTTCCTACTTCTTATTAAAATTGAAACTGCACGTTTTCTACTAGAAAATGCGTGGATAGAAAACTATCTAAATGTACACTATTGTCAATTTCAACCAAAAAAGTTATCCTGATGATAACATGTTATTTTTCCTTTATTCTGTTTTGAACATTCATGTTCTGGAAAAATTAGCAATAGAGAACCATGTCTGTGGATCACTCTAGGTGGTCTGCTTGCAAACATGGATGCATAACAGTGTTTCCCAATTAATTCCTGTTGAATTGTTAGAACATGTAATTGGAGGTTAAATGCTTTGCAGATATAGGCTGAAAATGTGATTGATGCCGCATGCCCCTGTCAATCGGTGGAGATGGAATATAGCCAAAGCTGCAAAACCCAAGGCTACATGCAATCTAATTTCTGTCAAGCACCATCCATTTTGCTGCCTTTGCCTTGACACCTGCTCGAAAAGATAAAGCTTGATTCAACACCTTACCTCCTCCATTTTTGTAGCACAGATAAGGAAACCTCCAGACATTGGCAAGGTCTACTGCAAATCCAATGACTGAGAGCAGGAAGTCAATTTTCTTCCCCCAGGTTTCCCTTTCTTCATTACCAGGACTGGTCGGGGTGGGGTTGACCAAGGTGGAATTTGTGAATTGCACTCCATTCTGCTCCTTCACCAATATTAGCTCTACTTCTTTGGGACCCATGGTATTTGACTGTTTGGCTGGAGCAACAACTGAAGACATTTGTGCAACTGGTAGTCTGCCTTTGATCATGGGGAGGTCCAAGCACCCTAAGATGAATTTTCCAAGCCAAATACCCACAGCCACAGTTTAAAACTACGTAGGACCTCAAACTGAAAAAAAAAGAGAACAGGAAGGTCAAAAACCCAATTTTCTGTTTTTCAGTACTAGGTCCAAATGACATGACTGCTGTTTTACAGTTAACATTTTAAGGTACCCAGCCATTAAGAAAAAAATTAAAATTCCATTTTATAGCCTTACAACCATAACTGTTTCCAGTAATTTTTTTTACCATTTTTCATTGACCGTGAAGATCAGTTTTGTAACATGAATAAATATTTTCTACATATCTGTGAGTGACATTGGTTCTTGCCTTTAATGGATGCATTTTTTTATGAACAGTCATCTTAGCTCCAAATATTTGATGTGTGAATTCTTTTAATATAATTGGTCATAAATAATGAAATAAAGAAAAATACATCTTAATTGTATGTAAATATGCAGTTGGTATGTGAAAACAGAAAAGCAAAAAATATTTTGTAAGAAAATCTTTTAAACTTTTTTTGTAGTTTTTATATAGTAGAGTTGTTATTAACATTATATTATTGGGTAGTTCTATCAACATTCTAATTTTCTAATGTTCTAGTAGATAAATAATATTTACCTTTAAAGAAACATAAAACATGAACAGTATAACAGTGGAATATACTAAAGAAAATACAAAATACAAGTTTCCCTTGTTTTTCTTTGAATTATACTGTACATTATTTTTCGAATTTGTATTAAAATATACCTCTAATCTTGTTGCTTTTACTGTGGATTAATCTTACTTTCGTTAAATTAAGTAATATTTTCACCTCCATCAAAACTAATTCTGAAGTGACTGTGATGAGGTTAATTCATAGAATTTTATTCAGTCTAATTTATGAAATACATATAAAATATACCAACTACTGTGGTGTTGTGTTTGTCTGTTTAAAATGAGTATTGTGTTGCCGTTAAGTAACTGCAGGTTATTAAATTATAAAGATTTAGGTTAGAATTGTTTACATATAACTTAAAACTAATGTAAGATTAATTACTGTAACAACACAGTGAAAAATACATTCTGCTTGTTGAATCAAAATGAAAAGCATGGAAGCCTCCTCATTAAGAACTGAAATGTATGAATTAATGATTGGAATGCGTTATGTTGAAAAATAAGTTAAATGTCTCACCTTTTTTTTCGGATTTTTTTTTAATTCAGTGAAAGTTTTATTTCCAGGTTTTCCAGTCGTTTCTTCTCCCCAGATGTCCCACTGTATTGTAGCACTGAACCTTTAAACTAAAGCTGAAACCATATTTGGTAGATCTAGACGAATCTTGGTTCTATGAGTGTAACAAAGTTGCCTTTCAGGACCTGAGTATCATGGAAATTGTGAATTATCAGTTTAATTTCAAAGAGATATTGCAAAGTTCATTTGAAAAAAAAAATAGCCCTCTTGAGTTAGCGGCCGTTCTGTTGGGGCCACTGAACTCTGTGGGTCTGTGGAAGAAATCTGAGGTGCCACACTAGAAATATGAGAGAAACATAAACACTCCCTCTCTTCCGCTCACTCTCTCTCTCACACACAAATCACCAGTTCTGCCTTTACCCCCTCCCTTAGGATCACACACATTGGATGACATATTCTCACAACTATGGCAAATAATAACATTAGAAACAACCCCCCACCACCTTCAGGGTTTTGTGAAACTGATCATGTTAACAAAAGTAAAGAGTTAGGCTATTTGTTTCATTTGTCTGGCCTCCATTTTCCTATGAGCAATAGAAGACTAGAGGTGTACAAGGTTATAAAATAAATGTGCTTTAGTGAGGTGAGCAAAGCACTTATAATTCAAGCTAAACTGAGCATAACAGCAATGATTGGCATAGAATTGTGGCTTTTAGAAATGTTCCAGTACTTGGAAAAGCTCAAAATAGGTGAATACAAATATGATTGTCAACAGAATTTTCATAAGAGGAAAACACGGGCAATTAGAGATCAAACAGAAGGTTATTGTTTTAGTTTTTAGTGGAAATTGCTGCAACTGAAGCTGAAACAAAGATTTACAGCATATGAAGTTAAAATCCATCTTTGCAAAACTCAGGTTATACACTAATGTTGAATTGAAGAGCAGCAAATCAAATAAAATGTGCACCTATGTTTCTTGTATGTTAAGAATGTGATTTTGTAAGTGAAAATAGTGTGTTTATATTCTCATGTTCTCTTTTGGTTGAAAACAAACAAAAAAACATAGCATAGTGAACCTACAGTAAATAATAACTGAATGTGTACTGTCAAATTAACTTTGAAATAATGGTTTGCTACTGTACAATGTTGTGTAGTTTCTGTACTAAATTTGTATGGGGTTTATTTTCCAGTACTACAAGCACCAGAAGTTTAATAACACACACGTATATATTTCAGTGCATATACTGTAAACCCATTTTGCATCAATAGCTACTAACATTTCAGTGACATTCTCTGCCCTTGTCTTGCATATATTCACTCTCACCTGCCCTTTTGAGAAATCTCATTACATTTAATGGTCAGATCTCCTAATCTAATAAATTACATTGGTGTGGTTTCAAATCTCAACCATTTTCTGACAGCAATTACACAATTACTGCTATTGAGATTTATGAAAAATAAAACACAAGATCACAGCAAGGTTATTAACAGGTGGTTACCACATAAACCTGCACAGAAAATATACACTGCTTGCATACTGTCAAAATGTCACATTCAACAGCAATCCAAACCATTTTATTTTGTGTCAGCAACAATAAAATATGAAAAATAAAGTCAAAGTGCCTCACTCAAAATGTACAGCTTCTTTGCATTTCAGTTAAATAAATAATAAATGACAGAAGAGTCAGAGAGCTCCTTGAATAAAGCACTTCACCTGTAGTGCACAACAAGCTCTATAGCCTCAGATTTATTTGTTCATCTACAGACTGCATTTGCCAAAACCCTAGAAATAGCACTGAATTAGGAACTTTCCCCTTGTAGCGAGTAGGGCTTCCTCCAGATTCAAGGAGTGATGCAGCACCCCCAGTAGTAATTTTTATTTTTAATTAATTACTTGTCTGAAACCTTAAACTATGAAGTTCTGTAGTACAATGATCATCATCTTCTTTTAGGGATACTGCAGCTGAGTCATTGTTCTGAACATCTGGATTTATTTTATTATTTCTTATTATTATTTATAGAACTAGTCACCATTGGTGGGAGTTTGCTTCTCCTTGTACTTTTTCCATTTAGAGAAAAACAATAGCTGTGAAACTAAACTTTATGAAAGATGAAGAACTAGAAAAACAACATTCCCATGACATGCAAAACAGGCTGTGCATCGAACATTGAAAGCCTCAGCCTCCTCTTATAATTATGCAAAAACACAGTAGCAACAAATACAGAACAAATTAATATTGGAAAAATATATTTGGTGTTTTTAATGCCTCTCAGTGTAATATATTATTCTACTTTTTATTTAAATGTGTTATAGTGTTTAATTTACATAACTGTGATTTTAAATTATTAAAAGTATAAAACTTTCACTTCCAAAGCTTCTTCATGCTTTTTAAATCAGGAATGTGCTCCATTACAACAGGATAAGTTTCACATATAGTAAGACACTCCATGCTGCCAGCTGGAAGAGTTTTTGGTAGTTTTCTGTCCGAGTTATATTTCCAGGTGTTGCATTTAAGTGCAAAATTAAGGGGAAATATGACTGGTGAAATATGAATGTATGTTGAGCAACTGGACACAGATCCTCTCCACATCTGTCCACTCTTGCATCAGTTGATAAAGCTTCCATCTTCCTTAGTGCAGTTCAGCCCTGGAATCCTTCTCCACATTCAACTTTGCCAGAGGCTCAGGGTCATGGTCTTTAAAGCAGTTCGCACCTCTGAAGAAGGCTTTTCTACTTTTCACCATGGAATTCAGATAATCCTTTTCCTTTGTAGTTGGCATGCTGACATGGCACCCCACTTGAACCTCTTCAGCTAACGACATAGGTGTGATTGAATATCTGGACCCTGACAGCCAATTACATTTTTGAACATGGCAGACTGTTTTATATTGGGTTTTTTTTTTCAAATATCCATGAGTAAAACAAGAAAACCTAGTCCAGTGGCTGCAGCAAGTCGTCAGATGCATGAAAATTAGGAGTACAGGAAAAGACAAGCACTGAATTAAGAAATATTTAATCAAAAACAAAGACAGCATACAAAAAGGCTTTGAACTTATTATTAAAAAAGCTTTTTCATCTACAAAGAGGTGTCCAATTACTAGGATTTATTCATGATATCACATAATATGCTCAAGTCATCTTTATTTGTGTGCAACGCATGAATGAAATGGCAATGTTCTTAATGAATACCAAGGATATGAAATTATGGTTTTACAACATTTGTTGTTCTACATTGAAGTTTCAAATAATGTAATAGCCACAGATATATGACAGATATACTGCAGAATGCCTATTTTGGTGTTCTACATATATATAAAGTAATTGTATTGTCAAATTATTTGAAATAATGGGCTCAACTTTAAATATTCATGAGACATTCTAAATAACCAAATGGGATGATTGATAAGTCTTTGATATATAGTAACACATTCTTCATCTTAGCGGGTTAAAAAGTCACCCTCTCACTGACCTGTGCCCTCCTCTCCAAATAAACTCTTCCAAAACAAGGACCAGACTGCTGGTATTAACCCTCTTAAGAACTGCATATCTCTGCAGTGTGTCAATGTGTTCTGCTCTGTGTAAATGACTTTAAAATCAAGAAACACTTAACTTTTGTCTGTCTGCTCAACCATGTGGTGGAGACATGTTCACCGTATGGTGTTGTTACTTTGGGGAAAAATTAATTTCTTACTTTTTTGCGCAAAAATAAAGATGGTAAAGTTATACTTACTGCAGAAGTACTTGATTCAGACGAGTGAAGAATTCGGTTTTCTAGATTACTTTTCTCATGGTAGTTAATATACAACTTTGTAGGTAAGATCGTAAACTTCTACACAACGGAGCAAGTAATTCAGTATTTAATTTGGAAAGTTTGAGTCAGAATTAGACAACCCTTGTTTTGGAAGGTTATTAGGTATTCATGTTTTAATTCTGGAAGAGATAAAAAATTACTTTAATAACCATAACTGGTAAACGATTACATATTTGTAGAATAACTGGCAGCAGACATAAAACAGCGACTAGTATGGAGGCGTTGCTCATTACTTTTTGCTGTATTTTCCCCATGTCTATGCCAGTAGAGCTTGGAACAAAAGCTGCATATTTTTATACATATAAAACTTGAATCACTGTCCTTTTCATAAAAACGTTTCATAAAACATCGCTATTTCACTATTTGCTCTGCTTTGTTTCATTGTCCATTTAGTTTTGGCTCTGGCTTGGGATATCTTACCAACAATAAAAAGCCAAAGTAAAAGTGAAGTCTGACCTTCAGTTTGCATATTAAAAGAAAAACCCAATTACATCTATCCATTATTTGTTGAACCAGACTTTTGCTATGATATGAAATTCAAATTTCTTGTCAAGTTAGAAAATATGAAATTTCACAAGCATTGTAAATTTTGGTTTTGTCACAAAAGTGGCAAGGTAAACAATCAAGATGCTAAAATTGACTTCACACAAATAGATGGGTTATCTCTTCTGTTAGACAATGAAAACAGCTCAGTAAACATTTTTTTTTCTGTGTACTGAATTCAGTGTGGCTCTAAAACAATAAAATCTTATACAGTATGAAATTTCAGCATTTAGAAAAAAATAGGTAATAACATTTATATTCTCTCTACAGTGAATATGCATCAGAACTAGTTCTTCACAGTAACTTCTTTAAAAATTCAGATGTTTAAATCTGGGTACAGGATTTTGTTTTGAAAATATCTCCTTTAGCAGAACAGAACTCAGAGAGTAATTGTTCTTGGATATTTTAATACTATAAGTTTGGGTTCCTTTTAATACAGGTAAGTTATTTCTCTCATGATGCTACTAAAAATGATAGTTGAGAAGAGTAGGGCGCCATCTGTAGTTTGGTTGAAAACTGTAAGTGTGACTTCTTATGAAGTTCTTAATGAAAGCAGCTCTGTGAAACCTACAGTATCTCAACATTTCTTATTGCCCTGGCATTCTAAAAAAACACCTGCTAAAACATGTATAATAGCTGGCAAAGTGTATGAGTTGCTTATTTCTTTGAATAGACACACAGTTCCTGGTGAAATATTGTACTGTAGATAGATGTACTGTACTGTACTGTAACTTCATCAAAAGCAGGGGTTTCAAAGTCAGTTAATTATTTAACTGATGAGATTGACTTTGTTTAAAACAAAATCTAGAGTACGTTTTCATGACAAGTAACATGCAATTGTTACTTATGAAACACACAAAAAAGAAACCACATCTGTGACTTCAAGTACAAAACCTGTAATGTTGGTTTCCAGTTCAAATTCATATGTTCCACTCGTTGAGATCAGGAGTTCCTAGCATACAGTGATAGAAGGGCTATGTCAGGAGGGTTAGGTAGTGCAAAGAAGGGAGATCATGAGAAACCTTTTTTGTGAAACTAGGTAATACCAGATAATGTGGATACTTGTGTATCATGTTCTTTTCATCTTACCTATCCATATCCATCTCCTATCCATTTTACCTATACCATCTCACCTTACCTAGACTGATTAAGAATTTTAGTATTTTAATCCTCATTTTCAAAACCTCTTTTTTCTCTTAGTAAAATGAGCACTGTAATTCAGATTTCTGTTTTTTTAACCTAAAACTATGGATATGGCACATACATAAATTGAACAAAAGAGTTAAAGAACTGAAAGTCAAAGTTCAGTATTTGTTCAGTTTGATTGAATGAGGTAGAGTGCAAATCTATCTTAAACATTATTGTTTGAAATACAAGAAGTAGGTTTGTGATACAAATTAAATGTCTGGATGAACCATGCAAAGTGTTTTTGATTTTTTTTCTAGGTAGAAAAACAGCATACATATTTTGATTTTTCACACAAACAATATACAGTACGTTCCTAAGACAAGAATAGAACAGATTTTTAAATCATATTAATCTAACTCATAATACTTAGTGCTATTTCAATAATTATATTCTTTATAATTTCAATAGCATATTCAAGAGTCACAAACAAGAAAAGGTAAAAAAGTCCTAAATGTTGGCTTGATGACGGATCATTTAAATTATAAACAAGGATAGGAAGTTTATTTAAAGTGGAAGTTGTGTAGATTGACTGTCAATTTCATTGTGACGTTCAAGAACATTTTCGTGCTTTCAATACATATTTCCTTTAGTCTATTGAAAGGTATTACTAAACTTATTATTAAAATGATTTCAGCTTACACACACATTGTGCCACAAAATACTTTTGGACATTAATTACTACCAGCAACTGTATATCTGGTCCTATCAGTTCAATAAATCCTTTACAGCATTCAGCCCAGCAGGTGGAGCCATTAAACAAGCAAAAAATATAGTACACAAGAGTAGGGTCAATAGCAATACAAAAGCTTATACATTTGGCAAGATCCCAAAATACCAAAGCTCAGTATTTACAAAGAAAAAATAGCTGATCTGGGATATCTAAAGTACACTGAAAGACCATTGTTAAGGTTTTCTTAATCTATTGCTTCATAACGTTAATATTGTCCAATATTTTAAATAAGAGGTTCAAATATTTACAAACAGAATCATCTGGCTTCACCATTACAAATGTAAGGAAAGAATACTAAGCATGCATATTATATATTCAGAAGGTAATGGTCTTCCATTATTATCACTTCTTTTCCAGGTATTCAGTTAAATTACCACAAATATAACTAGAACATGTTTGTCTCTTACACTACAAAAGAAAAATAATGCAAAGAATATTTTGTTTTCTGAGACAAACGTCCAGTCAGAAAGACAATTACTCAAAAAACAGATCTATAAGTAATATACAGTACCTTTAACACAAGGATTCAGGTTGTGCAGTTCATTACTATTTTTGCTTATTATTACTGTATTTGGCTTAGACTGTTATCCAAATCCACTTGGATAAAACATTTGTTCTTTATCCAGGAATGTCTAAAATATCTTGCCTGAGGTATCTGATAACAGCATTTTATTTTAAACAGCAAGACATGAAATTTGAACATAGAACCTTCCTGTTGTAAGTCCACCACCCTAATTGTTGCTATTCTTCACTGTAAGTAGGATTCTATAACTTCATAAATAAAAAAGAAGTAAAATTAGACTGTATTGATGATATTGATATTTAGAAAATAAAACAAACATAATATTAACATGCTAGTAACCATCAGAAAATCTGTATCAGTCACTGAACACATACCAAGGCGGTTTACAAAGTTAGTCATATAATATTAATGAACAAGTAATAGGTTTATTCCATGCTGAAAAAAAGAAGAAAGAAAACACAATGTTTTGGCCATGGAGCCTTCTACAGGTGTGAGCTCACACCTGAATAAACCTATTACTTGTTTCTTTGCAGCCTACGCATGCTGACACAACTACCTACCTGATATAATATTAATTACATGAGTCAGAAGGTTCAGTTCCAAAAGTATTATTATTAAGTATTGTTAAACCTTTTACATTTTGCAATGTCCAGTACAATATACTGTACAACTTATGTTAGCATTAGTAGTAAGGACTATTATAATGTGATATGCTACACCTAAAAGAAATGAAACTAATGTTGCATGATTACCAGATCTAACCGAATTATTTCAGAGAGCTGTTGATAGATTGCCCCTTCAGCAACAGACCTGGTAAACCGCACGTAGCAAGTATTCTCAATTTGTTCCAGTCTCACAGTTCATACCACTGAATGCACAAGACTTGTTCAGGTTGTTAACCCTTCTACCAGTTGTATCTGTACCAAAGTGAATATTTATTGGAAATTTTCAATTTCATAAAAAATAAAGTTTCAAATTACTACTTCATGTCAGGGTAACATTGTTTTAATCTGTGGCAACATCCAAAGCAACTGCATTTAGGTCCAGTGTTAAAAGCACTTACAGTAAGTTTGTGAAAGAACATATTGTAGGCTGCTTTGCTTTTGTTTTCACATTGGCCACTCATTCATCACTGTGCATATGGTGGTTACCAGGATGCTATAAGAGTGACTAAAGTTAAAAAAAACAGTTTTTTTCTAAGCAGAAAAAATGGAACAGAAAAGAGCCATTCCTAATAATTTCCAAATTCATTTTTTGCCACAATGAAGCAGTGACACTACAATTTTTAAATTGGTCTTTTTTTTTAAAAAATTTAAATTTCGGAAAATAGAACGCTAAATAAACAGTAAACTGTTCTCTTTTTGAAGAGATAGGAAATGCATTAATGGTCTAAACAACATGAAGTGCAAAGTAGAAAGGAGAACAAACAATGCTGTTCAGTCTTGAGAGCTGTATGAAAGGTTAGCATACAGTACAGTTCTGGAAAAACAGTGGACCCTGTTTTCTCCTTACCCAGTTTGAAGTTTTTTCACAAATGCCGTTTTACGAACAAACATTTGCTGCCATGTTAAAAGTAAGGTATTGCTTAAGTTGACAGAAAGAAAAAAAATTCATATAAATCATTTTAGGATTTTATCTGCAATTCTTCTGGGAAAAAATACACATCATTTACTATATTATAGCAGCCAGTGCTTCCTCAAAGAAATTACTTCACTTCACACAATCTCTGCCTTGTCAAAATCTGTTCTGTTTCAAAACACTTAATCATAATACAAGTACTAGAAATGCTGTAAACATAGCATAATTAATAATAGTGTTACAAACGGGGGTTACAAAACTGGTGACAATCAGGATTTGACCGAGTGGTTTAGTCAATAAGTGAAATAATTATTCATAACCCCCAACTTTTAAAACTTTTAAGTGATTTCTAGAAACATACCTGTGCGGCTGGTAATGTATAATTAGAGAAATATGGATTCTTTGTTCTCTGGCACAGCTTTGGTGAGAGGAGTAGTAATCCAGGCACACTTGGTTAAACAAATATTTATTACAATTACACCGGAAACAAACTACACTACAGACAACAAAACCTACAACACACAAGTTACACTATGTACAGTATTTACAGACAAGGCATTTCAGAGGCCTAACATTCTGGTCACCCAGAAAACCCCAGACTGTTACTAAGCGTTAAACTCATAATGCCTACAGAGGCCACATAAGAAATGAGCTGCAGTTAAATCTCTCTCTGCACTCTGGCTGTCACAAAATAAATGGGAGCCTATATCCCTATCCATAAAAATGCACCCTAAGCAGGAAAGACATTTCTAACTGAGGTATCTTTTACCCAGGAAACCCAAGGTCCCTAAAACAGAATACCATGCTCTCTCTTATCAAGGTTCAAATACTTAGCTCCAGTCAGGTTTGGTTTGGATGATGAAGTAGGGGCTCTCGCCTAGTTCAAGCTTCAGGTCCCAACTCCTCCAGACTCTTCTCTCTTCTCTGATGTTTGTTTCTTTTCTTTCTTCTTCCTCTTCCTCTTCATGTCATCTGATACTATGTGTTTCTGTACTGCTCCTTGACAACCCATTACATTAACCCACAACGTACCTAGATATACTAAGGTAAACTTTACAATTGTTTCTGCTCAAGGGACCCTCCCAGACCTCAGCAAACATCCTCTCAGCTTTGAAGCTATAAGTGTTTACTTTTTCAAGTGTCACAAACTTGATCTAAAATCTAAGAGACACTTCTCAGTCACCTAAAGCTGTAAAAATAGTAAATTAGGGAGAGTGAATAAATAACACATACTGTATTACAGAATGGATTAGTACGAGTTTTGTAAAAATGCAATGTTACCTTATACAGTGTAATATTCACACTATACAATGAGCCTGCCTAAAGTAAATAAGAACTAAAGTATAGGCAGCAACCTATTGTAGATTGGTGAATACAATGTTTCCTAGCAAGGAAATTGTACATGAAAAGTGAATAGCAATAAATGTTTTAGCAGACGAAGGCCACTCCTATCAACAGATAACAGACTAACTTCACATTTCACCCAGTGTTGTCTTTAAGACCGGTGATAATGATGCTTGTACTCTTGATTTAACAACAAACTACAGTAACTCGCCAAAGACGATGTCAAGTCCTTGTGACAGACCTGGCTGCAAATATAGGGCATATCTTACCACAAAATGGTCTAAGGGGACAAGTACAACAACCACAGTGAATAATGAAGCATGAGGATGCACCTCAATCATGTGCATCAAGAATGTATATATTGAGAGTCCTACTACTGTGGATCTACCATGCCTTTCCCAGAAAAAAGAGGGCAGGGACAGATCTGTCATCATGACAGTGACCCGAGTGTACAGCCAATGCAGTGAAAAAATTAGAATGTGAAGTGGCTGATGGAACACAAAGATACCCTGGTTTGCACACAGTCCTGATATAAACATTGGAGGCCAAATGTTGATACATCAATATTGCAAATGACAAATAAGGAGCACGGATAAATTGTAATGTTACAGGGTATTTGAAACATCTTTACTGCACCTCCACAAATAAAATCAGGAGCCTGAAAACAAGCAACCCTTTCCAAAGCAGAAGTCCCCACTTGATATTTTACTGATCTATGAATTAATATTTTTTTTCCTTTTCCCCTTATTTCCAGTACTCTAGATAATATTCTAGTTGATCTCATTTAGTATTACTTCTCATTATTTAAATATAAAAAATAAGACTTACTGTGCCTTTTAGGGGGTTTTAAATTTATATTTTGCAAGAGTTTACTAAAATCCAAGCCTTTGTATGGAAATCAAATTTAATTCTATTAAATGTTTCTTGAAATGTCTTTTTTTCTTAAACATGTACATATGTAGTTCATTTATAAACACTAATGTTAATGATGTGTCACTGTCATCCATCTATTTTTTAATCACCCCTTCTAATTCAGGACCACTGTATCTTTTTTTAATGTTGCACCATGTCCAACTGACATTAATGTGACGGAACACAAACTCAAAAGGCTAAAAACCATGTAAAACTGAAAAACAAGACATTTCTTTCAGAATCTGTCAGCTTCTGAAAATGTTAATGAAATTACAGTTACTAAAAAACATGAGATACAAGTAGCAGATAATGTTACCATTTTAACTACATTATTCTACAGTAAATCTGGAAGGCAGCCTGTAAAGTTCTTTATCACACAGATCAGTGTTGATAGAGATTTAAAAACATTGGAACTTTCTTAATATTCTAATTTATAATTTAATATGGTCATTTAATGAGCTAGCACATGCGATTGGTTTTATCTGTATCCACAAGCCACTTGCTACACTTGGCAATATTCTGTACGGTTCTAGGAAAAACAAAAGCAGACAAGAAGGCCACACAAAAAGAAAACAAATGAAAGATAATTGTGTTTGCTTCTTTTTTATTACAGTCACACTGACAAGTTAAATCATAGCAGTCATGACCAGACAGTACAAGGTAGCTTGAGCAATGATTCTCCAAAGATATTAAAAACAAAATAAAAAGCTACTGAATAACAGCACATTCTGCACTATGGTCCACACACAAACCATCAGAAAGACAAGTACCTGTCCAAAGTAATTACGAGTTAACAGAGTCTTTCTTCTTCAGCTCAGTGTAGGACACAACAGCAAGCAGGGGGCAGCAGAATAAATACTTTTTTATAACGCGTTAAACAGAGCAGGAAGATAAACATTTCTCTCTATGAGGTATTTAAACAAAATAAACATGATAAAAATGAACACAAACAGCTGAAGGACATAATTTACTTTTCAAGTGCCCTCAATGTTTTAGAGTGATATTTTTGATATTGTGGAGTGAAAATAGGTTTGATTAAGTTGATCTGTTTCATGAAAATGAACCTGAATTGTAAAACAATCACCCCTGTTCAAATATTAAACACTGGATATCTAATCCCTTTTTTCCTCAGCAGAAACAGGAAAATACATATGCATAAATAGGGAGGTATGGTTCACCTAAGTTGCTATTAATTGGCATTACATCTCAGACTAGATTTTACCTACATCCAAAACATATATATTCTTTTTGTCAAAAGATTTTGAAAAGACTATCTCATTTCGAAATGTTTCTGTGTGGATAACCTGTGTCCAAGCTGAATCAGATATACCTATATCTCAAGAATGCATACATACTGTACATGTGTGGCAGTACATGTGTACATATACTGTAAAAGTAATATATACATATTGTACAGTATGCATACATATACTGTACACATCTGAACAGATCTAATCTGTATGCTTTCAATGGAATAAGAAACCCCCTTTTTCTTATGAAACAAAACAGCTTACAGTCATACAATTAAGTATAAATTGTAAGTGTCCACATTTTATAAACATTTTCAAAAGCGGCATTATTAATGTTGAGACCTGTCATGAGTAGAAATATCTACATTTCAAGGCCACACACAGACAAACCACTACTGTACAACTGTGGAAGATGTAATTATTTCTCATTTTAACAATGCAAGGGAAAAAAAAACAGGAATGTTAATTTATTACATTTTTGGTCTTAGGAAACAAAATGGAAAATGACAAGTTGAAAGAAATCAATTCTGACTCCACATAAACTCTGCAAATAACTCTAAGATTTTTAAATTACCTCATCTAACCCACTGAAATATTCATATTTTAAGTTAAAAAAATTTAATAATTTTACGTTTTGGTTAAGTCAGTTTAGGGCAATATTTTCAAAAGAACAGTTACTGTTATTAAACAGGAACCTCAAAGTAAAGAATTCCTTGGTAAACACATTACAAAAGTTAAACAAATTGTACAAATTGTGTACAAGAAGGGGAAAAAAGGATGTTACAGCACATTTTATCATTATTAATGACAACAATTCTATCAGGACTGCACCAATTGGTGGCATTCTGTTATTTTTTCTATACTATATCACTGTCATAATAATGAATAATAATAATAAAATGCACAAGAATGTTCATTATTTTACAAAGGTAATGTAAGGGAAGCATGAAGTCAGCAAGAGTCTAAAATCAGCAGCATTAACTGCTGGAACACAAGTCTTTGTTCGTTTCTTCATGTACAATGAAGTTCCCATAATACCTAGCACATGGAATATTAAATAATATATTAAAAGGACTTGTTTGAAGATCTAGACAAAACATCATCGGGAAAATGCTAATAAAATATAGCTTCAGTACACAGTATAGACTTATATAAAGATAAACAGTATAGACAATTCATCCACTGTGGGCTGATTTTGTGCCTTCTACGTGCAAAAAAGTGCAATCAAGTGTAACAGTAAGACAAACTGCCATCTTAAGTATGAAGAAGAAAAAAGCTGAAACTTTTTACCAACATTATTCTTTTATCATTTTATAAAGATTTTATGAGTGACTGACTTTAATGTTTGACCCTGAAATAAATGTTTTAAAACCTCAAACGTTCTTATGTTTTGCATATGTGAATGCATTCTTTTACCTGCATTGATCAATCAACAATTCTCCCTGAAAAATAAAAAGCAATCTAAAGTATTACAGGCCTTTTAATAGCATGAACATGAAAACAGTGGAATGTAAAGGTTAAACACTTTAAGTGAATATTACCACTTAACTGCGAAAAGCTATATACAGAAATATAATACTTAAAAGACTAATGCAAACATCATCTCCTTTTTCTCTAAGTCTTTTGTGCACACCGCTTTCCAAGAGAGTATTGTTTGTATCACACAATTTATAAACACACAATACAAAATTAACTTCAGAGGCTCCAAAGACAGCCAATGACTTGCATTTACCATTTTAAGGCTTTCCACAAAAAAAGTAAACAAGCATTACAAAAGTAGCCCCGTCTCATGTGGAGCAAAAGAATATACTGCTTGAACAGTGTCATGTGAAAAAATAATCTAGATACACAATTAGAAAACATTGTATGTATAATTCAAAGGGAAAGCAAAGAAAGTACATTAGATGGTGCATATTGATATACCAAGGGACTTTAAGATTATCTTTCTAGGTTTTCCTGTGACTTTGAAATGTTTCACATTTTTCCCCAACACTGAGCACCTTTTTATTGTTTTGCCAAGGTATTTAGAAGGATTAATATTTTTTACATTACGCCATTTCTTTGGGTTAAGTATCTGGTTTTACAAGACAAGATAAAACTAAACAATAAAAAAGTGCTCAGAGTAAGTTACAGACTGAACACCACTTGTGCTCTACAGAATTCACAGTAAAACAAATACCTATGCAGATTTTTCTAAAAACCAAGCTGCTTAAGAATCTGGAGACTTTTAGTTATCCATTTAAAGTTAAATAGATTCACTCTAAAAACCATATGCTTCTTTCAATAAATATTTTAAATCAAAGCCTGCATAGCCTCCACTCTTTTCAACAAGTGCTTTCAATATTGCTGATATTAACATTGATAATAAGAGGTGAACATGTAGGCACTATACACCCTCAACAACTATGTTTTTCAGTTATACTTAAAGCTGCAATATAACATACATTAATTTCAATTGATGAAGAATACGGAAATTATTTTCTAAATAGTGTATGTATAATGTTAAATAAGTGTAAACAACAACATCCAAAACAATAACAGAGGGTATAATCAGACATTGCAGACTATCTGGATAGTAACAGAGCCCAAGACAGAGTTGCTATTGTTTCAAGGCATAACTTTTTCAACCCTTTTCTCCTTTATGCTTCTCTTTCTTAGTATGTGACACTGATATTAATCTAATTACCAAAGCAAAGCACTGAAAATTACTTGATGATATTTGAAATATTAAGCAACCTCTATATGAGAAGTAAAAGGAAGTTTACTCCAAAATAAATAATATTTGGGATTGTAGCATTAACTACTGACTCAGTTTAACTGTTGAAATAAACAGTACAGCCAATGCAAGTAAATTACAAGAACAATGCAAAAGATTGTATTACATGTAACATAACTAGCTGTGACTTTGTTTTGAATTTGGTTTAAAATAATTAAATTTGCTTATGTAAAGTGATAATAACACATCTAATGGTATACGTCAGTGATCAGTTAAAAGTTTAAAGATGAAGAAATCAGATTATTTTAGATTGTTTGAAAACTACAGGTGATTAGAAAATGTTTCACATGTCAAGAAAATCTTCAAATTGATTTAGTGAAAAAAATATCAACATGAAGTACAGCTCTTGCATTAAAAAGAGAGGAGGGTATCAACAGTCACTTTTCTTACAAAAGCATTTTCTTCAGTTAGAGCCTAAATTCTTTTCTTGATGGTGCTGGAACACTTCATGAGTAAATAATTTCAAACAGCATATTTAGATACCTTTTTTACATTTGTGAAAGAACAGACGTCAAATGGTACAATGGTTTTGTTTAGAAAATCCTGCCATGTGCCTGCCATCCTGTATTGTTGTACTAATGTGCACAAGTCATGCACAATCCTCATGCTACAGAAAGTACAAGCACTAAAATCTGGTGCATCTAAAAAGGGAATTTCAAACGCTCTCTCCTTTATTTGTGTATGATATTTTAAAATGACATTATCAAAATCATTACTTATTGATTCTTTTCCTCAAACATTGTTGTTGCCCCTATTTGAATGTCATTTTATGATACATACTATTTCACATAGTATATGCATTGATAGACTAGTATTAGGCAATTATACGGGTATAATAATTCCCATACTGGTAAAAATAACAACTTTGTTTCAAAGACACACTTATGCACTGATAAGTTTTATTTGTACTGTTTTTCTTTTTCTTCATACTTACAGCTGAAATCCTTATGTAAATACAGCAAACATCCGCTGTGCACAGAACCGACATGGAGTACCTTAGCATTTCACTGTTAATGGCATAATTTCAATTTGTAATAGGATTTCTCCCTCTATGAGACCAAAAAAATATGCAAATGCAATCTGCCGAGAGGTGTGATAAATAAGAAATCAACACTTTCACTTCCGCATGTAAACCCCACCAATATTTCTTAGTTTAGATTTTCTTTCTAGGTGTTATTTTGGACATTGCTATGAAAGTTTATTACAAAATGGAATCGAAATGCAAAGTAAATATTTCAGAGAAAATAAATTAAAACTAAAATGCTCTTGTGTTCTTTCAGTTTTAGTTCCAGTTTGTACTTTAAAAAAGTAACAGTTTTGCTAGCATGGGCATTTTTCGTTCGCTATGTCAGAGCTGTATTGTAAAAATATAATCTAATCCAATTAAAACATTTTTTAACTGTGAATACTATTAGCTATTATGTTGGATGAATATCTCAAATCATACTGTAAGGCTGAAGAAGGCGGGTAAAATATTAAGCTAACATGATTTATAATATTTAGAAATAAACCAAAACCTGACTAATTGTTTTGCCTTTGTGCCAACAGTACATGGTCCACATGTATACAGTATATGTGTTACGGATGAAAGAAAAGACAAAAATCCAATATGAAATCTCTCATTATCTTTGTCAGTTGCCATTGTTCAGATTGTAGTCTTTGACTGTAACATACATAACCATTCATTCAGTCAGTCTAGAGTTTTTGGTCCACTGAGCATTTAAGTTTTTGAAAGCAAATCTGTGCATATTTAAGTAAAAGGTAACAAGATTATCTCTACCAGTACATTACGACTAAAGTACTGATAAGCAAAAAAAGGCTTCAGTGTGTAAACCTGATGCATTCTCATATGAACTTGTGCATGCCCATACTGTATCTACATACAATATGAATGCAGAAGTATTTGTTACTACCTTGGTCATGTCTCTTCATGTAATGTTATGTTTTTTTGTTTGTTTTTCCATTTAGAAATTGCTGGTCCCCTGAGCACACAATTAAACTGGCTTGTATCTTATTTTTGCCTTACCTATCATATCTTACCAATCATTAAAATCTAGTCAGTAGTCAAAAGCTACTGCACTGCGCCTTTATGGGTGTTTAAAGGTTTTTCAGTCAGATTCTTCTTTTTATCAGTCTAACACTGTTTCAACTGAACATTCCCAAGACCATCCTATGCAAACACTTTTTCTTTGTTTTTTAAAGGCTGCTTCAAAGCAATAGTTAAGCTAACACAAAAAATAAACATCTCACAAAATGAATACACCACTATTTCACTGAACAAAGTTCACTAATCACAACCGTTAACGTTTTCATCTTCCCATTAGATTTTTGTTTAAAACATGCACAGTCAATATGTTACAATTTTCACCCAAATTAAAACAAAGGAAAGAAACAAAATCAAAGGTGCTTGGTTTCCCTTCAAATATTCTTTCACAGATGAAGCACATTCACATTTTGAGGCTTTCATGTTCCTCTCCCAAGCAAAAAGCAAAGACAAAACAACTGAAGTTGTAATAAATACAAGCTAAGAGGTGGAAGTAGCATGTTCACACAGTTAAATTAAACCCTCACTCGTCTGACTAACCGTGTAGCACACCCCAATCTTAAGCCATTTTCTCTCACCAGGAGAGCAGACTTGGGCTCTTACAATAACCTTTCAGTTAAGTTTCTTCAGATCCTCAGGAGTGAAGTCTGGGCAGAAACCATTGGCCAGTGTTGTTGATGGGGTCTCGGCACAGCTCTCAAAACCCGCCTGATCTGGATAGAGGTATTGCTTTGCAAAATCTGGATGCTGATCCGCAAAGTTCTTAAAATCATCTACCATAAGGGAACAGAACACACAAGATTAACGAGAAAGACGTTAAAAATAAAATTGATACATTTATATAAATCTTTTAAATACCAAGCCATCATTTAAAATGACGGCAGCTAGAACTTCAAACCTATAGAGTGTAATTTAAATAATTAATTAAAGGACAGTAAATATTTTGCATTTTCTCTCATTGGATTCCACATGTTTTTGTTTAAGATGATCTGTAAAAGGACACACCTGAATATCGAGGGTCATCTGTTTTGCAAAATGTTTTCAGCAAGTGTAATAAAGAACGAATGATATTGATTTTGACCTCTCTTTTGTGCACATTTAATACCCACACTAATAAACACCTGGCTAAAGACATTAACAGACCTTGTTTGCTTTGTGCACATTTTAAGGTATCTGTATTTCTTTGCCTGTGCTTAAGTGGTTAAATGCATTTATACTAGATTCCATCTCCATTTCAGACCTGTCAGTAAAATACTTTTAATTTGTCCTATTTAATGGAGTTTGTCTTTAGTTTTGTTACTTTGGCAAGCACAAAATTCCAGCTACTGTAAACTAAATCCGTATTCATGTACATTGACTAAGCTCAATGGATATTCCAATTACTAATTTTATTTTATTATGTGTGAAAGATATTTAAAATGTTTAAAAGGTATTTCAGATTGTTTTAAAAGTACTTTTAAACAAACTGCATCTTCCTTAGCTGCCTGTGGGAATACTTGAGCTTGAGTCCTAGTAGAAAAATGTAGTCTGCCAGGATCATCTTAGCAAAGATATCCCTGGGGGTCACTTTTAAATTTAATCAGTATATTCACTGAGTATTCATTAACATGTGATTGTGTTCAGGGGTAAAGATTTGTGTTCAATGGACACATTTTTAACTCAATTTAAAAGGAAAAACATGTACCTTTAAAATGTAAGAAAACTTGAATATAGTGAATAGACAAGATGCATTTAGTCTGTATGTTCTTTAAAGACATCAACTTTAAAAGAACAAGAGATTAAGCAAGACGATGACTCCTTTATAATGGGAAAAAATGTGTGTTTACAGTTCTTACCAAAGCTGATCTTTCCCCTTTCTTCAATGTCTATGGCGCAAAACAAGTCTGCTACATTCAGTTCTGAAACTCCTAAAGCTGTCTTTAAAATGCAGGCTAAATCTTCTTCTGTGATTGGCCCATCTTCTTCTGTCTCAAACATCTATTGAGAGAAGGGAATCTTAAAAAATAGCTAAAAAAAATATTTTTTTCAACTGACCTAGAAATCCATTTGCAAGAGCTTTATGTATAGTAATCATAAAACTAATTTTTAAAGCAATGTTGTCCACCATAAATAATGATATTAACATTATAACAATTACTAGAAAGAATAAAACTAAATAATAGTATTAATCTTTCAACTGAAATAGTAGAAAATAAAATTTGATAAACAGCATGCTGCACAGTTTTAGTCAAAGGAAACTGCTGTTGTGGCCTAAATTTGTTTGATGAGTCTGTTAAGTTTAATCAAGTTTAATAAAGCATCAAAACTCAATTTCTTTACTGGGCTGCATTGTGCTGTATGCTTAAGAGATCCAAATTGGTGACAAATCAAATCAGTCAACTATAGTTTATCAGTAATTTCCTATCTACATAAAAGTAATATTTTATTGTCAGGTGTAAAAAATATGAGTTACTTAATGTGTCTATTATATTTGTATACATGATCCTTATAAAGCACATCTTAAGCACTTTAGCATCCTCTACTCTTCCTATTCATCAGGTGTTTAGTGCTAGCATGTTAGTCACAATTAGTTAATAAATGCTTTATAACTTACATTTAAAAAAAGCATTATAACTTTCAATTTCTTTGTGAACAACATACCTTTATAGGCATTACAGTCACTCTACAATGAAACTCACCAAAGAATTTACTGACAGCAAAATAAGAACAAGACTTTATTCAGACTGTTCTCTGTCTGGAAAGAACAAGCTGTAACCATGTAATTCATGTTTTGGAAATACTCAGTGTTTTCTTATAAATAACGATTCAACAGCAATGTGCACATGTATTACTACTCCTTTTCCCCTGTTTTTCTAAATTATAGACAAGATTGTTTAAAATAAATTAGCCTACCTTAAAAGCCAGTTTTATTGTTTCCAGTGTTTTAGATGGTCTGCATACTACAGATAAGGCAATCACATATTCTCGAATGTCCATTTTGCCATCCGCATTCTGAAAGAAATGTAATCAAAACAGAAAGAAAATCCTTAAATAGATACATGTTATGTGATAATGCAACATGTATAAATCTTCAATATCATCAAAAGCTGAATATAAGAGCACAAAAAAGGATACAAGCAAAAGGAAACTGTTTCTGTTAACTGTTAACTGAATTAACCACGATCCCATCGATTCCTTTCTTAAAGCTTCAATGGCACAGCTGGTTAACTTTTCCTACAGTAATCAAATTGAACTTTCACAATAAGTGGTATATAAGAAGCTCAAAACTTTTGGATAGTTAACAACATTTTAATTTCTTGGTATGTAGAAAACTTCTGCAGGTTATATTGCGTCAAACTTCAGAAAGAACAGCACAGGAATTTTATATTTCTGTCTAGTACACGTATAGTATTTTATTTAACTGGCAATTATAATTAGTGAACAATTTATAATTATTTGTCAAAACTGCACAAACTCTTCAGAATGTATTTAAAAAGTCTTCAAGGTTTAATTAAAGTAAAATTAAATTAATCAGACACAAACAACTTTTACATGTACCTTTTAAATGAAAATACACAAGTCACACTTCTAATGTCAGAGAGCTAAGTTTGCGAGAAGGTTATACTATCTCCAGAACTGTTTAATGAATTACAGCACAAAAGTGATTACTACAACTATTAACAGTGAATAAAATTACTTTACTATTATAAATGTGAATATAGGAAAGACCAATATATTGTTAAATTGCAATCGAAGACCTACCTCATCAAAGAGTGCGAACATGTCTTTCAATGTATCTGAGACTGTGAGGTTTAAATATTTGGCAAAGTCCTCTATGTTCAGCTTTTCACCTTTGAACAGTCTTGCCCTGTTGCCATATTCTTCAAGCTCCTTCTCAGTTTTCTCTGGTTTTAATCTAAAAGAAAATTCCAAATCTATGTTTTTCATTCTACCAATGTGTATTAAGCATGTATAATTGGCAAGGATGCAGCAACTGATACTACACTATGTGCTGTTCTCTGTAAACAGAGAAAATATATTTAAAAAGTGCAAATAAAAAGCAAATGTGTTGGAATGCTTTTCAAGACTTTAAATCTAGGAGCAAAGTGTCTTTGAGCCCAAAAGGGAAAGAGGGAACTTTTAAAAAAATTAAACAGGAACAAATATTCAAAAGAATACAACGCCAACACCTGGATGTTCAAGAAAATATGGAAAAAAAACAATCAATCAAGCAATCAATAGAAAAGCAGTGGGCTGCTCAACATCCATATTATTAGGGGATCTTAATTTTGTTCTGGGCATGAAACTGTAATCCACTAAATCACAGCACTAGAGGTCCTATACTGGCTACACTGTCTTCCTGACATATGCTCAGTTATTCATATTATTGTTTTACATATACAGTACCTTACAAAAGTATTCACCTTCCTCCAATGATATCTCATTTTGTTGAATTTCAAACAAATAATACACCTTTACTGACATTATTTTTAAGCAAACCTTAAAATGCTCAAACTGAACACCTTTGTAGGGGAAAGTAGTGGAATGTCAGGAATGAAGAATATAAAACTAAGATATATGGATTGCATAAGTGTTCACCCAGGTGAGTCACTACCTATCAAAGACAACATCTTTACCAGCAGTACACGTGCGAGACATCATCCCCTTGAAACCCACAGATCTCGCTTTTTTCTCACTTTTCTCTCCCCTTCCCTCTGGTAAGTATTATAGGAGAATAAAAGCACAAACCTCCAGATTTCCAGATTCAGAGACAGCTTCTTCCCACAAGCTGTCAGATTACTGAACTCTACCCCTACACTGGCTCACACTGATTTTTTTTCCTGACACTGCTTGTCTGACTTTTTTTTAAATGGCATGTTATTTAACTTGTTGCTGTTGCCTCTGCCGTTCGGTGTTTAAGTTTTTGGTGACTCCTTTAATGTCTTTGTATTGGAGCAGACATGCAAATAAGCCATTTCATTGCACTTGTGCATATGACAAACAAACTGAAATGAACTGAGATCAGGACGTTTATTTAAGTGTGTTTTATACACCAATTAAAGGTTGGCTGGGGAGCAAATTAAAAATAACTTTCCATTACACAAAACATATATTCTGACCCTTATTATGAACGTCTTATTGAAGATATAATTTTCTTATCAATGTGGAACCCAACTCTAAATGCAAATGACCAAGCCTTATGACCTAAAAGACACATCTTAACGTGTTTTTGAAAGATATACTTACCCCAGTCTTCTAACGAGTTTTGCAAATTCTAAGAGGCATGTGTCCACTGGAAGTCTGAATTGGCCTTCAGCCATGGCTAGCTGGCAGTCCTCAAATGAGTAATCTGTAACAGGAACCTCCAAAGCCCTGAATCAAAACATCCCCATGATAATACCGAAAGACAACATTGGCTTTCCAATTCCAACACAGGAGTACTATAAGAGGTCATCAATAATCAAAACAAAAAATACATACTGCAGTACCCACAAATGCACTTACTGGAACAAATGTCTCCACAATGTATTCAGCCATACACTGTATTACATTAAGTAAATACCCATTTGCAAAAAATCACAGAAAATGTGCTGAGTAAATAGGCAAGGTGGACATCTGTGAGATCATTTCGAGGAATGTAAGAGGAAAATACTTAGCAATTAGATCTCTGCATCTGCTAATGCAGAAAAAGGCAAATCTACATTTCTGCATGTGACTTACTTTGCCATCACACTCCTCACATTGTTCGCAAATAAAGCAGGATTCTTCTTCTCCTCTTCAGAAGGAGTGTAGATTGGTAGGTACTAAATCAAAAAAGAAATAAAGTATAGAAATGATTTGCAATGACCAAATATAAATCAGGGTTTAAATTACTGGGGAATTTGAAACCAGGCATGCAAATGTTTTACTTTGGGCTCTGCTCATTTAATATAGCCAATAACCCAACTTTATCTCATAATGTGAGAGCTGGTAACCATGGTGTAGGGGAGAACACCTTGTCAAGTCAGAGGCTCGAGTAAATCAAACAGAAATCCAGCCTGAATAAAAAAATGATCATTTGAATTTCTTTGTACATACATTGCAGCGGTGTTTTCCAACCTTTTCCAGCTTAAGGCATACTGCTTTAAAAGAGCTGTTTTGTACACTGGCTTCCACATATAGTAAATATATGTTGCATGAGAGCCTTTAAATAGAGAAACATGTGATGGATTTCACTGGCCCCATTCACAAGGACCAGTAAGTAGTGTTGTCAAATTAACATGTATATAAACATGGAAGTTCATGCCTTATTTAACATTGAACTATTTAAAGATAATCTAGAAACAACTATTTCTATTTATCTTACACAAGCTTTTCACTTGTTGGCAGAATTCTTATTTTCATTAATCATTACAGAAATTTAGCGATTCACAAATAACTTTGTGAAGAGTACACTGAACATACTTTTTCAGTGCTTTTTTGAAAAACCTTTTTATTAATTAATTTATTCATTCAAGCTAAGAGTCGTTATTAGCTCTTTATATGAATGCATAAAGAATAAGATTTTAAGCACTTATAGCTTCATATTTAACATTTTTTAAAATGATAGCAAACTCTTATCTGTTGTTCAAGGAGTCACTGCAGAAATTCACCAGCATCATGGATTTAGGAATACTCACAACCTTGAAAATCAAAACGTCTTGACAGGATAGGTAAAGCATCTTCTAAAAAAATCAATTTTGAATCTCTGTGTAATTTTCAGATGGTTTATATAAAATATACCACCATGAGCTAGTAGTACTATATCTAAACCTAAATTTAATTATTTGATTTGCAACCTACTGGCTTGCAATTTTGAAGCACAACTATCATTTTTGCCTCCTGTGAATATTGTGTCTTTTGTTCTTCTGTAGCACTGGAAGCTATGATCAATCCCAGTATGTCACAGAGTATGTGCATGAAGACGTGCATGAAGATTTTTTAGTTGGCTCAAAATAGCTATTTTTATTTATTTTGGAATATATCAATGAAAACTCAAACGGATGTAAACCACTGTGAATCTCAACTTGTGTCACTGAATCTCTTGGTGCAACATGAATGAATTAATAAATTAGAAAAACTCAGAACAATAGTAGCATGCAAAGCATGATTATCAAGCATGTCAATGATCATTTAAAAACCGCCTAACCCCTGTGGTATGTTGAAGGTGAGATTATGATCATTTAGATTATGATCTTTTTATGATTTTAGGATGATGATAGAGATTATGGGTCTGATTTTGAAAAACTACATCGCAGATCAAAACATCTCTTTCTTGAAACAAATGTCACATACTTAAATCTTAGACTTTGTTGGCTCAGATCTCTAATTCATTTGACAGGTAACCCCAAAGATAGGGATTTCCAACAAAGTATGAACGTCTGGGTGTCAAAAGGCATGCTATGTGTTGCCCCAGGGGATGAATGAGTTAAGGGATCTTTTTAGTTTTTGTTATAGCCATGCCAAGTTACAAGTCTTGCTTCTAACCTGTCAGATGTGCAAAGCTGGCATTTTCACTACCACGTTAGGGAGGGAAAATCAGCTGGTGTGTATTCAAATGAACATGCCTCTACTGAGCAGGTGCACCACAAAGCCATGAGTGACCTCCTGTCAGTCTTTTAGGACTCAATGACTTGACCTTACTGAGGGGTGTGGGCCAGAGGCATTGATCCTCCTTCGAGCTGATGTGGGCTGCAGCACAAGTTGAACTTTGAATTCGTAAATAAGAAAATCGATAAAAAAAACTCACTTTTAGATTCCTTAAAAATGAAAATGACATTACTAAATGACCAGAGAAACAATATAAATCAACAAATGAAGATTCAGATAAAAAAAACGTGAACAAGTTATGCAAAACCAACTAATTGTAAAGACAACATAAATAAAAAAATAAATAATATAAACAAATAAAATAATCATTTTAAGAATTCAATAAGCCAAGGACCCTCACATTTAAATCTCAACAACTTTACAATTTAATCTGATTAATCTTTTTGTATTATTTAAAAAGGCTTACAGCAGTTATTTGTTCTGCAGCTTCTGTAATAAAGGTATTATTTTGCTTCTGTCAATTTTAATTTACAGTATGGAAGCAGACTTAGAAAATTAAGAAAATGAAATGTGGTGCATTAATCCGTTCCCAAGAATGTATGTATTTCTATGTATAAATGTTTTACTTTGATTTTTTAACTTGTAATATTTTAATTGCTTTTTGACTTTAGTTATTTTCCTTCCCTGTGTTAAATTTGTATTTTGCATCTACTGTAATTAGGTAATGTTTCTAAATATTACCCACTACTACATTTTGCCATTCCAAATCAAAAGGCCTTATATTAAGCATTAAATAAATCTGAAACTTAATTGAAAAGATTTTCAATCTAGTGCATTATTCTCATGGGAGTTTAAACTATACTAACACACACAAGCAGAAATATAAATGCATATAATGTTAGCTCTTTATGTTATACTTAAAGCTTGCATAAAGAAAACGTAAGACAAATATTTCCGATTCTGTATCTTGTCAACATCACAATAAAAATATAGTCGGCATTTTTCTTACCTCAATTTCCACAACATTGTGTAACTGGCACAGGGTGAGCCACAGAATTTTGAATCTAAACAAAAAACACCAGGAGAACAGATCAAAAAATACTCGATGTGCACCAAGTTCATCAACTTTTTATTCAAGATTATTTTGAAGAAACTGTTTTGTCAGAATAAACAACAAAAAAAATATTTTAAAAATCCAATATCATTACAACATATTGTTTTAATATTAGTTTCTATATTATTTTTAATAATCAGATTAAGATCTTGTTTAGGATTCTGTAATGTTTACAATAAGGCAACTCATATGTCCTCAAAAGCCCTACTTAAACAGATTTGAATATGAATGGCTATGCTTTTACACATGACAAAATTCCTAAATTACACAAACGAGCATAAGCAAGTCCAAAGTCTACAAAAAAGCCGTTTCACTTTCTACAGTTTTAACAAAAGCAGACACCTTGTGGTGACTGGATTGCATGGATTTAGATTTAGGTACATAGATTTAATTCACATTTAATTTTCTTTCCCTATTAGCAATGATTCTGGTGGTTTATAATACAGTAAGAAACAAATACACTTACGCTCCAGGCCCTTGCCAAGTCCATGTAATTGTATCCTGCAATAAAGATGCAGAAGGAAATGTCTGATTTTAACCCCATAATCAAATAACTGCATTGCGTAAATACTGACGACTTGAAAAACAGAAAAAAGGAGTCATGTCATGTACAGTATTGCAGTTCTGGCTATGCACTTCCAAAAAGCTTATAAGGGGCAGCATTTGCTTGAGGAAATTCATTTATATATGTCATTAAAAAGATAATTATACAGAAAAGGTAGGTTTATCTAAAAATCCTAATACAATAATTCAGACAATTAATTTTTGCACACCCAATCCTACTTATCACCTCATTTTTATGAGATGGGATTGTTTACAGTACTTAAACATATACATTATAATCAGTTTCAATAAGCCAGTTCACAAAAACAATTATTTACTAATTGTGAATTCACAGAAGTTAATTCACATGAATGCTTCATTAACATTCATAACATCAACCATAACGTATGTCACGCAGTGCATACTGAGTACATATCACCTTACTGGTAATTTTTAGTTATAGATACATTATCCTGTAAATGTTATGATTGTTGTGATCAAGTTGTATTCAATTTAATGAAGTCAGGGAAACTATTCACTTAGCCATTTAAAAACAGACTTATGTATGAAACTGGAGTTCAAGTCAAGCAGATACAAAAATAAATATGCAGTTGTTTTGAACTCTTCCATCACAATTTGAAAGCTCCTGGGAAAGCTATACTACGGACTGCAAAACAAACACTTGCCACAATAATATATGTGTTAGTTTTGTTTGCTTCTGTGAACACTCCCTTATATAAAAATCAATTGAATCAGTACACAAGAGATTAATACAGAAAGCAGTAGACTTTTACTATGGTTTCGTGTACCACAAAATTTGAGCTAGATGGTGCTTCAAAATACACATCATTAGTTACCTTTGTTTTCAGGATTAATATGTAAATCAGTATAACAGTTTATAATAACCTTTTTTGGGAATGATCAGTAGCTGAACACAAATTCTCTACTTGAAATTGGGAAAAAACATGGTGTTCTTCAAGTTAAAACTGAGTATTAGAAAGAGTCAGATAGAAACAAAGCATTTTGATGTGAAATTTTATTTTTGCCATTGCACGCACTAATCCAGTGTCAGGAATTAATGCAGGTGGAAACAGGGCGCACGCACACTTTCAAGGTACGTGTATTTGAGACTAAGAGGTCTCACTCGCACATGTGTTTCTAGGAAATTGAAATGAAACAACAGCCGCACATTCATTATTCATCCAGCAGCAGGGAAATCAGGTTTAAGCCACACAGAGACAGCAGAAGACTATTTAATCTCTCTCTGTTTTGGGAAGAAGGGAAAAACTGTCTTTCTATATTTAAGTACAAACAGCCACATCACATTAAAAATGTACATATTTTAATCACACATACATCACTTTTCTTGCAAGATGTTACCTTACATCATTAGCGTTCTGCAAATCTGCTGTAAACCAAGAAATTGCCATCCATCATCATGGATTGTGTAATTAATAAATCATGTGTCCAGCGCCCCAGCAGCCAGCACAGCAGGGGGCTCTTACCATTTTGTTGGGGTAGCGGAGCACCACAGGCTGCACAGGCACTGCAGGAATGAAAGCTCCTGCAAACAAGACAGATATTATCAGCATTCAACAAGCTGCCACTTTAACCATAAAATGAAGTGCCAAAACAAAGTGAACAAAGCAAATACATCCAGATAAGGAAGGGCAAAAGAACGTGTTTAACAGAAGATCCAACCTTATGCCAAGCAGACCAGAATACTCACAGCAGCTATGACATCATGGCAAGATTTTATTGACTTTTTAACTCAATAAACGGTTTCCTTTTTTATCTTTTTCTAAAGTGATTCTTTAAATAATTTGCCATATTACTGAGCACGTCTTTAGAGTTTACATATTATCTCCATGATAAATACTGCTCATCTGAAATGCAAATTATATAATGCAAATGAGGGAGGGAAAAAGACATGCTCTGCTTCTAATACAAAGCACTGTCTCTTGCCCTACTTGATGCCCAGTCACTATCTTTTGGGTGTGTCGTCACGGTTTAGCAATGCTGTGAACTGCCAGTTGAAATGAAGCACAGTCAAAACATGGTTACACCTACTGGAAAACTTCAAAGCCAAAGTGGTCTGGACTTGGCTAAATGTTTTGACTAGTTATTTGCACAAGGCATATAACAAGGTTAATAGAGTTTTATGATATACACACCAATACTAATAGAAAAAAAAACTGTCATTGTTTATTATGATAAATTCAAACTTTTGTAGGGGAGTTGATGTCTGATGAAAAAATATATTTCAGTAAAGAATCGTGTATACATGTAGACTATAAAAGATGAAGCGAAAGAGCAAAGACAAACATTTAGTTGTCATGGGTTGGAGAGTGCAGGACTAGGCCTAAATATCTAGAGCTTTTCATTTTGCAGTCTCTCTTAATCAGTCCAGCCTTAAAAAAAAAAACATGCAGAAATTAAGATAAATGTGGGCACAGATTACTTAACTCTCTTTCTCATTAGACCTATGATCACTGCCAGGATTCTTTAAAATCCCTGAAGAAGGACTGGTCTGGTCACTAAATAGTCTGATGGACAGTTGTACAGGCAAACCAGTGCACTACTGATGACTTCATTTCTACCTTCCTAGAGTAATTCCTTCTGGAGGTCCTTCAGACTCTTTGGTTTCCATTTGTAAACTGCCTTCTTGTTTTTGTAATACAAACATTTTTCTTCATTGAGATCTGAAGATCTGATTTGAGATGGATAACCAAGATCATTAATTTGTACGTAGTTAATCATTTGTTTGTTGGAATCATGTTTTGGATCACTGTCATATGAGAATATGCTGGAGTTCTTGATTCTGCCTACCTTAACAAGGGCTCCAGAACCCATCCATGCAAAATAACATATAAAATAACAGATCCCCGGCCATATTTCAGTGTGGATATGAGCTTCATTATTTTTATACCAAACATAATGCCAATGAGCATATTCAAAAAAATAATTTTTCATCTTAACATTAGACATTAATCTAACTGTCGGTCAGATGTATATTGAAAATTCGATTTGCCTCTTTTAGTAGTTTGCCCTACTACTACTATGGGAGGTATGATCCTTGCAACCCGGCTACAAAGACCACATTCATGCAGGCAACATCAAATAGCAGTTTTCAACAGTTTGCAAAGTGAAGATAGCAGTCTACATTGGAGATTTCAAATAGTTGCCTCCCGTACAACTTGTCTCAAAGCCCACGGTGACAAGACTCACTTGCGTTCTGTTCCTTGAAAGGCTGCCACTATGCTAGAAGCCTTCAATTGCTTAATAATGGACACTACAGTGAAAAGTACACAATTGTAGTAGATTCTTTCATAGCCATTCCCCAGTTTGTCCAGTTCAAACAATGTCAGCAGTTTTCTTATAGATGTCTAGCCTTAACCATAATGATGCATGGTACTACTGAGTGCCTTCCATGTTTTATCTTCTTTTTTGACCCAAAGGTACAGTAATCTTTGGACGTCTATATATATGATTTTTGATGTTTCTGTTGCTCTTCCAATAAGCAAGACTTTGCTCTGTGCAATTTTATCATAAGTATACTTATATCATAAGTATTACATGAGAGTATACAAGACTGTATTTAATCTATAACTCATTCTGTTATGCAAGGTTTTGTTCCTGTTTCATTGGGAGTATTAATAAATCTACACGGCACTGTACATCTACAAATAAAGAGGTATGTTTCTTTTGATGCTAAGTAAATAATTTCACAAAGAACACTGTTAGGCTCAGAAATGTTTTCAATGTTTATAATTGGTAAAGCACCTGAGTGATTTGTTTTTATCTCAGGCACACCTGGGTTCTTCACTTACTGTTCTTTTGATGTTGAAATATTGTTGTTTTAGTTATGCTGTACTGAATTTTGTTTTATTTTAGCCTGTATCACAAGATAAACCTGGGCTTGAAATTCATTACTACTTCTATTCTTCACAACAACTAATTTAAAGATGTCTTCTAGAGAGATAAGATAATGTCATGTCATTTGCCAAACCGCTTTATACCATACAGTGTTGCGGGAAGCCGTAGCCTACCCGGCAAGCAACGAGGGTACACCCTGGATGGGGCACCAGTACATCAAAGGGTAAGTGCAAGCCAATCATACATGGGGACAATTAGGAGGCCACGGCAAAGGCCGAGGGGGGAAATTTGGCCCAGACAAAGGGATAACTCCCTACTCTTATCAAGAAATGCCCGGGGATCTTTAATGACCACAGAGAGTCAGGACCTCGGTTTAACATCTCATCCGAAAGACGGCGCCCACTACAGTATAGTGTCTCCGCCACTATACTGGGGCATAAGGACCCACACAGACCGCAGGGCAGGCACCCCCCAGCTGGTCCCACTAACACCACTTCCAGCAGAAACCATAACTTCCCAGGAGGTCTCCCAACCAGGTACTAACCAAGCTCAACCCTGCTAAGCTTCAGTGGGTAGCCTGTTGAGAGCTGCAGGGTGATATAGCTGCTGGCTGAGATAAGATAATAAGTAGTGAAAATTATTTTGAAATACAATTTATTTTAAATGTTACAGGTAGGACAAAAAACACATTTTTAAGATTAAAGGGACTTAATATTGCACAAATATTGTCTTTGAATACTAATACTGACCTTAATTCTCATATTGGTTTTGATTTAAGCTTGGGTCTCAATAATGTTCATTTTAAGGAAAATATCACAAAATATCATTTGAACAGCATATAATACATATCAGAATATACCATGACAGCCAGTGATAAGTAATAAGGAAATACATGAATTAATATATTAGGACAGATTAATTTGACATTTCTTTTACTGATGACATATTTATGCAGCCCCACTAAAATACAAAACTCAAAACTAAATAACTTATTAAACAGTAATGAAATAAATCATACCAAATTCCATCAGTAGGGGGCAGGTGTGTTAAGGTTATTACTTCAGAAATTATAAACCATTAGACAATGTCAAACCAAATAATGGGTTAATAGTATTTGAAGAGCGTTTTTAAGGGAGGACTAGTCTCTTTAATTTATAAAATATAAAGCTGAGATCAATTGCAATGTTTTCATAATTTACACCTTACATTTAATACTGTTCAAGTTCTTTAATGTCTTTGTAGTACTGCATATTCAGAGCATACATATACATAATTGCATGCTTTTAAGTCAACTGAGAACTAACATCAAAAACAACATTTTCATAGAAAAGATTTGAATGACTATTAATGTCCATTACAGTTAATAAAAGTCTGAATATGAGAACTTGGCCATAAAATTTAGCATATCTTGGACAGGCTCATCTATCCTCCGTTTTTAATAGAATGAAGGACTTCAATCCTGAGAGACATTTTCAGAACATCTAATTATGAGCTTGCTCATGGTTATCAGGAGTTGTGTAGAAAGGAAATGTTAATGATAAAAGCAGAATGAAAGGTCAACAAAGCATGGGCTGACCAGATAAGCAGAATAAACATTCCACAAAGAAATAAAGGAGCATTTGAGCAGCTTTTTGACTATGGTCCAGTCATTTTGCCTGGGATGCTTTGTGGATAGTACTTCAACCAGCAGCTGAGCTAAAACACAAACCAAAACTTTTTCTGCATGAGTTCAATCAGAGACTGGCATCATTCTGTTGCTTTTGTTAATCTGCCATTTCAGCAGAAAGCTATAAAATACATACCAGGCTTGAATGTGATCAGACATGACCTGTTGGTGCAAGTTCCCTCTGGGAATATCATTATCTGGAATAAACAAGTCAATTTTTAAAAGCATTCAAGTGGACATTTTATACTTTCAGACACATCAGCACAAGAATATAAAACCCATCAAAACATATTTAAGTGATTATGGATTATGCTATCACTTTTGTACTATTTCAGTTTACTTTCATAGCTTTGTCTAAGACAGTATCCATTCACTGTAATTAAAATGTGCTTAAATTATTTTAGCTCTTTGCCATATCTGTTTTTTACAAATTATGACAATACAGTTGTAAGGATATGTTTTTACAGAGTGAATGAAATATTTCTATTTACAAACCACAGCTGATTCTGTTGCACAGCATGATTCAAAAACAAACACATGTATATAGAAGTTACTGTACTGTATTTGCCACAACATCTATCAGTAGGAGCAGGAAACATAATAATATTTATAGTGCTAATTAAAAGTTTGGGAATGCCACACACAAAAACAAAGCCTGTGTGCTGAGGAATTCTCCTCTTAACCAAAATCTATCCTGTTCGTTAGACCAATACTTTCAGACTGTTGTTGCTCTGCTCATCTGGGGTTCACTGTACCTGAGGCCACTCTCCTCCTGAGTGGGCTCTCCTCTTTATCTCCTCCACAGTTTTCCTTCGGGAGTCCTGATCAGACCGGGATACAAAAACTGGCCGAATGTACTTGATTAAAGCTGAGGATAAAAGAAAATAAAGTCCTAAGATTCTTTCACAGAGGATTCTGCTCAGAGAAAGAACACTTAATGTTTAGATGCCATTATCTTGAGAGGTGAACTGTTTTGTCACTTACAAGTAATTTTTAGATGATGATCCTTCATACTATTTCCTGTTGCATGTCTTAAGAGGTGCAATTCTTTCAGGCTAAAGTATTTTGTTTGTAAAATACTTGTTTGAAAAAAAAACAGCAAATGCATACCTTTTTAAGTGCTCACTGACAGGAAGCAAATTGGGAAAACATATGAATTGTGCTACAACACTAACACCTTGAGACACAAATGACAATTCCTAACAAAATCACACTTACATGATAAGAGAAAATGCAGTTGCTACACACTGCACATTTTAATTTATTGGAAAAAATGACGGGTGTTGGATATTCCAAATAAAATATCAAAAGAACTTTAAGGAAAATAAGGATCATCAAATGGCTGTGTGAAGAAATGATGGCAATAGTTACACAGGTTTTCTTGTCAAGACACTCAGAAGTATTTAAAGCAAAAAAGAAGTGTCAAAGAGACTTCATAAACCTGCTGGGTGTTAATAATAATAAACATTTATAAAGCACCTTTCATGGCACATCACCTTCACATTTTTGTATTTATTAAATTAAAAGATTCATCCACACAGTATTCTTGTGTTTCATAGCATACTGAATTAATAATCACTTCACTTGAGGAAAAATGCAATCACAATGAATACTGAAGTTGTTGTTAAAATCAAATGGAGTTTTACTGCAGCACAGGAATACACCTGAATAACAGTCGAATATATAATCTTAAATAACCATTTGAATGTGAAATAAATACATCTAACAACAAAAAGATAAGGTAAGAGAAATTCTTGTAAAAAACAGTAACACTAATGGACACTAATGGAGGCAAACACAATGTCCATATCCTGCTTCGGATAGCTCTAAACACTCAACTCTAATGAACACACACCAAGATTAGAAGGAACAACAAATCACTTGATATTCCAAATTAGTTCTTATCAACCTTACAGGATATTTAGTTCTTGGTCACTTGCAACAAAAAGCCTAATATTGCAACTTAATGAGAAGTATGAATGAGGTAGAATATAGTGCAACCTTTCAATCTTTTCAAAAAGCAAAGTAATTTAAAGAAAATCTAATTTGTGTAGTATGCAGGACCATTTTATAGGGCTCTTAACTCTTTACTGATAGTTTGTCTAAATTACAAATCAGAAAATTAAAATGCATATTATTTTTCTCATTACTCTGAATGTGTACATTT
Source organism: Atractosteus spatula (assembly GCF_055471065.1). Taxonomy (NCBI): domain Eukaryota; kingdom Metazoa; phylum Chordata; class Actinopteri; order Semionotiformes; family Lepisosteidae; genus Atractosteus; species Atractosteus spatula. The sequence goes on along the minus strand of NC_142717.1, from coordinate 33,208,304 downwards.
TTGTTCAAAACTGTAATAAAGTATCCATCCATCTAAAGATCCGTTACTAGTATGCAGCACAGGGAGATACTGCACATAATTCAAAGCTTTATGTTCTTCACTATGTTTTATTTATAAGACAATTACTTGAATACTCTTTTCTAGTGACCTAGAATTTGGAACTTTTTTTCTTCAAAAACTACTTAGGTTACAGAAGAACTACCATTACATAAATGAAAAATACTACCTCGTAATTTGGTGAGATAACAGTTGGTTCCTGTCTTGGAACATGGAAATATGTACTGTTTGTGTGCATTCCTACTTGTAAAGACAGAAATACTATGAAAGACACATGGAACCAGAAAACTATTATCTTGTGAATTTATGATACCGTGAGTCAGGCAGATACTCTTGAAGAATTTTACTTGGAAGTACACATACTCTCCCTCACTAAAAACACAAATAAAATGTTTTGGTAAAAGGCAAAGCTAGATTCTTATTCATATATCTGGTAGAAGTACCTATATATACAACCAAATAAAATGGTCCTGGCTTACTCATTGTATATAAATACAGGGATATTTACTGCTCACAATTCTTTCTCCCAAAATGCCCCCAACAACAACTGTGGACATTTAGTCTTTTTTGCCTTTTTAGTAGAACAATAGTGCTCCCACAGTTTAATCTAGCAACTTCTTACAAGATCCCTGTGAGTTTTCCTTAACAACATGGCTGAATATGGCTCTCCACATACAAAAGTTCCTTTTATTTTCAGTCCTACATGCACGTTCTCTTGATGTACAGTACATACTAGTAGTACTGGGTTCTTGTCTCAATGTTGAGCCTGAAGTACTTCAAGTTGGGTTGATTTTATTATTAACAACATATTATTAATAGTTTTATTCCCTACATGCTAAACACACATGTAGGAAGGCTTACTTAAACATGTTTCTGTCTCTATTCAGCTTCATTTACTGCCGTTGAAGGCATTCATACCAGGTTCACATATTGGAAAAGTAATAAAATATCTGCCAGTGACTGCGATGGGTCCACTGGGCTCTGGACACTGATCCATCACCTACTCCTGTATGAAAGCATAGTTGCCGCAAGCTAATGATTAAAAATGGCACTGCTTGCTGCCCAACAGGCTAACAGATGGATCTTTTGAGTGATACTAAAGAGCATTTCTGTACTTAGTGAAGCAGATTATCAGCAGGGAGTCTTCTTGGTATAAATTCCAGGAAATGTCTACACTGCGTGCTTCATCACACAAAGAGGTAAAATTCTGTATGTAATTTAAAATATTGTATTTACTAAAGAATGCTTTCAAGAATGCAACAGTGAAGCATAAATTAACTTACTGTGAGCCTGGAGAGAGAGCCCGCATTAAGTTGCTTGCTGTTGACAATAATGTTCTTGCTAAAATACATTTCAGAAGCTTCTGCACATGATTTAAGAGACCAAAGTTAAAAGTTATTAAAAATGTAAATGATAGCCACAGAACCCGCAGCTTTTTTCAACAACTAAACAGTTAGTGATGATTGCATTTTATTTAGCAAAAATAATCTGCACTTCACTCAGGTTCTAATTCTGAGTGGGACTGTACTGTTGTCCCTTTGAGCAAAGTACTTCACTCAAATTGCGCCATCAGATGCCCTACTGTATAAATGGGTCTCGAGGTCGTCATTGTAAATAAGAATTTGTTCTCAATTGTCTTACCTGGGAAAATAAAGCAATAAAAAAAGAATAAAAAATAGCAATAGACTGTATGCAAAATACATATATTGCATAATACATATTCTTAAAGTACTGTGGCTTCTATTTGACTTTAAATAGAAGTCTAAATAATTTTCAAAAAGAGGAACATTCTAGTTAAGCAAATCAGTATCAAACTGAATAGATTTTACTTATGTATATGAATATTTAAACAACCTATGCTGTCACATCAATAAAAATGGGGCCCCGGGGGCTCATGAGAATTTAATATAGTGTTATACAGAGAATTAAAAGTATTCTTATGTATTCCACAGAAATTGCACCTTTGTAAAATTCTCAAGAAACACAAATGGAATGTATGTCGTAAGCAAATAATCTCCTGCTTTTACAGTGTTCCAGAATGCAATGTCACAAGCAAATTTTGTCTTTATCTTCTTTTAATTATGGCTTTGTTCTTCTTTATAATTAAATAAACAATCCTTGTAACTTGGTTGATGAACGTAACTTAATGGTGAGCAGTACTAAAAGCTATTGGCTATAGCAGAATTACAGAATTTTTTAAAGCTTAAAAACTAGTGATGTCTGGATCATAGAAGCCAGCCTGCTCTCTGAATTAGAACCTTTAATGGATGGTTGAACCATTCAGGAGCCTAGCCATGAATGATTTAGGAGATGTTGTTTAGTACTGGAAAACGATTAATAGCCAAAGGGCTATGATACAGAGTTAAACATGTAGGATATTTTAATCAAGGAAAGTTAAATTATAGAATGCACTTACCAGAACACATTTAAAATACTATGCACAGTTTTGGTACAGTACCATATTACAACAACAATACAGCTGCCCTAGGAATTCAAAGAGCAAGTGGACTAATTTCTAGTCTAAAAGGTTAAAATACACAGATTAAAATATTACTCTTTTACAGTATAACCACCTTGCTATTGTGGCACTCGAAATTAACAATTAAACTAACAAAAATATGATTGCTAGACTCTGATTTATATGCAGTTTAAGAGGGGAGTGTGCAAACTGGATTATCGAAACCAACAAAGCCATAGCAGCTTTTGACTGGCCTTGTCATTTCATCACAATTAAGTCTCTCCTTACAGCCTGCTGTTGATAGACAACCTTTTAACGATAACCTATATCTACTTGAGTAAGAGTGAAGGCATTAAGGGATATTAAAAGTGTGCACTCCCAAAGGGACTTTAGTTAACACAGTCCCCAGGACATCTCTAACATATTATCAGATTTTCCAAACAACAAAATAATGCAATCAGTAATATGTAACAAAGGTACTTACTGCCCCAAACTGGAATGTCCTTGCTTTCCGCCTTCATTACAATGGAAGCCATGGTCATGGTAACAGGAATGGCATCAAAGTAAGAAGAATGTGGCGCAAGAGTCAAAATGGAAGCCTCTGCAGGCAGTGCCTGGCGCCCTTTCACAGTCATCCAGTGGAACCCCCCAGCAAACCACATCGCCCTCATTATTGCTCTGAGGAGGAAATCCACAACTCTATACATGGAGAAAGGACACAGGAAAAATCTGGATTTAGATAAGTGAAAAACCATAAAGAGCAACTACAAGAAAAAAAAAATTTGATAAGCACACAAAAACCAGGATTTTCACAGCAAAGCTAAATGACTCTTCTCTTCATGTAGCAGTCATGTCATTAAATTCCCATAAAAATGTATCTTCCATTTAGTAATTATTATTTACAGCTTTGACAACACATTGAACAACGTAACTTCACATTGGTGTTTATCTGAAGTTACAGTAGGGGTACTGTAGGTCTGTTAAAGGGAAGGGCTGTTTACCAATATAAAAAAAATACAACAGAAAAAAAATATATAGTTATGGCATGGAATGTTTTGTAATTTTCCAACCTTTAGTTTAGTCCTTCACTAACAAGAAGTTGATATAGCTTCTTCTAAAGTCAATTATAAACCAATCATTCCTTTGTGAACCTTTAACTATCTTAATTACGTATTTTATTATAATGAACAAAAATAAGCATGTATATTAACAGTGACATATATGGCTATTTATGCTTAATCAAGGTTCCATTTTATTCATCAGTATTACAATATGGCCATAAAAACTGAGCACGTTAATAATGATTCACCAAAATAAGTTTTGCTTTGCATTTAGAGATGAAAAATTCAGAAATCAGAAAATGAGTGTCATAGCAGTGGTGGCTCTGTGGCTAAGGATCTGCGCCTGTGGCTGGAAGGTTGCCGGTTCAAATCCCGCAGCCGGCAGAGGAATCCTACTCCGTTGGGCCTGAGCAAGGCCCTTAACCCCTACTGCTCCAGGGGCACTGTATAAATGGCTGTCCCTATGCTCTGACCCCAAGCTTCTCTCTCCCCATCCGTGTGCCTGTGTCTCTCATGGAGAGCAAGCTGGGGTATGCGAAAAGAAATTCCTAATGCAAGAAATTGTATATGGCTAATAAAGTGATCTTATCTTATCTTTAGAAAGCACTGAGTGTGTTATACGTTACTGCTAAATTAATTCATTGTAAACTGAAATGCTATGGTTTTCCTTCATGGACTGATGCTGCAGTTAGAAAACCTAGTAATATGAAGAAACATTTTCAGCATCCATGGAACTGGTAACAACTGACAAATATCATTTAGCCCTTTGTGTTAAATTGGGAAATATTTTTCAGCTTCAAAAATTCAAAGTAATACTTTCAGCTTTGTCCACTTTTCATTCATCATCACAACAGGAGGGTATCCAAAGCTAAACTGCACAGTTGTTTTGGACTGAATATGCTGACTACAGTTTGAAGAATTTTGGGAAATTAATTGCCCATATATTACTTGCAAAGACTATGATGAGGGCATTACTTGTCAAATGTACTCTATTTGACAACAAAAGCCTTTAAGAATGTCACTGTAATCAACATTATATGAAATAGATATAGTTATGTTTTTAAATTCAATTCAAATGCCTTTAAACATTTCACAATGCCCTGTGCCACCAAGGAGTAATTCATGTTGTAATGCAGATAAACAGTATCTGCTGCATCTACAGTATCTATAAAAAATGCCAGTTCACTGGTACATTTGTCCTAATAAAATAATATGTAAAACATAGTGATTTTTTTATATCTGTAGATTTTTCAGTAACCACAAATACACAGTAAGATATTTTGATCAGTTACTTAATGTAGCTTTTGTATAGCAGTCTATACTAAATAGTTCTTTATCAGATGACTTACAGGTGTAGGAATTGCCACACCATTTATTATGCTTGTTGCAAATTGCTAGTGGATAATCCACTTTATCAAGAGGAATATCAACAGAGATCAAAGCCTCTGGTATTTTCTAAATTACAGCATGAACAGTGTTCCGAGATATCTTTACCTTTATTTTAGAGGATTCCCTCTCACGAATGTCAAGTATAACCTTTCATTTTGTGCTTGTATTTAAACATCAGTCTATTGTCATCTTTTGAGAGTTGTCCAAAGATCTTGCAAAATATGCTGTATCAATTAGTGGGCAATGCACCAGGTGGGTATTGTGGCACTTCCTCATTTAGTGTACAGTAATAGTTTTTGGTGTACCTTTAATGTCCATTTTAATTTTATTAACATTTTGCTTTAAATGCATCCATTTAGGAATTTGTACCAATAAACTCAGGTCAATTTCTAATTATATAATTAATTACAGTTCTTATCCAAATATCTAATGACTGCTGATTTCAGAGTACCTATAGTGATCTTTGAAGGAAATGACAGAACTACAGGTTAGAAGCCTCTCAAGTCATGATGTCAAGGAAAACTCAAAGCCCTAATTATGGTAGGTACCATTTGGCAATTTTTCATAGCTGGCCTTAAAACACAGGAAACAATCCACTGATAGAAAAATGACCATATTAAGGTCAATCTGGTAAAAGCTTTACAGTTATATAATAAACAATGTCTTTTCCATTATAGTGCCACTGAATCTTCCATCTTAGCCATATGTGATTTTTTCTATTCTTTGTGATAGTGTACACTGTAACTGAATATACTAGTATCCTGCTCAGTCTGATAAAGTGCCTTTATGATTTAAAAAAAACATTTAAAAAATTAAAAAAGAAAACAAAACTCATGTTTCATTTGCAATGATTACTACAAATAAATCCAGACCATTTAGAGATTAAGAATAAAGTCTTGGCTGTACTTTTTGAAAATAAGGTTTATACTGTACTTTAAACCCAAGGAAAGGATATATAGTATGTTTTACCATTTTTCTTCAGGTTCTACAGCAAATTTATTTGACAGTAATTACCTTTTTCTTCTAATACTTTCTGCACCTCAGATTTTTCCCATTTTCTCCTAGACTCTTAAATAACATGAGATGTTAAAACTGACCATTTTAATAAACAACTAATATTAAATAACACTAAAGCAGTAGAAGTGTAAACTGGAACTCAAAGACTAAGGAAACCTGCTCTTCTTCACTTCAAAATAGTTACTTTTTTCCAGAACAAGGTCAAGAAATAAATATAGACAGAGAACATTTATCCCTAGTGCTGTCTTTACTATACTCACCTATTCATCAATTTCTAGATTGAACACATATGTGACAGGTAAATTGAGCTTTGAAGGTCTGCTTTTATATTTTCTAAACTTGCTTTGTAATTGTTGAGTAGGCACAATCTCATAAAAAAAGTCTTTATTACACCAGCACTGGATGTAAAATACAAATTTTACAATTTATTTTTGCCATATTTACAACAGGAATTTTGTGATTTTGTGACTGCAATGTAAGACTATTGCACTAACCGAGTACAGTATTTCAAGCTCCACATCTAACATGAACACAAATCTACACAACCATCATCTGTCACAACATAGCTGAAATAGTTCACTGTGTTACAGTAATATGCACAATACATACATCCTCTTACAACATTGCTAAAGGTTTTTCTACTATTGTTCAGCATTTGTCCTTATATTAACTCTTCATTTTCCAAATACCAGAAGGTCTTAACACTGCATATACAAAGGAATGTGCTGATTGTTTTTTTTTTACCTTTTGCAGTTTGCCTGTAACAGTTTAAAAGGAACATCCCCATGAAAACTATTAGTTCTCAACCTTTTATTTAGTGTTTAGAAGTTCAGCACAGAAGCACAGGGGACTTACATACTGTAGCTGACTGAGAAACACATGGTGGTACATTAAATGCTTGAGGAGAATAAAAAGTTTTGCTATTCACATAGACTGTGACTACTGCACAACCCATATGCATTATTGAAACTGGCACACATATTTAGAAGTGATGTTGAATTTCATGGTTGTCTTCTTTCCAGCTTCAATGAATGATATACTTTCAAAATACTGAATAGCGTTATTAAATGTTGGTTCAAGGCAGACTACACTGCAAAGATAATCCATAGATACATGGTTAATGGGTTGGGAGAAACAAGTTCTCAGGCTAAGAAGTTCAAACACTGCACATAATTAACTGAAGGTATTCTCAGGTCTGGATGAACTTGGACCCAACAAGTCCACAAACAATCCCTGGTGTGGAAAGCAACTGTAGGTTCAGAACTAGCACAAGTGAGCTTTTCCTTTGGAACCTTGAAACCATTGCCTATGAACAACATCAAACGTTTCTGCCAGACCACTGACCCCAAACCTCAGTTCACAGGATCAACAAGAGACACTGTAGTGCAGCAGGGAGCTGCTGGAACTCTTCAACAATGACGGAGCAAAATACAGTATATGAGACTAGTGAGACATGACATACAGGTTCACCACTATACAACAAGACAAAAACTGAATCAAAGCAGTGGAACCACCTGGCGTCTTCACTCTTGAAAAAGTACCACATCACAGCCTCAGCAAGCAAGATTATGACTGGCATCTTCTGGGATATATGATGCAGATACAAACGCCATTTAATATTATTCTGACTTATTGGACCAACTGAGCAAAGCCATCTGTGAAAAACAGTGGGGGATATTAACACATGGTATTCAGCTGCTGCACACCAAGCTGCCAGAGTAGGCTTAAGCAATTAAAAGACCCTTCATACAGCAAAGACATAGTTTTGAGTGGCTATTATTGTTCTACCAGTCAGTGCTTTGGGGTTGTAGACAATTTCATGAAGCTCACCACTGATGAATCAGCAGTCATAAGAGTTATATTATCAGGGAATAGAGGGATTAAAGGACAAATGAGCTAACTGTGTGGAGTCGATGGGTATTTGCACAGAGACATAAATAAGAGAAATTACATTATATCTAGATGCCTGAAAACAAAATATTTTCATACTACTGTACAGTTACTATAGATAGCTCAAAGAATCATCTGCCCCCTTTCATCTCACATTTTTCATACATTAAAGCTGTTACTTAAGGTATACCTGCAATTCAGAATTTAAGGTATGCTTTATTGCATTTATTTCAGGTGTATCTGCAATTGCAATCTGCAATGTACACTGAGTCATTACATTAAAATATACTCCTTTAAATATGCTGTAGATCCATGCAATTAAAAAACTGTTGGGAAAAAAAGGCTAGAAGTAAAATTTTGTTACTGGTCATGGAAAAAGAACAATCAAATACATATTTGAATAAATGGATCTTAAGGTGAAAAAGAAACTCGGAAATTGAATTTGATATAACAGGGTAATATTAGGTCACTTCATCTTCTAACTGGAAGCAACAAGTCACCTCAGCATGAACTGTCTGAAATGCGTGCCAGTGTTAAAATACATGACAAGAATAGAAAGTCCGTCTCTAGCAGAAGCATGATACTTGTCCTTTAGTTATTTCTTCTGATTTGGTTCCGCATTTTCATAGGACAAACATGAATCACACGTCATTTTATTTGTATCAGTTGTAGTTGTATACTGCAAAACAAGTACATAAATACTGGATGATTGTGCTAATACATTGTCAAATTAAAAACATAACATACAAGTATAATTTTCAAGTATTTGAAAATATCCATTCTTCACAATGGAAAACAAGCTTATTTCAGATTATGTTCTAAAAATAAAAATAAATTCCACTTTCAAGTGTTAAAAGAAAAAAAAACTACAAAAGATGCATATGATTTTGAGAAAACCTGATTTTATATGTTAAAACCTACAATGTCCTTCATTTTCAATTTTAAGCAAGACCATTTCAATTGTTTAAGTTTTGCTTGTCCTTATTTAATTTAATACTTGACAAAATTATGCTGACAAACAGAAAAACGAAGGCTTTAGAGTCTTCAGCTGCTCAGCCCGCAAAGAAGGTTCAACAGCCAAATGTTGCATTTTTTTCTTCTTTTCAGTGCGTAATGTCAATTTTTTTTCCTTTACCACAACAGATGTTTGAATACACCTCCTTGAAACCAAGTTTTTCATGATTATCTGTGCTTTAAACTGTATAAACTTGAGTATAAACATTTTATATTTATTTATTTAATTACTTATTACTTATAATCTTAAGTGAACTGCATTGAAAATGTTAATTTTTTTATTTTCAATAAAATGAACACCCAAATCAAGCAGATTTTAGTCAGAAGCCCAGGTTAGTTTAAAGTCAGAAATATGTTTAACATGATGTTAGAACACTAAAAGAAGTTTAAAATTGTCTTTGCTACATGTGACCTCAGAATCGGAGAATACGTTCATTAGAGTCACAGATCTGCAGAAACGGCGACTAACTGCCCCTGAAATACAAGCTGAGCTTAATGAAACTAGAAGTACAGATGTTTCAACATCAACTGGTCAGAAGAGGTTGCGTGAAGCTGGCCTCAAAGGTCCAGTTTCTGTGTTTTTTGGCCCAGGCAAGTCTCTTCCTTTTATTCTGCACTCTTAACAATGGTTTCTTTGCAGCAATTCTTCCTGGTAGGCCTGCTTCAAGATTTTGGTAGCTTCAAGTGTGTTTCACGGATCCTTGACCTTTGAGTTCCGTAAGTCTGTGCACTGTAATTAACTACATTTCAAAATCCTAAACACCCACGCACTGAAACACTGAAAAATCCATGTTGCTGATATCAAAGCTGTCTGGTTAAATCAGAAACGAAAACATTGGGGAAAAAATTTGGAATTTTGACAGACAATTCTGATACCAGTTCTATCATGTAAGCTCCAAACTCAACGAGATGGATTGTGCAATGTTTTGAAAGTTCTTTAAGATGCTGGCAATAGAGGAAAGTTGAGTTGTCAATGAGAAAAGCTCTTAAATGTCCAAAGAATAAATGGCAAGGTTTGCACAACATGCATTCCATGTTTCAAAAAAACCCATAACAGTTTGGTCTGCACCCTGAAAACAGAGGGTAGCCCATTTATATGGGTGGTGATGTTGACTGAAAACATTTTTCAGTTTTGTTTTGCAACCTATTTTTCATTATGCAGTTCAGAATAGTTTTGACTTTTTTCCCGATAACAAGATCTTGATTGGATCACGACAGTCCATAAGGAATGTCTAAAAGGAAGGTTCACTTTGCTGTGAAGTGAAAGGCCCTTGTACACAATGCCCATCTCGTGAAGCAGAGCTTGCATCAAGGCAGATGGAGCACCAAAGAAAATTCACTATTTTCACCACTGTAGTCACCACATTATCAATCTCATAATTTGTAATTTTGGCACAAGATGTTCCTGGTGAACAATAATACAATGAAAATATACCGCGGGTGGCCAATGTGATTGGCAATAATCTTTATGAACCATAGAAGGGGCACCATCAGTCATCACAGAAAATATTTTCTTGACATCAATTCCACTTTCCTCAAAATGATTAATAAACATGTTACCTAAATCTTCTCTGTAATTGTTCCATGATAACAGTATCTCACAAGAAATGCTAATCGCATTACATTATTTATATCCACATACTAAGCGTGTGTCATGTTTTGTCTGAAAATGCAATGATGTGCAACAAATGACACTCTCACAACAGAGCAGAAATAGCATGGTCTTTATATTGAACAAATCCATATTCATCTCTCCAAAAGGGCTGAAATGAGCAAATCTAAGTTTAACAATTAACTGATTGCAAGCTTTAACGTGAAAACAATAGGACAGCCATGTCAAAGAGCTTTCATTGATTAGCGAGTTGTTACAGAATTACAGAACATTCAAACATAGATTTTATCGTTGTTTTAATTTAATTTCTTTTTGGCTTGTTAGACTTTATTCCACATGCCACTTTCATTGCTCATGCCATTAAAAATCCCTTTACGTGTAAAAAATGGCACATGTGCCATAGGATTCCAACCCCAACGATAGACTAGTATTCACTTTTACAGGAAAAACCATCTTTACATTTAACATAAACCAATTTGCAATTCTTATGTTTTTAAAACTCATAACATAACTGACACATAGCAGTCAAATTTATTTCAAGGTTTTCTTAGACACTAATTAATACTGAAACGGAAAACAAGTGAGAGAGTTTTAGCTCTGCTCAAAAGGAGCTTCAGTGTAGTTACTGTACTTACTTTCTCCACCATGACTGTGGCTCTACAGCTTCCTCTGAACGTCCCACGGATGCAAGAAATGCAAAAGGCCAGGCAAGCAACATCATGAAGGCAGCAAAAAAGAGACGTATTGGAAACAGTGTCACTGTCATGATGGCAATCTGAAAAGACACAAAATATCAATATTACCAAGAAGATCCACGATTTCTTTAATGCTTTACTTTAAAGAAACAGATTTTTCCATCCACCCTTTACCTAATGGCTTCATCCAATTCAGGGTCTATGGGGAGCTGATGCCCATCTTGGCAAACGATGGGCGCAAGCGGGGCTAGATCCTGGAGGATATGATGCCAGCACTTCACAGAGCACACACAGACACAAACACACACACTCACACCAGAGACAGTTTTTCCAGAAGCCCACTAACCTGCCAATAGGCTTTTCGTTTTCAGACTGTGGATCGAAACTAGAGCACCCAGAGAAAACCCCCACACAGAAAACCCTCACAAACTGCACACAAAAATCACCCCACCCATGTCTGGAATTGAACCCAGGGCCCCAGCGTTATTCAGTAAAGTAATTCACTTAAAGCAAATCTTGCTTGATTGAGCAAAGTCACATTGATTAAAAAAAACAGTGAAGAACCAGCACATTTTACTGTGGTATTAAGCACAAAAAGACAGATCATATACTTGTAAAATATATATATATATTAATTTTGGAAACACAAATTATCAGACTTTCTCTAAATGCCAAAACAGAATGTCGTAAGATTTATTAGCACTAATATATCTGTAAGTATTCGGATAGACTTTTTCCCCAGAAACCCGCTTAAGGAAAATAAAGCCAAGAAAAATAAAGGTTAAATGTTTAAGTGTTTAACTATAGCATGATATGTAAGGGTTGTGTTCCAAACAAGAAATTCTACTATATAACCTTTTAAAGGAACACCCAATGAAGCCAAAGAAATTGTGTTGCAGCACCAGTCAGCAGTTTGGATTTAAACTAGTATAGTACTTTGCTAAACCTAAGATAACTTATAATCTTATAAGTGTTTTGTGATTATTGCTTTTAAAGGCAATATATAAAATACAGTTATTTATAATCACTCCAAACACCCCCTTAAAACCATCCTGTAAAGAAACCCATTTCCTTCTGCAACATGCATAGACTATGAACATTGTAATGGCACACACCCTCGTAACACAGAAACATTACTCAGTTCCAGCAGAACAATGAACAAATAATTACCATCCATTAAATATCCCAGGTTGCTTTAATGGGTGGGTCAAATGCAATATGCTATAGTCTTATCTCCTGTGCAGATCTCTGAAAACAAAGCAGCTCAAATTGTCGGATTTTGAAAGAGGACATAACAGACAAAATGTCAATATTGCAGTATGTTCTTCCATAAGTGATAAGCCATTTTGTAATATAGTAATTTCTTTATTACATGTGATGTGGTGGATGGGATAGATAAAGTGGGTCCCCTTTTATATGTAAAGAACTTTGGGTCAAGCAGGGTCAGGGTCAAGTAAAGTGCTATATAAATGCAAAGGAATTATTATTAATTATACTTCCAGATTTTTTTCAGTGTATTTTATTCACTTTGAAACCTATTCCTAACTAAACATACTAATAGGACAATTTTAAATTAAAGACAATTAAAAGAAGACAATGCTATTGCACTGCCTTATGATTTAATTGTTTAAGATATTGCAATGAACATGACTCCTAGACCTGTGATGTATATAGAAAATGTTAAAGCTTGCCTCCTGAGTACATAATGGCTAGTAGTCTTACAAAAGCAATGGAGAAAAAATGCATGCATTAAAAGCAAACACGTTTGTGGGTTTTAAGCAGGTTGTGATTATACCACAGCAAAATGAATGAGTTGGGAAATACTGTGGGAATGATACTGGCAAGAATGTCTCAACATGAGGGTGTAATGTGAGGTTAACAACCATTAGACTCCAACAGTACTAAAGACAGGAGGTACTCCTGATCAACCCAGACCCAGTCAACTGCATATCTACTGTATGTAGACCACCTGATTAGTAATGTCTGCACAGCAACAGCTATTACTACTAAAACAAGAAGGCACCATAGAATATACTTACATCTAGTCTTACTCATTAACCTCAGTACGACTACAGTTTGCATGAACATAAATAGATGATAATTCCCATTACACTTGTGAACCTTGTGGTGTGTCTCTTTATCGCATCTGTAAAAGTGTTAACTTCCCTGTTACCGTAAACAGCAATGGTGTTGACAACTTTTAGAGAATGGTGCTTCACATGTTCTTACAGCAAGACCAACATCAGAGTAATCCCTTAATCTTTCAATCCAATAAGACATGTCACGCAATGATAAAGATCACTATAGACTACACCCTGGGGAATTATGTACAGGAAGAAATCAAAATTATGTAAAGAAAAAACATCAAAACTATGGTAAATACGTTTATGAAATACTATTAGAGTCTAGAGTATATGCAGGCACAGTACACTGTAGTGCTTTGTGTCAGTCCTTGAAAAAAAACAGCAATACTGCTGTAATTTTCAAAACTATGAAGATGTTTCATAGATTTATTAAACAGACATTTAATATTTCAGCACCATTCCAGTTTCTTTCTGCAGTAAATGTACATCTTTTGAGTGGAATAAAATGTGAAAAACAAAAAGGAATGGTTTGAGTGCTTGCAAAACACAATTGCCACAATGTGTTCTTCCCTCATTAAAGAAAACAATGTATCAACATTAACCAGAAGTTATATACAAAAAGTTTTATGAAAAGCAAGCCATTTGTAACATAAAAAACAAAAACTAAATGTGACTAAAGAGGGCTCTCTCTTTTGCTGTAATATTTGCAATGAGAGAACCATGCTCTGGCAGTTTCTGGCAAAATTGATTAATGTACCTTTAACTCTCAGCATGATGTTTCAACTGTTATTAAGGTATTAAGAAAAACATGCTGTTTCTGTGTAAATGTATTTAGCATATGAATTTTGAGACAGCAATATGTGAAAGCTGTACAGACCTTCAAAAACTCATTTCGGACATTGGAGTGGATGCTTAATGCCAAAAACACACAGCCACCCCAACATATCTTCACCCCAACCCCTACTACTACTGCCTCAATATAAACTATAACAGCAGGGTCACAAGGGGTACTCAAGAAGAACAGATTTATTTCAACAGTCTGCTGATGATAGACACAATTAAATCAGCTTTTTGTGTTACCTGGACTGGGCTTTTTATTTATTCACATTAATGTTCCATATGTCTTTGTGTGTGTTATTTTCCACACACCAATAACAACTACACAGGCATGAATGTCACTTGGTAGATTTACCAACAGTCCAAATTGTACTTTGCACAATAATATCTAGATGGGACTTCACAGTACACTCCACATCAAAAATTCAGTATCACTTTGGCTTTTTGTACAGCTACAGACAACTGACAAAATAGTTCTTGAGACATCCAGTTCATCATAGGCTTTTTTCCCCCCCCAAGAGTTGCTGTGTTAACAGCTCGTTTTGCCAGGAATGGTAATGAAGATAACTATATGCTCTGCTGCACAGTATGAATCAACAGCTATGACAGCCTTTGCATTGCTGCATCACGTCATTTATTATACGAGCAATATACTGAGGACTCAGGAGCAGTGTTGTCTGATGCAGGCTTATTACCAAATGTATGACTTTGCTGTTTGCCTACCACAGACCAGGAAACAGAAGGCATTCTCTAGCTTCTCCAATTTCCAAACAAAGTATACAGCGCAAATTAACCATCTTTCAATTGGGAAAGATACACTGGTTCCAAGCCTTCAATTCAAACAGGCATTAACGCTACAAAAATTGATTTACTGACGCATCATTTTCTTTGTTAAATCTTTTGTCAGAGTACCGTCAAAACACTGCTCAGAAATAAAAAATGACGACGCAAAGCCGTGTGCTATCTGAGGCAAGCTGGCAATAGAAAGGCCTAAACTGTAATCATAAGATAAGTCAGTTAGGAAGGCTATACAGTGCTTCAAATCTCCCTCACTAACGAGAACTTGAACAGTGACTCAGTACTAAACACAACTTGTAAACTCATATGGTTAAAAGTTGAAAATTCTGATCTGAATGAATTTTCATTCCTACAGTGTAGGACTATTACATGCTTTATTTCAAATTCACACTTCATTTTGTATAGAATAGAATCAAATATAACATTACTACAGTATTTTGAACAACTTATGAAACACAAATGTTGCTGCTTTTGAGTTATAGTTTTTTGTCAATTAGAATCCCACTCATTTATCTTTTCTTTTAAAAAAATCAATTCTATTAGAACTGCTTAATAATTTGATTTTTATGCCCAAGCACTACAAATGTCCTTTAATGGGATCAATAGCATTAAAAGCTCCCTCTAATGTGCCCAGGACTGATTTTTTTCCTCAGGGAGAAATGTGCACATGCTAAAACATGCCATTATCAATGAACATCTGCCTTCCTCTAATTATTAAATACTGGACCTTTTTTGTAACACTCAGCTGTAGTGTTTGCAGGTTGAATTTGTTAGTATAGAATACCTCTTAAAGAAAAACAAAACAAAAAAAGCCATAGCTTTCAATATCTTCATTCAATATCTGAAAAACACAGTACATCTAATATTTTAAGATGTGGCTATGAAAGCCAATGGTATAGTACTGAGTATTTAAATTATTTTAGACTGTGAGACTGTGTATACAGAGTCATTCTGATACGACAAGGCGGCTGTCTCAAAAATAAAAACTGCCTAGACATTAAGCTTCTTTTTTAATTGGACCTTATAAGGATGGTTATTCAAATTCCAGGCTTTATTCTTGAAATCTCAACCTGAAAGGATGCATGGTCTTTAAGTGTTTTGATAATAACAAGAAAAAAAATGAAGCACCAAACACATTGAAAGCCAGTGAAATACACTGGTTCTACTCATTCTAATGAAAAATCATGACATTAATGTCGCAAACAGACCACTAAGTTAAATAATCGCTATGCAATAAAATTCTCTTATACCCTTCCTCTTTGCACTGACCGCTAAGCAATTTTCTTTTCAAAACCATCTGCACTAGGAAACACAAACATTCTTAAATCTACTGTAGCATGATAGCCTTCAAAGGTGTATACTTGAATATGTTAGCCTTATTATTAGAACAGTCATGAGACACACTGTTATTTGCTCTTCTGTGTTTCTTTTTACAGTCATAGCAAATTCCATGTTAGCGGAGTTAATTTTTTAGACATGCATCTTGTACTGGCATGATCATCTTCCAAGAAACATGGAATCATTACACTTTAGATGTTCTCGATATGAACAGTACTACCAAGAACCCACAAACAAAATCAGGAATAACAGAAAAAAAAAATTCCAAACAAATTTAAAATTAAAAATTGATACTAAACACATATTTAAATTAACTGTCAAAAAATTATCTCTTGTACTACCCTTAAGGAGAATATTATAGCAATTGAAATTCTAGAAAATTGTCTTTTTTCCGTACAAATTGACACGGTTACACTGCGAAATATTTGAATTATTTATTATTCAAATAAATAATACATAATTTTGTATTAAAATGGCTCCAAACTTAAGATCTGCTTCCAGCATGCATGAATTTTTTTTGGCATGTAACTTAATTCTCCCTCATAGCAAATTTAATCGAATTACATTTAACTATTATATCAGTCGATTAAATTAATGAAGGAAAAAAGACTCTCCCTCACTAGCCAAGGTTAGTATTAACATAGACAGGTGGGTAGCTGCATCATCTTAGTATGAAGATGTTTGCTTTAATGGAAAATCTGCTTTTATATTTCAACTGGGACCCTAGTAGCCAATCTCCAGAACAACATACATCTTCTACAAATTGCTGTTGTTTCTTCATAGAATACCTGTATACAATTGGGAACCTAACTGTGTGTAATGAAAAATCTTCTTATCCTTGATTTAATTTTCTCCTGGTTCTTATTATTCTATCTATAAAATAGTAACATGATAACTGTACATGGTCTCTCAGATCCTCAGAACAGCAAGGCCAATTGAGCTGTGTGTTTGGGACTAAATGAGAAACCATCCTATTCATCTGAGTTCCTATCTCACAAATAGGGCTGTTGCAGCCTTACAGCCATGCCCTGCTCCTTACACTCATATCTATCTGACAGAAACACATCATTGTGGACTGTAATATGGTTTTCAGAAAGGATATTACATGTTAATGTTCATTTAAGACACTGAACATTAAATAAACCAAAGAACTGATCTCTCAAGGTTACTGGCATTCTTTTCTCCCCAGGCCATCAGAAAAAGAACGGCAGGAATGCACCACCAACAAATCAGACCTTAGCGATTATTTTTTATTAGACATGGCACAACACATCCAAGATGGGCTTTAGCTTATTTGAACCTGCCTTTTTTTCAAATCACATTAGCGGCAAGAAAATCAGATGTTATAAATGAATAGCTCTTTATGACCGATTATTTATTCAAAATCATCTAATTATGTTGTTGCAGGCAGTATAACTCCCACTAATTATCAGTATGAAAACTTCTGGTTCAAGAGGGTGGAAAAATTGTTTATGTAAATCACGATACAATGTTTCTAAGCAACTTTGTGCAAATGCGTGGATGCCTAAACCAGCAATATCCTACAGATTATTTTAGCAAATTTAATAAGAAGCTGTCACAGGTCAAAGTCTGCATTAAATCCAAAAGTCTGTAATTCTTTTACAGGTTGAACCTTTTAGTCTCAACTCCCTCATGATCAACCAGCTGACTTTTTACTTTTTTTCCAGAGATGAACAAACAGAAACAGGCAAGAAAAGATGCCTGATAATCAAATATGACTGTAACTGTGCACACTACATAAGCCAACACCAAGCCAACACTCACCTCATAAAGTTTTATTATATTGGAACAAGGAAGTAAGTAGAAGTTTACACTAATACCTTTGTTCTAACGAAGCTGGAACAAACTTACCAACATTTTTACTTTTTCTTTCAGCAAAAGAAAAAAACCCCCATAAAGATCTGATTCTTTTGCTTTTACAACAACCTTTAAAACCCCCATAAGGCATGAACCCAGATATAGTATGTGTATCAATGCTGACACATGTTTCTGCTAAGCGGAGTACAAATATGTTCACTGATCGCTGGTGGCTTAAAAAACATATTTCAGAGTAAGTTTGAGTTACATAACAGTACAGGAACCATGCTGAAAGCCAGGATGATAGACAGTAAATAAACCTTTCCATACTACAGTTAACATGGTCTCTATGTAAGTGGACATTAGGTGAATCAAAATCATGCAGGCCACAGATGTTGCCATTCTAGAGAGGTTCACTGTACAATAGTATTTTGAAATTGTCTGAATATGCAGATTAACTAGTTAATCTTTATTAACTTTAATGGATTTAGTTAATCTTTATTAACTTTAATGGATTTTACACACTAAAGTGATTGTAACTGTTTCAACTTGACTGAACTGATGATTAGCATCGTTCAAAAACCTCACCCAAATTACAGAAAAGACAGGCTATATTACACACATTTTAAATGTATAAACTTTATTCGTTCTCTCAAATTGTGTAGTGGGATAAAAAATATAGGATAAATGAAGCTTTAGTTATAACTTCTGTTTGTTTTTTTGTTTTTTTGCAAGATGTTGTTGGGAATAGAGTTAGCATTAGGATTAACTACAGGTAAAAGTCAAATAAAATTTTCAAACTATGCCTCAATCTTACTTTACCCTCTTTTGATTAAGACTTTTGAAACACAACAGTTACTGATGTTTTTTCTAAACCTAACCCTTAGCTGGGTCTATTCCTAACCGTAGAATTAGTCAATACTCAAATATATGAATCTTCATTCAGCAGTGGAATGATAAAGCTGACTTTAAAGAACTGGTTTACCTAATCATTTTAAATGATGTATTTTATTCATCACTGATTAACACTCTCCATATTTTGCTTACATATCTAAGTCTGTGCTAAAACATACGTATGCTTATATTATGTACAACTGAACACAAGTTAATACAAATGGAAAAGAAAAGAAACATATTACAAAAATATATTTTTCTTCTTTGAAATTGAATGTTTTAAGACAGTTAAGCCAGTCTAAGTTTCATTTCTGGTTTTGTATTTCTTTATTTCCCTCCTTGCAAAGGCCAAAAGAAACACAGAACAAAATTTTCCTAAGATAGACAGAGGTCAGGACATGTATTAAAATATCAGACAATGCTGAGGTATGAAATTAGGCACATTGAAACCATCTTTATCTAAATATTTTATATATGTGACAATTATACAGTAATATTTTTTGTTTTCTTCAATTTCATGTTGAAATAATTTATCAGACCGTAAACACAAAACACTTCCCTGATTAGTAGCTAGCTACAATGCAACAAACAGGTCTAGATAATGCCAACTTCAATACATCAAAATTAAAATGACTGTTTAAATGTACAAAGGCTGTTAGAAGAATAGAGGAACAATTTAAGGACTTTAAGCAAAACTGTTATAAAAATAAGCCAAACTAAGCCAAAACCCCAAACATGTTAAGAGTCCTTCAAAGCCTGGCATTTAATTCTTGCAGTTTTTTTAAATTAATGTATTTTTGGTCTTGAAAGATGGACTGATTACAGATTTTTATTTTAATTACTTTACACACTGACAATTTAATTTCAACAGAATATAAAAATACTGAAGCACCTTCATAGTCAAGAGGATGAAATGATCAAAGCATAAATTTAATCAAATGAAGAAAAAAATACTTTAAAATATTCAAATAAAATAACTGAATAATTGCATGATTTGTTCAGCGCTATACTACCATTTAGGAAATTAATGGACTTCTGCTCTTTCAGAAACAGTTCAATGACCCCACTGACAGAATTACGGTCTATAATTTATAGTCACAAATTGTCACAAAATGATTTTGAAACCTCAGATTTTTGTCTACAAATGCAGTATTTCATTTCTTCCCAACAATAAACTTTTCCTTCTAAGACAGAAAAGCACAACACATGCTTATCCTGGGAGGTGGAGACACCTGTTCCACTTACATGTTGCATAGGTTTAAATCTATAAAAGAACCTCCCTTGTGTTTTATGGTAGAAAGCTTCTGATCAGCTCTCAAACTCAAAATGTTACTGAAATATCACTATGTTTAGAAAAGGAAGCCATGTGCCATTTACTCAAACCAAGTTTAGTATCTTTATTTTGACATTTCTTTTTTAGACTACAAAAAGCCTCTCTTAGTGCTCAAATACAAGCATTTTGTTTTCTCTATCCCCTTCCAAGAGAGGACTGGAACAACTCAAAACATGATGTTATGGTAATGCAGTCTGGTATTATATTACTGTAGCATTCCTGTAGTGAGAGATTACCTTTAAGTGAAGTCCATCAAGCGGGTGGCACAGTGGTATAGTGCCTTGCAAACCTGGGTCCCTGGGTATTCCGGACCTCGGGTGCTATTTGTGTGAAATCTGTATGTTCTCCCAGTGTTCAAGCGTGTTTCCTTTGGGTGCTCTGGTTTTGCAGTCCAAAGACATGCTAGTAGGTTAACTGGCATCAGTAAACATTGGTCTCGGTGTGAATGTGCATGTGTCTGTGTGTATGCCCTGCGACAGACTTGTGTCCAGTCATGGGTGTATCCCTTCTAGTGATCGGTGCTTGTCAGGATAGAAAATGGATGAATGGATGGGTCCTTCTAGACAGGGCAGGAAAGGGGCTCTTCACTTGATTCTCTTGCAAAGTGAACATTAATATAGCCAGTCAGCCTAACAGCATGCGGGGAACCCGAAGGGGAACCATTTGGAGAAACCAACACACAGAGCAAGTCCACTAAGAATGCAGCCAAGCACCTAATCAAAACTAGGGTTTTGAATGCCCACTGCCATTCACATAACTAAAAAAATATATATTTCAATGACTTATGTTGGAGAAGAAATAGAATTTGTGAATGTCATTTGTGAAAGACTTTCTTTCAGGATCTGTTTCAATTAGCAGCTCTACAATTTAGCAGCTATTTCTTTTATAAGAAACTGTTACTGTACAACTCTACAGTAAAAACAAAAAAACTTTTTTGGTTTGTATATAATGGCATGTAACAAGATATCTCTCCTCATCAGTGTACTAACTGATCTGTCCTTCTTTGCACTTATCAATGCTTCCGATTCGATCCTCTGCCATCTGCACCTTTGGTTGTGGTGACAGGAAGATTAAACTGTTCCAGAGGCTGGCGGGAGCAGCAGCATGATCCCTCCAGGGAGCAATCCACCTGATTCACTAATGGCAGCAGCAAGAAACAGAAGACAGACACTGCACAGCGCAATGTACTGTTTCTCTGCCACAAACAGCTACCACAGCACTATCATAAAGCCTCATTATATATAATGTGCTGTTGTTGCCACTTACTGATTGCTAGTGCATTGACTAACAATTTTATTTTATGGAAAAAAAAATATTAATCTAGATTCATTGGAGTACATGTGGTAGAGAGTCCTCTCGAATGTAGTGGGTTTATTGGGCTATTTCATAAGGATTATTCAAATACAGTCCAAACAGTCAACGGGCTTTATGTACATGTTCATGTTCATGTCTGATTCTATGGTATACAGTAAATTATTTCCCCAATTGATTTACTCTGCTTGCGGTATTCCAACATGGCTGACTCACCACACACAAGATAGATGATAACTACTGTAAAAACACCATTATACTCATGTCTGCAGGAAAAAACAGCATTGATAATGCAGTACTTAAAAACTGTCTGAAAATCCCATATGGACTAAAAACTAGGCCAAAATCAGAAAACAGTTTTCTGCACTTAACCTTGCATTATTATTCAATCCTAAATTTGGCTGTGCCTCAGTAGTCGTATATCAATCAAATACCATGCATATTTTATTATGGTTATTAGGAAATACAACTTGCCAGCATAAAACCCCAACTTCAACTACAGTTAGTCTCTGTATTATTTCAACACTTGGGTGACAAAAAATGTGTGCTTCCTTAAAACGAATTTATACAACTGCATCAAACAATGTAAAGGCTTTTAAAATAGAAGTGAAACAGGAAGATCTTTGAGACGTAACTATTGTCCTGTTGCTAACATTATATAATCAAGACCTAGGTGTTAATGTCAAAATCTGAAAGTGCACTGTACTGTTGTTTAATTACCATACAAAACAAAAAGGAATTCTAATTCACAGATAATTACAAAATACTTATTTTTGTATTTTTTTAATTGCATATGCAAACAAAGCAGACATCAAAAGGCGCTTATACAAAGACCTTATACATGCATGTTTTAGAAAAATAAAGCATACAGGTACATACTGATAAATGGGATATTTACACTTGAATGACTTAGACTGACTGGATAAGCACTAAATCACCTCATTAAAGAAAGAGTTGATTGGGCACAGGTGTTGAGGAGATTTAGCCTAATGAATGTTAACCATGGAGAAAAGAGAAAAAAGGAAAAAAATCAATAAAGAACAACACAGAAAAGAACCTATATGACCTAATTATCAAGAAAACAAAAGCCTTCATGCACTGTCACTGACTGCCTGGAATGGTCACTGCCAGCACTTTTGAATCTGGCAAGATGTTACAGCCAGACTCTGTAAATGTTAAGCTATGGTCAGGTAAAACAGTGGATATTTGCATGTATTTGCCTGGGCATGAGTGTCACATTGCTAAAGAGCTCCACTCACAATTATTGTTGGAAGTCTGACTTCACGGCACTACATAAATAAAGTTCTAGAATCTTACTTGCTACCCTTCCTGCAGGGTCATCCTGATGTGACAACACTCCAGTAGAAAAACGCACACTCTCACTTTGCTCTGGAAACAATGACTTTCTTGCAAGACAAAAATATGACAATTACACTGTGGATGCATCAACTTGAGTCCCATATGTAATTTATAGGTTGTGCTGGGAGGAAGTCTAGTGTTAAGATCTCAGAGACCAGTGAAGAGGCATTTGCTTGTCCACACTCTACAAGAGGAATGAGACAGAATCCCAAGACTGCATCTGTATTGTGGTGGAAAGCATATATTTCAGATGTACAGCTGGTACTGCCTCCAAAGGCAGCTTCATATGCTACTCGTATGTGACCTTCATGGAAGTCCCCCTCCCCTCAGATGTTAATGAGGATATTGCATGTTATGTCTGTTCAATAAAAGTACCAGGGTCTGTGTTACAAAAAAATATTATTTCTTGACAAATTAATACTTTCTTCTAGATCTGTTGTAGTTATAATTACTGCTTCTTTTCATTCTCAGTATAAAACTACAAATATCTTTAATATGTGTTATTCAATGTTACAGCACTGTCATAAAAATTTCCACTTGATAGCTTTGGCAACCCCATGTTAAAAGCAACTTATTAACACCTCCAATATTTAATGTGCTTTTTCACCAATATCAAGAATCCTAGAGTGCAAGACACAGTCTGAACTATAGAGTAAAATAAATGACAATCTTAAAACAACACTATCCTTCAAGCAGTTAACACAGTAGCCAACCAACAAAAGCATCACAAAGAAATTTTAAAGAACTGGCATTTTGATTACACTAATGGGACTGAGATTAAATGTGTATAATCCTCTAATATTAGGATGTTTTTCTTATTCTCTAAAAGATAAGTAAATGTTTTACCAATATGACTCAATGATGAAACAGAATATTGTATGTGGAAACATGAGAAACTGTCCAACTTAAAGCACGCTTTCGGTTACAGTAAAATAATGCCTATAACATTCAGGGTGGAAAGAAAATGTATTGCTTTACAGAAAGGTTATGTTATAAATAAATGTGGTGTAAGGTAGGTAAGGAGGTCCCTTTTCAGGCCATAAAGGCCCATGGGGAATGGGGGGCAAGGGCCACCATTTTTCTTGATCATCCGACACTGGAAGTGGAGGTGATGTGGTCAGCATTACGCTCCGGCCGGCCAATTACCCCCAGAAGGACTAACCCCCGGTACTCATCTGGAAAGCAGGCTGAGTGGACCTTGGAGCCATTTGGAAGGAATTAGAGAAAGCTACATCACTTGCCCCTGCCTGGGATTGAACCCGGGACCTTCCAGTCAGGAGCTAGACGCCATTGCCGTCTGAGCTACCACGGCTCCCAATTTGGTGTAAACAGACCCACTATTTCTAAATAACAAGCATCAGCTCTCATTTTTTGCAAATAAGTATTGCAAATGCTAACATTTAGAAACAAATTTAATTTTCATCTACTAAAATGCTATACAATCAAACCCCATCCCTATTTCAAATATTTATGCTTCTGAGATAATATAACAGCTTCTGCTTCATTGATAGCTCTCTTCTGATGTAGGCAAAAGGAAAATGTATAAATATAACTAATCCACCTTTGTCTAAAAATACACATATGGTGCAAATGAAAATTTGCAACTATGTAGTAAATGTTCCCCTTCCCTTGAGCATATTCATAAGGGGCAATACTTTCTATTTTATTCCCTTAAACCTAGGATACAGTATATGAAACTGATAAACCAACTTCTGTCTAAATTACTGGTACTTCTACCAGAACTGAAAATGTGCAAATTATGAATACATGTAACTTACAAGGCTGAAAGGAATCATTTTTAAAATCAGACGCTGGTTTTACAGGAACAACTTATCTAATAGTCTGCACTCCTCTACTGGTCATGTCAAGAAAACGCCAGCTGTTCTGACTCTTATTCAGTTGCCATTAAGAGTGGTATTTGAATGTCTCAACATCAATTTGAACACTGTAATGATACATGACATCATCTTACATGTTTACAGTGTTTTTCATCATAATTAAAATATCTCAGAAGCACTTCATCACAATGAAACAATGATTTCCCACAAGCACTGCAAAGCCTTGGCTGGAATGTGGAGTAAGAACATGGAACAGTGAACTTCGAAGAGTGTACTTTGTGTATTTAAAACAATTTAAATGGAAGTCAAAAGTTTATTTTGCCATACAAAAATGCTACATGTTAATGAATACAAATATCAGCTGGCATGCCTTTAGGCTAGAAAAGCAGACTGAATAATAATGTGTATCATATTAATTATTTATTATAACATTAATTTCTTTATAATTGTTTTTTTTATTTGTATTATATGTGCATTATAACAGCTCCACATACAGATAAAAAGGTAACATGCTGTCAGTCATGAATGATCAACTAATCAAAATAGTGTCAAAACATTTAATCAATACATAAAATCCATCTAATCAGTCTAAAAATATACATTAAGCAAAATATTTTTGAATGCTCAGTATAATTTTGTAATATTGTCACATGACAGTACTTGGTTAATTAAAGATGTATGATGCTAATGCTAATTCATATATAGGTTAGATTCATTTTTAAAACGTTTCATCATCATTCCTATTAATAGATAAATAAAATCTTGGTTCATAACTTTAATCTTGCCATAGCGATGATAGCAAATTAAAGTAAAAGGAGGCTACAAAAAAGTATCATTTTTTTCCCCAATCCCCATGAACTTTTTAACTTTCACAGATCTGGGAATTGCAGACAGTTTTCCTCATATAAACAACATAACTGCTTATGAACATACAGTACAGTTTCCATCAGCAGAACAAATTACCCAAACACGAAAACACACCCCATTGGTGAGACAGATTTCATAATACATCCTTAAAACACACCTTACAGCAATCCTACTTAGTTATGATCAAGAAAAATTCAATTTCAACAAAACAATTCCAAATTATGCGTTTCAAATGAAAGGAAACTAACAATCCGCATTTACAGACTATGCCTCATCCTTATTGTTTTTCTATAATCTATGTGGTAAATGGGGGATTTTCTGGGTTACATCTGTAAAGCCCTCCTAATTCAATATAAAATAAGTACGTCTTGGTGCACATGAATATTTTATCAAGCTCAATTGCTTTATCATGTGCTACATTGGATATTTTCCATTGCCTGGCAAAATTCTGGTATGAGTCAAATCATGAACTGTGGATAACATTTTATACGGAATAGTTTCATTAACACTGCATTACTTACATCACTGTAAGAAATACAGTGTTATTCCCTACTAATGTGCTTGTGACATTTCCAAGATCTCTGTAATAAATATCCTAACACCATGAAACATGAGGTTGGTAAAATAATGGTGGGTTAATAATATACTGCCCAACAGATAAATGTTCATACAGTAGGATGTTTTATTGTATTATTTTTGATCTATGTTACATATTAGCAAAATAATAAGATTAGTTATATATTGTGTGCTCGTCTATTTACATTATTATTTACTTACACTTCTATTTTTGTAGCTCCCTATATGCCTTATAACTGAAATATAATCTTTTTGTAAAGTCATGAAGTATGAACAGAAATGCATGTTTGTTTGAATGTATTTTTACTTTTTTAGTTAGGTGTTGAACCTGTTCTGTAATTTTGTACAATAATTTCTGTTTATGTTGTTAATTTCTGTCCTATTGTATCTGAATTAAATTGTACCCAGCTATCTGTTCCTTTATGTTCATTTTAAAATATTATTATAACCAAAGGTAAATGCTGAAGCTGTTCCAATCACAAAAACAGTAGACCTCTCTGACAAACAAGTGAATGCATTTCAGGTTGGGTATGCACTACAAAAGCATTAAATCTTGCTCTGCTAAACTGAGATATGATATGAAAATTGCTGCAAAAGCTGCCTTTTTTAAGAAGTAATTTACAATTCAGACACATCCTGACTATGAGGGCTTGGTAATACAAGAAAGGAAAATAACTTGTCATAAGGATATTCCTTTGAGCTGCTTATGGTGATTTTCATTTCTTGCCTAGTTCCACCATCTTCTATTAACAGGCAGAATGAAAGAAGATGTTTTTAGCTGAGTGTGACACAAATGAAAGTACAAGCTGAAAAGTATTCTAAGGTTCAGGTATTAAGAGGAACTTCAGCCATCACTGCGACTGAGGCTTGTTATTTGGAAGGGTTCTATTTCTAAAAATATCCCTTCCCTGGAATTCCTGTTAATCGCTTAATTCATTTAAAGTGTCTGCCAAGTTCAGTAAACAATAATTTACAAAACATATGACACTGTTCCAGTGCGAGAGCTCTTGGCTTTCGATATCCCTGTATTCCTTACAAAGGATACAGGATAAGGAACGTACAAGCTGAACGAACGAATTCCTCACTGCATTCAATAAGAGATTCAAAGCCTCTATGCAATGACTAAAAACATCTTTGTATAACGTTATAAAAACATATCGATATCAAAGATGCAATGTTAGATGGTATTTTTACAGCTTGATTGTCTCTCATTTATAACGAAGTATTCTGAATGTTTCTAGTCCATGATAAGAGAATCTTGGTACAGCCATTTCCTTAAAATATTAGTTTGTATCATCAGTGTTTCAGCTGCCATGAAACAATATGGTATTTGACACAGGAAGCAGTCTAAATGATTTATTAAAAAGCAGAAGTGGGAGGACAAAAACAGGAAACAAACAGGAGAATTACAGTACATACTTTAAACTGCTATATGAAGTCAAAACGACAGAGCCTCTTTAATTTCTTCTTTTTGTAACAATGGGGATTGAACTTTCTACATTTTGTTTATGTAACTATAATGCATTACATGTAACATTTAAAAAAAAGTAAAAGCAGGGTATGACTATGTTTACACCTTCTATTCTATCAATCAGTAAAAGCAGTTGAAAACAAGCAGCAAACTTGGAATTGGGCTCCCAAGTGAATCAACCATTAAAGGTACAGTATTTACTCAGAACACAGGTTGAGACTTACAAGAACAAAGTTTGCAAACAAGAGGAGTTTGTTTGGCCCACCAAGCTCATTTATTTTTGTAGCTCACTGTTCATTGTTCTCATCCAATTAGTTCTCAAACAAGGTGATAGTGTCACTCCAGCAAGGCTGGTTTGCTTGTTCCGTTCTGTTTCAATTACACTTCGACATTTGTGTCCTCTGATTTGTGTTTCACTGTTGATTCTTCAGACGTCCACAGGGTTGTCTTTGTCAATGCCTTAAATTTTTAATTAGAGAAGACTGCGAGGGTCTTTCATTCAAGTACTCAAAATTCTGTTTTAGGCTAAATATGTTCCAGTTCTTTTAGGTTGTCTAATAATGACATTCCATTTAGACTAAAAAGATCCAGTTCTTTCAGCATGTTAGCATAGGACATTTAGATGAGCCTGGGAATGTGCCTGCCTGGTCACTCTTCTCTGGACAGCTTCCAAAGTAGCAATATCTTGTTTGTTTTGTACATACATAATCTTCTAAATGAGGTATTGACTGTAAAAGTGTAGTGCACTGTACAATTTTAACATAACTTTTTATTTCAAATCTACACTTTTAACTAGGCTATATATTCAACTAGGCTGTTAAAAACACTGAAGTCTTTTTCACATCACTGGTAGCTTCTTCCAAATCACTGCCTTCATTTTAACCAAATGATAGTTCAAGCTTTAACTAATTGCAATTGTCTGTATCAAATTTAATCTACCAGGTCTCTTGCTCAATCTTGAATCCTAAATCTATATCTTACTGAATTGTTTTGCATCAGTGTTTGCTAATCCTTCCTTTATTTTATACCACCTGCTTCACTAATTTACTAAAAATACAAGAAGCTAGATTATCAATTTGTAATCACAATGTGGCACACAACTGCAGTATCTCAGCATTGATGGGATTGAGGGCATCTAAGAGTGTTTTCAGCTAGCAGCTAGGAATGGCCAGACACCTGAAAGTTTGCAATTATGTCATTAAAAGAGCTTTACTAGAGATAAAGAGATTTCTTATGGAAGGAAAATTGTGCCCAGTTAAACTACTTAAATACATTAATACAAGGCAGAGTATGATTCTGCCACTGGCCTTTCAGCAACATTATGACTTCTGCACAATGTGACCATTACTGATTTATTGACAGGCCTGATCTATACTGCAGAGAAATGAATGAAAGGAGGTGCCTTAGAGAAAACAGTAGCTAAAGGAAAGAGCTCTGACATTCCAAAGGTGTGGAAGAAAGAGCAGACAGACCTGTCTCATATGCCACAAACTTATGCATCCTTAACCACTGCCTGTTTTTATTAAAATAGGTTTGGCAAGTCTCCCTTTGGGGCCGAACAAGTAAAAGCATTAAATATAGTGGTGTGAAAAAGTGTTTGCCCCCTTCCTGATTTCTTATTTTTTTGCATGTTTGTCACACTGAAAAGTTTCAGATCATCAAACAAATTGAAATATTAGACAAAGATAACACAAGTAAACACAAAATGCAGTTTTTAAATGAAGGTTTTTATTATTAAGGGAAAAAAAAAATCCAAATCTACATGGCCCTGTGTGAAAAAGTGATTACCCCCTAAACCTAATAACTGGTTGGGCCACCCTTAGCAGCAACAACTGCAATCAAGCGTTTGTGATAAC
Source organism: Atractosteus spatula (assembly GCF_055471065.1). Classification (NCBI taxonomy): domain Eukaryota; kingdom Metazoa; phylum Chordata; class Actinopteri; order Semionotiformes; family Lepisosteidae; genus Atractosteus; species Atractosteus spatula. The sequence continues at coordinate 33,178,731 of NC_142717.1, read as the reverse complement.
TGGCAATGAGTCTTGTACAGCGCTGTGGAGGAATTTTGGCCCACTCATCTTCGCAGAATTGTTGTAATTCAGCCACATTGGAGGTTTTTCGAGCCTTAACCGCTTTTTTAAGGTCATGCAACAACATCTCAATCGGATTCAGGTCAGGACTTTGACTAGGCCACTCCAAAGTCTTCATTTTGTTTTTCTTAAGCCATTCAGAGGTGGACTTGCTGGTGTGTTTTGGATCATTGTCCTGCTGCAGAACCCAAGTGCGCTTCAGCTTGAGGTCACGAACAGATGGCCGGACATTCTCCTTCAGGATTTTTTGGTAGACAGCAGAATTCATGGTTCCATTTACCACAGCAAGTCTTCCAGGTCCTGAAGCAGCAAAACAGCCCCAGACCATCACACTACCACCACCATATTTTACTGTTGGTATGATGTTCCTTTTCTGAAACGCTGTGTTACTTTTACGCCAGATGTAATGGGACACACACCTTCCAAAAAGTTCAACTTTTGTCTCGTCAGTCCACAGAGTATTTTTCCAAAAGTCTTGGGGATCATCAAGATGTTTTCTGGCAAAACTGAGACGAGCCTTTATGTTCTTTTTGCTCAGCAGTGGTTTTCGTCTTGGAACTCTGCCATGCAGGCCATTTTTGCCCAGTCTCTTTCTTATGGTGAAGTCATGAACACTGACCTTAACTGAGGCAAGTGAAGCCTGCAGTTCTTTGGATGTTGTTGTGGGGTTTTTTCTGACCTCTTGGATGAGTCGTCGCTGCACTCTTGGGGTAATTTTGGTCGGCCAGCCACTCCTGGGAAGGTTCACCACTGTTCCATGTTTTCGCCATTTGTGGATAATGGCTCTCACTGTGGTTCGCTGGAGTTCCAAAGCTTTAGAAATGGCTTTATAACCTTTTCCAGACTGATAAATCTCAATTACTCCGTTTCTCATTTGTTCCTGAATTTCTTTGGATCGCAGCATGATGTCTAGCTTTTGAGGATCTTTTGGTCTACTTCACTTTGTCAGGCAGGTCCTATTTAAGTGATTTCTTGATTGAGAACAGGTGTGGCAGTAATCAGGCCTGGGTGTGGCTAGAGAAATTGAACTCAGCTTTCCAAAGATGTGATAAACCACAGTTGATTTATGTTTTAACAGGGGGGGCAATCACTTTTTCACACAGGGCCATGTAGGTTTGGATTTTTTTTTTCCCTTAATAATAAAAACCTTCATTTAAAAACTGCATTTTGTGTTTACTTGTGTTATCTTTGTCTAATATTTCAATTTGTTTGATGATCTGAAACATTTCAGTGTGACAAACATGCAAAAAAATAAGAAATCAGGAAGGGGGCAAACACTTTTTCACACCACTGTATGTTGTATTTGAATCGTACACAGTACATTAACTTAGTTATTCTGTAAAGTGTGAATTTGTCATTATTTAAATGAAAAAACACAAAAATCATATTTAAAGATTGAATGCTTTTTAAAACAAAATCACCATTCCTTCTACTGAGAGCACTGTTGACCACAATGTTTGACTGATACCCTAACATATAGTATTATATGTATATGTATAGTATTTAAACAGCAGTGGAGTACATACTTTGCATACTCTTACTGAGAAACTGCAAATGTTTACAAATTTCCCTACAAAAAACCCTTTGCAATTCACATCTTATAATATTTTTTGTTTATCTAATGTTTTTACCACATACATCAGTTGTTGGGTAAATACAAAATATCCCCAAATAATGAACTACAAATATAGCTATTTAGGCCAGTTTTACTGTTAAAAGTTAGAATAAAAAAAGAAAATGTACATCTTACCTGTTATTGTAATATACAGTACCACTGAAATTGAATTAACTTGACAAAAAGCCTTGTAGAACATACCCCCTTATGAAATGCATATTACTGGAATTAAAATCAGTAACTGTACTGAAATCTACCAGTACTGAAGGAATTCTCAAAGTTTTCAAGAAACTGTTTTGTGTTCTTTCAAGGAGCTAATGGCACATAGCTTCACCACAAGCAATGCATGGAAGACTATATTTAAATAAAGGTAAAACTACTGCAAAGAAAATAATGTCATTAACAATACTCTTATTCTGTTGCTAATGTTGATTGGGCAGTATTCAGATTATTGTACTGTATGTACACTCTGAATCCTGGTGGAATACTTAAGACAATCTCTACAATGTAAACACTTAGAAAAACTATTTGGAATAATCAAACTGGAAAAACATTTAAGCATTTAGGTCTGTTAGGCATATATATGTAGTGACTCTTTGCTTAGGTGATTAATCAAGACTTGTCAGTAGTCTGCCCCCATCAACTACAGTTGTGAGAAAAGGTTTGTGAGCCCTTTGGAATTATCTTGATTTCTGCATGAATGGCTTCTAAAATGTGATCTGACAAAAGGATTTCTAAAGACTTGGGGCTCCATCAGTCCACAGTCAGGCAGATAGTTTACAAATGGAAGAAATTCAGCACTGTTGCAACTCTCCCTAGGAATGGGCGTCCTGCAAAGATCAGTGCAAGGGCATGCCGTACAATCCCCAAACAGGTGAAAAAGAACCCTAGGGTGACAGCTAAGGATCTGCAGGCATCTCTTGCACTTGATAACGTCTGTGTTCATGAGTCTACCATAACAAAAACACTGAAGAGTGTTGTTCATGACAGGTTACCACAGAGGAAACCACTGCTCTCCAATAAAACATTGCTGCCCATCTCAAGTTTGCTAAAGACCACCTGGATGAACTACTGGAACAATGTTTTGTGGACAGATGAGACAAAAGTTGAACTTTTTGGTAAATGGACACAGCGATATGTTTGGGGAAAACAAAACACTGCATACCAACACCAAAACCTCATCCCAAGTGTGAAGCATGGTGGAGGGAGTATAATGGTGTGGGGCTGCTTTGCTGCCTCAGAGCCTGGATGGCTTGCAATCATTGAGAGACCAATGAATTTGAACTTGTATCAGGAAATTCTACAGCAGAATGTCAGGGTGTCTTGTCTGTGATCTAAAACTCAAAAGAAGTTGGGTCATGCAACATGTCAATGATCCAAAACGCAGGAGTAAATCAACAACAGAGTGTCCCAACAGAAGAAATTCCGTATTTTAGAATGGCCAAGTCAGAGTCCTGACCTAAATCCCATTGAAATGCTGTGGTGTGATCTGAAGCAGGCCGTACAAGCAAGACATCCAAAAATTATACATGAACTAAAATAGTTTTGTATAGAGGAATGGGCCAAAATACCTCCTAACCACTGCGCAGGTCTGATCGGGAGCTATAGAAAGCATTCAGTTGAGGTTATTGCCAATAAAGGATGTTCCACCAGTTACTAAATACAGTATAAGGGTATTTATATTTAAATACCTAACCCTTAAATATAAGGGTTCACATATTTTTCCATCAATTACCTTGATTGTTTAAACCATTTGTTCGATAAAGACATGGCAATGTTAAATGTTGTGTGTGTTGTTTGCTAAATAAGACTGTCTTTATTTATTATTATGCCTTAGATGAAGATCAGATCACATTTTAGGAGCCATTCATACAGAAATCCATATAATTTCTAAGGGTTCACAAACTTTTTCTCACAACTGTATAGTTTCACATGCAAATAACAATAAAAGCAGAAGTACCATATATACAAATCTTAATACATCTGCATGTGTGCTATACAGTATGTGACAATGTGCATCGACAACAGATTTAACAGGATACACCTACACTCAGATCAAGCATGGTTGAGTAATTGTTCCAATGTGTACAACTGCACAGACAGCACTTCATATTGACTGAAAACTAGAAAAACAAAAGTTAATTTACTCAAAGCAAACAACACCAAAACCAAAAGTAAATGAACATATTGTACTGCTGAAATAAAGTAACAAAAAAGTATTTTTGTAAACTCTGATATTCCACTTTTAAGGTGTTTATGTTCATTTGAAATGTGTATTTTCAATATTTGAGGTGAGCAAAGTCGTTAAGGAATGCAGGTTTCATCTGGGGTCTGCATGGCTTATTTCAATATTTACTTTGTGCAATGTACTTGACAGGGTTCCTTATTTGCTTCTTGCAGAATTATTTACTTCTTGAATTCATCATCTCAGTGCTAGGTTTTCATTATCTACCACTTGCACAATTTATTTACATCTTGCTACTTTCACCTACAATTCACAGTCTCCATATCAAGTGAATATTATTCAGAATTTTGGTCAAAAACCACTCCAATACACATACTTTAACATTTAACATCACTAGTCAGAAGCTCACCACTTAAATAACTTTGTATGTCTCCACGAGCAATCAAAAATCCTCTGCAAAATTATGACTCCAAGACTCACTTTGGTGAAGTGTAAGAAACCAACAGTCAACAAGCCTGCCTGTACTTTCCAATGCTAACATTAAGTAAACAAATGGTTGCCTCAGGTGCAGTGCTCTTGTCAGGCTGATCACTCAAGTCAGCCTTGGATGGTTAATTTATGTTTTCAAGAAAATTGTAGTCAGCACTATGATAGACATTTAAACTCTGGAATTTCTTGTTTTTGAAACAGTTTAATGTCACACGAATCATGATTATTTTGAATTACAATATTTATAAAACTAAGCTTTTAAATTCAGTTATTTTCTAGACAAAAATATAAAATGTGTACATCAATGTTAAAAGATTATCACTGTGAATTTACACAGTATAAACAAGTCAAAATAGCCTTTTGTCAAATTGCTCAAATGTCTGTAATGCTGTGAATTACAGTATTACATGATTGTTTTCAGCCTCTATTAGCACTGGAGTGAGAAACTAGTATGAGATGTAAGAACACTCAAAATAAATTAACTTTATAAAATACAGATAAACTGGCTTAGTTGCCTTCTCAATATTTAATTCCTGACTTCATGCAAGTGTTCTCTTTGCCACAACTGAACTTCCCTTAGGCCTGTTCTGCTAATAACACAAGCTTCAGCAATCACCTCAAAACTGAACAAACTTGCATCAGCTTGTTTTTTAGCTATTTATAAGTCAGGTTCTAGAAGACATTCAGTTTTGTCCCACCCACATATCCAAATACAGTGGGTGCTGGCTCTTTCCCCGTTTGAATCTTACCAGTATTTTTACTCCCCAAAACAGAAAATGTTATTATATATATACATGTACAAACACTGTATCAATGTTTCACAAACAGACTTTATTCCTAATATACATCACAACACTTTATTAATGATGATAGTTACAGTTAGTCCATAAGCCACTAATATTTAACACATCTTCTATTTTTATCTTATATAGCATGCTGACGCAGCTACCCACCTGAACTATCTTATATTTTAGCTGTCTTCACTTCAATGCAAAGAGAAAACAGGTTGAGAACAGCCCCAGGGTACTACAGTATCATGTGACCTTCTCCCTTACAGAGGGAAACTTAATATTAACGTTCATCCTTGCAATTATTTCAAAACTTTCAAATAAAAAGCACATTGAAGATATTCTCTTTCTTTACAAAACCAAAACTATAACATTCTTTATGTTTTGCCAGCTAAACTTGAAAAACAAAAGCCAAATGTTGTGGCAGCTTAGATGAACATATCTTCACATTCCATCAAATGTTAAACATTTGTTTAAAAATTACTGTAAAAGAGTGTTGCAATGCAGGCAGTAAAGAACAGTTTGCCCCGATCAAACTACATTCTTCAAGTATCACGATCATATGATGCACTTGCATATTTATGAGCTTATGTCTCTATTTTGCTTATTCAACAGCTGTACAATACTATAAGATCTATTTCACTAGTGGAAGATGCGTGTTAGAGAGACCCGATACAGATTGTAGTACGTAATCAAAGGAAACTCATAGCGCTTTGCCAAAAATTACACGTAGGAAAAACAGAGAGACCCCCTATATCAATTATTATTAATTTACTGTTATACAGCCCTTAATAAGAAATGTTCCACAATCTCATGTGTTAATTCAAAAATACCCAGGTCAATCGGGATCCAAAATGGTAAAGAAAAGCCACCCATCCTTTAGCACCAAGATTACAACTTTATTAACAGCTCTGATTGTGCTACAACCTTTTTATATTTTTCCATGTGGAGACTCATAAGTTTTAAGGGTCTCTTTAAGTTATAACTTCAGTCTTTCCATCAGGTGTTGCTATTTGCTAGTAACACTGGATATAATATTAGTGAGATTTCCATCACAAAATAATTATTTATTTTGAAATGTATATTTAGGAGTCACAGCAATTGAAACAGTAGAAGCTATAGTAACAGTCAGCAAACTTCAATTGAAAACATGCTCCTCAGTGAAAAGAAAATCAAACAGTAAAGAAAATGACTGAAATATTACAAAAAAGAAAAAAAAGTAACTGAAAATCATATTTACCGTGTTCCAACACCAATGAGTAGATTTGCTTTTTTAATTAAAGAACAGCACAGGACTTTATTTTTAATTAGAGAGATAAGCTATGGCTGCTAAATAAACAATAATACTTTTTTTCATTCACCAAATTTAATTTAATTTAACATTTTTTAGCAGGTTTACACTTATTTATTGCTGGTTTTTTAAAATAAGATTACAATAATTAATAGGAATATATTACTAATAAGAATACAATTAAAAATTGGCTTAAAATTTTGGAAAGCTATTATCTATCTTTACAAATAAAATTGCAGTTGACTGAATTTGTGCAATGATCAATGAAGCAAAACAGACAACAGACAAAAGACTTTCAATGAAATAAAAGAAAATCTTTGTCATGTACAATGGTCTTGTAACCTTTCATCACAAGAAAATACTTTTCTTAAGCAGTGTCTTGGAAATCTATAAATTAATGTTTTCTGCTTAATCTATTAATCAAAATAGCACCAAACTGCACAGTAATCGAGCAACCTGCCAATATTTAGTGACTGTGGGCCTATAAACACCATCCCATAAGAAGTATATTAGAATTGTAACTGTAAGACCATCTTCACACAGGTGAATGCTTCTTAAGAAGATGCTAAGGAAAGCTATTGAAAATATTAACACTCCATTAGCATAACAAAACATGTCTTAATAATACACAGCTCAGGCCAATAGATTTGCCTGAGCATAGGTTGCACCTGAAGAGAAGGCGTATCTTAGGGAAATTAGAAAACACACAGGCATTAACTATAAGAGGTTCAGGAAGTGTACAAAAGTATAAAACAGTGGTGCCAGTAAGGCTGGGCGCTATGGCCAAAAACATTATCACGATAAACATTTTCATATCAGTCGATATTGATAATTATCACGATAAATGTCAAATCATTATTTCTTTCGAGTTTAAAGGCAGATTTTTTCTCCTGAGTGAAAGTTGAAGAAACCAGACAGTTAATTGGTAAATTAAACAACTCTTTATTTTAAGAACACAGCAGGGTTTTAAAGTTGCCTTATTTGTCTTGATACAAGCTGTCACATATACCTTATATACTCCTTACATACTATATACTGACATGCTATATACTTATTGGGTATTTGAAAGTACTGTAATTGTTTTTTGACAGGACAGCATGTTGGCACAGTGGCTAGCATTGCTGCCTCACAGTGCTGGGGCCCTGGTTTTCTGCATGGACTTTATATGTTCACATGGGATTTTGCCAGGTCCTCAGGTTTCTACCCACAGTCCAAAGACATACTGGTAGGCTAAATGGTGTCTGGGAAAACTGGCCCTGGTGTGAGTGTGTGCGTGTCTGTCTCTGCGTATGTGCAATGGACCGGTGTCCTGTCCAGGGGGTACCCTCTCTTGTGCCCGTTACTTGGGGGGATAGGTTAGGGCGCCACTGTAACCATGAAGAATTGGAAGAAGCAGTTAGAAAAGGGGTGGATGTTTTTGGAGAATATAAAATACCATACAAATGGTTTTCCACACAGGAAAAAATGTGCCATAATTTAACCCTTGCCACATACATGTACAAAGAATGTCATTAGCAAAACTACATATTAAATGTATTAAAAAAAATCTTGTTTACAACATTCTCAAATGCCAAAACTCTGGTGAGTCTTGATCTGAGAAGCCTGAAGATGAAATTTCGATCACATAATAATAATGTAATGTAAGAACGATAATGTTGCTTTATTAGCCCTATACAATTTCTTGCATTAGGAATTTGTCTTTTCGCATACCCCAGCTTGCTCTCCATGAGACACACAGACAGGGAGAGAAGCTTGGGGTCAGAGCGCAGAGTCAGCCATTGTACAGCGCCCCTGGAGCAGTTGGGTTTAAGGGCCTTGCGCAGGGGCCCAACGGAATAGGATTCCTCTGCCAGCTGTGGGATTTGAACCGGCAACCTTCCAGTCACAGGCACAGATCCTTAGCCACAGAGCCACCACTCCGCCCCATATTGTCTGTATGGGACTTCATGCTCAATCTGGATTTCTTGAGGATTTTTTCTTCTCATGGACCTAGTAAAGTTTGTTTTTCCCCAAACTCTTCTGGTCACCACTGCCATCAGACGTCTCTGTATCTTCTTCCTCTCTCATTTAATATCTGTGCCTTTCACCTGCTGGCAAGCAGTGGTTCCATGGTGGAAAATTTAACTTCAGCGAAATGGCAGCTTCTTATGAGACTAAGTTCTTCACGCATGTTTTCCATCAGCACTGCTACTTTAGATGTGACTTAGGGTTAGGGAGATTTTATTTTATGTTGATCACATATTGATCTAGAGTGGCACTGACACACAGTATATTTCTGCTGATGTTTCCTGTTTTATTATGAAAGTGAAATTCAAAGACAGTTAAGAGTACCTAGTGTTTATTCATGGACTGTGGGACCTGACCAAGTAATTTGTTCCAATCTATCTATAACTGCAAATGAAGAAAAAAAACAGTTTCACAACAATCGTGATATTGTATTCTTTTGTGTTTCAAATATCTTTTAGTACTCTTTCACATTAGTTGTACAATCCAACAGTATAAAATAAACAGGTCTGGCATTGAACCTCACACCTGAAGAAGGCTCCATGGCCGAAACGTTGTGTTTTCTTTCTTCTTTTCAGCATGGAATAAACCTATTACTTGTTCCTTTGAAGCCTACGCATGCTGATGCAGCTACCCACCTGAACAACATTAACCATATGTATGACTTTCCATTTGAAGATATTAAAGTTAAATAATGTAATCACAAAAGATACTACACACACAAAAAGCATTAGTTCAATAATGTGTTTGCTGAAATCAAATATGATTTGATGAAGATTATGACAGAAAACACTTTTTCCACTGAAAGAAGGCATTTAGTTTACATCTGTAGCCCTAAAAATTTTCTATGTTCTTCAAGACAAGCATTCATACAACTGTAGTTGCCATGCAAAGATTTTTTCTAATGAATACAGACACATCAAATGTCACTGCAAATTTAGAAATCACACAATTTAAAAGTGTCATTACATACAGAAACAACTGGAAATCTCCAGTAAGTGTTGGTTGTTAATCAATCATAATTATAGTTTTCAGTTGTATGATTTGAACCATAGTAAAGCATCTCCAGTTAGTGTTCCAGGCCTGCTATGTCCCCATACACTCAAGCACTGCTGACAATGAAACCAGCACCCTTACATATATTAAAGATTGGGCTGGTTCAATATTATCAATATTATTTGCAAGTGATGTGGAAGCCGCTGACTGTGTGTATTTGATTTTAGAGAAGGGTAAGTCTCGAACTCTACTATCAATATTCTATCAGGACTACACACATCACGAAAGTAGGCTAACACAGGAAATGACCAGGCTGCATTTGTTCACAGGGATTCAGAAACTCCTATTCCAGAAAGACACCAAAGCCAAAATTATTCTTAGACTAGGCTCACACCAACTCTAAAGGATCAGCTAATTTCTTTCTATATCTCTCAAATGACAGGTTTCTGCCTTACAGACTTCCTGTGGAATTTGTGTCCCAGACTTATGTCTCTTTATGCCTCCTTTCTCACCTCCTCCTATTTCAATTTCTTGGACGTATTATCACTTTCTGTATCTTTTGTTCTCCTGACCCACACCTTTGCCTCATATTATTTCTCTCTCCCTCATTCTCCAATACACCTGAAAAAGACTCCACTGCTGAAACCCAAGTTTCTTTTCCTTTTTTTTGAAGAATAAACATCTGCATGTTCTTCTGAAGCTTGCAAGCTGATGCAGATCCCAACACTAATTCAGGAAATGACTTAAACAAGTAATAAGATCTTGGGAGTTTATGCATCCTTGAATTACTTTACCTTAAAGTGAACTTCTTTGGTGTGGTTTCTAAAAAAAACTACATTCTTGTTCATTCTGCAATACCAAAGCCTTGACAAAAACCTTTACAAGTATTTAACACCAAAACGGGATATTATCAAGGCAGCGGCAATCAAAAAACTTTCTCTAATGAATTATCTGGTGTTTTAGCTGGAATTTGCCAAATCAAACTCCAAAACTAGATTGATAGATCTTAATTTTACCTCTGGTTCTTTATGGCAGTTCCACAACTCTTCTGTTTTTGCCAATTAGCACAAATAACCTTACTGTTTATGTTGGGATTTATGTTGTTGAACGTAAATATTGAGATCTTTACACACGTTTGTCAAGTATGACCAACAGGACACATCTGGCTTTTAAGTATTCACCTATTGATCAAAACAGATAGGGCCTTCTTTGTCTGGTTATGGTATGAAATGTGATCAGAAAGAAACACCTTTTGTTTCAAAACATTACCGTGACCCTATTTCTAAACCACTATCTAAAGATATCTAAATAAGAGCACTATAATTTCACAGTTTCTATACTATAGAGATCAGATAAAGTGCAGCTATACAGTAAGCTTAAGCACAGCAAACCACACAGTGAGGGACAAAAATGAAAAGCATCACATACACAGTAAGATGTGAAAAGATCTGGAAAAGGATGGATAAGAATAGATGGCACTGGTACAAAAGTATAAAGAAAGCAGAAATGAATCAGGTGACGTTACTGACGCATGAGAGAAACAAGACATAATCATCCTTAATCTGCCCCTGTGCATCATCAAATTGATGAAAATTGCAAGAGTGTTACAGACACTAAGGTATCAGCGAATAATACTTTGAAAGCTACACTGACAAACTATTTTCCATAAACATCACTGATAAAGCTGCTGATAAACTGCCATTATAAATTAGAAAAGCAACAGTTTTCTTTCCTAAATAAAAATACAAAAAGGCAAATTAACTCTTAACCCAAAAGATCCGATCTGGAAATACAGTAGTAACAGGATGGCCAAGTCATTTTATGGGTCATCCTTTAAATCATGAATACTTGGAAAACGCAAGTTTTGATCAATTTATTAGGTTACCCAGTTCAGCAGACATCATGAATGGCCAGCTATGGTCTTTGAAAGTTACAGGGTGCTAGGATTTTCATTTAAAATATCTCTAAACCACTTCACTGAACAAACTGTCTGCTACAGCTAATTATATTTTCTAAGTACTTAGAAATTTGTGCGTAAAACCTGTTAGATTTTTGCTCTTCGGGAACAGGGTTGATCACAGCTCTTCTAGTACTTAAGATATAAACATGACTTGTTTGGTATCAAAAGAATGAGGAAACACTGCATTTCATGAATACAAATACAAATCTCAAAACTCTCACAACTCTCACAAGGACACAGCAATATACTGTATTTTACCAGATTCAGTGAATTTTCAAAGAGTTGTGGGCTATTGAGAAGCAACTAGGCCTACACATTGACCAAATGCCTAAGAGGTGGAACCTGACGTCCCAACATCTTGTAGCCTGATCTTAGAAGCTAAGCAAGGCAAGCAGGTTACTGCTGGAAGTGGTACTGGTGGACCAGTAGAAGGCACTATTGCCTCTAGTGCAGAGGCTGTAGAACATTCCTCCTTTATGATGAAAGGAAACACTATGTTACAGGAGCACCCCAAGTCTTTGTTTCTTAAAATAGCTAAATGGATTTTGTCTATTTTCAAAGCACTATAAGCAGAAAAGGCAGTACACATTTCTAGGGAAATATGAATAGTTTGCAACTAATAATTTAGCTTTCAACCCTTACCACATTAAAATATCAAATATGAATCCTTACTACCAGTTTTGCACGAGGTATAATTGTTACTGAGTGTTAAGTTTATCATTAACAAAAACACAATAAATTATAATGTGCACTGCTACAAAAAAGAGAATAAGACAGGTCACAAAACTCAGAACTGATGAGGTTATTAGGAATCAAATTATTCAACATATAATCTACAACTAGAATTGGAAATTGTTTATTGAAAAAATACCAGAAGTAACTTCTAAATGATCTTGTAAATCAGAAGGAATAAGAACAAAGTGCAAATCATTATTAAATGAACCATCCCCACCCTAATCAGAAAGAAAAACAAAAATACACTATTATTGTGCTAAAACATTAGGTCCTTAGAAGTAAAAATTGTACAATGTGTTGAATAGGCTAATGAAATTAATCTTAATGGCAGTATCTGTAAATTATCCATAACCATGCTTAGCATGTATCAATGGTCACATTAACTTCCTGTAACTGGACCTGCATTGAGCATCCTGAGACCAAGCAACAACCTGCCCCAGTTTAATAAATCCAGTACTAAGAAAACAAGCACTTAGTGAATATGCTAATATGCATATTCAGATAACATAGGGGAGAAACAAATGTTGAGCAGAGTTTGATCTGGGAAGAAACATGCATATTATATGGACTATTGCTTACATAGGAATAAAGTAACATTTATGTAATCCTTGAATAACATATACAGACACCTACACTTCAGTGTAATTAAGAGTTTTCTAATGAGTTTATCTTCTCATACCAATAACACAAAAATAAGAGTTGTTGGGTGCCTATATACCTTATAATCAGTCCTTTAAAACTTACTGTACAGAAGAATATTGGCTTTGCTAATATTATATATAATCTGATTTCTAGGACGATTCTGCAGCCTCACAGAACATAACCACTGTCATCATGAATCATAAGTGCAAAGCTGAAAACCTTAAATCTTAACTACACCTACGCCTCTACAGCTCTTCCAGGATTGCAAAGAAGTACAAAACTGAAAACCTTAAGTAAACTACTATATGTCCATGTCCCACAAGTCTTGTTTACCTTTTCTTAGCCTATCTTGCTTTGGTGGGAGTTGCTGGAATTTGTCACAAACGCAACATAATGGCACAGAAATTACAGCTGATGGTAATTCTCACTTGTACACTAACTTTATAACTTTTGTTTGTAAAAGCTGCAGTACTGGAGCTCATTCTCTTACATACGTCCTATATGATGCTTTCAATAGCACAATCATAATGAATTAACCATACAAAACCTCTAGTCATACAGTAAACATCCATTATTTTAACTCGAGCTCTTTATTAATGCAAGTATTAACTGCACTTCCTACTCGTGCCTATTGTTTCTGGTTGAATTCAAGGATTTGTAAGACGATACTTTCACCAGCAATATATAGAGAGAGATTTTTCATTCCCTGTCCCAGTAATAATAGAATCATCTTAATTCCCATTCAAGACAAGCCTCTTACAGATCACTACTTGTTTCTGAGAAACATGACTTCGTTAAGTGCAAAAGGCCCTCGGGCATAAGCGCCCTTCTCTTTTTGCTGGCAGGTACCGTTATTTAAAATGATCTGCAACCCTGAATCAGAACAAAATTCCCCTTACATGTAATTAAACTATTCAAGAGTAATTTCATTGTTACGGTTTACATTTCACATTTCCTTATATTGTATCAATTAACAACACTGCAGTGCAATATCGTGATCTCGGCTTTCATTCGTGCCTTTTGGTAAGCCACGTTAATTGAGTGATGCAGTGCCCAGCTGGAAATAATACTGGCTAAAACCATCGTTACACGCTTCATCATACCGGTATTCAGTAACTTACCTTGGCTTTCTGCAGTGGGGTGAACCGTAAGTCATGCACAAAGGGGTTCCTAAATGGGGGAGCCAGCTCCTTCTTCCCATCTCCACCTACTGTTGAGCACCGTCTGCTGTTTCTCGACAGCCTCATCCTCAGACCTGAGGAAGGAGTTTAATACAACAGCTGCGGCGTTTTACTCGTGTCGCCGCTGCGCAGCTCGCCTATTTTCTCTATTTTCTGCAGATACGCTTTTCTTTATCTCCTTAGCCGGTGGTGGATGCTAGGGGCTGGAGAGATAAAACGCTGATCATCTAAATCGAAGGCGGTAATTACACAACAACGGGTCAAACTAGACGGCTCTGCCTCTCTCTTTTGCTGGTTTCAAAACGAATCCCCCAGCCTGGCTTAGTGTGACTGCAGAACGCATGCGTCCTGTGGTGACGGCGCTGACATCACTCTCCTCTGGAGGTGAGCAACAGCCTGATGCTTTTTACTCACCACAGACAGTATGAAGCGGCTAGCGAGCTATGCTAAGGCAGCATAAGAAAGGAGAGGTCCGCGAACTGTACAGCAGAACAGAACTGAAAATTAAAACGCAAGAAGAGCAAATATGTTGTCGTTAAATAAAGTATGCAGTCAGGGAACTGAATGCATTTTCAAAGGCAAGGTATGCTGTAGTTAGCTGAAGTTTTTAAATTGGAACAAATACGCTTAAATGTGGTGCTGTACTCCAGGGGTTTGAAGCGTTTACTCCTCGCCACCCTTTCCGATTTGAAATTGAAGGGGATATCAGATAAAAGCCGCTTATTTCTGTAGACAATCCCAGAAGCATGGGGCGCAAGGAGAGACTCAACGTTTGACTGGACGCACAAAAGACCCAAAGACGCCACCTTCACTATTTAGCGTACGAACATGCAAAAATCCTAACAAAAGGCACCCACCCGAGACCATGACCCAGAGGTGAGAGTCAGCGGCACTGACTGCCCCACCGCTGCGCCACCCCTCGGAAGGTTACGATGAAAAGTTACCCCTGCACATTGCGTTTTTTTACCTACTGTATGTACCTACAGTATGGTTTAGGCTGTTTATAACTGATAGTAAACTTTTAAATCACAACAGAATGTTTTACTATAATATAAACGTTTAGTTACAAAGTACTGTAGTTAAATGCTATCGTTTGTACATATTTGTATTTTCAAAACTAGTTTTGTATTTCATTACATCTATTTCCTAAGACTTTCAAACATTATATACAATTGTAATATATTTTTTAAAACGATTAAAAACACTACAGCAACAGTGTACAATATAGACTTATTTGAGTAAATCTGATTTAGTGACCCCCTAGCAGAGACTTTTTTAAGTCTGTAAATATAAAAGGACATTTCAGTGGTTCCTCACTAAATAAAAGCCCTCTACAGTAGGATAATGTTTTTGATACGGTTTTCTGTTTTTTATCCCAAGTCTCAGATATACAGTAAAATATAAACAAAAGCAAACACATACAGCAATCTAACATGGTTTGTAGTGGAAGTAAACATTTAAGCATACCTTTCCATGCAAATATATTGTAAGTGAACAAAGTGCCTAATATTCACAGCTTCAGAACTGCCTTTGTATGTCTGGTTGCCTTGTTTTAAGTGCTGTGCATCTGGAATTTGTATACAAGGTTACTAAGGTGCTAGTGTTTCACTGCATTTTAACAGCTTTGTTTCCTTACCTGTTTACTTATGGTTAATACTTCAGATGTCATATGTTTTATACAGTTGTTACATTTATAGTAAGTTCCACAGTAACCAACAGTGAATTTGAGAAATTTCCATTTGTACCCTATGACATGCTAATTCTAAATCTAAATTCAATTGTGATGCTAAAGGGTACAGAGAAACAGGTTACTAAAAATGGAATATGTTGTTGAAGAAGTTCAATTGTCATCTAATGTAGCTGGTCCTTGGTTACTTGGTATACTGAAATTTTAACTATTCACACAATTTCATCTTATAAATGTTCGTTTGGATTTAGATATGAGCTAAGGGCCAGGCCAGTGTTTTAATGTTGTTCTGTGTCAAGGATTCTTGCCTGTAATTTGCAATATGGACTTGAGCATTGTCATTCTTAAAAAATAGGACAACGTTGACATGTCAATAATGCCATAACAATTAATTGCAGACCTTCATCAGTGAAAGTCTGCAATTTCTTCAGTTGTCTCATTTCAGGATACAGAAGTAATTTGCTATGTTGTCTCGATATGTTCGAATGACTGTCAGTGCTTTTTACAGAGAAATATTTTTCAGCAAGGCAAACAATGAGCTTCCATTGTCTGTTATGAGTTGCAGTGGTATGTTGCCCACTTCAGTTGACTCCTTCAATGCATTTGGTTTAAATGTGCCAATATCAGGGCAAAGGCAAAGCAACTTCATTTAATCAAGTTGGTGCCATGTTGTATACACAGTCTATTATTGTATAAGAAACACCAGCCTCTGCTGTCTTCCTACTGTTTTTTAAGGGAAGGTAAAGGCAGGCAGAAAACAATCATGAGAACAGATAGTAGTTCAGTCTGGCTGTGGCATTACATGTGGTTTGGAATACTGCTAAAAGGTTATGGTTAATGGGTGTTTATTTGTAGTTTATAATCAGATTAGTGGCTTATTTTTTCTATACAAAACTACTGCAAAATTCAACCTGTTCTTAGTTTTATGCATCTGAGAGTCGGCATTTTTCTTTTACAAATATAAAGCTAGTTTAAAATATCCATCCTTTACCATTCAGCAACACATTACACAAGATAATATTTTTGATTATTTTTATGAAGAAAAGATTGCAGTGCTTGCTGGAATGTCTGACAATAAGAAGTTGGATCCTTATCAATATGCAAGTTACCCATTTCCTTTTACATTTGATCCACCCTATAATTTGTGTACTGAGCATGTTGTGCACTTTCAAGTCCAAAAAGTTTAGTTTGAGATCTGAAAAAATAACTACTTCAATTGTTGATGAACCTAGCAGCTTTTTTTAAATAAAAAATCTAAATACTATAGCACTTGAACGTGCTGCCAGTTTGATTTCTGAATAAGCAGACAAAGGATATCAGAGTAATGCTTTTAATTAAATCCACTGAATGTCCAATGCCCTGTCTTCATCCTGGAAGATAGGTGCCAAGAACAGGAGAAGGGACTCAGTAGTAACTGCAGTAACTCCCACTAGTAATTGCTGGGAGTATCAGACACAGACAGGAACACCCATGAAAAAAATAAGCATACCCTTAATAACAAAGGCATTTTTCATTAATCAGATTTTCTGTCTTTTAATGTAGTTATCCCACAGTATGAGTTCAACTCCCTGGCAGTTCTAAGTACCCCTCTTTGTCAAATAGGCAAAAACAAGTTCACCTTCACTTCAGTGCCATCATACCATTGTATTGTCAGTCCTCCTCTCCTGGGGCTCATCAGATTAAACCATCCTGCTGTAAAGCTCTTGATCTCTCAATCCTTGGGAGACAATACAGTTTCTCACAAACTATATCCCTGTGCTTCTACCCATGGCTGTAGCTGTCCCACTGGGGACTCATTAAGATTCTACCACAACAGGACACTGCAGACCTATTCCCTGGCTTTTTCCTGAACACCAGGTACTTATTGTATTATGTTTATTTTGTTTATTATTGTATTATGTTGTATTATAGCTCTGTTTCCAGGCACTCTACCTCCCTGGTTGTAGTTTTCTCTAAGGTAACTTGGCTAGAATCTCCTCTCTGAGACTGGACCTTTAGGGGACATTCTGGGTTTACCTACTAGCTGTGATTAACTTTGGCTGCACAGGGACTGATTCCAGGTGCATGTCTCTACAAAATATCCTTCTTCAATTCAATAAAGGGGACATCTTGTGCAAATGCTCATCTAACAGCCCTGTATAGCATGCACCCAGGCCTGAATCCTAGCCTCAATTGTTACTGCAATATAAATCCTAGTCCAGCAGATTTGGAGCCACTGGGGTATTTGTACATCTACACGTGGTTTTCTGAAGCAAAGTGCAGTACCTTTGGATACTCAAGCAGGAATAAGACCAATGCAAAGGTCTCACAGTCTTCACTTTTTCACCATTTTTAATCTCAACTCAGTTTCAGTTGATCACAAGGCCCTTAATTCAGAATAGTTGCCAATCTTCTTCCGAACCTGAAACTGTCTGGTTTCTTCATGCTGACCAAACCTGAACAAGATCCCATCCAAGAACAAGTAGACATAACAGTCCTGGCCTGGCTTCTTCATGGACAGTCTTTCAGTCTGTTTTGTGGGGGCTGCAACATTTCTTCCCATCTTAGCTGCAAGGGATTTTGCTGTCAGTGCCATCCTATGTTTCACAGCTGCACAGTATTTTGTTTTTGATAATAATAACTAAATTCTAAAAAGTAGTAACACTATACAGAAAACTTTTATTTGCTGTGTATAAAACATAATTAACCTTTTTCAAGCTAATGTGTTACAAATTTCCTGCCTGTGTCTTAGCTTTCTTCAGGATAGCCTACAGAGTTCTGAATTTATGCAGCTCAGGCACAGAGCAGCTTTGAAACTAAACTAGTATTCCGTGAAGTTGGCTTTCTTTACTTTCTACTGCTGGCATTATGTGATCTGCCAGGTTCAACATTGTGTTCAGGAAATACAAATAAGGATCTGTTCTTTTTTTTTTTTTGGCTGTTTGCTCATTACCACCATCACAGAGTATGGAGTTTTCTTGTTTTGTTTAATGAAATACAGATATCAGTGTTCTCTACATGAAAATGACAACAAGCACTATTATTATTAATTAATTTGGAGACATATAACAATTTATCAAGCTGATTTACAAGGACTTTAGTTCTTAAAATGTGTTATATTTGCAAAGAAAAAAGGGAAATCACAGAATCACAGTTATATAGCTAAGTGCAATGAAAATGAACATTTCCATGTTTACATTTCACACACTTTAAAGATAATACACAGCAGCATTGCAATGTAGTAATGTACAATAAATGAAAAGCAGAAGAAAATAAAATGTTCAGTTAAATAATGTTACACCAATACAGAAAAGTACAGGTCAGAAGGTATGTTGTAGAGTACCACATTATTGAATCTAGAAGAGTACTCTGAATTGCTTAGTTCTGAGGAAACTGAAGATGAAGCCCTGATGTGCTATGGTAATTGTCTGCACTACAAGTGGGAAAGGAATCCATAGTGTAAAATTGAGCTGCTGTCGTTCTATTATTTATTTGTTTCTACCCATGATTTACTAATTTCAAGATTCCTGTGAACAAATCGAGATTTACTATTTGGCAAATTTACTATTAAATGTATTGCATTTTAAAAAGCAACTTCACATTCATTGTTCGAAACAGAGGTGTACATGTGGCATTGCTAGTAAAAAGAGTTATTAAATTCACTATATATTAATATAAATTGCTGGCTGATAAAAATTAGTCCGCAGTTCATGTTTGTCATATCACTGATAATAGATGCCAAATGACTGTGATGTCAGATCCTGGTCCTGAAGGGCAGGTGTGCCTACAGGTTTTCATTACAACTCAACTTGTAATAAGCTAAACCACCTGATTAGTGGCTTAACTGGACTAATCAACTTCTCACAGCTCATCAGGTGCTGCTGCATTAAAGAGACCTTGAAAATCTGAAGATACACTGGCCGTTCAGGGCCAGGTTTGGACACGTCCGCCATATGTCTTTACATACATTACAAAATGAATGCTGTGTATTTCTGAATATACTTAGATTTGGTTTTGATAAGCATGTCAATACAAGTTTGACTATACACAAGAATTTACCTTCACTGGATTTACAACTAAAACTAAGCAGAATGCAGAGAAGCTAAACAAATTGTCTCTGCTGAGTCCGTTCAAGCTGTGTCTTGCAGCTTCCTCATCCTTCACAGAGCATAAAAATGACGATTCTTTATTTCAGCAGACGTGTAGCAGACATTATGAGGGAGCATAAAAAATGAGGCCAGCATATCACCAATTCTGTGCTCTTCTTAACAAATGCATGATTATGAGAGTGAATCTTGTTTATAATGTGGCAATGTGAAATTCTTGACTATATTAGCCTGTATTGGAGATCGATAATGTGCTGAAAGCATTACACTGAATAAAATTTAGAATCATATTTAAGTCACACCTGTGTCTATAAAATCATTAATCATCTCGTCTTTTTATTTTCTGAAATTTCAGAGACTAACAATATTTAAGCCATTATGAAGAAATAGCACAGCTGTTTCTCATCTTCAAAATGCAATTCTTTGCATCTGGTATACATCGCCTGATGTATAATACTTCAGCAAATGGTATTTAAACCAGTTATCTGCAGCTTGCATGACATGTTGAACACCCAAGAGGAAACCAAACAGTGAAACCATGTCTGTGGTAACAAAATCCAGATCCTTAAAAAAGGTTAATACATTGGAGAACAAACTAAAGGCACTCAATGGGCTTCAAGAGACTGATGATCTGACAAAGCAAAGATTCAGAGAAGTGTGCACCCTAGATTGTCAGAAAAACAAAACAAAGAAATGGACTGCGTGAAGCTGGTCCCAGGTGGAGAAAAGAAAAATAAATTTCCCCAACCCATCCAAACAATACTACCCAGTGACGCATCTCTAAACAACTTTGCCAGGACCTGAAATCGGACAAGGGAGCCCAAGGCCAAGACTCCTCCAGTGGTGACCAGAAAACTCAATCACTGGTCTCAACTAAGAATTCAAAACATGACTTGTGTGTAGACTGCATTAGAACTAAAGACAATGGAATTACTGGTACTAAGGTGACTGATCTCATCAAAAGAGTTGACTCCTAGCTAGGGCAGGCAAAGCCCCTGTTGTTATTATCCAAGTGGGCACAAATGACATTAGATTAATATGTTAGGGCTGTGAAGATTAAAGATCTCTCCAAGCTCATTGTTTCCCATTTCACCTCTGACGGCCATGACCACTCTAATCTCTCCGTCTGTGTTCTCAAAGACGGTTTTCCGAACTCGTACATCAGAAAGACTTCAGAAACCAAAATTATCCTGCAGCTAGGATCACACCTTCCCCCTTCTCTTAACGACAGACTTTCATTTCATTTCATTTCACACCTCTCTACACCTATTCTGACTTCACACCTCTTGATTGGCCTCTCTTTCTGTCCCCTGCTCCCGCATCTCGCTCCTCCTCTCTCCCAGGCTTTGTTCTCCTGCTACATTACCTTTGCTTACTGCCTTGTCTTTCTCACACCTGAAGAAGGCTCTATAGCCGAAACATTGTGTTTTCTTTCTTCTTTTTTTCAGCATGAAATAAACCTATTACTTGTTCCTTAGATTAAGCAGCACACTTTCCACAAGTCCAGCCTGGCAAGAAACTGAAGAAGAGGACTAGAGAAAAAAGTTTTTTTTCTTAGACAACTTACTAGCACCAGCCAAAGGTGAACAATTATGAAGATTCCATATGTTGACTTAATCCATCAACACAACACACAGATAAGGGCATGGGGCCATTTAAAGCTATTTTGTGAGTTAATGGGTGATATGTTTGAAAGCTAATTTGCAAGATTAACTTGCAGAAATTTAATTGGCTCAACTATTTATTCCTCATAGCCACCCACCTCCTTACCGACAATGTAATCACCAGTATAATAATGCAAAAAGGGAACAAGATAAATGCAATATTTCAAATGACAGGACTGAAAAGCCACAGGCATTTCTATTTTAAAAATGCATTACAAGTAGAATTTTTTCAAAATGTATGTAGTTTTGTGTGCATATCTAAAATGCAATGTAAAAAGACAGTTTATGAATTTTACTGTTTTCATACCCAAAATATTTTGTAAATGTTTTGTAATGGCCATAAACACTAAGAAATGTTAAATGACAATTAGCTTTATCCCTATAAAGAACTATTTACAGATCTTTATCTCACCATTCTCCTAAATCTGATTAAAGATTTTAACAAAAAGTACTTTCATGCTTTTGCATTTGAAAAATAGGACTCTTTTTACAATGTGAAGATTTTTTTAATGTAATATGTGACACTTTAGTAAAGAGATGTACTTAGTGATATACTTTCAGATTGCAGGCATGACAGTGGGAGATATAGGATTATTTAGTGTAGTTTCTGTTTGAACAGAATCAATATTTAGAGCCCTGGGCTTTCTCTCACTTCTGGATAAATCTTCTCAGATGCACATCTGTTTAAGAGAGATATTTTATTAATGGAGCCGAATCAGCTATTGGCATGGTTTCAATAACTATTCAATATAATGTTTTGCATTATTGTGGGCAGTGTAATCTATTTACAAAATTCTCTAATCAAACATATTAGAAAAAAGTCTTTTCTGCCATTAAAACAGGGTTTTCTGTTGTGTAAAACCCTACCTGAGGTGAAGTATAGATAACTTGTAAGTGCTGTATTTAAAAAAATACCTTTTTTATCATTGTCCTCAAGGTCTTTTTACATTTGAAAATGTAAGATAAAAGCAATCACTTATGTAGAATAAAGAGTCAATTGCATGAGTAATTTGAATAAAAGAGTATATTATATTTGGGCTTGAGTGACGCAGTGTTGCTACTGTATATTCCATGCAAAGAAATGCTTGATTGGCTCTTTTGGTTCTCCAACCAACAGCACAACAGCTTGGAGAACCTACTGTTCTGGATGCCAGCTGTGTCTCCTCTGAGAGCACTGAAGTAATATTAGTTAGAATTGGGATTGGTGGAGTCATGGACAATATATTGCTCATTCCTGATTGCCAGTACTAAAGACCAGGAGTAAATCTTGTTTCTATGTTCCACCTTTTTCTGAAATGTAATCAGCTTTAATTCCAGATCACTAGAAGAAAATGAATGTACTTGTCCAAAACCATATACAAAATTGTACACCACACTCTGTTGATGCTGACAAAAGTTGTGCACCTCAAAGTGTCTTTTTACACAAGTGTCCACCATTACTATGAGAAAGGCATTAAGATATCTCATTGCAGTACTGTCCCACATGCACAAAAACACAAAACACTTTGAATTAATATACTCTCTACATGTATTAGTTCTCTTTTTTATGGTGTGAGCAAAATGTATGTGTTCAGTCATGTGTTGATTCACATACAATACTTACTGTAGGTTTGAAGTCCCAGAATGATTTAATGTTCCATTACTGTAAATAATTCAGGTCCTCTTTATGTTTACCCCATCAAACACAAGCTTGTGCTGAGTTGACTAAAAGGGATCAGAATGAGTCTGAAGGTTATTCTGGCCTATGCTCTTAACCTGGCATGTACTATATTATACTAGAGTCAGTTGTGAATATAGGACTGCTCATGGAGACAAATTTACCTGATGGACTGGTGTGGCTGTTTCATGACCTACAGATAAATCCAGTCTTACCAGATAGACTAGGACTCCCATAATATTTCTGAAACATGAGCAGCTCTCCTATGTGTCCCATTTTCAGGTGCCAAAAAGCAGATGTTACTAATACCATAGAAGAAACAGGGTTGACCTTCATTCTCCAGAGTCACAGCTTTAGTTTCACTCATTAAAACTTGCAGAAAAGAAGTGGTTAAGGTGATTTTGTTAATTTAGCACAAGTCAAGTTACCTGTTCTGTGAGGTCATATTTTAACACCAAGACAGAATTAAGTTTAAGTGGGCTTTATGGAGGTTTAAGTTTTTGAGGTTTAAGTTTTGCTTGTGGTCTATATAACAAAAACCAAAACATGGCTGTGTACACTGCATCTTCTACTGTACATGCATAGCAAATGAAGGTTTGTTTTTACCTGCGGCTCAGAAGCTTCAATGTGAAAGTTTTAAATATCAAAATAATAACCGACAGTCATTTTCATGGACTCTGTGGATGATTATTTCAATACCCTCACACACAATCATGGTATAGTACTGTATACTGTATATGACCAAAAACAAATAAAAGTCTGAACAAATTAACCTCTTGCTACTAGCTCTGGTTGTTCCACCTGAAAACAATGGGTTTTTGTGATAGAAGCTGTGATATACCAATTACGTTTAAAGAACACAATTTGAATGAAGTGCATGGACACTAAAAAAATATTGAGCAACTGCACAGCATTTTAAGGATAATGACACATTAATTAATTCAGTCTTGCAGGCTTTATAAGTCTTAGCTTGAATGTCAATGACAGCCTTTAATAAAATCCTCTGATATGTTCATCTGATTTTTGACATTGTAGAGCATTATAAATGAATCAATGTTGGAACAGACACCAAATCTTGTTAAATGTTACCTGAATTGATGGAGCACATCAAAATCAAAATCTGAGATAAAAAAGTTAATTGTTGTGATTTTAGCAATAACAGGGCTTCACTTAACAAAACAGGAACATCACAAGAGCTAAATAAACAGCAATTTCTTGACCTCAGGTGCTTATGTCTTTAAGTTTTAAGTTTTAAGTCTTTAAGTGATGTTTGTTTTTGCATAGTTCCCAAGGTATTTCACATACAGTATATGCTAGGGACAACTCCATCCGTCACCGAAACACCTGCCTGTTCTATAGTACAACAGCTATTATGTGCCAGCAGAGCCACTAGAACAACAGATTAGTTGGAAGTGTGAGAACATGCTTTACCAATTGAAGAAAGGGGAAATTTGGGGAGTGTCGATTCTGAAATTTGTTATTAAGAAAAAAAAACTTTTGATTACTATCAAAAATATTTTAACTGAAGTATACATAATTACATTTTCCTATCATAACACTGAAACATGCTTAAAATGGCTTTCCATTTTTATTTATTTATTTTTATATAATGTTTTTTTTTCCAATTGCCTTTTGTGTAGGGTGACAAAGTAGCATGGTGGTTAGGGCTGCTCCCTCACAGCTCTTGCTTCTTGGTTCTGATTTCAAATTGAATTGCTCAATTTTTTAGTCCTGCCTTGTTCCCTGTGCTTCTAGGATAAGTTATAAGTTGTGACCCTCACCAAAGGTTAAGTTGCTTTCCGTTAGTAGATGGACAACAGTAGTCTAGATTTAAATGTTGGTCAGGTATCAATCGAATGTAGACTTAGAAGTTCCTTGAAAAGACTTTATGAATCTAATTGTATTATTACTATTATTACTTAGCTCCTAGGAGACATTGTCTCCAACACTAGGAAAAAAATGTGTTGTAGTTTGGACGTATTGTTGCTGCCATCTCGTGTATATAGCAGAAATAGCAGTTACCATAAGGACCTTCCATTTTAGACTCTTTCTGATGGTTGAAGCCTGCCACCTAGTGGTCTATAATGTATTTACTGCATTCGAGTGCTTAGTCGAGTATTCTGGAATTTAAGATACACAGTATTCAGGATGAAGTGCCTGTTGATAATGGATAGAAGAAAAAATGCATACAGCTGTTGTCAGTTTCCATGTTGTCAATACTTTATTGAATTTCATAAGTGCTTATAATAGGTGCTGTATTTTAAGGTGGTTTTAACATCATATTGATGGATCCTCTTGTAAGAAAGCCTCTTAACAGACCTTTGAAAACGTAGTCCTTTTTAGAAAACAGTACAATTAGTACGGGATTTTGAAATTTAATCATTATTACAGTGAACATACTTGGTGTATTTCTGTCAATATCACATTGCTACTGTACTAACAGCATGCTTTTCAATACTCTAGGGATAGAACACCTCTCTATTTTCTAATAGAAGTTGTTAGCAGAGCAAGAAAGCTATTGATTACAGATCTGGGAATTTGCTGTATTCATAAAAACTGTTAAAATTAAAAGTAACACATACTGAATCATGAAATTTTGCAGCAGAAGTATCTTTGTTGACTCGATGAAGATGCAGAAAAAAGGATAAGCATGATGATGGAAGTCCTTACTTGATATTTCCCCAGATTATTATTCCTGACCACGTATTTTTTTAGTGGTGTACCTGATGAAATTGTTGGGGTTTTCTCTTGAATATCCAAAATAATTATTTAATTATTGATTATTAGTTTACATTTTTTAGAATCTTTTTTAATGCTATAACAGTGTGTGCGCATTAAAAATCCCAGAGCGTTTCTCAAAAAGAGTAGGGGTGTTTCCCCAGCATCCTGGCCAAATTTCCTATCGGCCTTTACCAATCATGGCCTCTTAATAATCCCCTCTGTTCTCCTCCCCACTGACAGCTGATGTGTGGTGAGTGTTCTTGTGCACTATGGCTGCCAGGTGGATGCTGCACATTGGTGGTGGAGGGGAGTCCCTATTACCTGTAAAGTGCTTTGGGTGAGGTGTCCAGAAAAGCACTATACAGTATAAGTGTAAGTAATTATTATTATTAAATGGTTTTAAATACTATTCTAATAAATCTTGCTTTATTTAAAAAATAGTATACATTATGGGTGGCATAGTAGTAAGCACTGCTGCCTCACAAATCTGGGGCCCATGCTTCAATTCAGTTTGTATGTTCTTCCTGTTTTTGTGTGGGGTTTCCCCTGTGTGCTCCGGTTTTTCTCCCACAGTCCAAAGATATACTGGTAGATTAACTGGGTTCTGGGAAAAATGGCCCTGGTGTGAGTGTGTGCAGGTCTGTGCTTACAGTATGTCAACATTGCATACATTGCAGGGTGTTGCCCTGCAATGGTGTGGCCTCTCTTGCAAGTTGTATTCCGCCTTCTGCCCAGTGCTTGCTGGGACAGGCTCCATTTCCCTCGCAACCCTGAATTGGATGACACAATTAGAAAACGCATGAATGGAGTATTATTTAAAATATAACTGCTTGGAAACATCAACAATGAAAAAGATCCTTCAAGCTGTGAGACAGACAAACCATCCAAATATATAAAAAGCCCCCTGAGAAAGACACCAATTGGGAGGAAATTGAAGAACTTGACTAAACCCTCTGTGAGCATGGAATGGAAATGGAAACTCCATACAGGCAAACACCCAAGCAGGAATTGAACCCAGGACCCTGGAACTGTGAACCAGTAGTGGCACTCACCAAGCTACTGTACTTTGAAGAGCTTCCTGCTATTTTTTTTTTAGTGCAAATGCTCGGATTATATTTTAAGTATACTGTATGTGTGCAGGGGTATTTTGAAGTTACTGTATATATTTTAGGACATACAAATGTGTGGATTGTATCAATGTAACTTTCTACATACCACATATTTTATTAAAATAAGAACATTAGATATTTTACTCTGTTGTTGTAATAAACTATTGCACATATTTTAATGGCAACAAATGTGGGCAATTTTAAATACCTTTCAACACACTCCCTGTGCAATACATTGCATTACACAGAGGCCACATTTGTTCTTTCAACCCTTCCTCATGTCTTTTTCTCTGTAGTTGTGAGAATTAGCTCAGAGGCTTTTCTAAACCTACAGTGTTCCTTTTGAAGTGCAAAAATCAAAACTGAATACATTATTTATGGAGGGGTTATTTTAGGGCATTGTGTAAACTGTAAATGACCTCTATACAAAGGTTATTTTGCATTCTAGGTCTACATAACATTTTTTTTTCTTTCATATCATTCTATTCATTGCCTTAAGGCTGATTTTCATGGCTTTAATTTGTGATATTTTTAAATCACTAGAGCTATCTCATTACTGTCATTTTATTTATATTTAAAGCACTATTGCCTTTCTTCACATAAATTGTTTCTTCATATACATTTTTTCACTTAAATGTAATTAAATAACCTTATTTTCACATGGTTTTACTGGAAGTATACTTTTCTCTTAATTTTGTAAGATTGAGGAACAGACTTGTTCTATGTTTAATTGAGATTTAAAATTAACAACATGAGAAAATATAAAATTACAAAATAACACTTAAATCAAAATCTTGTTCCTCAAGTTGCTAATATCCCATTATTTTCCCTCAAGTTAATTGACAAAGTATCCTACTGGACAGCTATCTATAATATGGTTTGGAAATTTTCTTACATCCTCAATTCTCTGTAAAAATGCTGATAAATGATTGCTTTACTGCAGTTATCCAAGGGCTATGAAATATACAGTATTTTGTAAATACTAAAAACATGAAATCAAAAGATAAAGGCACTATACCACTTTGTACTATAGAATAATAAATGATTATCAATAATCAATAATCTGAAACTTTTCCCTGTCTGTGTTGCATATTACAGCGTACTGTGATTGTATTGCAAAACTGAGTCGGATCAAAAGTTTTAAGAAAACCTCTTCTGCTGAGTAAACTCTCTCAATTTTGTCATTTCACTTGCAAATATATGTATGTCTACAGTTGACATTAACTGATTGTTGTGACCCAACCTCCACACTGGCCTGAAATGCACGATCATTTAAACACCATTTTTCTAGCATTTTTCAGCTGAATAAAAATGTGTCTAAAAAAGACATATCATTGAGGACAATTCGTTTCCAAGAGCTTTTTTCCTATTTGGTTTTGATTGTTTTAGACCCATGCTCTTTGAATTGAGCAGCATTTTCAGATTTGATGACAGGAGGGGTTCAGAGACAGATTTGCAGGAGTGCTGTCACGAGTATAGTCCCTCCTCCTTAAGGGTGCTCCAGCCCTTTCACTTCAGACTTAATTCTGTGCACCTGACCCCTTTTCCCAGCCCACCTTAAAAGCCAGGCGCTGACGTTCATCCTGGCTCTGCATCTGGTTTCCGCACCGTATGAGTCCGGGACCTGGAAGCGCCTGGGCCCGTTAAGGTTTTAACCTCTGTTCCTGTTCCTTGTCCACCGGTTCTGACCCGGTTCGTGTTTTTAATTCCTTGTTTGGATGGATCTCCTGGCTATGGACTTTCTTGCGTTTTTGGATTCCCTCTCTGGATTACTTTTGGATTGTTTGCCTCGGCCACACCTCCCCCGTGCAACAGCGCACTTTGGACACGTCCCCCCTGTTTTCAGCCCCGTATTCCTGCATGACTTTTTCCTAGTGTTTCCCCACTTCTTCGGATTGTGTCGTCCGCATAGGGTCCGGAAAGAACTGTTCGTTACAAGTGCTCTGTTGAATCCCCAGCTAGGGTTAGGGTTAGGATTCCCACAACACCTAGATATTTTTTACGCTCATTTCTGGATTGTGGGTCTCAAGACAAATTTAGGATGAGAGATAATTTATAAGAGAAAATTATTACTTATCCTAAATTTGACTTCGGACCCAAAATCCAGAACTGAGCGTAAGAATTGTCTAGATTGTGTAGGAATGCTAACCCTAACCCTAGCTTGGGATTCAACAGAGCACTCCTGCAAATCTGTCTCTGAACCCCTCATGTTATCAAATCTGAATAAAAAATGCTCAAACCAATACATATGAGTCTAAAGCAATCAAAACCATTGAAAATAGGTCTTGAAAACAAATTCTCCTCAATGATGTGTCTTTTCTAGACAAATTTTTATTCAGCTGAAAATTGCTAAGAATTAGTGTTTAAAAGACCGTGCATTTCAGGACAGTGTAGGGGTTGAGTCACAACAATCATTAAATGTAGTTCAGGTGGGTAGCTGCATCAGCATGCGTAGGCTGCAAAGGAACAAGTAATAGGTTTATTCCATGCTGAAAAAAAGAAGAAAGAAAACACAATATTTCGGCCGTGGAGCCTTCACACCTGAAGAAGGCTCCACGGCCGAAACGTTGTGTTTTCTTTCTTCTGTTTTTCAGCATGGAATAAAACAATCATTAAATGTCAACTGTAGACATACATATATTTGCAAGTGAAATGACAAAATTGAGAGAGTTTACTCAGCAGAACAGGTTTTCTTACAACTTTTGATCTGACTCAGTTTTGCAATACAATCACATATGCTGTAATATACAACATAGGCAGTGAAACATCTCAGAAAAAAAAAGTTTCAGATAGGAGAAAATTATCACTCATCCTAAATTTGCCTTGGGACCCAAAATCCAGAACTGGGCGTAAGAATTGCCTAGGTTGTGTAGGAATGCTAACCGTAACCCTAGCTGGGGACTCAGCAGAGCAATTCTGCAAATCTGTCTCTGAATGCCTCCTGTCATCAAATCTGAAAATGCTGCTCAAACCAAGAAGTTTCAGGCTTAAACTATCACAACTTTTGAACAAAGCTCTTGGAAGTTGATCATTCACAAGGATATGTCTTTTCTAGACAAATTTTTATTCAACTGAAAGTGCTAGAAAATTGGGATTTAAATGATCGTGCATTTCAGGCCAGTGTAGGGGTTAGGTCACAACAATCATTAAATGTTGACTCTAGATATACATTTCTTTACAAATGGAATGACAAAATTGAGAGTTTACTCAGCAGAACAGGTTTTCTTACTACTTTTGGTCTGACTCAGTTTTGCAATACAATCACATTGCAAAAAAATAGGTCTCGATTTTGTCATTTCACTTGCAAATAAATGCATATCTGGAGTCATCACTTTATGATTGTTGTGACCCAACCCCTACACTGGCCTGAAATGCACGGTCTTTTAAGTACTAATTTGTAGCAATTTTCTTTTGAGTTTGAGATGTATTTTCAAATCTGATGACAGGAGGGGTTTATTGACAGATTTGCAGGAATGCTCCTTTGAAACTTCAGCTAGGGTTAGGTTTACCATTCCAACACTACATAAGCATTTTTTGCACTCAGTGTTGGATTTTGATCCTAAAGGGAACTTTGGTACGTATAATAATTGCACCTGTCTTCAACTTTTTTTTTTGCTCTCTATGTTGTGTATGGTTGCATTTAGTAATTGGATTCTAAAATTGAGTCAGATTAAAAGTTGTAAGAAAATATGTTCTACTAGTAAAACTTCTTTAATTTTGTCTTGCAACTTGATGTACTGTACAACTAAGTAACCAGTAACCCAATCCCTAGATTGGCCTGAAATACCTGCTCATTTCCATATCTTTTTATAGCATTTTTCAGCTGATTGAAAATTTGCCTATAGAAGACACATTATTGAACACGACCAATTTCCAGGAGCTTCTTTAAGTAGATTTGATTATTTTAGGTTTTAGTTAGTATTCCAACACAACATAGAATTTTTTATGCTCAGCACTAGATTGTGGGTCCCTAGGAAACTTCGGGACAGGTGATAACTTGGCCCTATAGTATATTAAAGTTTCACTATGGTTAAATTACTTTTTTCTCAGTTTTTAATTGTCTTGACAGCCGTCCTGTGGCGTCCTTCAGCTAGCAGTTGCCCTCTGAAATCATTGCATTCTTACCAGGGCTTATTGTTTTCCAGGGCTTGGAAAAACAGGGCTCTTTCCTTCCTAGGGAGCCAGGCATCTGGTTGTTTCTGATGCTAGATGAGCCTGAGATCCCATGTTCCCGGACTCTTACTGGGACTGTTCCTTGCAGCTGTGCTGAACCAGGTCTCCTGGTATTGTGAGGGGTCTAAGGACAGGGTTCCTTTATCACCCGTTCTTGGTTCCCAATTCCATTTGCACCTAGGCACTTTTGTTGGAGTGAAATTTCTGGGAGGCCGAGCAGACAGCACAGGCCTGGTCTGGTCTCGGAGTAGACCCCCCACTAGGGCATAAGCCTTGTATCACCAGCTCCTGGGCCCTCTGACTGGATCACCGAGCGGGGGTTTCCTGCTTCACTGCTATTTGGTGAGACCCTTCCCCTCATGGAAGCCCTTGGGGGAAAGCAGAGCTCATCATTTGGTCCTTCCCGTTCCCAAGGCTCCTTTATTCCGACCAACAGGCTGTGTTTGGCAACGTGTATAGGGCTGGCACTGTGTCAGGCCAGCCTTTCCCTCTTTTCACTAGGGATTCAGTGAGTCAACTTCTCTTAGGACCGACGCACCCTCCCCTGTTTCCCTTCTCTTTTCCATTACTGACCACCCTGGGCTGATTAAGCCCTGGCGGCCTGTAATCTGTTATTCACTCTCCCTCCATTCCTGTGCACTTGTACTCCAGTGTTTTGGGTCTCTTCGGGTGTTCTGTCACTCTCTGCTCTCTTGGCTTGGGTTCTGACAAAACACCACCTGTGCTTCTGTATCCGGCCGTGTCATTACAATAATAAAAGAAATTGCAGTTAACATAAATGCCCTCATGTTAATATATTTAATATCCAGCACACCTTCTCAAGCCTTGAACTTCCTTACAAAACCTTACAAAACAACATTTGATGTGTAAAATAATTTTAAAAGCTTTAATGCAGAATGTTTTCTTTTTTGTAAGATAGGAGATAAATTGTTGTCTTTGCCATGTACAGTGAAATATACATACAGTAGTTTTTAGAATTATATACATTATATTCACCAGGATATCTATTTATATAATACAAAAATGTATAGAGATACTGTTATTTTCCATAGAATTTTAAAAAAGGTTTTTCCTTTCTTTATACAGACTGTGCCTTTCTGCTAATAATATTGTTGTGTTTTCACATTCAGTAGATTAAGAAGTTTTCTGTTTAGTTTTTTTTATCATACAAAATACCAATCTTGCACTTTATTTGCCTAGAAGCTAGATACTTGTGTTCCTAATTATTGGAACATAAAACATGGAAGTATATTAAACTGTGAAATTATAAATCTGTGACAAAAACTCCATGTTTCTGATTAAACTTCATTTTCAAGGTGTTCTGCAATCATGTTCTTGCTACATTTTTTGTAATTGCAAGTGTCAAGAGCAAGCGCTTGCTGTAAAACCTTACTCGACTTCTATTTTAATTTAGATTGAGATAGTATTGTCAAATCGCCCTGTGGGCAGACCGTATCAGGTCATGACATTTGCATTTGGGAAATATTGAGGAGATGAGGTTAATGGTAAGTAGGAAAGCTGAGGAAAGGTCCCTCTCTTGTCTCAACAGTGCTGAAATTAAAGGAAGAAAATGCAATTTACAAACATGAAGTAAACATTCACCTAACACTTGTTTCAAGTAAAGACACAATTTCCCGGCTCTTGTCCAATTTCATTATAGCCCTAGGGCAATGCATTTTAACATCTAGTTCTACACAACTGATTAAAATTGTAATGCTCGTATAAAATCAATCCATATGACATTTTAAAGAATGAAGCATTGTTTTTTTTATAAAACAACATTTTTGTTTTCTTGGAGCCAGTTTTTAAAGGGGACGTTTAAAAGAAACACTGCAGCCAAATATTTTACTTTGGAGGCTTAACTTACAATTACAATTTATGAAAATTTAAGCCAGGCAAAGATAGACACTTTATTTGATATACAAGTATTTTAACATAAAAGAGGCTTCTCCTAATTTAGGTCAAGAACAGCAAGAAAAGGCTTTCTTTGCAGAATATTTATGACAAATTTGAGAGAGAACATACAAATGCACAGTAGCTGTATTTTCAAAATATGATATCTCACAGTGTCATCTATGGAGGGAAATGAAGCCATTAAAAATGAAGGCAATACAATAGTTATGATAGAGCATAGATTAGAAAAGGTCCAGAAACAACCTCTAATTTAACATATGGGGAAGCAAAGCCTGTTCTAATTCCAACTTATCAAAAACAAGTAAAATACCCCCCAGGCTGACATAATCAAGAGTCAGTCGCATAGCATCAGAGGGCAGAAGGTTCATATTCAGCGCAACAAAGGTTTTTGTATTGATTGCAGGCTGAAGCCTATTGTGAATTTCTGAGGCTGTCAACTTTTCAAAAGCTCCTGCTGTCCCAAAAGGAAAATGAAGAAAAAGAAACAAAATGCATTATTTAAAGCATGGGCAGTTTTCCTGAGGCAACCTTTTTGTTTGCACAAAAGAGAGGTTAACTGTGCACAAATATTATCCACCATTTGAAATAAACAATAGATAAAAGAGGACATTCTGAACTGAAGAATGACTGTGCTCTATCTTGCTTTATGAAACAACACAAAATATGCAGCTTTGTATTGTAACTAGACAACCTGATTAAATATAGAATGCTTTCATTTGATATTTTTAAAGTAGTAGATTTTCTAAACTAAGTTGACGTGTTGATTCAGGCATTCCAGTAATAAAGACTTTTCTGTTAGAGCAGCATAAGAAGTAACTGAGGTGAAGTAATGCAAAAATGATCTCAAAACCATAAAAAAACATAAAAAAGAGATTTTATGTGGACCGTGTACAGCAGGTAGCACTGAAAACTTTTGCCCTTTATCCTGCCCTTCTGTTGATTTTTTTATTTCTGGATATGTGAATGGGATAGCAATGGATCTGCCTGTGTATTTATTGTGCAGAACAAAACCCCAAAGAAATTTTTTTTTCAGACTCATCTTCGTCATTTCAAGATTTCATACTTTTTCACAATAATATAATTTACAAAATCACTGACTAAGCTATTTGGAACAATACGATTGTGTACAATTGTATAACTCTTTAATTCACGAAACTACTGTCATGCTCTTTATGGGCAATTCTCCCCATGGGCAGATTGTATCAGGTTATAGCCTGAACTGGGTAGATGAGGTTAATTGAAAACATGAAAGTTGTTTAAACTGTGTTGAAAATAAAAGGAAGAAAATGCAATTTATAGAGATGAAGTAAACATTCACCTAACACTTGTTAAAATGTAATTTGTTTGTATGCCTGATGATGTTTATACAGAAAGAATGGCTTAAAATTAATTTGAATTCTGCAGTTCTGAGTTAAGTGTGCTTTGGAAACTTGTGAAACATAATCAAAACACTTATGTCCCAAAAGTGTGCACCATGTATTTTTGCCAATGCTGTCATATAATAGTGCACAGTAGAAATGAAATATATTTTAAAATGTTTTTGCTGTAGCTAGAAGAAATGCAACCAAACCATGTGCAGTAACACAGTTACTGACAGTGTGATTATAAAAAAAGTTGCATTTGAAATGATGAAAACAACATTCATAGCTCAAATGCACTTGTACCACTCAGTCAAACACCTGTGTAAAGGCAAACAGTCAATCTTTATCAATAATAAATAATGGAAGTACTGTAGAGATGTCAAAAGGATTGTAATTTTCATCCACTTGTTTGATAGAAAACTGTTGCATCTCTTTATTTGTAATCAAATTTTCTCCATGTGTATCAAGTCTTGTATAGAGAACAGGTATACTGTATAGTCCACTTTACAAGTACCTTAACATTGCTTAGTGCTGGAACTCATCTAAGACTGTAAGTCTCAGAGGAAATTAATCTTGTTACAAATGGGGGGTTCCAAAAATTTTAAATATCAGGAATTGACCAAGTGGTTTAATCAATAAGTAAAATACATGTTCATAACCCCCAGCTTGTAAGTGATTTCTCCAGGATATACCTGAGCTTCTGGTAAAATTAAAGGTACATTAATTCTTTATTATCTGGCACTGCTTTGGTGAAAAGAGTAATAATTCAAGCACACTTGGCTAAACAAATGTTTATTAACGATGACAATGCAAACACTACACTACTCACAACAAACCATACAACACAGAACTTACTATATTTACAGTATGTACAGACAAGGTGTTTCAGAGGCCTAACATCCAAATCACCCAGAAGTCCCCAGACTACTATTAAGTATTGAACTCTTAAATAATGCCTATAGAGGCCTTCTTAATAAATGCAATACAACCTGCAGTTAAACCTCTCTCTATCTCTCTCTCTCTCTCTCTGCAAACCCAGAGGCCACAAAATATCTTCCTATTCTAAAACAGCACCCATAAGCAGGAAAGAGTGTCTCTAACCAAGTTATCTTTACCTAGGAAACCCAAGTTACCTAAATATACAGAACAGCAAGCTCTCTCTAGTAAGGTTCAAATACTTAGCTCCAATAAAGTTTTGTTTGAATGATCATGAAGTAGGGGATCTCTCTTGGTGCATGCTTCAAGTTCCAACTTCTCCTGAGTCCTCTCTTGTGATCTGACCTACTTTCCTCTCTTTTTCCTCTCTTCTCTTCTGTTGTCTAAATGTGGTCTTATATGGTGCTGTATGTTTCTGGACTGCCCATTGTCAATTATTTACCCACAACGTAATTAACTTGGTAAACCAAGGTAAGCTTTCCAATTGTTTTTGATCAGGGGACCCCTTACATCTCAGCAAACATCCCCTCTGCTTTAAAGCTGGATATGTTTACACTGCTAAGTGTTACCAACTTTATTTAAACTCTTAGAGACACTTCCTAGCCCCCTAAAGCTGTAACAATATGTTTGGCAACAACTTAATATTCATGCATAGTAGATTTGTAAATTCTACTCTTAAAATAGCATATTGCAATTAACAGCTCACTTTATAGCAAAGGGGGTAAGCTAAAGAAAAGCAAGATTAAAAAATGATAATAAAATTATTCTTTGTTTGGAAACTTGGCATTGAGATTTTGGATATTGATTAATGCTTTTTTGAAAAATATTGGTTAATTGATCATTCATTACTGACTGTGATATTTTTTACATTGAATATTGCATAAGTACTAAACCTCATTAGTGAAAGAGTGGATTGGGCATAGGTGATAAGGTGATTGAACCTGTTGAATGTCAATCCTTGTGAAACTTAACTAAGAAAAATGCAGAAAAAGGCCTACGTACCCAATTAATTAAGAAAACAATGTGCCACTGTCACTTGCCATTTAGCAAAGTCCTCTTTAGAGATGAATCAAGGTTTTATGTAGACTATCGTGATGGACATAACTGTGTGTGAAGTAGACTTGTGGAATGATAATCTTTATGTGCAATTGACCAATCGATCGGAAAGGTAGGATAGTCTGGGCAGGAGGGTTTTGTCCACTACAGAGCTTCGCTTACAGTAATTGATAGCAACCTGAATGCACAGCATCAGGTCTTGACTCTACAATTACTACCTACTGTATGCTGTGGGCTCATCCTGACATGTCAGATTTTGAGCAGTTGCTCCTGTAACAAGGGCTTCCTTGAGAGATGAGAATGTGAGTTATCCCATGATATGTCACTTGCCAGACATGAGCTTCATTTAACCCTTGTGGGATAAACTTCAATAACACTGGGACTATATCAACCTGCAACTCACAACAGGCAAGTACCTGAATGGGAGACCTCCTGGGAAAATCTAAGGTTGCTGATGGAAGAGGTGTTAATTGGGGCAGCTCACCCTGTAGTCTGTGTGGGTCCTAATGCCCCAGTATAGTGACGGGGCATTTTTAAAAAAGGCTCCATTCTTCGGATGAGACTAAAACCAAGGTCCTGACTGTCTATGGTCATTAAATATCCCAGAGCATTTCTCGAAAAGAGTAGGGTTATTACCCTGGTGTCCTGGCCAAATTTCCCACTGGTCTTTACCAATCATGGCTTCCTAATAATCCCCATCTATGAAGTGGCTTCATCACTCTGTTCTCCTCCCACTGATAGCTGATGTGTGGTGACCATGCTGTTGCACTATGGCTGCTGCCACATCATCCAGGTGGATGCTGCACATTTGTGGTGGTGGAAGTGAGTCCCCATTATTTGTAAAGCACTTTGAGTGGAGTGTCCAGAAAAGCGCTACAGTATGTAAGTGTAAGGAATTAATTACACATACAGTATAATGATTGATTAACACAGAACACTTATATTGTAAGTGATGCATATGTGAGAGTGGTGTCAATGGCTTATGAATAACATCTTGTTTGCTTAAGTACATTTGGAAGAATACCATTGGGCAGAAACACTTCTGCCTCTTCCTTGCTAATATAATTTTAACATTAAAACATTTGTTCTTCCATGGTGTGGCATATGTTGTTGACTTCTTCTTTAATGAACACATGAGTGAAATACTTTCTCAGTATGGTACAGTACATCAGCCATTTCCCTTTCATTGGCTAGAGGTTTAGCATTGGTGACCTGGAAACATTTTAAGAAAAAAGTAATTAAAGCAGGTAGCTGCATCAGCATGCATAGGCTGCAAAGGAACAAGTAAAGGTTTATTCCTATTAATTTGCTGTAAACAGAAGAAAAGAAACACAACATTTTGGTTATGGAGCCTTCTTTGGGTGTCACCCAAAGAAGGCTCAACAGCTGAAACATTTTAAGGAAAATTTACTTTCTATATCTCTCTTGGCCTTTTTTATTATTTTTTTACCTGCACCTGCAATCCGTTGCATTTCTTTTCATACATTATATCCTGCTGATTTTGTGGGATATAGTTTCAATTTTTGTTTTACTCACAGTTTTGAGAAATCTGTGTTGTGCTTCACATAGAATCTCTTAAAACTTATAATTCTTTCACCACCAAATTCATATATTTACTATCTCATTTGGCATTTCTAAAGCTTTGTCTAATTTCTTCTGCTCTAAAATTGTAGATTTTTTATTTGGTCTAAACCTGCACAGTATAAAGTATGCTCCAAAGCACAACATATTGTGATTACAGTGATTAAGCTGTCTAAATTCTTTGAAAAGGCTAGACCAATACAAACATTTCCTCTTCTAGGTGCTCTGACAAACTGACTAAGAAAATTAACCATATCATAATTAGACATAACTATAGATTTTTCAAATATATGTGTACAAACCTACAAACTGCAGTTTTACAAAGTTTTATTTTTTTTATTGTGTTATATATTTAATAATTATCAGATCACAGTTCTCTTATCTGAATTAATATAATTTAATAATTTAGTCATATATTTTTCTAAATCTAGTCAAGCTCAAGTGACATTTACCTTTGCCACTGCAAGTATTGCTTAAATCCTTCTGTGATATTGTGCTGTTTTATACCAATGTTCAATCGATCAGGTCAAGCTGGGCATATATAACAAATAATAGTGTCATTCACCACTGGGCATTGCAATTTGCTCAGACATGTATTGGATTTTTTCAGATATTACTATACTCATGATGATAGAAAGGAAAGCGACTTTAAAGCCCAGGCTTTTGTTTTTACATTATTTCTCACCCTCTGGGCAAAGGCTTAGTGACTGACAGGCTGACTTGTGTTATTTTAGACCACAAAATGTTTTACTATTCAGAGGTGTTGTCAATCAATTGTGACAATGTTCAGAACAGATTTAAACAGGTATATTAACCATTTTGCTTTGGAAAATGTATTATGTATATTGATGGTGTCTGTTGATCTGCTACAGCAAAGAAATGTTTTTAAAGATAGCATTCAAAGTAGTTGAGTGCACAGTCCTTTCATCTAGTTCTTTCAATGGGATATTGTGCTTTTAAATCCCTTATTGTTTTTGTATGAGTAAACAAACATGATGTCTATAATATGCAACAAGATGTATTTTTCAGATTTCAATGTGTAATGCTTCAATGTTCATAATGTTAAATGTTTCATATTTCAATGTGTCATCACGAGAAAGCCACTTTTTCCTGCTAAGTATTGCAGCCATCCACAGCCTATTCTAAAAGCACTGGGCTCCAGGAAGAATTACATCCTTGATTGCACACTAAGTCATCTTCAGACACAATTTCAAGATGAAAAAAAAAATAGCTGCCAAAGATGTTAATGTTTAAAAAAAATGGGTGATCAGATTGTATTTGTATTTAGTGTATTTAGTGTTAGATATTATCACCTAAACCACTCATTTGCTATACAACTGTCTTCAGAATTCAGGGAATGCAGTTGATATAAATTGTAATATATATAGTTATATGAAATTATATAATTGTCCAAAACAAGAGACACATTTTTACAATTTGAAGTATTACAGTTTGATATGATATTATACTCTTATTTCGTATGTTATTTTTTGTTTTTGCCTTGTATTAGACATTTATTGACATGAGGTATCATTAATTACATTTTTATTTGTGCCACAGGTGGTTGTAATATTAATCACCCAAAATGACTACCTACCAGTGTCAGTGCTCCATTGGGTGTTAGTTACTGTATGTTCATCATCATCTGATGTTTTATTAGTGATATGGCATAACATCTGCAACATGCACAATATTCATTGGGACTGAACAATATCAATGTGGTAATCGTGCTCCTGGGTACCTATTCATTAACTGAGCCTTTTCTGGTCATTTAATGGTTAATGTTTTTCTATTTATGGAACTGAAAAAAATAAAAATAATTTGTCACTCGGAATTCTGACATTGATTGTTATGCACCAGACAAAGTGCTCCACTGAACACTTTTGACCATCATAAACAATGACACACTGTCCAGATGAATGTCTGGAGAAGAGCAATCAGATATATTCAAGGGCTTGAGGGAATGTCCAGTACTGACTGGTTGAAGGAATATGATCATTTATAGTCTTGAACAGAGGAGATTATGATGGGACACAATATGAGCATTCAAAATCCTCAAAAGCATAGACAAAGTAAGCCCAATGGATGTCTTCAGAAAGAACAGTGAAGCATAAACCAGAGGACACAGGAATTATGTAGAAATTCATTTCAAACCAAAAACAGAAAGGAATTCTTTACCTAATTAGTTATGAGAGTACAGAAAAGGATACCCAGCACAGTTGTTGAAGCTAATAGCTTTTTTTTCATTAAATGAATGGAGGAAATCCTTGGACACATTAGCTACTAAATACCTAATGAGCTACATGGCTTCTGCTTTTTTAAACATTTTTATTTACTATATCTGGAGATTTTAGATATAATACTATATAATATGCAGCCTGAATGTAAAGTATTTCCTGAAAAGCAAATCCCTTCAACAAAATAATAAAGAGGAAGTCTAAGGTGTCAAATCTCCACATTAAAAAAGACATTACAAAAAAATTAAATAAATTACAAAAATAAAATATTTTATTAAGTTTAGCATGGAGACATACTGTACAGCCAACATAGCTAATTCACAAGTCTCCAGTTTACTAGAGAGTGAAGTAGGAATCTGAAGTAACTAACTGTATAAATAACTTAAGACAAACTCTGAAGAGAAGAGCAATAGAGAAATCAAATACATTAGACATAAAGCACCAGAGATCTCCCTTACAAACCACATACACACACATAAAACAAATTGATGAAATGACACAGCTAGAATTATTGTATATGTTTGTATTGCATGCTTAAATCATTCTGTAAAACACTTCAAGACAAAATGCAAAGATATTCAGACTTTTCATATTGCAGGTGGTTTTTGAAAGTTTCTTGCTGTTCAAGCTTGTAGAAAAAAAGGTCATTTTTATTTATGTGACAGGTTCTACCTTTTCTGACTAGAGTGTAGTTTCATCATATTGCTTTGAAAATGAGAAGGTCCTTAGGAGACTACCTTCACACTTTTCTTTCAGTGACCTCAGTGTCAAAAAACAGAGACAGCCATGATAAAGAATGGTTTAGTAACTAAAGCCACATGTTACTTTGTAAGACAGATCTGACTGGTGAAACTGTGCAGTGTAAGACAATAGAAATCTTTGAGTCAAACACGAGTGCCTCACTGTGTCTTCAAATGCCTGTCTTTCAACTCACACCTTTACTCAGACGTGTAATTTTAAAATGGCTAAAAATGTACAAATTGTATTTTGTAGAGGTCAGAATAAAAGGAAAACATATTTTGTGCAGAGAACTCAGAAAGGGGATGTCAATCAAAAGCTGTGCAGAGAACCTTACTTGAAGGTCTGGGTAAAAATAAATATTATATGTAACTATGTTTGACCTTTTGTAGCAACCTGCTTGTGTAACATTCAGTACAAACAGCAGACTTCATCTTGGATTCGGTATTAAGTACTAATTCAGAAATGTCACAGAGAACAAAACATAGTGTTAGTTTTGATTTCTAATTCACCAGAAAAGCAAATGTTATACTTCTGGTGAAGATCAGCTGGGATATTACAGATGAATTTACATTACATTCATACACAGTGTATTCTCATAATGCATCTGGAGTCAAACTTTGAAATGATGATGTGGACTCCACTGGTTTTAGAAAGAGCCCTGGGTGTCACTATGTTCAAGCACTCTCGCAGTGAACTATTAGGTTAGCACCTTTTCCTTTTGTACCAACAACTCCAGATTCAATGCTCTACTATACTGTATGTCCAGGGCACACCTTTTTTTTAGGATTGTTACCTGTTTTTATAATCTTCCAAGACTTCAATATTGTGTTTCTATGACCTACAGAGTTTTGCTGTGGTTCCATGTATTGACGTTTCAAATTTTAAATTGTGTATGAAGGCTTCTTGTGAGTGGCATGGTGGTGCAGTGGTTAGCATTGCTGCCTTGCAGTCTTGGGGCTCTTGGTTCAATCTGGGACCTGGTGTGCTGTCTGTGTGGAGTTTGTATGTTCTCCTTGTGTTCATGTGGGATTCCTCCTGGTGCTCCAGTTTCCTTCTACCGTCCAAAGATAAAAGGTAATTTGGCTTCTAGGAAAATTGGCCCTTGTGTGAGTGTGTGTCTGTGTTTGTGTCTGTGTCAGACTTGTGATGGACTGGTGTCCTGTCCAGGGTGTGCCCCACCTTGTGCCCTTTGCTTGCCAGGATAGGCTCCAGCACCGGTGTGATCCTGAATTTAATTGAATGAATCGATGGATGAAGGCTTCTTGTACTTTTTGTCATTGTCTTTAGTGCACTGGAAGAAACAGAAGTGATTTCTGTGAACCACAGAGTTTTGCTTTTACTTTTCTACTGATTTGATTTAGTAATTTATTTGCTTAGTTACGGGAAATATTTGTACAAATCTAGATAATAGTATTTCTGAACCTTTTTATTTCTAGTTTTGGTTACTGTTTCATTTTTCACCACTGACAATCTGGTAAATTATGCTCGTACCTTATATATTTTGTGTGACTATTATTTGAAGATACTAGCACCACCGACTAAAAACAGGGATTGTAATTGAACAAAATCAATTTTGTTGCAAAGATTGCATACTTAGTTTAGATCCTGTTGATGATGAACCTTGACTGTAGGATCTGATGGGTCTTTCAAAATATAAAAAGTATAAGTAGTTGTAAAAGTATTTATACTTTGGAGAATAATTTCACCAAAAGTGTTAATGTGTTTGTTTCTGCATAGTACATAAACATATATTTTGATATGTAGTGCCATGATGGAAAATAATTTTACATGCAGATTAAATATTGTTCTTTATCTGTACCAGGGTTATTTATGTCATGTGGATATATACAGTACTGGAAAGCTATAGTTTTTTGATAGTTTGTCTGTGTCTTGTATACTAAGAACACTGAAAAAATTAATCGGAATGAGGTAATGAAAGTGTATTCGGATGGGTGTTGCTCAGCGTCTAAGAGCCTATGACGTATAGGCATAACCGATTCAATCTCTGTTTCAGACTGCAGATAGTACCAGCTACAGTTTCAGTTAGATATGGGCACAGGATTCTAACAAAATTAGTTTAAACAAAAAAAATCAATTGAACGCATTGCTAATGAAACAATACACTTTCTGTTCTACAGCAAATATACAGTATGACACAACTGAAACATTGTTCCATTGTCAGCAAGCTGCTTAATGCTTGTGAAGATC
Source organism: Atractosteus spatula (assembly GCF_055471065.1). Taxonomy (NCBI): domain Eukaryota; kingdom Metazoa; phylum Chordata; class Actinopteri; order Semionotiformes; family Lepisosteidae; genus Atractosteus; species Atractosteus spatula. The sequence continues at coordinate 33,135,655 of NC_142717.1, read as the reverse complement.
ACAGCAAGCTGAAGCCCATCCTGGAAGCACTGGGCACAAGCCAGGACTGGGAGCTCAGATCAAGAGGACATGTGGATTAACGGGGCACAGAAGAAGGGACAATTTAAAATAGCTAATCCCACCTATCCAGCAGGTACAATAAAACAAGACAACTCAGCAAGAATATACTGTACATGAATATAGAATAAACATGTAAATTCCACACAAACAGATGCCCAAGACTGAAAAAATACCCAAGACACTGGAAATGTGCAGCAGCAAAACTAAATACAATGCATCTTTTGCAAAATTCAGATGTAACTTTTTTATTTTGATTTTGTGTCATGAAGTATCCAAGATGACTGTGTCAGAAATATGTACATATGTACTTTACTTGAGTTTCCACAGTGATAGAATATCCAGCTTTGCTTGTGAGGACTCATGATTTCATTGCCCTTTAATTTGTATTAACATACCTCCTTTTAACAAATCTCCCTTAAGAGAGATATTCGAGATAGTTAACATGAACATTTCTAATCACTTCATATAACACACTAACATGTTCAAAGACTTTTTAATCCAAATCCAAATTCTTTTTAATTTACCGATAGATTGAAGGTAATGACATAGCTTGTGAGTGGAGTCCCTCTTTCTGCAGAGTATGTAATCAGAGTGGAATGCAAATGGTTGACAAAGTGCAGGAAAAACAAGAGATTATCACTTCCATGGTATTGACAGGTCAGAGTGTTGGCTGATACTAAGCACAGATATAATCCAGTGTGAAAGCCCTGATAAGAAGTCAGCCTATTGACTTCAGACCATTTGTTATTCTGAGGTTATCCATAATAATAGCCTTGGAGTTAACATTAGGGCATCTACAGTACTCCCCGTTTAAATCAACCACTCCTTTAATTTTAGTTATGTCAGCTGTATATGGAGAAGCTATTTTTGGAGAAACTAGTCTTTACTTCTTTGTTTTTAACACCTGTACATGTAAATAGTGTAAAACCTTCCATTTAAACACAGAATGATATAAAACACCTACATTGACAACTGCTCTTACTGCCTCATACTTTGAAGAACATGAAAACCCAACATGTTAATTTAAAATAATTAAAGTCTTTCTTTGAGGAACTGAAATTTGTAATGCTGCAGCAGAAATGTGTTTTGAATGCAAAACAAGAGAGATAGTTATTCAGTTTATAACAATGACTACTGGAACAAAAACTAAGGCAAATCACCATCAAATTAGCAATGCATTATCATCATAATGTCTGTAGTTTTTGCAAGTTCAAAATAAACCTACATGATTCAAATGAACCTATATGAATGAAATGTACACTAAAGCAATCAAGATATTTTATTAATTAAGTACCACATTTTGGGTTATAGACATGTTGCATACAGTGTGACTCAGTTGACTCAAGCACCTCCAACTGTGTGACACAAAGCTTCCACCATATATTTACATTTTTCATGAAAATGTTGCAACTTACACAAATGTGTCAAAATCTGATTGATATGACTAACTACAAAGATTGTTGTTATTATGAATAGCTTACAAATTGCCTTGTTCTTACAATACCATCCATGTAGTAATTTGTGTCCTGCACCAAATATATCATGAACCAATATGATTGTGAATGATGATGTGTAAGACAAGCACTATAGATGAAACTCCATGCTTCGTCTGCAGCAATGTAAAAGATACCTGCATGTACAATTAATGTAACATAATCAGTCTGTCAAAGCAGTTTTACTCTAATTAATCTGAACTTCAAAAGCTAGTTTGAACATTTGTCAATAGACAGTTGAAAACTAGAGGAAATGGGGAAAGTAATAGCTTTAAAATGACTTGCCTTACAAGCATGATCAAAGGCAATATGGGGAAAACAAAATTCAGTTCTTTGATAAAACGAAACACTTGTTTGCCTTACATGGATGGGCAAAAGCCATACTATAATGCCAAATGGTCTTTGAATCTTTTTAAGCGCCCTGAGCTGTCTCCTTGTCTATCATCATTCCCACAAGTGGTCCTTCTTGGAGCTGAAACCTGTGTATGAGTTTAAATGCATGAGAATAAAGAGCGCTCTGTGCAGCGGATGCTGTTTTGGGTAATCTGATAAGTATCCATGATGATGACTAAGATATCAAAGTGCTTTACTCTCCCTTCCACCACCAGCTCCACCAAAGGGTCTAACAAAGGCTTCTGTTCTAAAAAAGTGTCATTACCACATGTTAGACAAAACTACTTCATTTATATTTTATTTAGAATTTATTTTTTAGGCATATGTATACTGGCTTCATTGATTATTACTGTCTAGGACTTTAAGACTATTAAACACAAAGCTTTTAGTTAATAACAGGCAAATACAGGCATGGCCTGACTTACAACATACAGTACATATACAGTATATATATTTGGGAATAATGTGCATTTTCTTATGCTTTCTTACAGAACTTCCAACATTTCAATGTACATGGGAAGAACCCATTGTCATTTTATACCTTTTTTATTGTTTATGCCAATTATGGGATTTCCTATGTCATATTAATGTATTCTCTTTTTAGAGATTTCCACTGACTCAAGCAAATGTTTGTGAATACTTAAAAAAACATGCCTATTCTTGTGAGGATGAAGAAACACCTCTCATATCTCTATTAACACTTAATAGTTATAATCTTTAACATTGATTTAAGTGATTCTAACTTACAAAATGTTGAGCCATTTAATTTTCTGCTGAAATAATTTACGCAGCTATACTGTATTTTAGTATAGTATAATGTATTTTATTTTTATCTAGTCTGTGGTTACATTCTAACACTAAGTACTGAAATGTTTTTAACGCAATATGGTTTATCACTTGCTCATTCAACAGTTGTTATAACTTACTAATACTACATTCCTCGATCACAGAAACTGTGTTTATACCATTCTTATGTATTTTTTTTATTTTCCAAATTTCCGATGCACAAAAAAGTCAACAAACTCATGAACACAATAGTACCCAGAAGACCACTGTATACTACTTGTCATTTTGTGAGAATTTCATTTTCCAGATGTGTTCAAGTTCCAGGCTACAGTACTATATATGTTACTCAGAAAAAGGCAGCACAACAACAACAGTAATGCTAACATATAGTGACTCTAGTCATTGGACATTGGAAAAGCTGTGCTTTCATGTAATTTCCTTAATTGACAAATGGGGGAGCTCTTGTGTTTCGATTTCTACCTATGAAATAAAAATGCTGAACAGGACAGAGACAGCAAAATGGTGGGATTACAAACTGCATTCCAATCTAAATCATACATTCTGAAGATACTTCAGAGAAGTTGATTAAAACATGGACATCCTGCTATACTTAACAACTAATCCAGTTGTATTTTTTCAGAGAACATGCAGTGTAAGTAGTATGCAGTAATATAGTGGTTTGTTTCAATTTAAGAGATTGCATATGTTTGTAAAGAGGGAGTCCTCCTTAAAACATCAAATACTTCCTGATCAGCTCCCTTTTCTATTTTTGAAAAGGAGCTTTTAAACTTTTGAAAGAAGCTTTTCCTTTATTAGCCATTTACTGTACTATGTGGCACAACTAGTGGTATGATGTGTTTGATTAAAAGATACATAAGCTGAGAGGAGTAAACCCTCAAAAAGTTTTAATATGATCTGAAAGCTATGATCAACATACATATTTAATCAATTTAATCAACAATGCAAAATATTATAATTTTGCAGAATACCTATGTACTATATAAATTATTATTAGCATACATTAAGCATTAATATTTCATCTTTTACAGTTACTAATTATGTCTGGTTACATTTCTTGCATGTATTTGTTGCTTACAAAAGCTACAGTGACTTTTTATAAAAATTAAAATGCCTCAATATAACAATCTGAGAAATACATTTTTGTGACTGCGCACTTTGTCTTCTTTGTGTTCAACAGTTGCATCATATTTTTCTGAAATAATGTAACAAAACTGATATGAGAACATCATTTCTTTGTTGCTTTAAATTGAACTTAATTTGTGAAATAATCCTAGTAGTTGTAGAGAAACAATGCTTGCTCTTGTTGAATCAGACATTTTGCTAAAAAAAAAGTTTATAATGACATACAGTAACCTACATATTTTTGAAAAGATGTAAAGAGTGCAATTTGAAGCAATCTTACATCACATACTGTTAGTTATATAGTAGATTTTATTTTATTTTTAGTAGTTTTTTAGCAGTTAATTAAACCCCAATAAAAACAATCTTTAGAGCTACAGAAGGCTAGTGTTGACCTTGTGCCAGTTGTGTGAGCAAAATTATTATTTTTAAAACATAAATCTTATGTACCATTGAATAACAATTCAAAGGTAACAGGGATTAATTACTTTTTTCTCCAGAAAAATTAACAACACTGGTATACTGCCCATTATTTCCTTCTATTTTAAGATGAATAATGTGATGTAAGATATAAGTAATTAGTATATCAGATGTTTAGTGTATTGCTGAACTTACTAAATCCTAAGACATAAATATAAAGGACATAGTAGGTTTTTGTATAAAATTGACTAATTCTGTTTTTTGTCAAATATCCACTAATCAAACTGAAAAAAATAAATTCATGGGATGACTTGTAAATAATACAAACTGAAAAGAAACAATTGTTCTAATTTTAGGCTAATCAAAACTACTGCTATGATTTTTAACACAGCTTTAAAATTTTTGTGATGTCATGCATTATACTGAAGAAAATACCTTACATAATTTTAATGCTGGGGTTACTGACCTAATGTGAAGTGATCATAGAACACCACAATTACATACATAATACTATAGATATTATTTATTTTGGTGGTTGAGGGACTTCTGTTTTGAGGCTATCTGCAAATTAAAAAAAAATATAAGCTTCATGTCAAGAGGTTGTTTGAGCACTAGATTGCCAATCTGTCTGATTATGTATGTTCTTTAAAAGGGTGACTGTTATGTGAACTTGAGGTCAGTCACATATAAGCCATGTGTCAACACAGTCTAGTACTGTAGAAATACACGATCTGAATTCAAGTGGCACAACACAATGAGCTGACATAATTCCCTTTTTTACATTTATTCCAAGAACACTTAATACACTTATGCAGAGATGGGAGTGGTAACAGGATGGATATTCTGTAGTTATGAAATCAGTAATTACTGAAGTACCTTAATCTGGATGTTGTTCAGTTAATGCTGTTAGACAAGAGAAGACAAGAGAAGCATTTTCTAAAAATGTGATCATGTTGTGTACTAAACCTGGCAGGCAGTGTTGAAAAACTATAGTGTATATTTTCTGTTCAATTTGCTTTTTTTCACACTATCTTTTGGTGTCATTGATTCTTTCCCTTCATGAGATGAATTAAGAGTTTTGCTCAAAGTCAATGGCTACCCTCGTTGCTACAGAATAACAGATCCAATAATAATTAACACTCAACAGTAAACAGACAAATCCTAAATAAAGAAACATTTGTAACCAAGATTGTTCAAGATGCCAAAGAATAAATAAACCACTTACAGGCAATGTAAAGCAATGAATGTCATGAATTTGCATACAGTATGTAACCAGCTAGCTTGTTAAAAGAATGTTAAAATAATTTAAAAAGGTAAGTACATTGCTAACCTTGTGTTACAATTTCACTGGCCTCTCCATACTGCCATAGATAAGAAACAACATACATTAAATTAAAATACATTTTTTAATTTATGGTCTTTGATTTCACTGCTACGCTAATGACAGTCAGATATATTTGCAGACCACATCGAATACTCTTCCTGTAATTTCTGCACTTTACAGGTGTCTGATATATTTATATGGATGCTACAAAATATATTTAATATAAACTGTCAGAAGATTGAATTACACTAATAGGGTTAGGCTCAAGCATCACCTTCCCAAAGTTGCTGACTTCAGTGTTGTTGTTGTTGGCAGACTTGAAATCAGACCTTGTAGGGAAGTTGAAATGCATGTTAGAAACTTATGGAGGGCATCTCTTCTCCATTATCTTATTGCTTAGTTAAGACCCTTGTTTTTCCTGTCTGATGCTGAAATACTGAAACATGCCTTTATGTAATCAAGATTAGACTACTATAGCACCTTGCTTGGGTTATCTTCTGAGCCTTCTGAGGTACTAAATACATTTAAGATGACCGAAATCCTGTGTAAAGGTACTCTAGATCAGATTTACAGTAATTCTGTCCTCTTTAAACTGCAGTACATGGCAAGTATTTTCCCCAAATCTTGTGTGGACTTTTAAATTTTCTTGTTCACATATAAATCACAGAATGGTTTAGCATTATATTATTCTAAGGCCTTATTGCATGAGCATAGCCCATCTCTTAACCTTAGATCTGCTGATTTTGGCCTTCTTACTTTGACAAAGAACAGCCTTCACAAAATGCATTATCCAAATGTATTAGAAATTGTCTGCATCTTCAAAATGCTCTCAAAGGTGTATTTTGTATTAAAGTTTTTAATGTCTAGTCTAGTCTTAGTCTTGATTCAATTTACTGTACTTTTTTATTTCACTTTCTTTTCATTTCTGTTTTGTCTTGTGTGTGCTATTGTACAGTGTATTGGGTTTTATTAAAAATGCTCATAAATAAAATTGTTTTTATTAGCAACCGCAATATATTTAGAAATCCATACTTAAAAAATTTGTTTTATTTTTATTAATCTATGAAAGGCTACAACATCAATAAAACACACAGAATAATCCAGAAAGAAGAGAAATGATCTGCCTTACAGACAAGTTAATGTGTACTAAATGAACAATTCACCCCACAGCTCTTAAGAAATCAAAACCAGCTCTTATTCAGCAGCTCTTACAGTACATTTCAGGTAAAGACTTCACTAAGGTTGTAAACAAGAAATTTTATAAAGAGAAGCTGACTTTAGCCTTTGATATACAAAAATATGACTGACTATATTAGTAAAAATGATCAAATAACTGAAGATAAGCTTTACTAAGGAAAACTACAAAGAGAAGAATATCTATTGTAGATAAGTAACCAGGACATTACTTTAAATTGTGGCAATTAGGAAAGAATAAGAAACACACTTCAAGTTTCACTAGAAAAATGAAGATTAATTATCTTTTGGCCTCTTCTATCCCTGGTTATTCTTATTATAACTTTTCACATGACATTTTGGATAATATATTTCGAAACAAGTGCCCACCCACTTGTTAATGTAGACAATATATAACTAAGTACATACAGTACCATGCTGTCACCCCTAATGCCTCACATAACAATCAAATGGCAATATGTCAGTTATTATGTTAATATGATGGCAGCAGGTAAGCTAATAATATTACATTTTAATATTATTGTTAATATTTCTATCTTTTTCTGTCTTCATAAAGACTTTGTAGCTAATGCTTTATGCCACTGACCTAATGTACTGTAAATATACAAAATATTGACTGTATTAACTTTAAGTTTTAATATTGCCACCAAAATGTGAAAGTTATGAATAAACATTAGTGGCTTGGGTTACTTGAAACAATTTCGCCCACCTGTTCATTATTACTTTTGATTGGAAACTGTGGAGCAGGTTTGTGTATGGTATATACTACACGGTTTACTTAAAATGAATAAAGAGGAACAAAGATCTGTTTTTCAGCATTTGGAATACAAAAAGCAGGTTACTTCAACATCATATTAATAAAAGATATCATCCATCATCATATCAGAGCTTCACTACTGATGTCAAACCCGTTCATGTAAGAGCAACAGTTCTCCAAGTACCATGTGCAAGGAAAACACTTATGAACCAAGATTTAGTTTCCTATATTTTGTATTTAATTCTGTTTGTATTTATTCACCTTCCAGTATGCCTTTCTAAAATATTGTATTATGGGATGCATTTTTAATTATTTAAAAATATGTACATACTTTTTGCAATCCCAAGGGCTACACATTAAGCTATGTCACTCCTGAGAAACATCAATAGTGTCACTTCAACACTGGAGTTAATGCAGACAATGAAGACAGGAGCCAGAACAGCAGTGATTTTAATGGTGCTCTGGGGATGACGTGTGCTATACTATCCAGTTATCCTTGCCCCCTTTCAATTTTCACATCAATCCAGAATTTGGGTAAAAGTTAAAAACTTTAGCTAGGCATGGAACAAATGCAGCAGCTTCTGTGCTTTGATACACATCCTTCAGGAAGATGACTGACTAGAAAATTGGGCTTAAATGAAGATAGGAATAGATCAATCCAAGGAAATGTACTTAATTCTAAGCTCTGCTACTGTATTGGTTCAAAGGTTCTTATCTTTTACAGAAAGGAATGCTTTATTTTTTAATAAAATACTACAGAAGAAAGAAGTACAGTATATGAAGGATAATAAAAAATGTGCCATTTAACAATATTTATTTTCAACATAGCTATTAACATCACTGTTTTTAAACACATTTCTATAAAACAGTTATTATTTTTAATATATTTATGTTGCTCCTGGTACAGTGTTTCCCAGTGTTAGGTTATCAATAAAAGCTGGATGATATAAACAATTATGGTACTTCTGTTTTATGTCACCATATTGTTTACTAATTATAGAAACTGATATTTTAATTATGGGAATTAATAAACATGATTTGTCTTGTGACAGGATCTTGATAATATAGACTCAGCTTTGGTAACATTAATTATTTTCTGCCATCACCAAAGGTTAAGTATGACTAATTATAATTAATAGAGCTCTGACTTTCCAGTGCAAAACTGGGTAGATGTAGAATTATTCTCATTAATTATGATATTTTGACTTTATAATTAAGGTTGCTGTATTGAATTGTTTTGATTGTTCTTAGGGCTGAGACGTTTTGTGTAAACATTAAAATAAAAGACATAAAATTCTCTTTGAAACAACTGATAAATATTTAGGACAGTACATTTGGATAAATCTAAAAGAACTCAGATGAACAGTATGTTATGTGGATAATGGGTGGGTTGGAACAGTCAGGATCATAGTAAATGCTTTTTCCCTATTAAATGTTCACTTCTCAATTAAATGCAACTTGCATGTGTATTCTTCAGCTCTCTTTTTTAATCTTATGTCACACTGCTTTAACAACTTGTATCTGTATACTGCTTACAAGTTTAAGGCTGTGACATAAGGGATTCAATGTTGTCCACTTGTTACCGATTACACAGCACATAAGACAAAGGGGTACAAGCCTAGACCAGGCATTTATTTGCCTGTGAAGCAAGAGACATAATTGTGTGAGGGAGAAAGATGCAGGCACATTTTCTGGTTATCGCCAGCCCAGGCATAGTCTCTTTCCCAGGGATGGAAATGCTAATCATCAATCTCACCGTGCATGCAATGTCTCTGTTTAATAGCTGATAGAGCGTCTCCAAAGGCTTTTTTGCCTCTTTGTTTAAAATGACATATAATGGGCCCAGCCTTATCAGCGTCTCTAAATGCATTTTCTGCACTGTATCCCCACTAGGGGATTTGGTCCAGTCTAATGAATATGTGCAGGATTGATTTTGAGCTTGGGATAATTTAATCCATCAATTTAACATGAAATGAATATGCAAAGGGGGGAGCCTCTTCAAGGATGAAAAAAGGGAAAAAAACAGTGGGGAGAGTTCTTATTAATTTAAAATGGATTTGAGAAATGGGAGAAGGCAGCTGCTATTAGTATCTGCCACTGGGCCCTAACCTCCAAGAACCGTTACCCTGTGAATACAGCTGCTTTATTTAAAGCAAGTCAGTACGTATTCAGCAATACTTAAACATGACAAGCTTTGAATTCAGAAGAATGCTTTCATTTTACTTTATAGCATCAATGTCAGTCCCAGTAGGTCAATATAATACCTTTCTTTGAAGATGATGATGCTCACAGTAATGCTGTTATAAGGATTATTATTATTATTATTATTTTATTATTATTATTTATTAGGAAGAAGACAATTGAAAGCATTGAATAATTATCCTCAAACTCAATGATTTTATAACAAACCTTTGATCAGCCATGATGTACAAGTGAAAGTTAATTATATAAATTAATGATATGATAGTTAATGATATAAAACAGTGAAAAGAATGCCTTTAGTGTGGTAGGAAACCATGCACCATAGTTCACTGTAAACACCTATAGTATGCTCTGTATAATCTTGTGTCATGGACTTATCTCTTAAAGAACAGATATGAATCACCTTCTGAGTCTAAGAAGACAGTAGATTTATTTTTGATTATTACTGTAGATAGTATTACAGGCTTCATACAGTACATATTTTGTTATACTGTTAGGCTATTTGTAACTAATAATTTCTGGTCTAAAGTTTGTAACAGTCAATTTTAAATTAGAAGGTGTTTAAAGTTTGAGAAAACCCAATTTACAGAATGCTGCCTATGGTCATCACACAACTCCATATTCACCAGGTCACTTTCAGAATGACCTGGTACTTTTGACCTGGTATCCTTTCAGAAGGATAGGATTTTTAAATTTTAAACAGAATATAAACTATTACACTTTTCTTAAATATTGGGGCTTATTGACCACAAGTACAGTAAACCTGTAATAAACATCTGTTCCTGCCAACAATCAGATTAAATATACAGATGATCAATTGATTGATTTGGTTAGTATAGTCGTTAGAAAATTAGATTTTATGTATGATTTATTATTAACAAAAGGTAAACACCTTCTTTATCATATTAATAACTGCAACAAAACAGTAACAGTAAACTGCATCATGAATTACCAAAATGCATGAAAAGTTACAGTACGTTTACTAATAAATTTATTTGAAATTGTTTTACTCATCCTCTACAGAAATAGTGGTTTCCTATAAACACTAAATTAATAATTGTCACACCAATGTCTTCCTCCCTAGGCAAAATATTTTCTACATAAATGTATTGAATTGTTTGTGTTTCATGCAGTCAATGCATCAAAGTAAGGGTAAGAATATAAAATGGACTTCTCAGTGTATTTTCTCAACTTTACAAACTTATAGTATGTAATTCATGATTACAGGAAGATTTCAAAACTTCCAATTTCAGCTACTGCATGATATTTGAAAAAGGAAGGCGTTCCCCGTGTTTATTACTTCTTTGTACATACTTGCTTTACAATGTTCCATCCTTTCTTAGGAGTTCTTTATATGATGCTACTGAATGTAAATCACTGATACCAAGAGAACATAAAGTGCTGCTGTCTTTTGCTGATTTTTCTTATTCTGGGCTGGAGATTTTTTTTCTTCTGAGTTCTTCCCATTGTGAGCCTAGAGACACCTGTGTGTATTCACTCTGGGATTTGTGACTGCTAAAACATCTTTTCAATATAACTTTATAGATATTTCCTCTCGGGCTGAGTGGTGGATGAAGAACAAAGCAGTAAAGCATCTTTAAATGCCGAGCAGTCTTCTGAAGATCCCCTTCTTTTGATATTAAATGAAAAAAAGAGATCCATTTGAACTCATAGCTCAACACACGTCATGCTCCACAGAGAATTAAATTACATAGGAATGCATATGAAAGAATGTTTTGAATGAGCACAACCTTTTATATTCAATATCCAGTTGAATGCAGCCCTTTGATTGAGAACACAGCTGACCGTGCTACTGTTTCAAAGTGCTTGGAAATGTTCTTTCAGCAGCTCAGCTAATAAGAGACTTTTGTGAGTAGTTTTGACAGCTTTCTAATGTAATCTTTCTTTTCTTTGCTTATTGCTAGCTTCCGCTTTTTACTGGCTGGCTGCTTGTCACTGAATCCAAATTGTGATTACAAACGTTATAATGAATCTACTTTGTAAAAGTGGAAGGGAATTTGAAATGCTGTTGATGGATAACCTAGTATAACCTGAGGGGCTCTGAGGATGTCTGAAAGCAATCTTTGAAATGTACCTCATGCACAGTATGATTCAGCTGGGGTATCTTTGTTCAAAGAAAGAACCCAGATAACATGCTGAAGATACTAGCAGAGCATGGTAACACTGGCAAGAAAATCAAATTCTTCATTAGCTAAACATTGGGATGCTGAAAAGATAGAAATCCAGGATATTTGATGTTTTACAAAATACAGGTTAGCAATCTGACAGACATGTAAATTAGCAAATCAATGCAAAGCAGTAAATATGACAATCCACTTCAATATTTGATTTTGTAATCATTCTTAATGTTCTTATTTTCATGTTTTCTTGGCTGTTTTCTTGATTTTGCCATACAAAAAGCCAGGATGGTTTTGAAGGTCTCACCCATAAATTTAAATTCTAGCTTCAGAAGGAGGCCTCAATGGTCCACTGCGGTTATACATCAACAAAATAATTTTATTTTCAGGGAAGTTAGTAGGCACATAGCAATGGGCAAAGGGTTAGACTAAAGGAAATGAAGTCAATACTACCCGCAATATATATTAGATAGACTCAAGAATAATGTATGCACGGTCAGAGCACATTTGCCAGTCTACTGCATTATTATTGACTATTCATTTTTTTCACTTGTCATTGATGCATGTGGCAAAAGAGTAAGTAATGCATATGTAACCTATAGCCCTTTAAATATACATTTGGTAGAACTAAGCCTCTCAGTGATTTTGCCCTTATCTGCATTTGCAGGTTGGTAAGATCCATCAATGTTTATGAAACTCTGCAACATGATTCCATTGCATTTGTTGTTGGAACACACAGCAGGAAGTTTTCTATTATACAATGAATATCTTGTAGTAACATTTTAAATATCTGTGGGTAACCATCTTGAATTTCTTTTTTATAAAGAATTTCCCAAATATTTTATGAGATAAGGAAGATAAGAATAAAACTCCCCAGCTCTATGGGAAGATAACTAGGTTTTATTAATGACCTGCCATAGAAAGTGGCTGGATAATTAAAGGTTTTTTGCCTCTTCCTAGGAGGATAGTGGACAAATTTTGTTGATGGTTTGATAACCAGAGGACACTAGCGAAAAAGAAAAAAAAATCCTATTGATGCTATCAAGGGTCATTCAATTTGTTCAGGACACCCACTCCTATCAGTTAATTTCACCTGTGAATAGTTAATTATCCAATGAATGCATATGGGCAAGCCATTAATAAAATTTGACTATGTCATTGGTTTAATTCACCCTTGTGCAACTTTTATCAGAAGGAATCAGGTTTTAGGTTTGAGACACCAGTGTAGCTACAGTGGCCATTTTTGTGTCAGCTAAGAAGACAAATGGCAGACAAGAGATCTGGAGAATGATGTTTGTAATGAAATGGGATGTGAAAATATAACATTGTATTGCATATCTCATTCCTTGTAAGAACAAGCCCATGAATATAGAACGCATGAAGAGAAACAGACACTCAAACTGAGACAGACTGTAGCTCTTTTCTTCATAAAAGCACTTTGTTTGCAGAAAATTGACATTTTTACCACACATGCAAAGAGCAAAAAGGAAAGTATTTTATGGTTTACAAAGTTTTGGAGTATTTTTTATGAACTTCAACGAATGGAGTCTACACTCAATTTTAATAGTTCATTTAAGCGTTTTTTTTTAAGATTTTGATTTTTTGTTGTTAGTGAGTATTCCATTTGTTTCACAATGTTACAAAATCTGGTCTGGGAAATATTTTAGTGTTGTGTAGGTATCAGTATTCCATGATTCACAGTGCTTTTATTAATACACAATTGCTTCTACAAAAGCTAACCTTACAAAAACAGTGAAATGTCAAATTCCACAGTGAATGAAATTTTGGGCTTAATAATTGAACATACTGTACAAAGTAGCCTGTAATGACCTGAGCATTGCAAAAGAATACTGAAATAAATTAGGCAAAAAGGTATCCAACCCTGGATAAGATTAAATTAATACTAGTGTTACTCTCATTCCCTCATGTAGACATTGGGTGCTGAAGTGACATTTGAAACAGTTGTCAGCACTAGTTTGCCTAAATGTTCATTTGCCCTTTGACTACACTTTCAGATACAACAATTCACACAAGTCACTGCTGTTGCGTTTACATTTCCCCCAACTCAAGCTTCTCTCCTACTGATACATATATAATCGTTTGCTTTTTTTTCCTTATGACATGCCAATTCCCAGTGTGTTACATTGCCAGAACCAGCCAAGAAACTTGTTTTAGGAAAACAAACTCAAACAAATTATGTCCCTTGATAAGAAAACAACATACCTTCTTGGATGGTTTAAATAGGATTCATGTCATTAATACCATTCAGATGTTTCCAAGGTATCATATTTATGGAAAAAACATTCTTTATTTTAAATGGATTATTGCTTGTCGTTAGTAATGATCGTGCAAGAATCTAAGAAACAGCAAGTGTACATCAACTGTATTAACATTATATCAGATGATTAACGCATCTAATAAAATGTAAAGTTCAATGGACTGTGCTGACTGAAGCAGGAAACTTAAGCTATTAGGATTCTCTCTGGAACCAGTCACTGACAGTCTCCAGCTTCGAAAGAAACTAATGTAAGCAGACGGATTGTTAACAGATCTGAATCACCATTTTTTTCCCCTTAAAAGATGTATTAACCTTTTGCTGCAGCTTTCCGTATTAGTCCAATTCTTCTTTTGATCCATTAACGGAATATCCATCACACCAGATGTATCTCACTGTGAGGGTTGAGGCACATTAATCCTGGCAGTTGGCACTAAGTGTTTAAGTGTAATGTTATCCATCCCTTGTGTGTTTTGCCAGACAGCGGTGAGTCAGGGTAGACAGATCCAATGTATACTTATCACTGTGGATAAGCAGATTATCACTCAATCGAATACTGCTGTATCTTAACTGTAACCCTGACCTGAGCTCTCATCTTAATCTTAAAAGCTCTGGACATCAGAAATTGTGTGCCCTTTCTTCCTTGTCAAGTGCCTGCTGTCAGGGTCAAGTTACACTTCTGAGTTCTTGAAAAGTTTTAGGACTAGGGTGAGTGTGAGGAAAAACCGATGGCAAAGCTTTTGAAGTCCTGTGCCATGGTTTATCAGGGAGGAAATGTCAGGGAATCTGCTGTGGGTGACATCACCAATGTGGTGTGGGTTTGAAGACTCACTTTGGAAGCTGATGTTTTGTTGGCACTGATGACTCATTGGTGATTCTGATTGGAGTTAAGATGCTTTTTGCTTGCTTAGATTTTTCTTCTTTTCTTATTTTTTTTAAATTTCATATGTTTTTCATTTAAAAAATGAGAAAATGTCAGAAGGACTAACAAAGGGTGAATTTTTACATTAAATATAAACAATGTATTTATATGAAAGATTGCAATTTACATTATTAAGCATTAACTGAAATTCATTGCTTTACTAAGAACAAAAGCATATTAAAAATACTACAAGTTTTTCTTGAAGAAAACCAGTGATTCCTTTACTGTCTTATTAACAGATACAAAGGTAAACACACATAAAATTGTTGTTTTTCTTATGGGAGACTTTGTTGCCACTAAACAAAAAGGCATTTCCTTGCAAAATAAGTTAATACATGTATACTTTTCATATACTACTTATTATACCGACCATAACTATCGTACCAAAGCAACTGTTAGTGTTTGTCTGAAGAAATAGTTTACCTCATCACATTTGCGCTTTGACTGACTAGTCTGACTGCCTGACCTGATGCTAACTCTGCCAGACTTCCCCACTGGGAATAAACTGCACTATTGGAGTCTAATGTCAGTCGTTTTTTATTATTGGTGTTTTATGTCACTACATGTGCCTCAAAAGCTGTTGCAATGACCTTGTAATGGGCTTCTGAAAGAGAAAGGTAAGTTTTTAGGTTGACCTGAGTGAATTATCTCTAGAGATGCCTGTCTATTAATATTAGCACTTTTATTATTTATTTGCTTTGCAGAAACTCTTATTCCAGTTGACTTACTACACTATATATATGAAGTTTACATTAGGGAAGTACAAGGAACAATCATGTTAGTACAACAAGTATAATTAATAAAATGATTCTCTTACTGTCTTTTTAACAACCATAGTAGTAGTGCCATCATTTTCTAATTTCATGTGTCAGCAGTCAGGTCTTTCTCAATTGTCTGATGTCATTGTTGGCATTTTGTGTATGTCTTCTCAATGAGCACGGTAGAAACGTTACAATCTCATGTCTCTCACTTGAAAAACTGTATTCCCTCATATTAATTCTAAAAAATGTACATGCATAATTGTGGAACATTTCACTGAAGGGAAAATTATTCATATTTTGTAACCATGAAAGACTAACTTTCTACACGGCTTATGAAATTGTTACTGTATAATGATATTTGTATAATGTATAATGTTATTGAACTGGATGTTTGTCTACAATAGAAAGATGATAAATCTGACTTGAATAGTGTTATTGAAGTACGTATGTATATGTCTAACATGCCTGGTATTATTTTATTATAATAGACACCTAGCTATCAATGGAAATAGTATTCCAAGTAGAAAGTAAACAACACAATATGTACTTATACATAAATAAGATACACAATAAGATACACTATACATCCTGAATTGTGTAAAAATAAAATGTACAGTAAATGTCAGGAGGTAAGAGATTGTGTTTACTTTGCAAAAGAAAAAATTAAGTTTTGTTACATAACATTTCAATTAACATAAAAATGAAGAAATACTGCACGTAAAAACTTACAGTGCCAAAAATAATTTGTAAACTATATGTACACTTATTTCAGCCTAAAATGTGAAAGTCTAAAGACTAAACTACATCAAAATACAATACAAAGACAGAAGATGTATTTTAATTTTTTAATTAACAAATTGATACACCGCTAAATATCTTCAAGTAAACCAGTATGTGAACCCTTATATTCTGTAACTGGTGGCACCTCCTTCGGCAGCAATGACTTCAACTAGATGTTGTCATGCCCTCTGCAGCCAGAGGGTGCTCCTTCTTTGTCCTGTCTTTCATTCCGGTTCTTTGCTGTCCTTCCGGTGTTTCTCTCTCTCTGGGGCTATATATTTCTGGCTCTTTCATTCCGGCACTCATCATTGACGTTCGGATGTCCTGAAACCCACCTAGCACCAGGTCACCCCAAGTCCGCTACCTGAGGGCATAGGTTTCTATACGGCATTCCCTGAACAGCTGAGCCCGGGCTAACCCCCGTCTCGACGCTACGCATAGGGTCTTTTCGCTCTCCTGCCATTCCACGGCTCGTTCTTTCCGACATCCATGACAGATGTTTCCTGTAACTGTTTATCAGTCTCTGACATCAGCTTTATTTGACACATCGTTCTTACAGGACTGCTTCAAGTGTGTGATGTTTGAGGCTGTTCTTGCATGAATAACACTTCAGTTCTTACCATAACATTTCAATGGGGTTTAGGCCAGGACTTTGACTTGACCAATTCAAAATGCAAAATTTCTCCTTCAGCCATTCTGTTGTATATCTGCTTGTATGCTTGCTTGTATTCATTGACTTGCTACATGCCCAGCTTTCTGTTCAGCTTCAGCTGATTAACGGAAGGCCTGACATTCTCTCCCAGAATTCTTTTCTGATACAACGCTGAATTCATGTTTCTGTCAATGATGGCAATCTGTCTCGTTCCTGAGGCAACAGAGCAGCCCCAAACCATGACGCTTGTACCACCATGCTTGACAGCCAGAATGGGGTTCTTCTGCTGGATAGTAGCATTTGCCTGTCTACAAATGTATAGATGCTATACAGTGCTGAGGAAAAGTCTTAAGAATACCTGGGTGATCCACAGGACTCCTAGAAGAATTCTCTGGACAGACAAGTCAATAGATGAACTGTTTAGGCCACAATGAGAAACATTCTGGGTGGCAAACACCAAGCACTGCCTTCCAACCAAAGAACCCAAGCATATGGTCAAGCATGTTGTTGGGACTATCATGGTTCTGTAAAGGCAAAGCTACTTACTACAGTGTACCTACAGTGTACCTAAAGCAAACATCTAAACAAAACAATCAACTCAATAGAAAAGACTTATTACCAATATAACTTCTTAATGTATGACGTGGTTCACATGGAAAAAGCAGATCCAAAAGACAAAGAGAATGACTTAGTGTAACTTATATGAATTACTAATTTCTCAATAAAATATAGGAAATATATGTATTTATTTTCTTTTTAAATAAGAAGTCACCATGTTTTTTATTTCATACTTTGTGAATGAGTTTTTAAAGGATTATAGAACAACAAAGAATTATTCAGCATGGAATATAAATTAACATGAATGTGCATCAGGATTTCAAGCATTCTGCAATTTCCCTCACAGGATCAATAAACTATCTATCTATTTACTTCTGCTTTGTTGCCAATGCAGTGTACAGTAATAACTAGGCATATTTATATACTGCTTTTGTTAAATCATCATGTGCCAGCAGCTCCACTGCAGATGAGTTGGAGAAGTAAAAAAAAATACTTCACTGGTAGAATGAAGGGTGTACTTCTGCTATCAGATATCAATCTTCTCATATCAAAAATATGCTGTCAATATTTTTGAGTCTTAAGTATGGCAGTTATAACATTGTTTTGATTAAAATAGTTATGAATGTATTCTAGTATACATGAAAAGGATATGAAAAACTTAATAGACTAGAAACACAAAGAACTGAAAAAAAACTCCAGTGATGTCAGTGTGTTCTTAAAGATACAAGTACAAGAAGAAAATATGTTTCACATAATATTCAACAATATCTTTCTGTGTTTATTTGGTATGTGGATGTATGACACATTTACAGTATGTAACTCCCTAAGTTGTAGTTTAAGCTGAATGCTGGCTTTAGAGATTTCCTGAGGTGTTGCCTAGTGTATACTGTACTTCAGGACAGTAAAGAAAATTTAGTTTTAATCATCTTCCTGTAAGGAACCACTTCTAAACTTCTGGTATCTCCTCTCCCCTATTTTTAAAAGGGGCATCTCCCAAGTGTAAATGATTCAGCTGGTTCAGTGAACAGCATGCAAAATCTTGATGGGTGTAACTCATTTTGTGTTCAATAAAAGATAATAGGGGAGATCATTAGAACAACCATGTCAGTTTAAATGTATTTTCTTTGTACTGAGTTAAATCCCTGCAGAAACCTTTTCAATTTATTTTGTCTCTTTGAGAACAATACTATCCCAACAGGCCTCCACACAAAGGACCATTACAAATGACGATTTATATTTCATATGTTCAGAAATGTTTGGTACAGGTTACAAATGGAGGTTTAGTAAAGTATTTATGCTATGCTACCAACAGGATATGTATTAGTAATATGCATAGAGTAGAAAGCAACATACTTGGTTGCTTATATCCATTTGTTGTCAAGATGTATTCAGCCTTTTGGAGTAACAAGAGAATAAAAATCCAACTGCAGAAAAGTAAGTGGGCTCAAAAAGTAAGCGGAAGCTACATTTACAAACTGCTGAATACAGCTTTAACATCTAAAAAGAAAGTATAGTGTAGTCTTTTACTCACCTTTTCCGAAAATGTGTAACTTTTTAAACGTGAACAGAACATATACCACAACAAGAACTATATTTTAAACATGGCTAGCACTTACTGTGATATTGACAAGATTATTATGCTGCCTTTTTATGTAGCAATTTATTTTTCATTATCAAGGTGGGTGGATTGATACATCAAAATAAGGAAAGAATGGCCTTACAGAAATGTTGTGAAAAATGCAAAATGCTGGTTACATGCTGGGGTTCCTTAGGTACAAGTGAGAATTTAACAAATTTATTATGAAGATAATTCCTATCTTCTATTTAAATTTAACCAATGCTTATATGGTACTAGTTGACAAAATTATCATTAGCCAGATTTACTAAACACTTTCATGAACATACTAACAATTATTTAATGACAAAAATAGAAAACATTTGACGAAAGGGGGTGAAAACATTTTTGAGTTATAAGTACTGTACATACTGTACATTGACCACCAGTTTCATAGATCCCACTTTTGGTAGTACATTAAACTGTTTCATGTCTTCAAAGTTCACCTGGAATTGCAATTCAGTGATAAAAAAATAAATAATCATAAATATAGATCCATTGATTTAGAAATAATTGCTTTATCCAATACATGGTGGCAGAGAAGCCAGAACTAATCCCAGCAAGCAACAGGTGCAAGGCAGGGTTCAGCCTGGATGGGATACCTGTCAATTGCAGAGCAGACATATAGACACAAACATGCATAACATACTCATAGACAGAATATATGCAATGACTAAATATGTACTGTAGCTATCCACACTCACATACTTCAATACGAGTTAAAATATCAGACTGATCTTATTACTACAGTTTGGTGGATGTTTTAAGATAAGAAAAATATAGTTGGTACAGTTACTGTAGTTACTATATATCCAGAAAGTGGGCGACTGATTCAGAAATAAGAAAGCACCCATGCAACAATGAATCAAACTAATAGTCTTGGGATTTTATAGCCCAGTTGAACATAATGGAATTGCAACAAAAATCATGATCAAGTAGACATTCTTGACAGTTATTTGACTGTCTGTGTGGATACAGAGATTTTATTGGAACCTGCAAGAAATACTAAATTGTTAAATGGCAATGAAAAGTGACACAAATTCAAGTCAGTCTCTGCTTTCTGAAATGAAAAAGGGTGGAGTGCAATATTAGTCCAGGCAAAAAACAAGCACTCATGGCAAATCTTATTTAGGCCTAAACAATACCATCCCCCAAGGAAAATAATTAGTTGGATAGAAAATAGAAAGGTGATTTTTAACTTCTGCTGAACACAGCATAACTCACGAGAAAGTAAAAAGTACCACTTATATACAGTATATATTGAAAAACTGGAAAAATTATGCTTCTATTGGCCTTGTGATATTAGAATTGTTTTATACTAACATCTATAATTAGATAAAGAAGTGTTGTGACTTTAAGTTGAAGCAAAGCTTTTAGTCTTTAGTCCCAAGCAAATCATCTGTGGCAGCCAATTGAAACATAAGACCATACAACAAGATTTTCTTTGTTGATAAGATAAAAATGTCAGGACAAGGCTACACTAACCTGATGAGCTCTAATTGTTACTTAAACACACATGACATGACAAAAGCAAATTTTATCCTTAAAGTGTACTTATACTTTTTCTCCTGTAAAAAAGACATTTCCATTTATCATAACTTTCCACATATCTTGTTTGTCAGGAGTTCCTAACTTTTGGGGATTTTTCATCTTATGTCCCTACATTGAAAGTAAGGCATAACCCCCTAGGTGTTTTAGATGTCTATGAACATGGATTAAATTACTTTTCAGGGACATTTACATTTTATTCTGGTAGAGTTAGTGTTATAACTATATTATTATAACTAATATTAACATTATAACTACATTATAAAATATTTATACCAGAAACTTAACAGCTCAGCATACAGAGGCCTAGTGATAGACTAAACATAAAGTTACAAATTAAATGCAGACATAGCAGATATATGCATATTATATAATCCATTAAAATATGATAATTACTCCCACACGATAAGAACTTCAGAGAATGTGTGCAGTGAAGTTCTTATTTAATTAAGATGTGTACATTATAGCATTTAAATTTATTGCAGACCGCATCAAAACAAAAAAGCCACCTATTAAAATAAGACCTTTATGTTCCAAAGCGAATTGAATATGCTGCATTATAGAGCTGAATGGCAAAATAAAAACAGAGTGTAAAATGACAGCTAACTGTGCCAGAAAAAAGGTGAGGATTAACAGCTACAAAATGAAATGTTGCTAGGAATCCTTGTTTACCTCTGGTTATATGCATATTAGATGATGCAGTAAAAAATGAAAATAAAAACAATTAAAATTTCAACATTCCAGTGTGCAGAGAGGCATAATGTAATCACTACAAGTTCTGAACATAAGTTAAAAGTCTCACAGAATTTATAGTACATGTTATAATGTTATTTTGGGTGTAAGTGAAAGAGAAATTTACATTTGTATGAATAACTTATAAAGCAGAGCCCAAGTTTTAGTACTCTCTGAATCAATCAAACTTAATTATTTCCATTGTTAATTTTTAATTGGCCATATCCAAGATTGCAAAATTGCATTAGTCACTTAGCATCCACTTAATTTTTTATCACAAGCTGTTCCACAATAAAACAAAATACCCATCATAAAGAAAACAACACAAATGATACCGCAAAAACTCACATTTCAACCCTTCTTGTACAGCTGACCTTCATAATGGAATAATGAATCTGAATGCCATGAAACAAAAGTTTAAAACTATTCATTACTTCCTGTTACCAAGTTGGGTAAATTAGTGCTGTCCTTAAATTTAATGAACTGGGAAAAAGTGTAATAAATAACCTTTGGAAATATTGATTTTGGCACATTCTCAAATTATCATTTAATGCAAAAAGCGGAAATTATGTCACATACCAGCTGATATATTGCTGTCTTATTATATCCTATAGGGAGGAGGAGGTCTAAGGGCTGTTGTATAAATCCATTTACAACGTTGCTGGGGTAGTGGTACCATGCCTGGATCACTCTACCTACTTCTCTTTTGTTGCATCCATCTTCTCTTCCCTTGGGAAGCATGGAGACTGTGATTGCCCTATCTTGTTCTTCCATATAAGTAAACAGGTGTCATGTGTCATTACAAATTCTTCATCTTCACGGTACCTGGTATCTCGGTAGTGAGCACCATGATTTTGCACTTGGGCAGATTTGGCTACATTGATCAGGAGCCTGTGCAAGTAAAAATAGTAGTATTCTTACAATAACAATACAGTAAAAGTATGTTGCCCTAGCTTTAATGTACAGTACAACTTTATTCAGCCACAGTATTGTCCTAGAAACAGGAGTAATCCTACTAATACTATTGGTGATAAAAAATCAATACATCAGTGAATGATTTAGTTTCCTCTTTCCTGTACAATCAACTAAGGATACTTAGATCAGATTCCATCATAGTCTTACCTATTTAATACTAACAGAATATCAAATACTTTCAACTTTCAAATAGTTTTCAGCTAAAAAATATTACTTATTCCCTGCCTTGAAGACCCTCTGAAGGTAAGAGGACTCCAGTATTGTAATAGATACAGTATGTCCATAATACTTCTACAGCTCGTTTGCATGCACCCCAATTCTTTTCCCTAGGAGTTTACTTAAAATTTCAAAAGTGAAAGGCAGTACGAGCAAGAGGCTGTACATTCATGGTCTAGACAGGATGTAAATAAAAAAGATAAGACAAATAGCATTTACTTTCTCATTTTCAGTTTATCAAAAGATATACAATATATTAATAATTATTTGCAAACAAAAGGCTTTTTGTGTTTGACAAAGAAGGTGCTTATACAGTACAGTATGTAACAAAATTGTCTATTAGAAGTTTAACTTGTACAAAAAAATAATAAAATCTGTTCCTTGCATACTGCATACTTGGCAATAGTATTATTCCATGTGGCCTCAGGCAACATGCTTTTCCACTCCGTAAAGTTAAGGATACAGGGGGGAAAAACAGAGTTACATGGTACAGGTTAATAATAACTCCATTAGAATTTGCAAGGGTACAAGCAAAATAATAGAATGTCTGTATCAAGGGAGAATAGATTTATGTCAAGTAAACCACTGGGGCAAGACCATCTTACCTTGGAGAGGCAAAGTACTAAAGCAAGTGCCCCACAGTTATTTAAGCTGCAATATGAAACACAAAGGGAGAATCATAAGAATTTGTATGCCCATTTAGGGAAGCGTGAACTTCTGTTTCTGTTTTTTTTTACAGAAAATTGGAAAATTCCATTATTTTTTGGTAAGGTGCACATTCAAAATGGCAAATCTGTCTTTGACAGAATTATTGCATCACCTTTATTCTTACGTGTCATGTTAGATGGTGAGCAGATATTTAAAATTTGAAGGTAGCTGACAATCTATAATTTTATGGGATTAGTGATGTTAAAAGTGCAGTACAGTATTATTGCTATGTTGATAGAATCGATAGAACTAAATCAAATAATGGACATTCAGCCTCCTATTGCTCAAACGGTATTGACAGTACATTAAATAAACAGCAGTGTGTCTTACACAGCTGGATAAACTCAATCCCGTTGTAGCACATCCTCACCCAAGGGTTAATATATTCATTTATAAAGCTTGTGATTGCTAGCTTGTCAGTATATGTTGATCAACTGCTTCTTTTCTCCAGTATTACAGACTTATGAATTAATTTAAGTGGTAGTTAATTTCTAATGAATACCACTCAAGCGGTAAATATTGCTCTTTAATGTTATAGTAACCTTCACGGATCACTAACTTATGTAAATAGATTCTATTTTATGCTTATTAAAATATTGCTTGAATCTGGCAAAGGTTTACTTTAGTTAAAAAAAATATTATTTTAATATCCACTGTTATCTACTAAAATGTCTAAATGTTAATTTCACTTTTCCTGTTTGCATGACCAAATATTAAGATTAATACTTTAGCAGTTAATAGTCCGTTTCTCAGAATACACTATTATAATACAAAAGGTTCTGTATGGAAGTATAATGTAATATCAGTCATGCAACCCATGTATATTAAAAAAATTGCATTCCACATTAAGATATTGCTGCTGATCTGTCCAAAATGTGTTCAATTAATGGTAACTTCTATATCCAGTAAACACATTTCACATTTTTAAAGAAAAGATTTGGCAGCTACGTTCCAAAGTACAGAGGTATCCTGGCATTAATAAAATAATTATTAATCACCTGGTATGTCCCCTTCTGTGAGCCTTCCATTCAAAATTTATTAAAATTCCTCTTCAGTTAATCTTGACTCATAACTTGTGTGAGAACCGCAGGAAGGCTGTAATGTGGTGGAAGGATTGTGTGTGTCTGTTTTTCATAGCATGCATCACTTTACCTCTGATATTTGTGATAAAACAAGAGCATTGCAAACTCTTATATGTATCTGTTCATCTTTCAACAGCAGTTCCATACATGTTTCTTGTTTTTCACTTCAATAAATGGTTTCAGATATGATAACGCAATGACAAGTGTAGGCAAATATGGAATTCGGAACTCTGTTGAGCACCGTACAAGATCGCTTTTTGCTGAAATAATTTCAGAAGAGCTAAGTGGTAGAGTTATAGTTGTTGTGAAGGTCAGACTATTGTCCCCTGTACGGGTACATAATAACATTTTGAGCTGCAGGTAGACATACTATAGCACTTAACTACTGCTAAAAAGGAAGTGACATATTATCTTAGAATTTAAAGACTTTTCACACATAACTGGCCAGCAGGAATATTTATTATATTTATAATTATAATGAGGTTAGAGTGGGGAGCTGAGGAACAAGTAGATTCCATGTTGAAAAGCAAAAGAAAAAAAAGACTGAAAAACATTTTTGCCTGTGAAGCTTTAGGAAAGAGTATATAATTAGAATTGTTGGTCAGCAGGATTCATTCATATGTATAGATATTATGGTTATTATGCCCCTTCTGTTAATAATGTTGACTGAAGATATGGTATGGAAACAAAAAAACAAAATTAAAGCATAAGCGGTAATTTTTGTTAAGGTTCTTACAGCAGTAATGAGAGAACAAACTGCTGTTCCAGCCCATTTAATGGGACACTATCTTTGAAAGACCTTTAACGATGATTACACTGCATATTTAACTTGTAAGTTATAAAGATCTGTGTAATAGCAAGAAAAGCCACAGGCATATTTCTCAGATGCAGCAACATGTGTAAGCTTTTTTACAAATGTCACTGCTTGCTCTTTAAGCTGTTGCAAACAATGTTACAAAAACAATGTTCCAGAAATATGAGACTAAGTTAGTGTACTGGTCTTTTATTACCATTTAACTGGAAAATGGGTAAAAATAAGTCATTCGCTAATTGAGATGCTGTGTCACTGCTGACCTTTGACCAGTACCCTCAGTTCCTCAGTCCGGCTTGTTAAAACCAAACTATTAAGCATACTATCCCTTCATATTCTTCCGCTTACTTTATCAATACGAATTTGACATACTGAAATATCTTTTAGGTTTATGGCTCTTTAGGCTACTATGGCTTGTAGCTCTTGGGCAGGGGTTCTATTCTTGCCTGAGATGCCTTCTGTGTGAAGTTTGCATGCTGTCTCTATGTTTGTGTGGGTTTCCACCACATGCTTCAATTTCCTCCAGCAGCTGAAACATAACATGTCTGAATTGTTTTTTCTGCATGTGCTCCTTCATGAACTGGTATCCCCTCCAATGGTATTCCGTCTTGCACCAATTGTCTGCTGGGTTAGGCTACAGTTCATTGTATCTATGTATTGGATCGTGCCGTTATTAAAAATGATTTGATGGATGTCCTTCCTAATTGCACTTTAATGTACTATATGTGGAGTTCAAAGGTGAATATGTAACAGCTTATTCTTTTTTTAGCATTCATTTAGGAAGCACTAGATTTACAGTGCTTAATGTCAGATAACCATAACGTATATACTGTACACACTAACACTTGAAAAAATACTAACTCTATCCATGACAAATATGAACTCAAGAAGATTAGTATGAATAAAAAAGTCTGTATTGCTTTTTTTATTCAAAGCCACTTAAGCATGTTGTTTTTGAGGTTGCTAATTTTTGGATCAGTTGTATTGTTACCCTGCTCTCTTCACATTCACTTGCAGTTTTATTAAATGCATCATTATCAGTATAAAAGTGAGAAGAATGTAGAAACTCAAATGTTGAAAATACGTTTGAAAAATATAAGTGCTTAAAGACAGAAAAATTTAGCTATGGTAGTTTTAAAGTACAAAAAAGTTTTGTTCACAATTTGATCACATTTCTTTTACTTTCATTGTGACATCTGGAAAACATCTAATCACAAAAAGAAATGCATTATGATTACAAATTTTATGAGATATCCCCAACTCCCTCAAGTTCTTAAATTTACATTTATCCTTGACGTTGCTTGTGTCTAGGATTGGTCTTGCAAAAAACGAACAGTTTTC
This sequence comes from Atractosteus spatula, assembly GCF_055471065.1. Classification (NCBI taxonomy): domain Eukaryota; kingdom Metazoa; phylum Chordata; class Actinopteri; order Semionotiformes; family Lepisosteidae; genus Atractosteus; species Atractosteus spatula. The sequence goes on along the minus strand of NC_142717.1, from coordinate 33,108,772 downwards.
CTCTTCTGCGAACAAAGAAGCAGTCCTGACACCGTCTTTTTAACGCAGTCTTCGTCTTCATTCCTGCTAACTGCTGTAAACCCGGTAGCTGGCTCCATCTCAATACAGGCACATCCTTTGGTCCATGCATAGCAAAAACAGATGTTAACATCTTTGGCTGCAAAGCTGCCACAGATGACAGACATCTGTATGCTTCTGTATGACGTGAGGATGGATTTGCTGTGTATCTGCTCAGGTATGAGAGTTGCCTAGTGAAAGAAGTGGTCAACCGCTTCAGCACAACAAATGCCATTGCATCAGGACCTGCAAAATACAGAACGCACAAATACTGGATATACTTGGATTGCCTGTTATAATAATACAGTATGGCAGCTGAGAGATCCTTATTAGAAGGCACACGAAGATAACGTAATCTAACGATTCTCCCAATTCCATTATGAAACAAAATCTGTTTAATATTATTTTACTTGTGCTCTAAGTACACATAGACACAGGAAGTATGGTTCCTGTATATTTTTTCTTTAATATTAAATTTAAGAATTTCTTGTTTATTGAGGCCGTTTCTCATGCTCTCCACTATTTTTATATGTAGATGTAGTTAGTACGCTAGTTTGGCATAGGTCTGCTATAAACCACCTTAATACAACGTTGGTACTGACGTACGGATATGCAAAGAAATTTACGATAAACTAGTAACAGCAAATGAGTGACATTGAAGTATAATTTTCAACGTGTTGAAGAAGGCCTATTCTATAGTAAATATGTTACAATCCTTTGAATAAAGTGTGATCGGTAAATAGGCAGAAACAGAAAACTACACAAACCTGTATTTTAGCTGCACAAAGACTATTTTGTTATTCTTTTCTTTCAAGATTTTCGGAAAAACGCTGCACGACACAGGCCGCTTGTTTCCTATGACTTCAGAGAAATCACCGAACACGTGAAGTCCTTCCTTTATTCCGCAGGGTCCTAGTGTCTTTTAACGCTCGCTGATCTGTTGGCAATGATGCTTTTAGAATGAAATAGTATCACATTTAATTAATAACAGACGAATACGAGAATGTTAATAGTTTTATTTTCTATTGGATTGTTAGATTCATTATGAATCTGAGGAATGACAGCTGTGCCTTGACATTAATGTGCTTGGAAAATGGTTTAATTAACTGCTTTAATGTTTAGTTTGTTTTAACTACTCAAACTAAACTTGTAAACTATGTTGACAAATAAAATGTATAAAGTGCCATAAACAAATAACTAAAACAATCCAACAATCAATTATTTCTCTGTCCTTTGAACGCACTAGGACCCAGAACCAGGCTCACCTGTCATGCTCAAGAGCAGTTTGCAAGGAACTGTGGGTACTGAGTCCAGGGAAATATGGCTGCTTCCATACAGAAGCTGTTGTCCTTCACAAACATAAAGAATCCCAAGCTTATTTTGGCACCCTTGAAAGTGTCCTGCGTCCCTTCTTATCGATATGGTGCTCTTGTATCAAGTACTGGGGAGAAAATTACTCACACAGGACAGGTAATACAAAATAAAAATAGACAAACTTGAAAAGTGTTTTAAATTACGCATTAGTTCAATAGTGTTACCTGTAACTGTCTTGAATTATTAGTTGACATATATTAAATAAAAGAAAGTATTCCGCATTAAGAATATTTAATATTTTTCGGGAAGTTCTTCCGTACCTGTTTCAAAAGCATTTTTTTTTCGTGTTCAATGAAAATAGCATAATACAATAAATGGGTTCAGGTCTCTCTATTTTAACAATGGTGTTTATGTGTTCGCTAATTTCCATTGAACATAAACTAGAATGTCCTGTATGAGTATTTGAATTTAGTGTGAACTAAATTATTTAAAATTCATTTTATCCTTTGCTTGTCTAATGCTACAGTTGAATCATTAATATCCTGCTTTATCCTGTAACCAATATGAAGATATGTTTTGAAGGCCATAATCAAAAACCTGTTGTTTGAAATTAACTTAATGTTTATACCTGATAAACCAGTAACCAGAAGTGAGTAACTGTTCAGTATCCTTTCTCATAGTCATAACGTTCAGTCTCATTGTCTACATCATGTAAAATATGGCTTTTACTAAGATTTCTGTAGCAAGTAGAAATGGCCAATTTACCCAATTATGCATGCATGTTGGTCTCTTTAAGCTTTAAACTACTATAGTAATGTGAAGAAAGTAATGTGTACTATATAATTACTGTAGTGATCTTTAACTTGTGTACCAGTCAGTTTTGTGGAGGGGATACTGGTTTGCCCAGCATTAATACTGCTGTTGTAAACAAAAATAATGTAAAGAAATGCAGAGATCCTGTATAAAATACTGCAGATATACATATATTTTAATAATCTTTGCTTTTGTATAAATCGTTATTTGTTGGTGATAACCTTTTGTAAAATGAGCATCTTTTGTTTTCCATCCATTTTGTAGATATTTTTGTAAAATTAGAGATTTTTTTAAGACTGAGACCATTTATTCTGATATGTCCAGATGTACCTTTGTAAGTTAATTGTTACTGTTTTAGGTTTATGATGAGAAAGACTTAAGACGAGCCAGATTTGTTGGAAGACAGAAAGAGGTGAGCGGTATTTTTTTTATGAAGTAAAGTGAAGGTTAATTCCATGCTGAAAAGAAAAAAGATGCACATTTTGGCTGTGGAGCCTTCTTTTCTTTTCAGCATGGAATAAACATTTACTTGTTCCTTTGCAACCTGCACATGCTGATGCAGCTACTTAAGCCTTTTTTTGTTTTGTGTTTCTTTAAATGATTAATATTTAGGCTCCTAAATGTTCTAAAAACATCTAAAATAAGTGTCAAACACAAAATATTGATGTTTAGCACAACTTTAAATGCTAACTCCAGGTAAAATGTTTGTGTAGTGAAATTAGCTTTTATTACAAGCTTGCAATCCCTAGTTATTGTTTTTTTTCCTGAAGCCCACTGTTATAAAGAGAAAAGAGCCATGAACAGCTGAAGTCAGTGAAGCATGGTGAAACAATATAAACCTCACCTACATGTTGACAATTTTAGAACAACATTTATAGTAGTGATTTTCTTTTACATCTAAAACTAAAAATGAAGTCCTTCATTGTCAGTTTCTAGGAGGTTAAATGTGTTTTTTTTTATTCTGGCAGTGTGTGAAATGTGGCTGTGTATCTGAGATGAGAATTCTAAAATCCAGTCACTGCACAGAAAATTCAATAGTTGTATTTTTTTTTCAATCAGAAATCATCTTGTTGCATTGTGCATACATTATCAGCTTAAAGTACAATTTAGAATGGCATGGAATTGGCCATCCTGGAGTCATGCATGAGAGAGAAGTATTGTGCCTTTATGTTTTATTTTTTATTTTTATTTTATTTTAGTAGTTAGTAAAGCTTGGACAATCTAAGGGCTATTTGTTAGTTAAGTGAGATTACATTTTATATTGTATTCTTGACAGTTGACCTTCTAAAATAGTCTGCGCAGATTTAGTTGATTAGGGTTTAACCTGAAGGCTTAAGTTTTGCCGTGTTCCCTACTTGCTTGCTTTGGCATTAAAAGGTAGAAAATTCTGTTTAAAGTAATAAATGTAGGCTACATGTACAATGGTAACTAAAAAGCCTATAAACTTTTAAAGATGACAGGCTGAATTTGGTGAAATGTCTGACACTATGAAATAGAGGCAATTGTTAGAACTGTTTAAGAAACCTCTCTGTTTCTTCTATATTAACTTGCAGACCTGAATATTACATTTTGGCAATGCTTCACAGTACAATGGGCTATATCTTATGCACATTTACATTAATTCTGAATTGCACTGACGAGGCCCGTAGGGTCATATTGGTGCTTGTATAACTGACAGTGGTTTTTAGGGTACTTGTCAGTTGAGAACGGTGGAGCGGAAAGTGCCCATCTAAACACTTAAAGCTGGGCCTTTCAGCAGCCTTGATTGGTGCCTTGATGTCTGTTAGCATAACCTGTGAGGTTACTGGCAGTGTCATTCATTCCGACATTGCATTACTGTAAATGGTAACACGTCCATTGTGTGGACATTTCTCTTGTCAGTCAGCTGCTGATGGGAACAGCGCATCATCTCATTGCTTATCTCACTTGATGAAAGGATGTCACCAGCACAACTTTTCTTTTAGAACATATGATCAGTTTTGATCCATATGTGTTTTTTCATCTGCTTCCATCAACACCACAGTTCTCCCATCTTCTTTTCTTTTCCAGTTATATTTTGAGCATGTGCTGCCAAGTTATCTAAATGGGTCTCCAGTTTTTTCTCCTACATTTTTTTTTCTTTGAAAAGGCGCTCTAGTGTGACAGTTAGTTGTCACTGATCTACTGATGGGCAGAGTATGTTATCTGTTCTGGATGGATGTTTCTGCAAGTTTGAAGGAAAGCAGACATTGAAGCTAGCCTATTTCCTAGAGGCTGCCGAAGCACGTCTGCTCAATTTGCATTATTTTTTTTTTTTATCGCCGTCTGCTTTGCACTGTTGGCAAAACTTAGAGTACATCACCTTTTTGTCTGCAGAACAGTTCAGGTGGAATTTCACTTTTCAAGAAACAATAAAAGTGATCGTGTGCACACGTGCCTTTGATTGGGGGAAAAAGGAGAATAAAGAAATGGGCATTTCTGCAATATGGTTTGCTGTCAAAGCCGTAAACAAAATATTTCTACATGAGAGATTAAAATACAAAATGCTAAAATAGGTCATCCCAATAGCGCAATTAGGCATATAATCAAATATAATCAATTTGTTCTTAAAAAGCAAGGTAAGTAATACACTTGTCACATCAATATCTGGTTGTGATATGCAATCATGTATATCAGTAAAAATGTTTTTTATCAAATGTGTGAAGCAAAAGATTTTCCAAGATGACTGTTATAAGAGGTTTATATGACCTGTTTTGTTGGCTACAGACCTTATGCTGTAGGCCTGCCTTTGCCTTGTTGTGCAGTTTTACTTTAAAGTGTATGACAATAATGTAAACTCCATTTACCTTATATAAGAGAAGAGAATTCTCAGCTACATCTGTATTGTATTTTCTGATAAATGCAGGTTAATGAGAACTTTGCCATAAACCTGGTGGCTGAGGAGCCTGTTAAAGAAGTGGAGAGCAGAGTGGTCTCTTGTGATGGGGGAGGAGGAGCTCTGGGACACCCCCGAGTCTACATTAATCTGGTAATTAGGCTTTATCTCATCTGCTTAACCTGACCTTTTAATTAATTTTCTCATAACATGCCATTTAGTGTCTTATATTTTCTATGTAGCACATTTGCCCTCTGGTGCCCTAACAACTTTTTACTAATCTTCCCAAAGCAGCATATATTGGTGGTACAAAGAAGCAACATAATTGTATTGTGAACTGTACTCTTGTTAATATTTATTGTAAAAAACCCAGATTACTTTTACCTCCTTTGGTTTAATACTACCTGTGAATACACGTATTTGAAATAAATTTCTATGAGTTAATGCTGCACATAAAAATGATCGAGGCTATCATTCAAATTGATTGGTGTACTTCATAATAAATTAATGAAATGCATAGTAAATACTAAAGTGGGAATAGAATAAAAATGTTTAAAAGCTATTTGTTTTTGAGCTCTCTGTTCACTTAAATTGTAACAAAAAGAAAACATGAAGTGACTGCTCCAAATATATTAAAGAAAAGAAAACAATACTAAACCTGTTATGCAGAGGTACAAGTAAAGGTTTATTCCATGCTGAAAAGAAAAGAGACGCAAAGTTTAGGCTGTGGAGCCTTCTTCGGGTATGTGAACCTACTTGAACTTCAACCTCCATAGTAGTAAATGGCATTCCTGCCAAAGGTTAATTGAAATAATTGAAAAATACGCAGCATACAGGGGAATTCACTCCCAGTTTTTCCCACAGCAGTTACATACTCAGCCCCAACATTGCAGTTCTTCTATAAATAAAAAAAGATAAAATCTGAATATACTCTTATTATATGTGCATTTCACTGTTGCTGTGAAATCACTTTTATCATAAAAGTGGTACTTCAGGGACAAATAAACACTGCCCTTGAATAAGCACTACAACTGTTTTTTTATCATTTAATGTAAACATTGTTTTGTTGATTCAGAGCAATGTGGTATTTCAAGTAACAAGATCACTGTGGTTTTGACTGAAATGGGCTTTGCTGTGCTGAATGTATACATTTATGTCTAGGGGGCGGGGTTTGGGGGTTGTAGACATAGGATAACAATTTGCCTATTTACCAGATTATTTAGCAATGTTCTAATTACACAGATGTGTTATAACCAGATGAAAGAATGCTTAGAAATTGTAATATTATCATTCTAAAATAAATGTATTAAAAGAAAATCATCTGAAACGGTTGCTTTAAAAACACATAAATATATGCTCTACACATTAATATAATTGCATTAAAAGAAATTGCTTATATAATTTAGTCCATCTCATTTTTCAGCAGCATACATTTTGGAGATATTCACTTTTAAAGAATGTTGCTCATGTCCCTTTTGTCTCCTTTTTCTGACATTGATCCTATAGCCTGTTGTTTCAATCTGTTGTTTTGAGATTCTGGCTTTGTATACAATAGACATTAATCTTTTATATCATTACTCAGTAAAAAGCATGTATGATCTATTGTGTTGAATCCTTATGCTGGGTCATGTCATATCAACAAGCGTTGAAAAACCCAGTTTTGCAGGGTGATAGAATTGCTATATGAAGATAAATGCATTTAAGAAGATTACAATAGTCAAGAATAAGAAAAGGCTATTTTGCCTTTCATCATCAACGAGCTGTCTTTTCAATGTGAGAAAATGTGAGTTTTTCAAGAAAATATTTGAAACCACCAACATATATATGTTCTAAATAAAGCTGAATATTAAAACCCCCACTTCAGCTTTTTTTCTGTATATAACAACAGTTTATGTAAAGTGTTAACTCTGAAAAAACCAAGAGGGTTCATAAGTTTAGGAATGTTTGCCTGTTCTTAGTCTTTGATTTGTATTTGTGCTCATTGATGTAATTACATTAGACTGTTACAGAGGTAAGTATTTTAAGTGGTCTCAGGTCAGCATTCACAGACCTTTTTTAGGAAACGCGTAGGGCTTGATGTATGTCATAGTGAAGCCAGGCAAAGGGGAGCTGAGCCTTAAATTCCTCTGCTTGGTTGCAGGACCATACAATATTAATTTTATGAACAAGAGTGGAAGTTGAAGTGGAGTGCAGAATACGTTTACAGAAAAACTGTGGATTTAATTGCTAATTGAAGGTACCTATCTTAAAGGGACTGTATTAAAGGATCTATGTGTTCATAGAATGTGGAAATGTTTTTGCTAGTTTTTTATAACATTTCTGGACCAATACCATTTATTTTATGCCTCTAAGTATACATGAAACATTGATCTTGCCAATCTAATAGTGACCTTTTGTTTTCTTAGGACAAAGATACTAAAGTTGGGACATGTGGCTATTGTGGGCTCCAGTTCAAGCAGACACATCATCATTGAAGCTCCTTTCTCATTGTCTGTAACTACCTGAACTTTACATGGATAATAAATTATTTCCCAATGACCTTTTTGCTTGTTTGTTTAAGGGGTGAAGACTGGTTAGATTTCGGTCAGTATGTGGACTTTTTAATTTGGTTTATTATATTATTATCTGCCTGTAGGTTCCTTCTTTAGTAGTGAGGCTTTTTTGTAGTCATTTTAAAGCCTGCACAAACACATAAACACAAAAAATGGCACGTTCTCTGGTCTTGCTGAACAATGCCCTTTTGCAAAAGATTAGTATCAATGTATTATAGCGCTGAGATGTAGTTAGATCTTTTTTTTCCTGAATGTTTTAAAATGGTAGTTCTGTGAGTTTGGAAAATTAGCTGATGTTCATCAAAATGAGTTGGTTAGGAATCTTTAAATAGCCTTTCAAAGTGGCATGATTTGAATTACTAATAGATTTATTCCATGATGGAAAAAAAGAAGAAAGAGAACACGTTTCGGCCGTGGAGGCTCCACGGCCGAAACGTTGTGTTCTCTTTCTTCTTTTTTTCAGTATGGAATAAACCTATTACTTGTTCCTTTGCAGCCTACGCATGCTGACGCAGCTACCCACCTGAACTACTATGATTTGAATTATTTTATTATTGCAAGGACAGTTAAGGATGTATCTGTGCCCCACTTTGAGTAATAAAGGTCACCTGGTTACAATCAGCATGATTGAAGCTGGCCTGTCTGTGAGAGAAATTGACAAGAGATACATATATTTATGTAATCAGCAGACAGAGCCCAGAGTAACCAAGAAACTGGCTCGGTGAGGAATAGGCTATGTCCTGGATAGCAGGAGTCACCATATTGGCCCAGGTCTGCCCCATCTGCATAACTTGTTTCAGACTGCAGTGAGTACACCACAAGAATTCCTGAAAGAAATCACCCATACATTAGCAAAATGCCTGTAGCTCACTGTATAAAGATGCTCTTTATACTTGGAGGACATTCAGGAGTAATCTTGAATAGCCAATAGACAAAATCATTGTATTCTATGGATCAGAGAACATTTGACTTGGTGGCAGAGGTGTTTTTTTTTGCCCTTGACAGAATTGATGGAAGATGGTGAGCATTATGCTGATAGTTGTGGTGCTCAAGCCAACTGATGGGACAGTAGAAATATGTTAATCTGGGAAGGAAACTAACACAAGAACCCTGTTGGTGCAGATTTAAGGGCAACCTTATTACTCAGTGATACATTGACAAAGTCCTTGTACTTGAACAAACATTTTTTTTTCCTTTTTTGCTAGCCAACTTGGAAGTGCTGTTGTTAAAAGATCACATATTGCATTGGCTTGACTTCAAGAAAACAGGCTGAGGTCTTGACATGGCCAAGTCCAATAGAGCTTTTGTGGGTTTATCTTAACTAATGCCATCAACAGGAGGCAACTGAGACCTGCCAATCTTCAGCAGCTGACTGAAGGTCATAAGCAATACTAACTTTGCAATGTCACTGAAAACATAAAATTCCATGATTTGTATTGGTCAATTTTCTGTGATTTTATGTTTAAAATATTTAATCCATTAGACTTCTGTGTTGCATTTTTTATGCATCAATATACATAATATGCATATGCTATGTATTTAGTTCCTTTCTTCACAATTTAACTTTCCTTTCACTTTGGTCAAGTTTTTGTTGGTCTCTTCTGTCCATAAAATTTAATGAAATGAAGGAACTACAGATGCTCTAAAAATACACCGAATCATCTGTGAAGCATCTGTGTCAGTCTCCAGTTTTACATTTAATTGAGTATGTATTTTACATGCTGAAGAAAAAAAAATAGTCACAGGACCCCAGACAGGCAAACCATCAGAGTGGCTGCAAGAAATGAATTTGGTAAATTTGGTACAGTTATTGCCTTAAATACAGACTTTTGCAATCTGAAACTTACAATGAATGTGTCCCAATATTTACTGGTTACTTGAAATCAGCGGATAGAATGCAAAGTATGTTATTGTACTAAATGATCAAATGTATGCATGCAATTACCCAGAAATATATATAGTATATATATTGCATTATGTTACATAATCATAAATACAAATTGCGTGACAGTAAAGCAATAATGCTGCAAAAATAGCAAAAATAACCTTTGTCTCAGTACTTTTGGGGGTCTGTGCTTGGACTCTAATAATAACTAACCGTTTAACAAACATTTTATTTTTCCTTAGTTCAAGTGTATAGTGAATTTAATTGGCATCAGATCATGTAATCCTGCTAGTTATTTAGTGTGGTAGTTGATACCTGCACAAATACACTATAGGAAGCTGAATATTTACTAGAATTTGAATGAGTTTAAAATATTTTTCATTTTAATTGAAGGTTTTTTACAATTGTTCCTGTAAAATCTTAACATGTCTGAATTCAATGCATATTACAAAGTGAAGTCACTATTTATAGTTGTCTGGGCACTTGTATCTGAATACAGTCCCACTGCAAGAACAAATATCTTTGCCAAACAAGGGAGAATATCTAGCAAAGGACCAGGGCAGCAAAGATTTAGAAATCCCGCTCTGCAAACAGCATCCGGTGTTATCGTGTTCCCACATGCACGCTGAGTAAAGTTTAAGCTGATTCAGTGACAAATGCATTCAGATCTGCTTTAATCTGGCATAGATAGGGTACTAATTCGACAGAGGAGCAAGGGTAGAAACAGCACAATTAAAAAGATACTGCTGTGTTTACACTAGCTAGCCTGTGTAACTGGTGAATGGGAACATAAACAGCTTAACTATTGCAAGTGTAAATGGGCGGTGTGAGCTTTTCAGATGAATAAAGGAGAAAGGGCTATATTCCATCAAATTCCATTGATGGAATTTGAAAGCTGTGTATTATGCTTACAAAAAGATGGTATTTCAAAGCTGGATTTAGGGACAAAAAAAGTTGGCAGAATTTGGAAAATTAATTTGATCTTGTCTAATCTTTTTGACAGGAAATATAATAATCCTGCCATGTGCTGTGTATTTGAAAGCTTTGTTTCACCAGTGTCAGAATTTTGGACATCCAGCAGTCCCGAGGGTACAACAAAAATAGGAAAATATAGGACACTCAGCTCTTGTCTAAAACCATCAATAGTGCTCTACTAACACAAGAATCCAGAACTATAGAAACGATTTAATATTTCTTTCTATTTTGGTTTGTGACAGAAATAAAATACTCACATTCAGGATCATGTTTTCAGCTGGCATCATCTGGTATCAGGTGGCATCTCTGATTGCTAATCTGCAAAAGGGGAATGTATTGGCAGGCGACAAACAACAAAATCACTGGGACTGTATTTACAGCATGCTACAATGGACTCATGTTAAACAATTTGGTTTCCCCTGTGATCAGTAAGTCAGTAAGACCCCTTTTCACAGAAACCGTTTCCTACATTTTTTAGGAAAGAGATTTAATAAATATTGATATAATACACAGCTGTTTTTGTAACTGATTTAAATTCTGAAGCATAATTATAAATATGAAATGTGCATTGTTTTTGGTGGATAATGTTTTAAACTGTTTTGATTGCTTCAAAATAAGCATTTTGTCATCTATAATGTTTATGTCGAACTTAAGAAGCACAGTTTGGCAGAAGGATTAAAGCCAGTTCCTGCCAGTCACTGGCTCTATAAAGTTTAAATACAGGGTTTTAGACCATTATTACTCAGTGTTGATCAACGTAAGGGCTAACACTCTAAGATCCCCCCCAGAACCCCCATACTACCCTTGGTGGTCGACACTCAATCCAAGCGGAATTGTTTTTTTGTAACAGCCATATTTGTATGAATATGAATTCATATTAAGTTTACAGTATATATTAATATTATATATTCCGCTTTTTTCACTTTCACTTAAGATAGAGTCCTCAGAGAGCAAACAGAGTGCAATACAAAAGTCATATACAGGACATAAAGGGTATTTCAGGTAAAAATGTGACATTATGTTCTGTTATTGTAGTTCTCATGTGAGAAAATGAAGTTATGTAGATTGGAACCACTAAGCAGTGACTGTTTCATGGTCACCTGATCTCACTGCTGAAAATTCAGACAGTGGCAGAGCACTCTGACTTATTGTAACCTTGACAATATTTCATTTTTAAGTGTGAGGGGAGTGTCAGTTTCCACAAAATACAAAATAAAAAAGCTGATAGTTTACATTATTTTAGAAGCATTTTATTATGTTAGGAATTATTTATGTTCGTAGATTAAAATACTTATTTAATTGTAAATGATAATGTGTGTCTTTATCACACAATCACAACCCTTGGTATCAAATGATTCTTTCATCTGCTCCCACATCACTGCATACAAGCTCAGAACACTGGCCAATAGGCCGTAAAAACAAGCTTCTTTACAGGAGACGTACTTTATTTCTCTGATAAAGATTGAGAGACTTATGTTGTCCACAATGGTATGTTTTAACAAAAAATATTATTATTAATTTTAATTTCTAAACATTCTCTTTAATGCATTGGAAGTCCATACTGTCTTTACAAAAAGGCACCCATTTTACTGTTGCCGATCCTCTGCATACCAATGCAATACATTTCGCCACACTCTGAAAAGGGCAGCCTCCAGAAAAATGAGTTTAACTGACATTTATGCAACCAATGAAATATTTTTTGCCCATTTTGCATAAATCTAATGCAAAATGAAAAAAAAAACTGCACTGACCTATATCTTAAGTTGTCTCTGATTTACTTTGTGATTAGTTTCTATTTGGCATTATGTTATATTATTGTTTGTGTGTTAACTTTTAATTAAACATCTTAAATAACTGTCAAAAACAGCATACAACATAGTTCATCCATTTTATCTTTCATTGTTTACTCTTTCTCTGCTTGTCTTTTCAAATGTACAGTACTTGTGGCATTCAATGATTTTACTCAAACATGTATGATTTGTTTGATTTAAATGTTAGATTTCATAATATATCATAAATATATGTTTTACAAGAGGTTAATCTACAGTATACAACATACCTGTAGCAAGAAACGTTTTATTTCAACTGTGTTGAATGTAAATGTGTATCTTCCTGAATGATTTGCAATACATGAAAAACTTCCAAAATACCCTGAGACAAATGTTTTTTTAATAATTGTTAAACTATGCATATGACATAAAAAAGTATTTTATTTTTCTATAAGATGTACACAATTTAATGGAGCACTACGGTCTGTACCATTGTTTTGAGTTTTCCCTTTATGACAATATTAAGATCTCATTCCCTATCCCTGCTTTCATGTTATTCCATTTTTTACAGAAAGAGGTCACTGTTGATTTACATAACAGTTAAAGCAGCAACTTCAGTTTCATGCAAGACAGAATATGCTAAAATCTGGACAATATTTGCGATGTCATTTATTGGAATGCTTTAACATGTAGCTTTGTTTAGAAATTCACATTTGTTACCTTTTTATCTGGGTTTGTGTACAAAGGAGTGCATACTAAGCGTTGATGTTCAACCAGAATCTGCAATATGATGAATAGTTCCGTGATGTTATCAAAGATACATTTTTTATCTGCATATACACCAGTTTGTTGTTCATTGTAGGTTATTTAATATCTTCACAAAACTGATTTAAAATAAATAACTGCTCAATTTTGTACAAATGTAGCAGAGAACTGATTTATATTCTTACATTCTGCTTTTAATGAAAACACATAAAGGTTTGCATATTTATTTCTGGGGAAAGATTAAGAATTGGCAGATGATTGTCGTGATTTGGAAATGCAGCTTTTTGGGAATAATCATTTATCTATGTTAATATTTGCATTCACTCAGTCTGTGATTTTTGCTTTTGATAGTCTTGTTTACTTGCAATATATTTTAATACAGAACAGCTGATAAAGCACATCTGTGCATGGATAGATTAGTTTCTGGTGGGCAAAGTGTGAGTTAGACAGCGTCAGGAACCGAATCTCCCAAATTCTCCCAAAGTCCAGTTGTTAAAAAAACATTAGAATAACAACATCTGGTTTTGGATAATTTCAGCAAGAAAACTACACACAAAAAAACTATATACAGACCATACATTTACAAGTACTTGCCACTGTTAATTGGGATATACAAACCAGCCGTTATTGTCATAGAGCATACTAGGTATGCTACATTTGGTTTGCATATCCCTTAGGTAGTGTGACACTGGATAAATATACATATAACTGCCTGTTATGTGAAATTACTTCAGTTTAACTCATTTATTTCTTGCTTTGCCATCAGACCTATCAACTGCTTTAATCTTAAGGGTTCTTATCCTTGAAGTCTCAGTTCCACTACCTGACAAATACAATCACAGCAGCCAGCGCAGTGACTTTGTTTAAACCTGAGCAGTGTAGTTAATTATCTGTTTCGGTGAATGGCAGTCTGCATAACGCTGTCTCTACACTATATACATGTCTACACACTTATATGAAAGTGGCAGCCTGCCATAATGCCGTTTTATTGTGAACTTGTTTAGTGAAAATAACAAGTCTGAGGATTATGAAACACTGTAATTAGTTGATACAGAGTGGGTGGAAACTCAGACTGTTCCTATTCAAGCCCCTTGAGGTAAATTGGTATGTTGTTGAGGAATTAATACCACACATACTGAGATTTGAGTAATTTTGTCTTGTGAATACCAAAAGAACAATTTAAGTGACACTTGGCTTTGTAAAATGTTTAAAAGAAAAGGAACACTAGGTTGCACATGCAACCACATAACTCTGAAAAAGACTTGTATTTGTTATTACCATTGTGAACATGACCTGAACTACAGTATGTCAGATAATAGGCAATTTAAAATATTTGTTTTTAATTGTTTCTAGTCTAATTTGTAAAACTAAAAAGTATTGGTCTGCCACATTTTATTTGTATTTCTTAAACAAATAAACAAAAACCAAGCTGTTAACTTGAATGTAATAGTATCTTTAATATTGATTTTAAATCATGAACACTCAATTATTAAAATGATAAGAGATATCTTTAATAATGTTCAAGATGATTGTGATGTTAATTCACGAGGAATCATTTAAACATTTAATGCTATTTAATGCTGTATCATGATAAATTTGCAGCATTAATACAGTATGTCTATCTTTGTTCCTGTTCCACAAGGGTACAGAATCTTGAGAAAATAAAGTATGGGAGCACAAGAATGTATTATTTTATGTAAAAAGAAATTGCTGGCTATATAGAATTTTATTGAGTAATTCCTATTGTACTAAACAATGTTAAGTTGATAAAAACAAAAACAAATCCATGGACGAGTTACTGCTGTGTAGATCACAGCAGTAAAATATTTCCTAGGTGCACTGGAAACAAGACACCAGCCATGGCTTGTTCACACCTAAAGGGAACTACTGAATGCAATACTGGTCTGTTTACTATTGAATTAACCGTGAATTGGTCTGGAGTCTCTTATAGTTGTATTTATGACAATTGCTATTTATTACAGATATTAAATTCAGTTGTTGATGTATGGCACAGGTGAAGATTTGAAGTTCTAAGCAGGAATATTTTAACCTTGTTTATGCCTGAAGTGTAGCTTAGGGAATCTGTTGTAAAATCTATCTCATCACCGTATTTGGATTTTGATAAGAGAGTATGTAAGAAAATCATGGCATCTTCTCAGGTTGGGATTCTCTGGTCAGAAAAAAAGAAAACAGTTGTATTCAAGATCCAGATGGAAGACTGCCTGTCATAGATGATGACAAAGATAAAAAATAATGTATAAAATAGCAAAATAAAGAAAAACTTGCTGTTATAGTGACTTATCATGATCAGGATCCTAATGCACTGGAACAGTGTTTCTATGTCAGAGCTGTAATACAGCACCTGTTTTAGTGACACATCAGGTGACATTTTGATCACAGGAACAGGTTGAAAGGGAAAGTACAGCAGAACAGACTTTAACTGTAATCAAGGCAAGCAACTTTTTTTTAACATATTGTGCATTATTGTGATACAATTTGCAACATACCTCATGCTAGAGAAGGTTTAAATAAGTTTTCAATTTCACATCTGCTAAATTCAAGTAAGTGGTTTGTCTTAACAGAATGTTTTTTTAGTAAACGCATGCTGTGTTGTAAAGACACAATATTCTTAAAGCGAGACCAAGCACTTTCAGATATGGGATTTAATTTCTGAATTGTATAAGAAAAGTTACAAAACTGTGCAGGGACTTTGACCCACATGACAATACTATTTACAGCTATCAGGCATATACTGTAGGAAAAATAGAAATACACACTCAAAACATATATAATTCTAAACTTTCAACATCGTTCACTTTTCTTGTTGTGTGTAACTTTGTGTTATACTTAATGAATTATGTATCAATGGATATACTTTTTTATTGTTCTATCTTTAGTTTCAACCAGCTTCAGAAAATGTTAAAGCTGACAAATTTAAACAAAATGCTCAAATCCCTTCTGTACATAGATATTTTTATTTTTGTGTACAGGACAAGTAAATATCTGAATAGAAGGTCCAGTGAAAAATCAAACATTGCTGTGTATGCCTTCTACGATACACAAACACTACAGAGAGAAAAAAAATCAGTTAATCTTTTCTCACCTATGCTCAGCTGAATAATATTTATAGACTTCTCATTCTTTTTGAGTTTAATTCCAAGCAAAGTATTAATGCACAAGAACACATTACAACCACGCTTGGGTTGTTCACTGATGTGATTAGTTGCTACTTCTCTTTTGCCTTACACTAACAAAGCAGCACAGCTGTTCACAGCAATACATATGTTTTATGACCTTGTTTACTAATGTAGATTATTTTTAAATGTAAGATGAAGTAATTTGTTTTACTGTTTTTTTACTGTTTTGACCTGTTAGAACAACGTATCTGTATTCAGCAAAACCAAAACAAAAGTATTGCAAGTTAATTCATTATTTTAAAATATGCTTCCTCAAGGAACAGATGTATAATTCAAAGTCTGTTAATATCTCCCAGGAAAGTAGCAATTTAAGACAGAAGAATTTATATCAACTGTTATATACAACATTTTTGTTGTTATATATAAACTCTGACAATATTAAGAATGTATTATTCTTTAAACTGACTGGTTGTTTGTATAATAACATCTACAGGATTTTATTGAAACATGAATTTCTTTAAAATTAATTAACCACAATAAAAAACTGAAAGTAGAAGTTATTGAATAAAGTCCATTTCCTCATCCTAAGAACTGTGGAATATCTCAAGCACATTTTTGTTGATGAGAAACACTAGGGGCAAACAATGCAATTTTTAGTTATATCATATTTATTTTATCAGCCTTATTCTCTGAAGGTTTTTTATAACAAAATTTCCCCATCCAAGCAAACAGTCCAGGTCTCTACTGGTGCATGTAGTGATTCCAGTCTTTCCAGTTGCAGGTTTTCAGGGAGCAGAAAAGAGCAGCCAGGCTAAAATAATTGGTATTGGTGACACACCGGGAGTCAAACTGATGCTTATAAACTTTCATGTATGGTTGTGTTCGCTCTATATAATTGAAAGAAAATCAACTTCATAGTAAGGGCAATTACGTATTTTGAAAGGCATATAAGTTGCAGAAGGCTAATGTAGTTCAAACATTGCTCTGAGCAGAATCTTTGAATGAAACTGAGCATAAAAAATATGCTGAATAAAATAAACTATGTCTTCTATTATTTATCCTTTGAGCCTGCACAGAGTAATGGGAAAAAATGGAAGCACGTTTCCTATTTTTTATTTGGTTGTCTTGCTACCGAATAAAATTAATATTTATTATTTTAATATATTTGTCAAATATATTAAATCTTTATTTTTGGACTACCCTGAAGATTGAAATTTAGTTAGTTTAACAGTGTTTCTTTAATTGTAAATTTGGAAATACAGATTCTGTTTAGCTTGACACAACAGAAAAAAAAAGTTCCTCAGACCATAGATCGCCAATACACACAGAATGTATTTCACACTGATTCAAAATAAAATTATACACTTCTAGGATATTATGTATGTATTGGACCAATGTGTCATACATTTCTGTCACTGAATCATCAGTAGACCTTTATGCACATGCTGGTGTTGAACTTTTCATGTGTTAGTATAACATGGCAGTTTCTTTGTTGATGACAGTGAGTATTTCTGGAGATTCTTTGAGAATATATTTCTGCTGATGGTAGTGATTATCTTGGACATTATGACTTTCTCAACTGATTAATCAATATGGTTAATCTTCCAAGTCTGTATTGGAGTTAAAGTTCTAAAGTTGACCAAAATGGTTGCTACTTCAGGTGGTAAAGAGTTTTTTCATAAATGCATCTATATTTAAATGGTGAAAAACTTTCACTGTTGAACAGTTGTAACTCATCTGTGGGAACTGAAAATAAGAATAAGGAATGTTCCCGTAAAAAAATAGGTCCTGGGCTCTTTTGATAATTAAAATTAGACTAAAATGTTCTCAGACTCCCATGGAAAGACATTCGTGTTTGACAATAAACTGCTCCTGTGAATGTATGCATCTGACTAATGTTTCCAGTTGAACGGTCAGTTCAAAACAGGTTTCTCTCTAGCAGGGACATTTGGTTCTCTGTATCACTTTTTCCAGGATTAAGTTCTTCTTTATTGTACAGGGTGACTGGGAGTAACTGTCCACTTAAGAATCAGAAGTTATATTGAGATCTACTTCATGTACTTCATGGAGGTATGCCAGCCCTCACAGCGGAGCTGTGTGGAGAGCAGCTTCACTGGCAACAGAATTCTAGAGACCAAGAACCTGAAGGCTGACTGGATTGTGCCAGGATAATTTGCCCAGGAAAGGTGACCTGTCCTGCCCCGCTCCATAGAGGGAAGGGGTTTCGAAGACCAGAAGCCCTGAGAGGGTGATAGGAAAGAAAGTCTTGTCTTCGGGTAGCAGTGGGGGATCTGGGCTCAGAAACAGACTCAACCTGCCTGAGATTTGTTTTGGGGGGAAATAGTGTGACTATTTGAGATTTTTGAAGATTTTTATGTTTTTAATGTGTCTATGTGAAAGAGGATTAGAGTATGCTGTTTTTGTAAAAAAAATAATAAAAAAGAAAAAAAAATCAAAGTTATTTACTTACAGTATATACAGTACTTTGCCCAGACTCCTAAGTCTTTATGTTTCAATGAACCTGATATTGTCATGGTGATTTTATTATAATACTATTTCAATATGAAAATATAATTTACTGTAGCTTCATTATTATAAATTATAAATTTTAAAATTTAATTTAAAATTTACACTTTAGCAAAATAAAGTTTAGCAAAGATGTTCCTTGTTAATTTGTTACACAATGCTTAAGCAGGAGTCTTTCTCCACACATTTTCTGAATCCTGTCCCAAATGTCACAGTCATGATGAATGTATTGCTACTGCTTTCTGCATCAAGGTACAAATGTTATGGGAACAAGACTTTGATAATGTCTCAGGGGCTTAAAATACTGAAAGCAATGCAATACATGAAATTGTTTGTTAGTTGAAACATAGAAATCTAATTTCAAGAAAAAGAAAACTAAAATTTAAGAATGTCATAAATGGAAGTAAGAAAAAATACATAATGTAGTGTATTTAATTATTATTCATATTAAAATTGTATAAATTCCAAGGAAATTAACACTGCCTTCACCTAATGCAATATCTTTAAAGACTACTGTATATACTGGAAACATATGTACAAGTAGTATTTCTATTTTATTTTTGTTGTTTTTCTTCTGGGATTAGGGCAGGTAAGATTATCAAAATACACAATACCGAAGTGATGGCGTCTTAAAAAGAAAAGTTTTAAGTGTGAGAAATAATAGACAATGTTTTAGGTATGAGTGCTGTAACTTATGGTAATCCCTCTGTGCCTTGAATGATTATTGCAAATTCGTATGTGAAATTTTAAATGCAGATAATAATTTTGGAGCAACCAATCATAGTAAAACAATTAAGAAATAATAAGAAAATGTGAATAACTTGTAAAAATTATTTTGTCACTATTCTTTGTAATAGATAAAAGAAAGACAGCACTCAAGTGTAACTGATATACGATAGAGATAAAACAAAATCCTAGGGAATATGAACAAAAACACATATTTAAGAATCATAAATACGATAAGATAAGCAAAATATCAGTTTTGTAACAGATTTGACCTCTGTGAGCATTAACACACTCCAAGCAGCATTGACACAGAGACCCGATCAGCCTCTGGATTCTGCTATTGAATGTTCAACTCCAATTCCTATGCACCTGGAACCAGTTGGCAATGGTTGTCCAGTCATTATTGCCTCCTGTTGATGGAATTGGTCAATTAGTCCCAAAGATGTTCTTTTGAATTCAAGTTAGGAGAAAAGACTGGCCACAGCAAAACTTCAGCTTTGTTTTCTTCAGATTGTGCTCATAGTACTGTATGGTCTTGAATCTTCCTTTTAGAAAATTGACACTTCTGGATTTTGCAAAAATTCTTGACCCAAGAAATGTATATATAGCTCAGTAATAAGGCTGACCTCAGTTTGTACCAAAATCATTATTGCGTTAAAGATGAATCCACCTACATTATCACGCTATTTGCAGAATTCACAGTGTTTGCTAATTCTCTTTTTATCTGTATCATCTGTGTCTGTGAACTTGACTAGTTTCCTAATGATACTGGAATCTATATCATTATTATATGATATCTACACATTCTAATTTTTTTTTTACTTTTGTAGTGAGTACTACACATCTATTGTTGTAAAACATTTTTTCTGTGTATGAAATGTGATATCATGTAAAGTACATGCATTTTTCTCAATTTCAATTTTTCAGTGAAATAATATTGGTGAAACTTAAATATTTAAGATATTAAAAGTGATTATTTGGTCTTAGTATAAAACTGAACCTTTTTCTTTGGTCCATACGAACTTGTGTTGTTCAAATGATTGTAAAGTGCTGTCCATAGGAACATAAGATCATTAGATTTCATTTCAATCTACAGTACGTAAGTTTTAGAGAGCAACCACTTTCTGATGCCTGTCATTTACTTGGATGCAATAGATGACTGAGAGAAGTGAAGGGAGTAATGTGAATACAATAATTGTAGGATTAATAAAGGAATAGGGCTTCAAATACTTAATATACAGTATATGAACCCTGGCTTATTTGGTCTGTTTCCTACCAAGGGAAGAATGTGTACAGGTTCCAAGTGAAACCTCCCAAAAGTAGTGACTAAAGAGAAGGTCCTTGAGGGGAAACAGAGCAACCACTGAGAGAGAGTCTCCACTGAGGTTATGGGTGGCAGCTTGTGGAGGAGAAAGTCAAGGGGCCAACACCTCATCAGTTGGACACCATCAGTGGGGGAGATAGGAGAAATAACATGTTGATGACGTGCTGAATTGTGAGCTGAACTGCAAGTTATTGGGGATGGTGAGGCCTGTGTAGAAGGCCAGGTCCAGTGAAGACTATGCTTGAGCCCGTGGGGGGGAGTGAGTGTCAGAGGCTGGGAGGGGTTCTACAGGAAAACAGGAAAGCAGGATTGGGGAAGTGGGAGAGATAGGCTGAGGCTCAAGGTGTAGTGAGGTTCTGCCCCAACAATAAAATGGGGGTAGAATGGAAGAGAAAATGAAGGAGAAAGCAGGGAAAGTAGAAAATGAGGAAAGGGAGAGAGAACAGGAAAGGGTCACAGTTGTTCCAGAGGAGAGGTGGTAACATCAGAAAGAGCTGACAAACCCATATCGTGGGGGACTGCAGGGAGCCAGTTGTTTTATGTGTAGCATAGAGAAATAGGACCTGAATAAAGGTTTGTATGAGATCGTGCAAGGTTGAAAGTGGTGGTGCTTACTGCTGTGGGCACTGTAGGGTAAAGCATAGGAGTGATGGAAGGTGAAAGTAAAAGATGGAAAATAGAAGGTAAGGTATCTCTCTTACCAGAGCAAGTTCTGAGTGTGAAAAAGTTCGAGAAAAGTTATATTGTATGTGTTATAAGTTATATGTAAGTGAAAAAAGGGGGGCAAGATTAGAATTTGAACCTTATCTGAACTTCTATTTTAGAAAACTCCATATTGTGCTGACTTGTCCATAGACTTTTCTCATTCTGACTTTTGAGTGTAATGTCATTACTTTCAAATCAATTTTCAAACAGTGTAAATCATTAGTTTTTACAGCAGAGTAACCACGTGACAGCATTTCTACCTTGTACCTTGTTTAGCTCTCACCAGATTTCAGAAGCTAAGAAAATGTTAGCTTAATAAGAATAACAATTGGAGGACTCTCAGGAAAGTCATGCTGCTACAGTAGGTGGTGATGGTGGACAAGTAGGTGGCAAGGTGTTGTTTGGACCAGAATTATTAAATCAATGCTCGAAAACAGTGACCAGGGCCACTATGCTGTCAGTGCATTCCTTCAGATGAGACATCAAACTGAAGTCCTGGCTACATGTTAAAAAATGTCTTCTGAGACTATTGTGTCAGTCTGGGCTTGGCTAGCCTAAAGTTCTCTTTTAATTAAATTGGGGAAGGGATTTCTCATTTCTGCACATAATCTGCTATTAAGTTGGATTGCTGTTGATGAAGTGGATCTCCTCCTATATGTATTTTGTGATGAAAAGAACTATGCAGTTGCAAGGAATAATTGGCATTATTAGTATTTTTATTTCTTATCATTTAACAGGGTATTTGAATAATTTTAAGGTGCAGCCAGTACAAACAAATAAAGGTTTCTAGAGGTATTGATAGTAAATGGACTGTGATCATTATCTTTTAGTGAAAGATATTTAAAGAAGACTTAAGCACAATGAACCTTTTTTACAAACTTCATGTGTTCATCTTTGTGGTTAACTTTCCAATAAGACCCCATCTATTTAATTATGTTTCAAATCTATCAGATTAACTTTCAAGGCACACTAAGGTATTAGCACATTCTGTAACCAATTACCTGCATTTTCCTAAGTTATTGCAAATGTGACCTTTAGTTAGAAGTTGATTGCATGTTTCCTGGTGTGTGTATAACAATCTGTGTCTGAGAGGCGGACATTCTCCTCTCATGTGATGGCTGGCATTAATGTTAATACTCTCTGATGGCTAGAGAACAAATAAGTGTTTCTGACATAATACAGAACCATTTGGGGGTGGATAAATGGGCAGACACTTTAATGAGGAGAAGGCAGTCAGCCGAGGCTCGCCCACTAACAGGCAGCAAAAAACCAACTGTAGTTTTCATGCATAAAAATTACGACAGTCAACCTGAATTTTTTTCAGATCATCAAAGTAAGCAAAAGGTAACTTGGTAAACTAGGAACATCACATATAATGCAATACATGCATGGGTGACCTTAATATATGGATCAAAAGTCTTTCTGTTTTTAAGGCAA
Source organism: Atractosteus spatula (assembly GCF_055471065.1). Taxonomy (NCBI): domain Eukaryota; kingdom Metazoa; phylum Chordata; class Actinopteri; order Semionotiformes; family Lepisosteidae; genus Atractosteus; species Atractosteus spatula. The sequence continues at coordinate 33,085,933 of NC_142717.1, read as the reverse complement.
GAGCTCTGAATATGGGGAGTGAAACATTTGACTAAATTGAGACACACTGTGGATTACATGGGCCTCTCATGTAAATCCAGCCAGCTAACCAGTCAGCCTTTCACAGACCAGTTAGCCAATCAATCTATGTAATGCTAGTTCACGCTAGGTGGACCTGTATATTGGTAGTTCTGAAAATGACGGGGATGTTGCATACAGTATGTTAGGGGAGTAGAGTGTGTAACAATGAGGAATATGCTGTATGTTATAGATATTTATTTCATACACTTTTTAAAATAAAAAACTGAACATAAGGAAAGATATAGTTAAAGGATGAGTGAGCACTAATTTAAAACAATTTAGACTGGGGTAAAAACTAGATAAATTATACTTCGGTATACTTATTCTAATATCTTTACATTTATTCTGTTTTTTTAATTGAAACATATAAATAATAAGTTAAGCTTTCTGATAAAGTTCAATTTGATATTAAGTGGCAGGAAAATGAACATTAAAAATCACTTCATATTCAGGATTTAGATGATATCGGACATTCTAGGAGAGTAGGAAATAATAGGCAATTTGTAATAATGTGCAAGACACTTTCTCTGATCGAACTGGGACACTAGTAAAGTACAAAGGTGCAATCACCATAGCTATAGCACATGAACTTCCATCCATGTATTGACTTCTGTTGTTGTGTAATTCAAAAACGTACTGTATAAAGGTGAACACAGATGAAAAAGAGCAACCGAATTTTTGGAAACTTAATCACCATGTTCAGGTAATTGTTAAAGGTCATAGGAGAATACTTTGGCTCCACATATTTGTGTTTTTCATTTTCTAATCGATCGGTATTATGTTTTTGAACTGAAAATGTAATAGAAGACTTATTACTGACCTTTTTCTCTTTTCCATTGTGTATTAAATCAACACATAAACCAAATAATATTCACTTGTCATTTTCAAAGTGTGAAACACTAATAAACAGAAATAAAACAAGCAATCCTTTAGAAATTGGAACACATTTATTTCTCTTTGACCAGTAAATAATAAACTTGTATCAGGTGGAAAAAAAACACCAATTTGTGCTGCAATTAATTAGGAACAATAAACTACAAAGTCTTCTTTAACTCCATTATAGTAGATGTAAATGGGAAGCACTGTCTTTGATGAGATGAAGTTTGTTCTGGTATTATGAACTTGAATTCAGAGATATCACCATGATATCCGAACAAATACAAAGAGAGTGCAGGTCCTGAACAAATTGCATAGCACATCCATTCTATTACAAAGTCTGTCACATGAAAAATGTTCTCATGACATCATCTGTTAGCTCTGCCAGTTCCTTCTATCCTTTATAATATACAAGAACTGTTCAAGCATAATTGTCACGACCACCAGCCAGCAGAGATCAATGCGTAAGCGAGCTAATCAGCACCAGCAGCGGGTTACCATTAACAAGCGCCGCCGCACGAGTTAACACACCTGCAATTGCTCTACCGTGCGGCACACCGGGTTATTTATACTATTCTAACCTACTTCCCGTTGCTCGGTATTGAGTTCACTTCTTGTTGCTCTGCCTAGCGTTTCTCACCCTTTTGCCTTCCTGGAATTCTGTCTACACCTTTTGCCTTCGGACTTCAGATCTCGTCTCGCCCCTTGGATCGTTTGCTATCTGTGTCTATTTCGGATTTGACCCTACAGCTCTCATTTCGACCACGATTCTGTCTCACATTTTGGATTGTTCGCCACCAGTGCCTTTACCGGATCTCGACCTACCTTATGCCTTCGGACTACGACTCAGCTCCTGGTTTTGCTCTGTTCGCTTACTTACCTCCCAACGACTCCTGCATCTGCATCGGATCCTTTTCACCTCTTCAGAGCAGCGTTACAATAATACTGCAATCTTTTTAGAATGTGTAACAAAATACTTCTTATGATAATATCTACTTTAGGTAACTTCATTTTTTCTAATGCAGATAAATTTCAATTTCTATTCTCTAGTTTTGTGTGTTTCAAACAAATCTAATCAAGCAGTTATTTTATCAAGTACTGCAATTATTTACAATGATAACTACTGTATGGCTTACAATTATTGCAAGAATTACTTCAGAAATCTTGAGCAAAACACCCACTGGAAATGCTTTATAAGGTTAAGATAAAGAAAAGCCCATATCTGTGGACAGAAATATTGCCACACAGATTGTATGACAGACAATCTTCAGCTCCACATTGATAGTTCCTGTTTGGCAGGCTATTGTAAAAACTGAACTTTTAGAGCTAGTATAATTCAATAGATCTAGGATCTTATAAAATATACTGTCTTTTGAGATGACAAAATATGACATAGCAGCCGATCAGTTGTCTCTGTACTATACTGATTTTAGCCATACTGATTTTATATAGGGATTAAAAAAGGTGTCACAAAAAATTTAACCTTAATGTAAACGACATAACAAATAGACAATTACAGATACTGTACACTTGATGTTATGCAGCTGATTATCATAACATCCGTGGCTAACAGATATGTAAACCAGAAGACAATTTGCTGGTGTTTCACATTAATTTCACATTAATTTTTCCATGTCTAAGCCAAAGGTAAAAAGAGGATATGATGCAGAAGATTACAGTTTAAAAATTGTCGTTATCACCAGACCTATCACTGGCAGACTAGGATTCACCAAATGGTGTCACTGTACCACCCGCCTCCATAGGTTGAATTGTGAAGAGTCAGCCATTTCTCAGTGAAACACTGCAGTATCTCAGCACCACTGGACGTGCAGTGATGTACAGTTAATGATAGGTGTGCTGCTCCTACTTGGTGTTACTTAGCCCTAGCAGACATTTGTGCTAAGGCATAAATTGTAGGTGAATGTGCAAAGAAATTGTCAGGATTGAATACAGAGCTCTAGCTGTTTGAGGTAACAATACTAAACACTACACCACAATGCCATCCCAATGTAATCCCCTTTTTGTAAAATTATGGAATTCTCAAAAGAAGGGTAAAGGTTCAGGCTTATGTAATGTGTATGTTCTTGGCCCATTTTCATAGTACAATACAAACTTTTTGGTCCTGTGTTGGACTGGATAACATGCTCCCACATGACCCGGTATTGGTTAGAAAATGAATGTATAGAATAAACATATTGTCTGCTATACTTCATAATACAGTATTTATCTTAGCCATAGTATGTTGATGAGTAGTCATAGGTATACAGTATATTATATGATATATAGCTATAATGTTTTTTTCAGAGCCCAATAGTCTCAGCATTCCTCCTCATAGCTGTGATATTTTTTAATGTTCAGGTCCATATATAATTCTGCAAATAATTCCTTGTTTCTCATGTACATCAGATCTGCTTCTGGAGGTGACACAATAGGTCTGATTGTTACATAGTAGTGACCTGAACAAGAAACTTTGATATTCTCACATTTGTTTTGACTGTTTACTACCACTCAGTTCGTTGTTGTGAAGTGGGTACAATAAAATATCTGTAGTACTACAGATGAGGGTACTACAAAATATCAATAATATATAGATCATCAAAGTGTCATTAAAAGTTTTGGACAAAATGGTGGAATTTCCCTATGGTCAAAGTTAAGGTTGGTTATGAAGGTCTCCTCTGACTTAGATGAATTACATATTGATGAGCCTAAATTCAACAAAGCCTATTCCAATTCACATCATAAAATCTGAAAGCATTATGCCAATATGTGGTTAAATACATTAATGGCAGTCACTTGATTAGTTTAGTTCTTTTGTAGATTTCACAGAAGATGATTTTCAACAATCATTACAAAGTGCACTAAACAGATAAGAGAGTATCATTTAGACAAAATGATCAAGGATCTAGAGATCAAGACTGTCAATGCTATAGCCCAATTTAAAAATAAAGAAGTCGATTGTTTCAAAAACCATAGGGAGATATGGAAAGCTGGCTCAGAGTGTTTATGAAAGATAATGAATGCTACCTGTTTTTTTTCTAATTTTGATCAAAATCCTGTTTATTTTTTCCACCTCTCTGCGTTTGGTGCTACTGGTAGATATTGGGCTTTTTGAGATATATAGAACAATGTGAAAATTTTGTACCATTACTTCTTTTTTCTGAACCTCAAAAAAAAAAAGACTTTTCTGTCTTCAATTGTCTAAAGTCAGTCTTTGATGTTTGGTCTGATGTGTGAGAAAATTTGTTGGGAAGAACAATTGCAATTGAACACAGCTTCTGTACACATCGTTTTGGTTCCCCAAACTGTTCTCCACAAGTTCTGTATTCATTATTGAGGCTGAACACCACGACTCCCTTCAATTCCTACCAAGATTGGTGTCCTACTCATACACAAACCTTGAAGTCTTTACATGGTACCCCTGTGTTCATTACTCTGACTGTATGCTGGGAATATTGGCAGGTCATCATGGTGGAAAGCAGCAAGGCTAAAACAGGTTTCATTATTCCTTTGGAACTAGTTCAGAGTTATGCCTTTCAGTCTGAAGAATGCAGAAGCCACATTTTAGCTGTTGATGGAAAAGATGTTATCATAAAATGTTTTTTTAATTTCCCAATCATCTACAACATTAAAACAGTTTGAACTGACATAGTGTCAAGGCTTTCTTTAATTAACCTTACCCTGAATCTTCTGAAGTATAATGTTTTTCAACAATACATCACGTTCTGGGGATGAAATGTTTCAGGTGATGGTGTAGATGTGGACTCTGCAAAATATCTAAGATTATTGCCCTCTCCCAAAGTTTATACCCTCATTAAAAAATACCACAGCACCCCTGAATATTTTGAAGAAGAAAGAGAAGAGATGTTGTAGAACAGAGAACTGAGCTGTATTTAAAAAAGCAAATATTTCAAGCTTTAATCATTGGTAACGTGGTGGGATGATGTGTGACTACCCTCAATACTGTAATTTCATGACACAAAAATGATAATATCAATTGAGCTTAATATTAAAGCAGTTATCCTGACCAAGTGAGTTGTCAGATATCTATAAACAAATTAGAGAAAAGAAGTATGTTCTATTAGTGTTCCATTGTACCACCACCTGGATGACAGGGTCAGGAAGTGTTCTGGACCCAAAAGCAAGGAGATCATAGTCCTGGGCTGTGCCCACTACAGCTGCACATGCTCTGTGGCTTCTTAGTGGGGTGGATGTAAAATCAGCAACTGCACAGGTACTGTACTTAGGTCCTGGGAATGTTTCCCTATTATGTTTAGGAGAATTCTTTAAAGAATCATATGTGATTGGCAAATTGTATAAAGACTCTCTTTAGTCAATTTCAAAGACTTTTTATTCAAATACTCAATGCCTTCATCTCTTTTTCATTTCCACTATTGTTCTTTGAATTTAATTTCAACCTTCATTTAAGATACTATATCTGTACCTGTGATTTTTAGAGAGGTAAAACTAGTATTCCTGTATTTCTAAACACAGAATGCATTCTTAATTGTTATGTTCCTACTTGACATGAGCTTTACCAATATGCACAATTTACGATATCATTGTAAGATGTTAAAGATTCCACTTTCAGTCTGAAGCCTTGTCTCAACACCACTTCTAGTAGGGATGATATTTTTGTGTTGTGGTTCAAAACAACTGTCAATAACTGTCAATAATTCCTTGTTTCTCATGTGTGTCAAATCTGCATATTACCTGTTATAGTCACAATCGCAAACCCCTCCTCTTAAGGGTGCTCCAGCCCTTCCTCATTTGCATCACTCCCGCCACCTGTTCCTTGTTTCTCTCCGGTTCAGTTCGCCTTTATAAGCCAGGCGCGCACCTTACTTGTGGCTCTGCATCTGATTTCCATATCATGCGAGCCCAGGACCTCGTTGCGCCTGGCTCCGTCATGTTTTTAACTTCCTGCTCCTGTCCTTGTTCCCCCCGCCGGTCCCTACCCGACACCTGATTTTAATCTGTTTGGATGGATTTCTCAGCCATGGACCTTTTGCTTTCGTTTTTGGATTTCCCCTTTTGGATTTATTCTGGACTGTTCGCCTTGGCCACACCTCCCCGGATCACCAGCACCATATGCCCCCCCCCCCCCCCCCCCCGCCCCTGGTTCTCAAACTTTTTGGACCAAGTACCACCCCTAATCCAACCAAAGCATCCAAGTACCACCTACAAGTCATGATCTCATAGGAACCCCAGAAATTCTCAATGACCAACATGAGCGCGCGTGCACACACACTCACACATACATATAATAAATATTATAATAATAAACTTTATTTGATATAGCGCCTTTAAAGGTGGCTTCTCAAAGTGTTTTACAGAAAAAAAAAACATTAACAACAACTAATAAAAAAGCACCATTTCAGTGAGAGGGGTGAGCCTGTTTAGTTGAGCAAAGCAGATGTGAATTAATTTTTTGAGCCTTGATACAATTCACAACAGAGTCTAACAGATATTAAATTGTCAGGCATTTTCTTGATGGCAAAGGTCTCGCGGTGGATGTTGTAATGCGTACATTAATTTCTGGAGCAACCTCTCTAATTCGTGCAACTACACTGTTATGTCGGCTTGTCATTGCTCTAGCACCGTCTGTAAAAACTCAGACCCATTTTATCCAGTCGAGGCCATTCTCTTGGATAAATTCATTCAGAAGCTGAAATATGTGCTCTCCTGTAGTTCCTGTTGGTAGCGGTTTACAGAACAGAAAGTCTTCATGGGACGTACCCTCAAACTCGTATCTAACGTAAACGAGCAAATTGGCCAAATCGACTACAGACTTATCTAATTGCAGTGAAAAACATCTGCTCATCTTAACGCGCTCTATCAGTGTACTTTTGATATAATCCTTCATTTCAATAATTCTATGAATGACTGTGTCTTTCGGGGGGGCAGCGGGTCGAGCTGTTTAGCAGCTTTTTCTCTACACATAATACGCGTCAGCTCTTTTGCCAAGGTAAATAAGGTTCTTCAAAAATAGTGTAGCTTACCTGCTTTAGCAATACGCAAGCTTGCATTTTTCCGCGTTTCCGTTTTTATTTCCGTATTTATTTAAAGTTTTTATTTCATGCGCATGGGAGCGAAACACAGAGACGCTCGGTGTATTTTTCTCAAATTAGAACAGTTCTTAAATATTTTTCTGTTATCACGCTTTCCTGTGCTCACAAGATTACCTGCGTTCGTAGCACGTATTTCTATGCATTCCTGTGTTTAGAACGTTGGCATAGTTCCAAAATCACGCACATTCTCCTTTCTCCCTATTTGCTGGAGATAAAGTAGCTTTTTTTAAATACAATTGGTCACTTGCATCCGTAGCACGCATTCCTATAGAGTGGTATAGAATTACAGAGTATCTCTTGTGTCCACTGAAGTATTAGTGCGCACTGTATCGTAGTACGTAGGCTGCGTATTCGACACGTATTAAAATACAAAATATGAAAACCCGTCCCGATTTTTCAGCGCACACGACACATTTCCAGGGTCATTTGGCGTACCACTTGGCGGCACTCCACGTACCACTGCCGGTACGCGTACCACAGTTTGAGAACCACTGCCCTAGTGTTTCCTTCCTCACTATTCTGGATTGTGTCATCCGCATAGGGTCCGGAAAGAACTGTTCGTTACAGTTATATTATAATCTGTCTCGACCTACTTTACAGAAATCAGAAAGAAGACCACCAAGCTTTGATGCACTGACCTCCAAAGATGTCTGCTTTTAAACCCCCTGGAAATGTTTCTGTGACAGGAAATTTAAAAATACTTTGTCTGACCAATTTGGGTGATGATTAAGACTGAAAGGACACAAAATAGCCAGTGATAAAATGCTCAGAAGGCCTTTAGCATGTTCAACTGTGATTCTGGTGTGTATAAATCAACAATATACTGTACAGTATGTGTTTTGCAGCCGTATTGGCTGAGGGCCACTGATCTGCACTGATCACTGAGGAGACAGGATATGCAGAGCACCTGGCTGTAGTGAGAAGTCACACACCAGCAGGTGTTCTGGTTTATTTAAACACTGTCTAATCTTTCCTCTGCGATCTGGTATTATGACACTTCACTTTTGAACTACCAGCCAGTGTTTCCCAGTGAAGTCCTCCCTGTTCCAGTTTTCCCATTTCCTGACCAGCCTGGACCGCCTGGGAACCCTTGCCATTGTTGTGTGGTCCAGCTTTCCTGCAGGCTACAGAGTGCAGAAGAGAGGCTGGGACCCCGCTTCAGAACCGGACTCAGTAGGTGCTGAGGTTCCCCAGCCCGGTCTCTGGCATGCCTCCCCGGTCTGTCCTGACGACATGTGCTGGCCTGCTCATTTTGGATAAGACCCCTGAAGATAGCATATGCTATGCTCAGCAAAGAATTTGGTGCGCCTTCTGAATGACCGAACCAACCATGAGTGTCCTTCTCAGCTCCATCAGCCCTGCACTGCGTCATGCATGATTATTAAAGCCAGATGAACTGCATGTATAACATTCAAAGGTGTGATTTAACACCCTTTACTTATCGTTTGGTTTTTAAGCAAGTACACCATACCTCATCTCAGTTCTAAAGTCTAGCAAACAGCTTTGTCGAGAACACAAGCAGGCATACAGTAAGCCTAATATAGGTTGCTTGAGCTTTTGAAGTGAATAGTTCCACAGTCTATCAACAGCAATAAACAAACAGTGTGGTGTGCCATCCCAGTGGTGATTAACCACATGTGACATCACGTCTATTAATGAATTACTTAAAATAAATTTTAGTAAATCAAATTCATGAATGAGCTGCAGCCATATCACCCTGCAGCTCTCAACTGGCTACCCACTGAAGCTAAACAGGGTTGAGCCTGGTCGGTACCTGGATGGAAGACCTCCTGGAAAGCTATGGTTGCTGCTGGAAGTGGTGTTAGTAGGACCAGTGGGGGGTGCCCACTCTGCAGTCTGTGTGGGTCCTAATGCCCTGGTATAATGGTGGGGACACTATACTGTATTGGGTGCCGTCTTTTGGATGAGATGTTAAACCGAGGTCCTAATTCTCAATGGTCATTAAAGATATCTGGGCATTTCTCGATAAGAGTAGGGAGTTATCCTAGTGTCCGGGCCAAATTTTCCCCCCTCTGCTTTTACTGTGGCCTCAAAATTGTCCCCATGTATGATGGGCTTGCACTTGCCCTGTGATGTACTGGTGCCCCATCCAGGGTGTACCCTGCCTTGCGCTCGTTGCTTGCCAGGTAGGCTCTGGGTTCCCACGACACCATATGGTATAAAGCGGTTTGGAAAATGACATGACATTTTAGTTAATTTTCTATCATCCTCTACTTCACTATTGATTTTCTAGTAATTAGAAAAAGAACAAACATATTAAATTATATTTGCAATATATATTTGACCTGGGGCATATCAATTAGCTGACTGTGACTGTGATATTTGTAGTGGCAAATAAATGTCCGAGGTCTGCATTGGTTCGGTGAGCGTTACGTTAGCCAGGGTTTTGTTGAGATACACTCACTCTAGGAATCTTGGGCATTTCAAACTTGCATTGATGTTACTGAGAGATACTCTCTTCCCTCAATCAGTGCAATCTCTTCTCTAAGACATAGCACAGCTTACAGAGTGTTTAATAACACTTGTCTATGTCAGGTGGGAAAGTTCAAGGTGAGCAAGTTTAAGGAGTGCTGGTACCATAGGTTATCATTCTCCCCTTCTGGTACAGGAGTTGTAGTTGTAAAAGGGATCTGTCAGGGTGATAGTTTTATTTTTTAAATTGCTAACTTCAAAGAAATAGATAATAAATAGAAGTGAATTGGTGATCTGGATTAAATACATGCTTAAGTTTGGGAAACATTCAGACTTACTTTCCATATCAAAAACCTTCCATTTCACCTTCTCCTATCTTCTAACTAAAACACTGAAACATAGGTTGCTCTTGCAGGTGGTTTTGGTAGACCAGTAGGTAGCATTCTTTCCTCTGGTCCAGAAATTAAAAAAAGGAATGGTATGAAATACCATCCTTTGCCTGAGACATTAATCTGAGGTCCTGATTACTGGTTATTAAGGATATCCCCCAGTACTTTTTGAAAGGTAAGACCTTGTAATTCTTGGAAATGAAAGGATCTACATGCTGAGGGCTTTTTGATTACATTTTTTACAAAAATAAATTAGAAAAAAATAAAAATAAATATAAGGAATTATTATTAGTAATACTATAATGGACTATGAATGCTCATTCATTAATTTATATTAAAGAGCAACTTTAAGATCCCATCGTGTCTCGAAGTGCCCTGGGGATTATGGAACCGTTAGATTGGGCCAATTCCAAAAGAATGCATCCTTATAAAGTATTATAAATGTATGATAGCCCATTACCATCTAAGATATCCTGTATAATAGGACACACAATAATATGTGCCCAATAATTAACTAACTAATTAGAAGTGGGAAGCTAGGTCTTACTTAGCCCAGGTAGGTTATTATGATCCTACACAAACAATGTTTACCATTAGAAAAGTCCCACTTAAAGCTTGCAATTAATTGCTGTAGGTGAAGAATGGTTGTATTCATTACAAATCTTCCCCCTTAATCCCATTTGTCGAGGTAATTTGCTATTTATTGTACATTTTTTAAGTTCCATCAATATTAGTAAACTCTTTGTTAATATATTGCAGCAATTATTTTCTAAATGTTACTGCATATAAACTACGTATTTTCCACTGGTAGTAAATATGTATTTGTGTTTTGTTTTAAAGTCCTATAAAGTAAAAAAATATATATGTTCACCTTGTAGTACATATTGGTATAAAGTATTTTGTTGTTATTCATAATTTAATTCATACCCTTTCCTTGAAAGAAAGCATTTGTTAAAACTTAATTGCTATAGTTTCATTTAAATGGATTAGTGTATTTAGTCATTTTTTTGTATTCTGTTTTAGAAAAAATGTAATATAGTATACTCTGAAAAGACACATAATATATATATAATGTTGAATGCAGCTTTATTTATAAGACTGACAAAGAATGTAATTCTCATATGAGCTGCCCTAAATTATTTACACAGAAATGTTTAATTTGATACAAGGCATTTACAGAATTTTCTCTATAGTGCTATTAATACTACAGATTATTTCTATGATCCAATTCTTAAAAAGTACCACTAATCCATATTGCTTTTTTCTGTTTGCTTTAAAATAGTTTTTCTTAGCTTTCATTTTGGAAAGTATCTGTAAAATGTGTTTTCACAAGATGAAAGCAAGTGAAATTAATAATTTATTATTGTTCTTTAAGGAATATAAAGACACAATTGCACACAGCATCATTTTCCTTTGCTTCTAAGAAGAAGAAAACTATGATACCTTGAAATAAAAGAAAACATGTTTTTACAATAAAATAATTAAATTCTCTACTAATTAGATATTGCTTATCCCTGTAGAACTGGTATGTGTATATTGGTAGGTCTGGCAATTTTTTAAGAGCATTTAGTCTTTTCAACAGTAACACTGAAATCAAACCCTCTTAATGAACTGATAACCTCAGTTAATCAATATCTCTCTGCAGTTAAAGGTTAAAAGAATGGCCCGGAGGATGGGGAATTAATAAGTTTGACTAGTCTAGATCTCAGACACAAAGGTCTGAAATGTGTTCACCATTTCTCCAGTAAGAAATAAATTCCTTTCTTAAGTCTCAGGGAATTATTACTTAATTTATCAAATCCTTCTTCTCCTGCTGATGTTACCGCTACCTGGATTGCTTATATGACTAATATCTTCTTTTGCTAACCATAATAGTAATAATACACTCAAAAAATGCTAACACTGGTACAGCAGTTTTCTCTTAATAAATTACTTTAAAATGTTATTTTTTCATAAATGGTAACAAAAAATTATGTTGACTTTTATTACAAATATCATTGAGTGCATATAAGGTTCTGTTCATTTGAAATGATGACAGTTATATGTTTTTGAAAGAGAACAAAGGACAGTTGATGTTTATACTGCATATTGGCATTAATTAATATTCTTATTCGTATTTGAAATATAAAATAATTAAATGAACATGAAGTACTACTGTATATAATATCAACTAGTTAACCTAAAAAGAAATCACGTTAGTTAAAAGTTTAAAAGAATACTATACCAGTATTGTTCTGATAATTGTGAAGTGAATTGTGACTGGAATCTTGAATCTATTACAGTACATACTGTATGTACAGATTTAGTACAGGAACATTACTCTATTTAAAACATTGTCCTTTACTAGTTTAATCCACTTCCCACTTCCATTACTCTCCTTTTTACACTTTGTCCCATTTAAACATACATTAAAGTATTGGAAAATAAAAGAAACTGGAATACAGAAATATGTGCCGGTTTTACTGTGTATGTAGTTGTGTCTTGTAGGGCCTTAGATCAGTATCCACGAGCTATTTCTATCTTTCTGGTAATTATACAAAATATTCGACTAATCTTCAGTTTTAGAGACCTTGATAGAAAACAGCCCAGTGAATAAGAGAGGTCTGGGTATCATAAGCATGCCTGGAAAACGTGGGTGACAGAAGTCTGTATGCATAATTCCTCAGAACAATCATTTTAAGTCTTAATTGCCCACCTTTTAGATAGCGTTCAAGGTTTCATTCTCTTTCTCTCTCCCTTTCCCCTGTTAAGAGGGTGTTGTGTCAAAGTCTATTACCTCTGCTGGACGTCTCTCTCCCTTCAGTTAAAAAAATAGAACCATCAGCAGAGGTTTGCCAGGTCGATAAAGCTTTTAGATTTGGAGATGTTTTCAGGGAGCCCATTTCCTGCGGCTAAGAGTTGTTAATGGAGCTTAAGGAATTATCTTATGACTCTCGGTTTGAGAGCATTTTATTTCCCCGCTCCTGTTCCCTTGTCGAGGCTGAATATGCTGCTGTCAAACTCGCTTAATGAAAAGTAACGCGTCGCTGATTACAGTTTTATTTGGGCTCTATGTAAAAAGCGCTGTTAATTTAGCATCCCCTCCTCTGTGTGTTTGAATTTGCCATGGATGAATGATTTAGAGTCTCTCAGTTTAAAGACAATCTCTCTCACACACACACTCAGACTGCCCCCCCCACCCCTCCCACCCCCGTTTTTAATTCCAAGGTAGCCACTATATTTTACAGATATATTTTCTTTCAGTTTAGCAATGGCCGCTTTACACCAGTAGTGTTTAATGGCTACATTTCTCCTAGCTTGGCATCAGTACGCCTTTTAATCGTCCTTGAAACTATTTCTCTTTTGATATATTGTAAACTTTTGATCAGTTCTGTAAAAGTCACCCTTAAATCAGGGCTAAACCTTTCATTGGATAGACTCCCAATGTAGATATTAGTAAACTGCTGTATATTTTTATAAAGTGGAGAAGAACCTTACTGTTTTTAATCATATTAACATGTTTTATGGGTATTTTAATTTGTTCTTAGAAGCTGTTTTGTTATCGTACAAGCTTTAACGTCTGTTTAATAGAGATATGATCTCCTGGGATATTACAAGAAACCTCTTATGGTGCCCTCCAGATTGATTGTGAAGTTTATAAATTGCACTGTTTTCATAAAAATCTATCCCTGTGTCGCATATTTAGTTCTGCAAACCTTACCATGTTGGTCAGTTGTTATTTCTCAAAAAACTTCACAGTATGAGTCATTACCCATTATACAGGATACAAATAATTCTTTTTTTTATTCAATGACACTAGCATAAACGTATTTTGTTTCTTTCGGATTCTAGTCTTACGTCACAGTTTTTAGATCAAAGTGTTAAATTTGAATTTAAGGCGATTTATTCAAAAACGTGTTTACTTAAAAAATATTGTCACATTACTGCACTAGCAGATGATACCTTTTCAACTTACCATTCAAGACACAGTGAGAAGAAAACATTGTGCCGTGCTCAAGTTATATTTTGCTTGAAAATAATTTGCTTTGTCCGAAAGATTTCACTTAGAAGATCTCAATCGCATGGCGTCTGCATTAAAATTCATTATTGCTGCGCCTCTCGCTGTAACACCTCTCCCTCGAGAATAGACTTTTTGCCATTACTGTCAAGTACCCTTGACTCTTTATTTTTGCCCTTTTATCTATTACAACTAATTCGAGTTCCTTTGCCCTTTTCAGTTAAAGACGTGGCTTCCAGTAAAGCCTTTCCCTGACGCAGATATCACAGGGTGCAGAGCCTTTAGAAATTGAGGGGTTAGTGTCAAAATGAAAATTTCACTTCAAATTATCTTGGCTGTTGCACATTTTAGCAACTCAGGCGCTTGTCTTAGCCTTTTGACAGTTGGATCAGCACGGAGGTTTAGATATTTCGATAATATTATCTAGTAGACAGAGAAAGTCAATACAATGACATGAAATATGACTGTAAACATCCCAATTATAGCTGATTAGAGAGGATAAAATAAAGTTAATCTTGTTTTGATGCTACTTTCTAAATAAGTAGTGTTACTATTTTTTCAACACACAAACCAACCACAACACAATTGTCAACCTGCATAAAAAAATAATTTCATAGGTCTGATTTAACCTTTTTAAAACATTTCATACAGCATTCCTGGTGAACATGATTTGAGTGTAATAATATAAACAGACCATTCACAGTATTGCTAAAGAATGTCCATTTGAGCAATTGCATACTATCTGTTATACTGATACTGTTCAAAAATAGGAATTAAGAGTTTTAATTTTAAATAAAATTTATTTTTTAATTAATTCAAGACTTTGCTTTTTCAAGATGATTTTGGTCAGGTACGTGGTACGTTATTGAGAGTGGTTCTGTGTCTCTTTGAATCGATTATGATGTGGTGTTACTATTTTAGAAGGCGTTATACAACATTTGAAATACTGTAACCTCAAGAGCTTTTTAGCAGTAAAACTCTCTTTAACAGTCTACTAAAATCTTTGAGTAGTTATAAACTGTCATTTAAAAATATTTTCTATCTTACCCTATTTTATGAGCAATTTGTACAGGGAACTAAGTTGTTGTTGTAAGGTAATAATATTATTAATTTTCTTTGTATTTTTTAAATAATCGTCTTGGTTGTCTATTAAATTATTTTACAATATCTCATGGAGCAGACCTAAAACGACATGTTCATGTCAGACAAAGGTGAGACGTTCATGGTAAATTTATCGACTCTGATGGTAAGCAAAATTAAATAAAGATACAGTAGTTATATGGTTTAAAAAATATGTGCATTAGTCATTACTCGTGCGCTTAATGAAAAAGACATCTGTTTCCCTTTAGTTTTACTCTCTTAGTGTTTACGTTTCAGGACCAAGGATAGTTAATTTTCATAATTCAACCAGACAACACTTGTACCTCCGAAACACACCATTTATTTCAGTGAACATACTTTGACATACTGTACCCTTCCAATTTTAAGAAAACTAGTGCAGTTGTGTATTTTTAATCTTTTTTTCAGCAGTGATACTCTCGAGCGTCATTGGCTAACAATGACAGAACTCAGAATATTCAGCTAGATATTTTAATATTTGCATGCTGTAAAAGAAAAGAAGAAAAATTAAAACTTGTTTTGTCTTTGTAAACGTTTTTTTTTTTAAATGTAAACTTTCATTTATACCTCTACATAGGTTTACGTGCTTTAAAACGAAAATAAATACTTTTCACACTGATCCCTTTTGGGGAGTTTCACTAGTGAAATATTATCAATATAACAATGCATAAGTACCCCTTGACTAATTAAATATAAATGTGATTCCAACATCCTTGACAGAAAAGTGTCATATTCAAATTACACATCTCGTTTTAGGTTTTAAAGAGTACATCCCAGAGTGTTTTATTATATCTCAAAGCGAAATTTGGTTAAGAGCAGAACATTTTGTTTCCCGTTTTAGGGAATGTCATATTGTCTTTGTTTGATTCTTGGAGCTGTAAAGTAGAAACTTGTCCTTTAATTACATTGTTAGCATTTCCAATTGAACGTCCCAGAGCACCTGTCTCCAATATAGAACCTTTGGTAGTCGCCCAAGAAACTGTGGTGTTGGTTAACGCTTGATTCAAAGTGCTGTGCCTAAATAAAGGGTCATGGAAAACCCCATCCACCCAGTTTCTGAGAGTGGTGACTGGTGAATCCTGTTGTCTGTCTATAACATTCACAGGAGATGAAACCGCAGGAGAGGATGGGATGACCTGTTGACATTTGAGCATGCACGATGGATACTCAGTTTGGTTTAAAGACGTGGCAGTTTGCGCCAGCGACCAGATTCTTGGCTTGCTGTCTAGTATTTGGTGGCCTTGTGGGAAGCATGCTTTTGTCTGCCTCCCGCTTGTAAGGTCGTGTTCACAATCTTCTGAAGACGTTTTCAGACAGCTTTTATTCAATTCCTGATTCTCTTCAATAGAAGCTGGTATGGAGATCTTTAAGGGTGTTTCTTTCAGGTGATCGTTCGGACCATCAGTTGTCCTCATATGGGTGTTCATGTGAAACTGATTCTTCAGCTCGCATTCGGAATTCTCCGACTCAATAGCATCAAAGTCGTCTAGATCACTTAGTTGCAGGTCTTTATCCCCTCTGCTTCGGTTTTCTATATCAGAAAAAATAGTAAACAGCAAAAGTTTAATTCAGAAAAGATTAAGCTCACTACTTTTGGGGAGAACTGCGCTTTGAAAACATACATGAAAGCTTCGAAAATGTGTCCTATATAATAAAATCCTCGCGGTTCAACAGCCTACTGACAATAAACACGTTCAAAAACTATAATAGATGTTTCATAGAACACTGTTTTAGCCTTACAAAAGCCACAGTACAGGATATTAAGTTAATTATTTAAAGGTTTAGAAATATAATTTATGTATAGGCTTAGTTACAATTTGCTTCTGCTTGAAAGTTCATTAAGACATAAAATCATATACCGATGGAGGTTTTAAAATACCATTAGTTCAAATAATAATAATAATAATAATAATAATAATAATAACGTGATTATGCACAACGTGTAGGTAAGGTACTAACTGTGACGGTACATTGACATTTACATTATCATTATCTCTTTTCTATACGATGGAAACAGATGTCTGATCAAACATATTATAGAAGAAAGAAAGCTAACCATCGTCAGTCTTTTCACTTTTTATGTGTTCCTCCTGGGACAGCTCTTCTTCATCGTCATCGTATCTCTTATCGTCTGAACATTTGTTACGCGGAGGCCAGGTCATTTTATTTTCCTTCTTCAGTCTCCTCCTGGCATTAGCGAACCAGGTGGAGACTTGTGTGAGGGTCATTTTGGTGATGATGGCGAGCATGATCTTCTCTCCTTTAGTCGGGTAAGGGTTTTTCCTGTGCTCCTGAAGCCAAGCTTTCAGAGTGCTTGTTGTTTCACGAGTAGCATTTTTCCTTCTTGTTCCTCCGTCCATTGTGCCATACCTAAATCCAACAAAAAGAATGGCTTTGTAGAATTCTATTTTGGTCCTGACAATCTACTGTATATCATAAGAATAAAAGACCTTGATAATTATTTTTCAAGTAATTGTCGAGAAAAATGGTGTTTAGTTAATTCAAATAAGAATTATTTGATGTTCAAATGTTCTCAAGAGGTCCCCCGAAGGATTTATTTTTGGGGGGGAGTACTGTACTGTATATTGCGTATTATTGTCACGCGCTGTAAACTGAGTTAAATTCAGTGTAATGATGTAAGATATTTCCAGATTACAAAAGAAAACAGCCGGTGTGAAAACTGCTTGATTGTGTGCTAAAATCCTCAGGTATAAAAGCACCAGGGGCGCATCTCTTTAAGTCTGCAGTCAGTAGTATTGTTTGAAAATACTAATTAAAAGTAATTGTTTTTTTCACGACTCAAGGGAACAGATATTTATATAAAGTAATTTTAACCTAGCTTAATTACCTAATCAGGTATTTAAACAAGTTTATTACTGGTACAAGCGCTTTCTTACTGCAAAAAATGTAGGCCTTGTATGAATAATTAATGAACATCAGTAAATTGTGAGGAATGGTCTCACTGAGCAAATTGGCTTAATTCATTATTTACCAAATGGGAAGGGAGTAAAATTCAGCAGGCTGCTCTGCACCTTTCAGATATATCGTTATTCTTCTACATTATAGCAAATATTTAAGACGTTAGTCATGCATTTAGCGTGTTTCAATTATTCAGAACGTTAAGAATATTATCACGGTATTAGGTCCAAATTCTTTTAAGGTGAAATAAGGTGGAAGATTGTGGGTTTTGTATTGGGTGGGTTCTTGCTTTATGCTTGAAAACAAAGTTCTGTACTCATATCGCCAATAAAACCCCGCGCTGCATACATGAATACACATATACATTGTTGTACATAAAAATCTTTACCAAATTATTCTTAATGTTATTGTTAATGAAGACGTTTTGATGTTGTCTTCATTGATTAAAATGGACATACAAAGTTTATTGTAAACTGTTTTTGGAACATATGCACTAAAGTGGAACGGACCTCTGTTGTATCAGATGTATTTATGCAACACACTGCAATCTTAGACATGGTCTCTCTTTTGCTCTTTATATTATATACTTTACCTGTCATACTGATACTGCCCCAAGGCAGGATCATAAGGATAGTAAGCGGCAGCCTGTGTGATCCCCGCATGCGCAGAGGCTGTTCCCTCTTTTGTGTCAAATGTACTCTGAAACATGCACGAACATACAACTGGTGAGGCTGTTTGATAGTGATCTTCAAAGTCATAGACAAGACTGTATCTGCCAAAAGTATTAACGTGAATCTCAAGAGAACCAACACATCATAAATAACAAATCATAATGTACTTAACACAGCTGTGTTCCAGTCTTCAGAATACGTGAATAAGTACATGAACAAATACAATTAACCAGTAAAAGAGTGCATTTTACTTTTACACAATCGTCTTCAAATAATGTATCCCACATTCATTTAATGTAATTTACATGACGTACATTCATATGTAGTTATAAAATCGTTTTTTAGACTTTTATTAACATTGTTTGTAAACTGTTTCCTATTGAGAAAGTAATTTCCTTTACGTTCAGATGTGTATTTTTTAATATCACACTAACAGCGAATTATAATTCAGTATGCCATTTCAAGACAGCGAAATATAAAAAGAGAACACATTTTTTAATCTGCGTAGCTCCACGACCTTTTAAATAAATAGTGTGTTTAATTTAATTAAACCCTTCAATATGGGAAAAATGTTTCATGAAGTTCTTCTTAAAGAGAATTGACGTTCATCCACTGAAATTTTACAATAATTCAAAACGAGCTGATCGGTTGTCACCTGTAATCTAAGCCATAATTAATTGGTCGACTTGCCCTGACAATGCAGCGGTACAATTGCCAATTAGTTCAAACTGAATAAAGCCGCTGTTGAGGCTGAAAAGATAAATCACAACCATCAAACTGCAACGCATTTGATTGAAAGGAGCACTTTGTGGAGGACAAGAGGTGTGACTATGTAAGCTCTAATTGGTGCTGATATAATAATCAATGGCTGAGAGAAGATCAGAGAAATGCTTACCAGGGAGTAGAAAGCTGACGCATCGGTGCCATAAGTGACATAGTTCCCATAGCCTTGACTGCTGGTGTAGGGGTTCCCATAGACACCAAGAGCCGCTGCAGAGTTAAGCTCATGTCTCGCAGTGGCCAGAAGCCTGCTCTCATAAACAGGACAATAAACTGGCGTTTGGGCAGTGGCTGCCACGCCGGATTCTGCCAGAGTTCTGCTGCTAGATTCGCAGCAAGTAGTTAAGGAATTGGTGGTCATCAGGAACTGGAAGGAAAATAAACACCGTAACTTGGCAGGCTGTTTTATTCATCGTTGCAAAAATAAAAGGTTCCTATAAAATGTCAGTAAAACATGTACGGAGCATAAAATTATGTTCTAAAGCTTGAATGGATCACACTAGATTTAAGTAAAACGCTTAAATTAAACGAATAACCACTATAATTTTGAAACGATCTGCCCTACGGGGCTATCTATATCCCCCAAAAGGCAAAGAACTGTGGATCACTGCCAAAAAACAGTTGTATAGCACTCCAAACCATTCTACTGTGATTTCTTGTTTATACAAAACACTTTGACATTAAGATGATGTGTGCACAGATAAAGATATAAAGCACATAGACTGTTATCTCGAACCCCCACAACATCGCAAAAGGTTGGCTTTCGCAGTTTTCGAATCACCTTTATCTCTGAATGAACACAGGTATTACAAAGTCCTCTAATGTTATACATTTTTTGAAACGGGACTTCACGAATCGTTTTCTTTTTCCTCAAAGTGCCGGTAAAGATATCGAAAATCAATAGTGCCTTAAATTCAACTGAAACTCCCTCTGATAATCAATAATGTGAATCTTACCTGGGGTGCAGACGAGTAAGGATATCCAAATTGTGGGTATGACATGGTAGAGAGATCCCAATATCCAGAAATAAAGAGAGACGGCTGGTCTCCACGCTATTGCAGCCTTGCTGTGTTTCACTGTACCAATTGATTGGTAAGCACAGTCTCCTAGATGCTTATAGGGCGAAGCAGAATACCATATTTAATTTGTTAAAATGCTTCTCCAACGGGTTTCAAAAATGCATCAGTTATCTTTGGTAGGTCCTAAACTCTTTTTAAGATGTAATCGCGTGAGAGTGCAATGAAACACGTTTGCACAGATTAATCACTTTGATGTCAGAAATACATATTTTGCTTTATAAAAAAGTAGTATAAAACACGTCAGCCCAGATGCACGTTGTTTTAAACACCAGTGACTCTGACGTCAGATGAATCCCACTCAAAATGACCAGACAAACTTTAATATGCATTCCTAGGGATAAAAATCGAAGAAGTTAATATGAATAGGGGAAAAGGTTTCTAAGGTTTTTCTTTTTTTCTTTTTTTGGAGGTGTGTGCGTGTGGGGGTGGGGGGGTGGTAGTGGTTCATGGCGGACATAATTAAATTAACCAAAGCTTTGAGGAAATGCTAGGCATAACTTATCCCAATTTAAAACTACTCGACATAATTAAGCAATGATTTTTCTTTGAGTCACTGAGGGATGGAGAACACGTTTAATTAGAAATTAATTAATGATCAGCTGCCTCACTCCGCCCTATTGTAATAATTAGTCTCAAGTACAAATGAGGCAAACGCAGTAACACAGAGACCAGTAAATCTTGCTGTAAGATTTGATTAAAAGAAGACACTGACTGAGGTTAACCCAAAACCAAAAAACATTTCCACACCAAATGTATCTAGAAACATGCGACGATGCTAACAGCAATAAATGTAAAAGTAGCAAGCATGAATCAATCTTTAGCATTTATTAAAAATGTTTAGATATGAGCCTTTATACAGTCTAAATGTCCTGAAATGCGTCGGTAAATTTTAATTATTAATGTTTGGCTCTGGTTGCTACAATGATTATTACGATGTTTTCCTATAAAGTGTCGCGTAAACGGAAATAACAAATCTCACATTTTGACACAATGCATTATAGTAATCTGTATAGACTATCCACCAATATACGTTTTCCTCTGAAAATACAGATTTAATGTTTTCCACCACCTTTTTTATGCACAAGCACATTCACACCAAACATTTCAGATGAATACAAACTTGCATACGGTATATTAAACTAGCTAAAGCTACGCAATCTGCCAAGCTCTCATGACAATTGAAAAAAAAATAATTTGATAATTGCTATTGCAATACTTGTTAGGCATTTGCAAAGCTGAAACGGGATTGGGAATGCATTATACTGTAAAACTATATAATGCGGCCTTATTTATGCTTGTTTCCGTAGTTCTTTTCTATGACATAAAACACAAACTGTATTTGGTTTTATTCCCTAAAAGTGTCAGTCTCCTAAAATACGATTTATTAATTACCAGGCTCTCTGAACAACCCCTTACACGATGGTAAATTCTTCTAAAAATCAGTTACTTGCATTTATGCTTTTATAATGTAAGCAGTATACTGTATCAAAGAAACCTGAAAGGCGTTTCAAACAACTTTAATTCGCGACCTACATGAAATAACTCTTTTTTCGTAGAGGTGGTGAATGTATGTAGCTCCATGGTGTGCTGACTTGCTTAGAGAATCCCGGGTTCAGACATGTGAATAGCCCCAGGGTCACACTCAAATTAATGATGATGTTCTCCTCTTTTCCCCAGCTGGAAGACTGCCTGCAAGAAACGAATCTGCCTACACTGACAGCTCGATTGAGGGTGATTGATGACTATCTAGAGACCAGCCAACATAATATAATATCTGCTGCATAATTGCTTTCATTTACAGATGAAAGTACTTGTCCCCAAATTAAGTTAGGTTACATGAAACAAGTTGTTGGCATTTCGAATACTCTGAAAAATAATGAATGCGCTGTAAAATTAAAATTAACCAGGCACTTCAACGCTAGAATACCCGTAAGTAACGAAAATGAACGCTATACGTAGGTCAAATGACAATTCCAGGTCCTTGCCCCATTTTAATCTTAACTCATTTACTTAATGAACTCCTAAAAGTTTTGCTAAAATATTACGGAGTGAAGGGAATTGATGGTAGGGGTTTTGTCATTACCGTATGTATTTAACTATGTTATTCTTAGGTGTCTTTGGTTTCTTTATCTGACAGCGTTTACTGTAACATGCTTCCTCCCCTTAAGTAAATCCAATGTAAGCTTTTTTTTTACAGTCATACAACAAACTAAACACATTCTGTATTTAGTACGATCAGTTAATCAGCTTTAGAGATAAAAGGGCAGTTGTACATAAAGACTGCTTTTTAAAATCCGTGAAATCCAGCGTTGCAATTTGCCCAGGAGATGTCTCTTGTGTTTTCTGATGTAACGGAAGATAAGTGCCAGATAGTGACACAAGGAGCACATGAGAATACTCCTCTAGTTAAGACCAGTGCACTTTAACAGGCTTATCAGGATTTGTTTTTATTACGTCTTTCATAAGCTATTGTTTAGCTTCTTAATATCTTTTACAACAAGTTGATAATTTGAATTGAATATTCAATTCAGTACAATATCATCGTTAAAGCTACAGTATGCTAAGGGTATGCAAAATTAAGGAATCCGTTACTATAATTATTTGTAAGTAAAACAGGAAAAATACTTTAGATATCAATTTCATTTTGCATGCAGTTCTAGTTCAATAAACATAGAAACCAGTAAATACGTTTTACAACCCATGGTCTATAATAATAATAATAATAATAATAATAATAATAATAATAATGTCAATGAGAACCTTTATACACCTTTATTGGATAATATAATATTGTGTAAAAATTCTAATTGGGTTAGAACTTATCTTAAAATAAGACATCAACAGTACTAATTACAACAGCAATTGAATTAGGCTTATTAAAAATAAGGAAGCATTAATACATCACACTTTCATGAAATTCTCATTTTTGAAAATCAGGGTTAATTTAACAACTGGATAAAATGAATCTATGAAATGGATGCCTTCTTTCAAGTATGTAGCGAATCGTGGTATTCTGTAGCAATGTGATTGCTGTAGCTTTGATAGACAGGTTGAGTAAGCGATCTTGTCTACATAGGCTTTTTGTATACATTTTCATTATCCCCCGCTTTGTTGGTGTTATTGGGTCTCCATGAAATATTTAGATGCACCAGTATTTGCTTTTAGAATAAAATGAAGATAGTAGTCTCTTGGAGTTCACTCAGTCTTGTTTTTCTTTAAAGATTAAAAGCCAACTTGTCACTTTTAAGATAAATGCTGAGGCTACTGCGCTTGCTTAGGGTTCAGGAATAAACGAGAACACTACTTGTATTTAAAACAGTTTTATAAACAAACATAACACTTTACGGTTTTTCACGAAAATCGACATATGCATTTAATGAGAAATAAGTGAAGATAACTGCGCTTTTCATTTTTAATTACTGTAAAGTAAAGCGGTTGACAAAACCCAAGCACAAACACACACGCCTCTGCGGGAATTCGTGGCCTGGCCACCTGTGTTCACCACGGATCCAGCAAACTACAACGTGTTGTTGCGTCACAAAACATAAATTGATCATCAATAATGCATAGCTACAGTTGGTTAAATCAACACCTCTTCATAAAAAGGTAGAGACCGACTAACTCTAAGCTTTGCATGCAGCTCTGTTGCATTTTGCCTTACTAACTATAAACTGAAACTGAAGCATAAAATCTGTATGTGTAAATACAATTGCGCACGCTTGGACATTTTTAAACAATGTGGAAAATTTAAACGACATGGATTTACTTTTTACATTAAACACAGATTCAATTTATTTAATTTATATTAAAGACGCGAATGAAGACATTTCTAAGAGATGTTATAATATGCTGCAAAAAAAGTCTTTCTAAGCATATAAAGTCCATTACCTGTTAATGCAAGCTTGTGCTAAAAGTTATAAATGACATTTTCCAGGACCACTATCACTTTTACTTCTTTAATGGACCAATTCATTTTGGAGCTTGCTGGAAAGTAAAGCAAGCATTGCTCTCCACACAGTAGCCTACACTCTTTTGCTGTATTCTGAAAACGCGGCTTTAGTCCCTGGTACTCAACGCTCACTTTCAGTTAACTCCTGTGCGGCTCTGATGACGTGTCACTGAACTGTAATGATTATTCCGCTTCTTAATGACAGATACTTTACAGATCTCACGTTTTTATAGTTCAGATAAACTTCGGAACGAACTTTTCGAAAACTTGAGAAGTTTTGTGTTCAACAAAATCAGTAGAGTTTTGCCGTTTGTGACTTTAACATTTCGGACTTAAATGTTACTGTGCACTGTACAGTATATCCTAGAAATCCCTGGAATGTTCCTTAATAACTTTATATGAATAAACCTGCCTTATCAAGAAAAGTACATTTTAAATTACATTATATAACTGCTTGTTTTTTTTAAAGGTTAAACCTGTCACGCGAAACAACCTTAGGTTGAACGTATTATAATTCATAAAACTTCTGCTATACCATTGTTATTGCAGCTGCTCTGTTATTATTCCAGCCAATAACTAAACAGTTGCATTATCATTTTATATTTACAGACTAACATGATTATATTCAAAGATAATTTAAGTGTAAAAACAAAAATCAAAGCTGATGTTTCACGAATTGTCAAAACGTCAACTGTCAAAAAGTCGAATAAAACTGAAATAAAGAAGAAGAAAAGTCAAACTTTAGATTTAAAAAGTTTCTGCAGTATATGAAAATAGGTTTATAATGTTGGTTTATAAATACACAGTATGCTGTTTCAGTTGTAAAAACATAATTCAGTTTTATATTAACCGAACTCATTAGTGATTTGCTCTAGCATTACATATTTATGCTTCCAGATATTAGTCTACCTACATGTTACTGTACTGTATGTACTCGTGATTTTTTCTTTCATTATTGAAGATATTCTGGTGTACTTAAAAAAGAAGTTCAGCTATACAAAGAGCCGATACTTTCACGATGTTGGAAAACGTGGAACCTATTTTCTTTCATTTCTGTGTTGTATAATAGCGTAAACATACCATTTATCGACAATACTGTCGATAAACTCAGTACTCTCGTTCAACAGCACATTCCACAAAGAACCTATTTACTGCTTTTAATTTGAACGCATACTTATGTTTAGGGTGATTTTAATTAATCGAAGGCTCATAAGCAAGACATCTCTGTGGATAGATGCGTTTGTGTTTGTAAAGTGACTGAGTGTGATACAGAGAGCTTCTGTTAGTATGGTAGATATGTCTTTGCTATGTAGTGCTATTTAAAGCTATCTCTGGGAGTCTGGAGTGACATTAACTAACCTTTACTGAATATAGGGCAAATCAACACTTCTGCGCTTGCAGTTGTAAGTTGTCAGTCAACACACAGCCCGGCTATTTTATCGTTCTTTATTTTACAGATGGAATACAAGTGTATGCTCCTTCCATGAAACACCTCTAAGATTTTAGCACTGAACACGTCTGAAAGTTTTAAAAGATCATACAAAAAATATTTTCCTGTACATTTTTTTAAATGCTTTGTAATGCAGAATACCTCAAACAACAATTTTTTACGTTTAGTCTGTATATACAGTAAACTGCATTTGGACTGCATTTCTGTGGTTTTCATGAATAAAGTGACTACATTGAAGTTTTAGACTGAGTAATTATAAGCATTCATATTTGAAAGTATATACTTATTATTATAATAATAATTATTATACTTATTATATTATTATAATAACTTATTATTATTTGGGGCGGAGCAGTGGCACTGTGGCTAAGGATCTGCGCCTGTGGCTGGAAGGTTGCTAGTTCATATCCTGCAGCCGGCAGAGGAATCCTACTCCGTTGGGCCCTTGAGCAAGGCCCTTAACCCCAACTGCTCCAGGGACACTATGTAATGGCTGACCCTTTGCTCTAACCCCAAGCTTCTCTCCCTGTCTGTGTGTCTGTGTCTCATGGAGTGCAAGCTGGGGTATGCAAAAAGACAAATTCCTAATGCAAGAAATTGTATATGGCTAATAAAGTGATCTTATCTTATCTTATAATTAAATACTTGACTTGTGTGTAGTTTTGTGTGTGACTGTCATAAACCTATTCAAGATTTCTTGGTGAATACCCTCACACCTCATGCCTCATGCTGCAGAAAGGAGGAGAGTACAGTATTATGGTTCATGTCTGAGGTACTTACACTTGTTGTAGGACTCACCATAGCTCACTGTTTACAGAGGTTTTACAACCTAGGATTTTATGGAGTGCTTCCATGCTATCACTCACTTGCACCCAGTGGGATGTTTCTCAAGTGCATTCCATTTTCCTAGTTGAGGTTTATAACTGACTCCCTTTCTGTCTTCACAGCACCAAGATCCTTCTCTCCTGTTCTCTCTTGGTTACTATGGTTGTAAGGAAGAAAAGCTCCTACTGCCTTGTCTTTGATGACTTACTTTCTCCAGGATGCTCCCAGGGCTTTTAAAACTCTTTGTAACCTTGCCTTGTAGAGGCATTTTCTCCTGGAGATGTTTCTTTATTGTCTTGAAGCTTTCATTGCCAAAGACCTTTCTAACTAGCACTTAGTTAATGCTAACTCCAGGCTGGAACCAAATTAAATCAAGAACAGACTATTATGTGTCTCTGGATTGGTCATCATTCGTAGAAAGGAGAGTACAACCCATTTGGGACTAATTACAGTATATTACATATGCTCCAGTGTTTTATATTAAAAAGCATATCTAAAGTATTAATCTAAGTTGTTTTAATAACCTTTATGTACAACATTTGGTTATACAGTAGGTTATATATAGATTGACAAAGTGTGACACAGCAGGGTCATAATGGAATCTTTGAAATAAGCAGGTCTCAAATTAACATAAAAGTGGAGCTACCTGTATGAGGTAAAACCTAAGTGCTTTTTATTTACAGTGCCAGAAATAAAACCAAACAGCTACAAACCAAAACAAAAGAAAAACGTTCCTTCCTGAGCTGCTAACCAGGCTTCTTTGAAGGCCATGATAAAACATGCCAGGCAGCTAAGCTACTTATCAGTTAAAAAATATGCACAAAAACTTTCTCTGAGATTCTTCTCAAACGTCTCATCTCAAAACTAAGTCTCTCGCTCTCTGAAACTCTTCACAAACTCCAGTCTCTCTCTTATGAGTTATTCATAGGATCCTTAATTCCTTGGTCAGTTGATTCCTTCAATCTTGCCTATGGTGAATGTGCATTACATAGGCTCTGCCCTCTGTCACCAGACAGCAAGCAGACCAACCCTGGAAGCCTCTGCTTCCTCAATTTTATACTGTCACCTGACCATTTATCATCCAACAACTGGTCAGGTGACCATGGGCAGCAACTCATTTGCCACAGCATTCTGGGGAATGTAGCGGCCATCTTGCCTGAACCTACTACTGTATGCCTTCACAAAAGGTTATGTGTAATAATCCAATGTCTTAGTAACCTCTTATTAAATTACTATGCACTGCAGCCATCAGTTGCTTATTACCATCTTGTAGGTAATATACTGTAGATGTTGCACCTTTACTTTCTTTTGACTTCCCACAACAGTTAAAAAATGTACCATTTTAATTTAAAGAGGGACTTCAGTAATTTATGGTACTGTGCTTTTAAAATCAGTTCAGTTCTACTTTTTATGTGACATAATATATTTTGCTTTATAAGATTCCACCTACAGTAGTTTGGTTTGGTCAAACATACATAATTAGTCCAATCCTGAGAAAGATACAAACAGATACACCAAAACCTAGGTCAGGTTTCTGGCATTCTCATAGATAAGATCTAGGAAAGTTAAAATTACTTGTATTTATATAAAATGTTCATTCCACCCATCCATTTTCTAACTGCTCTATCCAATACAGGGTGGGGGGAGTTGGAGTCTATCCTGGCAAGCAATGGCGGTAAGGCAGATACACAATGGCAGGGACACCGGTCACAGAGAATACACAGAGACAAATACACTCACACCAGGGACAGAAGCCAATTAACTTACCAGTATATCTCTGGACTTTGGGAGGAAATTGAAATACCTGGAGTAAGCCCACACAAACAATGGAAGAAAATACAGATTCCACACCCATCCGTTCCAGAATTAAACCCAGGGCCCCAGTGCTGTGAGGCAACAATGCTAACCACTTCACTACCTTGATTCCCACTTTAATTCTGAAGGATCTCAAATGTTTTCCACAGAGGAGGGTCTAAATTTCTACTGAAGTGCAGGGCCGACTTAGAGGATATGCGATAGCCATTATAGTTCAGCAGACCAACTACATAGAAGATTAGGTAGAGACCTGATAAATCATTTCACTAAGTAAATCAAAGGTTTAGGAAGGCCAGATTGTACAAGCCTGGAGTACATTTTAGCTAGGACAACAAGGTTAACACACCTAATCGTTTGAAAAGTGCCATGGGATTTAAAGACCAAGTAGTCAAGACCTTGGTATTCTGTAATATCTCAACTGAATGATTGCACCTCCAACACCAACAGCACAAGTTGTGCATAAATCAAAGAAAAGTGCATTATACACTAAACAATTAGTTGTTCGAATGATAAAGACCATTTAATGTATAATTTCCTTTGACAATAACATAGCATTTCAATCTTTTATCATATGCATATGTACAGAATTGGCCTTATGATCAAAATTCACCTCAATTGCTTCTTGTGGGAATTGAGCCATCTAAGTATATATACTATTATACTATTATAAGTCTATAAAAGTCAAAGTCTAGCCAGCAGCCATATCACCCTGCAACTCACAACTGGCAACCCACTGAAACTAAGCAGGTGTGAACCTGGTCAGTACCTGGATGGGAGACCTCCTGGGAAAAACTAAGGTTGCCGCTGGAAGAGGTGTTAGTGAGGCCAGCAGGGGGCACTCACCCTGCGGTCCAGGTGGGTCCTAATGTCCCAGTACAGTGACGGGGACCCTATACTGTAAATAAGCGCCGTCCTTCGGATGAGACGTAAAACCGAGTTCCTGACTCTCTGTGGTCATTAAAAATCCCAGGGTGTTTCTCGAAAAGAGAAAGGGTGTAACCCCGGCATCCTGGCCAAATTTCCCATGCCTAATAATCTCCCTCTATGAATTGGCTACATTACTTTGTTCTCCCCCCTTCCCACTCCGGCGATGCGCTGGTTGGAGTATTTCTCGGTCGCAGTTAATGGCAACGTCAGCTCAAAGATTTGGTTCAAACCACCAAATGGAGGCTGGTGTGCTGACAAGCGGACCCCGCTGATGTGGGATTAACGCTAGGAAAGAGAAAGAGAGAGATAAAAGTCAAAGTCTATAAGCAATTGCCATGTAGGAATATCCTTAGAACACAGGATTTGAGCACCTTGGTTACCTGTGCAGTGGAGCAGGCCACAAATGCAATTTTAACATTTAACGCAAATTAGACAAGGAAGGAAATGTTTAATTTTTAGATATGTTTACTATGAAATGTATGCTATAACATACTGCACTTTGCTGTTATCACTGTTAAATTACTGTGACACAGTGTGTGGGTCTTTAAAAATTGAATAATCTCAAAAGAACCAAATAATCTACATTAGAATGGCCTCCTTTAATTTGCACTTATTATGTTTTTAAATGGAATAAGTTCTCTTGAACTTCATGCAGGTCACTAATCAGTTAATTTTGGAAGTGTGGTTCAGCAGATCTTGTCAACTTAATAGTCTTCTCCAGGAGACTATATTACTAATGATCAATAGAGGAAAAAGTATATGGTCAATCTGTTAAATTAAAGCAATCATTAATGAGCAGGTATCTGACAAAAATCTCAACAGCAGTTAATGATGCTAGCCTACTGTGTACTGGTCTTTCGCAGAATTGTGGTCAACAACCCCAAAAAATGTTTTGTTTTTTAAATATAATTCACTGCCATGATATCACAAGGACATTCAGGATCATGTAGAAATATCAGTATGATGTGTTCAAAATGTTTTTCTTTTTCTTACCAGATGGATTTAAAGGTCTTTAAAATATGAAAATTCTTAATTATTTATCAAAATGTGAACAATGCATGACATGGGGAGGCAAATCTAAATGTATTTCATAAAAATGCAGAATTCACCTGCATAGTTATCTGACTTTTCCATTAGGAATACCATAGATAAGCATGGAACATACAAGCTATTCTTTCATAAGAAAATGGGAGTGCATATTTTGTCATAAAGCAATAACATTTTAAATACCAAAAAGAATTAGCATTTTAAGGTACACTATCACTCAATATTTCTCTAGTACAAGCTCATTACATTTACAGTCCCACTGTGTTATGAGTTGTTCTTATGTTTTTCTTTTCTACTCTGTTCTTGGAATGTTCGAAAGGGGTGCTGCAGTATCACAAGTTTCCCACATTTGTTGGATTACTATCTTGTCTCTATTTTTGAAAGGTTCTGAATCTCTGAATTTTTACAAAAATATGATCAGTTTAATAAACAATGCATCAGAGTGTGATGTACTCTGTTGTGAAATAAATCTCAAATTCTGGGGCCCTGGGTTCTATTCTGCACCTGGGGTGCTATCTGTGTGGAGTTTTTTATGTTCTCTCTGTGTTGGGAGGAGCAGGTGCCCTTGTTTTCTCCCATGTTCAAAAACATTCTGGTAGGTTAACTGGTTTATGGGAAGAATGGCTCTAGCTGTAAATTTGCGGATGTCTGTGTTTGTGTCTCTGTGTATGCCCTGTGATGGTCTGGTGTCCCAACCAGGGTCCTGTCTTGTGCCTTCATTCTCTGGTTCATCACTACCTTCTTGCAACTAAGCAGTTACTGAAAATGGAAGGATGCAATGAGAAGTAAGGAACTGGGGTTTACTAGTTTAGTTTGAAAAAAATTGAATTAACCATTCTAACTTTAATTGATTTTGATGACCATTATGTCACGCCCCTTCTCTGTCCTGTCCCTTGTTTCTGGCCTGCTGTCCTTCCTGTCCCTCTCTTTCCCTTGGGCTATATATTTCCGGGTCTTGCGCTCTGTCCTGGCTCAGCATTGACGTTCGGATGTCCTGAGACCCGCCTAGCACCAGGGCGCCCCACGTCCGCTCCATGAGGGCATAGGTTTCTATACGGCATTCCTGAACTCTTTGCACTATGAGCCCGGGCCTTTTTACCGTCTCGCCGCTACGCATATGGGTCTTTTTCCGCTCTCCTGCTCCCCACGGTTAGTCCCTTTGGACGTCCGTGACACGTTATTGTGGAAAATAAGTAGAAAACATTAGATGGCACTTAATGTAATACTTTGCTGGGCAAATTGAAATCCCTGTTGGACAGTATTGACTTTCTGAATAACTGAATGTTGCATAATGCATAATTGGATAGACATATTTTTATATGCTTCTTTGGTCATGTGTTTCGTTTACTGAGAGGCATTAGAAAATACAACATATAGATATTGGAAACAATAACATTTTGTGCTTTTGATTCCTCTCATTGAACTGTATAAATTTTAGAATATAATATAAAATACAAATTGAATTTATATATACAGTACAGTATATATGAATCATATTTATTAGAGGATGTTTATTTTTAAGTTACATAATGTGAAAATTGACTTAAGCTCAGCAGATTTGGCGGAGCACTACTGATAATAAACTGCTCATTGCTCTGCAAATGAAATATTCTTTGATGATTAAAGCACTCCCGATCACAAAGATAAATGTCTTTCTTATAATTTTATTTACACTTTGCCATTGAAGTCTTGCACAGATTTCTTCAAAATAAATTAGATGTAGGATGAATGTATGGCAGTACAAGAATTGTTAATACATGGAATAGTTCATACAACCACACTGTTCAGGACAGCACACTAGGGACCTTTAAGAAGAGATTGGACAAGGTGTTGACATTCGATATCTTGTATGAACACAAATAGGCTTTAAAGGCCTGCTGTTCTTTATTCTTCTTATGTTATTAAAACATACAGTAAGTAGAAGGTAACTGAAACTGTGTTTCATTCAAATTGGAAACCATTTTCTGCAGGAAATTATTTTTTAACATCAATATATTTTGAGTAATTAAAAGTAATTACCATGCTCTTTTAACAGTTTTCTGAGCTTTGGATTACTGAATGACATTCGTATTAGTCATAGATTTGCTATTTTTACAGTGCATTACACAAGCTTTCATTACTAGAATTTTGTTATTATATGAATATTATTGTTACGTCCCAGTGTGTGGTCTGTGTGTTTTTTTATGTTCCACACTGCTGACCCTTGATTGTTCTCCCTCCCCCATTGGCCCACCATCACACCACTGTTTCAGTATGATATCATCATCAATTAGCTCTCAGCCAATCAGAACACATCTTATTCAGCACATAACATGGAGGTTTTCTGAAGGAAGAAGCCTTGTCGTTTGACTTCGGTCCCGTTTGGTTTTGGTTATTGCTTCGCTTCGCTTTTGGTTATTGCTTTGGCTTTGTTGGTTTGTTGTTTTGCTTTGTGTGTGTGTATTTTTGTATAGCTTCGGCTTTGTTGTTTTGTTGGTTTCTGTTAGTTTCTTTGTACTTTTGTTTGTTTGTGTGTTCATCCTTGTGTTGCCATTACCTTGCCCTAATGTGTTATATGTTCAACTTTTGTGTTCTTTGTACCCTGTTCCTGTTGATTACTCTTGTTTTCCCTTATTTGTATTCCTAGTTCACTTGTGTTTTTGTGTGAACTTGTGTATAAGGTTAGTTTAGGTTGTTGGGTACATTCTACACACTTAGTTGACTTTGTATTAGTAACACTAGTTTAGTACGGGTGAGTGCCATTTGTCTTGTATGGTTTTGGGTAGTCAGGGGAGGTTAGCTAGGGTGTTGAAGATGCTGAAGACCGTGTGTTTCGGGTTTTCTTTTGTAGTCAGGTTAGCTTTCCCTCACCTTCCTAGCCAGCTCCATTTTGTTTGTTATTTTCTTTTCTTCGGCACCACTCTAGTTCCTTACCCTTGTTATCACGCTTCCTAGTCCCTCACCAGAACCCACCTGCTTCCAAAAGAATTATCCTAAATGTTACACCCCTTTACCCCTAGACACTTGGGGTTGTAACAATTATATACTGTATATTATTAGTTATTGTAGTTCTTGTAACTTTCACTTCATTTCATAACTTCATTTCATTCAAATCTTTCTTAGTAATCTTTGTGAAGAAATAATGATACAGAATTTTATTCTTAATTGTTATGCTAATTAATGTATTTAATTTTAATTCCCGTAGTTGTACATTTGTGTACTACTGCATATGTAATAAGAGCTGGTCCAGGCTCCCGTGAAGCGTAGTTCTGGACCCTGTGCAGACGGTGTAATCCAGAAGTGAGTGGAGTAGGACAGCAGGGAGACAACGAGGATCAGGGCAATTTGACAAACAGGGGGGCGTGACAACAGTGAACTGGTGATTGGGGGGCGTGGCCATGGCAAACAAGTCCAAGGGAGTCCAGGGGGAAATCTGGGGTGAAGTCCAAGGTCCTAATCCGAGTGATCCATCTGCGACGAAAACAAGACAATGATAAAAACTGGAATGGGATCCGGTACAGGGACAGGGAAAAGAACAGGATGGCGAAGCCAGGCGCTCTGAGCCCCGCACTCAGCTGGGTCAGGATGCCGGTAGGAGGCCTATGCCCTCAAGCTGCAGATGCAGGACGACTTGATGGTAGGCGGGCCTCCTAGCAAAATGTGAAAGAGCCGGAGCGTCCTTAAGAGGAGGGATTACGATCGTGACACTAAACAGTATGTCTAACATTAAGTTTATGTAAATTTATTTAAATAGAAATTAACTAGAAATTTAAACAGTGTAATAAGTTGAATATCTTTTTACTGCTATCAAAAATAAAATAAAATCAAACTTTTCTATGCAATAGGATTTTATGAAAAATAAACACTTTATATTAATTATCAATAATCTACTTGTATGTGAAACAACACATCATTTCCTATAGAATTAGTATTGCATTTTGTTTTCTCAACCATTACATACAATGTACAATTTGTGCTAAGCAAAAACAAAGTGGATAAATCATCTACTCTGAGAAACTTCAATTGACTTTGAGGTGCCAAAGGTATTTATTGTGTTTACTAATTATGGCTGAAAAGAATACATAAAAGAAATAGCTGTGCTGCATTACTTCTTGATCTAGAATTTTTTTAAGAAGCTTTAATACTGTTAAATAATAGTTCCAGCAGAGGAAATTTTGGTCCCAGAAACATTTTTAACCCATATAGCACACAAAATAAGGTTGATGCTAGTATTTGGCTGGAAAGGTTGTCAAACAGCAGGAGAACCTAATGTCTGACCAGTGTTCTGCTGACTAAGGTGGCTATCATCTTTGAGAAAGCCTGCTCCATTTCTTCACTCTTAACATGAGAACTTAGCTGTCTAAGAACAGTATATGAGCAATAGCAAAATAAATGTTAAATATTTTGTAAAAGGGTGTCATTTACTAGCATGTATAAAATAAGGAAGAGCAAACATTTCAAGGCTGAGGAACAATATGGGAAAAGTAGCCTTGTGCAACATTGTAGAAAATTACTGTTTTTGGTTAGTTAGCACTGATATGTTCTTGTTTTACTATTAAGGAACAATTTGTAGGAGAAACATGGAGATGCAGTAAAAGGAGACTCTACTGTACATGTTATCAGACATCAATATACTAACAGAATCATTCAGTTATAAAACTATGTTTGTCACATTTTAGATTATGGTATATCTTCTGTATAAATAGAAAATGTCCTTTATAAATTTAAAGATTTTTTTCTTTCCCAACATACAGTAGTGAAAATATTTCAGGAAATACGAAACACATGCTCAAGTTGTCATTAAGTTAAGATTTTAATTATGCTGTGTGCTAAAATGAAACACACATTCTTCAGAGTTATTGTTCGGATAAAAACAGAAATTTAATAGCGAAACAATTCTAACAACATGCATTTTAACTAATCCTTCTATTTAAAAAATAACATAAATGAGTAATTAAAATTGATCTTTTGGGGGCCATTAACTTTTGACCTGAAATTTAAGTTGCATAATTGTTTTCCCGATAAAGTGAAGAGTTAACAAACATTTGCAAAGGAGCATTACTGTATGCACTTTGTTACGTACTGTGCAAAGTACTGCGATTGACTGGTGTCTAGTTCAGGGTGTACTCACCTTGCACCCACTTCTTGCTGGGATAGGCTCTGGCTCCCCTACAACCCTGAATTGGATTAAGCGGTTAGAAAATGGATGGATTGATGGATGTACATTATGCAGTGTGAAATGCAGCATTTACATTCCCATATATTTATTTGTTACCTCATATTAACTGAAGAAATATTTTCAGAAAAATATACGTAATTATTGCTTAATATAACCACATAAAATAGTTCATGGTAATAGTAATAATAATAATGTTTTTATCTTAAATACGTACTTGTTTACCAACTTAACATTTCTATCTAGTTCTAATATATCTTTTGTTTTACCTAAAAGCTTCATCAGACATAACTGTATTTTGAAGAAAAATAACTGTTATTTAGCTCTAAAGCACATTTTTTGCACTGCTGCTTCTAAGAGGCTTAACATGTTGTCATTCACTTTACCTGCATAATTTATAAAAGAAGACAATGCATTCTCACTACACATTGTTAACTAGCTTCAGGTGTTCTCTGGCATATGGTCAGGAGTAGAAACACCACTAGATACTAACAAAAAATAATAGATTTTATGCAGATACCATGTTTACAATGTTGTTGGAAAGACTCTAGTCCCAGGTTTCAATATTTCCTTTAAAAACAACATTAACCTAGGGGTACTGATTATTCTTTTATTTAGTATTTAGTTATTTTAAATAGAGTACATTACATTGTAAAATACTGTATGAGAACAAACAGAAAAAAAAAATGTTTGTAATAATAATCCAAAATGAGTTACTTCTTACTGGATATAGCTGAATAATAATAGCAGTAATGGTAGTAGTGGAGCCTAAATAGATACTACTGTGGTTGTAAAAATAAACGTCATCAAGAGTGAATTTTTAGTCACTGCACTGCTTGGTCTACATCTTTTATGTAACACTGTCAATATTAACTCCAACAACACTGAAGGCTTTTTTTCTTCAAACTTGGGCTTACTTTTCTCATATGTTTTTCAGTATTCTTTGGAAATAAATTATTTGAACAAGACAGACCTCAG
Source organism: Atractosteus spatula (assembly GCF_055471065.1). NCBI lineage: Eukaryota > Metazoa > Chordata > Actinopteri > Semionotiformes > Lepisosteidae > Atractosteus > Atractosteus spatula. Next base: position 33,049,396 of record NC_142717.1, on the reverse strand, counting down.
TAAGGTATTGTTAATGACATTATGAATAGTTCACATTACTTATCTCCGAAATCATGTATGTGATAAATGTTTCTGCCGGGACTGTAAACTGGCCTCACACCTAATTTGTCACCCCATTTATACATATTCAAGAAAAGTTACAAATGAGGGAAAGACATTCAACACATACACCATATACTGTACAGTAGGATAATTTATAAACCATACAGGATAAAAGAAAACTGACAAATAAATAACAAAAACAAACTTTTCCTTAAAGTAGGACATCTCATTTGCAGTGAATAGAACATTTAAAAAGTCAAGGATTTGGTCTAGTGGTGTGAGTGGCATACTACTTTATTCAGTGACCTCATAGGAAAGACATGGAAGTTTCTTTGTGGAAAAGTCATGTCATGCTCATAACTGCCAAAGATATTCCAATTTGACTTGCCTGTTTGCTATGCTGGGGAAATAAAAAAAATGTGCAAAAAGCCACCACATGTTAAATAGATATTAAAATTGTATAGTTTTAATACATTTAGGTAAAAATATTCAAATGCATTCTTGTTTTTTTTTCTGTGATTGAAGGAACTTGTGATTGGATTTCCACATGCTGCCTCCATCTGCTGTGACTATGCTATCCACTTTGATATTAACATGGCTCTTTCATTAGAAAGTAACCCATTTACTGGTTTATATATAAAATAAAATGCAGAATGAAACAATAAAATGCATTCCAGAAAGACAAAACCTATTTCTATTGTGTTCAGTAGGTACATTATGAATAAATAATTAGTTAAGTGCCTAGACTACATCAGCCAACTAATCACTACCTACTACACACATTCTATACAGTATATATTTTTAAAAACTTAAAAAGCACAGAAAAAAAACTGTCAGGCCTTTTAGTGTTTATGCATGCGTGCTTCTTTCAGAATAAATATTAGAAGAAAGGCATACATTCAATATTAGACATGTAAATATGTGCTTAAGACAAATACGTACAATATCTATTCACCTATTTAATGGTGGTAACAATATTCTTCAAAACATATGAGTTCTATTTAAAAGTTTTACATTTTGTACTATGTTTATACTACTGTACTTTAAATACAAATACCTCAACTCCTTTTCCTATGCAGCAATAGGAAAAGGATTCAATTTTCAATAAATTCAATAAATTCTTAAATTACAACCTGACCATAAACATTATCCATTCTAAAGAAAATTAATTTGATTAATAACAACTGAATAGTTTAAAACCTTGTTTTTTTAACCATCATCATCTTCAACCATTAATTGAAAAAAATGACTGAAAAAATTAAGGTTCATTGTAATGAACCTTTGCTACAGAACTGTTTTTTTTTCGCACTAAATGTTTTATATATCTAACGTTTTTCTCTGTTGTTCTATTTCAGTTTCTCTGGTCATACTCTACAATGTTCTGAAAAAATGTACTGCATTGAATTTATTTTGTGTGTTTGTTTGCATCAAATACAAATGCAGAAGAGACCACAATAATTCAAACTTTGATGTATTGGTCTGTCCTTTAAATTGAAACATCTTTAAAATAAATGTCTCATCCATGGTTGAACATGGCAAGTGGACTTAAAACTCATCAAGTCCAAACTATCCTAGGGAGGCTTTAGGCCAGATAGCAACTGGCACGTATACTCTTGCAGTGACACATTTAATTTTTTTTCAATGGTGCCTTTTATTTGTAAAGCTTTGCAGATAACATATATATTCTATGAGAACTCTAAATTGACTAAACAGATTTAAATGTATTCAAAACTGTGCCAATGTAGTTTAAATCCACATAGGTTATTATGAATGGCACAAGGTAACTCTATGGGAATGCAAAAGCTGTAGTAATGCAATAATCAGAAGTTCTTAACTGAAGTTCCTGAGGGGTAAAACCTTTGGCTCTTTATACATATATGTCTTGCGCACAACTCTTCAACATTTTTGTTTAGAAATTTGTATGTGTAGTTTGAAAAAAAACATTCCTCTTTACTATGCATTTACAGATCTGCTTGTAGAACATTCAAACTCAATCAAGAATCTCTGGCTTCTCATAATCAGCCTGCTGATTTCATCTTCCTCTGCTCCTGCTTCTTCCCCATTGCATATCCTATTATTGCAGTTCCTGACATCAAAGATTAGGCTGATTGCAAAGGACTCCCTACAAATTGTTTTTTTCTCTCTCTACTACCTGAGATCCATAACAAGCAACCTCTGTTGTCCAGCATACTGTACTTCCTTCTCCTGCGATGACCAACATGTACTGTAGTTGGATGCCAGTTAGGACCCATTGGTTTCCCCCACTACTACCCCCAGGAGCTTCCATTCAAGCTTGTCTCCCTGCTTCTGTTGCTCTTGACATTCCCTCTTCACAGTCCGGCTCAGTGTTTCATGGTATTTGTCTAATATTCCTTCTGCTTCTGCTGTTCCTGCTCCCTATTTTTTTCCGAATCCTACAGCTCATTAATTTAATATCTTCTTTCTCCTGCGGTCTCTTCTCCTTCTAACCCTGTTTCTGCTTCCAAAGTGGACCAAAGTCTACCCCTGCTATTCCTGATGCCATCTTCTCGGCTCTGGGTCTGTCCAACATCGTTAAAGTTTAAAGCTTTTAATATCTAGCTTCTATATGTAACGTCTGCATTCAATCCTGGATTCCTTCCTCTCGGCCTCTGCTGCCCCTAATGCCACTTCCTTGGCCCTGTCTGGCGTCCCATCTGTGGATCAGTCAGCAGGCGTTCTATGGGTTTTGATATCTTCCTTCTCTTTTTAATGGAATGTCTGCCTTTCCATACTGTTCTCTCTGTTTCTGTTTCTGCTTTGGTGGTTTTTGTGGTTCACTTGTTTCTTTCTGAGGATCTGGCCAGGAGGCTACCCTTTAAAAAACAGATTAAGCTGAAACTTATTATACTTAGATACTCAAGCATTCACAACACATCTAATTCTTGGATGGCTTTATTTCTTTCCATATTTTGTTTATCTATAGCAGCACATACGTTCCTATATAATCTGAATCTTGATCTTGATCTTGAATACTTCTGTTCCTTTTATCTTGTTTCTTGTACACATATAGTGTAGAAATAGTTTCACTGCTGACACACACAAATATTACACCTTTCACAAGTTTCACTTGAATATTTTATCAGAAAGTACCAGTAAATCTTAGTGCAACCGCATCTGTCTCCGTTTTTATAGTGCACCAGAGTTTCTGCCAGATATTTGCCAATCCAGTAAAGAAAAATAAAACAAAAAATATTCTCTAATTTACTGTTCAGTTTTGAAGAATAATTAATTTGAAAATGTAAATAAAATTAACTCACATCTACTTAAGTCCATATTGAGTCCATATTATTAAAACCATTCTTTTGGGGTCTTCCCCATTGGCTAAATCAGTGCTCATCCAAGTGGGTTGAGCTCTATAATCATGGGTTTGAGTCTGGATCTTGTCACCAGCAAACTGTGACAAGTATTTCCCAAGGGGATGTGCATATTTAGCTGACTAGTGTATGGGGGTAAGAACCTGCCAGCCAATGTCTCCGGCTGTTGGTCACACAGAGATCCCTGCTTCTTTCCAGCAAGCAAGGTTGCACTATTTTTGGTAAGGGACATGCCTCTCCTCCAATTGGTGCTGAACTTCCAGTATAGGCCTGTGTTACCTGTAACGAATGGGTCCAATGTGGTTAGTATAGTGGAGGATGGTTATACAGTACTTCTTCACATGCTCACTGTGGATGGTAGGTACCTGTGGAATTTCTGTAGATCCCCCTGCCATTCACAGTAAACTTATGAAGATTTCTAGGGCATAATTGAAGAACAAATCTATAGTGATTGGAGAATGTGTAGTCATTAAGAAAACTCTTTAAGAATCTCATGAAAATTGAGGAACTGTCTATAGCTTAAATTTATAATGGTGACAAAACAGAACTATTTCACATTCCCTACCTAAAAATACACAGGTTCAATATCATGAATATAATACTCCTGGCCACAAAATAAGTAACGAAAAAAATATCAGTTTTTCATTGGTACTTTAAGTTTCAATATTCAAATGTCTGGTTGACTAATCCCATCCTACCCTTGATTGTGGAACTTGCACCTGGGAGAGTGCCTTTATCAGTTGATATGACTTCTAAATGTTCACATGAAAATTGATGTTAATTAGGAACGATCTGCCTGTATACATGACTGTCACACAATGGCCTGAGGAAGGCCAAAGTAGGTCCGTTTTATAACAGAATGGCTCCGCCACAAAAAAACTCAAGTAAAATAAGTGCAGTTTATTTACAGTGCTCCCAGTCCCCCACACCAGAAAACAAAACCCAAAAAGAAACAAAACTAATTCTTCAAATGAAGGTAAATCCTCCTTATTGTTTTCTCTCTGTTTTTAGTCACACTGATAAAACCACCAACAACCAACCCCCTCTTAGACTGAGGAGCCAGCTTAAATAGCTTGTAAGCCCCTCCCCCTCTGGAACAAACCATTTCTCCAATTCAATGCATGGTTTTTCCCATCTCCTTAAATAAGCCTTGAGAAGTATGGTTAAGTTTGGCCTTCTGCGGCCACCATAGGCTGACCCACCCTGGAAGTACTGACACCAAACAAACAGTGAGTAACATCAATTTTGAGAGCGCTCTCCATTCACACCACGGTACTCACTCATACCTGTGTTCAAGTATATGAATGTATATGAAATTAGGTATGTTTATGTATGTAAATGTATATGAATTTAATTAATAGCAGATACTAGTCAAGCCCTGAGTGTGCACCCTCAAGAACTTACTGTATCTAGCAACTGCTCAATGGAAGGTGTATGAATATGTATTTCCTGTGCTATCTGTATCTCGTGATAGGCTCCTCTGTCACAATGACATTACAAAACAGATGCAACAAAACTTTTTAAATCTAGACTCTGAAATGACTGAAGTTAAATGGCATTTTTATCAACTCCATAAATGGAAATTTTATTATCGATGGACTTCAAATCAGTCCAATTTCTCAGGTCAGAAATCTTGTCATCCTTACCTCTTACCCATTGCAAACTCAGACCTAGGAATATTTTAGTCATTTGTTACTTTCCCAATCCTCTCCTAGTAGGTGATCTACTACTGATAGTGGGCTGAAAGTACAGCATTAGGCTGCATTGGGTCCAGGCTTCTCATTCAGCCCTTTCTTCCCCCATTGGTCACAGCAACAGTAGGTCCCAACTCTCAGCTACCCTTAAGTTCAATTGGCTGCTGTGTCTGCCCCTGACTCCTCCCCTCCAAACTTTATCCCTGAGTTGTTTTCATGGTTGAATCTTTGCTTGAAATGATCTGATTAAGGGACCTTACGGAGATAGTAGTATGTATTCTGAAATCATTTGAACCATTATTATTGCTCTCAGACGCCATTCAACTTATTTTGTGTTTTGTGAAAGTAATTTTGTGCTCCTAAATTAATTACGATTTTCCACAGTAAAACGGAGGTTAAAATACTTATGCCACTATTATTTTTTTTTATTTTTTGTAATTATTGAAATTAAGGATTGTATCTTTCCTATTCAAGTTTCACATTTCTTACTGCATGAAAATTTGCTTAGACCTTTAGTCTGTCTTCTATGTGATAATAAGAAGGGTGTGTAACTGTCGTATTGTGCAACGCTACGCACAGGGAGTACATCATATATAATATATAATCTATACTATGTACTGTACTATCAATTTGAATCCTATAAAAATGAAAACTAAATATACAGAACAATACAAGGATTCAAAACAACTATTTTGTAAATTTTCAATACACAGGGGTATGAAGTTTTACCATTCTTATGTGTAGAAGGTGATTGAGGTCAGAATTCCTCATCTTTCTTGACAAATTTTAACAACATCAAAGCAGAATTGACCTCCACTGTACATGTGTTCTGAGGGATAGCACCATAGGAAGTGCAGCCTTCAACACATACAGATATGACACTGTCAGGGTGTTGGTAAATGAATAATATCCTGGTTTTCCTCTTAGTAGGGTCTAAATCCATAACCTTTGGTTTATAGGTGAGTGTGATTCTTGGTGAACCACAACAGAGGCATATTGTGAAAGCTTTTAAATGCCTATGCAATAATTGATTTTATATTTGTTTTGAAGTTGCAATGTAATCTATATTTAGTATTATGAAAGGAAAATAAAGAAAGAATATATAAAAAAACGTCAGGCACCTTTTCAAGTGTTCTCTTTATACACTCCAAGATGAACTGTGAACTGTCATTCCAAGAATCAACTTGTGAAGAAGTTTTTGTTCAATGGACCGTAAAACTGAGATGTTTGTTTTTTCAAGGTTAATGTTCCTAGAACTAAAGTATTTTGAAACAGTCATAAATCCATTTTGCATGCCTCAATGCAGAGTATAAATATATTTTGTTATTTTTTCAAAGAATTATGTTACCATTTTTATTTGCTTTCAGTGTCTTGGGAAGGCAGAATATTCACATTTTATCAGAAGTTCCAGGAATCAACAAAAGACACAAATCTTGTTACCATTAAAACTAAGCATATACTTTATGCATTCATTTAAAATGAAGATTTTAATACATTATTTTTCATATGTACAACAGTATTAGTCTTAATAATATCAATCAACATTGGTCTCAGCACATACTGTATTATCTGTATTTCGTACAGTTTGCACAGAGGGATCACTTTAACTGTAATCTCCATTTAAATAAAATACTTCATACTTCATAATTTCAATTTTTGTATACAATATGCCATACCTAATTAGATTTAGTACAATACATGATACATAATTATTAAATTTTCAAAGTATTTTATGTAAATGACGATACATGACATGTTTTATTATTCACTTCAATGTCTTAATCATGCAGTTGATTTAAAAATGTACTTACTTTCCTTATTATTTTAAGCTCTACATTAAAGAACACATGGTCCTTAAATACAAATACATGTAAGCAAAGATAATGAAAATACTAGCCAAGACATTCTGTGCTGGAAAATAGTCACTCATGTCTCTTCCTGAGGGATTTATTCCTTTGCACCTGTTCATTTCATGAAAAACTCATTTCACATTAAGTATGAACACAGTAGACTAAGTCCTAGATTGGAAAAAGACATTTCCTTAAGCCCCCATCTCCCAGAACTGCCACCTCCTGTGTGTGCAAGTTTAACCCTCCTGAAGTCTAAACAAAGGTATGTCATGTGCCACTTTTGCTTTGAATACAAAGGCAAGAGCTGAAGAAAAGCATCAGGCTAACACGCTTTGCTGCAGTGAGTCTGCCGCTGACCAGACTTTCTGGTGCACTTCCTGCCAGAGCAAAGGATCCCTGAGTCCAGTGAGAGAACTGTGTGAAAATGCACAATACAAGTCCCCCGGTGCATCTATACAACAGAGTGTGTGAGAAAAGGACGGCTTTTGATGCCTGACTGACCAAATCTTCTACCAGATAGTTTGCTAAATTCCCTCCGGTTTGTAGCAGCATGGCCAGAAATGCTGTAGATGGGGAAAGGAAGCCACAGTAATTGTATCAAGGTCTGTTGAGAGTTTCTCAAACTGCTTTCAGTAAAAGGAAAGGGTCCCAAATGGCAACGGGAGCAGGTTCTACAGAATAACCAAAAAACAGTGTTCACTCAAATATGAATAACATTCAATTTATCACATGAAAGCTCATATATTGAAAACCACACCTTGATACAACTTCTCAGCTTCCTTTTTTCTTTTTTGTTTTTAGAAGTGGAAATATATCTTTAATCCCACACAGTTTTCTGACATTCTGAAACACAACGGTCCTTAAAATGTTAAATCTTAAGCTTGTGTAATTTGGTGAAATTTACTATATACCTCATTATATGCAGAGAATGTAAATTAATCCAAGGTTGATATTATTTATCTTTTTTAATTTTTGTTTTGTATTTTAATTTCTTTAATTTTAATTTCCTTGTATGATTTTTAGAAATCATGAATTTTCGAGGGTCTAGAACACATTTGTGCAGATCCTGCAAAGGGTGTAACTTTTCTTAATTTAGTAAAAATATTTTAATAATTTTCAAGGCCTTCCTTTGCTTTAAAACCTACTGAAATTAAATTGAGAAATAAAATAGTGGGGCAGTACAGTCAAAAATCTGATTCTTTGTTTTTACATAAATAGTTAGCCTTGGTTATTCAGCAGAAATTTGGCTTCCCATTATCAGGTTAACCTACAGATGATGTGATTAGATATAGATGATGTGATTGTTGATTTATTTTTACATGTTTTATTTAAATCATGTAAAATGTTTGGAATGCAGAATGATTTTCTAGAAATCTTTATGAATGTTATTTTGGGGGTTATTTTTATTTTTCATTGTAATATTTTTGTAATATTTACCAAGTGTTTCTCAGTTTCATTTACAATTTCTTCACCTAAGTGAAGAAATTCCTTTGACACATACACCTGCTGTTGGAACTGCTGTATGAACTCCACAGTTCCTTAAAGTTAATTTAGTAAACTACTTAAAGAGCTAGAACTCACTGGAGGAGTTCTGTGTTTCTCTCTTCCACCATTGCTCCCATGCCAGTGCCTTGCAGTCCCAGGATTTGCTGTGTTGTGGAAAACTGAGACATACAGTATCTGGCCAATTGTATCTCATCCAATCAGCCAGTACTTCACCAGCCAGTTACTGCCACTTGGGGATTCATGATCATGGTTACCAGAGTGTGTATTTTTAATAATTTCTTTCAGCAAAGCTACTTCACAAAATATTAATTTTTGAGGACGGTGGGCATCTTCACATTCAAATATTTTATATTACAGCCTAAACAACAATAAATAAGAGATAAAAGATGTTACTAAAAAAACAATTTTCAGTAGTTTGGTTAGATCCTAATGTATGTGTTAGAGGGATGGCCATATTAGAGGTTATTTGGCATAACTCAATCTGCTTAGAGAGTGGCCTGTTGACTGTAACCCCTCTTTCACTTTCACAAGGAATAAACTAGGGAGCTACTGCAAGGGGGTAGATGGGGTGGTAAGAGGGCTGAGAAGGAAATACACAAAGGGAGCCTTAGAAGGCAAGATGTATATACAGTATGTAAGAGAACAGAGGCAAGATAACCAGACCTTTATTGAAATATCTCTTGTATTACACAACAAATGGACTCAATCCCTTCTAATCACCTGTTACTACATCAAAATAAAAAAAGTCAGACTTTCCTCTCCTGCAATTGCTGCACAGAAAGCCTCCATTGCACTAGGCCTCTAGTTCATCTTATTTGGTAGAGTGGACACCCCTTTGTAGGGCAAGTGTCACACTTTTGTCTAAGTGGGATAAGGTTAAAGACATTGTAATTTAAAGACACTGTGATTGCATTTGCTTCATTCAAGACATCAAGACAGCAATAGTTGCTTTCTCTGTGACTTACAAAACATGCACAAGTTGTAATGGATAAATTTAACATCGGGGTCTAGCAATGTTAATTTGTAATGTTTTCCCATTTTATATCACAGTTTTGAACAATCAATAGCCCTTCAGCCCAGCTAACGACTGCATCTCATGCTCACAAATTTAAAGTATGCTGTTACTTAATCCTATATTGTTTAAGTATTTATACACATCTTACTTATATTTATTACATGCTGTGATATTAAATTATTTCAATTAAGCAGTCAATCTGTTTTACAATGTACATTATTCTACATACTGTATTGTGTATTTGAATCAGTAATTGCCAACTAATAGAACAGTTCCAGTACCCTTAGCAAATTCTTCTATCAAATGAGCCACCGAGAACAACCTCTAACAACATTAATCATAAATAGAAAAAGTGATTGACTGCAGATGAGTCCCTGCAATTGCCCAATTCCCTCAGTCAGTCCTGGAAGTAGCTGGATACATCCTAGGTAAAAACCTTTATCTGAATTTGTGATTCACATAATCATTTACTACATCACATATTACATTTTCTCAGTCTTTCACTAAATTCTAAATTCTCTGTTTTAGGGGAATAAAATTAGGCACACAAAATTGTAAGAAATTACAATTAGGTGGATTTTATACACAGTAAATTAAAGCAAGGTTTGTGTACCTAAAAAGATGTCGAGAAGTTGCATTTCCTTCCACAACTTATTTTTTCTGAAGACAAAGAAAATATTGTTAGACGATGTCTCTAAACACTGTGGGAATTAGGCATTCTAATGAGATTCTAATTATTATCTTAGTCTGGTTTACAGAGAAACACTGCTGAGCTGTATTTTAAAGGAATCTCCCCATGTATTTCAGGAACATGGACCATATTCCTTCTCATACTTTCCGATTCATTACATTTTCAGGCACTACGCATTATTCTGCTTTATTCACATCTGTCTCCTGAGGGAAATTCATTGGTTGAAGCATTTTAACCTCGTTTAGTTTTTAAAGCAACTGGTTATTGCTCGATTTTTTACACTACATTCACCTCTCCCTCATGCTCCAAATGCATAAACACTCTCTCACCCAACACATATAGAAAAGTACAATCTGACTTTTGGGTTGCACCTGTAGGATATCATATTATCTTTTCTGTAAAATAAAAACAAAGACAAAGAATTTAAGAAACAAAACTTAAATAATGGGTGCCTTTGGTATGTCTCACTAAATTACAGTGTATACACCTGCATATAATAATATATAAATAATTATATTACATTTATATATTTTACTTAAAAAATATTCCATACTGTTTCCATACTAACAAATGATTAATTTTGTGATACAAATTCAAAGTCTTTTTTGACTTATTTGACAAATACAAAAACAAAGTAATACAAAGTTGTTGGACCCTACTTAAATCAAAACTGCAGTTAGCAATACAAATTAAAATGGTGCAAATGGGGCCTGCTATTCCTAGCTGTTCATTGATGTTGATGATGTTATCCCCAACAGAAGTAATTACTACTGACCATTCTAAGGAATATCTCATTAAAATGCTCAGGAAATACAATGGATTTATTGTACTGTATGTATTTGTTTTCTGGTAATAAAACTCAAAACCATAAATGCAATCTTAGTCTCACATCCTGTTACACTTGTCTGTTTAACAAGGTACTAAGCATAAGTAAACTAATTCCACGCTTTTATTGCATCAGGCTCATAAGTAAGGCCTTGTACACTACTGAAACCAAAGCAGCTTTTCAGAGGCAGTTAAAATCTGATACCTTTGATGATTTAAAACTAATATTCTTCTCTTCATTTGAGTAGCATAAACATAAACAGACTTTAATTGTCAAAGCAATTTAAATGACATTAATATGAGTTAAACTACAGTGGAATTGTTTCCAAGAAATATAGATATCCTAAAAAATTCATTATTGTTTCTTAAAGATAGCTTTTTAAGTAAGATAGTAAGATAGCTGCAAGCTTAACTGGAAAAAAATAAAGGGGAACTGCAACGTTATTTTTATATTTTGGGGTTAGAAAGAATATTGATGAGTACATTTCAAACCACAATGAAAGTCAAATGTACACAGCTATGTGTAAAACCTCCAATTTACGACACAAAATAGACAAAAGTCCACGGTATGTTTGGAGCCATATTGCCGTCATTGTCTATGGTTCAGAACAAGGCAAAAAATCTTTTTTTTTCAGACCAGCAGTTTGCAACATTTTTTTGTTCGTCAGAATTTTTCAAAATTTACTTTAAAATTTGTTGTAAACTTATTCAATGACTTAAAAGACAACCATATATTTTGTTATTTGTTTTAAGAATGCAGATGATATAGTGTAAATTATATACCTAATAACTTTTTCTTTTTTAAAAATCCACCTCTACTTTATATGTTGTGTTATGTCTTTTTATTGGAATCTTTGCTCATATCACAAGTACAACTATTTTTTTCAGCCTTTACGGAAACCTGGCCAATCATGAGTGAAATTATTGGCTTGGGAAATGTCAAATTACAGTTGGCAGCACAGTGCTCCAGTCTTAGAATATTTAGTAATATTATGTCCATTTTTGAATAATTTAATCACTTTAGTTCTATGTCAGCATATTCTTAAAAGCTAGTCTGGATGCTAAGAAAATTTTAAAAAGGCTACAAAAAAGAGGAGGTTATTTGGCTCATCTAGCCCATTTGATGTCGCTAGTTAATTGGTCGTAAGATCTCATCCATCCATTTCTTGAAAGAAGCTAAATTTCAGCCTCAGCAACATAGCTGGAAACTTATCATTTTTAGAATTAAGAGTAAAGAAAGATTTCAGCAAGCATTTCTGTGTTCCTGAGCCTCATGAATGTGTAATGGGCCCTCTCTGTTATGCAGTAGTTCCAGCTTTAACACAAACCAGATTATTATAAATTGGGTTCATCCTTACTTCTCCAGCGATGGAGTGCCCAACACTCAGTACCTCTTTGTTTGCAAGCTGAAGTGGGGGGGCACCTAACTAGAGTAGTGACCTGTCAATCATCCAAAGATGTCCAACTAATGCAAGGTGAGAAATGACAATACAGTTGATGACATCACTACCAATCACAACTGTGGCTGGCCTGAAAGGTATTGTACAACACTGCACACATACTCAATTTCTCAGGACATTTTTCTCAATAGAACCATGACAATTTGACAAAATAATCAACCATGTGACTGCAACCACTATTGTCGGAGTTTTAGGAAATTGACCTTTAGGTCAAAACTAAACTGAGAGTGAATATGTACATGAACAGACTTTTGCTTTAGACTTTCACTGCATCAAGCCCAATCACGTGACTTCTGAAACATTTATAATTTAGGTTGATCAAGGATATTAAAACGTTTGGCGCTTTTTCAACAAACCTGAATATTAATGCATATTCAGTAGTAGCAGCTATAACCAGAGTTAATTTTTTCAGAACTTTTTCTCATGTGTAGTCAAGTCAGACTTATGCAATCTAAATGAAATGATTTCCATTAAGGGGCTGTTTTTAGCACAAAGCTAAGCAACCTTCTCTTTTTCCTGACACAGACAAGATCGCCTTTGTTGCAGAGCCAGCAAAAGATGATTGGACCACTTCAATGAATCTGACTCAGCTTTGTGTCTTTTATGGAGATTTTCAGACTCTCCATAAAATCATAGAATGTCTTGGCCAATGTGTTGTTTTGGGTCAGTTTAAGTTCAATGTTATCATATGCATTTCGAAAGAATTAAACCAGTGACTCTCAAACTGTGGTATGGTACGCGGAGCGCCCCCAGGTGGTACGCCAGATGAACCTGGGAATTTGTTGTGTGCACTGAAAAATTGGGAATTAAAAATTGAATAATTAAAAATTATGAATATTTTTCATTTGTAATTTACTTAATTGGTTTCAGAAAGTTTGAGACGGGTTTTCATATTTTCTATTTTAATAAAATTAGTTTGTGTCAAATATGCAGCCTACATACTAAGCTATGTCAATACAGCGCTTGCTAATATTGAGTGGACAAGGGCTGGTACAGTATGTATAAACCATTGTATAGGAATGCCTGCTATGCACCTACAGTAAGTGACCAATTGTATTAAAAGAAGTTATCTTTAGCAAATAGGGAGGTAGGAGGAAGTGCGTGATTTTGGAACACTGCCAATCTTGTAAGCACAGGAAAGCATGATGGATAAAAGGACTGTTCTAGGTTAATTACTTTGAGGAAAAATATAGCCAAAAATACATCTCTGAGTGTTTTGCTCCCATGCACATGAAATAAAACTTATTTTAACTTCTGAGACAGACTCCTGACTGTCTTTTAAGGGGAAATATGGAAAAATTTCTCCAATAGCTCCACATTCACCAACAGAACAATTAATCGAAAATGAATACCTTGATTATACCACCGACACTAGCTCTGCTGCTGAACCTGACACAGACAGCACTGCTAGTGTTAGCAAGCTTCGGAAAACTGCTACAAGGGTACTAAGTGCTTAGTGCTATTTTTATTATATGTGTGTGAGTGTGTGCATGCACGCTCATGTTGGTCATTGAGATTATCTGTGGTTCCATGAGAAGATGATTTTTAGGTGGTACTGTACTTGGATGCATTGGTTTGATCAACGGTGGTACTTGGTCCAAAAACTTTGAGAACCAGTGAATTAAATCATTATTTCAAACATGTTTTGGTCATGACAATAACTAAATATTTACTGGTCTACGTAATGTGAATATTGATTACTTTCATAAGAATGATCTGATTTAAATTGGTTGACCATAAGTATTATAGTTGATGTATAGTTACTCTGATGTTATTAATACATTATTTTTGTACTGCCTGAGTGAATGATCACCTTTTGTATCAGTCCAGACTGATTCACATACATATATGTTATTTTTGGTTTGCTATGAGTGTTTTATTGTTGTATTGCATACTTTGAATCCATGTGCTGATAATGCTTTTTGTTTTGTCTGATTGATTCCTAGTCACCAGAAAAGCTTTCTTGTAATTTATTGTTTCATTTTATTATTATTCCAGTAAATTCAAACTATCACAACACTACAGTATATTGTTCATTACTACCATAAGCCCTTGGCTTAAAAAGAGGTTTTAAATGCACTTCAACATAGTTTCCATATGTGCACTCTGTTGTGTATTTCACTGTTTATTCTGAAGGACTCCAAGTTAACATTGTTAGTGTGCTTAATATATAAAGGAACTCCTTTAACCAGTGGTCTCATAAGGCTGTCGAGAAAGGCTGAGATGTGAGTGGTGGGACAGTTGCATGCTGAGATGATAGGGCACCCAGGTGTGTCAGGTTCGTGGATTTTTGGAAGGAGGTAAAATTGAGATACTAGAGGATGTTCAATGAGACAGTTCGCCTACTGGAGAAGTTCTTTATTGCTGCTGAGAAGAAGATATGTGGATACCACTTTCTTTTGGTACTGTAGTTAGTGGTAGGAACCTGTGAAAGAGGATGACAATATTGGTAAGTTGTCTGGAGGCTTCAGTGATATATGCTGTAGGTATTTTTACCACACCTCAACAGCGCTGTTTTTGTCTGCTAGTTTGATGACAATATTGTTTCTGTTGTGGAGAGATTGGAGCCCCTGAATGTCTCCTTGGGTAAGGTTAGATCTGTGTTTCCTTGGTGTGGAAAGGGTCTTTGAAGCTTGATGGTTGCACTGATTAATGAAATAATCTGGTGATGGAAAATGGCTGGAGGGGGAAATCCAAAAGCTTTGTTTTGGATTAATTTTGTTAATGGCATCAATAATCAGGCTGTTGTCAGCTGCAGGTGAAGAGGTGTCATCAGCAAAATGTGATCTGAGGAGTATCCTTGCGGTAAAAGCGGTTGAGGTCATCTTGGGTTTGGTGGATGTCCAGCGTCTTGGGAAGTGATACAAAACTGAGGCCTTTGCCTTTGTGTATGGTTTCTAGATTTTTTTCAAATTCAAATAACACATCTGACAGGGCCCCACCTACACATTTGGACTTCAGCCATGTGCCTACAATAGTTTGCTTGTGCTTCAAAACCTGTGTCCACAGTAAGGGGGACATATGTGTTTTCAGCCTTTAATAGGTGAACCACAAAGCATAGAAAAATGGGTTTCAAAGGAACGCTATGACACTGCCGTTCCATGTCAGAGCTGGTGGGATGAAATTGTGGCTAGAATTGTGGCTCCAACTTTAGCCACTAGAGATCAATAAATGACTCCCAGCAGTTTTCCAATATCCATGCAGATGTGGAATTCCTGTTATTAAATTATGCTATCAGTTGTTTGTCTTCTTTTAACTATTAAAGTAGGTACAGCACTTTTTCTTCATTCTGGAATGATACTATATACTGTTGCATTTATTACCTGCAGTGGTATTTTTAATAATTTCTTTAAAGGAAAACTACAGTATTAAAGGAAATGTGGAAGAAGATATACTTGAAAGACAGACTTCTCATATCTGATTAAATCAGGTGCAGATTGTACAGTTTTAGAATATAGTTTTACATAAATATTATACTTTATATTTTGGATAGTATTGATTAAAGGATTATAGATTGTAGTATTTTTAACACAACTGGTGTGTTGGGAAAAAGTACAATCTGCTACAGAAAAGAAGTTGAACAACAAGAATGACATACAAGTTCACCATTTCCACTTTTAGATAGAAGCATAGGAAATAAAAGTAAAATCTGAAAAAAAAGTTCATTGGTGAATAATTTGCCAATTTCAACAAGCTAACATCATTAAAAAGTCATCAGATTGTAATTTCGAGAATTCAGTCATTATAATTGCTGTGTGATACCAAATTTGCTTTAACCTAATAGAAATGTCCCACTCGTTTTAGTGGAATTCCTCAGAAACAATTCTGCTTGGGACTAGTAAAGGCAGCAAGGGAAGAGAACATGCCTAGCTCTATTAAGGAAGAGCTAGAGGGAAATAAAAGATGTGCCCTTTAGTATTTTTTTTTAGTCCCTTTGAGAGACACAATACATATTTTAGACTATATCCATAACCTTCATTTACATTTCCTTATTGGTTCATTCTCAAAAGAACATAAAATTAAAATACTTCTGGTTATGCTGCCTACAAGCCTCTGATTTTCCTGTAAATTAGGTATATCTTAATTGAGTAATATGAACATGGTTGTTGGTATGACAGAAATATTTTTTATCAATTCAGACTTTTTGTAGCCATGGCTATGTACAGGTATGTATAAACTATGTATTATGGTCAACATGCATTTATGACCGTAAATAACTTGAGATTTTCATTTTAACTCATTGTTTGACCAGTAAAATATTGTGATCAGAACATGCTTTGGGGATAAACAAAGAAACTACCATGGGTACAGTACTTTTGTTTCGATAAGCTAAATTAATTTCATTTTAATTATCTGCATGTGAACATATATTTTACCGTCTTTGTGGTACAGATAAAAGTTTAATTGGTCGTAGGCCCAGCGTAGTTTGCAGTATTCATTGTTTTTTCATTATATTTTTTCCCAATACTGTTTATTATTCAGTGTAAAATTGCTGATGTTCCACAACAAACATTTTCAACATTGACAAGTTTAACTAAGGATACAAATACCTTTCATGTTATAATATGAATTTAAGGAAAATTGTTACTTATTCAAAAGTGCAGATAAATATAAATAGTATATACTGTATGTATATATATATATGGCCTGTGATGGACTGCCTTGAACTTATTGGTTTCCAGGTTAAGGTCTGGCTTACCAGGACTCTGTATTGGATGTAGTGTTTACTGAGAATAGATGGATATATATATACATGGAATTTTCCACCAAATTTGTAGTTTGTCTTTGCAAGCCCAGCCTTGATTACATCACAAACACCTGGAGAATGCCTGGGGCCTGCCAGGCTGTAATTACAGGCCTGAACAGTACTCTGACATACTGTCATGATTATTCTCAATTGCAATATATTAGATAGTTTCAGGACATCCTCCCCTCCCTCCTGTCCTCCTGTTATGTGCCATTTCTTGAGTTCATGTTAGGAGGTCTACTGTTCTAAAAGGAAAAGAATGTGAAACAATTTAGCCAGTAGGGTATAGTCTAGGATTGATGGGTTCAAGGAAAAGGAAATCAGCAGATAGTTTATTGAGAACAGAGAACTGTAACAACCATATTTCTCTGAACCCATATTGTTCATATCAACTATAACTAACATAGATTAGTGGCAAGAATATTTATTATAAAATTATGCATTTCTAAACAAATTCCCATCAAACAAGAAATACACACATTAATTATAGAATTTCCATTAAAGTAGCACTAGTTTCAACTAATTTATCTAAAAATGTTCTATACCTTGCACTAAAAATTTATAATTTGAATTGATGTTGATTGATGCTTTATAGCAAAGAAATGATGGGCGTATAAAATTCTTATTCTTAGAGAATGAACAATATGCCTTTCTAATACTTGAGACCTCAGAATTTTTAACAGCCTAAGTCTGATGCTTAAAAATAAATAAATAAGCATAGCCTTTCTTAACACAGCATTCTCTTACACCTTGAGTAAATGAATAGAAAAGAAAACATCTTATGTACAGTATGTTGCAGCTCAAACTAAAGCCAGTTACACTTGGTTAGCCAAAACACTTTCAAGGAAAACTTTCTAAATGCAAAATATTTGGAAAAATGTTCTTACCCAAGTTACAATCCAATGGATTGACAGTATGCTGTTGCTCGTTTGGGTGGTTTCTTTTTCTGTCTCTTTATTTGTATATTTCTTATATTGGCTATATTGCATGACTATTGCTATCTCTGTTTACAAATTATAAGTTTGAGCAGAACTGTAATGAATGTTGAATGTCAGATGGAGCTGACAAATTGCCTAAGTATTTCTTAGTTTTCTAGAATTTTGGCATATGCCTTGACAGCTTAAGAGTTTGCTGTCAAGGCATTGCATGTGCATTGCATGTGCATGTAAAAGTTTTTGTAAAGATGAAACTTTTAATAGTATACTAAAGTAAGAGTCATTTATATGCACCTTAAAGACTGACAGTGATTATGCATACTTTCCAACTCTGCTTTTTCCTGTTTTAACCACTTCACGCTAACTATTATGCTCAATTCTACGTGTTTAAATGTGTTTTATTTTTTATTAGGAATGTGTCAGTGCATCTCCTAAATGTTCTAGTATTTACTCACTACCACCCACAGACATTATTACACCATCCTGAAAAAAAACACTGAAAGTCATTCCTTTTAGTGTGCCCACCCAAGTGTCTGAAGGTCAAGGAAAATCATAGAACCTTATTTATTTAAAGCTGAAAACTGTAATTTACCTAGAAAGGATTTTCTCGTTCCTAGTAAAAGCACATTTTAGTAATTTTTCCCTAACATATTCATGATCTGCCATTATATGACAGAGTTTAGGTTATCATATTGTTTTGCAATCCTATGCACTTATCCTATACTACATTTATTTGTAAGGAGTATTTTTAATCTATTTTCACTTTTTTATAAACTAGATATCCTCATTTAGTTTCTCTTATATCACATGTGCAAATTAATGTGTAAACCCTTATACTATTTGTATTTTATTATATGGAGTTTTTTCCCCACTTTTTTTACAGGTTCCTTTAGGCTCCTTTTCCATAGTTTCGAAAGGTGCATACATGTTTGTAATAGCAATTTCTAATAAATGTGCCATACATTTGCAAAATTCAGAATATTAAGAGAACTGAAGACACATTTTTAAAAATATCAAATAATATTTTCCATACCTATTTCCAATGGTCACTGGTAAAGAACATAGGGATTTTTGTTTTTGATCTACAGGTAGCTAATTTGAAAGATAAAAGGTGGTTTACACAACTTCCTTAGAACAGACTTAAACATACTCAGCTCAGTTCTGTAACCTTATCACAAAGAAATATTTTTTCCATATATTGCAGACGTTCTAAACCATAAATGTGTACATCTCTGAGTTCAATAGTGAGAAAAAGAACAGATGTACACAAGTACATAAACAATCACGTCTGGAAAAAAAACCTTAGAAGGAGCTTTGCAAAATCACTTTGACTCAAATGTTTTAAAAAATCCCAGCACGCCATAATTTCAGAAATGTATCTTGTGATTTGCATAGCTGACCTCTAGGGACCAAGCTCTACACATCTAGCATCCCCAAGGTAATACTTAAGCTGCTCTTCAATGCCGCCTACCGTTTAATTACAGAATAATATAATAACAAGTTGTATCTTATTTAGAAACGTGTCTCTCAGAAAAGCATAAGAAGACAAATCACAGGAGTTTACACAGTACATTTATCATAAACTTGTATATTGTTCCTGAAAACATCCCTACTTTTTCTGTATAATTACATCAAATATTTCAATACTGTATGTTTGTGCACACTTCAATAATATAAAGGAGGTTTGTGGCAGAGAAAACATATTGGTCCTTACTTTCTTTTTTCTGCTTGGGGAAGCTATAGTCAAATGTCCAGTCTACAGGGAAAAAAGAGATTTACCACATTTTGATCACAGAAAAATCTTTTTTAGTTTTTGAAGAGCATACATAACATGATGGCACATTTCCTCCCTTGTTTGTGGAGGGGAAAAAATAACAGAAAAATGCAAACTTTCTTTTCTGTGTATGCTTACTCAACTACAGTAAAAATGACTTGCAGTTATACAGTACATGAAAAATATGTATGTGTGAGAATGTTCTTTTTGTTCCACTCCATTTTATTTGCTCGAGGCTTGTCTGCTTAAGTAAAAAGTCTCATCAAATGTTGAATAAATACTACAGCATGTTAATTGTTTGCATTATATTTTTTAAAAGGCTTGCATTCAGGCAAGGAAATCAGTTAATGTCTCCTGTAAATGTAAATTGTTGTAGGCAATATTAATTAGGAATGCAATTCTGTGTAATTCTACCAAATACTACAGGGACACTGTTAACCCTGCTTTTCAAGTTTTGTGCTTTGCTGTAGGGCACCCTGGTAACATAGTTCTCGCAGAGGCTGCACTTCATTTTACTTTGTGATTTTGTTCCACTTGGAAATGGTTTCCTGCTGCTTAAACACTCATATTACAAACGATAGTACACCCACTGGACTGCTTCCTAGAAGTTATGTTGTGCCACTGAAGAAAAAAAACATCTCAATGTGACCACTTAATAAATTAATAAACGTATAATAAAAAGCAACAACTTTCTCATAAGAAAATTCTACCTAAAAATCTTCTGTTTTTAATGCCCCTTTCAATAATCAGTAAATATTGACTTCAGATTACATCACAGTCAATACCTATTGATTTGAGTGACAGGCATTTACCATGGCAAATTATCTTCAGATGACCACCAACATCTGTGAAGAATGAGGGATCTTTTAAGCATACAGTATGTCCAGTTGAGAGAGAGGTTATTGCAGATGATTCATTGAGTTGATCAAATCATTTGATGGATCTATGATTTTTTTCTCCTTATAAATGTCCTAATTAACACTTCCACACTACCAAATAATTTATAAAGTATTGTATCATGGGTTTATATACAGTAGAGTACACAATTCCATCTTTATATTCATACATCTTTAAATGAATGTAAAAAACATTGAGAGGACCTTAAATCCCATCTTTGGTTTCTAACCTGACATTAATGAAGATGAAAATTGGGTTTCTGAACCCACTGACACTGGTATAATAAAGCTGACTGTAATTCACGGAGCCACTGTGCATGTGTCAATGAAAATTAACTATGGCTTCTGTGGCCTCAGATGAGCTAGAGGCTATAAGCACAGAATGAAAAAGGACAGTTCTTATATTCATCTACATTAGAGAAGTACTAGTTACACTAGTTACTCCATGAGTCCCAGAATTTCATGAAGTGTTAGAGCTGCTTGCTGTCCATGTGCATAACTCTGTTGAATGATAATCAGTTCTTGAAAGGCACTTCCAGACCCTTCCAAAACATAGATGTTGGTTCTAGAAATGATGATATGATGTTCAAATTAGGATCTCTGCAGCTTTACAGCCAGGGGCAGTAATATTATGGGTTAGAAGTTCATAGAGGTACTGTAAGCTTTCTCTGAGATTGATGTTTTTGAGATTGTGTCCCTGCAAATGTGCATGTGAAAGAGATTACATTTTGGTATTCCTTCATTGTGTTTTGTAATATTTATTTTGGGTTAATGCAAAAAACAGATGGATTAAAGATGGATGTTTGTATTTATAATCCAGTCTTTAATTATAAATAGTTATAATAATCCATTAATTCTAGAAGGAATATCAAATTTTCATATGTTAATCACATTACATTGTACATTTTCAATATACTGTACCTATTAAAGATTTACATGAACACTAAGAATTTCTTTGTTTTTTACTTTTTTAGTAATATGTATTGTGCAATATTATTGGAACTACAGTATCTGTGTAATACAATAATTTGCTAGAATGTACAGAATGTATTAATACATTAAAAAACTAATTTAGTGTATCTAATTAAATTGTAATCTCAGCCTAAACATAATATATTAAAAAACATCTTAAATCTAAATACAATTGTCAAATACTTTTTTTATTCTCAGTGCCACTCACTCCAAGCCCACAAAATATAATCACTATATCACAAAATACAGTATACTAATATTTTTTATTTTGTAAGATAATCTAGATATCAAGTGTAGCTATACTTGTAATAAATATATCTCAATTATTTAAAAAGTTTAACCGAAGTTAATTTAAGTACATGAAGTGAAAGAAAACATTGCAGTTCAAATATACTGTATTTTGTTCCAGGTTTAAAAATACCTAGTCAGTTTACCTCTAACTGTGAAACAATACTGAAAAAGAATTTGCTGGGGTCAGTGGTAATCCTTTGGGGTTCTAACCTTCCCTTGGTAGAAGAATCCTAACTAGTGAAACTGGTATTTTGCTAGTAAGGGAGCAGTGTGCAAGATGGATTCCTTTCTACCTTTCTACCCCTTTAATTCCTTCTACTTCTGGAGACGTGATGAAATCAGTTCTGTGATTTGGTCTTCACTGGATATTTGTGCTGAAACTGCCATAATTCTTGACACATCTAATTACAGTGTTTTTAGGCCAAGTCTTGAGAGTTAATTAAAAACACAGACAGGGAAAGAGACAGAATTTTGCCGTCAAGGGCATGGACGAAACAGTGAAGTGAGACACAAGGTTAATTTTGCACCTTGCGTCTTATCTGGTTTGGTTAGAAAGGGGGAAATTTCCATTTCAAGTGTCACTATGTCTCCTTAAGGAGCACAAAAATCCATCTATCCATTTTCTGAGTGTTTCATCAAATTCGTGGTTACAGGGGAGCTGGGGTCAATCCTAGCAAGCAATGGGCGCAAGGCAGGGTACTCTCTGGATGGGAAGTCAGTCCATTGCAGGGCACACGGAGACACAAACAGGCACACTCTTACACAAGGGCCAATCAAGGACTAAATGTCCTCAATTAATTATAGATCAATTAGTAATTATACACAAAGTAGTGAAAAAAGACATTTGTTTTTAATGAGTGATTTTGAACCACTAATTTTGTTACTAAATCCGTTGGAGTCAGACATGTAAAATGTGGTCAGTGGAAAAGCTGCCACAGAAGCCGGTGACAGAGTGAGGTGTGTAGGACAGAGTGGATTGCTGAGTGTAAATAGGCCAAGGGTGAACTAAGAGGGAGGTCAGGGAAACAGTGCCAGTAGAAACGGCCATCAAATCACAGAGAGGATTGTTAAATTACAGAAGGTAAAGTAAGTGGGATGGAAAGCCTCAGAAGAGGTTAAGTAAAAATCAAGAAAGGAGAAGGTAACCATGTGGGAATTGCCTGAAAGTCTGAACCCAGCACAGGTCATGTATGAAATGCTTTTTTGGCTTATTGAGCCTGGTCTCATTTTTCCAAGCATATTGTGAATGACTGAAGCACCACACCTTATGGAAACTGTTTTCTTTGTCTAGTTTTGATTACCGTTGTTTGTAATGAAGGCACAAGACAAACACTAAAAGGTCATTCCATTAAAGGTGACTAGAGGGATGTTGTTTGGAACAAAATTACAGCAAATTGGTTTCGTGACTCAAAGAACTTAAATGCTAGTCTTGGAAATATGACCTCTTAAAAGGGGGTTGGGAGGTAAAAACCCCTGGGATGGACTTCTAGCCACTGAACTTAAAATAACCAGAATGCTTTCAAATGCAAATAATTAGGTAAAAATATTAAAGATTTAATAACAGTTTTGCTGTCTGGTGCAGTATTGTATTTAAATATTTTGTGTCCATAAAGCCTGTTTGATTCATTAGAACCAAAGTAATGTAGTTTAACAGATCTTGTCAAGTTGACCGATGATACTTAAAAAAAGAGTTCTCATGTTATAAGTGGTTACAGATTTAAGGTGGAGTTCAATATAATAAAAGTGCTTAGGTTGTATGATACATTTTAAAATTAAAACAGGTGAATAAAAAACTATTTTCAGCAAGTAAAATATAAATACCATACAATTACTGTACTGGCCTACATACCGTCTAATCTTAATTACTTGCATTAAATCTTTCATGTTTTAATTTTCAAAATATAAACTGGAAAAATATTTTCTGTATGTCCCAAGCAAATATCTTTAAAATAACATAACATACCATTATTATTTTAAAAAACGGTCATTATTTTTTCTGTATACAGTATATATGGTATAACAGACCAACATTTTGACTTTTTATGGTTTATGTATTTTTTATGTATTTCTACTTTTTTAGTCAGAATATCATTTGTGTATTCTTTGAGCACACAATAATTTCACAGCTTAGCTACCCTTGTAAAAATGTATATTTTCCTGATGTACAAGTAATTTATTGATTTACTTAACACAAATAGGAATATTTAAATGCACAGTGCTTGATATAAAGTGTTAAAATTGTTGCCCAGCATTTCAACATGTCAATCTTATTATGCTCTTTCAATTGAAAAAGCCAAGTGTCTTTGTATGAAGTAATTCACTTAATTTAACTGTCAAGTTAACCTAAAATTATATTATTAGAACCAGCACATTTTTAACAGAATTTAATATAACATTGATGTTTTTGCACTTTATTATATTCTTCACCATTTTTTCTTATTTGGTAAGTATTTTGAGCAAGAATTTACAAAGGCTATAGATGTAATCAGCTTATAATTTTATCATTATAAGCTTATAATGTGAATAATCTGTTGTCTTTAAATGGCAGAAGAGCTAGAATAAAATAATATTGAATGGAAGGACATAAGAGGTTACAAAGAAGAGGAGGCTCAGGGCAATAGGCACACTTTGCTTGTTTTTGCTAGTTAGTGCAGTGTCTGAATGATAGAAGAATACCATCAAACCATTTCTTAAAGGACTCCACACTATCAGCTTCAATACCTTAGAATTTTGTTGCAACATCCCAAAACTCTCTTTATAAAGTGCCACCTGTGTGTTTCTTGATTTCTCCTTAATGTAATTTGCATTGTACCCCAAAGTCAGAACGTATTTGTTCCCTGGAATGCCTTGGTCATACTTTTTCACAATTATGAATATCTGAAGCATGTCCCCATGTGACCTTTTATGTTACAGACTAAGACGAATCTTCTTACAGCAATGTGTTAGAGTATTAAAAACAACAAGATGAAAGCATACAAGACCTTAAAAACTTATTTTAAAAAAGCTACATTGTTCAAACGCTTGACTTAGAATGCTTAAAAACTCAAAAACACACAGATATAAAATAACAAACAAGACAAAAGAATTGTTAAGCAATGCTTTTGTGAAATTTGTAATTTCATACTTTTTTTTTGAGGTACAGAAAAATCTCCTGTCACCTAAAGTGATCATTTCTGGCTGTAGAAAAGTTGATAAATATTTCATATAAGGACTAGTTTTCTTCTGTAATCAAAGTTTAACAGGCGCCACCTGCTGTCCATTCAAGATATTAATAAGAGCCACTATTTCAGTACTGTATTCAGAATCATTGTCCACTGTTAAGTAAAACCATGTCTTTATAACAGTGGGCTTTTGACAATAAAAATGTGGTTAAGTTCTGAATTAATATAAATGTTAACTGTAAATATTATTCTAACAACTCAGTACAAATTAGCTTAAAATTGTATTAAAATATTGCAACTTGATAAGTCTTATAAGGCTTATGAATTCAAATTTAAACCCATCTGTTAAATAAAATATCACAGTACAATGTTGTATTTCATTTGCTTGTTTTATTCCAGTGGAGAAACCTGGCCAAAGATATTAATGCCAGAAAGGATTGTGTTTTAAACATATTTTATATGTTTATGATAATGGAATCCATTATTGTGTCACTAAAAAAAAATAAGTTTGATACTCCTCTGTTATTTTTGTCTTTTTTACTCCTCAATTAAATATTTAAAACTGGCTTTTTTTATGGGGGTTTTCACAAATCCCTGAGGGTTATTAAATTCCAGAGCCAAGGTCACAATTTTCTTCTCTATAATCCCAGTTTAGTGTAACCTTGCAGACTTTCTGTCCTGACCTCTATCAAAAAAATGATTAACATCAAATCATTAATGGGAGTCTATTATTATTGGACATGTACTCAGAATCTTTTTTCAGGGAATACTTTGTTTAAACACATCTAAGCATTATTTGTTCATAATGTCTAAAGAAACATAATATTACAAAGAAATATCAACACTGAAAGTTCCACTTGTACTGTATGAATGTACAGTAAAGGTTGAATAGGAATGCAGTTACAGAGACTGCACTGTCATCGTCCGTTATTTGATGAAAGAAGATATAAAGGCATTTACACCTATGAAGCTTCACCACATATTAATTTAATACAATGGAAAATACTGTATTCATTGTATTGCAGTTTGAATTAATACAGTGAAAATGTGTATTAATGTGTATTAACCTGTGTTTAAATGATCAAACTAAATATTCAGTCAATGTGAAATATATTCATGTCTCCATAAATTAAATACTGCTTCAAAGCTCTAGGATCCTGGGTTTGATTCCAGATTCTAGTGTGTCTGTTTGCGTGTTTTCCCTGTTTAAACAGGTGCTCTAATGTGCTTCCACCACCCTGACATCCCAGACAAGATTTGATTGGCCATTTTAAATTGTCCCTTTCTCTGTTGCTCTCAGATAGAAGGAAGGATGGAAGGTCCTGTTCAGGGGAAGAGGAGTTTGGACTCTGTCCTGCCTTGTATGCAAAGTCTGCTGCACCCTCACCAGGAAAAGTAATATGCTGAATCTGAAAATGCCACAAAACCATGTATTATGTATACACAAAAAAAGAACCAAAAATCATACAGTGCAAAAACTTTTTTTACATTTTTCTGTAGCTCAAGTTTAATTCCAGTTGGAAATGATGAATCCATAAAAACTGATTATAGTCTCTTCACCATGCAAACACACCTTTAGGATCATTAACATCTATGCAGATATTCTACTTACAGTGTGAGCTTTACAGGTCATTGGATGAAGTCTGTTAGACAGCAATAATATCTTGATATAAAGTAGAACAATTTACATTACAGGCATAATGAAAATGTTTTCTAAATAGAGCAGAATGTTTATATTTCATTAAATATGTTATACAGGCCTGAGAGAGCTGTTTACTTATTAGCACCTTGTGTTATTTTTTAAAGCAGTATTGAAACTCAGAGATTAAATAATGGGATAGTAATTGCACATTTCATGTTTGTATATTTTCAATGAAATGCTTATTTCTATAGTGGTTTTATTAACATAAGTAATCATTTAATAGCAACTTGCCACATACAATTGATTGCTGTCAGGTACCAAGATACCATAATTAATTTGGGTTACTATAATTTTTTGTCACCTTATGATATAAGAATACAAAACAAAACATCAAATAATTTATTTAGAATGTCTGAAGCATGTATTTTTGTAATGAAAACTAAATGGCCCACTCCTGTCATTTAAAACATCCTTTCCTTTGATGTTCTACACCATTCTACTCTGATGTCCACTGCCAAAGTCTATACTCGATCTCTAATGTATCTGACATAAATTGAATCCACGTTTAAAAATGCACAGTCATGTTCCCTTCTGACAATCCAACTAAAATTATATCAGCCTTTATGAAATGGGACTCTTTTATCTTCACAATTGCCAGTCATTATAATTTCAGCCAGGTACAGAAGTGAAATGCACTGTACAAACACATATGTAAATATTATTTTATTTGTTAAATTGTTGGGAAGGGGTTATTTTGACTTTGGTTTTGGCAATTTGAATTTTGTTAACAGATATATACTCGGTCGTGTATGTAGAATACTTAAGTAAGACTTACTGTCCACCCTTTTCTTGTCCTGAAGTATTTCAGTACATGTGCAACCTGCTCCCTTGAGTAATGTCTTACAAGTGCACAACAGCAGATGTAAAAGATGGCACAGGAATATTTTTATGACATTGGTGAGACTCTCTTGGAGCATTTACTTTTACTTCCTTAAATAAAAAATATGGTACAAAACAAAATTAAAAGCTGTGTTATGTAGGCTCATTTCTAAAATATAAATACATATTTTCGTATTTTAGGAACCTAAAATTAAATATATAATTTAACAAGGGGGTTTAATGTTTTTGATTTATGAAGTCACCACCAATAATTACAGTATTCTAGACAAGAGCTAATTTGCAATATTGTTTTACCCTTATTTTAATTCCATACTAGCTACATACTGTATACCATAGTCATTCTTTAGATTACACATATAATAAACACGAAACATTAACTTTTGTGTATGACAAGAATCCCCCACTTTTTTAATCAATGTTCAGTTGTGTGAAGAAAGTAGTTCAATATTTTTATTAAACAGATTTCCCTCTAAAACACGCTTTTCCTCCTCATTCTTAGTTAAACAATCGGGTTTTAATTTGCATGGCACTGTGGCCTGTAATCAGTTGCAGGGACACATCCTGGAGATAAACTGCTTAAGATATTGTGAACACTTGATCTCCTTCTGTTAGTTATGGAGCACTGTGTATTATGGATTTCATTAGCCAAATCAATTCTGGCACCAGTAAAAACAGCAGCAGTCAAAATGAGCTGTGGCAGCTTTAAACAAGCAGTGGAAATTTAAGTAGCCTCTGTGGCATCTGGTGGCGTTGCTGGGTCAGGTGATAATCAATAATGTAATGGGTAGCAACTGCTCCATTTTGCACATATTTCACCCTCAGTGTTGGGCTTTGGAACTTTCATAGGGAT
This sequence comes from Atractosteus spatula, assembly GCF_055471065.1. Taxonomy (NCBI): domain Eukaryota; kingdom Metazoa; phylum Chordata; class Actinopteri; order Semionotiformes; family Lepisosteidae; genus Atractosteus; species Atractosteus spatula. The sequence goes on along the minus strand of NC_142717.1, from coordinate 33,020,810 downwards.
TAATAGCTGCACGAGTGCCTTCCTAAGTGATAGAGTGCTTTTCACATCAGGCTTCTCTCCAGTGGCTTACAAGAGCCAGCCAAGCTGTCTGATTGGATAAGACCTCTGAAACAGCACACCCAGCCACCAGAGCAGATTGTCCACTGAAGACTGGAATCCCCAAGTCACTCTTTATATTTCAAACTCTGTTTCGCTGACCTATAGATCTCATAACATTAATAGTGGTTTGGACAGTTGTAGACAACATGTTAGAAAGTCTATGGTTGCATGATTTATTTATTTTGTGATTGAATAAAACAAGATATTCTTTGGAGAGATTTTGTTAGTTACCATAAGGAAATAAATCCTACAATATTTTGTCATTTGTATTATGTCACATCCCATTTTAACTACCTGATGGTTTTAAGATACAAGTTTATGCACTTTTTCAACATCTGGAGTCACAATACAATTTGAATATTAAAGGACCCCAAATTGTAATCTAGAAAGTAGTATGCTAATTCTACCTTAATCTGCCATCTTTGGTTCTATAAGGCTGTGACCCTTAATCCTTGCACTCCTCACTCAAACTAGCACATTTATAAATGAGCAAACATGTTCAGAACCACAAAACAGATTATGTAGATGCATTTGTTTATTTTACATTACAAACCCTAGTTTTTCATGAATTACTGTACACTGGGTTTTAATTGGTGTTGATTAGAAGCTAGGCAGTTCTTTACAGTATTTGTTGTTGATGATTATATTGAACTAGTACTAAAGCCAAACAGTCTTACAGGTGGTACAGCAGTGTGGTGGATAATGCTACTGCCATGAATCCCACGATCTGTGGTTCAATCCTGATCTTGGTTGCGTGTCTGTTGGGAGTTTGCACATTGTGTATATGTGGCCTTCAGATTCTCTGGTTGATCCTGAGACATGGAGGTTAAGTGTAGTTATTTGCTCAATCACACTTTTCTTGTCAGTGTTTTTTTTTATTTTATGCTATTTAAAGTATAGTGCTTTAAAATAATCCAGTATGTACATTATTGGATGTAATAAAATGGTAAACAAATCTGCTTTTAATTTTTTGCAAAGTTTCAGAAATGATATCTAGTAAGTTGTTTTTGAGAATGTTAGGAGCATACATATGAAGACATACAGTACAAACAGGCAGGTCTTAACACAACATTACAGAACTCTAGAACAGATCCCTCAGTAACATTGTTGAGGTTCGTTAAGAAATATTTAGATGGGTTTTTTAGGAAGGTAATAGCTTAAGATTAGTTACAAGTTCATTTGGCCTGTTAATCTCATTAGTTGTTTGTAGCTAATTGATATGAGGATCTCATCTATTTCTTGAAAGAATTATCTTCATCATGAAATGTTGATAGCTTGCTTGTTCCTGTCCTTTTTTATACTATACTAGATAGGAAAAACAAACACCCACAAGCATTCATGTATGCAACATGTTTTATTCTGACTGACCTGGAACTAACACAGAAAAGTTTACTGAGATGTAAATCAATCCTCTCCATACTTGTACATCTCCTTCTTCTAGCTGAGGTTTTCTTCATAACATAGACCCTAACCCCACAATTATACATTTCACTCTGTATAAGAACACCCAAGAATTGAGGAGTGTTTTAGTCAAAATTTGTCTTAATCAGTTTGGCTGAGCCATTGAGCATAGCTCCTGACCATAGGAAATGGAGGTTAGGACCCCCATGCATAGTGAGGAGAGACCAAGAGACAGCTGCAAAGTTGGAGATGGAGTGGAGGAGGGATGCAAAAAGATGTATGAGAGACAAGGAGGTTAGGTAAAGTATTAACAATGCTTTTGGTAAAGCATTAACGTCAGGAGTGAATTATGCATAACTGATAGCTGAGACTGATTGAACTTGTCATCCCTCCGAACTTTTGTTATAAACTCCTTTTAAATACTTCTAGATGTAAGAACATTCTACCTGTAACTCAGGACTGCCTTGTACTGTAGGTGCTTTGTAGACCTACCTTTTTCACAGTTTCACAGTTAGTGATTTCATGGTAAGCCAGTGTGGTCATGGACAATGCATGATAAATAAATGTTTAATAAATAAACAGAGATCAGAGACAAGGGATGAAATCACAAATTGTCATGAAGGTAATTAAGTACTGTACCACTGGAATCTATACTAGTGTAAAATCCTGGGTTCGGTATAGGGTTTTAGGCATTCATGTGAAGGAAAACAGAGCTTTCACTGGCCGATTATCAGACTTTATTGATAAAAACAAAACCAAACTAGCCGACCAAGCAAGAAGAAAAAAAAGAATAATGGACACAGCACGAGCCTGCATCCTCTCCTCAACCATCCACACCACACTTTTCTCTGGGTCAGAGATTAAATAAAACTTCACTCGCACCAAACAAATTACCACACACAAAACACTGAACATGTTAACCCAAATATCTCACTAGGCTCACCTCCTTATTTAAATCAGCGATCAGATTTTGGTGTAGTTTAGTAAACTAGTTACGTTTGTAGATATTAAAACAATTAGCAAACACTTTTGGAAGCAGCAAATGAAAAGGAATAGATAGAACTGAAGACTTGACAAACACCTGGTAGATGCAATTTAATGCATCTAAGTGCAGGGTACTGCAGATGGTAAACACAAACTAGAAATACAAAATGGAAAAAACTGAGTTAAAATATGATATAAAAAAGACAGGTTTTGGTGCTGACATATCATTTACATCTTATAGACAAAATGGGCAAGCAATACAAAAGCAAACAAAATGATAGGCTATATACTCAAAAGCGTACAAGTTTTCATGATTTTGTAGCATAATCTAAAAAATATTGGCTTTGTGACAGTGTGCCTTCTTGGCCAGTAATCAGATGTGAGATTTACTTCTGAAAATGTTCTGGGGCTGACGAGATACCAAATGGTAGTCTCTGAAACAATTTCTTTCTTAAGGTGTAGTGAATGCGGTTAGAGAAACCAATTCAATGGACCTATAAGAGCCCTGTTATGGCATGTACAGTAGCTTTATGAAAACTGAGAGTCCCTCGAAATGAGCCGGTGTTTCATTGACCACAGGGAACATGAATCTATCAGTATGTTCTTTTAGAAGAATGTGTGAGATCAACACATTTCTATTTTCATATTAGGTTTTTAGCACAAAGGCAATTGTTGTTGTTTACCACAACAGCCAGCATACCAGTCCGTGGAATCTTCAATGGGGAAAATCACTCCCATCTGCTCTATTCTTTCAGGCTGCTCTTTTATTTTGTTCCTTGGTGGCAAAGAGACTTCCATGGTGATGACTGAACACAAGAACAAGACTCCTTTTTCAGAGGTGAGACCTACAAAAACATATGATTACAGCTGTTTGAAGTAATTTTTGCAAGCAGATGAAGAAATAGTATATCTGGCAGTTGTCCCCAACTTAACTTACTGTTTCACTATTTTACCCGTTTGTGCAATTTGCTGGCATATTTTTTGTGTTCAGATGTCAGGGTTCAAACATGTAAAATGTCAGAATCTTTGAGTCACATTGAGTAAAGAAGGATTTTTTCTTGATATTCATCATTATACTTAAAACCTTAGAATTAAAAAGTTGCAATTTCTTGGTGAGAATATATGGAATAAATAGTACCTTCATTATTTCAATTTTTTTGTAGTTAAAAAAGTAAAAAAAATTAAAATAAAAATACATGTTTTCAGCTTGGTACTTTGGTTATGATATGATATCATTCAATCATTTTCTATCCTTTTGTTCTCCCTCTGGTATTCTATAGAGTTGCAAACATGTGCTGGTGTTCAATGAGCAATGGTTCTGCTCACTGGACTTTATTTTGGTTTGTGTCACCAATCTTTAAAAGAAACTGACAGTGTGGTTTTAATTGAGGCAGAACTGACTGTACTGTTTTAATTCAGCTAATGCCTTCTTATGCCATAGTTATGCTGTGGACTCCTTAATTGCCAGAGTAAAGTCCCATTGAACATTTGTGAGCTGATATGTGGTTTCTAGGAGCTCAAAGACCAGTGAACAGGTACTATACATGCTTGTTTAGGATCTAAGAAAGGAATGGGACAGAATACTGGCACAAGACTGCATCTGAAACCTGGTGCAAATCACATGTTGCAGAGTTACAGCTGCTTTCAGAGATTGCCACACACACGAGTAGCCTGCAACTTTGACAGCACCCTCTGTTAATAAGTCCTATTAATGACAAATGTTAATCAGAATAATGAATTTACCTGTGTCCTGTCTGTTCAAGAAAATATCAGTTACTGTCTGCTACAATTGTCATCTAGGATTTTTCTGCAGTTGTGAGCAAGGTTTATTTTAATGTTCAATATACTTGTTTTTGTTAAGATTTTATAGACATGTTTAGAACATACAGATTTTGTCTGCATGATCTATCTTTTAGTTTTAGTTTCATTTCAGTTCATTCCAATGCACTAGCAAAATGTAATTTCCTTTTTTCCCTCCCACATCCACATTTTGGTGAAATGTCATTTCTGAATAACATCCCACGAAGCAGCAAAAGAACCAGATTTTTTGTATACTTACAAATAGTTTTACCAGTGACCACAAACTTTTAACCTATAACTTTAATGGTAGACCCATTGTTGGTCAATCATCTTAATAACCAATGTTAGTCAGCATAAGAGGTTTACATATATCATGTCTGTTGAAGAGCAGACATGGATAGCTGGTTAGTGTTGATGCCTCTTTTGTGTTGAGTTAATATTAGGTCACAGTATAATAATTTGTAGATGGTACCTAGACAGATCAAGATGTGGTCCGAATCAGAAGCCAGGAGGTGTCCCAGAGAATATACAGTATGTATCTATGTACTTGACAAAGGTTAAAAATACTGGGTTATACCCACCCCGATATGCTTATTTTAAACATAAACAAGAACAAAGGTGTGAAAGAAGCTGTTTTTTAGAATAAACCAAGATATTTGTTAAGCAAGTTGTGCCAAGGATAAAATGGTTGATAAAGATAAGTCTTCACCCCATGTGAAAAATATAAGAAGCAAGCTGTATTACTTCAGGATAATCAACTCATATAAGTGTGCTGTGCTATAAAAGTGCTCATTTTATTTTGGCAGAGTATAGTGTTATAAACCAAAATAAAAGAAACTGTTAAAATGATTACAGAGTGGCTGCTGCATTTTCCTCAGAGACTTTATCATTCCATTATCTTCTGAATTGTTTTGGCTTTGTTTCAGTTTCCATTGTGCCTCATTCCCTGTTGTAATTAGTAAACTGACACTTTCATCAAAAAGTGCTGACAGCAATTAAAACTCTACTTTGAATTTTTATTTATTAACCAGTTTTGTTTTATAGCAAACCCTGACCAAACAGAAATTCCTATGGTTTTGATATTTCTAAACAAATGTATACCTATAGTATTCTAAAGGGATAAAGCGATTTAGTCATTTTAAGGATTCAAAATGAAGGACATTTTATTGTGAAACTGACTGTAGAGTAATTTGCTTCATCTCACACTGACAATCTTCATAAGGAAATGCGATGAAGATATGTTGGTTTGTCTGTGCTGGGTTTATAAAATTTATTCAATTAAGTGAAATTGCAGGCACTTATTTTTTCTGTTCAATCATTTCCAGCCACAGGACAAGGAGAAACTAATGATAGCCAGTTTTGACTGCCATGTACAATCTTATCTCAGCTCAGGAAAGTATTTGGCTCCAAGGCTCAGTGGAATTTAACTCAGGAGATCCTCTTTATCATTTTGCAATTGATCTGTTTCTTTTAGTTACAATACAGCTATTGCTTTTTTTACATTACTGCTGAAGAAAAACTGAAAGAAACGTAAAAAAAAACCCAAAAACACAGATGTTTAAATGTTTACATGTTTAAAATTAAAGTATATTATAAACTACAAATTAATTGTCTAGCATTGTTTTTCATCAGAGAACCCCTTCCAACAGTTTGACTTGCTTAATTTAAAATTTGCATGTTGCTTTTGAAAATGAAGTGCTAATTTAATAAAAGATTGTGGGAATGTGGGATCAGTCTTTTAATAATATTACTGTTTTCAAAAACTCCAATACACTTCTTTGCACAATAGCATGGAAATACACATTACAGAACACCCTTTGTGTCACTTTTCCATTTGTTCAGTGATTGCTCCTTTAAAAGCATCATAATCTTTGTAGCAGTTATTTGACTTGAATGGCTAATCATACACCTACTTACATCATTCTGCCTCATGGCTCTTGGGTCCTGGGCTTGATTCCAAACTGGGGTACAATTTGTTTAGAGTTCGCATGATCTGTTCATGTGGATTGATAGTGAGTGTCATGGTTTCCTCCCTCATCCTGAAAACAATACTGGCTAGTTGATTGCTACTGGTATGTATTACAAAATCTGAATTCACTGGAAGAGAAATAAGCCCATTGTTATTTTTTCAGCTTTCCTTCACATGCTGTACATAAAGGTTGCATTCGGTTCAAAGGTCTGACAATCTCATGCTGTCATGAAAGAATTGTCAGTATTGGCTTTACCTGGTTAACTTCTTCCATTTTGTATAAAGTAGCACCTTCCGTTTCCTTTTTTAAATGTACTTCCCTTTAGTTCTATCTATATCCTCTAGATTATGTTTCATTGTTCATTTTGAAGAATTCAATAGGGTTGACTTTGTCCATGCCTTTGATGATTTTGAATACTTGAATCATGTTCTCTCATAATCTTCAGTGTTCAAGGCAAGCAAAATATTTTAATTTACCTGAGTGTTCCTCCCTGGATAGATTCTAAAGCAGATTTTTTGTATTATGGAGACTAAAATACAAATATATTCCTTGAATCAAATTCTGCACGTTAAACTTAGTTTCCCAATTTATATTTCTAGTATGTTTTAACAACTTCTTAAATGTAAAACTCTGCCTTTATATCAGCATTTAGCACTCTGCATTCAATAGATAACATTAAATGTTATCTATTGAGTGTTTGTTCAATCTTGAATTTTGTCAAAATCTTTTTGAATTTCTTTTGCAGGTTTCACAGTATTTGATAATTCTCCTATTTTGTGTAATCAATAAATTTAATTAATTTACTATTATGAAACCTACTGTAGGTCATTGGTGTAAATTAGGAAGGTCAGTGATATATTTATCAATTTACAGTATGTGGTACTCATTACATTATGAACATTCACCATTTATGTGTATTTTGTTTTCTGTCCGTCAACCAGGTTTAAATCAAAATAGATGCATTTCCATGGCTGCAACTTTCTGTAAATCTAAACAGCAGCTGACTATCCCATAGAGAAATACTGATAAATAAAAGTTGGTATACAGTATGTTTTTTTCAATATATCATTAAATTGACGACAAGCAAGAAGAAAAATGGAAAAGATTTGATGTGTATCAGCCCTTTTAACAGCAGAAGATAACATTTCCTAATTTTCAGTTGTACAGCGTAGTTTAAGAGTCTGTTGCTTGAAGACAGGTCAAGCCAACAAATCACCAGGGCATAGCTTCTTTCTGATTAATAGCAGGTCAGAGACAGACAGTCAGTTTTAATTTGATTTGAGCATAAGATAAAAAAGAAGCTATAAAGAGCCATTTTCAGTAAAAGCTGGTGCTCTATAATTTCCACTGATAGTTCCCTTGGGAAACAAGTTTCTTGCTATTTCATGTCCAATATAATCCCATTTTAGATTAAAAGATGCTTAAATGACTGCGTCATTCTGTAATAAAATATCTCACAACTGTTTATCTGATCAATGAAGAGCAGAGTCACAAGCTGGCCAGGGTTAATGTGTGCCATTTCACTTAAATAGAAAATTATTGACTGTCAGAGACAAGGGAATTCAAAGACTGAGTTCAAATTACTCATTTTGCAAATTGAGTTGAAAAATCTTTACAGTTGAACTACATTCTTGGGAAAATGAAACAACTAGATGATGTTAAGGATTATGATAATTATAATAGTAATATTCACGTTTGTATATTGAGACAAAATAACCTTATTTTTTTAGAACACCTGTCTTAATCTTTACATGTGTTACAGAATAAATCTTGTTTTTATTTATTTTTTATTTAGATGACCTGGAATTATACAAAACATTATTTGCTTCTGTGTTGCAATTTTGTAGTAGTCAATATTAAAATAGAAAGTAAAAATACTGCATTCTATCACAATAAATGTAACTCAATCATCTAATTAGGACACAAACATTTACTGACATAAAATCACTTTAATATTTTTCTAAAAAGGTTTTAGACATTTTGAGGACACATCTTCAGAGCTTCATATGAAATCAATTTAGAATTTAATGGTATAAATATGCAGACAGAAATTCTTGCTCAGGGTCTTAACTCCAGCAAGAATCTTTTGTTATTGGTCATCATTGTTTCTTCCAATGTTTTTTCAAATGACTATAAAATCCAACAGCCTACAGGGCAACTGTGGAGATTTGGCAGATGTTTAATCTGACACATGTTTTGGTTGCCATTGTGGATTTGGTGAAAATCACTATTCTCATCCAAAACCAATAAGCTGGATAAAGCAAAACATGGTATGCATAACGCAGGTTGTGTTGTCTGCTAAACGTATTCATGACACTATTCATGGTTGCTACCTTTAAAGGCATGGCTGCAGTCGCATTGTTCTCTCACAATTTTAAAAAGTATTCTATGAAACCTTTGAAAGTACAAATTTTGAATTATGGTTAACAATGCTATCTCTTGTTCAAGACTTAACCTAGCTTAGAACAGGTTGATTTTTTTTTTCCATTTTTGGCCACCACATAGGTTTTGTTGAAAAAAAATACATTGTACTTGATATTTGATATTTTCTTGTGTGAGGCAAATTGTAGTGAACCGTGATATACTGTACATAAACTATATCAAGGCTCCCACTCATTACTTCATTTTGAGCTAATCAATTTTCAGGTATGCTTAATATGCATATTTGTGTTTATGTTGTGATATATACTGTACGTATCTAGTAGAATATTATACGTTCATGAATAATCAAGTGTGAAATAGAAAGCTATGGGATTTATGTAGTGCACAACTGAATAAAACTGATTGATTGCATAATTGTATCAGCAATATATAACTTTTGACCTGTTCTTCTGGTCAAATAAAAAATTAGAATGTAACTCCGTAATGAGTGTAGATAAGGTCATGGTCACTTACTGTAGGAACTCTTATGTACTCTAGAAAAAAATGCCTTTCCTGTAACCTCTGACATTTCTTAGGTCAGTTTAAAGCATGCAGATAGGGCCATGGTTAGTTTGGAATACAAATAAGAGGCAATGTACTGTAGATTGTCTCTAAAATTGTTCTTGTCCATAAAAATATTATATGCCAGTTTGTCTACTGATGATTGCTTCTTAAAGAACCATAAACACTGCAGTTATCAGATGTCTGACCAGCTGCAAAGAGAGCTGGACTTCTCCATCTACATTTACTTCTACATTAAGGGTTAGCTCTTGGAGATCCTAAATTATGCCTTCTACATATAAAAATAAATTCATACAGTATGTCAGAAAACTACTGTCCATTCACAACTGAAAAAGAATCAGACAGCCATCACATACACTTAAGGCTCCAGTAACAGCATATTGAAGAACAGACAAAATCTTTGCTATCATCTAAAGAGAGAAAAGAAGACTGTCAATTACACATATAGTAATTATATATTTGTAAATGTTGGCTAAATTCGACTCAAGTTGTTGAACTCAATAAGTTGCATAACTTTGAGATTTTTTTATAGAGATTGTGATTTTATTAACATTGACAATTGTTAAGCACTGTTTGCTAGCATCTCTGATAATTCATTATGTGGATTCTTTATGAGAAAAAGATCACCTTGAATTTTTAAATGATTGTAGAAAGAATTTTCTATTTTTCAACTTTTTCAACCTTGTTTCATTCTGAATTTTATAGAAATTGGAGGGCTGCTACATACTGTACTGCACCTTATATTCTCATGTCTTATTTATTTTGTGCACTTACAGTAGCTCTCTAAGGAGTTATAAAGTTATAAAGACTTATAATGGAAAGTCCCTTTATAAACTTTTCTTTTAATTCAAATTGTCCCGTAATGCCTGTGGGGGTTTCAGCTCTTCTAAGTGGAGTTCTTTCTCAGTCTCTAGTTTTAAGCCTTCTGCACAATTCCTATACCAGCATGCTTATGAGAACTAAAAATAAAACAGAAGAACATTTTGACCTTAGTGATGCAAATTCCTGTTACTTAAATATTCAGAAATTAAAAAGGAAAGGTAAGCGTGGTATGCCAGTTATATTTTATGTAACTTAATACTACAGGAAAACAAGTACAACCAGGAATAAAGATTCAAGGGCATTACAACCCTTTTGCTTCCATTACACACATAAGCATTCTTCTGAAGCACAACCTCCCATCTCTGAACACTTCCATTGATCCACAGCCCTTTATAATGAACTCTAATAACAACTCTATTACCACAGGCACCCCGATTGGTTCTTGTGGCTACAAAATTAGCTGTAAAGGAGCCAACTTGTCAATATTAATTCCACAACAGAGATTACTTGTTATAGGAGAACAAAGGTGTTCCCTGCTTGAGCTGAACAACTTAACTCCTTGTCTCATAAAATTTAAGCTGGCTATTGATTGCCTTCTTGTATCGTGCTGAAGGATAAAAAAAAATACACACATACACACCCAGACACTCACTCAAGTACATTGAATGTGTTTTTTTTTACTTCCGTAGTTCAGCAACATGAGGCAAATTAAATCAATGAATTCATCCTAGCAGATGGGTGCTTTAACAGTCAGTTAGCCTTTAGATAATTGAGGCGTTGACTCTGGAATCATAAAACGGATGGCTCGTTTATACATTTTGCCGAAATAGATCGCTGAGGTTAAATAAATGAAATCCCATTTGTCAGCTGGTAATAAATGGCCCCCCTTCTGCAAACAGCTCTGTTTGGCCTAATAAATAGAGGGGGATGTAACAGTGCTCCTCCCTTGATAGGGTTACAGCTTAATGAAATGGTCTTTCCTCTGCTTGTTTTTTGCCTCCTCCTGCACGGTGTGATAAGTAGCAAACCAACGAAGCTTGTAATTACAATCTTACAGAGAACCCAGCCAATCTGTATATAAATCTCACCATCCAATTACAAGATGTAATAATTTTGCAGTCAAGCTGGTAATGAGGTCTAATACTCATGCATGTGATAATCCCCCCTGGATGCTGACTCTATCAGATGTTAGCTTTGTAATTATACTGGCAGAAAATCATTATTTCATGTTCAGCAGAAAAATGAGGTTGGTGGGAAGTTAATTTTCTCTATGCTCTGTGAAGCATAGACAAAATTTTAATGATTTAATCATTACCACTATCCCGTTTGCAATTGACCCATGTTACTTGTGTGTGGAAACATTTGCACATTTAAGAGTCCCTGATACGTTGTAAAGTTTGCCAGGTATGCGCCTTTTTTATTTCATAATTATGCTACAATAAAACTATTACCTTAATGGAAAGGAAATCTATACTGTTATGCAGCAGTACCATTTAACTGTTTTATGGAACATAAATCATATTTTTAATAGTTAATGGCCAACATTTCCACATTATTATGTCCATTCTGAGGAGATTCATATTTTTGAAACATCTGACCCTAGCAGTTAAGGAAAAGGTCATTCTGTGTAAAGCGAGTGTGCTAGTTTTTAAAGGGGTTCGAAAGAAAACAACAAGTCACTATTTACCTTTTTGAGAAATGTTGTGAAATACAAACACATAATGTGTTTGCTTTCACACTGTTTTGCATGAAAAGTTTCAATCTAAAAAATGTAATTGTCTGACTCTCACACTCACTTGCCTTTCATTCAGAGCTCTGTTTTATTATTTTGTTGGAGTAATGAGTCCCAGAAGTTCACTGCAGAGATGGAGTTGTTGAAGCTTTTAGTGGGTCTTTCAGTATATTTTTGCAGCCTCATTGCCCAGAAGCAGATATTACTGAACTAAAGACACTGCCAGTTTATTTTTGGATCATAATCCAAAAAGAAATACATCCTTTTTAATGTTAAATGTCTGATTATTGTAGACATGCTCTATAATTTGAATTAACTAGGGAATTGAAAATGACAGTTCCTAAAATCCTCAGTTCAACAAATATTTTGCTTTTTTTGTGCAGTCTTCTAATAGCCTCTAGCTTTTAATTGAACATGTTTTTATAAAAGATGCTGGTTTTTAAAACTGTGTTGAGGACATTATTTAGAACATCATCAGATGCTTTTTTAAAGAAAAACTAATTAGCTTCACTACATTATTTGGTGCACACTGTATGTGACTTCCCAGGCTAGTTATAATTTTGGATAATTCTCGTATTGTTTTGAATTTTGATCATTTTTAGCATAATATATAAAGCTAAATGCAATAGAAACTAAAGAACAAAATTATTTAGAACAAAATTATTATATGTAATAGGTATTATTGAGAATGCATTTTACCTCAGTTTAAAATATAATCTGCCAGCATAATGAAATGCTTGAAGAGGCTTTTGTGTAAAGGTATCTCATCACCCTGGAGCAAATGCATCTATGAACTGTAGTTAATGTACTTTACAAACAAAATGACTGATCTAAAATTAGAATATTTAAATAAACCCAGTTTGTTCTAACAGTTTAATAATATGGTCATCATAATTCCATAGTGTTACTATTGCAATTTTATCATACATGTATATAAATCTGTTGTGCATCAGTATACTGTATATGTCAATTGATTTTGTTAAAGAAAAAACATCAGCATATTTTCCTTAAGTTAGGGAAAACAGGTATCTACTGTATAGCCATGTACTGAAAAATAAATAAAATCCACCTGTGGTTGTCATGATGCATCACTGGGTCAGCAAAGTTTTATTAAAATAATTTACCAATTTGTCTTTACATGATTTTTGCATTAAATGCAGAAAATATTCCAGAATGAGTAGGCCTGCATGATTTTCTAAATGTTATATTATTTGTTTTCTCCTGAAAATGTATAGCATGGGATCCTATATAAAAAACTATAGCTTTAAATTCACTTTTGAAGTCGGTTAATCCAGTTTCCAAAATGTTTGTTGACTTATTGAGAGTCTCTCATGTGATTCTACTTTATAACACACATTTCTGGTCACTTGGCCAGATCACTTACTACTGTATATCATTGTGTTGTTATTCCTACTTTTGACACTGATTTATGTTTCATTTCCTGATGAGATTATCTGTTTGCCTCATATCGGTCACGAATGCTACACTACATACACTCCATATGACACCCAATGGCCATTCCTTGTTTAAGTCCAGAAATTAAAGACTAGAACTGACCACATAGTGTGGTCACAGCCATAAGTGGCTATGCCTCCTGCAGCCACTTATAATGTTCAGATTAAATTTACATTGCACGGTGACTTTTAGTAGAGTCTATGCATCTATACTTCTGATCACAAATCATTTACAATATAATTCAATTCTGATTTGACACCAAAGTTTCCATCACACGCTCATACAAAATGATTTGCCTTATTTTAAAATTCTGCAAATCTGAATTTTAACAAACAAAAACCTATTGAATCAGTGACTGACAAAATTCGAAATTCAGATACAAGATGTTATATACACTCTTATAATTTAAAGATAACAGTCCATTCAGCACAAAAGTTAAAAGGAATTGTCATGATTGGCATACATACAGTATGTAGTATATGTGAAAATTGGGATATATCCTACCTTAAAAAGCACAACTGGCAAATAAACCACAGCATTTACAGTATGTGTATATGTGGCTGGCAATGCAGATGTTGTAAATGTTGCTCCTGCTGATAAAATGATACATCAAATGTATTAAGATTAGAAATGTAACCAGTCAGTCACAACTAAGGTGACACTAGTATAGTAGGAGGCTGTAAAAAGTGATAAAATCTTTGTCCTGCTGAACAAAGGTCAAAGCTCATGGAGCAAATTATGTGGCCAGTAATAGGAATGATTGATTATGGCTGTTCAAATATGTCTGAAACATGAAGGATTAAATAGATGATCCGCATCTTTCATATAATGTAATATTATAGATGAGTCAGGACAAAGGTCACCGATTTCTTATAACATTATTTAGCAGAGATATAGTGAATCTTGAAACAGACGGTATATACTGTACAGTTTTAGAACATTTTCTATTTTTATTTTTTGTTTTTTAAACATTTTATGTTTTATCATATATAATGCAGTATATATAGTGTTCAATGTATATAACTAAAATGTATAAGATACTTAGATAAACAACTAAGTGATCATTTCAAAATCAATTACAAAGTTTAAATGTTAACTATTGAATGTTTTAACATAATTTTGGAACTCAGTTACTGATGATAGCTTCTTGATCAGTATATAGTGTCATGAATTTCATTTCAGGAAAATGATATGAAATGAAGCAAAGAATTTAGGACAGAATTGTAAATTTAACCTTATCGAGTAGTTTATACTGTAATTAGTTACAAATTCATTTAAAAGACACTTTGTAAGTTAATAATTAAGTCAAAATTTCTCAAAAGAAATACAGTAAAAAACATTGAAATCACAGTACAATACTTCACTGTTTCAAAATCTTTTAATCAACTCCAAACCACTTTATTCCTGAAATGAAGTTAAAATTCATGTGTAGTGGACCTAATTTGGACACGGTGACATCATCGCCCTCCCTGCGTGTAGCAGGGACCTCAGCCGCCTGGGCTGGGGGAGGTCTCCTTTAGCTCATGTGACTGGTTCCCTGTTGCGTTACGCCGGAGATCTGGGTTGGCACCCAGGTGTTGCGGGACGAACCGGCGAGGTGGAGCGTCGAGGGCATGAGCCCGCACAGAACCGCGACGGTCACATTGGTGCCGTGACTCAGACAGGAGTGTCCTTTGCCGAGGCGAAGTCAGCAGGGGAGGGTGTAGCGGAGCTAGTTTGGGCACGATGATGCCGTCGCCCTCCCAGCGTGTAGCAGGGACCTCAGCTGCCTGGGCTGGGGGAGGTCTCATTTAGCTCATGCGGTTGGTTCCCTGTTGCGTTATGCTGGAGACCCGGATTTGTGCCCAGGTGTTGAGGGTCGAACCAGCGGGGTGGAGCAGCGAGGATACGAGCCGCGCAGACCACGATGGTCACACATGACAGGGTTTGAGCATTACTTTTACAGTATAAGGAGCATAATTCTCTTTATTTGCAGATTTGCAGACACAGATTCATATCTGAAATATGTTATTATAGGATTTAATCTATTAATTAAGAGAAAACAAAAATGGAAAAGATAATTAAGAATATTTTTAAGTAAACTATATTCTATAAATGGTGTAAATGGAAATAAGATTTATTGTATGCTTTATTCTCATTCATGTGTATAAAGACCATATAAAGAAAAGCATTTTTAGCACTGTGATGGTTCATATTTGTTTTAAAGCGGTCTTAAGTGGTCCACATTCAATCAAGACATCTCACTCAGAATTTCTGAGGCAACGCCCTTTCTACCAATTTATTTTCCTTTCAAGATTTCTTAGTTTTCTTTTCTCAATACAGTGGAATAATCACAGCAAGCCTATTATGGAGCTACAAGGTCTATGCACCTGTGTATTTGAATAGATTGAATGAGTGTGATAGTTAATGTAATTCAAAACATTTTTTGTTAAAAAATATCTAAATTAAATTAGTGGTATGGATAAAAGAATAGTTGCATTCAAAGTCATTTTACTGAATGTATTCATTCTTTATTAATCAAATTAATAAATACATGTTTTTAATAATATAGAGGAAACATTGTTTTGGTAACTTACTGTATATTGCTGATACACTGTATCTATGGAATGAATTTCAGTAGAAGGTTTTCAAGAACTGTAAGGCTTCTTCTTGAGGATATTTAGGAAACTGCAGAAGAAAGAAGGAAAGAAGGAAAACTCCTTGGTTGGAATTTTCAAACACTGTCCCAGAAGTATACATTTCGATTAAGAAGTATGATTACGGTCTCAGTATAATATCAGCTTTAAGGACATTAATAATTCCATAGCATATCCCAAATTGATATTGTGTATTTTGTTATATGTATAATTTTGTGATTTTTTCACATTATTAGGTGCATTGTATTAAATACCTTTTCCTCCACCCAAAGCTTAATTAATGTGTAATAAGTTCCATACACAAAAGATGAAATAATTGTATTAAATGCCCATTATCTTGCTTATTATTTTAATGGTTTTTAATTAATAATATAATTTTCTTTAATTTAACTCATTTTTCATACAATGGTTTTGTGTGATATGTACTGTATTCTGGTTGAAATGTTGTGTTCATGATCTTTTACTGAAGGCGAATATAGGTTTCATTAGAAACCATTTTCTTAACATGATACAGGATAGTTTGCAAATCCATTAACACATTGAATCTTTTCCTAAAATAAAAGCTCTCTATTTCTAGTAAAGCAGAAGCACTGAAATGATATTCTTATTAAGTCCTTATATTTATATGAGTCTGTGAGTGTATATGTAGTGGACAGAATCAGTTTCAGTTATATCCCAAGGCTTTTAAAAATAGAATCATATGTGTCCATTGTCTAATAAATAATAAATGCTTCTTTAAAGTCTCTATGTACAAAGGCTGTTTTAAATTCTTGAACAAGAGCCACTGGAAAAACCCAGCATGAGAGCCTTTTACATTTGCCATTTCCTATTAACTGTTATTTAAACGTTGTCATTCAAAGCCCTGCTTGCATCTGGCATCCATGCCATGTGAAATTTATTTATTGAAAGTTTTGGTCACACATGGAAAGTTAAGCAGATGGTGCATCCACACAGATTCACACACATGCACCTCACCACCCCCACCTCACACACGCAATTTTATATATTATCTTTATGCTTGCCCATCTCTGGAAGCAAACGCTGTTGTTTTGCCATTTTAAACAGATCTAATCAGTAGTGTGTTAAACAAGAGTGGATCTTTTATGCATTGGATGTTAGGACACGCGAATCACCGCTGTAGATCACTAGAATAAACAACTCGGGCTGATTCAATTACAACGGCCAGGCCTGCTTTTATCTGCTTGTGACATCATTTCAATCAAAATGTAAAATAATCCAATCCAATAGATGCAATAGCTGAGATAGGATACAGACTGCTGCACTTAGTCATTTAATCAAAAAAAGAAGAAATGCTCCTTCTGACAGCCATCTAGAAGTTCCCATTCCAAAACTCTATTACCTTGTATAATAGTATTCAAAAGAATCGAAAGCAGAAGATTGTCTATTACTTTTTTATTAGTCAAAGTTGTTATATAGGATACAGCCTGCTGCACTTTTGTTCATTTAATTAACAAAAGCATAAAATACTTCTCTTAGCAGACATGTAGCTTTCTTCTCAACACCCATTACTATGTAGAATCATATTTTGAAGAATGGAAAAGTCTGGAAAGCTGGTATTACTAGCAGGTTGTTATAAATGTTCTAAATTATGGATTTGATAGAAATAGGATACAGGCCACTGCACTTTTGCCCATTTAATTAACAAAGCAGAAATGTGCTCTGACAGAAATTTGGAATGTTCCAGAGAAGAGAGGAATTTCTTTGAATAATACTGTTTAGGAAAATTGAATGTAGGAGAATGTACAACAATGTTAATAATACAAGTTGGGCTATCTGCTGCAGTGTAATATAATAGAAAGCAATTAATTTAAGACACAGGCTGCTGCACTTTCAGTCGTTTAATTAACGTAGGGTACACTTTGTGAGAGTTCAAATTTAGAGCTTTACACATCCTGTCACCCTCCAGATCATGATTCAATACAGCTATGTGGAGGAAGTATATTTTTTCATCTGGAGATAATAAAACATTCTGTATATAAAAACATAAAACTTATAAAACTATAATACATATACTGCTCATATATAGATTTTATAAGGCTAATTGGCCTGTTCAAACAACTCTACGCTATTAAATGACACTGTGAAGCAATGAAATTTGGTAACATGTAAAAAATGGGACCACAGGGAACAAATGGGAAATGTCTGAGAAATTGTGGCTGTATTAAATGGATAGTCAAACAGGTCATCTGGAATGCAGAGGACCACCACAAAAAATAATGCAATGCAGAAGAAAGAAAAAACAGAATCACATTCTCATGTACTGTAGGGATAATGGAACAAATCAGAAAATAACAATAGCCAAGAACAAGATAAAAACTGCCCCTCACGAAACATTTCACTTCACCCACGGACCCTTTACCTGTACAACTGCAGCAAAATGTCGCATACTGAATTCCCTCCTTGTTCTGCAGATGTGATGGAGGAAAAAAAAAGACAGCACCCAAAAACATTAACACAGCAGTCAACAGATGACTCAAAACCTGCAAAATGTAAAAAAAAAAGTTGAAAGACTGTATGCTGTAAGGCAAAGGCTGTCAGTTACACAAACAATATCTGAAAAATATCTGAGTTACTTAATTAAAATACTCCATTCATTAGTACCCCTTAAGCCAATCTCCCGTCAAGATTGTTTGTCATCAAAGAGTTCGTAATTCAAGTTCTTAATTCAATGTTTATGCTCTTCAAAACTCAACAAATCCATTGGCTACTTCCATCTTTTTCCAATTCCGGCATTGTTGCAGTTCTGCTTCCACAATATTTTTTGAGCAGAAGCTTTGCTTTTCTAATACATCTTCATAAAGATATTTGACTAATTTAGTCAAATGTGCCTCCTGCGTAGTACCATATTTAAATTAAACCTAATATATCATTATTGATTTGTTCTTTTATTTGGTATTCATAATTGACTGGAATTCGACTAAAAAACATTCCACCGCAGTTACTTCCATGAACAAAAAGGTGTACATCTGGTGATACTGTATGTTTAGCTTCTAGAATACATGAGAATAAGTTCATATTTACTTAATCCACAGCAGACACAAGCTACCATTGAAGTTATTCTCTGGGTTTGGATTTTTAGGGTTCTTTCAAAAAGCCTTTTAATATGAATATGCCAAGTAAAGATTTTGTGCAAGGTTAGATTCAACAGATATAAAGCTATCTGTTTACAAGCCTTATCCTTTTGCCATAAAAAACGTTTCCAACTTAGTTTAGAAACATCTTTGTTTAACAACACACATCCTTGGTCTTATTTTAAAGCCAGATCAGATAACGTTGATGGAAGTTTATTTTAATAAAATTGATCCATGAAATTTGCATCACCATCACCCTTTGATTTTTATCTATCAATTGCAACTAAGTACAGTACATGAGAATTTTTACAATTAGCCTTTTTATCAACTTTAACATTCACCGTGCTTAGGTCTGTTACTTCTGTTAGTTATTATATATTATGTACAACAGTATATTATGTTAAGCTTTGATGTTTGTACTGTGCAAGCTATACAATCTGGATTTTGGACAATTTTGGAAATGTGCTCATTTTGACCTACTGATTTTAAGAATTATTATTTTTTAAACCAGTGATCTACTACCCAAGACCTTCAGTTCCTAGAAATTTGTCTTATAGGCAACAATTTAATAATTTTCAAAGACCTGTATTTAACTACAGTACGTACAGGACAACAGGTGATTTAGGGTGATCTTTAAGACTAATTATATAGAAGTTCTCCAGGACCAGGGTTGGGACCCCTGCTACTTTACAGTATATACTGTACATGTACAGTAAACTGTAATTGAACCTTGATCCATAAGTGAAATACTTTGCTTTTGTGCTTAAGTTTTTGCTTATGTAATCCCATTTACAATTTTCCAAGTGTCAAACAGTCCATCCCCTCAAGGACCTGTTATATAGGCCATAAAAGCAGTTATTCTGTTGATATACTGTAGGCTCTCTATACACAGCCTAACATGGTACAAAGCTATCACTCATATCTACTTCACTGCATCTCAGACATCAGGTGAAAAATACAGTAGGGTTCTGAGCCTTATCGGCCATTGTGCCTGTACAGATTGGTCACCATCACAAATTTTGAGATTTTTGGATGAGAAGCCCTGTTTGTTAATCTATTGCAGATCTACTATGTTCTGATACAAATAAATAAAACAATAAAAAACTACACTGGGAATGGAAGAGCTTTAAACAGCTATTTTTAAAATTTGTATATATATAAAGATATGATCACAAACATCACTATGGGATTATGATCTGGTATTGCTGTAGGTTTAGGACATTTTACACAATCTCTCCCTTGCATCATTGCTAAAACTGCTTTAAAGTGTACATTTCATTAGCAGTCATGAAAAAATTAAAACTGTATATACAGATTGACATATGGAAAGAAAAGCATTCTGCATTAACAATATGAGTTTAATGGAGTTATCTTTTGCACCATTACTCCATAATACAGTGTATGTTTATGAGCCTTTGTTGACATCAATACAAGGCTTCTTGATGCAGAGAAGAAGAGAATTGTTTCAAGTATTGATCGATGCTTAAGGCAAACTGCTCATCTAATGAAATTCAGATCTTGATATTCTGAATCCAAATACTTCTCTCCTTGCTCCTCAATGGCAACAGGACCTTTTTGTTTTGTACTAAGTGCAAATGCAGTGAATTTAATTTGAGGGGATATAAATGTACAATATATGGTGTGCTTCCATGATGTGCAAAGCAGAAAATAATTATTTTCATAATTTCATAGCCAAATGCAATATTTTGTAACAAAACCTTCATGTCTGTTATGTCAAAATTACAGTAGCAGATAAATTGTGTAACACTATAAAAACTGCATGTTTGCATATACACCTTGTGACAGAATATGTATTATAAAGGGAATTTACTTTGGGCCTAGAATATGGCATAGTCTCTACCTCCTGTAGCTTTACCTCAGTTTGTGCTGAAGAAAAGCCAATCAGAGTTAATTAGAATTGTCCTGAGTTAATTAAGCACAGCTGTTGTCAATGGAAATCCTGCGCTCAGGATATATAAGGGTGTGGCAGCATGGAATGTCTGTTGTAAGAATAGGTACTGCACTTGTAACTTGTGAGGTCAGGGTTTTTGGGGTGGTCAAAAAAGGAAACAAGCAATTTTTACTTTTGAAAGACTTTTTTTTTTTGGAGAGCTAGGATAGTGTTTTTTGTTTCAGGTTTGTGGGAAAAGGAAGAAAAAATTCTCCAAACAAAGGAGTTTTGTTCTTCATTACAAGAAAGAAGGATTTCCGTTTTGTACCAAATGCTAAAGGACAAGCCAGGAAAGACCTGGCTGTTGTGACCAAAAAAGCCCCCAAGGTGTCATAACTGATTCGTAAATCCAAACTTATTAGGTCATTGAAATGTAGCACTACTTAAAGTGGAATGAATCAGTGGTCTGTGGGTCATAAGGTGAACCCTTGTGCGGCAGGAAGCTGGCTGGGGAGGGAAACTCGCAGTGCGGTTAAAGCACAAAAGGTGCAGCATGATGAAAGCAACAAACAGAGATGAAGGGTGCAGGCAGGTAATAGAAATGGGCAAACACCTCACAGTCAAGGTCAGGGGCATAGCCAAGTTTATTAAATGTTTAGTCACAAAGTAAGGGAGAATCCAAGAGTCAGGATTGACGCGAAAGCACAGAGGGAATCCAAAGGTGTAGTTTTAAAAAGTTTTGTAACGGAGGAAGTAACAAGTACAGAGGTAATCAGGGAACAAGGTCAAGGTTATGCAGGTCAGGAATCTAAATGAAAAGGAATCTAGGGACTTGAAAGGCTCAGAGTTCAAACTCTATGATGGAGCCTTAATCTCTGTGCAGCCTTTACAGAGCCTGATGCACCTGAGAAAGGGTACACAGTAGGTGCCCAGGTGAATCAAGCTTCCTATCTGATTGCCTATCCATGGCAATGGTGATGATGGCTTCCATGTTAATGCTAGATCGTGCTCTGCAATGTTCCAGCAGGAGTGAGCATGGCAGTCATTCATTAATATGAGCAGAACACAGGAAACATTTATGTTAAAATATATAGCCAAGCAACAGTTGAATACTATTAAATACCCTTCATTTGTCATTTTCTTTAGAAGTATCCTATTATTTAGATCACGTTTTGAAGCTGGCTGTTCAAGTACTAGGAAAATGTTTTGTCTGATGCTATTTAATTTCTGTTATGATTCATAAGGAAATCACTATGAATAACAAAAAGAAAAGAAAACATGCTTAAGAAAACAATTTCACCTCTTCTTCCCAGCATATTTCTCAGAAACTGAGCTATTTAAAAACAATACAAACATCACATGAGATTTGATTCTGTATAATCATGGAGACATTAAATACAACTTTATCCCATTTAATGTTTAGACACAGCTTTAAACCATTTAAACCCTTTTGACTGTTGTAACTAATAATTGTGTTTTCTTCCATCCAAGATATTCTTAATTACCCTAGGTACCAATAAGAGCAAGGAAGCATTACAATTACTTATGGTTCCTATTATCATGGTTAGCTCAAAGACATGATCTATAGATTAGAATTGGACTCATTGTTCTGTTAAACATGGTAAATTGAGGTTAGGGTTAATTTTAAAGTTATACAAACTTAAATTATATCAGGTTTAAGCTTAAAATTAAATTTAGACTTAAATTGAGAATGGAGTTTTTTCAAATTAAAACATACAATAGGAATATCTTAAAAAATAAATTTTCCTTCAGTGTATGTGGCACATTAAATAAAAATAGGTTAGGGGTTAATGTTAAGTTTAAAATGGCCCAGGAATTGGTCTTTCTTCAGACTTCAAAATCTTTATTAACATCAACATAGACAACATAGACAGATAAGAGAAAAGATAGTAACATTGACAATACACAAAGAAACTAAGGTAAAGGGTTCAGTAGTTTCAGCACATTTTGAGAGGAGAACATAATTAATACAGACAAAATAGAGACATTACTTGACCTTCATGCTTATGCTTCAATAAAAGCAATGACATAAAACCAAGAATAGTACATTAAATAATTATATTTCCTGCTTACGCAGCAGAAAGAACATAATTTACCTCATCCAAAAAAAACCCAGCTTTTTAGTCATTTTTTATTTGTTTTTTATTTAACCAGATAAATTAGTTGTGAAAAAGCATGGCCAAATGGATTTACATCGGTTTGTTGAGTTCTGAATTATCAACCCCCTTTGAAAAGTGACAGAGCAAGGTTGAACTCATCCAGTCTGCTGGGATGTCAGCTGTTTTAAAGTAAGAATAAGGCAGATATTTAATGAGCACAACATTTTGTAAAAAAAAAAAACAGTTCAATACCATCATGGGTAGCAGATTGATTGCTATTAAGCAAGCACCTCAGATTTGTTAACGGGCTGTTTTGCACAAATGAAAAGACTCTGAACTTTGACCATTCACTTTCTAACCACTTTTTCCAATTCAGGGTAACAGGGGAACTGGAGACTGTCCTAGCATGCAACGGGTGCAAGGTGTAATATACTCTAGAAGGGAAGCCAGTCTATTCCATAGCAGGCAGACACAAGCACAAATACACACAGTTGCACCAGGGCCAATTTTCCATGACCAGTATGTTTTTGGACCTGGTAGGAAACCAGAGCACCCAGTGGAAGCCCACAAAAACAATGGGGTATATACAAACTACACACAGAACCCAGGGCTCAATCTCTGCAAGTTATAAGTTATTAAAACTGGTGGATAAGATGGTAAACATTTGCTCTCCATAAATTTAACCAAACAGTATTTCAGAATGCCTTAGGATGGTTTAAAATATTAGAGAGTTGATGGCTGTAATCTCTTACTTCAACTTCCAATGAGTTGTGTGCATTTTATTTATAATTTGTGATTTGGTCCAATTTATTCAATCCAAATAGTTTAGACATTCTTATTCATTCAATTTTTTAAAACTTATTTTAAGACAAAATCAGAAGGGAGAATTCTAAAATGCTTAAAAACAATGATCACTCCTTACTTAATACAGTTGTATTGTCAGAAGAATGAGTGACTGGAACTGTTGCAAGAAAGACTGACTTTAGTGAAGGGTTTGGGGACTTCAGTTTTAGTAACTGTTGGTTCTTAATACAGTAAGTGAAAATAATAAAGTGCAAGGAGGCTTTAATTTGTTTTTTTAAGTCTCTCAATAAAATAATCTAGATAGTTATGATCTACTCCTTCAGATGGTGGTGTATGGTGTCCTGTGAATGTCCAGACTTATGTTTAAAGAGCTTGGTTTTGTTGTGAGGAAATTAAATTGTTTGAGAGTTGATGTAAATAAAACAAAAGAGCATTTTAAATAACCTTTGATGTAAATAGAAACTTTGCATCCTTTTAAAAC
The DNA here is from genome assembly GCF_055471065.1 of Atractosteus spatula. Lineage (NCBI taxonomy): Eukaryota > Metazoa > Chordata > Actinopteri > Semionotiformes > Lepisosteidae > Atractosteus > Atractosteus spatula. The sequence goes on along the minus strand of NC_142717.1, from coordinate 32,996,580 downwards.
TATATCCTTATGGAAAAGACTGTAGGCATTTAGGTACACTTCAATATCAAAAACAGATTTTTAAATCAAGTCTCCACAATAACTGGCACGTCTGGAGGAGAGATATAAATGTCTTTAATCATACAAAAGCATTTTAATATTTTTGTTTATTTTGACAAATCAAAAACACTGTGATTTTTACTTAAAAAGGAAAATGCTTGATTCCAAATCAGCTTATATTCCATACTGTTTACCAAATGCAAAATGCACAGTGCTACACAACAATATTACAGGATCCATTTCTTTTTTCTGAATCAATTGTCTGTCTAATGCACTCTTCATGCACTGTGAAGTTATGCTGCTTACATGGCAAATTTCTGTAACTTTCAAAAGATAGTTCTAGAACTTCTGCAGATGCTATCATTTAAAACAAAAGAGACTACAGTATGTTGTTTTAGTCCATTGCTGCATTATTTATTTGTTTCAAATGCATTTTGAATGAATCCGAATTTGATTAGCAATGATATTTACTATTAGATCATCATGCAGTTTATTCTAAGTGATATGGTGCTACTGCTTCATAGCTCATAGATTCAAGTTTAATTTTGAACTGCAGCAACTTCTGTCGGGAGTTCTCTTGTATTTGTATGGGTTTTCTGCAGGTGCTCAAGTTTCCTTCCATAATCCAAAGACATGATGTCTAGTTTAACTAGTGCCTCTAAACTGGCTTTCTGTGTGTCTGCATGTGTGTCTCCAAGATGTAACCCCGCCTTGTACCCTGTGTCTTCCTTGTTAGGATCCAACTTAGTAAAAGCATCTTTAAGATGAAGCAGCAACAGCATGGATACAATTGGAAGACTGAGAAGGTGATAGTGTTAGTACAATACATGCTTAATATTTTCCATATAATACTGTATTTTCTTATTAACAAAAGTTTTATTTTTTCACATTTTTGAAAGAATATCTTGATTAACCCCAACACAAGTTTAAGGAATTATGAAAAAGCTGAATAACTAAAGTTTTATTTTTTCACACTTTTGAAAGAATATCTTGATTAACCCCAACACAAGTTTAAGGAATTATTAAGTAGCCAAATAATAAATTAAATATGAATAAATATGAAATATTTATAATCGTTCGATTTTTGCACATATTTAGGTAAATGTCAGGTAGTTGATGGAAAAATGACACAAATCATCTGTGTTAAAAAAATAATGAACGTTATTTCACTTTCTTCTGTTATGCGAATTTTACTTCTTTGGTTTTGTTCTCTTTCCACAGACAAAGTAAAGGTTATTCTCATAAGGTGATTTAAGTACTTCCAAAGGAAGGAAGGGACATTTTTTTTCCCCCAAACAAGCTTGGGAGTTTTTATAATTCATCACCAGGTCTGACAGATGAGTTCTGCTGGAGAATATTAGAAAATGTCTCAAATCTCATATATATGCTAATGGTATGCTGAGACTGGTTGGAAGTATGGTGGAGTTTTTAATCTGTCCTGACCAGTGTGGAAAGTGGAGGAGACAAGCCATTGCACTCAACAATTTATGATCAAACAACTGAATTGTAAAAAAAGGCACAGGAAGAGAGAGTAATTTTCTGATTTAACAGTGTTGTTACTACAAATAACAGAATCTTGATTTTGACTACACCAGACATTAAATTAGTTTCCTATTGCCATTTTTATTTATTTATTTCATTTTGATTTATTGCATATAGCACTCTGCATAGATGTGAATGACAGATAAGGAGCTCTGAAGGGAGCATCATTGTAATAACGCTTTTTTATTTAATAAACACATGTACATAATTATTATATCTTTGTACCAAGAAAATGCTAATCTATTTATATTGTGTTCTATTTTTAAAAGTCAGAAATAATTTTATTTAACAGCTTGGCAGATCTACGCATTTTTTATTTAAGTTATGCCAAAATGGTACATATGCTTTAATCCTTATTTTGACAGTTTTACAATTACTAACAGACAATAACATTTAGATCACATTATGTAGTGTGATTCCCTCTACTTAGAATTATACTAAATTAAAATATTTCTTAAATTGGTAAGACCCCCCCCCCTCCCCAGTACATACTGTATTAATAGTATTTAAAACAATGAGAAAATTTGACATTAAATATGTAAATTTGACTTATACAGTACATGAAATGTTACTTTCAATTTTTATCAAATAATGCAGTTTTCATGACTGAAACAATTATACCTTAAAACATGTGTCCTCATAAACTACTGTAGAATATCATTATTTGACTTTGACCTGTAATTTTTTAATTTTTTATATTTCTTAAGCAAACAAATCCATCATAATGTGTGTAGGTAGCAGAATTGCTACAGACTAGAATAGTATAAGGACAGAAACTAGATCAGGGAAGGCCTGTCCAACGGTAATGAACAATGAACCAAAAACATTGTTTTGCTTCTTTTATAGTGCTTTCTCTTTAACACGTAAAAATAGTTCACTATTATCTGAAATATTAACAGTTCAGATATTATCAGTCCAATGTACTAAAGCAAATGTCAATTTCATGTGAAAGTGTTACTAAAATTGTTCAAGTGCAACCCCTGAAACCACAAATGTAATGCATGGACTATCATTCACCAATGCTGACACCTAACCTTAACCTACTGTATACAAGTTAAATAAGTTAACCCACTTATTTTTCTCTTTAGTTGATGTCTATAACATATGCTTTTCACATAAACGTGTATCACACATAATATATGAAGTTACAGTTTTATTTTTAAACAAGAAAGTGAAATTATTATTGAATGCTGTTAGGATGACCGAGAATGATTCTACCAATTTGCTGATGATTTTACTGAGGAAAGGGGTAAAACCTATTGACTGGAAGATTTCTAGTGTAGGCATGTGTCAATAACAAAAAGCCAACACAAGACAATAAAATGTACAACAAAAAAAATTGTTAGAGATCTTTGACATAACATACTTTATTTATATGTCCAGTGACTGAATGACAATTAAAACCAGGAAGATGAAGCTGCTATACAGAGGAAGTAGAGTAGAGCCCTTTGTTATGTGTCTGCATCAGAGGAAGAAGGGATCAAGGAAGTGACCAACTAAAGAAACTTGGAATGGTATTCGTTTTTTGTCTAAAAGAGTTTTGGTCTGAGAGAGGAAATTGATTGTGAAGCCAGTAAGCAGCTTAGCTGTCTGACTGTATTTAAAGTGCAGCACAAGAAAAAGTGGTTTGAGCTCTGAAAAACATATAGGCCTTTTTATATTTTTTGGAGATTGTTTTTGTGTTATTTTCCAAGCACTGTATAAAGAAAACATTACTTTAGGACTGAGTTTTGTGTTTCTGTTTTCTGAGACTTGCTCTAAGCCAGGACTTGCTGCCATGTCACACTACCCCTTGATGTGCCACACATAGATAGAGTTAAAAGAACAGAATTTAAACAAAGGAATGTTATGTTATGTTAAATTCTACAATGCCTTATAGGACTTAATTTTGAACACAGTGTAAAATTATGGAATTGGATTGGATTTTTAAATCAATTCCAAGTGACTGTGGTCCCTTCATTGTCTGATATGTTTGAACACAAGTAAAATCGATATACTGCTTCCAATGAAAAAGCAAGTTTTTGTCCTTTTAAACAGAATCATGGTGAATATGACCCTAGGCTACTCCCAGATTAACTCTTGGACTGGAGTGCTTCCTTCAAAATAGATCAGACTTGATTCTTTCAGTGTTTAGCACTGTGTTTTCATCAAACTAATGAAAGTAATCTACTTCTGGTTAGCCATCAGTTTTAAAATTTTATTGCGGTAATCCTGACCTTTAGTTAAATTTTGAGTCTTATTTTTTTGAAGACATACTTCAATTAACAATTTAGCTTCATTATTTTGTTTTTACTTCTGAGCAACATCATGTAGAAATGTTTAATGTAAACTCAATTTACATATTAAAAAGTAAACGTGACACATTCATTTTCTGATAAAATAAGATTAAGTATGTTTTATTTCAAGCTGATTTACTTCATTTGAGAAGAATTAGGAGTAACAAATGTTGTTGTTTAATAGACAATTGCGATAAGGTCAAATTCTATTCTCACACCTATGCTCTCCCCACAATTTTGCATGCATTTTTGATCAATTTGCATTTTGGTCTCATCAGAGACAGACTTTTCTCACACTCTGCATTTCAAAAACCTAACCTTTATCACTTTTTTTCCACCTCTAAGCCAGGACTTGAATCATGTTTTCATTTATTTGTGAACAAGAAGTTCTTTAACCTTAATTTTTTCATGAAAACCAACAGTCATGCTCTCCTACGTATAGATACAGTAGTCATTGGCTGCCGACAAATTGACATGATTTGTTTTCTATCAACCCTTCCTCTAACCCAGCTGCACCTGTCCAGTATCCTCCCTGGCTCATTCTTCATATGTGAAGGGAGTTGTGATGGCCAGAACTGTCATTTCCTTAGCCAGGTGAATTATTACTAAAGTATTAAGTATGGCTTCCCTCTATAATCATTTTGTTGGAATTAGGATTTGACTGAATTATGATCACCGACATTTTTTTAGAGTATGATTCTTAACATTTCATAATTGACTAGTTCTTGTTATTTTTATTTACATAATTATAAATACGAAAAAAAAATCCACTATTGTTCACTTAACTGTGTTTCAGCATGGTTGACTATTGTAATAATTGGCTATCTAGTGATAGTAAACAATTAAAATTATAGCGTGTGAAAAACATAATACAAATCCTCATTAAATAAATACAATTGTCTAAAACCAGCAAATACCAGTCTAAGGCATGCTGTAAAATACACGGATCAAGATTCCCCCCAGGGAATATTTTAGATCTTTCTACCTTCTCTAGATGTGTCATAATTAATTTTTTTGTGAACTATAACAAAGGGAAAACAGCCATACAAGAACAATATTCTATATAGCACTAAATAGTAATAGAATGCTTTTCTTATCCATGGAGATATCTCAAACATTTGGGTGAGTGTTGATGGATAATTAAGTGAATTACTACTCAAAATATCTGTAAACATCAATGTTGAATGTGTTTGAGTGGCCATATTTTGGTATTTTTTCCAATATCATATTATTTCTTATCTGAAATTCAAACAATCCACTATCCTTTGTGTTATATACGAGGTGTGGCTGTCACTTTTTTCAACGTGTGTTGGTCTATGCAAAATGGTACAATAAAAAATGATAACATAATCACTCAATGTAGATGATTCTCTGCTCTATTGGAGCTTGTGATGAACTATTAATAGCGGGATAGCAGGTGGTTTGCTTATCATAAATTACTCATGTCAAAGATAAAGCTATTGTTTAGTATGTTAGGTTTGTTCAAGGAATTGAAAGCTTACCTGCATTAAGTTCTGAATGCTGAATGCTTTTTCTTTAGGTATGGTATAAACTCAAGCGTGGATTTGTGTTTTCAGTATGTCTTTACATGAGCACATAAAACTATTTTTTAAATCTTGAATTACAATGATAGTTTTCTTAAAATCATTTAATATAAATATGTATCAGTGTATGATATATGCTTGGATTAAGATTATACTTACTCAGTGTTCAGTCTTGTTTACAGAGCTTTTATTTATTGGTAATTTACATGAAATGCCTTTCCAATTTCCTCTCCCTTTAACTACTTCTGTAGTTTAGTCAAAATCCAATTAATGTGACATGTTGATTAAGTTTATTAGGATACTGTACTGAAACTTTATTTGGCATAATTCACCTGGCTGAAGAAATGACAACCTGACTGTAAAGACAAGGCTGGCAGGACCTCACTTGATTTCTGAGGATTGTGCTGCATTGCCGCTTCAAGAGCGAAGATGGGGTGAAAAGACTAAAGATGCAAGTAAAGATGTGCAAAGAACTACTTTGGAGGTGGGATATGTACTATATATTTAGGACAGTAGTCAAGCATGACCTTTAAAATTTCTGTTTAAAATCCCCTTCAGTAGAAAGGTCTTGGTGTTCATTTGTTTTTTTTAAAGATAAAATTTAGCTGTTTAGTACATTAAATACTGTGAAAAGGCTTACTTTTATGAAGAACACCAGCATTTTAGAAATATATATGAAAAGCATGGGCATTCAAGGGTTAATTTCTCCGGCAGGGATTCATAAGCTGAAAAATCTGTTATAGCCCTGCAGGGTGGCTATAAATGCCTAGTTTAAAGTTTCATGTATTTCTCCTATAAACCTGTTTAGGTACAACCAACAACTAGATAAACACCTTCTTAGAGACATTATAAGAAAATCAAATTGAATATTGTTGCATTTTTTGCCTTTCCTTGGAGGGAGTAGAGATTAAGGAAATATTTGTGTGTTATGATATGGATGCCTAGAAACTTGGCAGGCTTTCACTGGATTAAGTGAGGTTATTATCGACAAGGGCTGTTTCCAGGTTTTTAAAACCTTCATTGCTTTCTTTTGCTACTGTGTGCACCTCTGACCTCCTATTTTACCACAGTTTTAATGGGAAAATAAATTAGTGACTAAGCACATTTATTGTTTCTGTTATTTTTATTTAATCATTTTACCTTTTTTGGGGATATATTATCATTTCAGCATCTTTACTATGTATATATCATTATTTTCACTTCTGTTGCAAATATGTCTTTCTCTTCACTTTTCTTCCAGCTCAGACTGTGTGTAACTGACACGCTGACAGGAAATTATTACACGTCATTACACTTCTTAAATCACAATTTACCCAGCCTTTGCAAATTATTCTCTAGTGAGCACAAGGGGTAATGGAAACTGTCTTTTCCACTTACATCCACCACTCTCATCTTCTGTCAGCCTAACCAATTGTCTGTCTCGGCCAGTGCTGAAGAGCTGATGGCTCTTTCATATAAAGACCTTCAAATTATATCATCATATCATCAAGTAGGTCATCTTTGTTTATCTGCAAATTGGACATTTGGAGGTAACTGAAGGTCTTATATTAAACTTTTCTTTTTTCTTTTTGATGCTATATATGAATTTACATTGCAGACACTGCAAGAATTTGTAACAAGTACACATAAAAAGAAAGTACAGTTGCGAAAAAAGTATACAGTAATATGTGATATACACAAGGTTGGGTGAATTTGAATGACCAATCAACCTAATTTTCGATCCAAAACCTCAAAACTTCAGTTACTCTTTATAATAAAAGTAATCTAAAAATAAAAAGCAAACTGATTATGTAAATGATCTAATGATACGGGCAATTATGGAAAACATGCAAGCTGAAGGAAGTAATGCACTATTCATTCTCAATAAATAACACAATGAAAATAACAATGAGTTTAGAGAGTATAAATATATTTAATTTTAACAGAGGTGTTGGTCTATGCTAATGTACAGTATCTGTGAAATAAAAATGCATATGTGGCTCACCTAACTTCAAAAACAAATGTATTGTTCTATGTTCCATAACTGTAGATCCATTGATTTTGTAATGATTTTTTTTATATATATATACATTTAATGTGGAATTACACTACCAATTCTGTCTTTTCAGTTTAGCTCAGTGCTGACTGAAGGAGAGACGCCTCTCTAATGACATCACCACAAGCCTTCAGGTGCCCTCAGGGAGATTGCAGGGTTTGCTGCTTTGCTGATATCAGAGAGAGTCATGACTAATCCCAACACTACAACCCTATCCTACATGGTGGAGTTGAGCTATTCTTGTGCCGCTGCTTGGGAAATTTTTAACACTGTTGGCAAGTGACATGACCAGGTCTCAGTTGTGCATCATCTGTATTTAACCTGTGTTAGGAGCAGCTTTAGTTGAGCTATTAGAGAAGTATCAGATTCATCTATAACAATACAGTGTAATCAAGCAAAATTTGTGTTAATCTGTCAGTCATTTTTCTGCCAGAAATCCAGCCAGCCAGCTACCAGAAAGCAGCTACATTCTCTCTTTCAGACCATCTCCTTTTACTATGTCTTTCTTGTCTTGAGGCATGTTAACTCCTCTACCTGCAGCAAGGTTATTCTCAAGATTTCTCAAAGATATAGTATATCTTAGTGATCTCCCAAACTGAATGAACGTATAAGGAACAGCTTCCTATTTTGATGAAATAAGATACTTTACCGCAAAATAAGATACTGTGTACTTTACCTTCATGCAAAAATGTAACATTACCTTCATGTAATGTTCTGTATATGCACGATAATAATTCTGACTACAAATGGAAAATGCACGTCTGTAACCAAGATTATCAAGATATTGAACTAATATTGGAAAAGAAAAAAATTACTACAGCAAACATGGGATTAGTGAAATATTATACATCAGTACATCAGTGCATCTAAGTATTATAGTATTATAAAAAGAAAGGAAAATAATAATATATTATTAAATTTGAATAATAGATCCAAAGGATAACCTGGATATACTATTCCAATCTTCATTATAAATGAGAACACTCTGTGACAGAAGATGATGCTTGAGTTGTAATTACATAAAGTAACAAGCTTCTCAAATAATGTCTTTCATAGCCCTGTTGCTATATCCTTCACCTATGCAGACTATTTTAATTGTGGGATTGTCACGTATTTGTGCTGCAGCTTATTTACACGCAATAGTTTGTTTTTTAAAGAGAGAAAATAGTACTTCTCCTGAAATAAAACTGACTTAAAGCATCAAGAAAAGACTCCCACTTGTGCCTTTCAGGCAACATCAATGTGCCATATCCCAGGTTGCTTCTAAACAGACAGCCCATAGCCTGGAGCTTTGCTCCTGAAATAGAGCTGCCACTTACATTGCAGTAACTATATCTTAAAGACATTTGTCTTGGTTTTGTCTGAAATAATTTGGGCAACTAAGTTATACGATGAATGGGTCTAGGTAGCACAAAGGGGCTTGGTGGAAGTGGCCAGGGATTTGATGGCTCTTTTCTATATCTTTTTTTCTCTCTTCCACACATTGTTTAACATTCAGTCATTCTGCCTGCCTGCTCCATTATGCCTCACTGGGAGAATGATGATGAATTGTCTGACTAGAGGAAGAAAAATATATCAAGTCTGGGTCTGGGAATTGGTTAAGTACTTCTGTGGAGCTCTGACCTCATAATCGCTCTCAGCAAGTTGGCCTCCTTGATTTATAAACTGGGGTGGTGATTAATGCTCTTTTAAGTGGACAAGGCAGGCCAAAGACGTGTAGATCAGACCACTCAAACATGACCACCACTTGTAGGGGGAAGAATAACAGCCGCCACATTTGGGTAATTGTGGCAGCTTCTGAGAAGCTCACAGTCAACTCTTGAAGCTATAAATCACTGCTATTGCCCTCTCTTTGACACCAATTTTGCCTGGCCTAAGCTCCTTAGGTCACTGTCTAGCAGCAGGATTTCAAGGCATTTTGTTCATGTAGCAGTTTAGACCATCTCTCTCTGGGTTTCAACTCAGGGAGCATGTGCACGTTTGCTGTGTGTACCCCCTGTGTCAAACAAAAATTATGTCTATTACAATTACCTTTCATTATGACGAAATGCAATATTTCACAGAGTATCACTTCAAGTATAATACTTCCATTAAAAAAATATTTTATTATTCACTTTCTATGTGAATGTCTATTGCGTCCAGTCTTTTTTTATGGATAAACAAGGAATCCTACGTTACAATTGTTACAGAATAAAGCTGTTTTGTTACCTGACTGTTTTTTTATTATACCAACATGGAAATGTCCACATTCACATACATATTTACAACATTGCACAAGTTATACTTTGCACGTTTAGAAAAAAAATAAAATCCATAGCTGTTATTGCTTCTTTCTTTATCAACTTAAAGAATATCCTCTTTAAGATGAAACATGTTTCCTCTAAGAGTGCCCGGAGAGATGAGCAAGGAAAGCTGCAACCAATTAATCACAGATCCAATCTATCTCACAGTGAAGATGAACTAAAGAAAATCTAAACAAAATAAGATCTTAATCATAATAAACTGAAGTGGGTAAACAAATTCCACTAAAAGTGGAATTCAGGCTTTATACCTGGCAACGTTTTAAATATTGCAAACACAAAATCTTAGATCCTAACCAAGTTAGACTGGTAAAAGGTTCCCAGATGAATTGGGCATAATGGTCTACGTAGATCTTTTATTCAAGTCCACATTTCTGTAACATACTGTATGTTGCAGTTTTCATGTATACTATATATTTATTTTATGAATAAATTATGTGCTGCTCTGCAACTTTTTAAATTTATGTTAAAGGGTACATTACTTCAAATGAATAACATTAAAAGATAATTAAAATTAAAAGATAATCACCTACTGAGAATGATGCGTAAATTCAAGTTATTAAATGAAAGAGTGAAAGTGTGCTTAAATTACAACTAAAGTACAAAACAAAACATCTTTTGTAAAAGCATTGATTCATGTTTAGACATGTTTATCCTAGATACTAAACTAAATTCATAGCTATGATATCCATATAAGAAAAAAATCACCTTTGAAATATGCACAGAGAGGTGTATTTCCTACATTCCTCAGCGTGATAAAGCAGAATTCTAACAAATATTCTGTTATTGTAATTTTATCAAGTATCCACTTTTAAGTTGTCTAAATTAAACTTATACTGTATATAAAAATATTTTATTGTTTGATTTTATGTTTAGTTTATTATATTTATGTATGCATTTTGATCTGAAAATGAATAATATTATAAAAGAAAATTACTTATATTTTATAAGTAGGAGGCACAGAATTGATTATGGTTTTAAGATGAAGAATGCATACATGTACAATTTGACAAATCAGCTGTGCTCCATGACAGTAATTTACAGCATGTTCACATGAGATGAAGGCAATAGCGGTACTCACACGAATATATGCAAAACTACTGCAAAAGAGAGACTTTCCTTTGCAAGTTATTTCACCTGCGGGACGGCAGCAATCTCTGTGTGTGGGAGTCAAGTGAAGATTTCACACTGCAGTGGAAATGGCAGTGTCAATTAAATATCACTTTCAATTTCCTTGTTTTATGATCCCATGGCTACTAAGCACCAATAATTCCAGCCCTCCTACCTTGTCGTGAAGAAGATTGATTACACTTGTCTTCCCCTATATAGAGACATTTAAATGAAAATAAGAAAACAACCTTTTGTTTGTATGGAAGTGAATCAAGGAAAGCAATCCTAAATTTGATTTGCACAATAACACAGAGATAAAATCTGTGTTACCGAAGTGACCACAACTGCCTGAGCTTTAGTCCCTCCATATACAGTAACTTGGATAAAAAAAACAAAAAACAATGTTAATACCAAGCAAGAAAAAGGAATGTGTTCTATGGAAAATATTTATGAAATGGCCTTGTATATGAATCATCCTTATAAATGTTTTTAGTGGAGGAATATGTCAGTCTGTAAAGTAAAGAAACATCCTTTTAATTACTACATTCACAAAGCTTTTGGAATGTTAGTACAGTATGTAGCATAGATCTTACATTAAAATGATTAAAAACAAGTGAGCAGTTATTCAATTAAATCCACAACTTATGAAGTTTTTGTACATTGCATGTTTACCTGATGTGTTATAGATTTCACTGTGAATTCCAAAATCAATTTTTTTTAGCTAAATTGTACACAATTGATAATTACTTCAACACATTGTATAGGAGCAAATGATATATTCATGCTGACACTTTTCCATAAATTATTTTTTCAAGCTTATTTTCAGTTTTAGAAACAGTTGAATGAAGGAATTCTAAAAATAATGACCATGAGCTGTGTACCCTAAAATGTCCAATTCTAGCTTCTTATTCAACTAGACATAAATTAGGTGCTTAGAGATATTAGAAAACATATAACCATTATAAGAAAAAATCAGTAACAACAAGGACAACAACAGTAATAAAAATTGTCATTGTAAATTATATAGCTCTTAACATTCCATAAGATCTCAACATTTAGGTACTTCACCCACCACTTAATTACTGCACCCACCCTGATGATGTACAGCAACCATTCTGCATTTATTGCCCCCTACACAGCAGTTGAGAAGATACAAAAAATGAGAAACTGCTTTTCTCTTGGTTTAAAACTCCTACAGCTTTAAAAAGTGCCATGGGATCACCATACTGGGGCATTAGTTTGGAAGATTTGGTCTACTAGGAAGAGTGTTGATTCCTGATCCATCAACACCAATTTGAACATGCAATCTAATAACATTCCATGGAACAGACTTCAACAAAATAGATCACATTCTAACTACATTCCTAATAAAGTCTGGACATGTGTTTTTGAATATAGTGCTGTACAAATGACATGACAGTTGGGAGGATACCCTTGTAGAAAACAGCAATGACATGATTCTTATTGATATTTAGGTCAATACTTCCCTAGTTAACACTTTCCATCATGCTAGCCATGGGCTTTCTCTTCTGATAGGAGGTTGCAGATCAGCAGACCAGCCTCTTTATGAACATCTTAATATTTTGAAAAACTTTGCGACCACTGAGCTGAATGCAAATTATTTACATTGAGGAGGTAAAGGATTATTCCATGCTGAAAGGAAAAGAAAAGACACGATTTTGCCTGTGGAGCCCTTCTTCAGGCTCCTGTTTAAATTTGTGATTAGACACAAAAGTTTAGACATAAAGGTGAGTTTCACAGAAATAATGAGACTGAGTTTGTTTACCCATTTGCATTCATGTCATTCTTTGCTTTGTGTAGATCTAGTTTCACAGACATGGAACATGCCAAACATAATGCCTGAAGTGTATATTGTTAACTTAACTCTCCACCTCATACATGCACATTGGATGGGGTTTTTTTGTACTTATACTCCAGTTGTATACTGTATCTACAACATTAGTTCATTAAGTCCATTGTGATCATCTGTGTTAACAAGACCAGTACTGCTTTACAAACTGTACCTCAGATGCAGGGCTGCTTTAAACAAATTATGAAGAAATGAAAATGGGATTGGATGGAGCTTGAGGAGAACAAAAATGGTTTCACTGAGCTCAAAATTAGTTCTAGAATATGAGACTGAAAGAGAAGACATGCATAAAGGCGATTAGAGAGTGTGACTGCATCTATAATAAATCACTCTTGACATTTCTTGTAATGTAAACATGTGGTATGGTAATTCTATCAAACTAAACAGAATTAAGGCTTTCAGTGTTTTGTCATCCTTATGCATGACTATGAATCTCTTATATATATAAACCATAATTGTAAAAATGCTATTAAAAATTGTGATTGTAAGAAAGAAGCAGACAGCCCCCTCACTTGAAATTTAAAAGTTAGGTGATACTTTCTTGTTATCATTCAGTAATTTCTGTTTCTGTGGTCTCAAAAAGAATTAAGTGACATTTTGTATTAGACCTGGATGAAATGATCAAAACAAATGATTAATTTACAACTATAAATGGATGTATTATCAGATGGCATGTGCCTTGATCAGGAATATTCAATTTTGTAACAATCAGCTAGTGCCCTCAAAAGTGCCTCTTACTTTTTATTATTCTTGGTCTTCCATATTCTGACCCTGGGATCCTTGCAGCTCCTCCCTTTCTTTGGTCCCTAGGGGTGAATTGTAATGGATTCTAATGTAACATTGAATTATATTTTTTTTACTGAGGTGTTACATACTAGTTTGCAACGTGATATTGCCAAAGATTCCAGGAGAGTTGGTAAAGAAGAAAGAAAAGCAATTTTGTTTCTATATGCTGAGTAAAATAAGCATCAATAAAATGCATGTCTGTAACATTTCACAAATGCTATAGTCCACGGTTATTTAATTTTAAGGATTTCTAAAGGGGTGTAGATCTTACCAGCTAGAAAATGACAAATGTGTATATTAACAAAGTTCTCCATGTTGGTTTCCTGCAATCTAAACACATATTTGTTTTTCTTCTCCAGTATGTCATAGAAAGCCAATGTCATATAGAATACAGTTCAAGTAGGTACCCGCAACAGCAAAGAAACAAGTAAAAGTTGATTCCATGCTGAAAATAGAAGAAAAGAAAAAACAATGTTTCAGCTGTGGAGCCTTCTTCAGGTGTGACAGAAGAAGGCTCCACAGGCGAAATGTATTTCTTTCTGAAATATTGTATATGCATTCAGTTGTTGAAATTAAGGACTGTTTTCATAACAACAATAGTAGGCACAAACCACTGAGCTTTAGATCAATTCTAAAATAAACTTGTTCCAAAAATCACTTTTAAAAAGCCCGAAGAACTCTACAAAAAGTCTCTATAGACATTTTAAGTACTGTACAGTGCACACTTGTCTCATTTATAATGAAGCCAATGCAGGCAACAAGACTTGGATGCCTTCTTTAAACTCTTAACTACATGTGTTAAATTGTACCCCATGCCCTGGCATCCCATCCAGGGTGCATCCTGCCTTGCGCTCATTGCTTTCCAGGATAGGCTCCAGATTCCCCACAACCCTGTGTTGGACAAAGCTGTTAGAAAATGGATGATGTGTTGAATTTTTGTTAGGATGAAATGTGTGTTGTCATAAAGATTGCTGCCCCATCAAGAAGAACATGGATGTTTTTACGGAACTGAATGGTTTGTTTGTTTTAGACTATCTATTAGCCTGACCAATAGGATCTGATCAATGACCCATGTAGTGGCAGATCTGTATAATACTAAAGCACTCTTATGATGTATATGCAGAATATTGTGCAATTACATTTTTTAGTGTCTCGCTTTAATATACAGTAACAGCAAAAGCAACTGCTATTCTTACATCAGAAAAATGTCAAGTATTTTTGTATGAAATTTCCCCTAATGATGTACTGTACACATCTTTTCAAAACATTTTTGGTTTGCTTTAAAATATTTGATTTTCACAATTAAGACTTTATGTTGCTCTTCGGGATATACAATAACCTTACACGTTAACATAGTTAACAGAAATGTTAGATAAATATTGTTCTTTAGCTTTTTATTTTACACATATTTCATATACCTGTAGTTTATATCCTTTATTCTAAGAAGCTGACCATGGCATATGTTCTTATTAGGTAATTCTGTTGTCGAATTTTTATCTGTTCTGTCTAGAGGCCAAAAAAGCATTTTGCATGATCAATTAAGGTCAAGCGACATTGATGCTTAACAAAACCTTGGGGGCTAACCCTCTGGTTCCATGCAGTGATATTGAATGTTTTCATATCCAATATGTGTGAACCTCTACATAATATAGTAGGGTTTTCCTTCCTGACCCTGGCTTTTGAAGAGAGCACTGGCCTGCATTCAGAACGTGGTTTCCTCTGACACCTTCTGCATGCTTCAGTGAACCTAATGGCTCCTTATTACCAGTTACAATTTTGCAGCTGAGCTAGGAGCTCCAGGAAATATAAAAGTAAATCATCTTGAGTCCCAGTGAACAAAAGTAGCATTTCTCCTGTGAGCATGACCCCCAGATAAGAAAATGTAGGAGACAAATGTGGTACTAATTTAATTAAGTAGGTTGAGATTGTGAAGGCCTGTGAACTGCATTTAAAGTTGTATTTAATAAAGAGCAGGTGATGAGATTGAATGGTCATGTACAATGTGAGCAGCCTGTACATCTAATGGAATAATTCATCTAAGCGATTTCAATGATATTTAACACACAACATTACTTTTCAGTGCTCATGTCTGAAGTAATCAGGCTATTAAATATCTCTTTACTTATGGCTTGTCTGTTTAATTACATGTTTTAATATCAGAGAGCACTACAAAAAAGTGCTATCACCTCCTTTTTAAAGCAATTAAACTTTTTGATAAAACACTTGAATGAAAAGCAATATTAAATAGTTCAGCCTTTTATTATTTACTTGGCCGATAGTTTTATCCAAAGTAATTTACTGTATACAGTATCTATAACATTTATACAGCTGAATTTTTTACTGCAGCAACATAAGGGAAGGATGTTTCTCAAACATACAGTTGCAAACAAGCATACAACCTGGGATTTAAATGTATAACCTTCTGGTTCATGGTCCTTACCACTTTTCCATCCTTACATTTCCTAAGAGTCAAAACAAAGCTCCTCATTTTTGGAGACCATATACAGTAATTTCATTGTTTGAAAAAGTACAAATAAGTTGATGCAAAACAGTTGTGTATCTCATATACTGTATATAGAATTAATGTTGTAACTGTGGACAGATATAAGTAGGATATTATGTATTTTATTAGTGGCATATCACCTTTTTTGTACTGTATCAACTTATTGTATTATTCATTATACATCATTCTGTGAATAAAAAGAATTTCAATCTCTGTAATACAGCAAAGAATAAGAATATTCCTAATTACAAATCATTATTTAGAATCAAATATGACACTTTAATAAAGATTGTTTTTTAATGTGTTTTACATTATAGAAGTGCTCGGTATGGGCTGAACCTTGAGGGAGTGTCCTCACTTCTATACAACTATAATGATTAGTAAACAGGTGTTTCAGTTAACATGAGCAACTGTGTACACATTATGTAGTCCACTATACATACAGAAGCAACTATTAGAAAATGTGGGAAAGAAATAATAGTAAGAATATCATACATAAGAAAAAAACAACAAATGCATAGAAGATAATCAAAAGATAAATGGAGTTTGCACTGGATTGTTACTGTATGTGGCCAGACAAAAAGAGAAGGATAAGGACGAGACATCCCCAAATATTTAGACATTTAGGACTCATTCATTTTTACTGAGCCTGTCTGATGTACAATATATCAATTTAATTTGAACAGAAAGCCAATCACTGACATCTGCCAACTTTTTCAGACTGATATGAAGAGAGATATATGGAGAACACACTATTTATCTGTAGCACTGAGGCTTTCTGCTGCACTAACACTTTATGCCACTGGCTCATTCCACAATGGCTTACAAGCTCTGGCTTATACTGCAGGCATGAGCCAGATGACTATATCATGTGTAGCACATGATGTAACTGCAGCTTTACAAAAGTGAGCAAGGGAATTCATTCATTTTTCTGTCCTGTCTCACATGAGCTGCAACAAAAGACAAAGCAAGATGTAGGATTTCTATTGTCCTAGGATCAATCAACTGCACATATGTGCACCACAGTAGGCAACTCATAAATCGGAAGGGGACCTGATCTGTAAATATGCAAGTAGTGTGTGATGCCAAGAACAACATCACAAATGACAAATTTGAAATTCCTTCTGTTTGCTTTAGTAGATACACAGGTGGTCTTAAAGAGAATTTTGAACCCTTATTGGCTGTGTTCTTACTCTTCCACTGTAGTTTAATTGGCAATTCTATTTGATGTGCATTTTCCCCTTGTGAAACCCAACTTCTCATTTGTGTTATCAAGTTCCTCCTCATGCATTTGCGAACCGGGACCCACACTGTCTTAATATCAATTATATTGTCCTTTTCAGCATAAAATAATTTAAAAACTATTGTATTTTAATAGTACAACTCGAATCAAAAGAGTTGTTTAATGTTATTAACAGTATCATTGCCATTTTATCGCCTAATCTCATCATGTTTAAGAAACTAAGCAAATTAACTTAAATAAACTACTGGTGTGGTACTGTAAGTGGTATTGGTAAACTGGTATGTGGCACTATTTCAGCTGGATCAGAAATTCCAAACTGCTGTCCCATTATGGAAACATTGGTATAGGAGCTGCTGTCCTTTTCAGTCATGGATGAACAAGGTCCTCTACCTCTACTCTATTATTTGTGCTACAGCTCTATATACAAATGTATACATTTCCTCTGTGAGCAGAGTCTATTAATTCATTATTTATATATATATAATTAAAGCACTAACATCAAAAAAGATGCCACAGAAGTGTTTATACTGTATTAGCAGCGTTTGAGTAAATATAGATATGCACACAAAGATATGTATGCTCAAATCTACACCTATTGTTATTTATTAGCACAAAAACATGGAAAGAGAGGCAAAAGTGACCATCTGATAGGTGGTTGATACTGTATATTCCTCAATCAGGAGAGCTTACAGATATTCTATGCATATATGGTAAACAATCAAGATTAGCTTAACCCTATCTACAGCTGCACCAAGAAGTCCTTCAGGGGATCTGAAAAGGAAGGAACCAAGTAACAGTACTTTATTTATGCAGAACATACCATATCAATGTCAAATAAACCTTGTCTCCCATGGTCTGAGCTGTAATATGGCAAGTGAACGTAAAAACAAATGAGCAGTCCCATATCTGTCTTTGAACAGAAACGCATTGTATAACTTTGTATGTGTAGTGATAAGCCAGAGACTAATGCTATGCATAAGACACTAATAAACAAACAATGTTTAAATAGCCTGAAAGGAGCCACTGATGCGCAAGTAACACTGGGGCATCAATGGCTTAATCTTCTGTTATTTTACATTCTTATGCAAGATTACGTTGTAAATGGTGAGGTCATATAAAGAACATTCTTTTTTCAAAGTTTTTTATTCTTTACTTTTACTCCTCCTTTTTGTGTAGAAAAAGAAGTTATTGATTCTCAAATCTCAAATAAGATAATTACTTTCTATATGACATTACAGGGAATAATCAATTTCACAATTGCTATTTAATGCAAACTGATTTAGTACTGTTCTATATACACAAGTGTTATCCTTCCATTTCAAATTTCAAAATACAGTATAAGTATATCCTGAAAAGATCTGTTGAAATATATTAAAATCTAATATTGACATAAATGTACTTCCATGAAAACACAGTTTAAAACTATATTTAAATTGTAAGCTGGGCTTTACATGCACAAAGCCTTAATTCTTACAAGACATCCAAATGAAAAGTGTCACTTAACATGGCAACTAGAGGGCAGCCATGTTTATCAATCTCCAAGAGCAGAAAAAGGGAGGCAAGGAACGTGTACATAACTATTCATTGCTAACAAGGACACTTTTTCTTTCTATCTGTACATATATATTTTTTCTCTTGTTCCGTACACTGTTCTTAAACATTTTCATTCACCTATATCAATTTTTAGAAATAATTAGTTATGCTCAACACCATGCAGTTATTCAGGGGTCTCAGACACAATTCCTGGAGGGCCTCATGTCTTCCTATTTTTGTTCCACCTGAGCTCTCAGCTACATAGTTGCTATAATTATTTAATTAAGCAGATAATTTCTTGCCAGTTTCCCACGTGTTTTACAGATAATGAAGGGAATGTTTTGTGTAATCATTTCTAACAAACCTTAAGAAGAATGCTATACAGTATATGATCCAATATACAGTATATTATTGTATGTCTAACTAATAAAATAGGTTATTGTCTAATTGACTGCTAAGGCTAGAAACAGAAGATGCTAGGCCCTCCAGGAACTGAGTTAAAGAACCCTGCAGATAAGCATATCAAAGTAGAACTTAGATGCTGTTTTGATTTACACATATATAAATTTAATTTAGAAATTGGGCATATATGCATTGTGGCATCAGACAGGTTAGATAAGATAAGCAACTTACACAGTTAGTTTTATTATTGCAACCCCATAACAGCTCAGCTTAACATTTTAGTACAAAAACAGAAATTGCTTCGTAGAACTTAAAATACTCGTTTTGGAACATACTGTCTGAAAAATAATAATCTCTTTACATCTCTTCAAAGCCTATTAATGTATGTGGCACAAGTTAATTTCCTTTTTCCAACTTCAGAGTTGTAACATGTTTTATAAGACCTGCTGGAGTTAGATCATGTTTCATCAGTCACACCCTTTTCCCTTCTGCAGTGGGAGCTGTCAATTTGCATTTTGTTGTCTTACATGCATGAATCATTTTCCCATTCCCTTGTTTGTGACTGAGAGTTACCACAACACAATCTCTTGTTGTCTGCTATCAGCATTCCACTGGTCTGAGCTGGCTTACAACAGTGTAGAGACATCAGTGGCATGTGTTGTAATGTATTAGGCATTGTACTTCTGGAGAACACACGGAAGAAAGAACATTGTTCGACCAGAGACCAATTCATCAGGTTTTTCCCAGAGACTCCAGGGTCAAGTTTTTATAGGGCTGTTTGGTTTTCAAATTCTCTTTTTCTCCCCCTCTCAGCACGCTATAGTGTCCAAACTTGTCTACATTTACTTCTCATGTTTTTGTGCATGGTAGATGTCCTTTAAAAAGAGTATCTCAAATAAGTCTTTATTCTTGTTTTGTTGGCTCTTATTCTGTGTTTTCATGAACTCTGGCCCTGGCCATGGCAACAGCAAGAAAAATGTTAACATTGATTGACAGGATTAAAAAAGCTCCCATCCCTATCCGCATTTCAAACACTTTGGGAACAATGGCGTTTGGTGTGATTGAATTAATGAGGTATCGCGGACTGTCAAAAGAGCACACATACTTTACATAAACCTGATTATCTTTGCATGGCAGAAATGGAAGAAAAAGGAGGGAACTGGGGGTTTGGCTTTCACTGTGCACCTCCAAAGGAGCCATCAAAGTGTGGGCCAGGGCTTAGAGAGTGATGTTCTGGCTGAGCTGTTTTGCCCTCTCCCTCCTGCCTGGCCCTGCTTAGCATACATCAACCATAGGGCTTTAACAAATCTATTCAGAGAGCTGGGCCCTGAAACAACACACTTTTTCACAACTCACCACCTCCAGGCAAGATATTTTGCAGGCTAGCATTGTTCAGCTTGAACCGTGCATAGATTTCAACAGCCTCAATCCAAATCAGCCTCCTCTGCCCTTTCTTAACCTGGAGAGTGACATCAACCATAACTGCCAAGGGTTCCTAAATCTGCCCAGCAATAAAGAAAGAAAAAAAAAACAGGGGTTCTGTAACAGAAATGCTCACCAGATCAGCAAAATGAACCTGCCGAAACGTGGGCTTATTCTTTCTTAAATCCTTTCAGTATTTGGGAAACTGTCAGCAGAACCCCTTCTACAACACCATCTATAGTTGTTAAAAACCTGTTAAGAGCTGACTATGTGGGTTGGTTTTTAAGAGCCTTAAGAGTTGGCTGATTTTGGAGCTGTCAAAAGTCAGCTTTGTTAGTTGCTACTGCCAATGATGAGCAAAGGATTAAAGGGGAGGCGTGTTCACAAATGTTGCAGTAGGTGGGCTTGGGGCAATTATATTTACTTTAAAGATAAACATAGTCACTAGTCATGGGTAATCAAATTCATAACATTAGAGCAAGCTGTCTAAATCGTCTTTATTTTTAAAAACTGAGAGAAGAAAAACCTTCTATAATATAATAATAATACTATACGTACCTGTTGAGGGTAAGCTATTTTTTATACAGTATATCCAGTTTGTAGTATCTGGAAATTCAATACTTTCCTGAACTGTATACAATTAGTAAGCATCTATACAGTATATATATAATCATGGTGTACTTAAAAATGCAAATTAAAATGTAAACACCTTATAAATGACAAACAAATCAGATAACTTTATATGGGACCAGTTACAAATGATACAACACACACTTTTACATGTTAATTTAGACTGTATTATTTCACAATGATAGATATAATTATTCTGCTGGGTTACTTTGGGGTTTTCACTATAACAACAAACAAAAGAAACAATGATGTGTATGAAAATATCCCTCAACCTGTATTTCACTGTATTGTGAAGGATTTATTAAAGTTCACAGACCTTATGAATGTCAACTTTATAAGGTCTAAAACTCTGGAGTTTTAGTGTGTGAGATAAGTATGTAAAAGTAGCACAATAACCCCTTAATAATGCACGGAATGTAAAACAGTTCTCCGATCTCCTGTTCAAAAGATTACCTCCAAAAAGGGTTAATTTTGCTTTCAGCAGGTCCACTTCCTTCCATTATTTTCCAAAGCCCCAGGATAATTTAGCTCATAAAAGTCTCAATAAATATTTCTTTTCTATCTGTACAATTTTAATTCCACACATATAGTGGTGTCACTCATCTTATTAGTAACTATTAAAAATTAATTCAAACACAATTGCCTGCTAACAGAAACCTGTAATAGAGATTTAGCTTCTCATCGGAAACATCTTTCTTATTAGTTGCAGGTTGACAGAGCCCTTTCTCCAGAAAACAGTGCAATATTATCTGATTATCTACTTTCAGTGATTATAATCCAATATTCAGGCCTGTATTTAAAATAAAGGAAATCAACCTGTATAAAAATACAAAGCATGTGTTAACTGGAACAAAAAATGTCTCTGGAAAAAACAGTATGTATCAAAATTATATACTAATACATTACAGGAAATCCCAGAGGTCTATATTTCCAGGCAGAGTGTTTTTTTTAACACACAGCATAGACCTTTTTTTAAATACACATACAGTATTCAAAATTATTCTAGTGTTCATCCTTGTAAAAATACTGTTTCTTTCATGGCTTGGCTTTGTGTTGTTCCTTTTGTATAAACTCTGAAGTACATCATTCACTTAGAATTAAACTTTATTTATAAGCAACCACGGAAAATGATCAATGCTCAAACAGTTAAAGTTGAATGGAAGAATGCAAATGTTTTTTTTAAAGAAGCACTTGAGGAAAAAAATACTTTCACTTATCTTTTTCTGTTGCTGTCATTGGTTGTAGTAAATAAAATTAAAGAAAGACCTCTTGACTTTTATTGTTGTAAGGACTAATTATAATTCACAGGACCAGACCTTTTGTGCCACTGAATGCTTCATTTGCAGTTTGCATGGGCAGATACATTAACTTCTGTGAGCTCTTTTCATTAGAATGCTATTAGTCATTGCGGATTGATCAATATATCATGTATAGAACATCTTGAATGTGGATGTCTGGACCCATTGTGGACTCAGAGATAATGACTTCTTTATTCAAACCAGCTTGTAGGAACAAGGAGATAAAGCAGGGGGGAGAGAATTATAGCACATGCCCATGAAAGTATCTTAGAGATTATAAGTAGGAGAACAGCAAAGAACTGCACAGAATAAGAAAGAGTGTACAGTGAATGCAAGAGCAGGCCATGTGAAAAAATGAAAGAAGCCAAAGAACAGGCTATGTGAATAAATAAAAGAGGACACAGTACTTTGAAGAATAAAAATACCTAAAAAAACAAATGACAAACCACACTTACACTAGATACAAGCCATGTCAAAAGTCCTTTGAGATACAGTATGTTGAAGGAAATAATTTTTGTTTATGCAGTGATCTATAGCATTTGCTGTATGTCTTGTTACATTGTTTTAATAATCCCATTATGTAACCATAATTATGTATTTTAAACAGATACATGATGTTCTATGGACCTCATATCGAGTGAATGTGAAATATCTTCTGTATCTACATACTGTAATATATTCCTGACTAAACCAGACACATTCACTATAAAAGACAACAATTACTCTTAGAATCCTGTTCAATCTAACAAGGAGCACATTTCAAGTTTATGGCATGTGTTAAGACTTTGCAGTCACTATGAATCATGGGAATGAAAATCAATTAGCTGTTGATTTTTCACAATATTGAGGGTGGTGGAACCCTACAAGCTGACATTCTCAGCTCCTAGGTGTCCAGAATATAGCAAGTTTTGTATATCTCTTTAATTTGACTGTGACTGTGGAAAAGAAAAAAAATCTTCAAAAACTAATTGGACTAATTGAGTCCTCATTAACTCTGATCTCAGATAATTTATAGCTGTTTACAATTTAAGGAAACAAACTCAAAAAGACAAAAGCTTGGAGCTCAGGGTCTAAAGACACCTGTAGTTCTGTCTTTTTGCATTTATAGAGTAAAAGATAGCAGCCATTGACAGCTGTTCCTCCCTTGTTAGGGCTGTCTAACATGACATGGCAAATGTTGATCAGTGAAACACAATGGAATTACAGTTCGTTAGACCTTTCCCTGGCCACCTAGGATAAAGTTTGATTCTACATACACATGGAATGAGTTTCAGTACTCTGTTAAATCCCTAGAGGGCAGTAGCCTTCATCTTGAATCTGGTCTATTTGGCAAGTAAACTTTGGTTTCTGTAGTTAAGAGATCCAATGTTAACAACCTATGAAAGAGTCCTTCACAGACCAGAATGTGTTGTAGTAAACATTCCCCAGAGAAATGTTTTTGCAACACAATATTTTCATGATGCAGTGTTACATATCAGAGTAAAGCATTTTAAAACCATATGACGTTATAATAAATAAAGTTAAAAGCATAACAATTTGATAAATTCATCATGACAAACTTTCATAAGTGTTACAATTGTGAAAAAATTGAGATGGTTAAAAGCTTGAGTTATGAGGTTTCAGTACTGACATACTGTAGTTACTGTAATTTTGAGTTTTATAGTACAGTATGAGTGTTACATTTAGTTGGTATCGTTTTACTGTACAAAGAATTTAAAGCGTTTGAGTCTTCAGAACTTTTGGAAAAGAAAGAGGAATAAAAATACAAAACTTGCTGTTGCAAGTGAATGGTTAAGTTTGGAAACAAGGGAAAAAATCTGTTGCTGGAGACAGCTCCTGATCCAAGCTTTTGACCTGTTGTTTGACTGCAACATTAACATATTCTACCTCGGTCTTGTGAGATTTCAAAAGCTAAGCAAGGTTAGACTGGTCAACACTGGGAGATTTTAAAGCAAAATCAAATTGCTGCCGTAAAGTGGTGTTGATGGACCAGTGATATGAATAGGGACAGGATGTTGTAGGAGAAGCTGTCCTCCAAATAAGTTAATAACAATAATAATAATAATAATTGCTTATACTTATATAGCGCTTTTCTGGACATTCCACTCAAAGCGCTTTACAGGTAATGGGGACTCCCCTCCACCACCACCAATGTGCAGCATCCACCTGGATGATGCGACGGCAGCCATAGTTTGCCAGAATGCTCACCACACATCAGCTATCAGTGGGGAGGAAAGCAGAGTGATGAAGCCAGTTCATAGATGGGGATTATTAAGAGGCCATGATTGGTAAAGGCCAAAAGGAAATTTGGGCAGGAAACTGGGGTTACACCCCTACTCTTTTTGAGAAACACAGATTTTTAATGACCACAGAGAGTCAGGACCTTGGTTTTACATCTCATTCAAAGGACAGCACCTGTTTACAGTGTAGTGTCCCCATCACCATACTGGGGCATTAGGACCCACATAGACCACAGGGTAGGCACCCCCTGCTGGCCCCACTAACACCTCTTCCAGCAGCAACCTTAGTTTTTCCCAGGAGGTCTCCCATCCAGGTTCTGACCAGGCTCACACCTGCTTAGCTCCCCTTAGCTTCAGTGGGTTACCAGTTGTGAGTTGCAGAGTGATATGGCTGCTGGCTGTAAGTTAAATAAGACTTAATCATCAAGATCTCTTGACCTTGTTTATAACTGTAAAGATTTCCATTAAAGATGGCAGCTAATTTCCACTCTTGGCTTGAACTTACTGGCCTACTTAAAAGTTCCCCTCAGTTCAACTTGTGATGAGATTCTCACTTTTCTATCTCGTCTGCTGTTTGTAACGTAGAAACTGCTGGATCATAATGGTACTGCACTTCAGCTGTGGATGAAGGTTTTTCCTATCAATACGGAAAGCCCTTTGGGATCATTTGGGAATCAAAGTTCTACAGGATATGAAAACAGTTTGAAGAATTTAATCTAATTTTAATTCTTTAAAAATATATTTTTAAAAGTAGAAAGAAATTAAGAAGTATCCTTGTAACTAAAAGTGACAAGATGAAGTTCATTCAAATGTCCTCTTGACATTCACATATGGAAAAAGATACTTTATTATCCCCAAGGGGCAATTTGTGTTTACAGCAGAACACAACAAGCAATACATATATACATGCACAGAAGATTCATCTGTTAAGCATGGTTATACCCCCAGGTATAAATAAGAACTTGAAATTTGTTTGTTTTTAAATTGGAAAATCTGTATCTGTGTTCCAAGTGGAAGAATTGGCAATTATTAAACAATTAGAAATATGCTAGAAATATGCTTTACACAAAACTCATAACTGATATACATGGGAAAGATCAGCACCAATGAATATAGTTGGGACAGTACTCCCCAATTTGTTCTTACTCCTCAGATTCAGATTCCCAAACCAGCAAATCAGGGTTTTTATATTTTTTAAAGCAGATTAAAAAAAAATGATAAATCACCAACAGATTATGACCTTAGATATTTAAGCTTCCTCAAGAAAAATAGAATCTGTTGCCCTTATAAAATAGCATCAAAGGTTGCCTCAAAATATTATAATCTATAGTTATCTACCTTCTCCTACCATGTCCAGTATACTGTCACTCTGTAAATTACACAACAAAAAAGTCAAATCTCTTAGATTGCATAAATTTAAATCCATACATTTCCTATAAATTGCCTCTTAAAATCCTGGTGGTAAATCATTTATATTTTTTACATAGAGACTTTAATAACTACTCTTACATATCTGTAATTATAAACAATTGAGTTTTAGATTTCTACTTGGGTTACTTGGAAAGAACACTGTAAATGTAGAATAGTGTGTACTTTAATTGTAGCCATATCTCCTATAAATGAGGTTTACTAAATCTTTTGCACATACACATACAGAAAAACAGAGACTTTTGTGTGTTACTGTATATTTAATCCCTATCCCATTAAATTTAGGATGCAGAAACTGGAAGCATACAAATAAAAATAGTGAGGAAGCACATTCAATGTTATTCCCTATTATATTATTATATACGGGTAGAAGTAGTATATCAGGCCTGGATTTGAGGTTACAAAGACAAACCAAACAATAATGGAGAAGTGCACATCCCTTTTAGTGTCTCTAAAAATAGCAAACTAGGAAGAACCTTTGTTTGGTGTTAACATCATTACCAAAAGGTAAGCATACACCTGTTTTCTTAAGTTCACAATAGATAATTATTTTTATTATACTTATCAGCTTTTGAATAGCCACTTATGTGTTTTATACATTTCAGTTTGCTGCTTAAAAACCCACATCAGCACATTGAGGAGAGTAAGAAAATGTAAGCAGACTCCTTCAGTCCTCCTCCCCTTGATCCACACATCTTGTAGAACTAGATTCAGTGATGACTAGAGGAACAGCACATCCGTCACCAACAGAATGCACATGCCCAGGAGGCTGCAGGATTACTGTGTTGCTGAATTCTGAGAGAGCCCTGGCCAACTAATCTACCAATCTCCAACTGTTGGAGATCCTCAGTCAATGAGGAATTCCAGTCATAGTTGGCTAGTGACACAACAAGGCCTGAACCTGTGAACTGTCTTTACCAGTTGAGTCTGTACCAAGGGGACCTGCATACAGTTGGTTTACTGTATGGCCTATTTGAAATGTAAAGGAACAAGTAATAAGTTTATTTCATGCTGAAAAGAGAAGAAAGAAAACACAATGTTTCGGCTGTGGAGCCTTCTTCAGGTATGTTTATATACACCCAAAGAAGGCGCCACAGCCAAAATGTTGTGTTTTCTTTCTTCTCTTTTCAGCATGGAACAAACCTATTACTTGTTAATTTGCAGTTTACGCATGCTGACGTAGCTACCCACCTGAAGTATTTGAAATGTAAATTTGAACAATATGATTGTTTATACTAGATGCGAATAATATGATTGTTTAGATTGTGTTTACAATATATGTCCAGTATCAAATCATTTTAAGAGTAAGAAAGTAGATACTGATGAGAAACAAGACACCTTTAATAATAAAAGCACCTTACTGCAACCTTAGTTTAATTGTTTTAACTCCCTTATTTTATGTGAACTACATTAAAACCTCAGAGTTGTGACAGATTCAGATTAAAACAGTATTTGTATTCTTCACGTATTCTTCCTTATTTGTCTTGTATACCGTTATTTTAAATTAAACCAAACAGCCAGGGGTCTTGAAGAATCTAATTATTTTAAACCCCTTTTTTAATTGTGGCATTGCCAGCCAGTTGTGGAGTTTTTAGCATGTAGAAACTGCTCAAGATATGGCCTGAGGATTTTTCCAATGTAACATGCAATAAAATGTATTGTAATTCCCTCTCAAAGCAACAAAGGTATAAAACACTCAATATGATGAATTATTAAAAGAATTTGTTTAAGGAATTTCAGGAGAAGCAGACAATAGAATCTGATGATTGAAGTGAGATACTCTAAGTGAATTATCTTATAGACAAATTATCCAGAGAGTACTGACTGAATGTATATCAAGAACACTCACATGGCCATAAAGTGTCCAGTTCTGTTTTGCCCTTTCAAGACTACAGAAAATGAGTAAAACAAAAATCATAAACCTAAGGGTTTAGGAACCATTTTAATATTAAGAAACAGACTCAAATGGAAGAAATGTCACATACATTTGATTTTCTTGTTTTCCTGATATTTACAGTGATACTGTGGTAACTTCTTAATGTAAATGAAAGTCTCATGACAATATGTGCTTATAAAACAAAATAGTACATAGGATCTCACACTTTCTCTCGGTGATACATTTGAAGGTCTAACACTCAGTTATTTGTCTTTTTTTCTTCCTCTTGCTTTGCTTTGACCTTTAAAACATGGCAGAAATACAATGTTCTTGAGAGCTTTCTGATTGCCCTCAGCACAGGGACACTCAGGCAATATTTAAACCTCTCCATAGTATGCATCCACACTTCATCTCTGCTAACAAATCTGAAGCTAGCTAAATCTGTTCAAAAGCTACTGTTTAAATGGGATTTTAATTTAATGTTCTGCTGGCTCAAGTAATAGATACCATAGAGCACCTAGTCTTCTTTCAAGATTTATTTATTTTTGACTAGCTTAAACATTTGATTTTTGAAACCTAAAGTCCACCATAAGGACCTCTAAAAGTTTTCTTATAGATATTCACAACATAAAATATCTACATGTTTAATCAATGTCAGCATTAACTCTTTCTCTACTGAATACTGGAGAGATATGCATATATTCCCTTTTACAGACAGTGTACCAAGTTCAGTGCTCAAATTGTTCTCCCAGCTTGTGCTGGTGTCATGTTTTATTTTCTTGTACTTTTCTAACAGCCACTGTACATTTTATATACTGAATATTGTACAAGAACAAGTAAAATAAATAAATTAACACATTCTTTACATATTGTCATTTACCTTGTACAATGGTGCCTGTGAAGATTGTGATAATAATACATAGGAGACATGCAGCATGTTGTATTCAAGGATATTGGAAGATGACACATGCATTTCTATATTCATGTGCAATCTAAAGCTTGTGTTTAATTTTACATTAATATCTACAAGTTGATTAAAGACAAATATTTTAGAACAAATATGTTTAATATATTATGATCATATGGTTCAGCAGTCAAATTCCATTATTTTGTAATATTAATTAAAAAAATATATTTTGTATTTGATCACCTTAGTTTTCTGACCCTTAGTAATAAATAAAAGGAAACCTTATACTAATGTACAGTACATTAGGGCCAAAATAGGTCATGACTTTCTATTACCACAAAGCTTCATACATTACACAATTTTGGGTAATCATAAAACAGTATTTGAAGATTTTATTCTTTTTGTGGAAATTTCCAAACATTACTTATTTTTAGATTACACATTGCTAACTGTTCTATGACAAAGGCCATCGACTGAAATGAGGCAGGCAACAATCATCCTTGCACAGGGATCCATACAGAAAATCAAAAGCGTTATTCATAAACATTTAAACATGGTGAAAAAAAATGTCAAAATGCTAGGACTATCAGAACAAAATGCATGAGAAAGAAGTTACCACATGATAATGGTAGTACAGTAGCAGGTGATAATGGTGCAATTGGAATCACAGAAACTCATGGAGGGTGATGGTGACAAATAAAACTTAAGTGGGTGGACAAAAATTGAAGACAGTGAGATATAGCAAAGCGCAGCAAAAGGCATAGAAATTACTTCCTGAGGCTCACCATCATATTGTTGAACTTTCAAAGGCATCTCAATTATATCTTCTTCCCAAAAACCATTGATCAGACACCCAAGTTGTGTTGGTATACGTTTGCACTACTACTCAGGTTTCCACTTTTCTTGGAATTTTAACAAAACATTTTGTTGAAGGTCTTTCTAAATGTATAATAATACCAGCCATGCTCTCCAGATGTTTGATGTCTTTCACTTTCAGGGGCCAGAGTTATAAGGCATGCCTCAGAAATTTTCTTGGAAGTACAAAGAAAAGCCAGAGGAGTTTTAGGAGACCAACATAAACCTTTAAAATGTGTAGAAAATGCTTCCATACTTTTGTGTGTCACTTCAACATGCAGCTTGATAATGTCACAAAACATATGACCATAGCAACTAATTCTTCAATCTTGAACAAAACAAAAACATGGAACATCTTAAACTGGCCAAGCCAATCTTGAAATTTAAATTCAACTTACACTGTAACATTCTACATGCTAAAGAAAAAAAATAAAGTAACAACACCCCAGGAACAGTCAAGAAATCAAAGTAGCTGCAAAAACGGTTAAGTGAAGCACTTGAAGTGATTACACAAGTGAGCTGAATTAATCAAAGGCTTTATGAAGTTATTGTTACAAATTAATAAGCAACCAAATACTGACTTTTACACTCTGAAATTTATTTTAAGTTAATATGTCCTAATACATATAATCACTTGAAGTCACTGGAT